>NC_088873.1:284523-1678117 GCF_032884065.1 Artemia franciscana
TATAGATATATATTTTTAAGTAACAGTAGTGGTCAAGGAAAAAATGAATAGAGACATTTCAAGAAAATTTCCTTATACCGTGGATCAATTGTCCTCAAATCAATTAAATTACTTGTATTTTTGGTCAGGTTGTCTTGTTCCTCTCAGGAGAATAGCTGGGACTACACTAGTTCAGACCGGATAGAAACGAGCTACATTACAGAGGCAGTGCAATAGTGTTGATTTTAGAAAGACTGGTGTGTCTCCTATGTATTTTTTCCCCAGACGACATCCTATTAAACGGGGGGTGTAGAAAAGTAGGAGACAGCTAATTCGATCGACAGCGGAACAGTATCATGGCGCTTCGCATTACGATTTTACCAATTTATTATTTTTACCGAGTGACTAAAACATTGAGGGGGACGTTCCCCTGCCCTCCAATACTGACGGCCCTAAGTTCAGTGCCAAAAATGGCAGAAAATGCCACTTTCCCGTGGGAAAATCTTTTTGATCAGTTTAAAAAGGATTTAAATTCTAATGTTGTTTGAATGAGCATTCTCACCTCCCATTCTTCTAGGACCATCAGTTAGATAAAATTATGGAAAATTGCTAAATTTTGGCGTTTTTATAGATAGGAGCTCTATACAAACATAGTAGCGTTCTCTAATATTTTGAATTTTATGGTGTGATTTTTACTAAGATCCCTTGGCTTTTTGGGGATGTTTTCCTCATTATTCAAAAATCAGGCAAATGTACAGACGCTCGACACATTTTATGCGTGACATTAAAATTAATGAAGTTTATATTTTTTTCGAATTAGGATAAAAAAAAATTTATAATGTAGTGATCCTTATCAAGATTTCTTCTTTTGGAATTTGGGCTACTATTGGCCTGAGTCGCTTCTTGATTCTTGTTTTTAATTTGTCATAATTTCCATTTGGCTGCTTAATTTTACATGCGGGGAGAATTTCCTAGGTAGAGAATTGTTTGCGATATTTTTCGCTGAGTGAGGGGGATTTTTTGCGGTTGAGTAGGGAAATTATCTGAGAGAAATACGCCAGATGCTGTCTGTATGAAACTTACAAAGCGTGTGTTAAGACGATTGTGCATGTTTACATTAGGGGATTGATTCTGAAACACGGTCGACACTTCATGGAACTTGTCTTAAAACTCAGTTAAACGCTCTTAAATTTTTAGCCAATCACAAGACAGATTCTGGTTCATATTCATACTGGTCAGCTGTTTTGTATTATGTTTGAAGACTGGGTTCAATACAATTGAATTACTAGTTTCTAACTCAATAAACAAAGTTCAGTATCTGAAATGCTTTAGAAACAGTTCTCAGACATTAATTGAATTTATATTCTATAGGTTGTAAGTCTTTACGGTGATGTCAATATTGGAGATCAGAAACTTCAGCTTCTTGATCCTGCAACTGGTCGTCTGCTTAGCCTGAATACCACCCAGAGAATTTCTGACGCAAATGGAACTGCCACCATATTTCCTTACGGAGCAGTTCCAGTTAGTTTACTGCAGCAGCACATTCCAGCAAATATAAGAGTGGCCAACAGAAAATCCCCTTATTCCACGTCTTAGATTCATATCATCTTTGCAAAGACACTTTAGATCAAGACATAAGGGACCAAATAGAGCTAGGCCAGAGTTTTATCCACCACCTGGCTCCAAACCTATCCAGGAATTAAACATCGACTTTAAAGAAGAGTCCCTCAATCGGGAGCCGGAACGAAGCAATAATTATACAATTGAAGTATACCCCTTACCTAGACCTGCGTCTCAAATTGCTACGGCTCCCCCCGAAAGGAGATCTTTCAATTCCCACAGTAGAAAGCGTTTTAGCCCACAATAAAAACAGCTACCCACAATCGTATGCTCATGAGTCTCCAAGAAGTGTACTTCCTTCAAAGACTCCTGAATTCCCTCCTGAAGTTGTGTATGTGCATGCTCCAGGACAATCTCCATTTAGTAACAATAAAGCAACCCTTCAGGATTATTTTGTTCAAGACTCAGCACCCAAGGCCGATACAGTCAATGAGCGAAGAGAGGTGAAGAAACAGTTCGGTACCGCACACATAAAATTTGACTATCAACCCCAAGAAAGACCTAGAAATAGATACCATGAACAGTTTCATCAACAAAGTGAACCGAACTTGCATAGTTACGGAGAATTTAGACCTCATTATCCAGAGCAAGAAGATATTAAGTATTCGCAATATGTGGATGACATGCCAAAGACGAGCTATAATGATAATGGTCAACATCATCAACCTGGTGACTATATCATTGAAGATTCTAACTTTAATGATAAATATTATGACAATTTTGGTGAAAATCTTAGGCCTCATGATATTTCTAATCCAGAGAAATTACCTGACAATAAAAATAGACAGCTGCAGAAGAACAGCTTAATTCATCAAACCGAACGTACCTTAGTTTATCGAAACACTGATGGGTCCTTAAAAATGATAGTAACGCCAAACCAAACAGAAGAATATGAAGATCAAACTGCTGCTTTTACTGAAAGAGATGACCTACTTAGTGACACTGATTTAGAATACCAATACTATGATGATGAATACGAAGATGAAACTGAAACTCAATTTTCTAATAATGACAGATCTGATAAAGACTATAGTCTACAAATTTCAACAATTAAAACTGCAATTACCAGTCCTCAACTTCTAAAAGGTACACCAAACGATAAGCTCGAAATAGGTGATCCTTACCTTTCAAGGTATTCGGTAAAAAGACATACATCGTCCCCACTTAACACTGGTGTGAGTGAACCTCCTGTTAACTTCGTGGGGATTTTAGACAATATAGGCACAGTGCAAGATAGTGGATTTACTGAAAAAACACAGCAGAAGACTGAGACGGAAAGAAATAGAAAAGAAGAGGCACAATTAGATCGTAGCTCTAACGCAAAAGCAAGCCTACATCAAGTTGGAAATACTAAGTTAGATGAGTCACATGGCGAGCTCCAGCCTAATATTCCATTACAATCTCCTTCTTTACTCCCTGACAATAATTTGAGCAGTGACGCATCACTTCTATCCAGTGCTGTTCGGATGGAAACTCTCCCAGTACACACATTATCAGGAACTCTAACTGGATTAAACGGATCTAATAATGAATTTGACAATCAAGTAGGTGAAGAAAAAGAAGCAGGAAAAGACATCGAAAATGTCACTAGAAGACGGGAAGACCCTGCAAGACAGCTCCTTTTTAATGCTTTTTCACCACTACAACTAAATTTTAATAACACTGTTAATAGCATTAACCAACTTGCTTTGAACATTACTCAAAGCTCTTCACAGCTTATTCAGAAACTAAGCAGCTTACCACCTTTAAACCTTCCCAGTCTTGAAACGGTACTACCATTAAATGCGTCGCTTTTCAACCTCACAAGTCATAATTTAGGCAACCTTTTTAATGAAAGTATAAAGCTTACAACATCTATTCTCAATTTAAATAATTTGCCGGAAATAAAGCCTCTGAATTTTAGTGGCCTAGACACACTTGGAAATTTTAGTGGTCTCTCTAATATACCTTCTTGGAATCTTAATAATATATCTAACTTACCCAGCTCAAGTATACTTGAGTCGACATCAAATATTCCTACAAACCTTGGTAGTTTAATAAAGACGCAAGTTGAAAGTTTAAGTCAAATACCTTCAGCTGCAATCAATCCAGAAAACGTTCCAAGTGGTCAATCTTTAAATGTTCAAAAAACAAGAGATCGTCGCCTTTCAATCAATATTCCAACTAATACTACCAATCGTGGCGGAAAAGAACCTCTGCAAAACAAAAATCAGCAGAGCAAAAATTATTTGAAGACACGCCTTGTTACCATTATGGCATCTGTAGAGCCAACAACTTCAGTACCACCGATTGCCACAGAGATTCCTGATAGTGCAAGCCTTATTGTGGCTCAATTAGTCAATGTGGGCCAAACGGAAGTGCGGCGCTCTAGAGCTCAAAGCCTGTCAAGAAAGGAAAACTTGGTCAGTGAATTGCCAAAAGCAAATGCTCTGACTGAACTACAAAATGAAACCGTTTTATATACAAGCGCACAGCGTAATTTAGAATCCGTTCAATCACAAGTTGGAGCCTCCGTAACTTTTTCACCAACAGAACCAAAAGAAGAGAAAGGTTCAGTTGTTAAATCACAAGGTACAAGTTCTATTATAGATGATTCGTTTAAAACTACAATGCCGTATAAGTCAATATCAACTTCCACTGAAACCACTGACGATTATGCACAGCCTCTAGTCCATAGTGATCTTCCAAAGCTTAGTGGTGTTGCTGCTCCAAGAGAATATCCAAGGGAAAACAGCGAATATTTGGGTAGGTATTTGGGGCAGATGCAAGGCAATAGGGTCAGCAGCAGACAAAAGTACCAGCAACAACCAGTAACCCTGCTAAAATTTAGAGCAGAAGATCGAGTCACGGAGTCTAGTCACAAGTCCTTGACGGCTGAGACTGCACTTGTTGAATATAAGCCTCATGACATTTTGTTACCAACGATACAAAGCAGTCAGAATTTATTTTTTAAGACCTCAAAGATAGGTAACAATGATGAAAAGCAGTTGGGACATTTTATTGATGACCGTAATAAATCACCTGCTGTAAGTAATCCATTTGGAATTCCGGTTGAACGAATAAACCATCAAATATCTCCACATACATTTTTATATCTTTCAAATAAAAGAAGGAAGGTGAGCTCCCCATTGTCTTTGAGGAGGAATAGAGGTCACAAAAAAGTAGCAACTCTGGTGTATAACCCTAACGAGCAAAGATCGGGGAAAACGGAACTTCGACCCATGCCATTACCGACTGAGAACAGAGATCCTTTTGACGATGCCGGTTTAATTATACAAAACTTTGGAGCTGAGGAAATAATTGAAAGGGCAGACTCAACGAATTACAGAAAAACAGAGCCATGGGTTTATCAGTCCCCGGGACTTAGAGCTGCTAGAATGGAAGACCATCCTAGACCGCAAGCTTTGTCGATCGATCTGATCCCGCCTTCTTCTGAAATAGAATTGCCAGCTAACAAAAGGCGATCCAAGTTATATAGATATGGCTCTTGGATCCCAAATTTTTGGAGTTACATTAATCCATTTAGCTCCAAACAAGATGAACAGGAAATGAGGTCCATTAATAATGGACGGACGAGCAGTGTTTGGACACAGAATCTCAATCCCGGTTTGAATAACCCCAGTGCCCCCTTGAGTGATAGTGCACAGGCTGTTCAGCCAATAAACACGATACCAGTGAAAACAAACATTAAAATGTTGGACCGAAGTAGGCCACATGATACCGGTATTCTACCTTCTGAGTTTCTGTCGGGAGCCTGAAGGATTATTTTATATTAAATTATTTAATTTTATAGCGCCTATTATATCAATTAAATTTTATTATACACTTTGTTAGTCTTTTAGACGAGTGGAGAGTTCAGTATAACGGTGCCTAAAGATCATAACTGTAATCTTTAAGTACTCAATCAATTTTTTATTTTCGCTAGAGCCGTATAACCACAGAAACATTTAAATGCACAAAATGCACACAAAAAAAACCCTGAAGCCATCAATAGTGAGCCTGAAGATTGCGAGTTAGTAATATTAAATTTTCCATAAGCTCAATTTTATTCTTCTTGGAATTATTTTTGCAATTTTTCACAAAAGAAACTTTTCAAAGAATAGTAAAAGAATTATATTAGACAAAAGACGAGCAGAAATAAAGTCAATATATTTTCATGCTTACAACTACCATAAATCACCATCAATAAATAAATGAAAACAAAAGAATATAGATTGATATTTTAACATTTACTGATTCATTCCTAAGAGTCTTAGTTATTTTGGATTCATTAAAGTTAAAAAGACAGAACATTTAAATCCTGTTTTGTTTTCAGTAAAGTGCAGATTATATTCTGGTCCTTATAAGGCAGAGATGGTTTACTGACATTATCGCCCCCTATAGATCCTTAAAATTATTACCCTAATTTTGAATCTTAGCATGATAATATTTTCGTTTTTCATAGAGTATTGCTATGACTTCTACATGACCCAAGTAATTCTATGATAGTTTTAAACTTTAGAAGCCTCATTTCTTTTACATGCAGTCAAAAAGACCTTTTGCAATCCAAATCCGTCATATATTATTTCGCAAGACTAATGATATTACTATCCGACGCGATTAGAATCAGCAATAATTGGCTTTTCAATTTATTTTCTCTTTGCCATTCTTACATTAGCTCAGGGTTGAAAGAATAAAATTAGGGAACGGTCCAATTTTCACCTGGAACACACTCAGGACAATTTACCAGCAAGAATAAAACTCTAGAGAGAGTGTTTTGAGGCTTCTGTAAATATTTTATTTTGAAAAATAATTATTATCTAGGTAAGTTTTATTTACTTATTTTTAAAACCATTCCAACCTTCCAACTACTTGCTTGTTCACCTCACCTACCCCCCTTCTGGACCTGATCAAGTGGAGACGTTGATGTTTGAGGCCATTCGAAATTGTTCTTTTTACCTTCCTAAGCGTTTTTATTTTCAACAGTTTGTTCAGAAAGGTTGTTCCAAAGCTGGACCACATAGACGGCTATTATTCAGAAAATTTAAAATTTTGTGCTTAGCCTCCTTGGTGACTGACAAAAAAAGAGTAAGTATGGGATTTCAATCATTGAAGCTATGACGTTGAACGGTCAACTTGATTCAAATAAAAAAAAAGATCCTTAAACTTTATTAAATTCAGAATACGAATTATATATCTACTTTAAAGTCAGTTCTCCAATTAACCGATTATGTCCTTTATGGCAGTTATAGAATGTTTTCTATATTCTCTTTCGCTATGGGCTCTGTGGGAGTTATATACTTTACTGACATCTATTCTTAACTTTTACCACAGAAACTTTACCTTTGTGAATCTTTTGACGAAGAACCGCCAAACCGTTTTATATTATTGTTGACAAATTGCCACAAATTTAGGTAGGCTTGTTGTCTCTTGTTATTTATGAAATTAAGATAAAATTATCAAAATTTTGTTATACAATCTCTTTTTGGTTCAAAATAGGGTAAAATTCTAGTTAATTGACTTCTTAATATCAGAAATGGTTTAGGTTAGGAAAATGAAACTTTCAGGGATGAACCTACACACTAAAGTATGTCCAGGGAAGGTATTTTGAAGCAACTACCTCCACTCCTTCTCCCTCTAGAGGGCTCTGACCTTTAAAAATGTGTGTGTTTTAAAAGTGAAACCTTGCAAAATAGATCTTCTGCTTAATTGAAGCTCAACAAAATTGTTTTCAGCTTTATAGCTTTGCTCATTTCTATTTTATAAGGTTTTAAAGATATTCAAACACATTTCTTAAATTTTGAAAAAAAAACCATTGATATGGCTCAAAATTCTACTCAAATAACAGGAATTGCATTTTCAGAACTAAAGGCAGCATAAAAGCAACTAGTAACTCAAAATTAAGGTAAAATGTTGTTTTGTCAAAATTTCAATAGGTCATGTACTAATTAAAAGATTAATAGGTCTCCTGTCATGTAGGCAAATTTCAGGGCCTTCTAGAGGAAGAAGGATTAGAGGTGTGTACTTTAAAATACCTCCCTGGGACATACTTCAGCCTGCAGACCCATTTCTGTAAGTTTCATTTTCCTAACCTAAACCCTTTCCAAGATAGGTAAAAGTCAATTAACTAGAATTTTACCCTTTACTTTTGTCACAAGGTTTTGAAGACGCCTATTACTACATATAGCAACATTCTCATGATTGCATATTGTTTCTTTCTTATTATTACAAAAGTGCATCTATTTCTTAGCTTTCTAAAATCCCCCTTCAACAAAACTAAAAATGTTTAAAGTTGGCAAGGTTTTGAAGCTGAGGGAAATGTAGGGGTTGGGCAATATGAATGAACAATGACATAAAAACAATATGCAATCATCAGAATCTAGCTATATATAGTATTTGAAAAAAAAACTCAAAAACTAAAATATCCTTTCTTTAAACTTTTAACACCACAAAAGCTTGCCCTTGACTAGCTGTAATTTCTGGGGGAAAAAGAGTAGCAATGATGAAAGATCATGACCATAACAAAGAAGGCTTAACCAATCAGTCCTTGTCCTACTGTCCATAGGGTAAATTTTGTCACAGGCCAATGTTACAACAGCTAGCCTACTATTGGAATTGTTCAGAAACAGCTGGCTAATTTAAACTCAAAAGTGTAATTTCTTGGATATTAGCATTAATGGAAGCATGAGTTTTTCAATTATCTTTTGACTTCCTACTATACAGAAATTACCAGTTATGGCTAGAATTAGTTTTTAAAATATAATTTTATTACCTTAAATTACCTTAAATTGCAGCTTGGAGTGATATAAGGATTATCCATCCTTGTGATGCTCCATGAGAAAAAAAAAGAATTCGTTTGGTGTAGATTGTGGCTGTTAGATTAGACTCTTGTGGAGGACTCTGCAGCTTCCCAATTGTAAAGGAACTCCTGGCAGAGCCATTCCCTATCAAGGTGGGACTTGAAAATGTCAATTGAAGTAGCAGAAACTGTTTCTTCAGAGAGCTGGTTCCACATATTGATGATTCTTTGGCTGAAGAAGTGGCTTCTATGTCTACTCATGGAACGCTGCATGGAGAGCTTCAAAGAATGTCCTCTAGTACCAGAATGCAAGGGTTGTGCAAAGAGACCATGAAGAGTATTTTTACAGAGGATTTTTTTGGTTAAAATAATGTCACCCCTTTTCTGTTGGTATGTCAGCGTTGGCAGCTTCAAACGACATAGTCTTTCTTTGTATGGAAATTTATTCATGTTGGTAACAATCTTAGTGGCACGACACTGGACATCCTCAAGCAACTTCCTATCTTTTTTGAAGAAAGGGGCTGCCAATGACATTCCAACCTCCAGGCGTGGATGTACAAGCGCCTTATATAACTTCATAAGAACTCTAGGGTGTTGGCTGGAGATGGTTCTTTTTATGATACCGAGGGTTTTATTTGCAGAAGATGAAACAGACTTAGCATGGCTGCTAAACTTTAATTGGTGATCTACAATAACCCCAAGATCTCTTTCATCAGAAACAGCAGAAAGGAAGTTGTCTTGAAGGAAATACTTATGATGCTTGTTATTTTTGCCAAAATGAATTACATGGCATTTGTCAACATTGAAAGTCAGAAGCCACATGTTAGCCCATCTTACTAGACTATCAAGATCTGTTTGAATTGATTGCTGGTCAGAGGGAGTTGCCGCTTTTCCAACTAGTTTTGAGTCATCAGTGTAAAGGGTAATAAGATTTGAAAGAAGGGTGGGTAATTTGTTAATATAGAAGTTGAAAAGTGTTGGTCCAAGAATAGTGCCCTGGGGCATGCCACTTAATACAGTTGTGGGAGAAGAGAAATGAGGAGTTCCTTGCAAATCAAAAACTCTGACACTCTGTGATCTTTCAGAAAGGAAGCCCATAATCCACTGTACAACACCTTCGTTGACACCTGCAGCCCTCAATTTGATTATGAGGAATTCATGACAAACTTTGTCAAATGCTTTGGACAGATCATGAAGAATCATGTCGACAGGAAAACCCTCATCAAGCAGTTTAGTCACTAATTCATATGTTTGGATAAGGTTAGTGTCCACAGATCTACCAGATCTGAAACCATGTTGTGATGTGGAAAGGATATTATTGACCTCAAGATGTTCAATTAGAGCTTTATTAACAAATCTCTCAAGCACCTTAACAACTGCAGAGGTGATGCTTATGGGATGGTAATTCTCTGCTGAGTCTCTTCGTCCCTTTTTATGGATCGGGGTTATATAAGATGTTTTCCAATCATGCGGTAGTTCCCCATTTTGAAGAGATAACTGGAACAGCATGCACAGGGGGTAGCTGAGAGCTTTTCAACACTCCCTAAGAAGACGTGGATGAACACCATCTGGTCCCTTTGACTTATTTACATCAAGCTTCTCAAGGCTATTGAAAACCATTAATTCACCTACTGACAGATCAGGCATAGGGAAAAGCACTTCATACAATGGAGGATCTGGTGAGGAGGTGCCTGAATTTTGGGTAAAGGCAGAAGCAAATTGTGTATTTAGAATGTCAGCCTTTTCTATTGGAGATGAGTGTAATACACTGTGGTCAACAAGGTCAGGAATAGTATGACGATTTGGGTTTTTAGAAGAGACATGTCTCCAAAAAGATTTTGGGTTTAACTTGATCTCAGAAGCCAAATTTTCCTCGTAGGCAGATTTCAGTTTTTTTTACAGAATCTGTTACACGATTCCGTACTGCCTTATAAAATGACAGGGTCTCCTGGTTCCTCTTCTTCATATACCGTTTCCAAGCTCTAGATTTCTGGTTAATCAGCTTCTTAACTTCCTTAGTGAGGAAGGGAAGTGTTTTGGGCTGTTTCCTAAAAATAACCCTGGAATGTTTCTTTTCAAGAGCAAGAAGAGTTTTTTTGAAATTTAGCCATGACTCATTGATGTCACTGGTGATAAGCATTGACCAGTTTGCAGATGAAAGTTCCTGCTGTATTGCCTCATAGTCAGTGAAAGTCTGAGGACAAAATTTAGGTTGAGGACAACTATTTAGGGACAACACAGACAGAATAACTAGGTGGTCACTACTAGCAATTGGCGGTAAATAATCATTACGAATGAGGGAATCAGTATCACGCAAAATGACAAGGTCTAACAGCAAGGGATTCTGATCAGCTCTATAGCGTGTAGGCTTATTGATAGTCTGATGAAGAAAATTATTTGATAGGCAAGATAGAAAAGGTGAGTCTCTACTATTAGATGAAATATGTCCAGTTCCTTCAACCCACTCAATTGCAGGAAAATTAAAATCTCCAGTGATTATTAACTCAAATGAGCTAGGAAGGGATATTGAAGATGTCATTTCATCAATGATAGTTTTGAGGGCCAATTCACTATCTTCAAGGGAAGGAGCGCTTGGACTTCGATAAACGCACCCAAGACGCAAATTTTTATTAGCAATGGAGATATCAAACCATACACTTTCTATCAAAGATATATCAAGCATAGTAGGATTTACAACACTAACCTGGATACCATCTCTTACATAAACACCAACTCCTCTTCAACAATTTGAGTGCTCCAAGTTGCTAAATAGTTGATATCCCAAGATCTGTAGGGATGTTTCAGTAACCGCCAAAAAAACTATGTTTTGGTAACAATTCAACAAAACTCGCAATATCTGCTGCTTCCTCCCTAAGAAGCACTTCGGATTCTAGAAGCTTATTTGTCAGACAGTCAACATTGCTTGAAAGAACACGGAAAGTATTTTCCGAAAGGGGCTTCCGACTCAGGATATTTGGCTGTTGAGACTCAGAGGTAATATCAGATATAGTACTTGAAAAACTTGAATCTGCTGAATTCTGACATAACACGAGCGAATTATTAGATATAACATTTGAATTAAAATTAGTAGAAATAGCTCTTAAATCGACATGGGAAACATTTGGAGAAGGATTGGATGAAGCTTCACAAGAAATATCAACTGACGATTTATCAAAACAAAGCACTTGGGAAACAAAACTATTTACATGAGGATGCGACGATATAACTAGGTTTCCATCGTGGATTGCTTTGGAGGGGACCGGAGTGGCGCTCCCCAACTGCGATGAGCAGCCTCGTTTTTTGGAATGATTTGGCCCTTGAAGATCATGAGGTTGGGCTCACCTGAGCTTATTCTTCTTTTCAACTCCTCAACTAAAGCCTTCCTCCTGTTTCTCTCTGTCTTGGATGCGTCACCACGAAATTATATATCCTTGTGGAGCTCGCGGGAGCAGTTGATGATTGACCTTTTGATGTCATATTGTATAACCCCAACTTTTCCCTCTGGTTCAAAACCCTGCCCACTTTATGTATTTTAGTTTGCCCCATGGAGAAGGAGGGTCAATTAGAAATGGATATGCTTCTAAAATTAGCATTTTTAAGTGTTATAGTGTGGAAACTATGGTGCTTTGCAGAATAGTTTCCAGTTTAGACACCTTGTGATGAAAGTAAAGTTTTAGTAATTGTGGTTGGCTGCTTATGAAGTAAATAAAAAAAAATGGGGCTAGTAGCCTAATATTATATTCCTTATTTTGTGTTATTTCTAAACGTTATAGAACAGTTTCTTTTCTGATAATATCCCCTCACCCTGAAAATGGTCCCAGAAGTAGCAGTTAATATATACATATTTGGATAATTTAGTAGAATCTATATGATTTAGGAAGAAAGTGAATAAATCACTTCATGCCCTTTTCCATGCTCTTTCCATATGCAATGTTAACTTTTAGGGCAAATTCTATTATGAGCCCTTAATTAGGGCCCCAATATTACCTTGTATATAGTTTTTATGATAAGCTATGATGTAGGCTAAAGTTAAAAACTAGCCTAATTAGCCTAAATATAAAAATTAGCTTTTAAGATATAAATTAGTTTTTTTATATAAATTAGTAAGCAATAGGTAAGAAGACGATCAAAAATAAATTAATTGCATCTCACATGTGTACTGCTTGCTTAAAATTATTTGACTGGCTAGAGTAACAAGATGCTATTGGACAGAGAGCTTGAACAAACTTATTGTGCCCATCTCAAAAACAATTTTACTGAAAGCATGAAGATTAATTAATATTTGCTAAAGAAATATTTTTGATGCTATAGAACATGAGCAATATATAAGAACACATTTGAAAAAAGCTTTTATCCAGAAATCTGAATTTTCCCCGATTTTTTTTTTAAACCAGTCTCAGAAACTGACAGTTGTCATAAGATTATGAAAATCCTGGTAAAATAGCCAGCAAATTTAGTATAAATGCTCGTTACACTAAAGTTTGACTATTTGTCCCAATTTTGTAAGAACAATTACTGAAACACAGGGGCCATTTTAAGTTTTAACAGCTTTAGCATAAAGAGCAGGGTATTAAGGAGGGGGCAACCCTTCATATATGGAATAAAATATGTTTGTTCAAAGTTTTAATGTTGCTCCTTACTTTCAGTAAAAAAAATATTTCATAATAAAAAAGATAATAAATAAGGGTTCCAAATAGGGATAGGTCCTTTTATTAGACAGTGAAACAAAAATATAAAACAAAGGCTGTAGAGTTACTAACATATCAAAATTAAAACAAACTATATTTATACTTGACAAAATAATCTTTTCAGGGTTGAAGCAAGTTACTGGTCCATAGACTTAAAAAGTTAACAAGCTGTTTTTGAATTTTGTAGTAATGTGTTGAAAAAAGGTGGTACAATTTTCTTCAAAATTGTAGGTCAAAGCAAGTTACTCATCCATCAACTTAAGAAGATCACTAACTGTTCTTGAGTTCTGTAATATTGTGTTGAATATTCTTCTAATTAAAAAATGAAATAATGATGAATATATAGGTGCTAAATTTATCATCATGTTCTTCTAATAGCAAATGAAATGTTGCTTAATCTTAAGTTGGTCTGTCATCTCCATATATACAACATTAGCATTTTTTCCATGACCATACTGCCTTTTCTATGACAAAATAAATAAGAGTTCCAGGGGCAGGTCACTTTATTAGACAGTGAAACAAAAATATAAAACAAGGCTCTAAGTATGTCAATGACACAGTTGGTCATCATCATCAGTAGAGTTACTAACATATCAAAATTAAAACAAACTGTATTTACACTCAACAAAATAATCACTTCAGGGTCAAAGCAAGGTTTGTTGACTTAAAAAGTTCACTAACTGTTCTTGAATTTTGTAATACTGTGTTGAATAAAGGTGGTACAATTTTCTTTGAAATTGTAGGTCAAACCAAGTTACTGGTCCATTGACTTAAGAAGATCTCTTACTGTTCTTGAATTCTGTAATATTGTGTTGAATATTCTTTTAATTAAAAATGAAATAATGCTGAACTTATATGCTAAATTTATCATCCTGTTCTTCAAATAGCAAATGAAATGTTGTTTAATCTTAGGTTGGTCTGTCATCCCCATATATACAACATTGGCATTTTTTCCATGACCACACTGCCTATTCTATGACAAAATAAATAAGAGTTCCAAATAGGTACAGGTTCTTTTATTAGACAGTGAAACAACTTGAGAATAAGCAACATTTCATTTGCTATTAGAAGAACAGAATGATGAATTTAGCACCTATAAATTCAGCATTGTTTCATTTTTAATTAGAAGACCATTCAATGCAGCATTACAAATTTCAAGAACAGCTAGTGAACTTCTTAAGTCAATGGACTGGTTACTTACTTTGACCAACTATTTTGAAGAAACTTTAACTGCCTTTATGCAATGTTGTATTACAATATTCAAGAACAATTAGTGAATGTTTTAAGTCAATGAGCCAGTAACTTGCTTTGACTCTGAAGTTTTTATTTTGTCAAAAGTAACTCTACTGATGATGATGAACAACTGTGTCATCAAAATACTTAGAGCCTTTGTTTTGTATTTTTGTTTCACTGTCTAATAAAAGGACCTGTCCCTATTTGGAACTCTTATTTATTTTGTCATAGAATAGGCAGTGTGGTCATGGAAAAAATGTCAAAAAAAGATAAAAATATACTAAAGAAAACTAACCTGTTTCTGTCAATGCTTAATTATGCAGGCTTATTTTAGTTTAGACAAGATTTATGTAGGAACTAAATTTCAGCTGGGGGGGGGGGGGCAGTTGTTCCCCTGACCCAGAGCAAATTATAGCCCTGGATTTTAGGCTCTTTAAAAATTCCTGGAAATCTGTTTAAAAAAAATTGCTATTAAAACTAGTGAAAATAATAATTACCATTCCTGAATCAGGTACAAATAGCAATTTGTTCTACTAAACAGTTTTTCTAAGAACACACATTAAAATTTTGGTTACTATAAGCTATTTTTAGCCTCTTTAACGGCTGAAAATGAAGTTGTCCCTGAAGCATATAGTGAATTTGGAAAGAGCATAAAAAAGACATCAAGGGGCATATTCACTTTCATCTTAGCTAAATTATGTTAATTTGTATAAATATCCCCATGCAGCCCTATGAATATATAAAAATTAGAATTGAAGACTGAAATTAATGCTTTATAATGTTATGCTGAATGTTCCTTGCCTATTAATCAGACTTTTATGTTTCTCTCCATTGCTAGGCTATTCATTTTTTTTAAATCATTCAAATAATATTTTATTTAAATTTCACTGTAACTTACTTAGGAAGTAACAAATTTCATCAAATCAAGACTACAGAAGCCTATTTAAACTAAGAACATATAATGAATTATGAAGTTTAATTGTCCTAGTAGAGAAATAGGCTTTATGGTAACAGTCCATAGGTACAAGATATCTAAATAAAATAAAAGTAGTAGCATTAAATTTATTATTTTATGCTCTGTAAAAATATCATAATGGCTTTTCTGGCAAAACACCCCCTTCCCCCAATTGTCCCAGGTACAGCCCCAGGGCAAATACAAAACTAAAAGCAAACATTAAAAGAGTGAAATTAGAACATTTTTTGGATAACATTGGAAGAAATCATTTCATATTATATTTTGGTAACTCATTCCATTACACAGGCAAAGAAAGGATTGTTCTTTGTGTGATGCCTGCCAGTTTTAACTTTAAAGTTGGGTTAAGGACTCTGGGTTAATCCAATGTAAATGCCGCCCCTTTTGCTCCCAGTTCTTGTCCACATCTTGCTTTAATAGTTCTTGGGTTTGAGATTGCATGTTTTGATTGCTTAGGGAATTCCAAAGCACAGCAATATGGTTAGAGCTGAAGTGGTAGTATTCTCTGCAGTTAGTGGTTTGTTGCAAAAAATTTTCAGGAGTTCCCTCAGATTTTCTTGTTAGGGTGTACAGAGAGAATGCTTGAAATAGAATTGCCATACCACTGCTTGAATGTTGGCATCACCTCTTTTTCTGTGGTAGATAAGGGTTGGACTTTTTAATACTGCAAGCCTTTCCTGGCACAGGAGGGTTCTTAGGTTATATGGTATTTTGGTTGCATACCCCTGGACACTTTTAAGCTGCTGCTTTTCTCTCTTGAATTATGGGGAGGCCAGTGTCATATTAAGCTCAAGCACTGGGTGTACCATGGACCATTGAGCAGCCACAGAGAAAGTATGACAAATTAAAAAAAAAAATGAAGAAAAGAAAGAATTTTGGAATATTCCACCATTATTCCAAAATATAAGCAGAATATGTGGTGTAGAATGTCTTGTAGTAATTACTTTTAGATTTGTATTTTAATTTTGTTGTTGTATTTCTGTGAGGTGATTTTCATGTACAACTATTGGGTGTTCAAACATGATCTAGCCTCAATAGATACATTCTAGTTTTGTTGAGACAGCTACCAAAAGGGGTTGTTGGATCTCTACTAACCGTTGTCAGAAGTAATGGTTAATGCCCTTGTTATGCCTTTTCAGAGTCCTGGATCAGTTTGATTTCTGTGGTGGGGAAAGAATCTGGGTCCTTGTATTCTTGCAATAACCACTTCAAGTGATACCAATTGGAGGGGTATGGGGTACATTGGCCCCCAGGATTTTTTGTCCTCTTGTAGATTAAAATTTTTTTTTGTATTAAAAAAAAAACAACTCTCACCCTTATTATTTTGAAAAACACAGTTTTGTCTACCTTTCCCTACATTTTTGTGAATTGGTGACACTTATCACTTCTACCTGACACAGACGTTTTATTCAAGCTACCACCCTAACTCAAGCCTAGTCGAATATTCTGCAAAAATTATTAATATCCTAATTTTTGTTGCAACTTTGAACCGTTGGTCACAGTAAATAAAAAAAGGCAATTTTTTTCAACTAAAAGTAAATTTTTTGTTTGGTACTTTCAAAAAAGCTTCTTATTCTTCTAACTAAACAACCCTTTTGTTTCAGGATTTGTTCTTAAAGAATTGGGACAAAATTCAAACATTTGTGTAAAGAGCAAGGTATCCTTGCTCTTGTAAAGAGCAAGCTCTTTACACTATACTTTTGGTCCCACGTCCTGGAGCCTTTCTCAACAAAAAAAAACGAAAAGACCGAAAAAATAAAAAAATCGTTTGAAAAAATAACACACTCAAAAATACAACAACTAAACACACAAAGAAGAAAAAAATAAATAAGAACAACTCACATCATAAACAAAATTCCAGCACTGATGAATTTTCCTAATCACAGTATTTTATTTGATCAGACAAAAATTGTAGATGTGTCTGTAGGACTTTAGCAAAGTTTCAGAGAAACTATAGAAATAAAGATTGTCTATGGGGGTATTAGTATTAATAGAGATGAAGGTGATTTTAGGATAAATTCAATTGATAATAGTTTAATTAAGGAGCAGGTAAAATCTTCAACCAGTAGTGATTTACATAACTGTCCTGGAACAAGTGATAACCCTGTGAACAAAAGTCAGAATGATGTCAAAGCTGGGGAAAGTAGATGGACTGCAGCTAAACTAGCAAACCAAATAATCTGTTTAATTTATAATCCATAAATTTTTTGATTAATCTGTGAGATTTAGTTAGGGGTGATGGCCCTGGGGTTTGGTGGCCTTTTTGTTTGTTCAAGTAAATATAGTCTTCACTTCTAAGATTCCCATTTATACAATGAATATTGAGAGGAGAGTGACCCATGGTTTAACTAAAGGCATTTGCTGTTTTATTATTATGTTGTAACATCAGCATTGGAAGTTTGTTTATAATGTGAATTGCTCATGTCTATATATTTTTCTTCTTCGCATGTTTAGTTGTTTTTTTTGTGTGTGGGTTATTTTTTAAAACGATTTTTTTTTTTTGTTCTTTTCGTTTTTTTTCTGTCAAGAAAGGCTCCCATATGTGAGGCTGAAATATTCAGAATATTTTTCAATTAAAGTGTTGTTTTGTTTTTATTTTTTGTTCACTGCTTTGTTGAAATTAAAACCTGTTTTTTTCTTGCTTAATTTTCCATTGCTTTTCTTTGAGAAACTTGTTTTATAGAATAAGCCCAAAACTTATGGAGGGATGGGTTCATGCCTTACAATACAGACTCGATTTAAAAATAAATCAGCAAATTTAGAATCTTAAGTGTTTTTAAGCTGTATTTCGTTTTGCTACTGTGCACTGCTAAAACATTTACAGTTTAGATCCCTAAGTGTAATGGCTGCATGCTTATCTTCTTCTATTGGGTAGAAAATAAAACAATTAGTTTCAAATGTAAGCGTAGTTTGTCAGTAAATCTTAACACTTAACTTTTTTTTTTTTTTTTTTTTTTTTTTTTTTTTTTTTTTTTTTTTTTTTTTTTTTTTTTTTTTTTTTTTTTAACAAGTTGGGTGATGTAAATATTTACCCCATAGCTTTAAAACTCTTGTAAGTAAAATTATTTCAGATAGAAACTTGTAATTTAGCTTTAAGCAAGTACAATCAAATACAACATTTTTATCATAAAAGTGAATCATCTAGCTACATTCTGGACAAATTTTGTTAAGGTGTTCCTTGTAGCACCCTTTTTTGCAGATGCTCCAGACGCTAGTCGTCTTCTGGTCAACTGAACAAGGACAGAAACTGCAGCTCTAAGTTTTGTGGCCAGAATATGAAAGTTCAGCATCTGAACTACCCGTAGAATCGATTTCAACAATATTGGACTCTAACCTTCGAAGTTCACGAGGAAGGGAGTTGTGTGGATACTCTAACCATCAAATGAGGCTTTGTAAGAAATAGTCCCAACTTTGTGGGGATTTGTCAACGCTGGATCACCTCTTCTATACTTTTTATGTGTTGGGAAGTACTCCTGTGTTTACACCTGTAATATCAAGCATTGCAAAGAAGATTGCGATTGGCTAGTGCTGACAGCAACATCTGATAGTGTAGTTTGCACATTTTTGATCTAAACTGTCAACACCAGATTTATTTGTTTTGTGCATTGAAGAGATCAAAGCTACTGTTTTGGTCTTATTAGACACATACAATTCAATAGTCTTCTTCTGAGCAAAGCCAAAGATTGAGGAGCCAGGCTCACAATCCCTGTGCAGAAGAAACGCTGTTGGGAGCTCGCACTAGTTCTTCCTAAGAGTTCCAATGTTGGTAGTATTCTGTCTCCTCAGCTCGTCAACCAACTTAATCCAGGAGTACCAGTTGCCTGCGGTTATGTTTCTATTTGTGACCATCACAGCCAGAGTCAATGTAGTGCGGGTAGGAATGGGTATTTACTGTGTGCCTACCATCTCGGTGGTTTTGCCACAATGTATGAAGGCATTGGATGAGCAGTAGGTGTGGGCATCAGTCAGACACTGTATTTTCAGTCCGTACTCGGCTGGCTTCAGAGGGATGTACACTTTGAACCAACATCGACCCCGGAAGGGAACGAGCATTTTGTTGATTGTCAAATGCTCAGACGGGGTTAAGTTCTTGCTGCATTCTGTAATCAAAGCACTTCCTAGAAAAGTAAAGGAAGTCTTCTTCAAAGAATTCCTAGAAAAGTAAGGAATGAAAGGGAAAGGTAAACATATTCAACTTTTTAGCAAGAAATACTTTTGGAGCAGCAGAAATGCTAAATTTACAACTAAAAAGCTTGCAAGACCTTCAGTATTGGTGTAGATAAATGATGAAAGTAATGCAACTATAGTCTCCCTATCAAATGTTACTTATTCAGACTCTCTAACAGCCGTTTTTCAAAATATTTGATCCTGACAGTTTTCATTTTTTTTTTTTTGTTACGTAATTGGTTGGTTAGGATAACAAACTACCCCAGGATCCCTAAGCTGCTTTCTGGATGGACGCAGTAGGTCTATTGACTCACCAAAGATTCTCCATGGGGTGTTTGAAGATCACATGGAACCATGAGGATGTAGTCCCAGGGGTAATTGAGAAATCTCAAGAACAAAAGTACCTGGGGTAATTTTTTACCCCACCCGACCAGTTAAGGGTTAAAACGAATTTTAGCTATTCTGTGCATGAGAAGCCCCCCCCCCCTTCAGCTCCTGCTCTTAGTGGTAAAGTTCAACTAGTATTTTAGTCAATGTTTTTTTTTTTTTTTTAAGAATGCACTACATATAGCCAGTTGTTTGCTTTTTATTGATTGTCTTTAAAACATTTGAGTATTTTGTTGTTTTGAGCAGATGGAAATAATTATGCCTTGTTCATGGTCTCTTATTGGAGCATTGGTTGTTGAAGCATAGGAAGCTTCCATCCTATTCAATTTTCGGGATAAGCTCAAGATTAAGTGGGTATCTGTTAGTCACTTCCTCACCACCCATTGTGTAGGCTTAGACCAAGTACACTTGCTCCAAATGAAGGTAGGTCAGGGGGTAAGTTTTTCTCAATATTCATCTAAATCACCTTTCGTGTATATTTTGAAAATTTGGAATAGAAATAAGAACTTTAAGGTTTTAGGCCCCCCCCCCTACCTTCTAAGTAGATCCACTGATGTCTATACTAATAATTGCTGCAATGCTCTATGACCGCTAGTTTTTTTTAGATAATTAGGTCTGTAAATATGATTCTTTTTTATGACTATATCTACGTATAGAGATAAATGTGCCACCCCTCACCAGTATGTCTTCGAAATTGGGAGGCTATTCAAATAGCCTAAAATAGCACCATTTTATTACTTAAAAGGGTGGCTACTACTTTATTCCTTTCAAACGAGGGTAAATTATTCCTCTCCACATGATATACAATCGCCTTCTTAGAAAAAAAAATAACGCATTTCGGTGATTTAAAACATGTTTAAATCAATAAAAAAGTAGACTTTTTTGATACGTCTGTTATGATGAAATTCGTTTTTTTTTTTTTTTTTTTTTTTTTTTTTTTTTTGGTATTTTGATTCTGTTGACTATGGCCTTTCCTCATTTACAGCTATTACTATGAGCTGTTTGATTTAAAAATCTGTTCTTTTTTTGGCTGATTATGCTATTTTCTTATAAGGCCTTTAAAAAGTTACCTAATGGTAAAATAAATAATGACGTAAGTGTGAAGATAATTTTCGAGTGATTATAAAATGTATTCTTGTCATTATTCATTATTAAGTTTATTTTTGTGCTGAAGTTACTATTTTAGTACTAAACCCTGGTACGTCCCTTTTTTGTATGTTTTGAAGTATTGATGTTAGTCAAGGTTATACCATGGAGGATTTTGGGGTGGATTCTTAATGCTTGTTGGGGTAAATACTTTGGACATTTAGGTATTAAGTCCTTCAAAAGATTGTTGAGATTATCGTAATGTTGCACAACAAGACTGAGATATACAACAAAAGTAGTGGCGTATTTTCGTCAAAATCATGGGGGGGGCAAAGTTGGAGCTATTTTCCCAAATCAACTGAAAATGACACTGAAAACAGAAAAAAATGAGCCATATAGTGCCATAAAAGCAAAAACACAAACTAACCCGTATCTGTTGATGCTTGAATTATGCATGCTTATCCTAGTTTGAAAAAGATTTTTGAAGAAACTAAATTTTAGCTGGGGGGGGGGGCAAACTGGAGTCTGGGGAGCAAACTGGAGTCTGGGGGGCAAACTGGGGTCTGGGGGCAATTGCCTGCACATTACCCCACTGAACATAAGACGATACCGTGCTAAAATTCCTACACAGATTGGTCTAATTTTCACCCCCTCGTTGGGATTTTCAAAAACACACCCCATTCCTGGAAAAATTTAATATAGTTGCCCGGAATGTACTTCTTTTAAAATCCCCTCTTTACTTAAAGGAGTAGACCTGTGTGGACTTCTTCTCTACTAGAAATTGTTTGAGAATAATTAAAAAATAAATTAGAACGCTAGCCCTTCTCCTGAAATATTGCCTCTGCACATCCATCTATGGTAGCTCATATGGGATGACATATGACGACAGTCAGTTCACTATGACGATATCAGTTCATATGACGACTGTTGCAGTTAGCAACTATTTCTACGAGCTATTAGGAAATGAGCTAAGAAGATAGTAGTTTGCAGCATTGGAATATGTTAATCTCCCTTTTTTGTGCTTTGTAAGAGACACGTACCTAGTTAGAAAAGTTTTTCTGAATTCTTATTATTTGAAAGACATTTTTGGATACCATATAATGTTTTAGAGGTAATAACTTGGCTAAATAAAAAAGAGAGAGAGAGTTAGTGAAGAAGAAGAAGAAAAGAACTGTCTTCCTAATCCAGCAATTGAGATAAATGAATACTTGAATGAGATCTTAGCCTTACTCATCTGTCCAATTACCCAGGACAAAACAGTATGACCAAACTGTATGCCAAAGCTTGTAAGCCGTTGTAAATTTACAAGCAAAAGCACCTTAAATCCAATGAAATATTTCCAAGTAAATTCTTCCATTAGGGCCCATCAGAGGAATACCACCTGCCTAAATGGGTTCCGACGTTTTACTTTCCTTACCCGGCAAGGTGGAGTGTCTACCATAAAGTTCTTTTGTGGTATCCCTATATTGGGTAAAACTTTGAAAATGTATGCATACTAGTAAAATTACACAAAGAATACCTAAAAATAAGATTAGTTCTATCCATATTGGAATCCCATAGGGTAGTGAAACTTAAATACTAATCTGGAACAATTACAGACTCTATGGGCTGGAGGTGGGTTATAAAACAGAGTGCTTTATTAGTTTCTGGGACCAATTAAAGATTTAAACCCCGTCAAGCTGGTCCAGAACCATTGTATAAATACAAAATTTCCAAACAAAAAATGAAAGAAAAATTACATTAATATATCCCTTAGTATTTATTGATAATTTTTGTATGTTTACCTAAAAGTTTATTATGCAGAGAGCCAAATTTTTTAAATTGCCACTAATTGTATTGGCGAAAAAAAAACCCTCTTAAGATCAATTTTTGGCTAAGCGTTTGACATCTATTTTTAAAATCTATGTAAGTACTGCATCGTCTGCTGTGTAATTACTGAATCGTCTGCTTCTCCACAGTCCTCGCTGTTGGCCATGGCTATAATCCTGGATTGGGATATGCGTGATTCATCATTGAAATATTTGGAATATAACGTCTCTTCAAAGGGGACTTGGTGTAGGATGAATGGTAACAGTGCTTGGCTGATCTCTGATATATATTCTTTGTCATCTTTGTTGCTCCGTTCAATATCTGTTAAGGCGCTATCAGTGGACAGCTGCGTCAATCGAGAAGGGGGATTTGCCTGAGCCCCTCCCCCCTGCGCATGCAATTTTGTCTTGATGGACTTGCAAAAAAAGAGGCTGACTCTTGATTTGAAAGAATGCATTAAAAATAATAGTTTTTTTCAAAAATGCAAATTGAATGATGTACTGACATATGAGGGCTTGGCCGCCCTTTTAACTGAACATCACAAAAATACAAGAAATTATAGCTTTTATTCAAGTGAACTGCGGACCTGAGATTTATCTTGAGGTACGGAGATGCGAATTTAGGTTAAAAAAAAGGTGGATTGCCCTATTTAAAAAATAGGGTAAATTATATAAGCATCGGAATTTGAAGATGCTGTTAATTTATCAACACCTAGTCACATAGTCTAGGTAACTGGACAGACCTGATACAGAATTGCATATTGTCGCCGCCGGTAAGGGGAGGGGGGTAATGGCCTCTGGGAAATAAGAAGACGTTAAAAAATGCGTCAAGACAGTAATGACAAATATTCCCATTTGAATCTTGTTTTAAACAATGCTCCTGATCGTACTTGTCCCCCTGGAGAATTTCTTAGTGGTGACAATGGTGCCGCATTACAAAGAACCTACATTATGACGTAATATATACGTCAAACCCCCGTCAAACCGCCCCCCAAACCCCCAGCTTTTAAAGACTCTTTTGTACAGGTTTTTTTGGGGGGGGGGACTTTATTGTTACTAATTACTAGTTTCGGCGCAATGGTTCTCCTGTCCTCTTGTGTTTAACATTTTTCAAAGTTATTCCATTATTCATTCATTTCAATTTTTTGTTAATTAAAAGAGGGCCTTTCCCAAGCCAAGAGCTGGGGGTTAGCAAAAAAACAAAAAACCTGTACAAAAGAGTCTTTAAAAGCTGGGGGTTTGGGGGGCGGCAGCCCCCCAACTGCCTCTTCTAATTCCTGTACGTTTTAAGGTTCGACTTTGGGACGCAGCCTCTTTAACTCTTTAAGAAAACGAAGTTTTTTTCATATTATTTCTGTACGTTTTTCTACAATCCATGATGGATGTAATTTAATAATTCCTGTACTCCTCGTACAGGAATTAGGAGAGGAACTTGGGTGGCTGCCGCCCCCCCCCCCCCGCTTTTAAATCATTGTATAAAATAGAAAAAAAATAGATAGAATGACCGAAATGTTTCTTTTGCTCATAAGAAGCTAATATTCTGTTATCTCTCAAATGATAAGCTGTCCAGGTGTTATCAAAATTTTTTTGATGTTGTGAAAAAAAACCGCCCGTAAGGGACTTGAACCCTTGACCCGAGGATTAAAAGTCTCACGCTCTACCAACTGAGCTAATAACTTGCATGTGTGTAAATATAACTTCTCAATGCATTTTTTGAAAGTCAGAAGCCACATGTTAGCCCATCTTACTAGACTATCAAGATCTGTTTGAATTGATTGCTGGTCAGAGGGAGTTGCCGCTTTTCCAACTAGTTTTGAGTCATCAGTGTAAAGGGTAATAAGATTTGAAAGAAGGGTGGGTAATTCGTTAATATAGAAGTTGAAAAGTGTTGGTCCAAGAATAGTGCCCTAGGGCACGCCACTTAATACAGTTGTGGGAGAAGAGAAATGAGGAGTTCCTTGCAAATCAAAAACTCTGACACTCTGTGATCTTTCAGAAAGGAAGCCCATAATCCACTGTACAACACCTTCGTTGACACCTGCAGCCCTCAATTTGATTATGAGGAATTCATGACAAACTTTGTCGAATGCTTTGGACAGATCATGAAGAATCATGTCGACAGGAAAACCCTCATCAAGCAGTGTAGTCACTAATTCATATGTTTGGATAAGGTTAGTGTCCACAGATCTACCAGATCTGAAACCATGTTGTGATGTGGAAAGGATATTATTGACCTCAAGATGTTCAATTAGAGCTTTATTAACAAATCTCTCAAGCACCTTAACAACTGCAGAGGTGATGCTTATGGGACAGTAATTCTCTGCTGAGTCTCTTTGTCCCTTTTTATGGATTGGGGTTATATAAGATGTTTTCCAATCATGCGGTAGTTCCCCATTTTGAAGAGATAACTGGAACAGCATGCACAGGGGGTAGCTGAGAGCTTTTCGACACTCCCTAAGAAGATGTGGATGAACACTGTCTGGTCCCTTTGACTTATTTACATCAAGCTTCTCAAGGCTATTGAAAACCATTAATTCACCTACTGACAGATCAGGCATAGGGAAAAGCACTTCATGCAATGGAGGATCTGGTGAGGAGGTGCCTGAATTTTGGGTAAAGGCAGAAGCAAATTGTGCATTTAGAATGTCAGCCTTATAATGTCAGCCTATTGGAGATGAGTGTAATACACTGTGGTCAACAAGGTCAGGAATAGTATGATGATTTGGGTTTTATATATATATATATATGATATATATATATATATATATATATATATATATATATATATATATATATATATATATATATATATATATATATATATTTCGATTATCGTATTTTTTTGTATAGCAAAAAACAAACCCAGAATCGGAAGAAGATAATAGTTCAATCAGAACTGCAAAATTCCCTTTATGCCAAACATAACTAGTTCTTTATTTATTTCGTACAATTAACTGGTCATGGTAAAGAAAGGGGTTAAAACTGATTTGCGAATTGTCTGTTCAGTTTTGTGTTTCAGGTGATCAACAATGGGAAGAAGGAAAAGTAAACGAAAGCCTCCTCCAAAGCGGAAAGCAATTGAGCCACTGGACATTCTATTCAATTGTCCCTTCTGTAATCACGAAAAATCATGTGAAGTAAAGATGTAAGTTATCATGTTTTAAATCAATTTCCTGTAGGATAATGTGTTTCTATACAGGTTGCCTTGTCGGGAATATTTTCCGAAATTGGTTTTGGGAGAGAAGGGAGGCTTGTTTTCACCCCCTCCAAAGAAAATAAAACTGCAAATACGGGAAAGCACAAATGCCTCGGCTTTATTTGGGGGGGGAGTGAAGCACATTTCGCTTCTGATACGTACCAGGTGGTTTTCAGAAGGCTCGGTGTCGACATGAAAGAAAAAATACTCCAAAAATACAATAAAAACGGGGGGGGGGGGGTACCAATTCACGGTCATTTAGGGGAAGCGAGGATTTTTTTTTTATTAGGGATGATTCAAACAAAGGAAATTTTCATAATCTAGGACGGGGGCAATATTTTCTTTTCATTTTTAATAGAAATAAGAAATAAAGGTTATTTTTGAAATGTAAGGAGGGAATATTCCCCCCCCCCCCCTTCGATAGGTGCCCCTCGCCAAAGATCACTTAGCGAGAGACAAGTAGTTATTCACGTCGCTTGGCTCTCTCTGTAAAAATTATCATACAGATTTTAGCCTTTTGAAAGGGTCTGGTGTGTAAACACAAGAATTTTTATGGCACTTGGTATTAACCAAGTGACATATAGCGATCGCAAATTCTGTTGGTCTGTCTGTCCCGGTTTTGCTACGTTAGGCACTTCCAGGTAAGCTAGGACGATGAAATTTGGCAGGCGTATCAGGAACCGGACCAGATTAAATTAGAAATAGTCTTTTTCGCAATTTGACCGTCTGGGGGGGAGGGGGATCGGTTAATTCGGAAAAAATAGAAAAAATGAAGTATTTTTAACTTAAGAATGGGTGATGAGATCTTAATGAAATTTGATGTATGGAAGGATATCGTATCTCAGAGCTCTTATTTTAAATCCCGACCAGATCTAGTGACATTGGGGGGAGTTGGGGGGGACCTAAAATCTTGGAAAAGGCTTAGAATGGAGGGATTGGGATGAAACTTGGTGGGAAAAATAAGCAGATGTCCTAGATACGTGATTGATGTAACCAGAATGTATCAGCTCTGTTTAGGGGAGTTGGGGGGGGGGGGGTAAATTCTGAAAATTAGAAAAATGAGGTATTTATAACTTACGAAGGAGTAATCGGATCTTAATGAAATTTGAAGTTTGGAAAACTATCGTGTCTCAGAGCTCTTATTTTAAATCCCGACTGGATCCGGTGACATTGGGAGAAATTGAGGGGGGAACGTAAAATCTCGAAAAACGCTTATAGTTGAGGGATCGGGATGAAAGTTGGTGGTAAAGATAATCATAAGTCCTAAATACGTGATTGAAATAACCGGAACGGATTCGTTCTCTTTGGGGGAGTTTGGAGAGGAGGGTTAATTCTGAAAAATTAAATAAAATGAGGTATTTTTAACTTACGAAGGAGTGATCGGATCTTAATGAAATTTGATGTTTAGCAGGATATCGTGTCTCAGAGCTCTTATTTTAAATCCCGACCGGATCCGGTGAAGGGAAAGTTAGGGGGGGGGCGGAACCTAAAATATTGGAAAACGCTTAGAGTGGAGAAGTCGGGATGAAATTTGGTTGGGAAAATAAGAACAAGTCCTAGATACGGGATTGACATAACCGGAAAGGATCGGCTCTCTTTGGGGGAGTTCGGGGGAGGGTTAATTCTAAAAAATTAGAAAAATGAAGTATTTTTGTCTTACGAAAGAGTGATCATATGTTAATAAAATTTCATATTTAGAAGGACCTCGAAACTCAGATCTCTTATTTTAAATCCCGACCGGATCCAGTGTCATTAGGTGGGGGACCGGAAATCTTGGAAAACGCTTAAAGCGGAGAGATCAGAATGAAACTTGGTGGAAAGAATAAGCACAAGTCTAAGGTAGGTGACTGCCATAACTGGACCGGATCCGCCCTCTTAGGTGGAGTTGGGGGGGGGGGAGTAATTCGGAAAAATTAGATAAAATGAGGTATTTGTAACTTACGAACGGGTGATCAGATCTTAATGAAATTTGATATCTAGAAGGATCTTGTGCCTTAGAAGTCTCATTTTAAATCTCGAGCAGATCCGGTGACATTGAAGGGAGTTGGAGGGGGAAACTGAAATTCCTCGAAAACGTGAAAATAGAGGTATCTTACGAATGGGTGATCGGATTTTGATGAAACTTGATATATAAAAGAATATTATGTCTCAGATGCTCCATTTTAAATTCGAATCGGATCCGGGGACTTAGAGGGTTGGAGGGGGAAAACAGAAATCTTGGAAACCGGAAATCTTGGAAAACGCTTAGAGTGGAGAGATCGGGATGAAACTTGATGGGTAGAATAAGCACAAGTTATAGATACGAGATTGACTTAATTGGTACGGATCCTTTCTCTTTGAGGGAGCTGGGGGATGTTAATTTGGAAAAAATCAGAAAAATTTAGGTATTTTTAGCTTTAGTACGGGTGACCGGATCTTTATGAAATTTGATATTTAGAAGGAACTCATGTCTCAGAGCTCTTATTTCAAATCCCGACCAGATTTTTTGACAGTGGGAGGAAACCGGAAATCTTGGAAAACGCTTATAAATGTTGTAGATACGTGATTGACGTAACCGGACTGGATCCGCTCCTTTGGTGGAGTTAGGTTGTGGGGTTTAGTGTTTTGGCGAGTTTGGTGCTTCTTGACATGCTAGAACGATGAAAATTGGTAGGCGTGTCAGGGAGCTGTACAAATTGACTTGATAAAGTCGTTTTCCCCGATTCGACCATCTGGGGGGCTGAAGGGAGAGGAAAAATTAGAAAAATTGAAATATTTTTAACTTACGAGTGAGTGATCGGATCTTGATGAATTTTGATATTTAGAAGGACTCGTGACTCAGAGCTCTTATTTTAAATGTCGACCGGCATTAAGCCTCTGATTTTCCTTTTAAAGCAATTTATTGATTCTTAGAATTTTGCTCATACCATATCAGCTCTTGGCTCTTGGCTCTTCCGACCTCGTCACAAGTGCCATATTAGCTCTTAGCTCTTGTTTCTTTTGGTGGGATTTCTGGCTTGATTTTGTACAATTCTGAAGCCAAAAATGTTTTCAACTACCTTAAACTTGTCAACTACAATTCAACTACATAGAAAAAAGAAACTATTTCTCTGTTGCCAACGCACCATGAAGTATGCAGCAGCTGTGGCTCATGGGTCATGCAACTACATGTTGCACAGCAGCACATGCAACTACATATCGCATACAGAAGCGCTTGCAACTACATCTCGCAATTGAAAAACTTGTATGTTCCTGTATCACGTTTGCAGATGCGTTATGATTGCTACAAGTTATTATTTGTAAGGTCAAAATGTAATTGGAGAGCTTCTGAAATAATTTCTGTGCGTACAAAGTAAACTTCAAACTCTATATTCTTTAGTTTTTGTTTCTACCTGTATTAAGGTACCTTAATACAGTACCTATCTTATGTTAATGAATATGAATTAGTTCATTTTTTAACTTTTATATCCTAGTGTGTGGTTCATTTTCTTGCTTACTAACATGTTACAAACGTCTTACTTACAAACGTCTAAAACATAATGAACGTCAAAATCGAAAATTAAGAAAAAGTTTGAACTTCTGTTTCGAAATCAGGATTTCTGGTATAATTTCCCAGAAATTTGTCAGAGATGCGGAAATATTATTTAGGGTTTCGGAAAGGTAATATGATGTTCTTTCAGTAGCCAAAGTTATATGATTTCTTAAAAGATAAGCTGCAGAGTTAGGGCATTTTACTCAGACAAAATGTAGAGAATTTGCAGAATCAAAACTTCATAAGCGAAAAAGTCACCAAAGACATTTTATTCATGGAAAACCAATGTAAGTTCCAGTTTTTAGGACACCAAAATCTGTGCGCGTTGAAAAAAATTCCACCCTGTCAAGAAGAAACAGTTGCTTCTAAGATGTCAAGAATATTGACGGACGACGACAATTTTAGAAACTGTTTCTTATACTACTACTACTACTACTACTACTAATAACTCACTGCAGCACCAAGCCGCCTGAGGCCAACACAGCTACGCACGCTCCTCCTCCAACCTAATCTATTTAAAGCCTCCCTCTTTACACCCTCCCAGGAAGTTGTTGGACCTTGCTTAAGTTTTCTATGGACAATATAAATTCTGTGATTATTCAAAGTTACTTGATTTTTAAAGAGTTCAGCTTCGAAGCTAGGGCATTTTACTTAGACAAAATCTTGGAAATTCGCAAAATATAAACTTAGAAATAGAAAAAGATTTCTGAGATTTCAGAATAAATTTTATTTTGAACACCCAATGTCAGATCCAGTTTTTGGAAGATCAACCCTCGTTGAAAAAAATATCCTGCCTAGTCTGGAAAAACACTTACCTCTAGGATATCAAAAAAGTTTAATACATCAGGACAGTTTTGGAAATAATTTCTAAGTAAAGGAAGACATTTTATATATAAGAAAGCTCATGTCATCTTATTTATTTTACATAGTATTACTTGATCGAAATACAAAAGGGTATTAAATCAAAATTTTTAGAAAACAACCCAAAAAACTTAATGTGGCACTCGAGATAGACTTTTTTGGAATTATTTCCAAGAAATAATAGAAGGGTACGGAACTTCTTTCTCCGGTTTTCAGAGAGACAATTTAATGTTCTGTAGGAGTACAACATAAAATTGTCTGAAAAAGTTTACTTTCCCGGCTAGGTTGTTCTGTTTTGACAACATTTTTTTCTTCAAAACTTCAGGAAATTTTATAAACTTCATAGGGACTTTTCTGTACTATTTTACGATTCCCTGGCCCAGGAAAAAATTTCGAGTTTAGGTTTCTTACTTTTTCGGAGCTACATAGCGCTGATCACGAGACAAAAAGTTATAAAAGCAGTAGTGTTGCTCCGCAACATAGTTACTACATAAAGAAATATTGTCAGTAGGAAAGCCAAGTGAATAGAAGTTGCAACAAATCGCTTGGGAGGCAACTATGGTTTTCAATACACTACGCCCCACTGGTTTTTCTTTGTTGCCCCTCTGCTCTTAAGAAAACCTTATGTTTTAAACTGTAAATGCATTTTCGATAAGGGCGCGTTTTTCTTTACTTTGAATGAATCCAAAATCCATTTTGAAGTTATTCAGACATTTTTCGGATTCTGAGAAGAATTCTTAGGATTCTAGAAATGTCTAAATGACTTTACTTCATTTTTGCTTTATTCATAGTAAAGAAAATCGAAATCCGATATTCGGCTGATAAGATAGTATGCAAGATGAATGACGATTTGGTGAATTTGATGGACAATTAAATTACAATTTATAGACTTCAGTTGGGTTTTTGTTTGTGTATTTGGGTTATTGTAGGAAGGGGTCGAGGGCGTTTCCATTTATGCTGTATCATTTAGTCCCTGTTGACTTGAGTATTCCTTGATTAATTACCCTATCTCAGGGCCATATCAAGGATTTTCGTTCTTGGAGAAGTAGGGAGGGGGGGGGCAAAAGAGTTTAGACTGGGTAAGGGGTTTACGTAAATATTTTTCTTCAGGAGAGGGGGAGAGGTTAACCAAAAGAATTACCGTTTGGAGGAGAAGGTTAAGGGAATCTTTACTTGAATTTTCGAAACCAATTTTTTCTTTCTTTTTTTTTAGCTTTTTAGGAGAAATAGCCCCTTTTACCTGCATTTTACGACCAACTTATTAGTCGGATAGATATTCCCGGGGGAGAATGCCAACCCGATATCCCTCTTCCCCTTGGCACGACTCTGCCCCATTTGACACAGAAGAGTAGACTAATAATTCTGCTTAGAACTGAAACGAGCCGTCGCTGAATTCACACAGATGAATACGAAGGATTAAATTTTTCCGTCATCACAATCCGGTTGCCAACTTGGTGATTTTAACTACCTAGAGATGTAACTGTTCATCTCAACATAACAATTAAGTAATTTTTTGGCAGAGAGTAGCAACAGTGAAGGAAGAGACAAGTATCAGAGTAATTATTTACAAGTAAAAAAAAAAATAAGAAAAAAATCGGGTAGAATTGCCGTCGATGGGAGTCGAACCAACTTAGATTCCGGTAACTAGCAAAAGCTTCTACCAAGCAAACACAATTAAGCTTAATCATAGCGTTTTAGTATATACTTTATAGTTCAAGACAAACAAATCAATAAATTTAGTAACATTTGAAGTTATATTTATTTTTTACATTAAAGTAATCTATAGTAATAAACAAATTTCTTTTCTGCCTCTATCTTTTTGACTTTTTGTGGGCCTGTTGATAATTTATGTATGCAGGGCTTAGTTAGGTTGGCTAAAAGGGCAGCTCTCGATACTAGGACTCCCCAAAATCTTAAGTTTTTCTGAATTTTTGCGCACTTCTTATTGTGGTTACACATAAAAATAATTTATTGTCTTTTCCTGGAAAAAGAAATTTTTATGTATGTGTCTGGTCTTATTCATAAAAAAACGGAAGAAATAGTAAGGCTTTGTTTTTTCTTAAAGTTAGATTTACAACCTGCCCTTTCAAACACAGCAAGGTCTATCTATTGATTCAATATTTTCTTTATCTTACTTCGGTTTCAAGATTTTTTTAGCATTTGCCCTTAAAATATTTTACAATATTTTCATAACAAAGAAAAGATATTTTCAGTTTGTCTACTTTTCTCTAAAATTTATAATGTTTAACATGTTACTTTCTAATTTCTGCAGCGCAACTCGTGAAATTTCTCTTCTTATTTTGGCTTCTTATTCTCTTCTTATTTCGGCTACTCATGGATATATTGATTGATTATGTGATTGATAAGCAATTTACGAGTGCCTAGTTCAGTCAATAGATCTCTTGTCTACACTTTCTTTAGTGTAAAAAATTAAATAACTTATCTACTGTGACCGACTGATCCAGTCGGTCACTTCTTCCTTCACTTGTTATCTTGCTTTTTTCTTTGCTTTGCTCTCTTCTTTTCTGATTCTTTTTTCTCTCAGGTGCAAATTTTAGGGGTATAAACTGGATGATGTATAAATCCTGTGTGAATTGTGAACAAATCAGAAATTAAAGTTCGCCTAAACTAAATTTATTTAGAAAGGTATTGTTCTTTCCTCCTTCCTTATCAGTTTTGTTGTTCAAGCAACAGTTTTTAATAAATATAGAATTACGGAGACGCACACAAATGCTCATTTTTTTATCTGTATTAGGTATTTGAGATGATTCTAGAATGTTTGTTTTTTTTCACCTGACTGTATTAGTTCCTCTAAAATATCGAAGAGAGTTTGTCCAGAAAACGATTACTATTCCTAATACTGAAGGGGAAAAGTACCAATAACAAGAACCAGTCAAGAAATAAAAAAAGTACCAATAACAAGAACCGGCCAAGAAATAAAAAAAAGTCTTTTTCTGTAATTGACGGAATGGTAAAAATGTTACTTGTTGTTCCCGCTACACAAAAAAAAAAATTAATTTTGTAAAAGTAAAAATGAAAGGGAGTTCCTAGAAAATAGTGTGGAATACGTAGAACAGAATTTGTGCTGACTTTGCCACACGCTTTTTAGCAGACTTTTAAACCTACTGCTCTGGGTATAAATTTCCAGGGATGATATATTTTAATTAATTGTATTTTCCAGGGACAAAACGAGGAATACTGGACGAGTCACATGCCGTATATGTCTAGAAGATTACCAGACCACTACCAATTTCCTCTCCGAACCTATTGATGTTTATAATGATTGGATAGACGCGTGTGAGAGCGCTAATTAACTTACTGTCATTTTTATTTCTTTTGTACATATCTAAAATTTTAGTTAGTATAATTCTTTAATTTCAATCTTTCTGTATTTTCAAATTATTGGCATCTGAAGAAAAATCACCGAGCATAGTCTTCATTTGGCAAAAAGTGAGGAGGCCACTGGCACATCTTGTAATATTCGAAATATGAGCCGTCCAGAAATTGAATTAGTTGATATTTTGTGATTTTCAGATTTTAACATCAAAGCGCTTGATCTTCTCGCTAACTCCCCACCCCTCCTAAGAGTTCTCTTCAGTGACTTCAAAAAAGTAATGATAGCGGTGGAAGCTGATGTTATTTATAGGCCAAGTACCTAATACTATTGACAGGTTCAGGTTCATTTATTTTCCAGTCATTTATAGATAACATGCTAAGAAGACCAATATCTGACAGAGAGATAAGCTCGTTTTGCACAAATAAAACAACTAAAGTAATAAATAACGAAATGTATGGATGATATAATGAAAGCAAGAAGAAAGAGAAAAAATAGACATAATATTAATTACTCATCACACCATAGCAGACATCCCACTAGGCAATAATGAAAAAAAAATAAACCAGCAATGGGACAAAAAGAAGTAAATGGGACAATCAGGTTAATAATAATAATAGATATATAAGTAGAATAACTAATAACTGTCCAAAAGGAAGGACTTCAACTTATTTTTAAATTCCTAAGGATAAATCAAAGTCGAAAGTAGACTTATATTGGTTCCATGCTGCAACCACACTATTTCTAAGAGAAAAACGGAACCTCTCTGAAATTATCAATGGCTGGCATAGTTCGCATGCATTGCGAGTTAGGTGCGAAGATGGCACTGCAATCGGGAACAGGTAAAAAGAAATAGCTAGGTTGTGTCAGGAGATTGTGCTTAACTTTGGACAATAACAAAAGAAAAGTAACTGGCAGTTCAACAAGAATATTATTCAATAAAGAATATGAACTCTTTGTAGCGGACTTGCTTAGAAGAAACGCTGGGAAAGGAAGAAAACCTTTTCAAATACGGAGCGCCTTATTTTGTTGTCTTTGCAGAGGAATAATTTGGGATCAGAAAGTGTTCAAGTAAATAAGTAGAAAGTAATTTAGATAAGAATGAACAAGAGCAAAATAAATAGAGCGCATAGCTTCCAGAGGCAAAATAAATTTCATACGGTGCATAATACCTATGTTACTTCCGAGCTTCAATCTTAGACTATTAATATATGGCTTCCATCTTAAGTTCCAGTCAACCAGTATACCTAGGTAAAAAGAAATATCAATACCTCATATGTCTGCACTTGATACAGGATACTTAATCAGCTTAAGACATGGAAGGGCTCGTGATGTACATGAATAAACTATAAATTTAGTTTTTGGAGTATTCAAAGCTAGCCTATTTGCCGTGAACAATGCTGCTAGTCTTTCAAATGCAAGAGTTAGATTATGTTTTACACTATCCTTATCTACTCCAGAAACAATACAGGCTATGTCATCAGCGAATAACGTCGTCAGCCCTAGGTCTGCCATTGAATTACTAATATCATTAACATGAATTAGAAACAACCGAGGGCCTAGAATTGAACCTTGGGGTACCCCAACATTATCTAAATGATTTTAAGACAATGATTTAACATTGCCCCCGTCAATACAATGAACTCTGTCTTTTAGATATGATATTATTACACATTAGCTTGACCCTGTATCTGCAAATATAGTAGTAAATATAGTAAATATGTAGTAATCCAAGGCATCACGTATTAAGTGGGTTACTGCCAAAATAGTATGTTCTGTGGAATGGCCTTTGTGAACCTGAATTGGGACTTGCTAAAAAAAAATAAAAAACTATTCTCTTCAAGGAAATTAACAATTCTTACATACAAATAATGTTTAATAATCTTTTCAAAAGCAGAGAGGATAGATATAGACCTATAGTTAGGTGGGTCACTCACATCTCCACCTTTATGCAGTGCAATGACACGGGTGGACTTCATTTTAGAAGAAAAGACACCATTCTTGAAACTAAGATTAAATATACGCACAAGGAAATTAAATATACTAGGCATAATCTATTTAAGTAAATTCATAGAAGATCCGTCATTCCCTTCTGTTTATCCATTTTTGAGTTGATGAGGTACAATCATCAATTCAGCAAATGACACTGGCGTGAGGAATATGCATGGATGAATAAATGGGGGTAAGAAACTTTTGAAGTCAGCAGAATTTAGTGTTAAATTTCGGGAAGCCTCTTCCGACGTCTTTTCACCTATTTTGCCGAAGTGAGTGCTGAGCATGTTAGCAACGGTAATTTTTTCTTTAACAGCTATCTTACCACACCTTTTTAGGAGATCGTTGCGCGTTATTAAATGCGTTTAAAAAGGACTGCTGAATATCAGATTTTAGAGCGTTGGTTAAACAGTTCTTGCATGCTTTAAAAGAAGCTTGATTTATCTCGTCTGGATGAGACAAACATACGTGACTACAGGGAGAGGGAGAATTTCACTCAAAGATTTGTCTTATAAATAAGTACAAAAAAACAACATTAAGCAACTTTTATTGGCTTTTCAGAATTAAGTTGGGATATCAATCTCTTTAAGACAAATTTTTGAGTAAAATTCAGACACCAGTAAATCTCCTTTTAAGTTTTTGTTTGTTGTTTGTTTTGAGGACCTCATTCATTTGGGTGCTGAATAGGTCACATTCTGGAAGATAATTGGATCCAATTAGGTATGTACCGTTTTATGAAGTACTTGTATATGAAAAGAATACTAGTGGGAATATCAATCTCTTTAAGACAAATTTTTGAGTGAAATTCAGACACTAGCATATCTCCTTTTTAGCTTTTATTTGTTGTTTATTTGGAGGACCACATTCATTTGGGCGCTGAATAGGTCACATTCTGGAAGATAACATGAATCCAATTAGGTATGTGCCGTTTTGTAGAGTTTTGTATATAAAAAGCATCCTAGAATAAAAATAATCATATGATTCTAGTCCCAACATTAATGGCATAGAAATTTTTAATCAGGAGAATCTAAGGATCGTAAAGTTCTAAGGATTACCAGTCAGTACTAGAGACAAAGTTTTGAACAGAAGAAACATGAGCCATCGTGTTAATTCATCCAAGACCCTGCCCTCCCATCCGAAGTGAGGAATGAAGTACCATACCGTATGGAACAGAATAACTCTCCCCCGAAAAAAGTTTTATGGATTTTTTATTACGAAAAAGACACCTGCTTTTCATTGTGTTCCAGACGGGTAGTCAAAAGACACAATCTTTGGCAATCTGTCATCCTTAAACGAACTCAAACGAAAGGTTAAAATGAACTGAAATCATTCATATACTAAAGAGGCTGCCTGTCGCCTCAACTATCCACCCTTTACGCCAAAGTTGGATCCTCCTTCCAATGCTTCAAAAGTAATAAGTTACAATACATGGGCAATGAAAATGCATTAAAAATTACTTTTTAGTTCCTCAAAAATGGACGAGCTAATTGGTATGCATTTGTCTAAAGCAACAAAAATTTCAGTTCGAATATTTGGCTGGTATTCTGTAAATCAAACAATCGATTATGCCAACTTTAAATTAAACTAAAAGTTTATTTTAATGAAACAAAGACTTGCTAACTTACAATATCTTGTTTAAGGATGTGTCTAAGAGGGATGAATTTGTAGTAATTTCTGCTCACTTCAAGTTTTACTTGATTATTTCTTTTAGTTTCTCTTCGTTTCAGGATTCATCTGTTCATCCAAAGTAGTCTTTATTTTGTTAGCTTTTTGTTTAATGTGATTATTCATTTTAATTATTGTTCGTTTATGGGTTTCATTTATTCATTCATTACAATTTCTGTTAGTTTTTAGTCGGGATTATCATATGACTTTATTTCTGTTCGTTTTAGGTTTTGATATGGTTCTTTACTTTAAAAATAATTTTTTGGAAACGGTTTTTAAATTAATAGCGAAAAGTGGTTTTAGTTTTGTCGACTAACATTTTCTTATGGATGCTCTGTAAACCTGTTAGTTAGATAGCCTTCAATATCTTGGAAATAATTTTGACTCGCGTTGGGAAGCCAAGTGTGGGGAGTTAAAGTAAATTGAAAGACGCACGCTTTATATATTGAGTTTCTTCCAAATGGCATACATGCAATATCTTGAGAACGACTTGAGGGTAATCATATCACAGTTCATATTATTGACTTACCAATAAATTTATACACCAATCGATGTCTTTTTTATGCTCTTTACGAATATGATAATCGCTTCTATCGCAAATTCAAATTTATGCACTTTTTGACCTAACCTAACTGTAAATAATTTTGGCACTGAGAAAATGTACTATTATTTTCTCGAAAACGACTGATAACTCATACTTTAATTGAAAGTTCGTCAGTTTTAAGAGCTCAAAAAGTTCTTGAATTCGAATTTGCGATAGAAGTGATTATTATATTCGTAAAGAGCATAAAATAGGGCATCGAGTGGCATATTCAGTTTATTGGTAAGTCAGTAATATGAACTATGATACGTTTACCGACCCGAGGAATACAGTTGAAACTTTCAGGCACTGTTATGCAAAGGTAGAGGGAGGCCTGGAGGCTTACTCCATCCGCTCACCGAAATAATAATACTTTCCTTTAATATCTTATGCTATTCATAGTCAGTGCTGCTCGCCATCTCAAAAAATTTGAAATCTGTATTCGGATAGGAACTATCTGGGGGGTTTAGGAACGCGTATTTCTGATTGAAGCTATGAATGCTATACCCAGCTCTTGACTATCTCTTGCAAGATTATTGTAGGAATGTGTAAGCTTGTTCATTCCATGTGGAGTAGGCAGATTTCAGCTCGAATTCTAGTCTTTTGGGTAAATAAAATCCTTTTAGTAGGCTAAGGAAAATAGCCTAATTTGTTGAAATCACAGTAAAGATTCAGGCTAGTCCAGGGTAGAAATGAGCCATATAGTACATTAACGGTAAAGATAAACTAAAGATTACTGATTCTTTTCTGTGGATGCTTGAATCATGCAGGCTTATTCAGTTTTGACAAGATTTTTGAAAAACCTAATTTCAGCTGGGGGGGAGGGTGCAAACTTGGGTCTGGGGGGGGCACAGTTTAGATAACAATATACAGTTATGAAAACTCCTATCTCGCCCATCAGAAGCTTTTGGTACAGAGTTCTGAACTTGGCACCTCCTCCAAGCCTGCACTCCAATGTGTAGGCTGTAGGCCTACCATAGACAGGAATGCAATTTTGTTTTGTTGCATGCACAGCTTAGATTCCAATATTGGTATCTAAGCTGTGCTACCAGTTTCCTGTCTCCAGCCACTAGTATTGCTACTGCACACTGCATCCCAAAAATAAATTGAGTTTTCATAACTGTAAGCTATTGGTATCTAACCTGTGGGAGGGGGGGGGGGAATCAAAGTCTAAGAAGGACATGTGCCCCCCTGCCCTGTAGCCCCAAACTACACCCATGGATAGGCTATATCTTGTCCAGTGGGGAGAGATCTGTGATGCAATTATTATGATTATTTTTTATTAATATCAAATGTGGTGCTATTGCATCTGAAATTTTAAAAGAGAATTGAATAAAAGGTCTGATAGTGTATTTTGTTTTCCTATCTGGTTTCTTTATTGTTCTATAGCCTACCTTTACATAAAGGATCCCATAAAACATAGGAAAATGTTGTCTAGAAATGTAGACTAGCAATAACAGTGAAGGAGAGCAGTATGTTTGAAGAAAGGGTAAATGTTTAGTTTTGTGTCATATGTTCTAAAGTAGTTATTACTGCATATAACAAGATTCTGATGATTACATATTGTTTCTTTGTCATTATCAAAAAGGAAATACCAAGATCAAAAGTCCTTATTTCACTCCAAGATTTGATCTAAGGTAATTATTAGAGAAGCACATCCATTTCTGGTTAACCCTCTTCCTCCACAGGGCAAACTAAAAATGTGTAAAGTGGACTTGCTTACAGGTAACATTACCTATAGAGCAAAGCATATTAGTCCATGAGCCCTGCAGACAGTGGGGCAAGGTCTGTATTCTATATTTATTTAATAAACCTTGTTTAAATTTTTTCTTTTTTTGAGTTTTATCACACTTTATTGAATAAATGTAGAATAAAGACTTGCCCTGCTGCCCAAGGGGGCTCATAGACTAATATGCTTTGATTTATAGGTAATGTTACCTATAAGCAAGCCCACTTTACAGATTTTTAGTCTTGTTGGAGGGTGATTTTAGAAAGCTGAAAAATGGATGTGCTTCTCTAATAATGACAAAGAAACAATTTACAATCATCAGAATCTTGCTATATGCAGTAATATGCACTTTAGAGCACTTGATGTGAATGGGTTTACAGTTTCTTCCCCTCAGAAGGAAACACTACAAAAATATGAAAATAACTTTGAAAAATTCTAAAATAATTACTTGTATTATTCCTTAAGGCACTTCACTTTACCCCCGCCCCCCCCCCCCTAATCTGCAACTTATATATTTTCCATGTATTTTGCCATATGCCACTCTTATAGCAAAGATGTCAACAGTAAAAAAGCAACATTAAGGAAATCAAGACATGGAAAGTATACAATTTTGGCTATATATTTACACATTAAGGAGAGTTTAAAGTAAAGCACTTTTAAAAATAATATAGGTCTAAGCAGGATTGTTACTAGCCAAAATGTGGGGTAGGAGAGGGGCAAGAGATTTTACTGACTGGCCAGTCATTTTTACTGACTGTTTTGTTGAAAATTGGCATGTGGTCCATTTTCAATACAATACTCACATACTTACACTGCACAAGTTGGTAAAACTGCTGAATCTACCAACCAAGATTCAGATTTTCGTACATATCATGTCACTATTTTAATGCTGTTTATTTAGCTAAATGGAAAATTGTGGCACCATCTGTAAAATCATGGCAGGAGTTGGTAAAACTGCTGCATTTACCAACTAAGATTCAGATTTTGGTACATATCATGTCACTATTTTAATGCTGTTTATTTAGCTAAATGGACAATTGTGGCACCATCTGTAAAATCATGGCAGGAGTTGGTAAAACTGCTGCATTTACCAACCAAGTCCAAAATTTCTGTAGATGACATGTCAGTATTTTTGTGGTCCTGTTGAACCAAACAAAGAATTTTAGCAGCATCAGAAAAATCATGTGACAAAGCACCACAGGGTTCAGAATTTTAAAATGTTCCTTCTGAGGAAGAGTAACTATAACCTAGGATAAAGGGAGCCCCAAATAATTCTAAGAACTACTTTGAAACGTATATAAGTACTTACTTATTTTATTCATAAAATGTAAATTTGCAGTTTTCAACATATTTTAGCTGGGACTAAAGTGAATATATCTCTTGATGCTTTCTTTCTGTTCTTTCCTAACCTGATTCTTTTCTGTTCTGTCCTAACCTGATTAAATAATTGGTTCTAGGGGAGAATACATTATGAGTACTTAAAGGGCTCAAAACAGCCATAGCAACCAAAAGTTAAAAAATATGTTTCTAAAAAAACTTTTTAGTGATGAAAATTTACAATTTACAGCTTGTTCAGAAATAGTAATTATATTTTTCCTTAGTCTTAATAGTAAAATATTTTTATGAAAACAAATTTCCATAAATTTTAAAAAGAGCCAAAAACCTCTTGTAAATGTCATCAGTATTGCTGTGATACGAATTTGTTGCTGTGACTGTGTAAGTTCTTACTGTTTCTCTTTACAAAAACAAAGAGAAAAAATGCAAAGACCCAATGTCCTGGCTTCTGGCCCAATTGCTAAATTACCTTAAAATTGCTGCTTGGGGTAATCTAGGGATTTTTCTTTGTGAAGCTCCAGAGTTGGTGATTGAAGTTGTTTTATTTCTATTTAGCTTTAGACATTGTTGTGTAAAGCTTAGAGATGTTTGGAAACTGCTGTTTTATCTACCTGTAATGTTTTTCTGAGTTGTGCTGTCTGATATGACTCTTAATGAAGCAATTCTTCTAACCCTCAGTCTTCTATTTTTTCTTTATCATTTCAAAAGCGTTATTGTGTCTTGTACTCAATGGAGCATCCTCACTGTAAGTCTCAACAAGAATTTTTGTGTTTGGTTGCAGATTAAAAAATAAAATAAAATTGTACAATAAAAAATCCCACAAATACAGTTTATTTTACACAAATTTCAACATCTGTAGAACCAATAGAAAATGCTTGCTTTCATTATAATGAACAACAATACAAATTATAACAATATGCAAAATTTTTTTTCTTTTTATAGCAAATTTGAAAAAAAAAACATCTTTTAGAAGAGACGTTTTTCAAAGGAAATTAAAGAGCAATATTAAAGCTTAAAACAAGCAGAAATGTATGATTTCCTGATTTATTTTTATATTTAAGAGGGTGTGTAAAATTTTATAGAGAATATAGAAAAAAATAAAAATACATAGTAACAACAGACAATATTTCAGAATAAATTTAGTACTTTTGGAAGCTTTTCAACACAATTCTTGCCATTTGAATTTTCTGCTTCTGCAGTACAAGTGTGATGTTCAAAGCAAACTGCTCAATTTTATAAATATTGACTTTGTTTTCAATGGCTGTAGCTGCAAGCCTTTGAGTTGCAATGTGAATTTTCTTCCATAAAAAAAAACTTTTTTATCTCTTGATGAAGCAAATTTTGCATGCTAAAGCAATTTGTTCACTCTATGAACACCAACACTAAGGCTTTTTTTTTTTTTTTTTTTTTTTTTTTTTACAGGTAACAATGATCCTTTCAATTAGTCTTCCATCAAGAATTTATCAGATAGAAAAAGTACAGTGTTCAAGAGAAAGCTCCTTTCTTGTCAGGAAGTTTCTCAGAAATGTAAGTGATCTGTTTTTTGTTAAAATTATCAAATGCATTTTTAAGTATACATTTTATTTAACTAATTGCAAGAAAAAATCTATTTGAAACATAAATCAATCGAGGAAAGGAACAGAAAGAAAGTATAAGTAGTACCAAGAAATCTACAGTTAATATTTAGCAAAAATAAATAGCACATGAGGTGGTTCTATAATCTAGACCGCTTTATTCAGTGTCAATATTTGGGTCTTGTAGTTAGTCTTTATGTTGGAAATATATTCAGAAGTTGCTTCTCAAACATCCAGAAGTTCAAGCATTAACTCACAGTTAGCCATGTAAGATAAGTTAGATAAAGATAAGTTAGATAAGTTAGATAGTTAGATACATAAGATAAGATAAGTTAGCCATGTAAGATCACAGTTAGCCATGTAAAATAAGGGAAGCATTGGAGATGTCACAGAACCACTGACTTGCATTTTCATTCTAAATCAGTGCAAATGCAGAATTAATTACAGAATTTAATCTTTGTGCTAGTTAATCTACATATACCTGCTTAATTAACGTAATTTTTAAAAATCAATGTGTATGTTAATCTTTTTTTTTTGTTATTTTGCATGTCTTTTGTTTCTTCTTTTGATATTTAAGGGTGAAGGGCTATAAATTTGTGTAGTTTTGTTTTTCTTAGCATGAGTCAAGCAAGATTATTTCTTTAGTGAGGTCTTTTTAAGAAATTCGAATTTTAAATTTTTTTTAGAAACTTTTCACAATCTTATGAACATGCTATTTATCACCAGAACATCAAGTTTATTTCAGTTTGTTCTAACGAAACGCCATGTTCCCAGTAGTCTCAGGGGGTGGTGATAGGTGGTTCACAGCTGAATTAGACAACAATATTGTTTCTAAACAATTCAAATATTTTGAAAAAATCTAGAGTGTGAGCACTTTACAATGGTTAAAGCTCTTAAATTTTAGTGGATTCCTAAGTTAAAATGTCTATATTTTGAGTCAGAACCATGTTTTTAGGTGTTGATAGCTGGTATATTACCACTATTTCATAGTTGAACTACATGAATTTGAAGTACATAAGGAGGAAAAGATGTTGAGGCTTAATTGCAAAGTTAGCATATGTTCCAAGCATAAGAACTGACAGGCTATAAAGCATCCAGTAAAAAAAGCAGCAAAAATGACCTTGAACCATCAGGAGCCTGTTGACAGTAACTGGTCACCAGCAACAAAAACTATGCTAGTAACAGTTAGAAACGCCATCCTTCTGGGGGAAAATGAATAACTAAAATTAAAGCTTTTTTTTATTTGAGACTAAAATAATTTATGGTGGGTTAAAATACGACTACAACACTTGCCGCTAAAAAAAAAGCTCTTTGCTCATTAACCTCAACATAGATTCTTAAAACCTATTCTACTTTTATTCAGTTATTTTCCTTTGCTTTTTTTTAATATTTACAAAAAAAGGAAAAATTACATGACAAACTGAATGACAAAAGAATAGCATAGAAGTCTAATCCTAGGTTTGGCCACCCCACCGCCTATATCACCCCCTCCAAAAAAAAACAAAATTTAACAAAAACTTCTGATGTTTAAGGGTAGAAAATATAAATTCCATAGTTGCCTCCCCCTCCCCCCTCTTTCTTAAACCACAATATGAAGTTCATTCATTGTAAGCAATATTAATAAGCCTGACTTAATAATATTTTTTTGTTGCTTACCAAGCTTAATGAATAAAAAGAACATCATGATTTTGCCAAAGACCAGCTGTGTCTTGCATTCTAGCTAGTAGCTTTTTTTTTGTCTCCCCTGGAGTTGATGTCTCTGCATTGGGGTTGGATGTTTTCAAGATGATTATTTCAGTCTATTAAATTTTAGGGCTATTTCAGTTTTTCTTGATTGTCTAGTTTGAAGTCATGCTCTACTCCCCTGCCTGGCTTGTGATTATTTTTTTCCCCTGTTTCTTCCTGGCCATGGGATGGGGCCTTACGGGGGAGACTATGTTGAAGTTGTTTAAACTTATAGTGAAAGAGACTTTGGAAATAAAGGAAACAAAGTGAAATATGACAGTTAGAAATGGTAAAATTCTGGTTTAGCTGCTTTTTGCTATCTTGGAAAGGGGTAGGTTAGGAAAATGAAGCTTTCAGGGATGGATCTACAGACTAAAATAGGTCCTGGGAGGGCATTAAGAAGTACCTACCTCCACTCCTTCTCGCTCTAGAGGGCAGTGTCTCAGACAGGTTGACCAAGAATTTAAAATTGACATAGGACCATTAGATTGCCTGGAATGAGAGGTAAACAAGGGACGCTCACCTATGGTCTGAGGCAGGTTGAGGCCAAGAATTTAGAGTTGAAACACGAGACCGTTAATTTCGCCTAGAATCAGAGGCAGACAAGCGTCTAAAGTCAAAATCGGGCCATTCTGCAATGAGCATCAGGCAAGGTAATTCATTCAATTTATAAAACTTAGACATTTGCTAGACTAATAAAAAAGTTAATTTAATGTTAGTTGAACACTGCGACTCCGACTGTGTTAGTGGCCCTGAAACTCTAAAGTTATTACCCTTAGCCTTTCCTAAGATATTGAAGATGTACAATTTCGATAACCAGGATGCATATAGTGGAAACAGTACTGGTCTCAAGTAGATGTAGTCGAAATTGCAAGTAGTCACACTTGCAAGTAGTCTCAAGCAGTCATAGTTGTATTCGCAAGTAGTTGCAGTTGCAGCTACAGTAGTAGTAGCAGTATTAGTCCTGAAAGTGTAAAGTAAATACCCTTAGCCACTTCTAAGATATTGCAGATACGTCCTTTTAAAACCTTGATGCGTGATTTAACCTTGATGCAAGATTTACCTTAGTACCCTTAGCCTTTTCTGACCCACTCAGGATCAAATATTCCCCTCTTTCCCAATGATAAATCCCATGTGTAAGCAATGAGTACATTGCATAATTTACAATCGTTTCTCCAGGGGCTGTGGGGGCATTGTATTCCCAGAGGCATAGTTATTAGACCTATTCACTAATTTAAACGAAATGATGATTTCATGAGTTTGACCTGTGTTAAGGGGGTCTAAAAGGAACGAAGGGGGCCCTTTGCCCTCCAAGTACTGATCAATATGCCCTGAACGTTCCAACAATGTACTCAAACGTTACTGAGATGTCGATGATGCGCCCTTTTGACAATCAGCATGCACATATTCTGATTTTATTCTACATCTCTGTCAAAATTCTGTGGAAGTAGTCACAAGTATTTGTAACAGCAGTTGCAAGTTGTCGCAGTCAGAAGCAGTTGCATCTTTAGCCGCAATAGCGTAGTAGTAGTGGCTCGGGAAGTTGCAAGTTAATACCCTTAACCCTTCCTAAGAAATTCCAGATACCCTTTTTTCATAACTTGGATGCAGATAGTTTTTTCGATTTAACTCGATATACCCCACAACATTTCGCGAAATTTCATCTTAGTACCCTTAGCCTTTTCGGACACCCAGGATAAAACTTTTCCCCCTTTCCCAATGACAAATTCTGCACGTAAAAAATGAACAAATTGCATAAATCAAATTCCTTGCCCTGGGGGCTGTGGGGGCATGGCATCCCCAGAGGCATAGCTATTAGAAGTTGTGACTACTTGAATAAAATGACTTTTAATATTTGTATCAATATTGAAGAGGGCATCTAAAAAGGGAAGAGGGGGATCTGTTTACCCTCTGACGACTTTTTAGCATCCCCCTCAACATGCCCTGAAAGTTTACACTTAACAGCCTCAGCCATTCTTGAGATATTACAGATACGGCTTTATATGGATTTTCATTTAGTTTAATATGCCCCTCAACATTTCCCAAAGTTTCACCTTAATACCCTCGGCCTTTCTGACACACCCAGAATGACCCCCCCCCCTTTTCCTAATGATAAATCCTGCATGTAAAAAAGGCACATCGTATAACCTACAATCCTTGGTGTGGGGGGCTGTGAGGGGCATTACGTCCCTGGAGGCATAGTTACTCGACATTTTGACTGCTTTGAACAAAACAGTTTTTCCAAAATTTTGGTCAGTGATAAGGGAAGAAATTATGTAAAAAGGACAAGGGGGGCTGGTTGCCCTCTGATAGTTTTAACAACCAGCATACATACAGTGTGTTTTATTGTGTTTGGGTTCCTTCTCAAATGCTTTGGAAGAGTAATGTATTCCCATAGGCATAGTTGTTTTACCGTTAGACTATTTTGAACAAGATAGTTATTTCAAAATTCTGATGGAACGTTTTTGGAGGGAGGGCATCAAAAAAGGGTATGGGAATGGGCTGGCAGCGCTCCAACTAATTTTCAATATCCCCCTCAACATGTCTGCAAGTTTCAACCTTATACCCTCAGCCGTTCTTAGAATATTGCAAACTGGATAAACTGGATGCACATAGTGTTTTTTGATTCAGTTTAACATACCCCTCAGCATTCTCAGTTTCACCTTGATACCCGTAGCCTTGTATATACTCAGAATCAAGCATTTCCTTTTTTCCTAATGATAAACAACGGACAAATTGCAAAATTCACAATCCTTGCTTTTGGAGCTGTAGGGGACATGACATCCCTGGATGCATAGACCTTGTGACTAGTTTGAACAGAATGACAACATTTCAAAATTTCGAATGCTGTTGAGCAGAGGGGGTATCTAAAAACGTACAAAGATGGGGGCTAGTTGCCCTCCTGTCACTCTTCAACATCTCAACACACCTTTTTAGTTTCAACTTAATACCCTTTTCACAACCAGCAAGAACATTGTGCGTCTGGATTGTGTTTTGCCCCCTTCTCAACCTTTCTTTGAAGTTTTGCCTTAATGCACTAAGCCTTTTTGGAGACCCGGGATCAAACATGCCCTCTTTTAAAATAGAAAACGTTATATTTTAGCAATGGACAACTTGCATAACTTACAGCCCTTGCCCTGGGGGCTGGTAGGGGTTGTCAACCCCAGAGACATTTTTTGTTTGGCCTTTGTACTATTTTGAACAAAATGGCTATCTCAAAATTTTGGTGTTATGCATTTAGAGGGAAAGGGTCTGTGTTGGGGAGGGGGAATGGCTGCCCTCCGGTCACTCTTGACTCTTGAAAAGGGCACTATAACTCTCGATTTCCAGTCGAATGAGCCCCCTCTGAAGTTTATACGATCACCTCTTCCATATGAAGTGCCTCTGGTAAAAAAGACAATGATAACAAATAGAAGCCTTATTGCCCCTTACTATAGGCAGCGTTAGTGCTTTGGCTCTGAAAAAATGGCTACATCAATTCTTAAACTTATCGTTAGTGTTTTTCACATAGCAAATATTTCGGAGTAAGCGAAATATCTTCATATGAAAACATCGGTAAAAAAAAGCTATTTAAAGTCCCAACGGTTTGCTTGTGGTTAAAAAAAGTGGCTACTTCAACCATAGTAGAAAAAATAAACTGGTCAGAAAACATCGTCATATGAGAGAAATGGCCTCCCAGTCTGTAAAAATTGTTGCTTGGCCTCAAGAATTATCACTTGCGACCACTTTTTTAATTTCGAAAAAAAATTCAGCTGGCCGTATTTCTGCTCTGGTTATAAATTCCTATGGACCATTTCATATGGTCTATAGGTCTATATGGTCTATATTTTCATATTCTTACTGTTCCTCATTACATTTATGTTGTATTACATGATACTTGGAGCACTTTTACTTCTTATTATAAGTAATATTTACTCTAAAGACCAGGTCAAGACTTCCCCTGTGAATTGAACATTAGACAAAAATTCTTGTGGAAAAAATCCTAAGGCCTGAAAAAAAAATCCCAGTGTATTATATAATAGTGGCAATATTCAATATATAGGCCTAACGTACTTCTTGGGGGTAATTTTTAATGCGTATACATTCCCCTCTCTCGGGTAGAATCACAAGGAGTAGCTGACATGCGCTTGGCCACAGAAAACGAGTGTTGATTTCTAGACCTTTTTTCAGAAATGGTATCCTATTCTTGAACGGTATGGCGCCAAATTACCCCTCGAATGCCCTTTACATCCACAAAGAGAAATATTTTGGAAGCAAGAAGCTGGAAAAGGTAGACATAGAAGCAATCAATGGACTTGTCTTTTTTGTGGAAAGTCTTTTCAATCTGAGAAGTTTATAGATACACATATGGAGAAGAGACATGAAGACTGTTTGTATCTGGTATTTTCTTTTTTTTTTTTGCTTCTACTATAATCTTTTAAAGACACCTATAAATGAGGGGGGGGGGTCTAAACTTCTGAAAAATCAAGTCTTTTAAAATGTTCCTTATAATGTTCTATTTATTTCGAATAAATTACCCATTTTATTTTGAGTCGGCTTACCCTGAAATATTGCCCCAATCAACTAAAATAAACAGCTATGTATGTGCATAATCCCTTACTTCGTAAACTTTTATTACTGTAGTTCTCGTCATTATATGCCTCCCCTAGTAAATGATTGTAACTGTTATTGTTTAGGGGATATATAACCTAAATCGAATTATTTGTCTTTGGTATTGGTTTGGCCTTCGATATTTTGAACAATGTGGCTTTAAAACTGTATTTTTCCTAAGTACTTGACTTAGGTCTCCTGCCGGGCGCTGCTCAGCGTAGAGAGTGACGTCTGCTTCCTCCATGCGGTTCGGTCTAGTGCGAGCGTTTGCGCTTCACTCGGTCTAACGTTTGCCATCACCAGGAACTCAGACAGGCTGTCGGACCATCGTTTCTTCGGTTGGCCACGAGGTTGCTTCCAACGGCTTTCATGGGGTCAAAGATTTTCTTTGCTGGTTACTGCAGGAGCATCCGAAGTAGAAAGTAGCCAAGTAGTCAATTTAAAATTATCAGTTGGCTAAGAGCGTATCTTAGACTTTAAGTCTTCTTGTGCATCCAGATGTGGTTAGGGCATTTAAGAAAAGTCTGTCTCTCCTCAAGTATGCTGCACCCCTCACGTATTCCCTCTCGAGTTGTAAAGATGCTTTTAGGTTTCGTAGGTCATTGGTACAGCTGCGTCTGAGGGAAATCTTTGGCCTGACTCTTCGTTGGGAGGACGGAATTGAAGAGTCAAGTTTCAGACATTCGAATGGCGTGTCCTAGGTATCTGCATTTGCAGATTTTGTATGAAGTCTTTTAACTTCATAATAGACAGCTCGTATCATATTCCATAATTTAATTTAGCAGCGAAAATTCCTGAAAGCGGAATTGTAAAATGTAGTACTTAACGTAAAAGTTGTATATGCTTATATAATTGATGTGTTTTTTTTTTAGTTTTGACTAGAAAATATAGTTTATTCATAAATATTACTTGCATATAATGAATCTTAAGATTATAATTGTACACACTGGACTAACAAACAATGGACTAACATAACAAAAAATAATTCTTAGTTACTAAGACAAAAGTTGTAATACTAATTGTTTTATTTGTTTTGTTAGATTGAGCTACAACATAGTTTTTGTATGAAATAAAACTTGGCCTTGTGCCACAGAAGATGTCACGAAAGAACTGTTAATAGTAGCAGGTGTATGTTTGTTAAATTAGTAATTACAAGAAACTGGCTATAGGTTTCTTTCTATAAATGTATTAGTTACAAGATTTGTCTGGCAATTAAACTAGAAACGCCTACACATGTTTAGTCCTTAATAATTGTCAGTCCTTGATTGTTAGTCCTTAATTGTTTATAGTAAATAAGCAAAACATATGTGTCTTGATAGTTACATAGAAACACCGAATATATTCAGAAAGGAAATTTATGGATCGATGCTTGCATTCAACATAAATAAGTATATGTAGATAAATGTGCTAACGCATAATTATTGGTGCTACTACTGCTGACAACCCATCGCAGCACCAAGCCACATAAAACCAAAACGCTTTACGTGCTCCATCATCCTTATATAATGAAAGCTTCATTTTGATTATTCTTTTCTGCCTCCTGGGAAGTTCCTATTCCCTTCAAATCTTTTCTATTGACCTCTTTTCACTTCATTCTAGGATGACCTGCTTTTTTAGCCCCAAGACAAAGCGCGATTGTTTCACACCTGTCATATTCAATCTGTAAAACGTGACCGAATCGTCATCGTCTGTTTCTTAACAGTCCTGGACAGGGGGGTAAATTTTCGTACAGTTTATTGTTTTACGTATTGCCAATCAAACGATAGCCAAAATCTTTGCTTAGACAATTTCTCAATTTCTTAGATATTTCTTATAATAATATCTAGTATATTAACTTTCATTGGACCAGAAGATGTCTGGCCGTGAACGTTTGAAAGTGCCGACGTTTCAGAGCCACACTTGATCGTTGCAACCGTGTCCTAATCATAGCACGAAGACTTGTGTTCGTACTTTTCGAACGTTTTTCCATTACAAAAAAGTGCCTTGCGGTTTGTCTATTTTGTATCTTATACGTCCTTACTACATCCTGCAATCTTACTGTAGGCCAAATGCTATCTAGGTTTTAAGTCTATTCGCTCAGTAGGTTTTCTTGTTATCTAACATCACCTTTTCATCATAATCCATTCTTACTTTAGGCTACTTAGAGTTTTCAACATTACTTTTTAAACCCATTCTCACATCCTAAACATTCAAAACTTTATTCCTTTCATACTAAGTATTCATTCCAGTATTTTAAATCATCTATATTTTTTTTTTTAATTCTTAAATTCGCAGTGCCAGGTACAATTAAATATCTGATTTGCCGCTAGTCTTTTATCGAGGTTTTCAGATTGCTATTGAATCTTCTTTTGAAAGAGCCAACAGAGAATAACTTCCTCAGGAAGTTATTCTTCCTCTGGATAACTTCCTCAGGAAGATCATTCCAGATCGAAATGCAACATCGGATGAAGCTGTTCTTTAAGTACTGTGTTCTGTGCTTGCCAACCTCAAGATAATTAGATCGAGCTGTGTGCCTTCGTGTCTTACTTGTTGTTGGGCAGTTTGAGGCACAATACAAGAAAGAACCTTTATTATAGAGGGTTTTACATTCCAGTTTGATACCATGTTCATGTAGCTCCCGTTGTGTTCCTTTGGACAAAGTCGATCAAAATGATTCATGCAAAAGGGGATAAGACACAACTCTGCTTGACTCCTGATAATCCGCCTAATCATAGCAGTTTTTTTCCTTGTGCATAGCACTGGTCACGTTAGTGGAGTTATGTGGTAGGCCTATGCGATAGAAGGTTAGCACCTTCACTCAAGCTTCTCTATCACCTGGATCTGATTCATAATTTCTGAAACTTAGGCCTAGTTGGGATCTGATAGTTATTTATGAACATTTCTCGATTTTTATTGCAGATGTGAAAGTGTGGCAATGCATTCTCTTCTCTTACCAGAACAAAACTGTTGTTCTCTTAGAAATTTATGAGCAGCATCTCATAGTCTAAAAAGTATCATTATTCTAAGCAATTTTCTTCCTACAATTGTGCTAGTACATCTGTAATTACTACCCTCACTTTATCACCTTTCTTATAAAGAGGCTTAGTCAAAGTTTTTATTGTATAGTTTTTATAGTTTTTATTGTATACAATTGCTTCACTTAATTCCTTAAATTGTCAGTCTACACTAAAACTTAATCAACAGAAATGTGTTTTCTCAGAGGAGTTTATTTTGTATATATTTCTATTTTTGTATATTCCTTTTCTTCCTGGACAGGACTCACCAACCTTGTAGACATAATTTTCTTCTCAAACCTCTACTTTCCCCCCTTCTTCTTCTTTTTTCAATTAAAAAAAGGTCACGTGTCTCTAGCCTTTGAGAGATCTTCTAGTTTGTGTATTATGTCCTTACCATAAACAATAGCGTTTTTCATTTCAGATCCACCGTTTTCCTGCTTCCTTCCTTATACATTGTCGAATGAAGTAGGTCTCGCTATACTTGTCCTATATTTTTCTAACTTTACTTTCTATATTTTTTACTTTTAATAGTTTTATTTACTTTACCTTTAGTACTTTTTTCTTACTGACTTTTGTAGCACTTTTCTCGGTATAGTTTAATTATTTAAGGCCTTAAGATTTCACTTTGTTGTTTTTATTTCATTCAAGAGTGAAGACGCCGTGTGTCTTGCCGATTTTTGTGATGTATTCCGGTGTGAAGTACTTGAAGCTTTGCGTCAACGTGATCTGAGGAACCCAATGCCAGAATTTACAACAGATATTGACATTTGGAAGGACCAAGACATACTGAAAAGTGCTTTACAAAAAACAGCATCGAGGGATTTAATCTTGTATCAAAAGCCGAAAAAAGATGAACAAAAAGGACGTAAGTTTTATTTTTTAATGTTCTAAACCAATATTAAAAACTGAGTATTGGATCAGCTTGGCCGCGGTAATTCAGAGGGCGTTATGTTTCGGAATATAAATTTGAAAAATGTAAAAAAAAAAATATAATCTTGTCAAAAGCCGAAAAAAATGACAAAAAAGGACATAAGTGTTATTTTTAATGTTATAAACCACTATCAAAGACTGAGCATTGGATCAGCTTGGCGGTGGTAATTCAGAGGGAGTTATGTTTTGGACCATAAATTTAAAAAAATAATCTTGTCAAAAGCCGAAAAAAGATGACAAAAAAGGACGTAGTTAAGGATCCCCGTATCACAAGGAATTCTGAGAAATTTGTTATCCCTCTATTTTTTTTTCAAAAATTGGGAAATGTGGTATTTAAGAAATAGGCAATATTTTTACTTAGGTGTATAGGCTACATTTAGCTCTTATGATTTTGCCTGGTAATATCCAGTGTTTATTTTTTCAGAGGCAAACTACTCATGTTCCTTATCCGTTGACCAGGGTTGAAGGACTTTACAATTTGAAGATTTATAACCATAATTTTCTTTTACCGAAGTACCAAAATTTTGTGGTAAATTGTAAAAAGGCAATATTTTCGGTTAAGTATTTAGGCTACAAGTAGTTCTATGATCCTGCTTGGTTATCATAGGCAATTTCATGTATTTTGTTATTATCCAAAATAATCACTTGGTGATAGCTTAGTGGATACAGCCAAGCCCGTGAACAATTGGGGCCGAAGGTGTATCCAAGATTTTTGTGGGAATGGGAGGTACAAAAAAAAGAAACTACAAAAGTATCAAAAATTTCTTATACGGGTATTTGTTACTTTTTGCAAGTCGGATAATTATTTTTTTTGGGTTGGGAGAGTTCAGGCCCAGCAACACCCCCCCCTTCTGTTATGCAAGGAATTCTCTTGTATAAATAAACAAGGTTTACAAGTTTTTGCGAGACAGATAGTATGAGGATAAGAGGAAAATTGGGAAGGCGTTGTATTATGAATTAAGTAGTTGTGGAGTGGATGTCTCTGTGTTAGAGCTACAAAGGATCTGAATTGACACATTCAATCAAAATCTTAAGATAGTCATTCGGAATAGTTGAAAGATCCAGTAACTGTGTCTCCGAGCAAGACCCCCCCCCCCCCCGCACAACCTTCGGGACGAAGACTCGAAGTTATGCAATTCGCCTAATTGCTTACGTATAGTGTTTGTTTGTGAAAAGGTCGGCATGTCTGATTTAAGCAAACGTTTGCACCACTAGGTCAGTGGTGTTGATCCTGTGAGACGCGTGTGAAAAGATATGCTAGAATTCATTTTGGATTAAATCCATTGAGCAATTAAATAACAAAAATAAACAAGTTTTTTCGACTGAAAGTAAGGAATAACATTAAAACTTAAATTAAAGTTTTTTAGTTCTCTTAAAGAAGTTTCTTAATTTTCTAATTAAACGACCCTTTGGTTTCAGGAGTCGTTCTTAAAAAAATTGGAGCAAAATTTAGTTTCGGAATGTCTATTGCTGTCTTTTTCTTTGTTATTCTGTTCTGAAAAAGTATATGTTGCACATTATAAATGTGCGCTGCTATTTTGGCCCTAGTACTGCAGCACTGCTTAGTGCTGCAGTGAGTTTTCATTAGTAGGAGTATCACTGCTTCTCAGAATATCTCTAGGCTAGTTTGATATGTATTTAATTCAACATCTTCAGTTTAATGCAACAGGAAAACAGGAATAAAAGAAAATCCCAAGAAATAAAAAAAACTTATAAATTATAATTTTGAATCTTACATACTTGTTTTGAGACTTAATATTATTTATACTTTGACATAATGATTTAGTAAAACTCTACTCAATTCCAGTAACGTTTCTGATTCGAAATCTGACGATAAACTCCACTAAACAATGTAAACAATTCTTACCTACTTATTTATGAATTTCCATTTTGCAAAAAAAAAGAGCCGCTTTGAAATACTAGGGCATACAGAATCTTTTTAATGACAATTATTAAAAATAAATCCACTGCCTTACATCACTGGTACACAGTATTACAGAAATGGGACTTGATAGATTGACAATTAAATTAACAGTTACATTTTATAACGGGCACTAATAAATAAACAGGTGATCCAGAATGATGAGACAAAGATAAGTAAATGTTAAAATGAGTACAGTTTAACCCCTTTCTTATGATCACTTTCCATCCCTTTTGAAGACGACCGGATGTGCTTACACATAATGAAATTAATGGATGATCTGTGATGAAATATTTATTACAACCATCATCGGGGAGGATACAGCCCCACTCTAACAGAAAAAAAGATGTCCGGAACAATTCTAGTATTCAAATTTTCGCCAAAACTCTAATTCATTTTTGCTGACTTAGAAAGTTGTTGTGCTGGGTGAATGGATGTTATTGTTTAACAAATTGAAGATTAGTTTTTTGCTAAAATTTGAAATTCAAAATTCGTCAATTTGAAATTGGTCTTTTTGCTGACTCAGAAAGTTGTTGTTCTGGGTGAATGAAAAATGTGAAAAATGGTGAATGAATATCATCATTTAACAAATTTGAAATTATTTTTTTGCTGAAATTTGTTTGCTGAATTTCGTTTATAACGTTTTTTTCTAAAAAAAAAAAAAAACTGAAATTCGTTTTGTTCTGACTTAGAAAGTTGCTGTGCTGGGTTAATGAAAACTACTTTTTATAGGATACAACAGCTGTAGTAAGATGAAGCAAGATCAACAAAGTGTCTTCATGGTTACGCGGGATAAGTATCCGCAGAAGCAGGATTGTTTGCAGTCGTCGTTATTTGCTGATTGCCGCAGCTGCAGTGAACATACAAATCAAAATGGAACAGAATTACCTGTGGAAGATGAAATCTGGATAGCATATAGAAAGCAGAAAGCTCTATGTAACGAAGAGAAAATGCAGAAAGTTAAACAAAAATGTGAAGTAAAGTATACAGTTTTCAGCTATTACAATAAAGCTATTGACATGCCATGCAAAAATTGCCAAACAAGGTTGAATACTTGAAATTTCTGAAATTATACATAAAATTTATTCCAGTTATTTCCATATTCTAGTTTCCAAAATTTTTCCACGTGGCCCGAATTAGAATTTTACGCCAGGGCTATAATAAATATAAAAACTTTTCTGTCAGAAAATAATATATCAACGAATAAAATAATAGCTGCAACAAACAATTTTAAAAGCGCAAATAGGATAAAAAACGTATAAAAAAATAGGAGAGAGTAAGAAAATTAGCTATGACTATAATTAATGAATAATTATGTATATCTGGATTTCGAAGCCTGTAGTACCTCTATTAATCCATAAGGATCAATATAGGCTTGGATGGAATCCTGTTTAAATGCCTCTATTTTTGGAAAAAAAAAGACTTAGCTCTGGGATAGGACATTTTACTTCCTTTGGAGGGATCTTGGGGGGAGGGATCTTTCAGGAACATGGTGAATGGAAAATATATTTTTCTTTCATTGGTTTAGTCTCGCCGGACGATGCCAAAATGGAGACTCAAATCCCTTGGTGGGTATATTTAAGAGTAGAATGAACAAAAGATATAGAAGCATTTTAAAACATAGGAAGCTAAGTATTGGTATTTAGATTGCTTTAGAAGAGGAGAAGATGAAATAGAAGAAAGTGGAATTCAGTCACCGCAAGACCTGCTAGCTTAAAGACAACTGGCCTATTTAACTTGCAAAGATAGTCCCAAAGTGACATAGGCCTATTCTACGGAGATTGTATTTTCACTTGAAATGGTTGACAGAAATTTGACGACTGAATTTTGACTTGAATGGTAGAAAGGGTTATATTATGTTTGAAATAAGATTCTCCTACTTAAGATCATTTGTTTGTGTTCTTCCCTGGATTTCAATTTTTTAGACAGGAATTTTATTTTGGTTGTTAAGGTAAGAACAGAGTTTTAAAAATTCAAATTTATATTGTTAGGTTTTCAAGAGTTGGCGATCATTATTTGCAGAAAACTTCAAAAAGAGTCAGAAACCCCTCAAAAATGACGTCAGTTTTGCTGCGACGTCATTTTCGACGGGTTTTAGGCTCTTTCTTAAAAATTCCTGCAAATTCGTTTTCAGAATAGCATTTTACTATTAAGATATATCTAAATCATAATTACTATTTTTGAATTAGCTGTGAGTGGCAATTTTTTATCACAAGACAGTTTTTCTTAGAAACAGGCTTTTAAACTCTTGGTTAATATGGACTGTTTTACCTTTTGGACCCCATTCAGGGCTCAAAATGGAATTTCCCCTAGGTGCAATTGTTGAATTATGAAAGAGCATGAAAAAGGTATCAAACGAATCACTTTCATCCCAGCTAAATTATGTTGTCAACCCCCTCCTATATGAGTGAACCCCCTCCTATATGTAATAATTTCTGTTGATTTTAATCCCTTTCACTTTCATCCCAGCTAAATTGTGTTGTCAACCCCCTCCTATATGAGTGAACCCCCTCCTATATGTAATAATTTCTGTTGATTTTAATCCCTTTCACTTTCATCCCAGCTAAATTATGTTGTCAACTACACATTAAACCACATTACTTTTGGTAAATCCTAGGAAATCTAGTTTTAATATGTTTTCACAAATAGTTGGTAGGAATATGGTTCAATCCCGCTTATAGGGCTGTAACGAGAGGAAGGATGAGATGGCTAGAACACGTTCTGCGGATGAATGATGACAGTTTGGCAAAGATTGTCCTTGTCTTCCAACCGTCTGGGGCCAAACGAAAAGAGAGTCGTGCCCGAATGGGGCTGGGGAATTTCGTAAGGAAAGATTTAAGGGAAATAGAAAACTTCATGGGAGGGTGTCAAAAGGTCTTTGAATAGATCGGAATGGAGGAGGAGCATGCGCAGCTTCTGTTGATCTCAGGTGGCTTAGTGCTGCAGTGAGTTGTTAGTAGCAGCTGTTGTAGTAGGTAGGATACTCGTATGGTCGTTAGAAGTAGTCCCTTTTCACCTTAAACAATTAACCTGCAATGCAGAATTCTAACCTTTCTCTTCATTAGGTCTGGACTGTCCCAAAAAAATAGCTTAAAGTCATTTCAGCTATTAAATGATTGACAAACAGGTATATCTATATACGCTTGCTTTGAGATTATGCCAGGAAATATTTTTCTTTTTCTGTTTTGGAATTTTTCTGTCTTTTTCTGTTTTCTGTTTTGGAATAGTCTAACGTTATTCCCAATTGACAAACGAGTTGAAAATTTATGAGACAAAATCCAATCCTCACCTCATCCAATTTTATTGTTATTTTTTCGTCATAGACACAGAGAAAACATTAATGCTGGACTAGGAGATTTTGTGTATCTAACAAAATAGGAGATTTCTTTTTGCAAAAATACTTGCAATGTGTGGATTTAATAAGTTTTTTTTCTTTGAAAAAAGTCTAAATGTTTGTGCTTTTTTTTTCCAATAGGCAAATTGTAGTTCTTCGTTAAATAGTACATTTTTTTTTATTGTTGACGTTTCATTTGTACGTTTTTTTTTTAGATTTTCACAAATTTTGTAAAGTTTATTTTTGAAGATTTAATTGATTTTTTTTATCCTGCTCCATTTAATAGGGAGAAAGGATTAGGTTCGTACCTAGTAGGTTTTTATACTCTTGGCACTCTCACTCTAATATTTTTAATTCTTGCTATTTGATTTCTAGTCATGTCAAGTTTCGTCCTCCCTCGGGATTGTACGAGCCTCTTTTTTTTTAGGGTTAAATGTGATGTTTTAATATGGACTAAGACACACGACTATTCGGAAAACTGCATGAGTTATAGATAATATTTGGCCAAAATAATGAAAGTGCTTTGAATGGCCTACAGATTATCAAACAGTTCGTGGTAACGAACTGTAGTAAGGAGCGACCCGGTTCAATAGTAAACGAAACTCTCAAAAACGGAATTTTAATGCTAAAAGATACATCAAAAGAATTGGATTTTTATGCTGATTTTAAATATATAAGTTCCATCAAATTTAGTCGTTGTCATCAAAAGTTACGAGCCTGAGAAAATTTGCCTTATTTTGGAAAATAGGGGGAAACACTCCCTAAAAGTCATAGAATCCTAACGAAAATCACACCATCGTATTCAGCGTATCAGAGAATCCTATAGCAAAAATTCAATCTCCAATCTACAAAAATGTGGAATTTCGTATTTTTTTTGCCTGAAGACAGATCACGGGTGCGTGTTTATTTATTTTTTTTTTTTGTTTTTTTTTCCAGGGGTCATCGTATCGACCAAGTGGTCCTAGGATGTCGCACGAGGGCTCATTCTAACGGAAATAAAAGTTTTAGTGCCGTTTTAAAGTGACCAAAAAATCGGAGGGCACCTAGGCCCCCTCCCACGCTCTTTTTTCCCAAAGTCAACGGATCAAAATTTTAAGATAGCCATTTTGTTCCGCATAGTCGAAAACCATAACAACTTTGTGTTTGGGTTTGACCTACTCTCCCACAGTCCCTGGGGGTGGGACTGCAAGTTGCAAACTTTGACCAGTGTTTACATACAGTAATGGTTATTGGGAAGTGCACAGACGTTTTCAGGGGGATTTTTTGGTTTGGGGGTGTGGTTGAGCGGAGGGGACTATGTGGGAGGATTTTTCCTTGGAGGAATATGTCATGGGGGAAGAGAAATTCAATGAAAAGGGCGCGGGATTTTCTAGTATTACTATAAAAAAAACAATGAAAAGATAAACATGAAAAAGTATTTTCAATTGAAAGTAAGGAGTAGCATTAAAACTTAAAACGAACAGAGATTATTACGCATATGAGGGGTTCTAAAAATACTTCAGCATAAAGAGCGAGGTATTTAGGAGGAGATAAATACTTCGCTCTTTATGCTAAAGTATTTTTAGTAATTTCAACTATTTATTCTGTGGCCTTTCTGATTCAGGGGTCTTTCTTAAAGACTTGGGACAAAACTTAAGATTTAGTGTAAAGAGCGAGGTATTAACGAGGGGACAAATCCCATCATATACATAATAAAAATATGAGGATATAAAAGTTTGTTACGTAAGTTAATTCTTAAGTTACGTATTTTTTTTTTTTACTAATAAAAACGTTCGTTAAAAATTAAAAGTTCTAGTTGCCTTTTTAAGTAACTGAAAAATTAGAGGGCAACTAGGCCTCCTTCCCCACCCCTTATTTCTCAAAATCGTCTGATCGAAACTAAGAGAAAACCATTTAGCCAAAAAAAGAATTAATATGCAAATTTCATTTTAATAATTTATGTACGGAGAGCCAAAATCAAACATCCAAAATCAAACGGAGTAATTTCTGTTCATTTTAAGTTTTAAGGTCGCTCCTTACTTTCAGTTAAAAAAACTAGTTTTTTTATTTAGTAACATATATAGATTATTGATTGTAGGGTTGGCAAAACAGTAATGAAAAATCAGGTAAAGTGAGCAATTATGCTCAGTGTCGATTCGTCAGGAGAGGAGTATTATCCATTTTGCTCTTTATTTATATATACTATATATTTATTTGCATTATATACATAATCATTGTTTATGTATTAACGGTTAGTAGATTGAATACAATGACCATAAGCAAAAAAAGAAAAAAAAACTACTGGAAAAATTTTCCCATTGTGGTCAAGGAGCTGCTCCGTTTGAGAATTCATTTGAGTTTGTAAATAAATGAAAGAGGTACATAAAGGGAATACTATTCAATAATACCGGTTAATGACTACGGTAATGGATTTACCCTACTATTCTTCCACCAAAGGTTTCAAGTGATTGCGCTAATTTAAAAGAGGCTCAAGAATTGATTTATTTCATATATTTTAGGATATGGTTGGTTTATGCACCGCAAATCTTTTAGCAAGCATGTCAACTAAGGATTTTAAGGATTTGTATGGTAAGTTTTTCGCCCAAGCCTTAGATTCTGCAATCATCTTGGTTTGTCTGTTCTCTCAGGAGTGTTAATTAAGGAGGGTTATTGCCCCTCCCTCCTAGATTTGACAAATACCTTTTTTGGGGTATTGTCTTTGACAAAATTGAAAAGAAGGAATAATGCCCTTCTGAATTTCGAAAATGAGATAATCATAGTGTAATATCCTAGATGAAATAAAAATTCTTTTAAGCCTTAATTAAATTATGTTGATAAATAGTAATTACGAGGCAATTCTGCTTTCTATTTAAATATTCTGTAAAAATGTTAGGTGTGAATCGGGCTTTAAGCAGTGTTTAAACAGCTCAAGTTCTGAACTCCAAATGCACCGTATTCGCGTGTGGGATGTTGTTTCAGATGGTATCAAATGTTAGTGTTATGATGTGGATATTTGTTCAAATGACCGACTAAGTAAGACTAGGGTATAGAAACAGAAGAATAGTAGTAGCAGTAGAACTTTTTAAGGTAAGGGAACAGGTTAGGTGAGACTTGTGTAACGAGACAGATAGTGATTGCCTTGAAGCTAAGGGGAGAGACCAGTTAGAGCTGACGTTAAGAAAAAGGATAAGTGTAGTTGTTTTAGTTTTTATTGAAGGTAAGGGGGGAGAGTTTTTATTGAAGTTAAGGGTAAGGCTGATGTAAGGAATAGGAATGATTGTAGTGGTGATAGTCTATCGAAAATATGGGATAGACTTCTTATCACTGGGGTAAGGAGCCGTACTTTTTATTGTAGGTAAGAGACTAGGTATGGCTGGATCAAGAAGACATAAGATAGGGTAATCTTGTAGTAATTGGGGTAATTTTTGTTTAGGTTTTCGGTAGGTTAAATTTCTAGAAGGTAAAACTGGGGTATCGAAGCAGAAGAGTTGTAGAAGGGCTAGTTTTTATTATAGCCTTTTTCGAAGGAATAATGCACTAGAACGCATTTCAAAGTGCCTTAATCAAGAGCTGCATGCTTCAATAGGAAAAAGTGAGACTTCAGAAAATTAAACATGAAGAAGGTTTATAGTGAAAGAAGAGAATTCATGGAAGTAGAATTCTTGTAAATAAAGAAAGATAATTGTACATCAGGAAAAGAAAAATTCTTTATTACTTCAAGCACAAAAAGATGGGTCTGAAGTACATTTGTGTGCGTTAGATGTTTCAAAAGCTCTTGACACCGTTTGTCGTAGCCAATTCTGGTATTCTCTTACTCAGCTTGGAGTGAATTTATCTGTTATATTTGTTCTTTGTTTTTGGTATGCTATTTTTTTATGTTCAACTCCAGTCAAGAAATACCTTTTTTGGTAATATCTTCATTCGTTTTGGACTTGGAGGGGGGGGGGTGGAGGTTGTCACCATACCTTTTTAATGTTCGTTGATATCCTGTGTTAACTAATGTTTTCCCTCAAAGACACTGTGCCTTTGATGAATTTGCTAGAAATATTACTATGACTGGAATTTTTCCTCTATACCCGTGTAATTAAATAAGTGCTTAGATTGAAGGGCCCTGATCATACTGAAGATTTTTTCTATTTATTTATTGCACAAATAATAGATGGCTTCTTATTCTAAATTTCAGACTTAAAATTGTAAAGTTCGACTAAAAAAGGCCCTTTGTAATTCTTTTCGTTTAGATGCGCCCTTCCTTATTGGCATCGCAAACCGTACGTATATACAATTACAGTCTCCTTATTTACATACGAACGCCATCTAGCTTTATCACATTATTAATGATAAAACCCAAATAGAAACATAATACAGTATTATACCGACTTTGGTCCATTTATAGTGGACCAAAGACACAAGAATTACTTTTGCTAACAGCACAACTGGTATATGTCTCGATATTTCTTTGAATAGCACTGCACATTCAGCTAGCCACAAAAGAGTTGTTTAAAAAAGAACGCCTAGGAAGTCTTAGGCTGTATTCAAATTTATCTAGACCGTTAATCGAAATTCAAATTTAAATGAGCTAAAATTTTGATAAACTCTAGTTCTGCCGTGTAATGCAACACTGTCCAAAGTACTAGTAGTTTTTAGTTTCTAGCCTCAAAGAAATGCCGCCAGGAAGTTTATTGAAAGGGAATAGGGACAGATGTGTGACAGACTTTTATTTTTACCGAAATTTAAATGGGAATATATCTCTTTTTCCTTCTAATATGCCCATTTCTGATCTCTTCTTGTTTCCCAGGATCACTGCCACTCTTTCCCGCCTTTTCAGCGTCCATGCGTGTCATCCTGATAGCAAAAAATTTCGAATAACTCGGCTTGAACGCTATTAAGTATTATGTTTCTAAATTGTCTTTCCCTGTAAAAAACACCCAGCAACGGAAACGTCGATTCGACGCCCTATGCGCCAGCAATGGCTCTGAAGGATCTTTATCCATTATCCTTCTAAATTGTCTTACTGACCATAAAGTAGGCATAGCTAGCTGAATATGCAGAATATAGGCCACTTACATTGTTAAAAGCTTTTATTTGTTGACTTTTCGAGCCTTTTTCTTCTTCATCGTGAAATTTATCGGGAGGGTATGGGGGAGATGTTAGACAAGAGCTTTGTTTTTGCCGGAATTTAAGTGGTGGAGTTTTTCCTACTTATACACAAATTGTTAATGCCTTCTTGTTTTCCAAGGATGATTGTCACCCTTGGCTCTTTACACGTCCATGTGTGTCATCCTTATGATAAAAGATTTTTTCGGAGAACTCACCTTGAAAACAGTTTACTATTATATTTCTGAATTACTTTATTGACCACATAATATCTATGGCTAGCTGAATCCGCACAGTATAGGCCATTTACGCTGGTTATAACATTGTTTCATGAAAATTACATGTCTTTTTCTTCTTGTTGTTTTTCATCTCTCCGGTAGAGCATAAATTATTAAACCTGAATAAATTGTTCACTGATAAGAAAGGATCCTTCGGTGTTTTGATATGGGTTTAATAGACGTCAAAAACTACTAGTGCCACTGACAGTGTAGTGTTACATGACAGAACTAGAGTTACACAAAACAAGCATAAATCTAATTCAAAACTAAATTTCGATTAATTGTTTCTGTTAAACCTATTTTCAATGTATTTTTCAATATTAATAAGTACAATAGTATATGCTCAAGAGAACATAAAAATCTTAGAAGAAGAAAAAAATCTCGTGATTTTGACGAAACAATGCTTTTAATAAAAATTTCTAACAATGCTATAATGTAACCTATAACCATACATACAAACCCATACCAAATAAACCCGAATACTATAGTTTATGGTGCATTTAAACTCATATTTCAGGGCCAAAAAAATCCTGTCTTATCAGTTCGCAATTTACTTAGGTCCAATAGTTTATGCTAAAGAGGGTGCACTTGAAAGAAAGGCATGTGTTCTTGACGAACCAGTGTTTTTAATAGAATAAGTGTGTCATGCTAGCCCTATGTCATGCTAGCACTATATCATCTAGCCCTGATTACCTCATGACCTTATGATCAGTGCTATAGTTTATGAACGATTTATCAAAGTCCCAGTTGAAACTAGACTTAATCTTGTTTTGAATATCTGTGGTTCTGTCGTTTCCCTCGGTCTGTGGTGCTTATGGTATTTAGTTTTGAATTAAACCTACGTTGAAACGCCGAGAATCCTCAATTACCAGTTTTCAATATATTTAAGTCTAACAGCTTATGCCTAAGAAGGGGCTTAAAAAAGAAGAAGGATAAACCCGGAACTTCGACGAAAAGCTATTTTTGAAAGACGAGATTGTTGAAAACTTAATAATTGAACTGACAACCATAATCCACATGCTACATCATAGGCAGCGCAATAGCGCTGTCTAAGGAAAGAGCGATGTGGGCACAATGTATTTTTTTCTTTTTTTCTTTTTTTTTACCAGGGCACTTCCTATCGAAGGAGTTGTCGTAGAAACTTCGAAAAGGGCTAATTTGATTGGAAATTGAAAGGGCTAGTGCCTCTTTTTATTAGTCAAAGTTATTTGGAGGGCAACTAACCCACCTCCCACGCCCACCATTTTCCCAAACACATCAAATAAAAATTTTGAGATAGCCATTTTGTTCAAAGTAATTGAAAGGTCCAGAAATTCTCTCTTTGAGGATAACAACCCCCCCCCCCCACAGGCCTCAAGGCAAGGGTTATAAGTTATGCCCCGGGGCATATAAGGTTTATATAGAAACGGTGATCAGATAAACTTCGGAGGCGGCTCATTAGATTGTTAATCAAAAGTTCTAGTGTCCTTTTCCAGATTGAGAGTGATCGAACGATGGATACCCCCCCCCCCCCCCTCCAAACCTTGTATTTTCCCGAAATGCATCTGATAGAAATTCTGAGATGACTATTTGTTATTGTAGAAACTTTGAAAAAGGCTCATTCGCTTGAAAACTGAGAGGGTTAGTGCCTTTTGTATTGGTCAAAAGTGACTGGAAGGCAACAAGCCCCCCCCCCCCAATGCCCATCAGTTCCCAAAACACAACAAATAAAAATTTAAGATATCCATTTTCTTCAGCGTAGTTGAAAGGTTTGGGAAGTGAATGGAGGGAAGTCAGCCCCTCCCCCAAGCCGATCATTCCCGAAACATATCCGATCGAAATTTTAAGAGAGCTATTTTTTAGCATTGTTGAAAGGTCCAGTATTGGGGATGTCAATCTCCCCACAGTCTTCGGGACGAGGGCTGTAAGTTATGCAATTCCTTCATTGTTTACACATAGTATATGTTATTGAGAAAGGTATCCATGTTTGAACTTCACTTTCCAAGAAAATGAAGGGTATTCATGTGACACTTTCAGAGAATATTGAGGGAAGTGTTGAGCTAAATCGAAGCATGTTATGTGTATACGGATTGTCAAAAGGGTACAACACAGGAATAACTGAGTGTATTAATTTGGAAAATTGTGGAAATGACAAGGGAGATGATCAGAAAGGCAATATTTGCACGATATCAATATTACTACAACTACCACCATTACTACTACCACACTACTTCATTTTCAGTATTAAAAGGAAATTTGAACTAAATTGAAAGGTGCTATGTGCATGCATATTCTCAAAATAGCGTATATCAAAAGTTGATGTGGGTATTAAGATGAAACTTTCAGAGAAGACTCAAAAGAGAAGATCATGTCACCAAAAGGTAATATGTGCAAACTACTGGTAATACTACTATTACTGCTGCATTTACTACTAGTGCTACTGCTTCTATTGCAACTACTTGCAGGGATAAGAGCAATGAGATGAAAATTTCAAGAAGCATATAAACATACAGGCTATCAAAAGGATATATCAGCAATGTCATATTGATGGCTTTTGTATTAAATTGAAACTTCTATGACTAGATGAGAGGGATGTTTAACTGACCAAAAGGCAATAGGTTAATACTACTGCTGTTAGCAGTACTACAGATTTCAATACTATTACTAGTAATATCAATGCTACTAGTGTGACTACTATTAAAACTATGCCCAACGACATGAAGGTGAAGTTTTCAAGACATTTTCAGGGGGAAGATGACTAAATTAGAACATGCCCTCTGTATTCGGGTTGTCAAAAGAGTGTAACGGCAACATCTTAGGATCAGTTAAGTGTGTGAAGTTGAAACTAACAGGACTTCTTGTGAGGGATATTGAACTAATCAAAAAAGAATATTTGCATCCTAATGCTTTTGCTTCAAGTTCAAGTTTTTTTTTATTTGAACATTCACAAATAAATAAATAAAATACAACACTTTCGCGCTGGGGAAAACCTATGAGGGTTTGTATTCGCGCGAAAGTCCACATATCTACTTACCTATAATAACAAATTCAATCTCTCTTACTCATTAATACACAACTCTCTCTCCCCCCTTTCATTCCTCCCAACTCCACCTTACCCTCCTGCCCGCCCTTACCTTCCTAGCCCACCCGTACTTCCTTAGCCCACCCTTACCTCCCTAGCCCCACCCTTACCTTACGAACCCACCCTTCTTCACCTAATCACCCTACCACCCATAGTAAAATTCAACATTTATCCCCAAAAAATAATCTTTTGATTTCTTTTTAAACTGAAGTACGTGTTCCACCGCCCTAATGCTCACTGGTAGTTCATTCCACACACTTGGACCCAGGTGTCTAATTGAGAATGAAGACCGGGTACCATGACGTAAATCCACAACGATATCACTACTATGCCTTGTTCCATAATTAGGCAGATTACTATTTGTTTGTTAAAAACTCTTAAAGACATCCGGGGCTAGGCCATTCATACACTGAAACACAAATACAGCAGCCTGGTAATCTCTTATCTGACCGACATTAAGGAGCTTCAGCGACGTAAAGCAAGCACAGGTGTCATGCACATCCTGGACATATCTACCTGTTGTTCTAACAGCTTTATTTTGTAGAATTTGCACTGTTCTATAGTTGGATAAGAAGTTGCTGCTCCATAGGAGGCAGCCGTAAGAGATATATGGATAAACCAACGAATACAATATAGTTAAAAGTATCATCTGTGGGAGAAAGTGCTGCAGACTCATACTACTGGTACTGTTACTATTATTACTACCTCTATAACTGCTACTGCCACTAAAACTTAGGCTACTACAATTAATTCTAGAGCAACTACTGCTACTACTATTAAAACTAGAGATATTACGGCGATAAAGTTGAAATGCATATAAACTGTATGGAATTAAATCGAAACACACTATGCCCACACAGGTTGTCAAGGAGATGCATCAGAAATGCTTTAGGAATGGTCGATGGTATGTATTAAGCTGAAACTTTCAGCGTGTGTCGAGGGGGGTGTTAAAGAAACCAAAGGTGCTGTGCCCATACTGCTACTAATACTGCGTTAACTATTGCTATTGCGCTAGCTAAGGGTATTAAGGTGAAGCTTTTAAGGAAGGCGGATGTTGAACTAAAATATCAAAAGAAATAACTGAAGAACAATTTATATTATTATATAGTATTATACTTTTAACACTAACACAACTGTTAATGTTACTAATGACACTAAAGATATTAAGATGAAACTTTTAGGGAATGTTTAGGAATTTCAATTAAAGGAAATAACTGTAGGCACGCAGGTTTTCAAAAGTGCATATAAGCAATATTCATATGTAGCACCACTCTATAATAGCTAGTAATACTATTGAAACATTTAAAGTAGCTTATTCAATTCAAAATTAAAAGTTCTGATTCCCTTTTTAAGTGTAACAAGAGATTGGAGGGCAAGGAGCCCTTGTCTCAAGCCCCTTCTTTTTCCAAACACATCCAGTCAAAATTTTGAGACAGTCATTTTGTTGAGCATAGTAGAACGGTCCAGCAACTATGTCTTGTGGGATATTAGGCATGTCAACCCTTCGCAATTATGCAATTGGCCCATTGTGCTTTAAAACTAAATGATACTTTGAAATAAATCAAAAGGCATTGTGTTTATGATTGCCAATAAGATACCTTAGCAATATATTGAGAATGACTGGGGGTAATAAGTTGAAACTTTTGAGGATACTGCTATTACTACTTCTTCTCTTTCAATTTAAATAAATAAAGAGATTGTAAGTGTATCCAGGTTGCCAAAGAGCATAGATAGAAACTTTTGGGATTCATATTAAGTTTTAGTTTTCAGGTCAACTTTAGAATCTATAAAATTAAATTAAAAACACTATTTGTGTCAGGATTTAAAATTGTTGAAAAAGTTTCTCAAACATACAAATAGCAACCCATACTGTGGATTTTTATAGAAAAAAAAATGAAAAGATATGAAATATTATTATTTCCATGAAAAAGACTATGTCAGTAAAAAGACGAACAAATTAATTTAAAAAGCTTTTTCCACAAAACAAGTTTATCAAAGAAATGTAAAGAGCTCCATTAAGCCAAGAATGAATAAAAATAAAGTCAAATAACATTACAAGCGTGAAACTACCACAAATCACTATCAATAAATAAATGAAACTCAACAGAAACTAGATCTACGTTGTATGGGCAACGTGAGGTGTTGCGGCAACGTTTTTTCGGCTTCGCCGAGCAAAGTGTTGCGAGAGCACTCATTTTGGGTTTATTTCCTCGCTTCGATTAAACGCTGAAGTTGTTAATCTGTAAGGATCTTACAAAAAAGTCCCCTACATGTCTTAACACTGGAACCAAATTTGTCTTACCATCAAATGCACTGGAAACAAATAATAGGAACACCAACTAGCAAAAGTTGCAAACCCCTCATTGCCGAAGATGATGAGCTAACAGCCGACTGTTGCTTAAAACTCCCCTATATGTCCCACAATTGGTATCGGCCTATTTTCGGTTTCAGTGTGTACCTTACTGCTGAAGTTGTCAACCCCTTTAAACTTTCAAACTTACGTATGTCTCACGAAGGAATTTTTCTACCAAAAAATGGATGACATATAGCTTGATCAGCTCATCAAGAGCGATCGACTGCCGTCGAAAAAATATATCTGTCTTCGTTCAAAAGTTGACTTTTTTGCCGTATTCCAAGTTTCTAACGTCATCACTTAGACAGGAGCAAAGGATAAACTCTAATTTCTTTAGAAATGAGAGAACCTTTAAAGCACAAGAGACACATCTGATACCATTTCTCTATTGCAATCCCAAGTGCGAAAAGCCGAATGATAAACTCAGCTGAAATCACGAACAGAAATGGGTAGAAACAATAGATAACAGCGCTTTCGGACCTGTGGGAAAATGCCACTTTTTTGTTTCTGTAAGTTTTTCTATTTACCACTCAAAGAAGATATATTGGCTGTGGCGCCGGGTAACTACCGCATATATTTAACACTTATAGATTGTAGTCCATCTTCATTTTGAAACTGGTGCCTGCCTGCTTGCCTGCTAGGACAGAGCTATCCACTCGAAGGCAGAAACATGGTTTGATGAAACGAAAGCTTGACTGCATAACTTCAGATAGTTCTCTCTGACATAGGCTATAAAACTCCACTTCACTTCACACATTATAGGCTCTGGCTCAAGGACAAGCAAAAACCATCCTTTTTGACCCCAGGCAAGAGTTCTACGAAGCTTTCCAAAATGCAAAGTCATATTCATCAATCCGGCCTAAGGTCCACGCTTTCAGTAAAAACCGCAGAGGTTAGACCCTTACCACTTTCTAGGAATAAGCTGAAATCGGGGCACTAGGAACAAAAAAAAAAAACACGACAAAACCAAAGTGTTGCTTCCGCAACACAATTACAATAAATAACCAAGTCAAATTCAAAACGAGCTAAAACTAACAAGAGTTGGGGTGATAACCCCCATGCCTTCTAAGGACCAGAATGCAGTTTGTGCTTTACTGAAAACAAAATACGTTTGAAATGTTTTCACTTTTCTTACTTACATAAATATGAAATTATCAAAAATTTTAAGGTATAAATATCAGTATATGTCAATTAAAATGACAATCCACTGTCATTTTTTTTTCAGTAAAGCACAAATTGTGTCCTGGTCTTGAGATGGCATGGGGGTTATCAGTCTTAATCATGTTAATGTTTGCTCATTTTGAGTTTTACTTGGCTATTTATTGTGATTTCTATTCGTTTTGAGTTTCATTTATTTATTAATAGTGATTCGTGGTAGTTTTACGCTTAGAACATTATTTGACTTTTTTTGCTCATTCTTGGCATTATGGAACTCTGCTTTTCTGTGGAAAACTTGTTTGTGGAAAAAGTTTCTTAAATTAATATTAGACTAAAACGTTTTTTTTTTTCGACGTAACACCTTAAATTAGGTATCCTTTTTCCAGACCACACTGCCTTTCTATGACGAACAAATACTTTTGTACCAGTGTTCGCTGTCTAAATAAATGGATTAATTCTCGTTTTAACGTTTATTTGTTCGTAAAATCGTTCTAGTTCAAAAATGTTCTAGTCAAAGTTCTCAGTTTTGTATAACGATGAAACATTTTAACTTTGCCACTTTCTTGCATGCTAGCCGAGCTACGTCGAAGCCTATGTGATTTCCTTTCATGTTCTCGCTACTGGGAGGATATCATGGGCGGAGACAGGAAATTTCCTTGGATTGCTGCTGGATTACTTGTTATACTCCTTTCTTTTGGAGTCTGTATTGCTTATTATATTGTATGGGGTATAACCGAGTAAGTAGCGGGTATCTGTTAGCATGATGGCTTCCTTTTTTGTTTCTTTCCTCGGTTCTATGTTCTGGCACTCAAATCAAACGGTTTCATAGTCAGGAAAAAGGCCGATATTGCACATGTTCGGCAAAAACAAGGCAAAACAATCATTTTGGTGTTAACAAAACATTAAAATTGAGTTAATAATTTATTTATTCATTAATGGAAAATTGTAGAGCATAATGTTTGTCGCTTAATTGATGTATGCTTAACCAATAACTCACAGTTTAAAAAAAATATAGCGTAAACAGGGACAGCCTTGTGGTGCTGCCCAAGTAAAAAGCCATGTGGATAGCGTAAACAGGGACAGCCTTGTGGTGCTACCCAAGTAAAAAGCCATGTGGATAGCGTAAACAGGGACAGCCTTGTGGTGCTGCCCAAGTAAAAAGCCATGTGCCTTCCTGCATTTATTTATTGTTTTTCTTTCTTTACTTGTTTTCATTTATTATTTTCTTTTCTTTCATGAGAAGACATCACTTATAGCTGAATTTGATTTTCACTGTATTGTGGCACTTCTAGCTACTAGCGGCACCATTACTGCGGCACTTCCTGGCTTTTATTATTAAAACCTATTCCAGTGATTGATAAGTATTATTAGACAAGTGTTATTGTCATAAAGGTTAATTGTGTAAATAACGATAGCTAGGGCAATGGTCCTTTGTTTAAAAATGGTACTTTCGTTACAATGGTACTTTGTTCAGGGCAATGGCATTTTTGGTCATACCTGAATTATGCCTGTTTAAAAGGGATTTGTCCAGACGTTTCTCTTATTTTCGTAATCTGATAGTACAGATGATAGCAATGTAGAATCCACCTAGCCCAGGTCGTAGTACTCGAATCATATCGTCAGGGAGAAGAGTCTTAAGAGCCAAACTTAAGAACCCGTTTGCTATCGTTAAGTATGGAAAAGCGTTTTGTATTCAGAACAACCTAATTTCGTAGAATTACTAATTATAAGGATTGGGCTCTTACCACCTTTTCTGGGTTGGGTTGTTTATTTCGCTACCAATTATATGATTGGTAGAAAAATTGCTAGTCAGTTATGTCTCACTAGTAAAGGCTGTAATCTTTGGAGCCTTCATTTACCTCCATTTTTTTTTTCTTCGATACGCTGTAAATTGTAAATTGTCTGAAAGAAAATCGAGGAATATGTAAAGCAAATAAAATAGTTAATCTATGTTTGTCTTCCTTATTGGCAACCAGTCAATAGATATGAGGGCTTACAATTTAATAGCTTTATTTTAAATAAAATGGCCCAATGTGGTGTTATTTTACATGTTCACCTCAATATTTTGATTAAACTGTGCTCAAATTAAGGGACATTATTAGCTTAATTTTCTTTTATTGTCTTAATCTAACCCGGCACCTTGCCCAAAAACATCGAATTCTACTCATGATATAGTTTGTTTCTTATAGACCTCTAGAATGAATGTCAAATATCCAATTTAGATGCGAATCAATTATGAATGAAGGCGTTTAATTAGTGTATAATCTTTCTGAGCCCCCTGCAATGGCTTTGTCATATATCTTTCCAAAGCAATATTTTTTTACAATGGCTATCCCAGGCCTCTCCCATCAGTCAACAATAAGAAAACATTTTAAAAGTATTTAATTAACACATATAGAACTGATGCTGGAAAGTAAATTAAAGTTTCACTGCAGCATAAGCACTAGGCAGTTTCACTAGGCGAGTGGTTTGCCTGCTAGACTTGAAATCCTTTGTCTCTGAGGACGGGGGGTTGAGTCCTGATGTCGCTGGTGATTTAGTTTGGAGCGGAGGTCGGTGGCGTGGCTCTGTAAGCTCAGCCAAAGTTGAATCAGCTCTGAATGGGTACCTGGAGAAATCTGGGGAAATTAAACAGGAAGAGTGTGCGAAAGCACAGGATGGCTACCCCCCATTGCACTTCCTGGCTGAAGGGCCATGAAACGGAGAACAGCACCGACGTTATGGACTGTAAAATCCAATATTGTGTTCTTTACCTTTATCTTTATTGGGAATCGACAAGGTTTCATTCTCCCAAAAGTATTAACTATAGTATCTAGACACAGTGATTTTACAAGAGCTTTTCGACGAAACATAGACATCAAAGGATTGAGCCTTCTGTCGGCCATTTTCAGTCTACGCTAGGTTTTAATCGGGCTTCTTGAACCTGAATCTCCCATTACTAGCAGTTATTATAGACAGAGTGATGCATTTAGTATATTCTAAAACTTCGAGATTCGCTTCTGATATTTTTTTTCTGGCAATTATGGAGTTCTAAAGCATCTTTTGGCTTATTAGCCAAAGGGTGAATAAATTTGTCATCAGATCTGTTTCTGAGGTAAACGGAATTAATTAAATGCAAGCTTCCTTGTAATGCCCTGCCATACTTTCTCATGGTCAACAAAGTCAAATTGCACGTAAGCTGGAAGCCTTTAGTTGTTTAGATGAAGAATTAGAATGCTACAAATTTTGCGAAAAAGCTCTCCAGCGAGACTGAAGTCACGAGAAATTTCTTTTGCTTTCTACTAGATCTTATTAAACGCTTGGTTGAGACTAGGGTGGGCTGAATGATATCAGTTTCCATCTCTTAAGAGATGATATGGATCTCTGGGACGACCCATAGGTCATGTCTCTGTTCCTAGCCACTCAACGAAAAATCCAGCTGGGCGGCCTTGCTGTGGCAGGAGGGTGGCGACAGTTTCTCAACCTGTCCTTTGACAGATGCCTGATAACACCCTGAAGGTGTGCCGTCTGGGATTGGGAATTAGATGTTTAAATTTATTCCCGTGAATCGTACTGAAATAGAGTCATTAACATCGTGCATCTACGGCATCCCCGGCAAGCAATGCACCGGAGGCTCCGGTGACCCCGAAGAAATGTCAGCGAGCCAGTTCCCTATTTAAAGACAACAACCCCTCAGTTTGGGGTCCTTGAATTACTTGTTTTTATTCCTGATGGACAGGACTCCTTTCTCTTCTTCATGTCCGGCCCAAGTATTGTTTTGGATCAAGCCGGTGTAGGGTATCTCCTGAATAACAGAACCATTATCAGCCTCATATAATGGCAAGCTATCTCCTCACGATTGGGCATGGCCAGCTTTAAGAGCCACTCTTTTAATATCATTGCTATTGTCCCATATGCTCCCATGAGAATCTCTTAAGAATCCGTAATAAACGAGTTCCATAAGCTAACAGAGTTAGTTAGATTCATATCGAGGCATGACCTTCTGATCATGGCAGGCGATTTCAACACCCACGTCGGTAGCTGTGAAGCTGACAATGAAAATGCTATAAGTATATTTGTTCATAGTGTGTGTGCAACAGCACGCCGAAGTTGTCAACCCCTAATGTTTTTTTAACGATGTATTTGACCACCTTAACTAAGAAGATGACCGTGCTTTAACAATTTATAACTAAGCCAGAATAATTGAGAATGAATAGAGCAATTAGAATCGTAGATTAACTAGAAGAACAAGAATAATTAAGTAACGTTCTTCGAAATCACATTTATCGTCTAATATTTCAACTACTAGAATCAAAAGACCTACTGAAAGAAATCTGAGCTGACTCTAGATGAATAAGAAGCAACAAAATCAGTAACCCTGTCCATCACAGAGTGAATCAAAAGGAAAAGGGCTTGACTGAAAAGCCCGCGACTGCTAAAGAAGAAGAAGAAGAAGAATCACAGTTTTTATGTGTGAATTGGTCTAATATGCGTCCAACGGTAAAAAAAAGCAAAACATGTTTTTTAGTGTTTCAAATAAAAAACAAAAGTGGAAAAAAAGGGATAATATTAAAGCAGAAAATTGAAAGTGGTTTTTAACTGCAGTTTTTTCTTATTTTTGTTTCTTTTTGCGTGGGAGGGGAGAAGGAAAGGGTATCCAAACAGCCTTTCCAGAGCCACCAACTCAAGCGTGTATAACTAACTGTTTTTAACCCCAAAATTCAGTTCTTTTGTTGTTCGGCTCTTTTTATATAATAGTTTTGGGCTAAGATTTTATACATTTAGAGAGGAATTTTAGGGTATTTATCCATTTCTTCTCTTTCTTTTCTTACAGGGAAGAGGCTCCAGTCAGAATAGTTCCTGCAATCAAAAAAGAGATAATTACTGAAAATTTACAAACAGAAAGAAAGGGTAGGTCGCGTTCTCAAGGCTGTTCAAAGAGGTGAGTTTAGCTAAATTTTGATTGAAGTCTAGTACAGTTAAACCCTTTCAGTTTCATTCTCACTCTATATACCTTTCCCTTCTCTTCCTCTCTCCCTCTGTCCTTGTCCTCGCTCTTTTTCTTTTTCGAATTTGACTTTTTTTGCAAAAAACTTCATTATTTGAAGTTTTTCAAACCAACTGTCTGCCTCTTTGGCGTATCCCTCTCTTTTTCTGTTTTTTTCCTCCTCTCTCTGTCTTTCTATATGTTTGTTTGTTATTATTCAAGAACTCTTCAATTGCTAAACTCCATTACTTTTCATTCCTTTTTAAACAAATATCAAAAGTTCAATTCTTTAGCAACTGAAGCAGATTGTCCAGATGAAATGAGTTTTCTGCAAAATGTGATTACTTAGCCAGAAACCTATGTAAGCCGAGTCTTCGTGCCTGTAAAGGTTGCTTATGATAATGTCAAAAAAGCTCTGGATAATCTCAGCCTTACCAATAGGATTAATGATAAACTTTACCGAACACTCCTTCCTGTCAGACCAGTCATTCCTAGATTTTATGGTGTACCGAAAATTCACAAACCAGATATACCCCTTAGACCTATTATCTCAACAGTAGGTTCAGCCACACAGAAGTTGGAAAGATATTTGGCTGGTATTTTAAGATCCATAACCCTCAGCAGCAAGCACACAATAAGAAATACTAAAGAAGTAGTTGATAAGCTAAATAGCATCAACATTGGGGAGAATACCACAATGTGCAGTTTTCGATGTTGTATCTTTATTTACCAGCATACTCTTGCCGCGTCTTATACCAGCTTTACAATCAGCTTTAGAAAAGGATGGTTCCTGGAGAGAACTGACTTGCTTGGACTCCACAGAAATCATTACTCTCACGTCTTTATGTCTCAGCAATGCTTACTTTACTTTCAGGCATCAAACTTATAAACAGATTTGGGGCATACCAATGGGATCAGCCTTGGCACCAGTTCTTAGCGAGGTGTTTCTACAACATATTGAAACTAATATCTTCAAACAGGACTTCAAGTATCTCCAACTCTACATGAGATATGTTGACGATTGCTTAATAATTTGGAATGGGGCACAAGACAAACTAATATCCTTTCTCAATATTTTTAACAAGCAGGACCCAGATATTAAGTTCACCATTGAACTTGAAAATAACTGTAATTTACCCTTCTTAGATGTCCTCATTACAAAACGAGAAACTAGGTTGGACTTGAGTGTGTATAGAAAGCCAACTCATAGTGATAGATATCTGAGATATGACTCCTATAACCACCCTATAGTTAAAAATTCTGTAGTCTATTCGTTGGTTGATAGAGCATTTCTGGTGTGCTCCTCTGATTTTGAGCTGAAGGCTGAACTTGATTATATAAGAGATGTTCTGATAGGTAACGGATACCCCCAAAAAGTCATTGACAAGGTTATTTTCAGGAGAAAGATGAGTGGAATTACCAAGAATTTCGCTCCTAAGATTGAAGATGATAAACCCCTTTTTGTCATTACCTTATATCAAGGGCATTACTGACATTTTAAGCTCCAAACTCACTAAACTTGGCTTTAAGGTGTTTTTTCCCTCTGGAAGGACTATTTCCTCCTTCTTGAACAAAGGCAAGGATAAGATTACTTCAGATCCACCAGGGGTATATGAGATTCCTTGCAGTTGTGGTGATACCTATATAGGTCGTACCATGAGACCTCTACATCACCGATTAAAAGAACATGCTGATTCCATTGATGCCTGCCTTAAAAAGACAAAGCTAAAGGAGGAAGGTAATTTCTCTGCATTGGCCCATCATATCCTTGAAAACCCTTCCCACTCCATTAAGTTTGACCAAGCCCAACTTATTTCTATTGTCCCACAACTCTTAAAGCAGAAAATCAGAGAAGCTTTGGAAATTGCTAAAAATAAACCAGCCATCAATAAAGACAATGGTGAGTTTCATATTAGCGAAATTTGGGAACCAATCACCCATAAATTGAAAACTCACAAAAGACTCCACCCCTTTCCTAAAGGCCCAACCTCTTTAAGATCCACCAGGACAGCAGCCATCAACGCCTCTACCAAAATTCGGGCCATGGTACAACAATAACTCCAGGTTCGGCTCATAATTAGTGTTGTTCAGTGTTTTTAGTTTTATTTATTTAGTGATTTTACTTTCCGGCAAGAAATTTGAATTAACCTGGTGATGACAGGCACAGGTCCTGTCGAAATTATCGTTAGAAGAAAAATCAGTCACCTGACATCCATAGCTTAGGTAAGCTTATTACCTTCTATCATCATTATGTTTCTCTCTCTTTCTCTCTCTCTCTTTCTCTCTCTCTCTCTCTCTTCTCTCTCTCTCTCTCTCTCTCTCTATCTCTCTCTCTTTCTCTATCTTTCTATCTCTATCTTTCTCTCTTTTTCTCTTTCTCTCTCTCTCTTTAGTGATATCGAATGACAATAGCCTGATGTCGCATCCTTTTGCTAAAAGTTCGATTTGACTGGAAGCGCTTTTGTAAACTTTTCTGAGGAAGCATAGAAGGCTGATAGTCCTACATAAGCCCACGCTCGTTAGATAACTATTCAACTTAGGTATAGGACTGGCATGGGGGATTTCAATGTATAAAGAGCAAAAACACAGCTGGGAAAGTGATGACAAAGGTCCAGCTAATTCGGCGCTGAGGAACTTCAACATAACCTATCAGCATCCGTGGATTTGGTCACATCAAGACGCTGAAGAATGCGAAGGACTTTAGGGGATAAATATTCCACAAGATTGAGGACAGTACCGGTTTGATCAGGAAAATCGGTAGCTTCTTTACTATATTTGTCCAGTTTTGAAAATTCGGCTTTTAGCAGAAGCTTCTTTTCTTTTGGATTTCCCGGTGATTAGGTTTTATTAAAATGATTTTATTTTGTCAATTTTTTATTACATTTTAGTATTTGTAACGAGGAACATCCAAAAGAGGGTAACTCCACTCTTCCCAGAAAGATTCGGCATCACAGGGAGGATGTAAGTGGAGATCGAGAAGACGAACTATCCGCTGCTGATGATTACAGAAGACGTTCTATGACTGATAAGTATGAGACTTATGTAATTTTTCTTTTTTTTTTCAATATTTCTATCTCTGAAATAAGTGATTCTATTAATTTAGTTGTATTATTTAATTTAACGTTTCGTCTCCCACTCTCACGGGCCAAAGAGCGTTTTTGAAGTCCTAAAGCTTTGTCATTTTTCTATGATTTATTAAATAAGTTGATTGATTGAATAGCTTCTCCTGCGAACAGCAACAAAACTTGATGGCTGAAAAATAGTTGTTGAAGCCTCTCTATTTCCTTAAAAGCAAAGGTGTAAGGAAGACCTTGGTCTTGGGTATAGGGAATGCCTTGGGTATAAGGCACGTCTAGGACATAGGAAAACCCGCTCAAACATCAAATGAATATTTCGGCCCTACATCAAAGGGCCGTCCTCAGCTAAACACATGCAATTAAAATAAGGCTTACAGTTAAATGCTGTAAAAACGAAGTGTATTCGTTTTTTAAATCCTTATAAAACAGAAAATACTTCTGTTAATCTAAAAACAAAACGTAAAACAAGAAAAGTTCAAAATCAGGAGAGATGGAGCAAAATATCACGGTGGGTAATTGAATCCCCTCCCATAGTGCTAGATAGTAGGATTGAACCACTTCAACGAAGTTTAACCAAGACTGATAGATTCATTCAGGTGAAATAAAAGTTAAGAACGTGTTTTTCTTAACTTTTTTTCTCGACTCTCTCTCTCTCTCTCTCTCTCTCTCTCTCTCTCTCTCTCTCTCTCTCTCTCTCTCTCTCTCTCTCTCTCTCTCTCTCTCTCTCTCTCTCTCTCTCTCTCTCTCTCTCTCTCTCTCTCTCTCTCTCTCTCTCTCTCTCTCTCTCTCTCTTTTCCTTTCTTTTTTTTCTACTTTTGACGGAGGAGCACCCTGACAAACAGCTAGACAGATTTGGTATTCAGATGATGTGTTCTAGATTACCCCCCCCCCCCGCCCAAAAAAAAGAAAATATGTGAAGTGTTCACTTCTCAAATTTAGATTTTTATATGTATGGTAAGGTTTTTAAATTTTGTTCAATATATTCTAGGTGGTCCTAAAAGGCTTAGAAAAAGACTTAATACCACTGGGAGAAGAATACCACCTTATTCTTTTTATGAATAAAAATGAATGAACAAACAAAGAAAAATACATTCAACTAAACATGACTTCACTGATTTACATAAATCCCACCTTGAGTGTTCCCAGAACTGTTAGCATAGGTTATGAAATATGGGAACCTGAAAATACAAAAGAAAACGTAGCACCAATGTCTGCCACTGGTTAGGGGCAACGGGCCACAATTTGGGGGTCATTCTTTTGTTACTTCTATAGGTAAAATGTAACACATCTGGAGCTTCCAAAAAACATTTGAGGTAGGGGCGCAGAGCGTCCAAATCAAACCATATGTCATGTCTTTTTATAATTAGAATATAATTAGAAATAACAGAATATAATTAGAAATAAAGAAGTGCCATTTTACCCTGACTTCCATACATAGGTGAAATCTCCAAGAATTCTCCAGGGCAGAGATTCGCAATGTCTGAATTGCACTATTTATTTTGTTCTGTAGTATTAGGGGCGATTTTAAGGGGAGAACAGAGGGGCTACTTGCCCCGGGTGCAGAAATTTTAGTGGCACAAAATTTCAAATAAATAATCTAACTATTTTAATTATTTTGTAATTTTAAATTTTTATTTTTGTTGAAATAAAGTGAATGGTGCAGTTAATAAACAAAGTAATTGATATATTTTTAATTAGTTAATAAAATAAATAAAAAAAAACTAAATAATTAAATAAAGATTATTAATAATAATTTGCTAGTTAAATATTTTAAATAATAAATAAAAAAATGAGAAAAGTTATAAATTGATTAAAAATTGAAAACAATTTTGTTAACAAATGATTTGTTTTTAATCTTTTATGTTCTGAAATGTGTTTACTTTACATTTATGCTATTATTGACAAAAATTGAAGTGATTCCATATGAATGAATGTTTAATTTTGTAGGTATTTGTTAAACCGCTACTTAGCAATGCAATTATGGAGAAGTCCTCTGGCTAGAGGAATGTCGATGCCATGTCTAAGGTGCCCAATCAGTGTTAGCTAATAGATAGATTTTCTTAGTCAGTAGATAGTCAATCTTTGTCTCTCTTTTTTTTCTTTTTTTTCTGTAGTAGAATATGACTGTCAAGAAAATCCATTTTCCAAATCCATTCAGGGACAACCTTCAATTAAATAGCATGCCAGAAAAGATTATTCGGCCAAAAATAACCTACCAGAATAAATAAAACCCCAAAGAATTATCGACTAATCAAGAATCAGTGCAATGTTATTTAATAAAAAGAAAAATCACAGAAGAAATAAAAGAAAGTAATATATAAAGATAATAAATGACCATATAACGTAATAATAGGTAAATAAATAATTGTATATAGCATAACAAAAAAGACGACACTCAAAGATTTTCTAAATGTTAGCCTTGGAGATGTTGTTGGAGGCTGTGGAGCTTTTTTATTTTTAATTTGCTATCATTTAAAAAATTTGAAAGGGGCAAATTTTTCCTTATCTTGAGAACAAATTGAGTTTCTTTTCTGTCATTTCTTTCAATAGTTTTCATACTTTATTTTTTGAGAAACTTCTACCGTATATTTTTTATTTTGTTTAACTAGAAACTCAAAAAAACGAAATTCGGGGAATTATTGCCGGAAATTGTAATATTATAATGTTTCGAAGTTACTATCATTTGCGAAATAAAAAAAAGGAACAGAAAAATTGACTGTGTGTTGATCATATTTTGTTCAGTATAATCAAATGCCATGATCTTATTTATCCCAATTCTTGTAGCTCAATGAAAATTTCTGTTATGGCAACATTCAGTTGTATGGCAACAATATAGTTCGATATAGTTGAACTAAATGATAAGATAATATTCAGTCTGTAGTGTATGTGTTCCAATAAAATCTATAGTATATACACAACAGAATTCTTTATTTTTCTTTGTCTTCTTCGACCTTATCGAAAGGTTATTAAAATGGTATCAACTTCACATAATTCTTCGTCAACTTCATTAGAATTCTAGTATAGAAGTTAGTAGAATAGATAGACTTCTATAGTGCCTCAAATCTAGAATTCAAAATATGGGTAGCAAAAAAGTAGTAAAAGTAGAAAAAAAAGTAGCAAAAAAGTAGTAAATAGGTAGCAAAAAGAGACGGGGAGAGTTGATTTTCTTTTCTGTTTTTTCGTTTCTTGTTCAACTTCATTAGAACCTTTTTAAAGCCGTATTGACTTCATACAAAACTTCATTGATTGCATTAGAACTAACGTATGGAACTAGGTAGAATAGAAAGGCTTGTTTTGCACAGTAGCACAAACTAACATACTAGATCATACAAATAAGACACCACCAATATGAATATCACACAAATTTAATCAAAATTTTAGTTTTTTTATTTCTTTTATATTCGGTGTTATATTTTTCTGCAGTTCTACAGTTTTAACGCTTCAACGTCTGACGATAGTTATCATATCTTTCGATACATAGTGTTCAGTTTTATCTATCTATCGAATAAAATTCACTTTACGTATTTGTTACATAGAAAAATACGTTAGAAACGGCAAAATCGGAAATGTTTCTGTTTTTAAGCAAGTTTTAAAAAAGGCAAGTTTTTAAGCAAGTTTCTAAAAAAATTCCGCAAATCGGGCTATAATTTTTGGGAATTCTCTTATGGAGATGCAAAGTTTAGATCCACTGTGAGGACCCTGACCTACAAGGGGACCAGCCCCCCTCATATACGTAATAATTTTTGTTCGTTTGAAACTTAAATGTTGCTCCTTATTTTCAGTTGAAAAAACTTATTTATTTATTTAATTTCTCATTGTTATTTTAAATAGCCTTGGAAAATCCAGCGCCCCCTTCATGTAAATTCTCTTCCTCCATGATAAATTCCTCCGATAAAAGATCCTCTCACATAACAACCTCCCCCTTCCCCCCAAAGTTGGGGAAAAATTAAAAAATTAACAGTTCTGGAATATATTCTCTGATCATTCAACCATTCCCAACCAGCCCAGTCAACATATACACTAATTAGTTAACCATAAAGATCATTTTTGAGAGTTGAAAATAATTGATTTTTTTTACAATAGAGCCAGTTTCCTGACCCTGGAAATTAAAATCAAAACATTTTGATTAAATTTGTGATATATTCATATTGGTGATGTCTTATTTGTATGATCTAGTATATTAGTTTGACACCTTCAAAGTCAGGGTGCATGGTGTGGACCCTGACCTGGAAATTTTTGACCTACTAAGTCTAGAATAAATTTGAAGAAAGTGTATTTTACTGATTTTTCTCAGCCTCTTATTTGGAAAATGAAAAAGATCCTTCTAATAAAAGCTTTTAGGGTCTTTCCTCATTCATTTGACTTGTGATTCACATAAAAATATTATTTTTTAGTTCCCAACTTGGTCGTCATAAGACTGTTTCTTAAACTCCGCCCATTTGTAAGTTTACTTTAAATGCTAATCGCTTCTTTTTTCTTAGTAAATTGTGTAGTTAGACCTTAGACACTATGCCCAGGCCTCATTATAGCAACACTTGAGAATAAATCTAAAGAATTGTGGCAACTTATAAGAGCGGAAATTGGCTCTATTGTAAGAAAAAAATAAACTATTTTCAACTCTCAAAATGATATGTCTGGTTGGGTTGGATGGTCTGGTTGGAAATGGTTGAACGATCAGAGGGTATATTCCAAAACAGTTTATTTTTTAAATTGTTTAAAAAAACAACAAAAAGATAATACATTAAAAGATCATAATAAAAAAAGTAATATAGTGTATATAAGATAATCGTTATAAGATAATGATTAGACCCAATTCATTAGAAATATTTTGTTTTATTTTCAACGAGTAACGAAAAATCACAAGCAAATTGCATTACTATAAGTGCAGTATATATTACAACTTTAGCCCTCTTGCGTATTGTAAGCATTTTAGGGTCTAATTCTGTTTTTATATTTATTTTTTGCTGAAGATAACAAAAATAATAAAATAGAAAGTGTATTAGATAATAAAAATACTAAAGATAATATAAGATATTAAAATAGAAGGAAATAAATATAGAAGATATTTAAATGATGATAAAAATGATTGATCGCAAATGAATTGTGGTGCATACCCAGAGGGAGTAATAAAATAAAAAGACTGGTCTTATTGGGTATGGCTGACTGATCAAAGGGTATGTTCCACAGCCCAGCTATCATTAATTATGCTCATTAAAAGAACTAAGAAAAGAAAATAAAGAAAAAGATAATACCTGAAAATATCATTTAATAAAAAAAGTAATATAATAGAATGAAAAAAAACATTAAACCAAACTCATTAGAACTATTTGTTATTGTTTTCTGTCCGATACCCCGGATAAAAAAATTTATAACCCATTCGCATTAGTGTAAATGCAGTATGGATTGTAACGTTAGCCCTTTTGTGTATTATAAATATTTTAGGGGCTAAGTCTGTTTTTATATTTTATTTTTTGCTGAGTATAATAATAAAACAAAAATAGAAGATAACACAAAGATAATAGAAATAATTGATCATAATTGGTTATCATGTGCACCCTGAGGCAAGATTTAAGGCTTAATTTTTGGAAAAAAAAATTTAAATTATAATTTTTATCACTTTTAACCAATTTTGTCGTAATTTTGGAAATGATGGAGCATGGAACCGCAATTTTCCGATCAGTATGATGAATCTGGCTAAAGGTACAAAGATATGGTATTATTAGACAATGCTTTGGAAGAAATTTAGTATTGATACACGCTTTCCTGACAAATATCTTAACATTTTGAATATTCAGTTCTATAGTACAAGTGCGACGTTAATATTAAAGAAAAATAAGTATCATTCGTGAATCTTGGCAATTCTATCGATTTGTGTGACTACAATGTGACTTGGGCATTAAAAGCATGGTATCTATAATCCCCCTTTGTTTTCCGGCTTTATTTTTTCTACTACAGTCTTTATTTTCTTTAAGATGTATGTCCAATTTTTTTTCTATAATTTTTCCCCCTTTGTTTTCTGGCTTTATTTTTTTACTACAGTCTTTATTTTCTCCAAGATTTATGTCCAGTTTTTTTTTACAATTTTTTCCCCCTTTGTTTTCTGGCTTTATGTTTTCTACTATAGTCTTTATTTTCTCTAAGATTTATGTCCAGTTTTTTTCTACAATTTTTTCCCCCTTTGTTTTCTGGCTTTATTTTTTCTACTACAGTCTTTATTTTCTCTAAGATTTATGGCCAATTTTTTCATCGTAAATAGTAAGAATAAAGTTATATTTTTAAGTAGATTTTTCATTGATTAGTTGTGGTGAGCCTTTTTTGCATGGCCGTACGATTTTTTTCAGTCGTCTAATTTAAGGTCTGTTTCTTGCCGTCCCAATTGTTTCTATAAGAAAAATATGTTAGCTGGCGGAAACAAAATTGTTTCCGCGAAACCGTTTTTAAAACTAAGAGATTGGTAAATATTTGTGGATTTTGGACGGGAAATTTTAAAAAGGTAAAATCGTGAACTGTAAAAGATTTGAAATGACATTTTAAACTTCAACACGTTTAAAAATAAAGTTTCTCCGAGAAGAAAAATTGGAAGTCTTGGTAAACCGTATTTGTATGGCCGTGCGATTTTTCTTAGCTTTTTTTAAGGCCTGTTTTTATAGCACTTGGTATTAACCAAGTGACATATAGCGATCGCAAATTCTGTCGGTCGGTCTGTCCCGGTTTTGCTACTTTAGGCACTTCCAGGTAAGCTAGGACGATGAAATTTGGCAGGCGTATCAGGGACCGGACCAGATTAAATTAGAAATAATCGTTTTCCCGATTTGAACATCTGGGGGGGGGGTGGGGGCCCGTTAATTCGGAAAAATTGAAAAAATTAAGTATTTTTAACTTGCGAACGGGTGATGGGATTTTAATGAAATTTAATGTTTGGAAGGATATCTGTCTCAAAGCTCTTATTTTAAATCTCGACCAGATCCGGTGACATTGGGGGGAGTTGGAGGGGAGACCTAAAATCTTGGAAAACGCTTAGAGTTGAGGAATCGGGATGAAACTTGGTGGGAAAAATAAGTAGAAGTTCTAGATACGTAATTGACATAACCGGAACGGATCCGCTCTCTTTGGAGGAGTTGGGAGAGGGGAGGATTAATTCTAAAAAATTCGGAAAAATTTAAAAAAAGAGGTATTTGTAACTTACGAACGGGTGATCAGATCTGAATGAAATTTGATGTCTAGAAGGATCTTGTGCTTTAGAACTCCCATTTTAAATCCCGGCCAGATCCGGTGACATTGAAGGGAGCTGGAGGGGGAAACTGGAATTCTTAGAAAACGTGAAAATCGAGGTATCTTACGAATGAGTGATGGGATCTTAATGAAACTTGATGTATAGAAGAATCTTATGTCTCAGATGCTCCATTTTCAATTCGAATTGGATCCGGGATATAGAGGGTTGGAGGGGGAAAACAGAAATCTTGGAAAACGCTTAGAGTGGATAGATCGGGATGAAATTTGATGGGAAGAATAAGTACGAGTTATAGATACGAGATTGACATAATTGGTACAGATCCGTGCTCTTTGGGGGAGCTGGGGATTGTTAATTTGGAAAAATTAGAAAAATTTATGTAATTTTAACTTAAGAACGGGTGACCAGATCTTAATGAAATTTGACATTTAGAAGGAACTCATGTCTCAGAGCTCTTATTTCAAATCCCGACCAGATCTGTTGACATTGGGGGGGAGCTAGAGGGGGGAACTGGAAATCTTGGAAAACGCTTATAAATGTCGTAGATACGTGATTAATGTAACCGGACTGGATCTGCTCTCTTCAGGGGAGTCAGGAGGTGGGGTTCAGTGTTTTGGCGAGTTTGATGCTTCTGGACGTGCTAGGACGATGAAAATTGGTAGGCGTGTCAGGGAGCTGCACAAATTGACTTGATAAAGTCGTTTTACTCGATTCGACCATCTGGGGGACTGAAGGGAGAGGAAAAATTAGAAAAATTGAGGTGTTTTTAACTTACGAGTGGATGATGGGATCTTAATGAATTTTTGTATTTAGAAGGACCTCGTGACTCAGAGCTCTTATTTTAAAGCCCGACCGGCATTAAGCCTCTGATTTTCCTTTTAAAGCAATCTATTGATTCTTAGAATTTTGCTAGAGCTCATACCATACGAGCTTTTGGCTCTTCCGACCTCGTCACAAGTGCCATATGAGCTCTTAGCTCTTGATTTTCGTCCAAATTATTTCTAAAAAACAATAGTTTCTAGAAAAAAATATTGGCTCACGGAAATACAGTTGTTAAGTAATAAATGTGTTTCTTATAATTCATAGGAGCTTATTAATTGGGCGAGAAGTTTTAAGATAGTATATTTAAAGGTTGAAAATTTAAAACAAAATTTTAAACTTCAAAACGAGTTTAAAAAAAGTTTAACCGTGAAAAAAAAATTATACTAAATCAGAAATTTGGTATAGCGAGATCTATGTGTTACCTTGGAGTTATACCGTTATTCTCGATAATGAAATAATAACAAGCAAAGTAGAGTCCGTTGGTATATGGGACATATTCTCCCCATTCTCCCTCCAAGACAACCCTCGTTTTACCAAGAAGTTCGTAGATGTATAGAAAGGGTATTGTGGCTAAGCTAAGGAGATATGGTCATTGTTCTTCTCCATGGCCGAGTTAGTGACTACCTTGCGGCAATTAACTGAGGGTATATTATCGGAGAAAGAGGGGGGGATATTTCCGACTGATAAAATAAAAATAGGGAAATAAGTAAAGTGTGCAAGATGATCAATGAAAACCTAAAAAAAAGGAGATTATAAGCAGACTTTTTATTGTAATTAAAAATAAATGAAAAAATCTAGAGAAAATTATCTAGTATTCGCTCATATTTTTGTTCAGAAAGTGTGAACGCACTTCCTTGTAACTTACCCTTATAGCGCTGAGGAAGGGAAGTTGTTATCCTCCCGAGATATTTGTTGGCCTTAAAAAATCCGTTCTTTGCATCATTTTTTTATTTATTTTTTTTTTGTGGTAAGCCACTTTGGTTTACGAAACTCTTTAAAACGTACTTTCTAATACGGAAGCAAAGGAAAGCAATCTTTCCTTTTCTTTTCGATAGTCCACGTGTTAGAAACGACGAATGCATTCATTGTCTTGATTGTCAGAGGTTCCTCGTTTGGTCGCTAGATTTATGAGACCTTGGTTTTCTTTTAAGACACAAAAATCCTCACGCTTCGTTTCCGCCCTCGGGCTTTTGTTCTCAGAAATTTGTTCAAAACGAAAAATTAGCCAAAATCGTAATAGCTAATCAGATTTCTAAGAATTTGGGTTACCCTGTCTTTCCACCTATAACAGCGGAGAACGGCGAGGGGTTCAATGATAGTTTTGTTACATTCCTTGTTTCTCACCAGAGTCGTATCCAAGAGGGGGGAGTACCCGATTGGACCGGTCCTCCAAGAAAATGTACGACTCTTACAAAAGTAACAGAAAATACATGTAAACTCTTTTTTGTTGCGCTTTATAAAGCTTTTTTTTTTTTTTTTATCCTCCCAACAATAATCCTAGATAAGGGCTTGCTTCTCATACTTAAAATAAACGAGTTTGATCAAGGCAAAAAACTTCATAACAAATTATTAGGATTTTTTTTCTTTTTTTGCCACTCAATAAGTAACGCTGAAATTTTAAAAAAGTAACAGTAATTCTGAAATTTTCGCTTTATTTGTAACTTTTTTTTGAATTCTTCAAAATTTCGTTTATTTCATGTGATAGAACTGAATGAAGGTGAGACAAAATTCGTAGAGCGCTATGAATGAAATGAGGAGGAGGTTTTCTTAAGAAGGAGAGAAATCAGAGCTTCATTTATGGTTCGTAAGGATGAATTTATTTTGGGGGAGGGGCGCACAGCTTAGAAAAAACGCAACGAAAATTGACGAGTTTAGTGAAGAATATTAGAAACAAATCGTCAAATCTTAAAATTGGGGAATGACAGGCTTGACCTATCTAGGAGCGTGTCTGTTCTACGTCCACACGCATGAAAGAATGATTTATATTTGTTTTTCAAGGTTGTCAGGTCACACCAGCTCTCTACGCACTCTAGAGCACAACGACGTATGTGATGAATCCCTATGGCCTGTTGTTGAAGAGGAATCTGACGTTGAAGATCTTAATTGTCATTAATAGTTGATTTTATAGAAGTTGTTTTCAAGATAAACAAACTGTCAATTCAACTTTGCAAATGCAGAATGAGCTTCTATTTTCGATGATGAAGCAAGTCTAAGTTCCAATGGGAGTCGAAATTTGGCGCCGGTAGCTGGATACCACTTCACCTGATTGTCAATTCTTTCGTTTAATTTCTTTCCTTCTACCTTGTCTAGGTCTCTAGTACCTTAAAATTTTTCAACTTTTTTTGCAGTAAGACCGTATATGCCCTTTTTCTCATTCAGAAATAGTTGGGTAATGGAGCTCTTGAATTTTTAGGTCATATCGCGTGTCCCTAAAAAACTTCCCTCTTATTAATAATTTTTTATGGCACTTGGTATTAACCAAGTGACATATAGCGATCGGAAATTCTGTCGGTCTGTCTGTCTGTCCCGGTTTTGCTAGTTTAGGCACTTCCAGATAAGCTAGGACGAGGAAATTTGGCAGGCGTATCAGGGACTGGACCAGATTAAATTAGAAATAGTCATTTCCCCGATTTAACCATCTGGGGGGAGTGGGGGCCGGTTAATTTGGAATTCCAATTTAAAGAGAACCAACTCATAATGACAAGGTGTTTAAATTTTCGTTCATCACACACAATTTCAGTAGAAAAAAAAAGGCAACAGTAATAACATTGGTTGATAGAGTTTTTAAAATTTGTTACCCGGAGTATATGGATAGCGAACTATTGTATTTGAGGGATATTTTAATTTGCAACAGGTATCCTGTGCAATTTGTTATTGATCTAATAAAGAAAAGGCATGGAAAAGGTAGTAAAAACGAAGGTTCTCAACTTTTGGACTTTACAATTTCCAATAGATATATTTCATTACCTTACATACCAATTCTCAGGGGAAAAAAAATTAAACAGACTTTATTGAAAATAAAGAACTTGATTTAAATAAATCAGACCATTGAGTAACTATCTAAATTCTGGAAAAGATGTAACACGTATCAGTTTGGCAAGTGGAGTGTATAGCACATTCCTTGCTCTTGCGGAACATTTTACGTCGGTCGGACACACCAGTAATTTGTGGAACATTTTATTGAGCCCTGGAATTCAATAGATAATGCTCTAAAATTTACAAGACCTCCAGGAAATTTCACTTAAGCTTTAGCAGAACATATATTTTTTATTCCGGATACTATTTTGTGCAGTTTGAGGAGGCAACAACTATTTCCAATCATAAAGATTTCACTCAATGGGCTCTTGAAGCATTAGAAAAAAAGACATATTTTTGCGGGTTAATCAATTAATAGAGATGATGGGAATATAAATATTGAACCTATTTATGATATTATTTAAAAAAATGAACCCTTTGTCAAAAATAAAGTATTGCAAAATATTCCTGGGGTTAGTTCAAGTAACAAACCTAAGCGAATAGCAGCATCAATAGCTTTGCATAAAATTATGTCGCAATAATATGTTCCTATTTCATTTTTTATATAAAATTTTTTAATCCAGTTACTTTTGCTGTTTGATGAAGGTAGCTACAAATTGTTAAGCAACTGTATAATATATATTTTAGGTTAGTCAGTTTTAGTTTTTTATATATTTCTTTGTTATATTTTTTTGTTTTAGTTTTTTGTTTTGTTTTTTCTACGCTGAAGAGCCTTAATAGATACGGGCGAAATATTCGTTTGATTTTTGTCGGTTTTCTTCGTTTTAATTTGCTGGCCAGAGACCCGTTTGCCGTCTTTATATTCTTTTCTTTGTGTCTTTTTAAAGTCATTATATAAATGACTGTCAAGATGATTAATAAAAAAAAAAAAAAAAAATTGTCATTTATTTTATTATTTTTTTTTTTTTTTAAATAAATTTTTATAAAAAAATAAAATAAAATGTCAAGATGATTAATAAAAAAAAGCTCTGTTTTGCTGTCACAAAAACAAAGAAAATCGTACGTCACAAACTCTGATTAAGCCCCTGATCAATTTCTCCTTTTTTAAGTCTGTTAATGGGGTTTCCCTTCGCCCTCTCACTATCTACGGGTTTAGGCCTTTACCCCCATCCCCTTCCAAGGAAATCCCGCCCCAGGAAAGTACCCCTCGCGGAAAATATGGTTTTCCAAATCGGAATATTTTATTTTGGTTCTGTTATTTTTTAGTTTAGCACTAAGAAAAATGGAAATGAGGAGTGTATAATTCTTGCCTGCCCCCCTCCGTGCAAAAATGTTCTTCTCATGGAAAACTCTCCAGAAACTATCCCCTCCTACTGAAAACTCCCACGCGAAAAAGGTCGTATATTTCCCAATAATAAACACTATCTGTAAGCAATTGAAAAATTACAAAACTTAAAAAAAGTACTTAAATTTCTGCAATAGGGTTCTCTGATTGTTTTTCAGCTAGGAAGAGAGGGAGATACCTCAAAGGGTACACTTAAATGCCAAAACGTCAAAACTCTCATTTAGCCTTCGTATAAACACAGAATTATCTCTAGGGGAGAGATGAGAGGGGGCTGGAGGTAGAAGTTAGTTATAATGCCAAGGCAGTTCTAGTCTTTATTTATAAGTCGAGAGTCATTAAATACTAACCAGCCGCAAGGGGTGTTTTTTGGTGAGAGATTTTTCCCTGGGAAAATTTTGCCAGGGGGGGGGGTATTTTTCGAGAGGTGGTATTTTCCGGAGGTGTTTTTCTTTGGGAGGAGGGACTGGTTGTCCTCGAATCACTTTTTTACCTTTAAAAAGGGTACTAAACATTTAGTTTCCAATCGAACAATAAAACGTGATTAATAAAAACAAACACAGTCCTCGGGGCAAGGGCTGCTGGTTATGGGCAAGTTGCACAACAACAATGCCAAGGGCAACAATGGGCAAGTTGCCCATTGTTGAAATTTAAGGATTTTATAGAAGGGATGCACAAACTTTGGAGAGGAATCATTCATTGGAAATCAAATTTCAAGTTTAGCCTTGATAAATCAAAGGTAATCAGAAGACAATCAGCCTCTCTCTATTAACCGCTGCCCCCCCCCCCCAAATGCATCCGATCAGAAAATATATTTTTTTTCAAAATAGTCTAAAGACCAAATAACCATGCATCTGGGGTTAACAACCCAACCAGCAGCTCCTGGAGCAAGTGCTTGTTAACTCAATGTTAACAAGTGAGGTTTTTATGGATATTATTTTTGTATGAATTTGAGGGGGGGAGGCTCATTCAACTGAAAATAAAGATTTCCAGTGCACTTTTTAAGACTTAAAAGGAATCGAAGGGCTTCCATCCCCACTCTTTTGTTCCACATGCATCTGATCGGTAAGTTTGAGATGACCATTTTATTTAAAACAGGTCAAAGTTTAAATAACTATGCCTCCAAGGTTCACAACCCCTAGTGCAAGGGCTGTAAGTTATGCAAGTTGTCTATTGTTGACATACAAGGTTTTTTTTATTAAGAAGAGAGGGCATGTATGATCCTATAAATAAATAAAAAAGCATGACATGTCATGTCAAGAAAAATGCCAAACACAATCAAAAGACATGTTTTCCTTTATTGGCTGTGAAAAGGAAATACCAGTAATATTTACAATGGCTGATGGAATCAGCCGTCACATCAGAAAACCTTTAAGAGCATCTTCAACAAAATCAAGAGGTACTTTGTGCATTCAGTTTTAAAGGACGACGTATCTGCAATGTGTCGAGAACAGCTGAGGGTATGAAGTTTAAACTTTCTGGGCATGTTGAAAAAAGGCTGGTCCAAACAGTCCCCCTCTCATATCCTTTTTAGCTGCAATCTCCTCAAAGACATCTGATCAAAATTCGTTATCTAGATTGACAAATGGTAAAATATATTGAACACATGTGTTTATTACTTAACGTTAAGAAAAGTCTGATTTATCTGAAAAAAATAAAAATAAAATCAGCTTTAATAGTCTGTGACTTCTGATCCTTTTTTGCAAAAATAAAACAAAGCTTTTTTATGAATGATCTTGACAAGCGTTTATATCACGACTTTAAGACACAAACAATTCCAACAAGGTTGAACATGTAAAAATTCTAACTTGTATTTTACCACTGCCTCATACTTTTAGAATACTGAAATACTGATTTCAGTGGTTCAGTTGCCTAAGACAGGAATTTAAATCGTCGAAATGTCATACCAGTCAGTTTGTATTTCTCCAATGTGGGTAGGGTCCAGGCCTCGTTCAAGTGCTTATCTGTCTGAATTACTGAAGCCAGAAAATAGTATTCTTTTTTTCCGAAATATTACCTTCAACACATTACGTTCAGTTGAAAAAGTCTTTTGATTTTCTTTTGTTTATCAATGCCTCTGATTCAAGTCTCTGATAAAGTATTTAGACTTGTCATTAAGAAAGGGTGTTGAGGGAGCACCCTCATTAAGAATGGGTGCTGAGGGAGCACCTGTTTATTAATGCATCTGATAAAGTATTTGGACTTGTCATAAAGAAAGGGTGCTGAGGGAGCACCCTCATTAATCATTAAGAATGGGTGCTGAGGGAGTACCTTTTTATTAATGCATCTGATAAAGTATTTGGACTTGTCATTAAGAAAGGGTGCTGAGGGAGCACCCTCATTAATCCTTATCATTAAGAATGGGTGCTGAGGGAGCACCTGTTTATTAATGCATCTGATAAAGTATTTGGACTTGTCATTAAGAAGGGGTGCTGAGGGAGCACCCTCATTAATCATTATCATTAAGAATGGGTGCTGAGGGAGCACCTGTTTCTTAATGCATCTGATAAAGTATTTGGACTTGTCATTAAGAAAGGGTGCTGAGGGAGCACCCTCATTAATCCTTATCATTAAGAATGGGTGCTGAGGGAGCACCTGTTTATTAATGCATCTGATAAAGTATTTGGACTTGTCATTAAGAAGGGGTGCTAAGGGAGCACCCTCATTAATCATTAAGAATGGGTGCTGAGGGAGTACCTTTTTATTAATGCATCTGATAAAGTATTTGGACTTGTCATTAAGAAAGGGTGCTGAGGGGGCACCCTCATTAATCCTTATCATTAAGAATGGGTGCTGAGGGAGCACCTGTTTATTAATGCATCTGATAAAGTATTTGGACTTGTCATTAAGAAGGGGTGCTAAGGGAGCGCCCTCATTAATCATTATCATTAAGAATGGGTGCTGAGGCAGCACCTTTTAATTAATGCCTCTGACTCAAGCCCCACAACTAAAAGTCTCTAAAGAGTTTGGCTGTTTACAATCAATCAGCTAATAAGCTGCAGTGATTTAAAAGGCATTACTGCACTTTATGCCCCTGCAATCAGGAGCAAGGGACTGAAAAAATAACAGCATACTTAGGGTAATCTCCGAAATACCAAAAATATAATTTCACGCCATCTATTTCTAATTGTTCAAGAGAGCATGATAAAGCTTATTCTCCAGGAAAGGCTCAATTCTCTCTGACCTCTGTTAAATAAGTGCAGGGGCGTAATTGCAGGTAGTTGACTCTTGTTGCTATTATTCAAACCTCAAAGTTCATTTCAAGCTCGCCGCAAATTTTTGCACCAATTCCTTCAGTTCCAACTGGAGAAGGAGGGAATTTTTCTGCTAGTCCCATTCTTTGTAAATAAAGTCTTTGGACTTATCATTAAGAATGGGTGCTGAGGCAGCAGCACCTCTTTTCTTACCTTAAGTCACATCTTGAAGTGATGAAGAAATTTGCCATTCTCTAGACTCGCCATACTATAGTATAGTCAGTTTTCTGATCTTTGTAAGACCGACAATGGAAAAAAATAATGTATAATATTTTTCGAATTGCACCAGGTGATGACTGCATACTGAATTAGATAATAAAAATGATGTTTTTCGAGAACAGTTTTCATCCTCTTTTCAACAAGGCAAATAAAAACTGAGATAATTCAAAGATTTTTAAGCTTCGTTTTGATGAGGTTACTGCTAGTCATCACATTCCCCTAACGAATAATTTTCTTAGTGAGGCGAATATGGTAAATAATGCCTTTTGGGCAAACTAGATTATTTTAGAGATCGATCTAGTTGAATGGAGTTATTAGAGTTTTTCAGGGCTTGGTGATTGAGCGAATTCCTGAAAGTGTTCGTTTTCCCCCGGCTATGCTATTTTCTTTCAATTATCAAAGACGATTTTTTCAAAAATGTAAAATAATCACCATCTTTTGTCAGGGTTTAACGTTACATCACAAAGTGTTCTTCAGCTTGAAATGACAGGTAACAACAAACTTAACCCCTAAGGTGGTTATAATGCATAAAAGTAATATAAACTGCTTATTATTTTTTGTTGCTTTAAATAAACGCATTTTTGCTTTAAACCAAATTTTTGTTACAAAATTATGTAATTTTGATGATAGCCAAAAGGTGGTGGGACCCATCCAAACTTTACTCTAATTATGTCGATTACTTGGACTGGGATGCTGGTATGGATATTGTCGAAAAAATTTAGTTTTCTTCTTACTCCCTAAATTATACTTCAAAATATTTTAAGTACCAAGAACAACAAAAATGATATATGACTTTTTGAAATGAACAACTCGAAACTTGGACAACTGTTAGCGTCTTTAAAAGACCAGACAGTTGATGCAAAAGACATCTATATTTAATCTTTAAGTAGATACGCACTTTTAGGTAGTAAATGGTACCAGATTAAAAAAAAATCTTTCGTGCAAAATCAGTCAAAATAAACTAAAAATATAAGGGACCGAAGCACCTTATAAAAGTGTTGCTTCTCTTTGAAGGGATATTTGTCTTTCACGATTAATAGAATCAGAAGTCCTAGGTCGTTTTTAAGTAACCAAAAAATTGGAGGCCAACTAATCCCCGTCCCACGCTCGATCAAACTTTTAAGATAGCCAATTGATTCGGCATAGTTGAGAGGTCTAATCCTGTGTGAAAAGTCAGCCAAAATAAGCTAAAAACATATTGCACCAAATAGCTAAAGGGGTAGTTACCTTCCCCGATCGACAAAATGATATCTGAATTTTTATTGAAGAAATTCATTGTAAAATGTAACTCAATTATTTTTCCGGTTTAACTTGGTAATGCTAACAAAAATGAGATACTATCCAGAAACTTGAGTAATTTGAGACTGAAAAAGAAAATCTTTGAAAATTGCAGTTTTTAGATATGTATAAATCTAAAATGGATCAAGGATGGTCAAAATATTTAAATTTTGATGTCCTTGGTGAGTTAATTTTTTCCCCTTTTTTGTGCTTCATAATTTGTGTAGTTATTTTGGTTTTTGTGTTTATTCAGTGATTAATTTCATGTTACTTGAATATTATTTATTTTTATCTTGTCCTGTTTTTACAAGCTTGTCGGAGTAGTAACGGAGCTGAAAGTAAGGAGCGAATCAGCCCAATAGCGAACAAAATTTAAAAGAAAAACGGAATTTTGATAACAAAAAAAATACGTTGAGGTGACAAGAATGCGGTATTTTGCATTTTTGGGCCGAAAGATCGCAGATACGTTTTTATTTGTTTGTTTTCCAAAGGGTGACCGTACAGAACCAATGGTCCTAGAAGATTGAGAGTTCCATCAACTGGATTTCAAAATTTCTAGTGCTCTTTTTCAATTTTTACGCTAGCGTTTCATTTTTCGTGAAAGTAACCGTAAAGACTGTTCATACACTTAATAGATTTGAATGAGAAGTATTTTTAAAGACCTTAGCTTAAAGAGTGAGAAAGGGGCAGTCCCCCCTCGTATACAGAAAAATATCTGTTTGTTTAAGTTAATATTGCTCCTTATTTTCAGTTGAAAAAAAAACTTACTTGTCTATTCAATCTCTCCAAAGATCTAGTTAAATATATTCATGTGTGTATGGAAATTTTACGAAAACCATTTTGTGAATGAGATTCCTCTAAGTAATCAGCGCTGATCTCACCCAGCGGCAATAAGTTCAAACTTTAATTTACAAAAAAAGAGACTTTTGTTTTACGCTTTATTTAATTAGATTTAACTGACAGCATATAAATTTTTAGAAAAATATTTGAGAACTTGTTAAAAGTTGCAAGTGCTTGAGTACTTTTTTAATTCAAGTCTTATAATAGAATATTTTACTGTGTTCCCTACATGACATAAACGAATGATAACAACACTTCTCGTTAAATAAAAACATCAAACCCCTTGACAGAGAAAAACTAAAAAAATCAAGACGGACAATTAACTCATCGAAATTCACTCGTCCAGTCACTCGTGAGATTCTTGATTGACTCATGAGATTCATTCATCCAGACACACTGTACGCACTAAAACCTCTGTAACTTGATATGGGTCAGCATTGGAGGCGGGACGTCTGTCTTCAAAGTAGCCTTTTCGCTCTTCCGCAACACTGCGAGGAATTCTAACGCTGCAGCCTCTGTTCGCAACTCCTGTGAAACAGATAGCAATTATCTCTTAAAATAACTTCCTAGTCGAGTGGTTAGCTTTCCAGACTGGAAATCCTGAGGTCAGGGGTCCGAGTTCTGGTGTCACTGGTTAACAAAAAGTTCGTGGTAACGAACTGCAAGTAAGGAGCGACCTGGCTCAATAGTAACCGAAACTTTAACAAACAGAATTTTAATACCAATAGATACATGAACTTTTATGCTGGTTTCAAATGTATAATTTTCTTCAAGTTTAGTATTACCCATCAAAAGTTACAAGCCTGAGAAAATTTGGTTATTTCCGAAAAAATGCGAAACGTCCCCTAAAGGTCATAGAATCTTAATGAAAATTACACCATCAGATTCAGCGTGTCAGAAAACCCAACAGTAGAGGTTTTTAAACTCCTATGTGCGAAATATGAAATTTCGTTTTTTCTTTTTTTTTGCCAGGAGAAAGATCATGGATGCGTGTTTGGTTGTTTTTTTCTTCCCAGGGGTGATCGTATCAACCTAGTGGTCCTTGAATATCGCGGGAGGGCTCATTCGAACGGAACTTAAAAGTTCTAGTACCTTTTTTAATTGAAAAAAATGAAGGGCAACTAGGCCCCCTTCCACGCTCATGTTTTTCCCAAAGTCAACCGATCCAAATTTGCCATTTGATATAGCCATTCTGTTCAGCATAATCGAAAAATCTAATAAATGTCTTTGAAGATGACTTAATCCCCCCACAGTCCCCGGGGGAAGGGCTGCAAGTTGTGAACTTTGCCCATTGTTTACTTTTCAGGGGGAATCTTTTCTGGTGGTGGTGGGGGGGGGGGGTTATGTGGGAAGATATTTCCATAAAGGAAGTTTTCATGAGGGAAGGGACATTTCTGTGAAGGAGGCGCCGGATTTCCCAGCATTATTTAAAAAAAAAGTCAAATAAAAAAACAACTTTTCAACTGAAAGTAAGAAGCAACATTAAAACTTAAAACAAACAGAAATTATTACGTGTGTGAGGGGGTTCGCCCCATAGTCAATACCTCGATCTTTACGCTGAAGTCATTTTAGTACTTTCAAAAGAGCTATTTATTCTAATTAAACGGTCTTTGTGATTCAGGGGTCTCTTAAAGAATTGAAACAAAATTTGAATATTAGCGTAAAGAGCGATGTATTGACATGGTGCGAACTCCCCTCCCCCCACATGCGTAATAATTTTTGTTCCTTTAAGTTTTAATGTTGCTCCTTACTTTCAGTCGAAAAAACTTGTTTTTATTTAATTACACTTGCTTATAGTTTCATATGGGAGAACCAATCAGGAGGGGTTCAAGTTTTCTCTCTTTTCATTGGCTCAAAATTTCACAAAATAGCCAATCAGGTTTAAAAAGGCAAGGATATTTGCTTCCCTGTCTGGCACAAGCTTAGGAGTCATACATACTTAGGGAAATACGTCATATATGTAAACCTATGAAATTAAGGGTTGTTTTTACTACACATCCATACGAACATCATCTTGCTTTCTCTTTAGTATTCTATAGTGCTTTTATATTATCTTTTGTTCTTCCTCTTTATTGCTCTATCTGCTCATTGTTGTGTTTGATCAGTTCTCGGAAAATAATTTACATAGAACGTTTTTCTAACATTACCTGTTCAGAAGGCAAGTCCATAAATTTGGTGCTATGCTGCACTAATTTTTGTTTTTCTCTTTTTTATCACTAGTCTATCAACACTTAAAGGATAATACTACCAAGGTCGTACCCAAGGGGGGGGGGCTTAGAGGTTTTAACCTTGGAAAAAAAACGCAACAAAAATGTATGTAATTTTTTTTTATGCGTCCTTATAAATTCTACCCAACTCCCCCCCCCCCCAAACAAACATCCTGGGCAAGACCTGGGATATTATGCATAATCTTTTTTCTGTTACTATTATTTATCGGGTGTATAATAAGCTTATTAAATAGTCTACCGGTTATTCTATTTATTTTCATTTTTATGAAAATATTTTATTTTCATTCTATTTATTTAAATTTTCACACTAAAAAAGAAAAGTTTGCTTGTTTGATGAGTACTTAAAAATCAGATTAAAATTGGTTAGAGATAGATATCAAGGAAAGTGGCTTAATTATCCACTAATCAGTCTGCAGTCACCAGAAACTATTGATCATTCGATCAATGACGAACTTAATATATTTAAATAAGACTAAAAAAATGAGACAAATAATTGCAAAACTCGGCCATAAACACTTCCTCTACGGAAGATTCATGGATGAGTGTGATGCAATGTCGAATTCACAGTACGTTTTGACAGTCGAATAAATTTATTTTAATAGGAGGGGGAGGGTGTGACCTGCTTCTCAGGATCCTTAGATACGCGAAAACTAGGAGCAACATTTTAAATTGAAGCACCAAGGAGAGGGAAAATCAAAATCTGATGCTTTGAATTGATTTAGGGAAGCTTACACAACAATGAATATATCTTAAAACATGAGCCAAGAGCTCATATGGTACTTGTGACGAGGTTGGAACCTAAAATTAGACTCGGTACTAGAGTTATCGATTTTGCTGTTCTTTGTTCAAGAGTAAGGTCGAGTTCGTAGATGGGTTTTGTAGCCAATATTTTGAGGTGGGTGGAGGGGTTTTAAATTAAGGGAGAAAAAACATTTTTAAACCACTAATGTGATAGCCGTCTGATCCGAATTGAAAATAGGACATCTAAGAAACGAGATCTTTCTATATATAAAGTTTCATTAAAATCTGATCACCCCTTAGTAAGATAAATATACCTCAATTTTCACGATTTCCTCTCCCTCCAGCAACCCAGATGGTTGAATCGGTCGAACGACTGTTCTCAAGTCAGTTTGTGCAGGTCCTTGACACACCTGCCAATTTTCATCGTCCTAGCACGTAAAGAAGCACCGAACTCGCCAAAGCATTAGAAATCTCTACAACTTCCCCAAAGAGATCAGATCCGGTCCGGTTGCATCAATAACGTATCTAGACCTTGTGCATATTCTTCCCATCAAGTTTCATTCCGATCTCTCCACTCTAACCGATTTCCAAGATTTCCGATTTCCCCCTCCAACTCCCCCCTCAATGTCACTGGATCCGGTCAAGACTTGAAGTAAGAGCTCTGAGACACAAGGTCCTTCAAAATATCAAATTTCATTAGGATCCGATCACCCGTTCGTCAGTTAAAATGCCTCATTTTTTCTAATTTTTCCGAATTACCCCCCCCCCCCCTCCAACTCCCCCAAAGAGAGTGGATCCGGTCCGATAATGTCAATAACGTATTTAAAACTTGTGCTTATTCTTTCCACCAAGTTTCATCCCGATCTCTCCACTCTAAGCGTTTTCCAGATTTCCGGCTTCCCCCTCAGGTTCCCCCCAATGTTACCGGATCCAGTCGGGATTTAAAATAAGAGCTCTGAGACACGAGTTCCTTCTAAATATCAAATTTCATTAAGATCCGATCCCCCAATCTTAAGTTAAAATACCTCATTTTTTCTAATTTTCCCGAATTACCAACCCCCACCCCCAACTCACGAAAGAGAGTAGATCCGGTCCGGTTATGTCAATTGCGTATCTAAAGTTTGTGTTCATTCTTCCCACCAAGTTTCATCCCGATCTCTCCACTCTAAGCGTTTTCCAGATTTCCAGTTTACCCCTCCAACTCCCCCCAATGTTACCGGATCCGGTCGGTATTTAAAATAAGAGCTCTGAGGCATGAGGTCCTTCTAAATACCAAATTTCATTAAGATCCGATCACCCACTTATAAGTTAAAAATACCTCATTTTTTCCGAATTCACGGTCCCCCCCCCCCCAATAGTCAAATCGGAAAAGTGACTATTTCTAAATTTAATCTAGTCCGGTCCCTGATACACCTGCCAACTTTCATCGTCCTAGCTTATCTAAAAGTGCCCGAACTAGCAAAACCAGGACTGACATACCGACGGAGAGAAATTGCGATCGCTATATGGCACTTGGCCGACGGGCGGAAGTGCCATAAAAATTTAAGGAAAACCGGGAATTTAAATTTTTTTGAACAGGGATCTAAAGTTTTTAGTAGCAGCGGGCGCCAAATTTAAAAAAGAAACATGCGTGAAAATCAGTAAGAAATGATTTAAAGATACGAGATATCAAACAGCTTGAAAAGGTGTAGCTATCCTTTGAAGGTATCGTTGAATTGAGCCTTCCTATAAAATAGAGTAGCCTACAATCTCACCTGCAGAAAAATCGTGTATATTCGAAGTTTCAAGACTTCCAACAAGCCTCCTTTCGTTATCTTTTCCTTCATGGAGGTCATAGGCTCGAATATGTCTCAAGTGATGTCTTGATAGCTTATCAATAGCTTTCTCGATCTCTCTATAAAAGAAGAAAATTTTAGAAGTCGATTCAACAGCATTCGTGGACTAGGTAGCCCCCCTCCCCTAAGTCGCTAGTCAATAATAGTTCTTCTCAAAACTATAAAAAATTACTGAAGAAGAAATTTGCGGGCGTTACTTTCACGAAGGATTGAGTCTTTCAAGTGTCATATGGATCAAGAATATTACGACCTAAAGACATTAAATTTAAAGTCCTTAAATGCTTTTGGCTATATATATATATCCATAACAGGCCAATTTCCTAAGAGAGAGGGTTTGATTTTCAATCCCCCCCCCCTTCAACATAAGACGGAGAAAAAATTACATAAAAGTTAGTTTATACTTTATTTATTTATATACTTTTTTTATATATATCTCAAGTTCGTGAATCTTTCATTGAATAATATATATATATATATATATATATATATATATATATATATATATATATATATATATATATATATATATATATATATATATATATATATATTATATATATATATATATATATGTATATATATATATATATATATATATATATATATATATATATATATATATATATATATATATATATATATATATATATATATATATATATTATATATATATATATATATATATATATATATATATATATATATATTTACTGTTATTTGTATTACTTGCTGTTATTTACTTCAACTTTTTCAGTTTACCCTTTAAGTAGATCTAATTTTGACCTTATGAGCACAGCCTAAAAGTCTCGTACGTTTGTTTCAGAAATGGGACATATCACAGCACCACAGGCGGACGGTAGCCAGCGGATTGAACTATTGATATTGCCTAATAGCGTATCAAAACGCAGCAAAGGTATAATCCGTCATTACGCACGCGTGAAGAAGGAACCAGGAAGAAATGCGCTACACCTTTTGAGTCCTACAACTGTTCAATAGAGAACATAGAAATGTGCATAACTGCATATGTATTAATGTATATCAACGCTGTGCTTATGAGCCATTAACAAGGTCAAGAATTTTTGGGGAGTGGGCAGCAGTTCCAAAGAACCGAAAATGCCTAGATTGCCCTGATTTTTTGCGAAATACAATTTACAGGGATTTACAGGAACAATCCGGCAAATCTCGAAAATTTCGACAGGGGTGCAGGGACCAAAAGGCCTTTACGCCCTCTGGAGACGATTAACTCCTTCCTCTTCTACACATCCATGCTAATAATGATAACACGACCATATCGGTTATAAAATCTTGTTATTATAACTGGCAAATGTGTTGGGCTTATTATGACTTTTTACCTCCTGTCACAGGCCACCTCTTTCATAATGGCACAAAAATCGCAAATATTCAGCCACATATATCGTTTTTATCCAAATTCTCTCTGCTTACCTTATTTTCTCCTTTCCCATTACACTCAATAGTACCCAAATTTCATCTAAATGAAAAACCTTGTCGTTACACCATCTTACATAGCAATACACTAAAGATTACACGAAGTTATTCATTCTAATTTTTTAAGTTTACGTATGACCTGAAAATGTACCAAAATTTATCCATGTCCGAATTAAACGTGACTGAGGTTAAGGTTGAAAAATCAACATGCTTAAATTAGACTTTACTTCTAACTTTACACTACTTATAAATGCTTGAAAACAAAACTTACAAAATTCCATTATCTTCTCTCATAGCTTTGGTTGAAAAATTAGTATGAAGCCCTGATCCATTCCAGTGACCAACCATTGGTTTGGGGTCAAGAGATACATTTATTCCGAAATCTTCAGCAACACGATGCAGAATATACCTGGATACCCAGAGATCATCAGCCATAGTGATCCCTTCACATGGACCTACCTTAAAAGATAAAAAAAATATTTATCAAATTGTACTATTACAGTATAAATTTTGTCACGTCAGTAAAGCTCGAGTTTGATTATACCATCTGCTGCTAAAGACGTCGTCCCATATGCAGTGGCGGTTCTTTATTTTCTTGCGCCAGGGTAAAAACTTGATAAGCACCCCCCTGCCTCCCAGTTAATTTTCAGGCCAAATCTTAACAAAATTTTCATTTGTGAAAAAATATTTTCAAATTATTGATAAATCAATGATTTATGTTTTAATAATTTTTTAGTTTATTATCTAAAATTTTCAATTATTTAATTATTCTTATTTAATGATTTTTTTATTTTGTTAGTTTATTTTCTTTTGATTAATTAATAATTTATTAATTATTTAAATTTATTAATGCACCCTCAAGTTTATTTCAATAAAAATAAAATTACAAAAATTACAAAATGATTATAACCAATAGATTTATTATTTGAAATTTTGCGTCCAAAAATTTCTGCACCCGGTGTAAATGCCAACTCTGTCCCTCCCCTAAGACAGCCTCTTCCCATATGCCTCTTCTGTTAAAAATTGAACTACAATAAAAAAAATCAAATATTGAATCATTCCAAAAACATTTAAATTTTATTGCAGGTCTTCGGACACATTCTGCAGGGCTACACGCACATTGGCCTAAATTTGATTGTGCTGCTAATGTGGTGGCAGAGAGTTGCCAGGCTTACTAACCAGTACACCAATCACAGCCCAAAGTAGTTATTTGTGTTCAAACACTATGGTATTAGAAAAAAAAGGAGTAATCCTAAATAGATACACAAAACATGAAATAAAAAAATTTAATAAAATCATTGTAAAATCGTCAGTAATCAAAGATATACGTTAATGAGAACATTTGGAGGAATTAAAACCCAAAATAAATTAAATAATTGTAATGATGGAATATTAAACGATATGTATTTTAGACAGAATTTTTTGTATTGCAACATTTAAAAGAGATCCATATGAAGTTTCCAGAAAAAAAAACCTTATGAAAAGTTCTTTCTTATCAAGCAATTTATTTTAAGTGTTTCAAAGGACACCTATTTTCGTAGCTATTTTTTATAACACAGTTTCATTCAAAAGTAAAGAGAAGTGATTATTAAGCAATCGACAAGTTTATGTAACTAGAGATATCCCCCCGCGAGGCCTCATCGTGTAGAACGGACGGTGATAGAAATCGGGGAGAGGGCTCATTCGATTGCAAATTAAAATTTATATTGGAAGGATCAGAACAACTCTTCATATTTAGGATAGACCAGAATATGATCTTAAACCGGAGAGACATTATATATACTAAAACAAATTCAAATGGAAGTAAAACCAATTTTCAAACTTAAAACGAATATAAATTATCCATATGATAAATTAGGTGGATCGCCATCCCCCAAGCCCTCTCTTGATCATATTTATAAAAAAGAATACGGTGTACTTTGGGGTGGAGGGAAGGGGGTAAGAGGGTGGCAGCCAAATTCAGAAACAGGATAATTTATTTTCGTTTCATATTTTGACGAGACGCTTTACTTTTATTTCAGAAAAAAACACTGCGGAAAGAACTTAAGAGGATCGACGACCATTCAACCCCGCCATGCACTTGAGTAATTTAAACTTTCTATCTATCGCCGTCAATCGATTGACTCGAGGGTAATACAGTCTCCTAGACATTCAATCTTACTTGAGCCTATCCATTGAAGGAACCTTTTGATCAAAATGATTGACAGTCAACCTTGACGCTGTAATTCCTAAAAATCATTTAGAACAAAGCGAATCGAACATTTTTTTTTGGGGGGGGGGGGTTCAAATCCCCAATGATAACCCGTATTCCACATTGAGGTATAATTGCCTCTTCCAATGACGTATCCATTATTTTTGTTAGGGAGAGAGGGTATTTTTTCAGGGGGAGTGGCTTTACACAAAATAACTTTTAAATCATTAAAAATTTATGTTTATGCATTTTTTTTATGATTTTATGAGCTGGACAAAAATTGGGAGGGGGTTCAAACCCAGGAACCCCCTGGGTACGGCCTTGAACTCTTCTCCCCCTCCCCCCTCCCCGCTGAAAGAAAATCTGCAACCATGAGGTTGAAAAGCACATCTACTGTTTAAAACTTTATCTAGAAGAATTTGTTTGTGCACAACTCACTCATCAGGTTTTTTTGTCTTGTAAAATCCGCCTTTGTTTAATTTCAATGCTAGGCTTGAATAATTATAGATCTCAATATGAAAATTTTCTTTTCCTTTTTTTCTCGTATGTGACTTTCTTTTCCTGCTCATTTTAGCGAGATTATCCATAAATTAAAGTCATTTTATTTCTCAAGGTACCCATTGATTTCTCAAGGTACCCATTTAGAGGTACGTCGACTCCGGCTGAGCTTACAGAATCACGCCACTGATTCATATGCAGGGGAAATAGAGCCCTAGGACACCCCTCCTCCCTCAATGCTGAAATTATTTCAGCAATTCCCATTCCCCCTTTCATCCCTATATAATTCACCTACTTTCTGTGTTTCTTTGAGTTCCTACCCCCCCCCAAAAAAAAAATGCTGCTTAGTTACCTGCTTCGTATTTCCCTCCTCTTCCCCCTCCTATTTGTGGGGTCTACGGTTACATAGTTTGTTGATTAGAACGGGGCCTTATGTTTCATGTTAAGCACAATGTAGAAAAACAACACGAACCAGTTTGTTTGTTGTTGTTGTTGGTTACGCAATTTTACTAATTGCGCAAAAGCTTTGTGACCAATATTTTCGTATGCTATGCAGTTTCAAGTTATGCAGTTTTCAATTTCAAGTTTAACGCAGTGGCCGAATTGCGCCACATTTTTTTTATGCTACCGTTCTGAATTTCTCAGCCCATAAGTTTCGAGAAATTAAGACTCATATAGATCGAGATATATTGATGCCCAATTAATATGCTTCTTTTAGTTTTCCTTGATTCAATATTAAAAAAAAACCTCATATCTATGCCAAATTAACCTCGTCCTAATTTGACTAATCTTAAACCAACTGGCTGTGTAATGACCAGAGCAAAGGGTATTTACACAATGCGACCGCAGTAATTCAAAAGATGCTATGTTTACAAGCCATTTATTTTAAAGGAGAGCAAGAAAACCCAAAATATGTATTTTTGTCATTACTTCCGTATTAGCCAGCACACATTCGAGAAGTGAAGTTAGGTTAATCCTAGATATACCAAACTATGATGAAAATATAATAGTTTAGTTTATATAATAATATAATGTAGGCTATATATTTGCAAATTTGGGGTGAGGTAAAGTAACCTAACGCCCCCCACCCCCAATGTGCAAATATATAGTCCAAATTTACAAGTCCAATGCATTCTGTCACTGGTCATTTGTCTTTGTGGCGGGAAATTAACAAATTGACTCAGTCACCTACTTTCACTACAATAAAACAATAGACACAGGATCCGTAATAAAAGTATACATCTTGGTTACATAATTCTAGAGCATACATCTTCTCTAAAATTATAAAAAAATCTTTTTTCTAATGATAAAAAAAATCAACCGAAAGTAAGGAGCAACATTAAAACTTAAAATAAACAGAAATTATTCCATATATGAGGGGGCTGCCCCTTCCACAATCCTTACTCTTTACGCTAAAGTTCTTTATACATACGTCTCAGTGAAATTTGACGGTCCTTGTGTTTAAGCAGTATTTCACAAAGAATTACGACGAAAAAACAGACTTTAAATAAGAAACTAAGAAGAAGAAGACTAAATATATTATCAGCAGAAAAAACAACAAAAATCAACAGACAAATATAATGCACTGATCACCACAAAGGCTCCATAGCCTGTAAAGGAGGGGGAAATACAAATACTATTCAAACACGATCTCGTGGGCAGTACATAAGAAAGAAAAATAATAAAAGAGAGAGAGCGGCAGAGGGAGAGATAGGGAGGGAGGGATAGAGAGGGAGCGAGAGACATCTAAACTGTTTCATGAAACATCTGAAATTGTATTGTAGTCATTTTATTGTAGTGAAAATAGGTGACAGTATCCAAGCCGTAGTCACCGTGGCTATTGTTTGTAGTAAAAATCTGCCATTTAGGAAATAGTGATTCTGAAGTAATCCGGTTGAGACTGAAGTTCACAAAGAACTACATAAATGCCAAATGTTCAGTAATTAATCCATGTGAAACCAATCTCAAGAGCCTGTAGAAGTTATTCCCATTGAAAAGCCAGATCCAGGCTATTTTCAAGGAAAGGGAGTGTCAGCATCCCCTCAATTTTTATCTTAATATCCTATATTTCATTTCCAATACCCTACATCCTAATATCCATTTGTATTATGAATTTGATCCTAAAGTTATTGCAATCCCATCTAGACGATTTGAGAGTCAGCTAGAATTTTTGAAATCTAGCCGACTTTCACGTTTGTTGATGTATAACGTTCTATTTGAAAGCACAAATGAATTTCATTTCAACTAAATGATGAAGAGATAGAAAATAGGTAAATAAAGATTTCATCAAAGAATATGGGTAACTTAAAAGACAGGGAACTGTCACTAGTGTCGGCAAATACCAGCAATGATGCATTTGGCAACACTCGTCATTTTTTTTTTTCATGGCAACACTGTTATTTTTTCAGTCTAATAATAACTGTAGTTAACTTAATTTGTTTGGATGGTAAGGTTAGTGTAATAATGAGTGTTTGATCTTAGTTCCTGATAGAAAACGATTGCAAACCCTGAAAAATGCAAAATGTAACCAAACGCTAGGTGGCGTTGATGTTTTGTAAGTTACCCATACTGTTTGTCATCCGTAGTCAAGCATAACCACATATAGTGTTGATCGCAGATTGTGTTGTGTATTGGGTATAGCAGGACAACACAGAACTATAGAAATAGTATAGTAGAATTATAAAGTACCTGGTATTCCCATTGGCTGGGCATAACTTCAGCATTTGTTCCACAAATTTGAATACCAGCAAACAGGCAAGCACGATAATGGGCCTCCACGATATCTCTGCCAAAGACCTTATTTGCACCAACACCACAATAATATGGACCCTTAGAATAAAATATAATATCAGTTTGCCTATATGTAATCAATCACGGACTCGAAATTTTCTTCGAGCAGGGAGATGGATAGGGCCGAAACAACCCCGAAAGTAGATTAAATACCCGTTTACCAGAAACTACTTTCTTTAAACCGTACTTCCGGCACACCGAGTTTCACAAAAACTCTGGCAATTTTTCGGACTAAAGACGAATTTTGTAAATCCGCATCCGTTATTCCGCAATGTATGCAAGAAGACGTGCTCACGTTAACAGCTAACGGTTTATTATTGATTGTATTGAAAAATTGACTATTTCTGTTAGATTTCGTAAGACTTTTCAAAATTTTTGAAAAATTTTTGAAAATTCAAAATTTTCACCCGTTTCATCGGGTATTAGGGGTTCCACAGCTGCAAATAGATTGAAACCCATTTCCTATAAGATAAGGTAAGGGTAACTGCGATTTTTCCGTGTCTTGCCAGCGATTTTGAAAGTATTTCCGGAAAGTAAATGCGTACAAGTCATCGTTTCTTCGCAAATTAAATGCGTAACTGGAATTGCGTTTTTCTTTAAGTTGCTTCATGTGGAATCTGAGGGTGACACTTAATCAAGATCAAGTAGCAAATCAAAGAAAAAAAAATGGGAAAATACTGAGATACCTAGCAGTACTATAATATCCACTAAAATGACAAAATTAATAAAAATCCCAATCCCACACCTAAAAGACTAATATCCACTAAAGTGACAAAATTATAGCCTCCAAGGTTTTTGACAAATTAGACTACAACGTTTGTAATACTTGACAAATAATTTAGCACGCTTTTCCCACTGAATCGCAGCATCAGCCAAAATCCATCCGGGTCATTTTTTTTTTTTTTTACCTATGCTGCCATATAACATCGCTAATGACCGCAGATGGCAACGCTGCCAATCCTGCATTGGGTATTATACTCGTAGCCGCAATCCAGAGTCAATATATGACAAAAACTAAAGACCTTTCATGTCATTTACAAAATATCGAACCCGAGAATTCGGTATTGGTATCATGTTACACTGGTTTTTAGTCCTTTCCTTGGTTTGCTAAGAAACTATAGAACTTCCAATAATTGTGCAGGCATCAATGAATGGAAAAAACAAATTAGCTTTCATCCTCTACAAACGTGCTTTATGTCGTCCTTGGCGTTCGTGAAAAACTCAAGAAGTTGTTAGAAAGCGTTATATCAACGTAATTCGTTAAATTAGGTATTTTTCCGAGACCACACTGTCTTTCTATAACGAACAAATGAACGTTCAAATGGGGATCAGTCCATTTATTAGACAATGAAAAAAGATACAAAAGTCTGGATGTTTCGATCACATGCACAGCAATCATCATCAGCAGAAATACTACAGAATACGTCACCAGCAGTAATTCTGTTGATTACTATGGTTAGACATGGGATCGAAACATCCAGACTTTTGTATCTTTTTTTACTGTCTAATAAATGGACTTATCCCCATCTGAACGTTTATTTATTAAAAAGCGTTAGATCGTTTGAAACGATTGACCCTTTTATTACAGACCTTGACTTGTTTGACTTGTTTAATTACTTTGACCATTACTCTGGCGGATGTATTTACTTATGTTGCTTTGGTTTTGACGCTAATACAAAGATGATTAATTGATTTGTATTCTAAATGAATCAATTATCCAACCCATTATATCAGTAGCTAACAAGTATCTCCCTAAATTTGCTTTCAATTTTTATAACATCGCATAATAATTAAAATGCTCACATTTTCTAGGCAAGAACAATCACTAGGTTAAAAGCTACGAGGGGCCTCTAGACCTGCACCGCTAACAAATTTGGTAATCTTTACGATACCGTTTCTGTATATTAAGCCCCCTTTTTCTGCTCCCTAGACGAGTAAGCACCGCACCATCTTCCTCACAACCATTTCCTGTATAAATACCCAATGAGTCATTAATCTCAATTGTTGATATGTTGGCCAAAAGAAGTACAGTGGGAAATCCCAGTGAGATTTGTTACAACAGTTAAAAAAAAAAGTGCCCATTTGTGCAAAAACTACGGCTACGAAATTGTTTGAAAACGAAGTCCCAAGGACCTCAAACCAAAAATAACCTTAAATAATAAAAAAAAGCTTTATTCTACCTGAAAACGGCAATTTTTTTAGACTTTTCTCTGGTGGTTTCAAGGTTATGAATTTTTCTTGGGTAGTATCCCATTTTCGTCAGTGTTGTCAACTAATAAAATAAGTTTGACAACGCTTTTTGTCCAAAAAAATGGGAACATCAACAGTCTGTTGATTCTCAAAGACAAATACACCTTCAAAGAAAATCTGCACCTCCTTAACTTGTCTGATGTCACATATTTTGAATTTTTTGCGTATTTTTCACCCATATTTCTTTTTTTCTGTTTTCTATTTTTTATTGGCACCCAATGCTACCGAAATCTGCTTAGCTGCATATGAAGGTCTCCTTCAGTAAAATTAATATCAATTTTCCACTTAACCAATTTTAACAATCAGATTGAATTTTCGCTGTCCTTGGTACTTTTTAAGATTCCGCAGGAAGTCGAGCTTCAAATACGCCAATCACCTGGTATTCCGGGCCTGGAACCCAGCCAAATATTAAATTGATACGATCTATTCATAATTTCATGCGTTTCATTTTTGTGTTCTGACGAATTTATCCTGTCCCTCACTTCCTACAGTCAAAACCATCTTCAGCTAGTATACTACCTTACCTAACTTCACTACCCAACTTCAGCTAGAGCAGTTTATTTCAATTTAGCAAAAGTTTATATTTACTTGAGGGCCAGGGAAGCCATTCTTGGGCCAGCCAAAAGGATGGTTGTCCATATCTAAGAGTGTATATTCCTGTTCAATACCAAACCATGGATGTTGATCTGCAGCCTTCTGCATTGCTTCAAGGCAAGTCTTTCTATGGTTCGTCTCTGAAATAAATGGATTTTAGAGAAAAAACAAAATAAAATTAATTGCTTTACCAAAAGAATTGTACATTTAAAATAGCTGGATCTTCGACGATCCAACAAGAGAATATAGGGATAAAAATTGCTAATGTCACTGACAGTTAGCGTCCGAGGACTTGATTAAGAAAGCTGAAAGTCAAAATGAAAATTGGATAATTGATATTGTTATTGTGTTATAATATAAAATTAAAGCTGAAATTTCTCCGTAGTCGATAATTCTGAAGTTTGCACGAAGTAGGGCCTAGTTTACCACTAAAAGCAACTCCTTGAAGTCCCAAACCGCCTAAGGCCAGCACAGCTCCGTGCGCTCCTCCTTCATCCCAATCTAAACAAAACCTTCCCCTTTAGACCCCCAAAGAAGTTTCCATTGCCCTCAAACCTTTCCTTAAGACATTCTCCCATCTCATTCGGGGAAAAAGTTTATTTGACCTCAAGCTGGTAGGCCTACTGGTGGAAGAACCTTACTTTCTTTACCCTTCTCTACTTTTTAAAGCACCATAAAAGACAAGTTAAAAGCTAAAAAAAAAAAGGTTTGAATTGCTGATTCTGAATACCTTGCTAAAACACCAAATCTTGTTTTTTGAAAATTCCGCCTATGTTACCCGCAAAAATAGCTTAGGGAAAAACTATTTTAAATTGTTCTAGAAAAGAGTGAGAAATATACGATATATGAGGGCAACCCACAGGGGAGATGAGAGGGTAGTCTCCTCCTCTCTGTTAGGAGACAAAATACATACAAAAAAGCATAAATACTGTAACATTGGAAAAAAGTTGCGTTTCTCTTGCAAAATGATGACGTTTCTCAAAAATTACCCTCATCCCTTTGAAAAAATCCAAAAGTTAAATCATCCCCCCCCCGATTTTCCTTAATGAAATTGTCTGAAACCACCTTTGAGTGCCTATTAGACTTTGAGAAGTGAGCGCGCATTTGAAAGGTGCAACAATATTTACTTTTTTTTTGTTCTTTGAATAAAAAAAATGAATAGTTACTAGATTGCTTTTCATTGAGTTTGCAGTGATATATCAAATTGCAGGATTGTCTAATCCAACCAGGTTGGATTGGACGATATGTCCAATATAAATAAAGGTTGTCCAAAGTTTATTTGAGCTCAAGCTGGTAGGCCTACTGGTGAAAGAACCTTACTTTCTTTACTACTTTACTACTTTACTATTTTACTACTTTACTCTTCTTTACTTTTTAAAGCACCATGAAATACAAGTTAGTAGTAGTCTAAATTAGGCTAAAAAAAAAAAGAAAAATTGCGAAACGCTATAGACGAAGGTATTTTCTTTTCGACAAATGCACTTGTTCCCAGTCTTTGTTCCTCCCTTAAATAAGGACATGATTCCCAAGTCCCAATGTTTTCTAACATAATGTTCTAGCTTCACAGAAGCATAAATATTGCCTAACAAAAAAAAGTTCACCAACAATTCGTGGGAATAAATGATTTGTCGCGAAAATCGAAAATGGGAACCAGAATTGAAACAGCATTTTAAGTAACATGCAGAATAACTCGTAAAATCTCGACACCTCACGGGTATTGATCTGAAGCCCTCTATATTGGTTCAAAGCAGTTCCTGAAATGTGTATGATTTACTTTTAAATTTATTTAATCTATTTCAAATGTAATGTTGTCATATATATATATATATATATATATATATATATATATATATATATATATATATATATATATATATAAAAATATATATATATTACTTGGTTGTTCTACATTTGTTTTTTCATAGGCATATATTTTGGGGGCGATACCTAGCACAGGGATACCATAGGGAATTCATGGTAGGCACGCCACTTGCCTGGGTAGGGAATTCAAAGAGCCGAAACCCTATAGGCAAGTGTGTATTCTCCTGATGAGCCCTTGTGTTGGATTGTTGCCTCCGAATTAGTTGTCTTTTTTATTGTTTTTAATATTTAGTAAATGATGACTTGTACTTACTTACGACACAACTGCCTATCCATGGATTATTCTTTATGGTTGATTGTGTATGGCTATGCTGTTTGACCTATGTGATTGGATGGATGAGTAGGGTAAAGGCCTCATTCAAGTACAGATCTATATTAATTACTAATGTAGAAAAACAGTCTTCCTTTTCTCCTTCTGTCTTCTTTTTATGCGTTTGTGCTGTTGATTTCTTTTTTCATTGTATATTGGTGATTTCTTTTTTCATTATATATATACAACTGTTTGGACATAAAAAGGACCCTAGACATAAAAAGGTTCAAAACAGCATTTAAAACATAAAATCAGGCATGCAAATAAATAAAAAAAAAAAAATCAAATCGGGGTATCTCAACACTTCGGAAATTTTAATTTGTAACCCTATATATTCCCTATGTATATTTTTAACCCTATATTATAGGTTAATTGGAGAAATCTGGGGAAGGTAAGCAGGAAGGGTGTGTCAAAGCACAGGATGGTTGGCCCCCAGCCCCCCATTGCACTTCCTGGCTGAAGGGCCATGGAACCGAGATCAGTACCGCCGGTTTGGACCTTAAGGCTCTAGTGCCGTCTTACTTACTTATTATAGGTTAATTGTAACCCTATATTCAGAGCAGTTCCTGAAATTCATTTCATTAAACTTTTAATTTATTTCACCAATTCAAGTTTATTGCTGGCATCGTTCTTCCGCAGATGGGCATAAATGTTGACAAACAAAAATTGTTGCCATCAATAAATACGAGTAAATAGTTCGCGGAAAATCAAAAAATAAAGCTATCGAGTGTTAAAAAAAAGCATTTAATATTTCATAAACAAGCAAATAAAACGAATCCAGAACTATAAAACACAGAAGATGTTTACAACTATTGATTAAATAATGAAACATGTCTTTTTTCTTCTTTGAATGTTTTTTATCTCGCACTCAAAGTCCACCAACAACTAACAACTTTAATAAAAACCATTAACACGTGTTTTTCAGTAGGAGTGTCAGAAGTAGACAAGGCCAAGAAATTAAAAAAAAATAAATCTACGGAATAAACACAGAATAGCCATGATAATATGAAGAAATTATGAATTAAGCTTGGTTAAATTTAATTCATTGGACTAGGAACGACGTTTTTCCGAACGATCGAAACGACTTATCTTGATGATTTTTAAAGGCTATGGATTCTTAAAACAATCAATATGACTTATTTAGGAGAAGACCCAATAAATGAAAATCAGATAATGTGGTAGCTATAGAAATTCATGTATTCTCACAGTGTTTTGCATTAGATCACTAGATAGCATAAACATCACTGGAGTGCCTCAAACCTGGGTAATTCGTGTGGATTATAACGCATCTCATAGATACAAATAAAATACAAAGCTCTTTTCAAGAAAAAAAGAAATCCAGTTCCATCGTCTTTCAACCTTTTCCCTTCCACGCTTCTCCTCAAACACAAACGTCAATTTCTACCTTATTTGATTTTATAGCGTTTTGCAGAAAGGCTCCTGTCTGCCTTCATTTTCTTTTTAAAAGGGCTTAAAAATTACTTAGAAACTGACCAAGGGTTGTTAACTTTCGAGCAAAGCCGTAGCCTGATCTGTGACCTCAAAAGTTTGGCCAGTTACTGGAAGTCCCATGGGATATAACCCATGTTAAAAGATAAGCTCCTTTATTTGCACCATTGTAATAAATTTTCTCTTTGATTGATATTTTGATAAAAACTAATATGGATTTTAAGGTTGGTGACCTAGCATTAGGAAGGTTTCCAGGTTAACCTCTGAGGCCAGTCGAAATAGTTGACATAAAAAGCAGAAACAGGGAACCAGTAGACTACCTGTAAAATATGTCAAATTTTTTTACTACGGCTGATAAGTCTAACCAAGGCCGTATCCAGGTGGTGGTTAGGAGGTTTGAACCCCTCCCCCCTCCCCGAAATGTTTGTCTGACTCGTAAAAACGCAACAAAAAAGAATATAAACAATTTGTTGATGCGTTTTTAAAAGTTGCTTGCAACTTATAAAAAAAAAGTTTTTTGAAAATTATAGGGAAAGGAATTTTTTTTGTTTTAATCTAGATAGTGGAAACTTTGTCGTCCCCCCCCCATTTTTCAATGAAAATACTGAAAAAAAAAGTATTTTCAATGAAAATCCCGAAAATAAGGTTATTTTTCAAAATCTACGTAAAAAAAATATGAGGGGGAAGGGGAACAAATACTCTCCTCACAACTGGAATAGCTGCGATTTAGCGATAAAAGAGTTACAATAATTGCAGATCGATTTTTCATTCATACTAAGATCCGGTTTTTAATTAGTGTTGATGGATGTTTCTTCTTTTTTCTTGGATATGTTTGTTCATTGTTAGTTTATTTTGTATTTGTCTTTTATTTTTTAAATACCCTTGGTTTATTCATGAAATAAAGCATATTACTTAGTTATATTTAGCTTAAAATAGGTAATTCAACTTTGAATGAAAAACCATCAAGTGCAATCTGTGGTAGCAGCGGGTGCTAAATTTAAAGTAGAAAATGGAGGTGAAAACCATTTAAAAAATGAGCCAAAAGCATATGGCACCTAACACCTTAAGAAGGTGCAGCTTCCCCTTGAAGGTGAGTTGTGTTTAGGAATCAACGGATTGACAACGTTTGAAATTCTACGGACAAAAAGTGTTGTCAAAGAACACTGACAAGAAGGTGGTAGTACCCTATACGCTTCATAATTTTGTAACAACATAAAGAAAATCTTAAAAGATTGCGGTTTTCAAGTATGACTAGCCGGAGGGTCCAATTATTTTGGTATTCTTGGTACTTTAAAGAAGCTGAAATCCTCAATTTCGACAAAAACTTGTCAGCAGCGCAAAGAAAATGGGAAATTTATGACAGTTGGATCTTAGGCCACTTAACATGGGAGAATAGGGGTAAAAACTAATATCACCAATAACAATGTAGCCCCTACCGAAATTACTATAAAAAGAAAAAGAAAATTTGAAAGCAATTTAGATAGTTCCCAAAATTAATTACTAAAACTAATCTATTAATTAATTATAAAACTATTTAATTAATTACTAATCTATAATATTACAGGATTAAACCTGAAATTTCTCTTAAAGGGATAACTAATAAGCATTTCATGTTTTGAAGAACAATTATAAGCGGAAACCTAATGGGCAAAAGAGGGACTTACGCAGGTAGGGGTTGTTACTGGCCCCCGGAAAAATACAAAAATATTCTGATTTTCTGGGCACTTCTCACTCAAATTATCTTATAATTTTTTTCATTGGACCCTCCCAGTTGCCCTAGATTAGTCTGAAAAAATATTGACAGGTTATTATAAATATCAATAATAATTTTTAGTAATAGTACTTTCCATAGTTATGCAGCCAGGGGTTCTGGGGATATTGTGCAGGGAATCCCCCGTTCGACACGAGCAACATTCATTATTGCAAGTTTTGCCTCGATTGTTTGGATTATAATCCCGGTAATGTTTTTGAAACAACCAATGCTGCTTAATTCGAGACCACACTGAAAAGACGAAAAATCCGATTTTATTTCTGGTTTCTAAATGTTTTTTTTTCCATTTTTATCCCTTTTTCTCCAGTAGGTAATTTTCTCCCTTTTTATTACCGTCTTATCTATGTTATTAACTGCGTGTAAATCTCTCTTTCACCTGCTATTCAGCAAATTCTCCAGGACTGGTGAAATTAACAATAAAAAAAGTGATAATTTAAAAAGAGATTCCATATGTATATAAAGAAAGAAGTGCTGAATAAAAAACAATAGACAAAGAAATAAGTGCAATAAACGGAGGGAAGCAAACAATCTTACTGGACATAAGCCCAAGACCGCATCCAGGATTTTCGTGAGGTTACGATTTTTTTCTGCGAAACCCAACAAAAATTGTTATATAAAAATTGTATAAAATTGGGTATAAGACTGTGACATAAAAATGGTGTACCCTGCCAAAAGAACTGAAGCTTTTTGTTCCTTGATAAATCCTTTTCACTTTCAATTCTTAATAACTTCAGCTGACTGAATAAGTTTTTTATGGGGTGAGTGAGAGTGGTAGTAAAATAAATTTGAGTGAGAGAAAAAGGAAAGGAAGAAGGAGAGGGAAAGCGCGAGAGAGAGAGGGAAAGCGCGCGAGAGAGAGATAGAGGGAAGGCGCGCGCGAGAGAGAGAGGGATAGCGAGAGAGAGAGGGGGGGGGTAAACACTCGGTTAAAAAGGAGTTTCCTATCTCTTTTTCTAGTAGTTATTTTTTCCTTTTTTATTACAGTCTCCTTTATATTATTAAGTGCATGTAAATCTCATTTTGACCTGCTATTCCCCCACCTTGCCCTGCTATTCGTTTTTCACCTGCTATTTCACCAGCAAATCCCCCAGGAATGTCTCTGCAGGCACAGCGAATTACGTTACAATTTATTTTTTGTTAATGAATATATCTGTACTATTTACCTGTCCTTGATAATACTGTTGCCATGGGATACTAATTTTTTTCATTTGGTCTCTTCGTTATTTATGTACTTTGGCAATCCTCAGAATTTCAATTTGGCTCATATACTTTCCAGTCGTTGACATCATAACTTATTGTAAAGCACTATTTTATGTTCTTGGGTGGTGAAAAATATTCTAAAATCAGTGCTTCCTCCCCATTGCTATTTGAATTTTCAACCATATACCTTCCTGAGTAAGGGGTCAGAGCCATACCCAGGTTTTTTTCGGGAGGGGGGGTGCAAAAAACTTTATAAACGCATCAGAAATTTGTTTATATTTATTTGTTACGTTTTTTACAAGTCGGACAAACATTTCTAGGGGTTCAAACCCCCTAACCCCTCCCTGGATACGGCCTTGAGTGGCGCTATCATAAAAGATATTAAGTGACCATTTACTTAATTTTTTCCTAGAGGGGTTCTCAGGATCAATTTTTTGGGGGAGAGAATTTCCAATTTCCCTTCTTCATTCGTAAAGCCATAAAATTAATCTACTTGCCCAGCTCGATCCCTTGTACAATGGTACGCAAAGTATGCTGATAAATTCGGTTTTTATAAGATCAAAAATTTGTGTATTTCGTTGCTTTGTACACTTCCTTACAATTATTAGCTTGTCGAATGTAAGCAATCAAAGTTTATTGAATTTAATAGTTGTAACCCATTCCCCCCCCCCCAAAAAAAAGGAAACCGTGTGCACGTGACCAATGTCACACGAATTGGTCAAGAGCATTGATGTCGTTTCGGGGGGACGGCAGTTGCCCCCCAATAATTTGGAGAGGATAATTACTATATAACCCATGCCCCTTGCCTCTCCAGATGGACACCCCTCTCCCCCCCCATAAAAATGCTGGAGCTACGCCCCTGTTCAAGGGACGACCACTTTGCTTTCAGGTTGTCTCAGTGTTAGCAAAATTATCCATCGAACTAAAACATTTACTAAAAACAAAAACAAAACCTTGGAGCACCAATAAGAACCAAAAAGAAGAATTCTAGTAAAAGATCGAGACGTCGTGTTGTGTACAAGCACAATATTCGTGTAACTGTCACTCTTTTTTCCAACAAGCCATAAATCTTTTGTTTTTCAAGGTTTCTTTTTCTGGTTAAAAAATACTAGTACTATTGTACAATTCAGGGTGCTAAAATAGGCTTGAAAATTAATGTTAAGAAGACTAAGTCACTAAGGCTAGGAATAAGTGAAGATGAACAGGTGACCTTAGGTAACGAAAAGATTGATCAGGTTGGGAGCTTCAGTTACCTTGGTAATATTATAAGTAAAGATGGAGGGAGCAGTGAAGATGTTAAAAGTAGAATAGCTAAAGCTCAGGGTGTTTTTTTCACAGTTAAAAAAAGTTTGGAAGAATAGAAAGATAAGCCTACAAACCAAGATTAGAATATTGGAAGCTACAGTGATGACAGTGGTCAAATATGGCTCTGAAGCATGGGCACTCCGAAAAGTAGATGAAAATTTACTAGATGTTTTCCAGAGAAATTGCCTACGGATTGTTCTGGGTACCCGGCTGACTGACCGTATTTCAAACAGTAGGTTGTACGAAAAGTGTGGTTCAATCCCGCTTTCTGGGGCTATAATGAAAGAAAGGTTGAGATGGCTAGGCCACGTTCTACGGATGAAGGATGACAGATTACCGAAGATTGTCCTTTTTGGCCAACCGTCTGGGGCTACACGGAAAGCAGGTCGTCCTTGTCTGGGTTGGGAGGATGTCATAAATAAGGATTTAAAGGAAATGGGAACTTCCTGGGAGGGTGTAAAGAGGGAGGCTTTAAATAGATTAGGTTGGAGGAGGAGCGTGCGTAGCTGTGTTGGCCTCAGGCGGCTTGGTGCTGCAGTGAGTTATTAGTAGTAGTAGTAGTAGTCTTTTTCTGGTTAAAAAATACTAGTACTATTGTACAATTTTACTGTTAAATAAACAGGAAGTTTATATTTATTTTTTAACAAACATTTCGGCAGCCAAAAACAAATTTTTCACCTCTACCCGAATTGAGCTGTATTTTCTCCAAGAATATTTATTATCGAACGAAGTAAAATCCGTCTGCCGAAGCGAGATTCGATTCCTTTCAGAGCTATGGAAGCTCCCATAAAAGGACTAGGGTAGCGATACCCTCCCCTTTTCTTTGATAAAAAAAAGAAAAGGACAAAAGTTTACACCGGTAGGCCTCCGCGTCTCCCTTTGCCCTCATTTCTATTCAAAACCAAATCATTTTCATTTTAATGAAGATATTATTAACTAGTAACACATTTATAGAGTTTTAATCACAACTAACCATTGGAAAATCGCCCCCACCCCCCACTGACAAAATACCTTGACAGTAATCCTGTTTAGATCCTAACATGAGCGTACAACATCTAGAATTTTTTTTTTCAACATCAGTTTCTATTTTCTTTTTTATTGATTTTTCTAATACTTTCCTATCGCTTATAGTAGTTTATTAAATAAATAAAAAACAAATTTTTTTAACTGAAAGTAAGGAGCGACATTAAAACTTAAAACGAACAGAAATTACTTCGTATATGAAAGGGGCTGCTTCATCATCAACGCCCTGCTCTTTACGCTAAAGTTTGACTCTTTCTCTCAACTCTTCTTTTTAAAACAGTAAAAAACTTTAGCGTAAAGAGCGGGGCGTTGATGACGAAGCAGCCCCTTTCATATACGAAGTACTTTCTGTTCGTTTTAAGTTTTAATGTCGCTCCTTACTACAGTTCGTTACTACGAACTGTTTGATAAACACGCATCCGCGATCTGTCTTCTGGCAAAAACTGTGAAATTCCACATTTTTGTAGATAGGAGCTTGAAACTTCCACACTAGGGTTCTCTGATACTCTGAATTCGATGGTGTGATTTTCCTTAAGATTGTATTACTTTTAGGGGGTGTTTCCCCCTATTTTCTAAAATAAGGCAAATTTTCTCAGGCTCGTAACTTTTGATGGGTAAAACAACTTGATGAAACTTATATATTTAAAATCAGCATTAAAATGCGATTCTTTTGAAGTAACTATTGGTATCAAAATTCCGTTTTTTAGAGTTTCGGTTACTATTGAGCCGGGTTGCTCCTTACTACAGTTGGTTACCACGAACTGTTTGATAATAAGTACTCAATAATAATAAATTGATTTAAAACATACCTGTTGGTTTTTTGTTGTACTTATACGTCTCACACATGACTATTTTGTTGTCTCCTTTGTTGAAGGGATCTTGATACATGGCACAAGGGTGCAAATATATATCTGAATTGCTCCCTTCAGCTTGATAAGTAGAGCTGCCGTCAAAATTCCAAATGGGTAACTCTGAAAATAGAATAAACGTCTATAATAGCAGAAAAAGGGCGATTGGAATGAATCGAACTTCTATTCCCGAACACTGGAATGATAAACTTCTTACATTTTTTATGTCTTGTATTTATATTTGTTTTTATTTAAATGTGTCTTTCTTTGCTTGTATTTTATGGTAAACTTGTATTATAGCATTTTCGAAAGTAAACATTATCCAAGACCCCAAAAAATTGCAAGGAATTTTTCGGGGGGGGGGGGACAAAAGACTTCAAAATTTGTTTACATTTATTTTTGTCACATTTTTACGAGTCGCAAAAACATTACGAGGGGGTTCAAACCCCCCTGGATACAGCCTTGATTTGGGGGAGGGGGTTCAGGGTTTTAAGATCCCCCCCCCCCCATTTTTTTCCGATGTGTAGAAGCGCAACAAAAATATATAAACAAAGTTTTCATGCACTTTTTTAAAATTTTTGTAACCCCCCTCCCTGGACAAAAATCCTGGATACGCCCATGCTTCCACCCTTGAATTTTCGGGTATGTTCATTAAATTATTTCTAATAACCTCCTCTTATCCCATTTCGAGAACTTCCTGCTCTTCGATTGCCAAAAAGTCCGATTATTGGCAACCACACCTGATTCTAATGCTAATTCCAAATATGCAAAATAATTGATTTTAAATTTATTCATCTATTGTTATAAGCATAAGAGAATTTTCAAAATTTTGGAAAAAAAAAAAACAACAGAAAAATGTTTCCGGACCGCGGTCTTGGCAAAAAAAAGCATGAAAGTCCTAGAGCGGAAGCTTATTAGATGGACCGCCGACAGATCTGTGTTTTTCCAGGAGTGATATTAGTAGCGCCAATGGAGGGGTACAGGGGTATTTTTCAGAATGTGTAGTATTGGACCATAGACTTTGGTTCACGTAGGGCCTTCAAAAAATTATTGCCGGAGGGGTTTAGCTCCACTCTTGTTTCGGAAACGGAAGATTTTAACGGAAAACATTGACTCTTAGGGAAAAGATTGGATACCTCATGTTTATGGAATTTCAGATTATTATACTTAGTTTTTTAAAAGTTTTATTTTCAAATAAAATCAAAGAATGGACTGAAGAAACAAAAAACCAATTCAAGGGGGGTTGTCAGTCCCTTCAAGATCCTACGCAAAAATTAAACTTTTTTTGTCCTAATACTTCGGCACGAATAATTGCTCACAAGAGGAATGTGATATGAACTTTCCTTCTTTTTTTTACTTCAGTGCTTAAGAAAAAAGGACTTCACTTTGTTATCTGTTTTGAAAAAAAAATAATTAGTTCAAATGAATCTTTTTAAAGCTAATCGATAAATAAAACACTAATAAAACTGGCTATATTCGTTGCACTTTAAAATGTTCTCAAGAAAGTTTTTTCAAACTTAATAGTAAGAAGCGGTGGCAGGGGGGGGGTCACCTTATGTATAGAAAAGCTTCGATTCGTTTAAATTTTGACGTCGCTCTCCCCTTCCATCTGAAAAATTACTTTCTTTTGTATTTTGAAAGGCAATCACTCTATCAGCAGCTTAATTTATGAAATGAATCTATTCCACTTTCAAAGAAACTTTTAGCACAAGCCTTATCAAATCTGTCTTTTCAAACGGACTGTCAATGAGAAACATGCAGTACCAAATGGGTTCACTACCCATTGGATTCCAACATTTGTATACCAAATGCGTTCACTACACGACCCATCACGTCCAGTTACACCAACTCTTCTAAAATTATGATACAGATTTTTCGGCTTGAGCTTGTTAAGCACGACTTTCTAAATTTCAATTTTCAAAAACACTGTCCCACACTAATTCCTGCGGAATTTTGAACTTTTTCCTTATTCATTTTCTATATTAAATAAAAAAATCAAGCTTTTTTAAACTGAAAGTAAGGAGCGATATCAAAACTTAAAACGAACATAAATTACTTCGTATATGAAAGGGGCTGCTCCCTCCTCAACACCCCGCTCTTCATGCTAAAGTTTGACTCTTTCTCTCAACTCTACTTTTTAAAACAGTAAGAAACTTTAGCGTAAAGAGCGAGGCGTTGAGGAGGGAGCAGGAGGGAGCTTGGGGTTTCTAAAACAGGGTTCTCTGATACGCTGAATTTGATGGTGTGATTTTCGTTACGATTTTATTACTTTTAGGGGGTTTTCCTCTAATTTCTAAAATAGGGCAAATTTTTTCAGGCTCGTAACTTTTGATGGTTAAGACTAAACTTGATGAAACTTATATATTTAAAATCAGTATTAAAATACAATTCTTTTGATGTAGCAATTGATATCAAAATTCCTTTCTTTTGGAATTTTGGTTACTATGGAGCCGGGTCGGTCCTTGCTACAGTTCGCTACCAGGAACTGTTTGATTCAAACACGGCCTACATTATTTTAACTATTATTTACACTGTCATTTAACTCAAAAGTTGTTTCGGATAGCAAATTTTTGAAAGTTTCCTATTTGGATCATCTCGTGAAAGACATAGAATAAAATATTAGTGCATTCTTTACTTTAAGGGATTTGAAAATTTATTGCAGTATTTTGAAAAAATACAAATCAAAGAGCTAGGAGGGGACATACAAACAAGGAAAAATGGATCCACCTGATTTAGAAATGAAATTAAAAGAGTCAATTGACGTAGAATCAATTGACATAAAAGAGTCCTTGTTCTCCTCTGCATTGTACCCAGGATGTAACTGAAGAAGAAATCATGATTTTACATCTCCCCTTCAAACAATGAAGAGTGTACACCCTATATTTTGACTACCTGGTCTTTACGAAGCATAACCTTATGAAAACTGCTTCTCTTCATAAGCGCGAACTAGAAGGACATAATAGCCTAGCTGTATAAACAGCAGAAAAGGAATTGGGGAGGTAAAGAACAAGCTGGGAAGGAGTAGACTTCTCCTCAGAATTCAAACTCCACCGTATAGACACCAGAGAACAAATCTAGAAGGTAAACAAAACCGAGAGAGTCTATGGAATTCCAACTTATATGTGTTAGAGTTATTCTAAACACTGAACCAAAAAGTTAAAAGATGAATAAAATTCAATTAAATCCAAAAGTTATAAATGCAGAGTATAGAGTAAAAATGCAGAGATGAAGATGCAGTAACAGTAACAGGCGTAGTAACGGGTTAAGAAGCTGTAGCTTTCCTTTGAAGTTGCAGTTGTCTTTGAGAATCAACATACTGTTAATGATTGAATGTTTTAAAATGTTAACCGTTGTCATACTTGACCAACTAGTTTTACTTTTTTAGGACGGACTTAGTTGAATTTATCTAAAAAAAAATCAGTTTCCAGTGGAAATCCTGACTTTCTGAATTTTTATTTTTTGCCTTGCGACTGTGTAATGCAAGTTATATGATTATTCAGGTGTTTTGACGCTAAAACCCCTTGAAGTCTAAAGATATGTCTTCTAAAAATATAAATGAGGGTCAGTGGCGTAATTTTGTCAAAATCCTGAGGGGGGCAAAGTTAGAACCAGTTTTCCAAAATCATGTGAAAATGACAGTAAAAACTAAAAAAAAGCCATTTGGCACCATACAATTACTATTGACACTTTCCTAATTTCCTACCGTTTTTATATAACTTTCCAATTGTTAACACTTTTAAATTTTGGAGTCTCTTCATTCTGGAAACAAAATCTTCGTACAATCCTGTTTTGCAAATCTGGCCTCTCCAGATTGTTTTTATTATCGTTTCGTTTTATTTTTTAGTAGCCTTTTGATGATATAATTCTTGGCACCAGGAGCAAAACTGATAGGCCTACTTCTACGACACTAGTCAACTTCGACAAAGGTTTTTCTCCTGGGCGCATTTTCAGGAATAACCTCCCTTGGTAGGTCATTCCAAGTGGAGGTGCTGCATCTTACAAAATTGTTTAGAGGGCCCGCAAGAGGGGGGCTGGTAGACGTACTGGTAGTAAACCGCCGTTGACATCACATTAATTCTCTGACTTCGAGGTAGCAATGGTACCCTGTCAGAACTTATTCAGTGCTTCCTTGTTGGAAGCACAGGTACACACTCGAGAATTGAAGTTTGGTTAATCATAATGACATGTGCCAAAAAAAGGCGAAGATATAATAGATTAGTAACAAAATTATGGCAACTACAACAAATAATTACGGAAAGGGGCCACCTAGAACGCAAAATATTAAATACTTAACCTAACCCAATCAAAATACCAACTCTATTTATTAAATATTTAATAAAAATATACCAACATAGATATTCAACTAACTTGATTAATAAGCTAATTGTCTGCGCGTGGAGACAGCATAAATCGGTTATTGTCTGATGTTCGCGATTCAAATCTTCGAGTGTGTACTGACTAATAAGGAAGTACCATTCTTTTTTCGTGACATTGAAATTTTCCCTAGTTACTTACATTTTAATTATCATTCGCCTATTTTTGACAATTTTTCAGTTTTACCACCTCCCCCCGGAACATAGTCCGTCATACCCACCTGTTCTGGTAACTCGACCACTAATGATTTATCCTGGGGAGGTATCCTGTTTAGCCATTATCTAACTCTTTTGAAATCTAATATCTTACCTGATGGATGCTTTGGATGAAAGTCAACGGTCCTTGTTTTACTCCTAACAAATTCTCCAGTGCCGTCAACCCAAACATAAGTTGCCAGGATTTTGCTGTCCGGCAGAGGAAGGTTCATATACCTCTCCAATACAGCCTTGTTGGTAGCGGCAGTGTAGGTCGTAAGTGATATTGCCATCTTGATAGTCGAGTTTTCTTCTGATTTGGGTTCCTAAAAAGAAAATATAATTCAAATATCAAACGATTGAATACCAGTAACCTTGTGTGAAAGCTAGTATAACTGGAAAATCTTTTGTTGAAAGACACTAAACGGCCCTACCGTAATGACGAACGACCCACATTACTGAGCAGTCCAGCAAACCCCTCATACCCACCATACAAATACCCACCGGCCCTTCTTTACAATGGCTGATTATACACCACAGTACATCATTTCACCAAGCAATAATCGAATCAATCCTGTAGTAGCACAAGGAATCGATTTCTGCTTAGCAGCACAAGGCCCGAGGGAGGGGGGCAGGCTTACTAATTCTCCCTGCAAACAAGATCCAACAACTGAAACGTCGATTCGGCCCTCTATGCGCCATTAATGGCCCTTGAGGATGTTTTTTTCTTAAATGATTTTCAAACAGTTCGTTGGTTTTCAGACAACCTCAAACCTTAAATACCTTATAACATTGATCTCAAACTTACTGTTTCATTAAAAATCATTTTTTTTTAATGTTATATAATCCACAAGCACTGATTTTCCAATATTAATTTGGATAAATTAATTTTTCCAATGTTATGACGTTTTCTTCTTCCTTGACATCAAATTTTAAATAAAAGTATTTGTTTTTGGTTGAAAATATGAAGGCCGGCTATTATGAATGCCAGTTATACTGTTTGCTATAAATTTAACTAAATTAAATACAGCTATGGTTAGTTTATGTATTTAATATATGCTATGCTTTACCCCCACCCCCTGATGTGCAAATATATAGCCCAAATTTGTTTCTAAACTATTACAGATTTGCGATTTCAAATATCCTATTATTTTGTAAAAATAACTGAAAACGCATGCTTTAATTGAAATTTTGGTGACAAGGAAGAAGAAAATGCCATAACATTGATAAAATTTATTTATCCAATTTATTTGTGGAAAATCAGTACTTGTGGATAATATAACATTAAAAAATGGATTTATAATGAAACGGTAAGTTCGAGTCCAATGTTATAAAGTTTGAGACCAATGTTTTAAGCCTTTTTTATACCCCATATTTAGGTCATTTATAAGAGGTCAAAAAGTGCTTAAATCTGAATTTCCGGTAGAAGCGATTATTATATTTGTAAAGAGCATAAAAAAAAGGCATCGAGTGGTATATTCACTTTATACGAAAGCCAGTAATACTGTTTGCTATAATTTTACCCCCCCCCCCGCAAATTACGCCCCTGCTACCCTGTGTTCCCCCTGAGAAAGAGTTTAAAACCCCGTCACCCCCTGAAAATCTCACCTGGATCACCTATACTATAAATCCTTTTAAAACCCTGCTAAATGCAGTGAATTCACTACTTTTAAAAACACTTTGGTATTAGTTTAGAAGTCCCACTCTCAAGAAGGTAATAAGCAAAAATAGAAACAATATCAAGGTTAAACCTAACCTACTTCATATGCTTCATGTGCACAATAAATGTACTCAGCTGACTCTCCGGGCGTAAACCACTTTATTTTATACCTCTCATTCATTATAGCAAAAGAAGCATATAAAGGTAAAATTCTCGTTGATTGACTTCTTGCTAACTTGGGAAAGTTGTTGGGTTAGGGAATTGAAATTTTCAGGGGTAGGTCGACAGAAAAAAGTACATTCCGGGAAAGTGTTTTCAGGTTCCTAACTATACCCCTCCCCCTCCTCCATATAATGCAGCTTTTTGTGCATTACAGCTTATAGGTTAAATTCTAGTTGATTGACTTATTGCTATCTCGGAAAGTTGTTGGATTAGGGAATTGAAATTTTCAGGGGTAGGTCTACAGAAAAAAGTACATCTACAGAAAAAAACTAAAATAAACACAAAACGATGAAATTCTTACTTTATAATATGCAACATCTCTCTATTAATCCGATTATAATATGTCCTTCCATTATTATTTACGTTTTAAAACAACTGCAATAATATTTCGTTAAACTACACACTCAATCGCAGACAAAGACAAATTCCAAACTGAGAGAATATAATATAACTAGCTTAACATGTAGCTAAAGCCTATGACCAGATTTAAGTATTGGAGAAATACATTATTAGGGTTATACATGGAGCCACCAGGGGAGGGGGAACATTGTCAGAGTAGCAATTAATATGTGGAAAAGAAGCATACAATTAGGAGTCGGCTTATAAAAAATTCCTTTATAAAAGTGAGGTAATCACAGTGGGTTACACTGGAGCAGGCACGTACGCAGGAATTTTTTTCGGGGGGGGGGGCAAAACCATCGAAACAGCAGATATAAAGGAGCACTTATTACGAAAACATCGATTTTAATGAAAAATGATAGTTTCCAAAATTGATCCATTAAAAGCTGTACTTTATCCTGAACAGGGGGGATAAACGCCCTAATATCAAGGATAATTCTATTTTGTTGTGGAAAGCAAACTCTCTTTACGAAAAAAAAAACAAAAAACAGTACAATCGCTAATTACTTCAAAGAGGGTAAAAAATAGACAGAAAATGGGTTAATAATTGGGCAGTGACTTGACCAGATAATTGCATGCTGTAAAATCACAAAAAATGGCTTCACATATGTATCTAGATTCCTAATAAATTTCCTACTTTTGCCATAAATCCCAAGAAACCATGGGGAAATTAAACATTTCAAAAAATTTCGGAGGCGAAGCCCCCCCCCCCTGCGTACGTGCCAGCACTGGAGGATCTGTTGAGTACAATTTTTGTGTATATTATAAATTAAGAATTGTTTCTTATACATGTTTCCGGCTGTACCTTAACTGATACCGACATTTTTACTTTGAATCCACAATATTAAAGCTTAGACCTAATTACTTATCACTCGACTCTCATAGCCTAGTTCAAAATTCACAATAGCGTTAAATTTTTCGTACCGGATTACAAAAATATCACCAAGTTTACGAAAGAGTGTTGCAAGTTGCAAGCGCCACGAATTTAAATACAAGATTCTTGTTGATTTTTCGCCCTTAAGGAGAGTCAGGTTGCGAAATAAACAATTTATTCTACCTTCTACAAGTATGGTCCATTGAAATGATTGAACATGGGAAGTAACAGTTGTAGATAAATCGTAAACAAGTTTTTTTTTTCAAAATCGACCTTTAAAGAAAATTAAATAAAAAAACAAGTTTTTTTTAACTGAAAGTAAGGAGCGACATTAAAACGCACAGAAATTACTTCGTATATGAAAGAGGCTGCTTCCCCATCAACGCCCCGCTCTTTACGCTAAAGTTTGACTCTTTCTCTCAATTCTTCTTTTTAAAACAGTAAAAAACTTTAGCGTAAAAAGCGGGGCGTTGATGAGGAAGCAGCCTCTTTCATATACGAAGTAATTTCTGTGCGTTTTAAGTTTTAATGTCGCTCCTTACTTTCAGTTAAAAAAAACTTGTTTTTTTTTATTTAATTTTTGAACGTTTTTGAACTAATGCATGTTTTGATTTTGGCTCTCCGCAGAGGAATAATCAAAACGAAATTTGCATATTTTTTTTTTTGGGGGGGGGGGGCTAAATGGCTTTCTCATAATTTTGATCGAATGATTTTGAGAAAAAAAGAGCGGGGGACGAAGCCTAGTTGCCCTCCGATTTTTGGTTAATTAAAAAGGCAACTAGAACTTTTAATTTTTTACGAATCTTTTTATTGGTAAAAGATTTAGGTAACTTATAAATTAGCTTACGTAAAGAACTTTTGTATTCTCATGTTTTTATTACATATATGAGGGGATTCGCCCCATCGTCAGTACCTCGCTCTTTACACTAAAGCTTAAATTTTATCCCAATTCATTAAGAATGACCCCTGAATCACAAAAGCTGTAGAATAAATAGTTGAAATTCTAAAAATAATTTAGCGTAAAGAGCAAAGTATTAGAAGGAGGTGAGCCCCTCATATGGGTAATAATTTCTGTTTGTTTTAAGTTTTATTGCTGTTCCTTACTTCCAGCTGAAAAAGCTTTTTCACATTTATTTTTTAATTGTTTTTTTTTTTAAATAATGCTAGTAAATCCTGCTCTCCCTTCATGGAAATTTTCTTCTCCCATGACAAATTCTCGATGGAAAGTTCCCCCAGCGTATCCCCCTTTTCCCAACCCCTCCCCCCAACCAAAAAAAGCCTCCTGACAACGCCTGTATACTTCCCAATAACCATTGCTATATGTAAGCACAGGTTAAAGTTTGTAACTTGTTGCCCCTCCCACGGGGACTGTGGGGGAGTAAGTCGTCCCCAAAGACATAGTTATAAAGTTTTTCGACTACGCTGAATAAAATGGCTATCTCAGAATTTTGTTCCGTTGACTTTGGGAAAATAATTAGCGTGGGAGGGGGCCTAGGTGCCCTCCAATTTTTTTAGTCACTTAAAAAGGGAACTAGAACTTTTCATTTCCGTTAGAATGAGCCCTCTTGCAACATTCTAGGACAACTGGGTCGATACGATCACCCCTGGGGGAAAAAAAAACAAAAAAAAACAAATAAACACGCATCCGTGATCTGTCTTCCGGCAAAAAATGCAAAATTCCACATTTTTGTAGATAGGAGCTCGACACTTCTACAGTAGGGTTCTCTGATACGCTGAATCTGATGGTGTGATTTTCGTTAAGATTCTATGACTTTTAGGGGGTGTTTCCCCTATTTTCTAAAATAGCGCAAACTTTCTTAGGCTCGTAACTTTTGATGGGCAAGACTAAACTTGATGAAACTTATATATTTAAAATCAGCCTTAAAATGCCATTCTTTTGGTGTAACTATTGGCATCAAAATTCCATTTTTTAGAGTTTCGGTTACTATTGAGCTGGGTCGCTCCTTACTACAGTTCGTTACCACGAACTGTTTGATTAAATTAAAACAAGAGCCAAGAGCTCATATGACATGAGCTGTAGGAAAATTCTAAGAATCAATAGATTGATCTAAAAGGAAAATCAGTGGCTTAATGCCGATCGTGATTTAAAATAAAAGCTCTTAGACACAAGGTCCTTCTAAATATCAAAACTTTCTAAACATTAAGATCCGATCACCCATTCGTAAGTCAAAAATACCTCATTTTTTCTAATTTGCCCTCTCCCTTCAGCCCCTCAGATGATCGAATTGGGGAAATGACTGTTATCAAGTCGATTTGTGTAGGTCCCTGACACGCCTACCAATTTTCATCGTCCTAGCACGCCCAGAAGCACAGAACTCGCCAAAGCACTGGACCCCCTCCCTAACTCCCAAAAGAGAGCGGATCCAGTCCGATTATGTCAATCACCTATCTACGACATATGCTTATTCTTCCCACCAAGTTTCATCCCGATCTCTCCACTATACAACTCTCCCCCATATCACCAGATCTGGATTTAAAATAAGAGCTCTGAAGCACAAGATCTTTCTAAATATCAAATTTCATTAAGATATGGTCACCCGTTCGTAAGTAAAAAATACCTCATTTTTTTCTAATTTTTCCGAATTACCCGTCCCTCCACTCCCCCTCCCTGTATAGTCGTATCGGGGAACAGACTATTTATAATTAAATCTTGTCTGGTCCCTGATACGCCGCCTGCCAACTTTCATCGTCCTATCTTAACTGTAGTGCCCGAACTAGCATAACCGAGACCGACAGAAATTGGGATCGCTAAATGTAACTTGGTAAATACCAAATGCCACAAAAAAAAGTTTTTCCAACTTAAAGTAACGAGCAGCATTAAAGACTAAAACGAAGAAAAGTTATTACGTGTATGAGGGAGAATGCCCGCTCCGCAACACCTCGCTCTTTACGCTTAAGTTTTTTAGTACTTTAAAAAAGCTTACTATTATTCTAATTAAACGACCCTTTTGTTTCAGCAGCTTTTAGAGAATTGGGACAAAATTCAAACTTTAGCGTAAAGAGGGAGGTGTTGAGGAGGAGGCAACCCCCTTCATATACGTAATAATTTTTGTTCGTTTTAAGTTTTAATGTTGCTCCTTACTTTCAGTTGAAAAAAACTTGCTTTCTTTTAAGTTAATTTCTGATTGTTTTTAAGTATTCCAAGAAATCTGGCCCCATCTTCATGTTCCCCCCCCGGAAACATCTTCTAAACAATGCAACCCCAGTGAAAATTTGCTTCGGACAATTACCCTTAATAACCCCACGCGTGAGATTGAGATGGAAAAGAGAAAGCAAGACATTTAAAAATATTTTTTTAGAGGAATTCTGAAAAGTTTACCCCCTTGAAACTTCCCTCCCCAAAGGAAATTCCCCCGTGGAAAAACCTCCAGCGAAAAAATCCCCCCACCCGAAAATGTATTCCGTGTGCCAATGACACTATGTGTACAAAATTGGCAAATTTTATGACTTAAAGACCTTTCCCCTGTGGCTGTGGGATGGGGGGTGGGGTCATGTTACATCCAAAGGCATAGTTATTGGGCCTTTCAACTGTGATGAGCAAAACGGTCATCTCTAAATTGTGATCGGACAAATATAAATCGGAAAAAAGTGGCGGGGGAGGGGGCCAGGTTGCCCTCCAATCTTTTTGGTCACACAAAAAGGGCACTAGAACTTTTAACTTCCACTCGAATGAGCCCTCTTACGATATCCTAGGACTACTGGGTCGATAAGATCCCCCCTGAAAAAAAGCCGTGATCTTTTTTCTGGCAAAAAAATACAAAATTCCTTTTAGATACAATTTTTTTTAGATAGGAGCTTGAAACCACTACTATAGGATTTTCGATACGCTGAATCTGATGGTGTAATTTTCATTAAGATTCTAATACTTTTAGGGGGTTTCCCCCTTTTTTTAAAGAAAATCAGGCAAGTTTTCTCAGGCTCGTAGCTTTTAATCTGTAAGACTTAATAAGACTTATATTTTTTAAATCAGCATAATAAGCCAATTACATAATACATACACGAGGCCGACCAAAACAACGAGGCCGACCAAAACACACACTGCGGAGGCAGTATGATCGGGGACCTGAAAAAGGCCAACACTTCCCTCACTCCGCAATGGAAAGATATCACTGCAGCCGCACAGCTTCGTGATGAATGGAGAGACTTTGTCGACGCCCTATGCGCCACCGATGGCTCAGGAAGATCTAAGGTCTAAGGTAATAATACGCCAATTATGTTGATATGTCTATTGATATCAAAATATTGTTTTTCGTAGTTTCGGTTACTATTGACCTGGGTCGCTCCTTACTTACAGTTCGTTACCACGAACTGTTTGATATGCGAGGTCAATTCTTGTTCAACTCAAAACGACTAAAATTCATATTTTGCAGCTCTTTACTGGGGCATCATTTGTATGGCGTTTGTCATCCATGATTTATTTACCCCACCCCTGGAAAAATACATTTTTGGTATTTAAACTGAAAAAAATCCCCTTAATTTGGATTATACATTCTTTTTGTAAGAAATTCTTGTCTCCTCTCCCTACATTTTCAATCAAAGTCCGAGGTATGAAAGTTGAAATCTACACAATTGTATCAAGAAAAATTTTTGTCATACAAGTTATTTTTGTAATTGCAGGAATAACATTATTTACATAGCTGTTATTTCATATTTTTCAGTTTCGATAGTTTTAAATATGACAATTTCTGGAAAATGGCATCTTTTTGAGAAATTGTTTTTGAAAAATATTAGGCTACACTTTTTTGTTAAAAAAAACTTTAATAAGATTTCACAAAAATTTAAAATTTCTCTATAAATGAAGTATAATAGCAACAAAAATTCTCACTTCATTCTTATCAGAAAAACTGTTTATTTTGATTATTAAACTCGCTTTCAGTTTAATTCAATTCTACCCCCCCCCCCTAGTACCCGAAGGTAAACTTTAGGTTTGCTGGTTTTCATTCTTTCTTGTACTTATCTCACAGAGTAACAGTATATAATGCCTATTTGAAATTAAAAAAAAAAAAAAAAAAAAAAAGTAACAGTATATAATGCCTATTTGAAATTAAAAAAAAAAAAAAAAAAAAAAAAAAAAAAAAAAAAAAACGAAAAAAAACCTGCAAGATCAGCAAACTTAGTATAAAGCTTCAGCCTATGGCTATATCCAAGCAAAAAGGAGACGAGGATGGAGGCTAAATTGTGGTAAACTGAAACATAATTAAAAATAGTTAAATTGAGTTTTTCTAACAAGGTTGAAGTAAAAATGTTTTTGTTACTATTGCTCTCTTCCATCAAAATTGTTAGAACTTTAATATGTGTTGGTTTAGTTTTTGAAAATACTTATTTTAATAAAATCTTTGTAGAGAAAATATAAGCATAATTTTTTAAACTCACAACACTAATTTACTCTGAGTATAACCACAGGGGGACGGGGGTTACCATGTATGTATATTTTTAAAACATAGATGTTAACAGAATCTATTCTAAAATATATAAATTTTTTTTATGTCGGCAACTCACGAATAAACCCTAGACATAAGAACATGATTTTACTCTGTGCAGGACCTGATTTTGGAGGGAGGGGTAAAAATTATTATTCCCTCGTCTCAACTTATGTAAAAATCAATCCAATTAGGAAAAAAAACTATCATTCTTCCCGCCAGAATTCGTTTGTTTCTATTCTGTAACTAGTAGTTTGCAGTTCTTCTTTCGTCTTAGTAACAACCCCCCCCCCCCGGCGGACGGGAGGCTACAGTATTAATTGGCTAATTGAAAAAAAAACAATAACAGTCTTTTAATGTTAGCATAGGCAAAGTGGTACTAGTATGATATAGCACCTAAGTGAAGTCAGGTTAATCCTAATGAAATATACCTAAGTATGATACAAAATATAGTACTTTAGTAACAAATTTGGGCTATATATTTACACATTAGGGGGGGGGGGGTAAAGTGTAGCAGGATTGGATGCAAAATTCGTTAACTACAATAATTCTGCATGAATTAAGAATTGTTTTCTGAATTCACACTGTCGTAATACTTTACCCCCCCCCCCCCCTTAGTGAGCAAATATATATCTTACATATTTCCCATCTATTCTGTCTTTGGTCTCGTCGCAAGCTGAGGAGAAAGAAACTAGCAAAATGAACCGGTTTACAGTGCGTCAATAGATGAACAACTTGCGTCGTCGGCGCTTTGTCATACAAGTGTCGGTAAAGTTATTGGGATACCATTCGAAATTATATTACCCTGTTTTTGGGAATGAAACTTTCAGCCTAAATCAGGATGACGAAGCTGCACTATTTTTTATCAATGAGAAAATTCACAGGAAGAATGAACTCACGAGAAGAAAAGTTTCATCTGCTCTCCTTTTTGGTTTGCATCACCGAACTTTGGTTTGCATCACCCTTATGATTGCATCACCGAACCAAAAAATGTCATTTTGACATAAAGTGTCCCGATGGCAACTCTGATAGACAAGGTATTTTCACCAGAATTCCCCTTGTAATACCGGACATGGCTGTTCTCATGTTTGATGACGAGGAATTATCTATTTTAAAAATCAAAGGTAACAGTAGTTTCAGTCTTGATAGACAGCTGAACGACAGCTTGATAGACAGATGACGGCCAAGATGACTTCCTAATGACACCCAGACTAAGGCCATGCGTAATTTGTGGGGGTAAAAAACCCAATCTCGTTACGTAATTTAATGAGATGGGCAAAATTTAACTCGAGCGTAATATTTATTATTGAACAGTGAGAGCGAAAATTAAAGGGCATGATCTTATGAAACTGGAGAGAACGGAAACTTGGAAAGGCATTTTTTGTGCATGTATGATGAATCTGATAAAAAATACTAAGATCCAGCATCAGTACAGAAGTCTTGGGAGCAAATAAGTGTTGATATTTCCGTTTCAAACCATGTTTCTTGTCTTTTCAATTGTTCGCTTTAGTAGCGCAAGAATGAGAAAAGATAAGGACTGAGTACAGGTGAGGGTATCTCAGCTAGATGTTATATCCTTGTTCCTAGAACGACTGGCCCTCTCAGCGTTTTCGCTCATAAACGTTTTGGCCCAGTTTGGGGGCCAGAATTGTTCTTTTACAGCGTAGAATGACATAAATTAACACGTTGCTATGACGCAGTTTCATTCAGTATTTTAATCATTTATTGCAGCGACAGCAGCAACACAGCAAAGAACAAACCATGGTAACAAGGCCGTATCCAGAGGGATTATCAGGTTTGAACCCCCTGATATGTTTGTTCGACTTAAAAAAAAACCGTCTAAACCAATCTTAAATTATCTTAACTTTCTGAACATTAATTTTCAAAGCTATTCCTGCGCCCTGAATTCTCAAAACCTCCAACGCTAGAATTTTCGTTCAGGCAGCTCAAGTCATTGTCGTCATATAAGTCTAAGAGTAAGTCACACGAAGGCAATGGACCCTTATGGCCTGAGTCTTGACTACTTTCTGAGTCTACCCATGAAAATGAAATAATAATAGGGTTTTAGACATCTGCTCGTGGGGTTTAACAATATAATCTTCACTATTATCATCCTTTTTTTGTCCCTTGCTTAAAAATCCAGATGTAATCATGCTAATGATTTTTAATGAATTGCTTTCAACTTAATGAATTTTACATATTTGAAATTACCATAAAAACATATTGTATAGAATCATATACTATAGTCAAAATTCCGTTTTTACGATTTCACTTTTTAGTGACAGAGGGGGCTTTTTAATTACCGCTCATTACCATGAAAAGTTCGATACCTGTTTTTGCCTGTTCTTATCAAAACGCTGCAGTACATGAAACAGGACCGTATCCAGGATTTTTTTTACGTTTTTTTAAACAAAAAAGACTAAAAAAACGCAAAAAATTGTTTATATACATTTTTGTTACGTTTTTACGAGTCGAACAAACATTTAGGTGGGGGAGGGGTCAAACTCCTTAACCCCTCCCTGGATACAGCCGTGACAGGAGATACGATTTCGAAAATATGGAGGGGCATTCGTTTATTAGTGTGAAATTCGCACTGCAGAGGCGAATTTCAGACTTCTGAAGAAATTTGCTCTGGCTGCATTCTGTTCTCAATAATACGCATATGAAACCCCACCCATTAGGTGGGTTTGAGGAGTGGGGAAGACCCAGCTTTTATTTTGTGTTTGTTTTGAGTTTTAATTTATTCCTCCTTTTAATTGATAAAATTTTTACCTATTATTTATTCACTCACAGTAATTTCTGTTTGTTTCAAGTTTATAATCTGAAAGGATTTCTACTCTTTTTATGTTTTAATAGCACTCTTTACTTGTCTATACATTCGTTTTTTTTTAATTCGTGTTTAAATGCTTCATTAAACAAGAGTATATCACAGCCAATAGTAATCTTTTTTATACTTAGCCATCAAATAGCAAATTCTTGCATTACTGCCAGTCTTTCCCTCAAGAAAACGTGCCTAAAATCAAATACCTCCCCCCTAAGAGAAATCGTGGAGGGGGCAATTATATTTTCTCTTGGGGGAGGGCAAGAATTCACATTATATTTGATAATTTGAGAAGTACCCAGATAGATATTCAAGAAGACTTATGATTTTGTGAGACTCGAGCCTCTCTCCAGTGCCAGGCTTTGAATTATCAATAGCCCCTCTAGTCCAGGGGCTAGGGGCACACAATGCCAGGGGCACAATAAATCATCACCAAGTGATTTTTTTTCTGAACAAAAACTAGATTTATGTAATTTATTGTCAAAGCGTAAGGTGTACTCAGCCGCCGCGCAGCCTATTCAAAGAAAAGTGGTTTTAAAACCACAAAGAAATTCCGTGGCCACTTATAAACTGTTAGGTATCTCCAAAAAGTGGCAACTGAAAGTTTGGTATCACATCTCCATCATTACTAGAGGCTCATCAGCTATGTTCCCTTCATTGCTTCCACTATCACCGAATTTTCGGGATTTCCCCAAAAATCTCACGAAAACGGAGCAGCAAAAATGCTTGAGCCAAGAAATGTCAAATCTTTAAATCCGGCCTTGGTAACTTCATTCGGTACGTGTGTATTATTCAGAACACGCCCAATAAGTAAAGTTAGGTTCTTTCGCGAAACAAACTACGATGCAGGTACATTTTATGAGACAAACCGGTTTCATAGCAACAAAGACAGAACTCAATTTAGTTTGCTACTCAAAGTGATAGATGATAGTGTCTGAACATGGATTTTGAAATGAAGATTTGGGATTTGCCAGACTGAAAAAGGGGCAATTATATTTTTCAAGGATAAGGGGTTGTTGCCCACAACAAAACAGTGCGTCAATGGACACAACATGACTTTATACTCTTACGAGAAGGAACATTTAGATTCGGTTCGGTTTACCTAATTAAAATGTATCTGCATCGTAGTTTGTTAAAGGAAAGAATCTAACTTCACTTATTGAGTATTTTCTGAATAATACACAAGTACCCTTCATTCTCATTGACATTTGCAAATTCAATTATATTTCTTTTATTCATATTGTAAAAATCACGTGTTCCAATTTTCTCATTCACTGCAATGTCGCATACTGAACTCATGACCGAATATTTACTCTTCGTAACTCCCAAATAAAAATCAGTATGTGTATAATCATAATAGCCATTATTTTCACACCATGTATGGCAACTGAGACTTTGGTATCACATCTCTCCTTCATTACTTTTGGCAGTTCTATTGCGTTCTGTTCAGCACTTCAACTATCCCCGAATATTTGGAGATTTAAACCAAATTCTCGCAAAAACAGAACAACAAAAACGCTTGGGCCGGTAAAGCTTTACTTTCGTCACAAGGTTTCGGAAATGCGTTATTTTCGAAAAAACCTTATTTTTAGGCAAAGAATAGTTATTCAAGCTTTTGGTCTCCCAGCGCAAGCACCTTCAACCTTGTCTCCTATACTTTCAAGTATATCTTCAGGTATACAACAGAGGTTGCCAGTGTACACAGTTCCTAGATATCTCCGAAATATCTAGAAAATACCTATGGTCCTTAGAGAGATGTCAAGCCCATCAAATATAGGATGATTTATGTTCAGTTTAACTTACAAGTTGCTCTTTACCTTAGTTTGAAAAAACATGTTCTTTCTTTGCTAATTTAGAAAATCCAATTTGTATTAGCTTCAAGAATAATTTTTTTTTACCTTATCTAAAAAAATCTATTCATCAATTTTTATGAGAAGCAAGCGCAAGACACAATGTAAATCAACAATATTAGCTGTATAGTCATATATAGGTATTATGAAGGGGGGTTAACCTTTATACTGGTAGGGAGGAGTAAAAAATTACTCAAAGCACTTTTGTGTTTACAAAATTATCTCGTGAATCCCTGAAGACCTCACATAATCTTTAGTTAAAACTTATTTTTTGTAAACGAAGTGGGCTTTGTGGTAATTTTTATCCCGTCTTACTAGCAACCTATGAAAATAACGGACACAGTCGACAGTGAAATTTTCATAACCAAGTTCTGGAATGAGTTCAAAAGGAATAATTCCGTAGAGAAAACAAAAAAGAATTTTTCTGACCCGTTTGCTCCTGGTCCAAGGAAAGATGATGAAGCAGCACCAGAACATCAACCATTTGATGAATGTGGAGATTTTAATGATATTATGAAAGCTGATAGTGATGAACAGGACCCAGAGAGTGGCATTCAAGATGAAGAAGCAGATATTGGGTCTCCCAGTATCGAGAGACCAATGACGAAAATACTACGACAGTCGAACTCAGTGATGGCCTCTGCCAATCTTCTTTACTATGTTAAATATTGAGAGAATGGCTTCTGGAGTACTCGTTAAGCAGGGAAATGTTACAAAGCGAAGACAGGTTTTGATTAGTTTGGGTGTATCCCTTATCTAGCTAGACATGAAGGTTCGTGCAACCGTACTTGCTTGTGCTTACTACTTGTACTTGAAGCGCGTACATAGCGAATTGAGGTCCATCGTGGCATCAAGCAGACGACGACAAGTTTTCTTCCACACATCTCGATCAGTTGGCTCCAGGTCAGCTTTGACAGTGGCAAGCCAGGTTTTCTTCTGTCTTCCTACTCTCTTCTTCCAAGACGAAAGCGGTTGGCTTTGAGAAAATTCACTGGTCCAAGAACTTCACCACCTAATGCATAAAATGCTCGGATTTGTCGGTTCGTGAGTCGAAATAGTGCTTTATCAGAATACGATCGCAAATCCCAGTGATGTTTCCTATGCCCCCGTGAAGTCGAACACAAAGTTACAAAGGTCTGCAACACCTGGATGAAGGGTCACTGTAAAGACCATCTGGTGGAAGTATGCCAAAACTGTATTTAAACATTATTCTCACGTCAGAATACTCTATTGAGACCATATGTCATTACTAGTATAATGTCTCTTATAGTTTTCCGCCTGTTCTCCAAGATTTGGGGATAAAAAATTTATCTCACCCGAAAAGACATAAAAAAAATAAATAGAAAAAAAAACGCCCGCCCAGTTGAGAGTTAAATTGAAAGTAACAATGAAAATTAGTTAAATAAGGTACCTTTGGGTGACAGCCTAGAATCTAGGGTGAAGTTCAAGTTTAGGGGCGCTTTGCTATCCTGGAAAGTAGTTGAGTTAGGTAAATGAAATATTCAGTAAGGCATCCAGAGCTTAATGGGAGGATATTTTGAAGCATATACTCCCACTCATTCTCCCTCCATTGGGAGCTGACCTTTGATGATCTTTAATAAAGTGAAACCTAGTAAAGTAGATCTTCTGTCCAAATAAGGGACAAGAAAAGTGTTTTGAGCCTCTTACCTTAGCCCCATCCCAATTTAAAACGTTTTAAAGAACAGTAAAATTGTTCAAAATTCTAGGGATACTGCAATAATAAGAATTGTATTTTCTTAAGCTAATGAAAAAGCGATTGAAAACTCAAAACTAATATTTATTATTTTTGCCAGAAACGATTTTGAGAAATGGAAATCGGTGCTTGTCAGTTATCTCGACGACACTAAAGAAGTGAAGTTATAATGAAATATACCAAAATCTGATGAAAATGTATTACTTTAGTAACGAAATTATGGAAATTACAATAAAGCATTATGAAAAGCAGGCCGTACAAAACGCATTATATTAAATACCTAGCCTAACCAAATCTATACATTAAATATTTAGTATTTGTGGATTATACGTCACTCACTCAAGTTTACACTGTGCAAAACTCGAGAACAAACCGGTTTCTTCGCTAGTTTCTTTCAGCTTAGCTCGAGACAAGATAAAGACAAGTGACAGGATAGATGGAAAATAGTAATTTGAGCTATATATTTGAATATCAGGGGAGAGGGGTAAAGTATTTGGAAAGTTTGAAGTTAGAAAACCATTCTTACCTCATAATATGCAGAATAATTGTACCAAACACATTTTGCATACAGATCCACTATACTTTACCCCCCCCCCCTTTATGTGCAAATATAGCCCAAATTTGTTTCTAAAGTAACGAAGAAACTGGTTTGTTCTCGAGATTTACATAGCGTAAACTTGAGTGAGTGGCGTGTAATAGGCCTACACATGTACCAAATATTTAATTAAAACACACCTGTATAGTAGCTTATCTCACTGAGACTAAGCTAATTATCTTCGAATACAGAGAAACCGGAAGTGCCTGGAAATCTTTAGGTGGAAGTTTCACTAAAAATGCCTTTTTTGTTGTCTTCATTGAAAAAAATGAATAAGATTAAAAGTTTGCCTTCCCCCTCCTGATTTCGAAAAATTCACCCCTTCCCCCTAAATTTACGAAAATTGACGCCACTGAATCGGAGGAGACTAGGATGCATTTACCTAATATGCTATTAGGCTAGTATAATTTAAAGGGTTGCCTATTGAAAGGTGCAACGAATCATCAATGGAACATTTATCTTTTAGCTAGGCCTAAAAAGAACCCTAAAATGACTATTTTATTTGAGGAATTTTATTCGCCTAGATGGAATTTTGAGAATCCCTTTCAGCGGTACTGCATCCTAGCCTCCACCCCTTAACATCTCAGAACAACCCCAGGCGGTATAGAGAATTTTGAGGCTGACTGCTAAATTTAACCTCTGATCTTTTTTCATTCCGAATTTTAATTAAATAAAAAAAAGTTTTTTTAACTGAAAGTAAGGAGCAACATTAAAATTTAAAACGAACAGAAATTACTCCGTATATGAAAGGGACTGTTTCCTCCTCAATGCCCCCCTCTTTACGGTAAAGTTTGGCTTTTTTTTCAGCTATACTTTTTAAAACAGTAAAAAACTTTTTAAAACTCGTAACTTTTTATATGTAAGACTAAACATGATGAAACTTATATTTAAAATCAACATTAAAATACGATTCTTTTGATGTAACTGTTGGTATCAAAATTCCATTTTTTTAGAGTTTCGGTTACTATTGAGCCGGGTCGCTCCTTACTACAGTTCGTTACCACAAACTGTTTGATGTTGAAACCGCAGCGCATTTCACAACTCAATTCTAACGCGCTACGCGCCCACTGCTAAAACATAAAGTTTTGATAAGCTCACCTGATGTTTGTATTATCCTTAACTGTAGACTGTCTATTAAAGACAGAAATTCTGAGCCCAAGGTTAGTTTACAATTACCTCCAATCTTGTAAAGGCAGATTACTTTTACTTTCAAATTTGTATAAATCAATAATCATTACAGTTCGATTTGAAAAACAGAGTCAAAGCTAGTATATTGATTGAAGGTCGGCACAAACTTCTCCTCCATTTTATACGAGAGAGCAACTCCCCTGTGATGGAGTGTGCGTAGAAACCTTTTTATTTTAATTAGATCACGTTGGAATCGCGTGACAACAAGACGGGTTTTTCCTACGTTGAATTGCATAATATTTCATGCATAAAAACGAGATGAAAACATCTAACAACAAAAAGTAAATCCGACGCTTCTTTGCCAGGGTTGCCACTGCTTGGAGATTTCCCTGGGATATCACTCCTGATCCTGAGATCATCTGAAAAGTATATATATATATATATATATATATATATATATATATATATATATATATATATATATATATATATATATATATATATATATAATGAAAAAAAGGAATCACCAATGCAACAGCGCAAACACAGAAATAAAGTTACATCATAAAAAAAGACAGAAGGAGAAAAGGAAGACTATTTTCCTAATTTAGTAATTAATGTAGATCAGCACTTGAATGAGGCCTTAACCCTACTCATCCATACAATTACATAGGTTAAACAGCATAGCCATACACAATCAACCATAAAGAATAATTCATGGATAGGCAGTCGTGTCGTAAGTAAGTATAAGTCGTCATTTACCAATGATTAAAAACACTCACCGGTGAATTCCCGAAATATATTTTTTTCTCCTTGGATTTAGTCAATGTTGTCAGTCAATTTTTTTTCAAATTAATGCAAGGTTTGATGATGACAGGTTAGGTTGGGTTAGCTTAGGGTGAGTTTTTAACCCATTTCTGATGTTTATAACCAAATTCAGCCTAAACTAACATAATCTAACCTTACCTACCTTGAACTTTTACCATAGCTTGTATAAAACTGAAAAAGCTGACTCACTGAAAAAAGCTAATTGAATCCAAGCAGAGAAAAAAGAATTATAGGCATTCACAGGTGAATGTCGACATTAACTATATGTCGGACATTAACGCATATATATATATATATATATATATATATATATATATATATATATATATATATATATATATATATATATATATATATATATATATTAAATATTACCCTCAAAATTCTATCAAGGATAAAAGCAGTTAATATTTAATAAGTAATATCTTAAATAATGCTATTCTAGAAATATTATAAAGATCTCACAGAGCTGTTCAAATGGGCAGCAGCTGCCCTGGGCGTCGCGGTTTGGGGCAGAGCTGGGGGGTTGCCCACTTTGATAAAAATTTTCACATTGATTCGTTGTTTTTTTTTTGCATATATATATATATATATATATATATATATATATATATATATATATATATATATATATATATATATATATATATATATATATATATATATATATATATATATATATATATATATATATATATATATATATATATATATATACATATGTAATAAGCTATTCAATTTCCTTACACCCCGTCCGGGGCCGTCCCCCCAAAAAATCATACTTACTAACAAGGACTTCTTTAATTTTCTTTCTTAAACAAAGAAATATCACTATTATTAAACTGTCAATCCCAATTCATTTGTTTAATTTCACTGAAGTGTAAATTATGTTATGGCCTTCAGAAACCATGGGAAATGTAAAGGTTTAAGGTCATGCGCGGGGGGGTAGGGGGTGGCCCCCCCTGAAATTTGGGACTATAAAGTAGTTCTAAGGAAATCAAAGGCAAAAGAGCAGAATAATGAAAAACCATGGAAAAAATGTGTGCTGCCCTTTTGTTGGTTGCCTGCCAAAAGATTTTGATCCTTAATAAGGAAAATATAAGTTCTAATTTGTGACTGAAGGACCCCTTTTCAGTTTTTCGCAAACATTTTTTCTATATGATTTGGTTGGAGTAATAGAAAAAACAATTATTTTTTTTTTAGTAATGAATGGTAAGTAAATAACGATCCTTGTCAATAACGCAATTATAAGAGCCTAACTAGTGATAACATTCAATCAAAGAATTAGCTTTCTATGGTGATTCTAAATATATATTTGTTTATTAGTAATTAGTGCAGTTATTAGAGCACAAGAAAGTTCGTATAATTGAGAAAAACACAAGGAATACAACTTAATAAGGGGAATTTCGGAAAAAAATTGCCGTCAACTTTTGCTTGTATTGCAAGAGTACTCATGAGCTGATCTATAAAGTCACTATTATCAGAAATGTTACTCCGGAACGGAATGCTGGGAATATTTGTATTTTTCCCACTGAACGGATATGTGTTTTTGTTTTTTATTGTAATTTTTTTTTTCAGGAGTGACTGTATTTTTTCTGGTCACTTTCTTACAGTTATGAAGTATAAAGGCGTCGAATATATTGGTTTTTGGTATTCAAAATTAGATTAAAAATATTGAATTAAAATTTTCTATTTGATTTTCTTAATTTTAGTTTTAATATTCGGTGTAGGAATTGTCATGAGAATTCCATTTTTAGCTTTAGTGAGTATTGGTCCAAGTCACTTTTTAATTCCAGTTGGTTTTTTTTTATCGCAAACTATTTGACAAGATTCTCTTATAATGAATTTTTTTGGACCTGTTCATTATATTTAGTTGAATAAAACAGTAAAAACGAAGAGGGTTAATTTGACAGCTGGGTAGTAAGTTTAAATTTTGTTTTTCTTTCGCTATTCTATTTTCCTAATATCTGAATATATAAGGAATTTAAGTTTGAGGGGGGAATTGACCCGTTTTGAAAGAGGTACATTTTACATGGCCGTTTTAAAATCAAAACTTTGTACCTATCCAGGCAGGATGACTCTTGAGTATCTCTACTCCTTCTGTAAACTATTCTAAGGCATATAAAATTGGGAAAGAGAAGTCTACATCTATTATAATCTACGGAAGCAATAAGCCTTTCTGTAATTTTGGTTTGAGCTTAATTTTCTTTTAAGTTTAAATGCATAATAGCTATATATATTATTAATGAATTAAACGATCTTTGTCGTTTAAAATTTACTGTATTTTGTTTCATTTTGCATATAATTTAATTGCTTTTTTTATTTGAGAGTTTTTCCTAACAGTATTAAGAATAAACTTATTCGAAAAATAAACTTATACGAAAATAATTCCTAAAATATATTCCCTGTCACCTAAACACCACCGATATTTTGGCGTTCCCCCCCCCCCTTGGAGAATTTAGTTCCGGCGCCCTTGTTTAAGGTCCAATATTCTTTGTTATAACAGCGATAAATTACACAACTTTCTACTTTTTTTTCGTTGGCGGGGAGCAGAGCTCGTATACCAACGAGACAAAAAAGAACAGAAACAAAAAACAATACATCATGTTACTAAAACAAACACAACCATTCTTGTCCGTATTTCTTATTAAAGAAATAACAATAACATGCCACCGAAGCCTACCGCCAACACGTGTTCATTTGAGAGAATACTATCTAAATAATACCAATTATCAGGCAACAGAGGGCAAGGAGTGAAAAAAGATCATATCCGAAGATTCACAAAATAATAAATACAATTCACCATAATAAGTTTTTAGTTTTTAAAGCATTGAATAAGAAACATTCGAAAGCTTCCTCTTTCTAATATTCATAACATTTTTAGATAACTTCGAAGACCACACTGCCTTTCCATGACGAAAGTATAACAGTTCAAAATAGGGATGAAACCTTTTTTTACTTTTAGCATGACCGGAGAAGAACGACAAAAACCTATTATTGTTAGTAGGTTTTCTGTAAATTTTAAAATCCACACTATTTTCATTTTTAAAAGAAGAACATCCAGAAATGGAAGTTTCTTATCCTCTTTTAATTCTATTGTAAATTTTAAATCACCTCCCCAAAAATTAAGATGTTCTAAAATTCAAAAAATATATGGATGACATAATTTCAGCATGGAATTATGGGATGGATGAATTAAAAAGTCCAGTCTTAATTTTTGTGGAGGTGATTTAAAATTTACAATAGAATTAGAAGAGGATACGATACTTCCATTTCTGCTTGTTCTTCTTTTAAAAATGAAAATAGTCTGGATTTTAAAATTTACAGAAAACCTAATAACAATAATAGGTTTTTGTCGTTCTTCTCCGGTCATGCTCGCCAAGTAAAAAAAAGGTTTCATCCCTATTTTGAACTGTTATACTTTCAACACTTTTAGGGCGATAATTTAAGGATAGATCAGACACTACAATACAGTGGTCACTCTTATCATTTAGAACAACGCGTGTTTAAGTAACCTTAATTGAAGGAATATATTATCTAATCACTTTTTGGCTTGCTCTACTGTTCTTGTAGGAATTCTACATGACAGAACTACCGACTTCGCAATATTTAAACACAGAAAATTACACGACTTTTCTTGAGTGCACTGATTACGCAGTTCATAATTGATATTACCACAAGACAGGATATCCAAATTAAAATCATCCATAATCACGACCTGATCTATATTTTCATCAATCTTTTCTAAAAACCGTTCATATATATTCAAAAGTTCTGAGACAAACGCAGAGGGTGACCGATATATTACAGGATAAATAATTTTTTTTTATATTTACCATTATCTCATCGACAGATTTTCAAAGCTCATTCCCTTGTTAAAACTAGACTACTCATTCTTAATAACCTAGGAGATCCCATTTTGAACAAAAAAAGTAGCCCTCCACCTGATCTTGCTATTCTATTAGTATGAGTAAAATCAGCCAACACTGTTTACAAGGTTTTCACTACCATTAATAAGAAAAGTTTCACATAGACTTAAAATGGCAATTTAATCATTATTCAGAAGTAAAATAATAGAATCCAAACTCCCAATTAAACCTGGGGAGTTAGTAAAAGTTATACTCAGAGTCCTGCCATAAATTGTAGCACACATGCCTACAGATGAATATTGACTAAATGGGAACGTTGCAAAGTATTCACTATAGACTTCTTCAGGTAATTGAGCGTTACACTGGTAAAAATATTTTTTTTTCAAAATATCTCATCCTGCCCATCAATAGTCCACTAATAATTATTAAAATTCAAATGGTCTTTTTTACCTGATGTTTCAAACCCTACGGGCTGACAATTAGGTCGGGGTGACATGCACTAATCATGAAACGGCAGAGATGACAGAGTTATACATGTCAAAGATACATACCTTGTGGTTTTCATGGACCAATTCATTTGCAACATAGAAAATATACATAGCAAGAACAAAACACAACTTGAGAATAGTAAGCTTAGGCTAAAAAAAACACAAAAAAAAAAACAGAAAAGACTGGATGTAAAAACGCTTGTGGCATTCCCCTTGATGGATTTTTTCATGCTGCACATTATTCTGATATGATCAGTTCTCTGATATTCAGACTCTCTATAAAGGTATCAAAGCTTGTTTTTGTCACAGGCAACATCATCCGCTACAATAAGTAATTGCCTCGATCCGCCTTCATTAAATTAGAACTCTATTTGGTTCATGTCTCTCTTAGTTAAACAGCGCCCTCTATCAAAATTAATTCTGTTTTTTGTTAGATGCCATTAATGCTCATTCAACCAGGGAAACTGGCTCAAAAAAGCAGTTTCAAAGCGCTGTACAGTCTATTGAAGATGTTCAAACATCTAGGCACCTTTTTTCTGTCACCCACAACGTGTTTCTGGTATATTTTAAATCACTACCGATTCTCAAGATTTCAAGTGTTCACAGTTAGATAGATGGTAAATATCCTTAAAAATAAAACTTAATATCATTCCCAAAAAATTGTATCTATACTCTTTGTCAGCCCTACTCATGTTAATTTCTGTTCGTTTTGAGTTTCATCTGTTTAGTGACGGGAATTTGTAGTAGTTTCGCGCTTGGGAGAATATTTGACTTAATTTCTGCTCAGTTTTGTTTTAATGGATCTCTTCACATTACGTCGAAAAACTTATTTTAAGGAAAAAGTGTTTTGATTAATTTATGTAAATAGTATTTTCTTGGAAAAGAAAGTAACATTTAAAATCTTTTCAGTTTGTTTTCTACAAGAGTCAACAATTTGGCTTGCTATTTGTATGTTGAAGAAAATATTTGAACGATTTTTAACAATATATATCTTTTGAAAATCTCGACACAAATAGTGTTGTTTAATTTAGTTTTATACCTTCTCATACCTGAATAATAAATCATACTTCTATCATACTTCTTCATACCTGAAAAATAAAACTTAATACCATTACCTAAATATTGTATCTAGGCTCTTTGACAACCTGGATGTACTTACACTCTTTTGATTTAGTTAAATTGTAAGAGCAGAAGTAGTAATAGTAGTAATAGTCCTTAAAGGTTTAACTTAGTACTTTAAGTCGTTCTTGGGATATAGCTGAGATGTCTTCTTCGCAACCAGGATACGCACAGTGTCTTTTGAATTAGTTTTTAAGCAGTGGTGTAATTCCATCAAATCTTGGGGGGGGTGTGTGTGTGTAAAGTCGGAGCCAGTTTTCCAAAATCAAGTGAAAATGACTGTGAAAACTAAAAAATAAGCCATTTGGTACCATAAAGGTACTAAATAAAAGTACCATAAAAGTACTATGAGAGTACTATAAAGGTACTTTAATGAACTACAAAAGATAAATATAAACTAAAATAGAAAATGATCTGTTTCTGTTGATGCTTGGATTATGCAGATTTATCTTACTTTTGACAAGACTTTGGAAGAAACTCAGTTTGAGTTTCTTCCAAAGCCGGGGGGAGGGGGAAATCAAGTCTAGGGGGCATATCGGGGTCTGGGAGTGGCAGTTGCCTCTCCCCTCCTCGTACCCATAGTAAATTACGCCCCTGTTTTACAGGATAATGAGCAAAGTTCATAACACAGGGTTGACACATCCGATTTCCCCAGAGACGTAATTATTGGACCGTTCAACTATGATGAACAAAATAACTATCTCAAAATTTTGATTGTGTGTGTTTGGAAAATTAATGGGCTAGGGAAGAGGGCTGCATGGACTCCAATCAATTTTGATTCTTCAAAAGGGCTGTAGAACATTTAACTTCTAATCGGATTAACTCCTTCAAAAGGTTCTATATTGTTCCTATCAATGCATTGCAATACCTTATATATTACTTATATTCCATTTTGAAAAGATGCATGCATATAGTTTTTTCGCTTAAATGGAACTCCCCCATAACGTTCCTAAAAAAGTTTCACATTAATACCCTCACCGTCATTAGTTACAGCAATCGTAGTAGCAACATTAAAACCATTCACATAATGCCTTCTGGCTAGTCCAAAATTAGGCAAAACTTACCTTGAGAGTTCTGACTTAATAATACAAGCCGTTCTTGATATATTGCTGTGACAACCTTTCGGCAATCCACATTTTCATTGTTCGTTTTGGTTTAGTTCAACATTCACTTAAGTATTCCTTGAAAGGTTCACCTTAATAGCCTTAGCTTGTCTAGTAGCAACAGTTCTAGTAGAAGTAGAAGTATTAGTAACAGCGTACGCATAGCACCTTTGGTTTTCTTCAACATCCCCCTCACCACACGCTGAAAGTTTCACCTTTACATCATAAACCGTTCCTAAAGGTTTATGACCTTCGTATCCTTAGGTATAATTATAATCATAATTATAATTTTCAAGGTGACAACATATAAACTAATCGGATTATTTTGGTTCATGCTCTGAGCTAGTTACTGCTTTGAATTAAATGTGCTGCTGCAAAGTAACTTTTAAATACCGAAATAAGTTTTGCAAATTGGGACTGAAATTTTTGATATTTGGAGGATTATTTATTTTGAAATTGGCAAATCGTAGGCCCTGTTTGTTAACATACACCGTTCAGTGATACACAGGAAAGTCTTTTGGGCGAACTTACACAGGTTGGATTGGAATCCACTTGGATGCATTAGTGAGGCTCGGCCCTCACTCAAAGATAAGTAATTTTGCTCTGTTTATCGACTTCTAATAATAAGATACTGTTAATTATGCAGAGTTTCAAACAGTTTGATGTTGCGCTGGCTAAATTCAAGAACTAACCCATATGGCCGGTGAGGATTATGCAAATAGGAAAGGATTTGCGCGGAAAGCCCACTGATCTGGTCTTTTGTTACGGTAGTCACGATGAACTTAGGTTAGTAGATGCGAATCTCCAAGAATACAGCCCTAAAACGATATATTCATCCGCGCCTGCTGTTAAAAAAGCATTGTGGAACTTGCTAATACCCCTGAAATTTACGAAATTCTTTCTAAGACTTTTTTAGCCCTGAAAGCAAGTGATAAATTAGGGTCTAACTCCATATCTTCAAGTATTGCTCTGATTTACGAGCAATTAGTTGCAATTGAAGCCCAGCTGGAAAAGACAAAAAGTGATCTGCTGGAAAATATAACAAAGAAAGTGACTGAAAAGTTCAATGTCCCAAGGTCACTGAAAGATGCAACTGAACTAGTAGTCAGCCAGGTTTATCATTCAGTCACGCTCGAGTTTGATCCAAAGTTTGCAAAAGCTGAGCAGGCTCTAAGGAGTCTGAGAACTCAAATCGAAAATTTGGAGGAGAGAATTGGTCGAATAGAAAAAAAGCTTGATGGTTATGATCAAGAGTCCTTGCTTGATAGTCTTGTATTTCATGGGGTAAAGCAGTTACCTGGTGTAGACACTCGGACGACAACGTCTCGCATTATAAATAGCAAAATGTCTGTGAAAGACCTCTCATCTTCTGACTTGATTAATGTATATCGTCTCCGATTGAATAATCAGACTACACAGCATGAATAAAGTTCTATTAGAGTTGCTCCGATCGTCGTTAAATTTTCTGGCAAAGATGTAGCCCGTAGAGTGTTTAAAGAAAAAGCTAAACTTGCTTCAACTGGTGTTTTGTATCGAAGTCTCTAACAAAACATAGCCGGGAAATTTTTACGCAGCAAAAGACAAGTATGGTCAGCGAAATACACGGTCAGATCAGGGTCAGATTTTGGCAGAGCCTAGTGTAGGGTCAGCAGTAAAAAAAAAAAGTCCGTTCTATGACCGACTGTGTGTAGTCTCAGATGTTATGATCATTGCTTTTTGTATTTTTTTTGTTCTGTTTTTTGTTGCTTTTGCTTTTATTTTTTTTCTGCTTTTATGCGTATTTTTCCTTTTTTGCTGGTAAGAGATGGTCGGGTCTGAAGTTCATCAGTTTAGCCTGGAGGGTTATTAAACAAGGGGAATTGCCCGTGATGATGATTCCCTATAACCCAATTAAATCCCAAAAAATAGTGGCTATCTGCGTGCGCCACATACATTTTCATCAATAGAGAATGACCAGTGTTTGTATTTATGTTCTTGGAATGTCCATGTGACATCAAGTTACCTAGATATACTCCGTCTACTAGATGATTTTTCTTTCCTGTGTGATGTCCTAGGGCCATGTGAAACGCTTTTATGTACAAATCAGTCTCTTTCGCCTTATTCATTTACGGGATACAACCTACTTGTCAAAAATCGTACTTCACTAGGCCGAGGTGGTATAATTCTTTTGGTGAAGGAAGGGATTAAGAGTTATATATGGAATGATTTTAGTATATGGAAAGAAGGTAAGGTGGACATTTTTCAGTTGATATTGAACTTAATCACCAATTTTTTTTTTAATTAGTATGGTGCATAAACCTCCTAGCACTCACCTGGATGTGTTTACTGACAGATTTAATGAGCTCCTTGATAAAGTCCCGAATGGTGTTAGTCATATAGTAATGGGGGATTTTAATCTTAATTTAATGGATCAATCTAGTCAAACTGGTGATTTCTTAAATTTTATGATGTCAAATGATTTACATCCACTTGTCAGTATTCCAACGAGAGTCACAAATCAACCTGCTTCGATTATTGACAATGTATTTGTTCGTTCAATTGATCTGAATCAAAGTTTACCCGATGTAATCATGTTTCCAGGGTCTTATCATCTACTACTCTCAGCAAAAATTTGTTGTAGTGTTAAATGAGTCCAGAAAAAAAAAATCTCAGTTCAGTCGAAAAAATCGAGTCCAGAAACGCTCAGTTCTTTTTAGTCTGTTCAGTCCAGTCCGGTCAGCTTAGTCTGTTCTGGAAACGCTTGTGTCTGTTGCAAAAAGATTGCTTTGGAAGTAAAGTGGCCAAAGACCAAAATAATGCCATCTTCTGACAGCTTTCAAAGCGTGGCCAGAATTTGAGCCGATGATTAACGTAGATGCTATCCACAGGAAAGGCCTTTACAAAATCGAACGTATCTGACGGTTTGGTAGGTTGTGAAGCTTAGAGATTCTTTTGTTTTCAAAATTGTTACTCTAGATGCAAGCAGCTAGAGACTCACTTTCTTTGTTAGTATGGTCATTTGCCTACTCAAACACCCACATGACTCGGTTTGGCTTAGACCAAACAAGTAGAAACATCACTTAGGAAGATCGTTCACAACGTGGGAAGATGTCATACCCGGTCGATTCAGTACCTAAAGTATTGACTCCAATGAAGCTCAACCCCTGACTAGAACAAATCACTTTAGGGACAACCCCAGGCATTAATATCTGGTTACATCCAAATAATATTACTTTTTCTATTAGTTGTTGTTCGTCGGGCTCCTTTTAGCCCAAGTATTTGAAGATATTGACTTCAAACTCTTATGAGTATTTTGAATTAGTCAGTTGGGGAGACTGTTTAAGACTTTTTGTTATTTCATGAGGTTCTTCTTGGCTTGGGCACCTGTGGCTACAGGTTTAAAACAGATCTGGGTTGAAATATTTTTTGGGTAAGATTTGGGCCTCCTAAGAACCTCGCCTCTCCAAACAAAAGTTGCTTTAGTCAAGGCAACTATTCTCAAAAGTTTTAGATCAATCGGAAAATTTTTATTTTTTGGCACCTTATTGGGCCGTAACTTTAAGACAGCTCATTTCCCAAAACTGTAGTTTCTCGTAAACTATGGTCTGACTGACAGGAACGAAGGCTTTTAGTTTCAACTTATTTAGAAAAAAAATCTTTTTAGCCCTTTTAAAGACCTAATTTTGGCCAGGAAAATATTTTTCTCATTTCTATTTTTTATGTAGCCCTTGGCCCAAGGATTTCCAAACATAATTCTAAAGCCTCCTGAAAAAGATATTGGCCCCATTTCTTAAGAATTCATGGCTCCAACCTTGTTTTTCTTATGGAGGAGGTTTCTCTTAGCCAAGGATCTTGCAAGCGTAAATTTTAAGCAGTTTGGAAAAAAAAATTTGGCCGTTTCCGTGCAACCTATACTTATTACTATTTTTATTGTGTACTGGGGTCCTATTAGCCCAAAGATTTAAGAACTGGTTTCAAAATGACCTGAAAAAAGATTTTGAATCTATTCTAGCCCTTTTTCCGGGGCTATACCTCAAAACTAAGATTTTCATATTAAACCCATCTAGGTCCGGGGACTTAAGGCTGCAAGCTTGAAATTGATCAGGTACAGTGCAACATGATTTTAGCCTCTATCTGTCCCTTTAGCACCCCATCCCTTTTCAAGCAAAACTGCGTAGTCTCCTCCATAGGCAACGTTTCGAGCAAAAGAGCCTTCCAAATAAAAGCACGAATTTGGCCTTTTTAGAACCCCAGTTTAGGGGAAACAGAATTTTTTAATTGGGTCTCCATTGCCCAAGGACATCCGAATACAAGTTTTATACTAATATAAAAATAAAAAAATTGCCCTTTATTGGGTATGTCCCCAAACTAAATTGCTTTTAAATATTAGCATTTCCTGTATGCAATGGATTTGCGGTTTCAAGTTTCAGGCTATTCAGGTAAGATTTCGGGCTTCATTTTCGGACTTATAGTTTTTCCCCCTTTTTCGTCGGCTGTACTTGGTAAGGGAACTTATTGCTCTAAGTTTCAAGCCATTCGTAACAAATTTTTTGAACCTGTCCCGTTCCAGTTTTCGAGAAAATCAGTTTTCTATCTTTCCTTCGGAGTTAGGGTCTCTCTGCCCAACGATTTATGAGTATGAGTTTTGGGAAGAAGAAAAGTATCATTTAGCCCTGTTTGGAGCCTTATTCTCAAAAACCCCTCCAATTTCTTCAATGTTTAGGCTTCTCTTGGGCTGCGTTCTTTTAAGAAGTTGGGATGATGCTTACTTAAACACTTAAACACTTTTTATTTATGCTTACAACTTTAAGGATATATACCATCTTAAGAGTTGCCTCTCACATTACCGGTTCCGGGCTTCTCTTGCACTTGCGGCAATATCTTCATTAGTTTTCCCTGTCCCTCGAAAATTTTCAGGCCCGATTTTAACAAAATCTTCATTTATTAACAAAATTTTGCCAACTGCGCTTTCTACTTTATTTAATAAAAATAAAATTTCGAAAATCACAAGATGATTATAACCATTAAATTATTTATTCTAAGTCTTGTTCCTCTAATATTTCTGCACCCAGGGCAAGTGCCCCTCTATCTCCTCCTAAAACTGCCTCTGGCCTCTCTAGATTGGTTACTTTATAGCCATTGTGACTTGATCAATCCAGTTTTGTATTTGTTTGATAAATACGCCTTTTGTTTGCTGGCAAGGGACAGTGTGCTCATTTTGCATGATAATCACAGTAAAGAGAATATACAGTAACGACAAAGGCTATACTCTCCATTGAAAATATTTGACACAGATATAAACCACACAAGATTCATACCCCGCGTTCACGCACGCGCGATTCCGATGTTCACATTACGATAAGCTCATGGAAGCCTGTTTTCTTTTGTCGACATCTGAACTAGGCTGTGACGACGACACTGCTCAGAGTCTTTATGCGCGGTATAAAATATGTGTCATTTTTGGAAAAAGAAGTCGCTACTGTATATTCTCTCTACTGTGCTGGTAATAAACCATGAAGTTGACATATCCCGATCCCTTACAAGAAGAAAAAAAAAGCAAAACAAAACTCGAAATCTAATAGTTCGTGCAATCAAACTGTAAGAGTGTCTCCGTTCAATATTAAGCGAAATTCTAAAAAACAAAGATACACAAGAAGAATTGACTTCTGGTGCTGATTCCAAATGTCTAAAATTTAGTAGGTTTAATGTTACCCATCAAAAGCTACGAACCTTAGAAAATTTGCAAGATTTTAAAAAGACGGTGGGGGGCATCCCTAAAAAGTCAAGGAATCATAACGAAAATCGTACCGTCACATTAGACATATCAGTGAATCCTACTTCTGAGGGTTCAAGTTCCCATCTGCAAAACTGTGGGTTTTTGCATTTTTTTTTGCTAGAAAAAAGATCATGGATACATGTTTTTTTTTATTGTTAGGGTTATTGTTTAAAACCAATGGTCCTAGAAGATCAGGAGAGACCTCATTCAAATGGAAATTAAAAGTTTGAGTGCCCTTTTTAAGTGACCAAACAGATTAGAAGGCAACTAGACCATCTCATACACCCTTTTTTTCCCAAAGTCATCCGATAAAAATGTTGAGGTTGCCATTTTTTTCAGAATAGTTAAAATATCAAATAACCATCGATTTGAGGATGACATGATTCACTAAAGGAGGGGATCACCGGTTTAGACCGGGGAATTTGCAAGAATTCCTATAGAAAATTCATTTTATTCATCTTATTTATCTTTGCTGACTCAATTTTACATATGGAGATGTTCTGGGGGAAATTGTTCTGGGAAAATTTTCAAAGGGATTAGAATTATTTTCGTGATTTTTCAGTGGGGGGAGGGGTAATTCTCTACGCGAAAAATTTTCAAGGCGGAATTTTCCGCAGGAGAAACTTTCCACTGGGAGAGCAGATTTCCAGGAAAAGTTTTTTACAAAGAAGTGATATCCGACATGATTTAAAAACGATTAGTAATAAAATGGGAAAAAAAGTGTTTTTCAGAATGAAGGTCAGCTATGGAAAATTTTCCAGGCAGAATTGTGAGCAAGAATTTTTCCAGCGAGGAATTTTCAGCGAGGATGGAATTCTCTAGAGGAGGGAGTTTTTAAGCAAGAAGAAATTTCCATTGAGGAATTTTTGTGTGGGGGAGGAATTTTCCATGAGGGGGGGAGACAGATTTCCAAGGATTGTTCGAAAAACAATCAGAAATTAAATTAAAAAAATAATATTTCTCAACTAAAAGTATTAAGTAACATTAATACTTACGACTAACAAAACTATTCCGTATATGAGGGGATACCCCCTCCTCAATACTTCTATCTTTACGAGGTATTAGTGTTAGCTCAACTGTTAATGAAATGTCATTGCGAATGGGACTTAATCGATGTTAAGAAGAAAAAGAAATGTGGCCCGCAATAGTAATTGTAAAAAAAATAGATACGGGAATCGTGTTAAAAAACTTATTTGAACATTCAAACTTCAATTATTTTGTTTAATCAACTTGTTTCTGTGCATGCTGTCAAAGCATATAACTTCGGTCCCAATTTTACTGAATTAAGTACAAAGGTTTCCTAAATTTTTATTTTCCCTGAAATTATTATAAGATTTTTTTCTTTTCTTTTCTTATCCTCTCTGAACACTCATTATATAAATTATATTTTACTACTTTTTGAGGTTTTACTTGTATGGCCTAAATTTTTACTAACTTCCTTACATATTAGTCGTTTTATGCGGGATAAATAAATTAAATATCATTTTTTATAGTTTCTTTGTCGTTTTTGTTGTTTCAGGTTTTTCCCTTATTATTTCTTGACGTAAGAAGCGAATCCTACACTAATTAAATAACAATTTTCAACTGAAAGAAAAGGAGCAGCATTAAAACTTAAGACGAACAAAATTGCTCTATACGCCAAAGTTCGAATTTTGTTCCAATTCTTTAAGAGTGACCCCTGAGTGACAACGGCCGTTTAATTAGAATAAATAGCTCTTTTGAAAGTACTGAAAAAAACTTTACCGTAAAGAGCGAGGTATTGACGAGGGGGCGAACCCCCTCATGTACCTAATGATTTCTGTTCATCTTAAGTTTTAATGTTGCTCCATACTTTCAGTTGAATAAACTTTTTTTTTAATTTAATTTCTGATCGTTATTTAAATAATGCCAGGAAATCCAGCACCCCCCTTCATGAAAAATTCCCTTTCCCCATGAAAAAGTAACCTAAGGGAAGATCCTCCTACGTAACTCCCTTTCCCCAACCCGCCACAAGAAAAAATTCCCCTGAAAACATCGGTATACTTCCCAATAACCAATACTACATGTAAACAATGGGCTAAGTTCATAGCTCGCAGCCCTCCCCCCAGGGAATGAGGGGGATTAAGTCATCCTCAAAGACACAGTTGTTAGTTTTTTTGAATATGCTAAACAAAATGGCTGTCTCAAAATTTTGGTTCGGTGACTTTGGGAAAAATTAGCACGGGAGGCGGCCTAGCTGCCCTCCAATTTTTTGGTCACTTAAAAAGGGCACTAGAACTTTTAATCTCCGTTTGAATGAGCCCTCTTATGACATTTTAGAACCACTGGCTCATTGCAGTCACCTTTGGGGAAAACACACACACACAAAAAAAAATATATAAACACGCATCCGTGATCTTCCTTCTGTCAAAAAATACAAAATTCCACAGTTTTGCAGATAGGAGCTTGAAACGTCTGAAGTAGGGTTCTCTGAAACACTGAATCTGATAGTGTGATTTTCATTAAGATTCTATGACTTTTAGGAGGTGTTTTTCACTTTTTTTCAAAATAATACAAATTTTCTCAGGCTCGTAACTTTTGATGGGTAAGATTAAACTTGATGAAATTTGTATATTTGAGCTCAGCACAAAAATTCAATTCTTTTGATGTATCTATTGGTATCAAAATTCCGTTTTTTTTACCTTGTACTGTTTGGTTGAGTTCGTAATAGAATTTTTGAAATAAATTTTATCTTAGTACTATATTCCATCTTTTTTATGCAAATTACCATCTCTACATTTGGGCGAGACCTCCCTCCTTCTCTAGTTCTGCTCCCCCCTGGTTGAAACGCATTTTACGTTTATAAAAATTAAAAATGCTTTTTATGTTTAACCGACTTCTGTCCTTCTTAACGCCCTCCCCCCAAATAAAAAAAAAACAAATTTTGTGCTTACCTAAACTCACTTATTCTTTTTTTTTTCACCGCTACGTTTCAAAAACTGATAAATATTAAATTTTTACATCTATATTTCTAAAAGGGTCCTAAATGGTTTATTTATAAACTTTCATTACCTATTTATTTTATCCTTTTTATCTAAGTGTTGAATCATCAGACTATAGTTATAATAGTTTTGGTAGACAGGGCTTGTTGCTAACCAACTTCGCTTTAAATCACGTTTAGCTAACCTGCTTGCATGGCAATAGTTATTCACCCGTTAGGCATGGAATGAATGGGGTAGTTTGATTTTCAGTCTAACATCTGAACTCGCTGTGAACATTTCAAGTATAATTATGAATCAAAATGTAAGTAACGATATGAATTTATCATTCTGTATTTGTATGTAAATGGTTTTAAAGGCTTAGCTTTTTTCTTAGGAAAAATCATCTATTTTACTTTGATTCAGACACAGTTTGGATTTAGTTGGATAAGACAGACTTTTATATGTGTAATAAATATCAATTAAAATCCTTTTATTAAACGGAATATGACCGCAGCCAAAAGAATCTAATCAGGGGCGGGGGGTCACTCCATCATGATACTTGGAAGGGCTGACACCAAGAATCCCTGGTAGAAGAAAGATAATATTTAAAAGGCTTATATTTTGTAGCACTTAGATACATATGATACCTCTTGAAAAGAAAATAGGTACTTCTGTATTATAGCGACCACACTCAAGAAGGGAAGTTAGGTTAATCATAATAAAATATACCAAGATATGATGAAAATATTACGCTTTAGCAAGAAAAAACTATGGAAACTACAAACTAGAACTCATTATATTAAATATTTAACAAACTATAGATTAAATATTTAATTAAGATATACCTGTATAATGGTTTATCTCAATCAGGCTAAGCTAATTATCTTCGAGTGCACGCAGAGAAACCGGTTTATAACATAATAAGAACAACAGTTTGTTCGCTATAATAGACAAGTACGAGAAAATATTTTGAAAACTTTGGCCACCTCCTCCCTCAAGTTGTGTTGGCTGGCTCTCCTGATAAAAATTCCTGGAGATGTTCATGCATCCCATATAAGTAAACTTAGCCTAAATAGAGATCTATAACTTAATTCTATGACTTTTAGGGGTTTCCCCCCTATTTTCTAAAATAAGGCAAATTTTCTTAGGCTTGTAATTTTTGATGGGTAAGGCCAAACTTGATGAGACTTATATATTTAAAATCAGCATAAAAATGCAATTCTTTTGATTAATTATTCGTATCAAAATTTCATTTTTTAGAGTTTTGGTTAATATTGAGCCGGGTCGCTCCTTGCTACAGTTCGTTACTACGAACTGTTTGATTATAACAAAAAATTTTTTTTGAATAATATCTAGTTTCTAGCACAATAAAACCCAGCCCAAATAATGTCTACCCCAAATAAATTTTGCCATGAGGAAGGGGACCTGAAAAGTCTGTTATACCGACTACACTCAAGTTCTTGATCTTAATAAAACTGGTTTTTGTGTGTAAACCCCCAGATAATCAGCTTGGCTTGAGGTAAACTACAATGCAGGTATATTTCGATTAAACATTTAATATATAGAGATGGTTAGGTTTTTAATATAATATGTTCTGGGTGGCCTGCTTTTCATAATCCTCTGTTGTATTTTCCATTATTTTGTTACTAAAGTATTATATTTCCATCAGATTTTGGTATATTTCATTATTATCAGATTTGGTATATCACTTCTTGAGTGAGGCCGGATAATGGACAAGTACCTTTTTTCAGAGGCAAAGGGAGAGGGTTGGTAAAAGAAATTAATTTTTTTCAGAAAAGCGTAAGAATTTTCACAAATATTACATTATTTTTTTTCTGGAGAGGGGCGATGGCAGATACTATAACTATGTGGGCATCCTTTCCTAGGTGTATTTTGTCAGTGCCATACATACAGTGGGGCCTTTGGGTAAGACCTACTCCCCAGAATTAGGAATGTTACGTGTAGATATTTATTGCTAAGAGGACATGATAAATTTGAAGTATTTTCCATTGCTTAGTTAAGCAGACGTCGAACATACTACTTGATGAGGCTTTTTATGTTCTTTCCAAACATACTAACGACTTTTTTTTTGCAAATTTCTCTTAAGCCCTTAAAGTCACACCTTGTTATTTATTAGAAAATGATTATGAAAAAAATCTAAAGATTATTAAAATAGTCAAAAATACCTAATTCCTAAGAATGTCTTGCATTACTTTACCCCACCCCCTGATGGATAAACATGACGTTGGGTAGCGAAAAGATTGATCAGTCGGACAGCTTCACTTACCTTGGTAGTGGAATAGCAAAGCTGGTGGGAGCAGTGAAGATGCTAAAAGTAGAATCGCCAAGGCTCATGGTGTTTTTTTCATGGTTAAAAAAAGTTTCGAAGAACAGGACGATAAGTCTGCAAACCAAGATTAGAATATTGGAAGCTATAGTGATGACATTGATCAAATATGGTCCTCAAGCAAGGGCGCTCCGAAAAGCTGATGAAGATTTGCTAGATGTTTTCAGAGAAATTGCCTACGGATTGTTCTGGGTACCCGGCTGACTGACCGTATTTCAAACAGAAGGCTGTACGAAAAGTGTGGTTCAATCCCGCTTTTTGTGGCTTTAATGATAGAAAGGTTGAGATGGCTAGGGCACGGTCTGTGGATAAAGATAACAGATTGTCGAGGATTGTCCTTTTCGGCCAACCGTCTTGGGCGAAATGGAAAGTCGGTCATAATGTCATAAAGAAAGATGTAAGGGAAATGGGAACTTCCTGGAAGGGTGTACAGAGGGAGGTTTTGAATGGATTGAGATGGAGGAGGAGTGTGCGTAGCTGCGTTGGCCTCAGGCGGCTTGGTACTGCGGTGAGTTTTTAGTAGTAATAGTAGTAATATTACTAAAAAGCTGACTCCTCCACTTTAAAAGCTGTCAGAAATGGCACACCAATGTATCTCGCCTCACCCATGTTTGATACGTTTGTTTTATCAATGTTTTTTTTTTCTCGGCTATTTTTTCTCCATATTACTCCACTATTTATTTTTTTAACATATGTAGGTCATAGAAAAATATTTTATGTTTTATCATCATTATTATTATTATAGTTGTTCCGGACCAACTGAGCTTCCGATAATGAATTTAACCCCCCGTACTACATATTGGGAAACATTTTGACAAGATTTTATCTCAGCCTTATTCCTACGTGTAAGGCTTAAATATTCTGCAAACATATTGATTCTTTGTATCTATGATCAACAATTTTAGCTTAGATCTCCTCCTTCAGGCTATGGGTCTGCTCCAAGATGGCTCCCATGACACGAGACGGATTGTAAGCCTCCCTTAAATTTGTTCTGTGTTAGTTGTAACAACAGAGATGCTCCTATGTAATCCATCAATGATATCAGTAGAGAAGGGGTAAAAAGGGACCTATTTATCAGAAGTCTTTATTTAAAAGGGGGTAGTGGGTATCAATAGGGAAGAGGGGCACTTACACTCTCTACTTTTTGAATATTACATTCTTAGGTTATTTTATTGATAAAATAACGAAATTGTGCTCTTCTAGATTTAAGGAGGGGGATTTTAGGAGGGGCTCATTAAAAAAGGTGAAAAAATTCTTGCCCACTCTAGTATTTTGCTTTAACTAGTACCGCTTTGGGAGAGGGGGGGGCACTTACCCCCTCTACTTTTTGAATATTACCTTCTTAGGTTATTTTATTGATAAAAATAACGAAATTGTGCTCATCTAGATTTAAGGAGGGGGATTTTAGGAGGAGCTCATTAAAAAAGGTGAAAAAATTCTTGCCCACTCTAGTATTTTGCTTTAATTAGTACCGCTTTGGGAGAGAGGGGGGGGGCTTGAAAGCATGTTCCCAACACCTATTTTATATAACCTGGGATACTTTGACCTGGGACAATTGGATAATGGCTGTAACCACTCTTACCTATCCCTACCATTAGCCCCTCTCACAAATGAACTAAATATTAAGGACTAAAAAACTAAATGAAAAAAATTCTGAAATGTCGTAGAGCTTTATCTGATTTGGATACGCCTTAAAGACGAGTTTGAAAATCGGGTTATATAAACGACAAAAATAAGAAAATGTTATATTTCAGTGTCAGACTTGCTCCTTCCCTCTCCCGTAGCTTTCAATGGGCTAGATATACTCCATTGTATAGTATTATAGTATTGTATATAGTATATTGTATAGCCTACTCCATTGTATAGTCTGTAAGGGACAAACGTAGCCAAGTACCATTTTTTTCTTCGGGGGGGGGATGCTCATGTTGTAGAAACTTATTGACATTTCATAAAGATATTCTGTTAAAAAAAAATATTACTCCTAAAAATCTTTTTCGTTAAAAGAAATTTCATTTTGCCAAGGCCTTATCCAGAGTTTCTTGACTCCCCTCTTTTCCCAAGAAATCTCGTCTGTTGACCAGAAATTATATTCCATGGAATATCAGAAAAAAAAGAAAAAAAATATATATAAATTATTTTCCAGGCATTAAAAATACAACGTATCGCTGTCTGGAACTGACATCGAAGTGACTTTTCAGATACTCCCATGATTTTGATTGACCTACTTGATATAATTGAATCTTGTTTTCCTTCATGTTATTCGTTACTATTCGTTACTATTCGTTACTATTCGTTACTATTTCGTTACTATTAGGCACTTGCATTGGAACAGTGTACAAATAGCTCGGAAAATCGAGTACTTTAAACCATTTTAACTATAAAATGCTACGAAAAAACAAATTCCCAAAAGAAGTTTTCTGAGAAAAATGTTTACAAATATTCGCAGATTATTCTGAAAACGAGTTCTGGAAATAAAATATATTTGCACGTTTTTTCCGATAAATAGATCGAATTATTCTGTTCTCGAAGCCATTTTTTCGGTAAGTTTATTTTAATGGGGGGAAAATCAATCGCAAGAAGGAATTTTATTGCCCCAAAGAAAAGAGTATTCGACACGCTTAACTGATAGTCTCCCGCTTAGCGAGCATTTATCATAAACGATACAAAGAAGCGATACTTTCGTGTTGTCCCGACTCAAGAATTGAAGTTAAGTTAATTATAATGAAATATACCAGAATCCGATGAAAATATTATACTTTAGTAACAAAATTGTGAAAACTGCAAGAGAGAATTATGGAGCCCAGACTGCCCAGGACGCATTATATTAATTACCCAACCTACTCTATATATCAAATATTTAATATAAATATACCTGCATAGCAGTTTATCTCCCTCTGACTAAGCCAATTATCTCCAAATGCAGACAGAGAAACCGATTTTACTCAGATTAAGAACTTGAACGTGGTTGGGAAAACCCGTAAGCACCAAAAAAAATCTAAATGAAACCTTTTTAATTTAGAGAAAAATAAATTTATGAATTGATAGTAAGTGAAACATAGCAAAGTCATTTCATTAAGTCAGTTAAAGATACCTCAATAAGTCACACATGACTACTTACCACATCAGCTGAGCAGCCTCCATATTACGTACGTAATTTTCTATGCTAAGTGGATAAGTTATGTCAATATAATTATAACTTTTTACATTTAAACTAGTTCTTTCGAACTGACTTTTGATTGACTTTTATTTACATAATAAACAAAAATACAAACTATTACAGATATAAATCACTACGCTAGGGAAAAACTTAAATTTTGCTAACGCGTGGTGATTAACTACATAAACATTCCTAAAGGCATCCTAAATTAAAAATAATAATAAAAAAACTACGTAAATGTTTCTTGAAGCATCCTAACTAATTAAAATAATAATATAAGGAAAAACAAAAAAATACAATCACCTTCTCTCCAACACCCCCAGGGTAGCAACCCACATCCAAATATAGCTAGGCTGATGTAAAAATAAATCCTAATTGTCGTCTAGGCTAATCACAATTATTACAAGTAAATTATTCAAACCTAAAAACTCTGAACGGAGATTGAGATACAAGCTCTGATCAAGCTTGGAAGATCTTCTAGGAAAAGCTTTTCTGTTCAATTTCGGATTTATTAATTACCCTGTACTTGTCTATTATTCCAACCATGCTCAAGAAGTTAAGCTAGGTTAATCATAATGAAATATACTCAAATCTGATGAAAATATAATACTTTAGTAACAAAATTATGGAAACTACAACAGAGAATTGTGGAATGCAGGCCGTCCGGAACGCATTATATTAAATACCTAACCTAAAAAGCTCTATATATTAAATATTTAATTAAAACACACCTACATAGTAGTTTATCTCACACAGGCTAGGCTAATTATAACCGAATGCAGACAGAGAAACCGGTTATACTCAGATCATGAACTTGAGTGCGGTTTTGATAATAGACAAATAACAAGTCCACTTAGCACTGTTGAAGCTACCGAAAAATTTGCTCCGTAACATTGCATTAATTAGCAAAAATATGAAGTTATACCAATGAGAAAGGTTTACGACCCAGTATGAAAGCACCATTAGCAGGGTTGCCACCACGGTCAGTTCCTAAAGTGCTATAATTGTCCAAATGTGGGTGCTACACAGTAATTTTCGATGCTATAGTCAGCAAATTGACTGTAACAGTATTAAAATAGCACTTTAGTGCTACTGGTTGAAACCCTGAGCAGGTGCTACAGTGCTACACATAATGACATAATGCTAAAATAGCAGTTTCGTGCTACAGGTGGCAACCCTGAAAATTTGACCAGCTAAACTAAGGACTATGTGGTTTTGCAATACACATAAGTTTGAATGTATTATTGGCATTAAACGTCACTTAATTCAATTAAAAGATTTATTAAGTTAATTAAAAATTTAGCTTAAAGAGGAGCAAGCAGGGGCTTAGAGGAGGAGGACTATCCTTATAAGTCTCTATTCCTTTAAAGCTCGGATTTTGATTTATTTGAATAAATTTTTAAAACTTTATTTTTTTTTTGTTTAATTAGCATAGTGTAATTCTAATTCATTATGCTTCCAGCTCTATATTCATTTTCACATTCTTTTATTTTAGGCTCTAGACCCTAATCGTCGCCCAAGTCCCTATGAAATATTGTCACAACAGGTTGCCAACTCAAAATCAAAAGATGTTGATACTCTCATGACCTTGAGTTCAAATTTTTCTGTTGTTAAAAACGACTCTAAGCCCAAAGATGGTGAAACACTTTTGAGCACGAGTTCAAGTTATTCTGCTGGAAACACTGGTAAGTTTTGTCATTACTTTGTTTGTTTTTTTATTCTTTTTTTACATACGCTTTGAAAAATCTTCCATGCACGTAAATAATAAATACTATACTGAATAATTCTGTAATGCATATTACAATATAATAACTTAAATATTACTCATATTTTCTAACCCGAACAAAAAAACAACCACAAAAACAAAAAAGGGAAAAAACAAACCTAATTCCTCTCTTTTTCTTACAACTTCATTGATATATTTCTTCAGCCAAAACGATTGTCCTTGTTAGCGTCGTCTGCAGGATCCTTGGGCATTACCCTGAAAAATTACTTCCCATTAGGAAGCTGCTTTCACCCTGCAAGAATCCTCAATTCCAAACGTCTCAACTCCAACTGCAAACATCCTCAACTCCTTCACCCTGCAAGAATTCTCAATTCCAAACGTCTCAACTCTAACTCCAAACATCCTCAACTCCCAAATTGTATCTGGGACAGGAATAATCTACATCTGAGAGTAGCCATTATATTTCAAAACTGTATTTCTATCTTTCTTTCCAACAGGAGAGCTGTTTTTTCTGAAATGTTTTTCTTCTGCAAAAAATCTTCTATCCCCGTAAGCATTCATATACACATTTAAATCTACCGATTGATATTTATGCAATTGTATTCGTTCGGGTTCTTATTGATTCTGGTGCATAGATTTTACAAGTCGTGCTCATCTGAGCTGCACAGAGAGAGGTTAGAATTCTTCAAGATTAGACAAGGATCTGGGCTGTAGTGCAGCAACAAAATTAACTTTAAGGCATCAGACCACCCCCTAAAAGTACCTAATCTTCCTTAGAAAAAGGATTACAACTGTGTGCAAAAGCGATTAAAATTGTTCTTGCTGTTAATATGATTAGGGGTTTGTTCAGAAATTCAAAGGCCAAATCCCTTTTCCGCACCTTGTTTTCACTTATCTTCATACATTCCTGAAAAAATATTTTCTACTTTTTAACCCATTTTGAAACCTATTTTTATATTAAAAAAAAAAGATAATAAGAAGTTATCCAATTTCTTGTTCCGAGGGAAAAGAAAACCCACTTTGACAAGAACAAAAAAATCGTAAACTTCGCGCAAACATGCATTTAGAATTATTGTTTCAAATTCAACACTTTATTGTTTCAAATATGACTATGATATAACAAACAATATAACTATATATATATATATATATATCTATATATATATATATATATATATATATATATATATATATATATATATATATATATATATATAATATAAGTGTAACATAAAGCTATCCTTAAACAGTTCATCTGGAAAAAATGGGACATACCATTTTCGACCTTTTGAAGCGTTTACGTTTCAAGGAATAAGACTACTGCCAATACTACCCACTTAGATAAAGCTATCGTTTAAAGTTTTTACGCTAAAGTTTTTTACTGTTTAATAAAGTAAAAAGAGTCAAACTTTAGCGGAAAGAGTGGGGCGTTGAGAAGGGAACAGCCCCTTTCATACACGGAGTAGTTTCTGTTCGTTTTAAGTTTTAATGTCCCTCCTTACTTTCAGTCAAAAAAAACTAGTTTTTTTATTTAATCTCTTCCAGATGTTGAATTCTGCTGTAAAGTTATTTTTTTCATTTTTATTTAATCTAAGTTAAACCTAAGTTTAAAGTTTCATTGCAATTTTATTTTGAAGTACTTATACATTCAAAATTGTATTTTGGTTCTCTAGTAAATGAGCTCTTAAAAACCGAAAGACTGTTTTTCAAATTTTAATTTTATGTTAAAGGGTGGGCGTTAAGAAATATAACAACCCCCTCGTTTTTATCACCTTTTGAAAATAATATTAAAAACAAAAAAATGAAATGAAGACCATTTTTCCAATAAAAATGGAGGGTTAATAACTCAAAGCAAATAGAGAATATCATGTACATTAGGGGTTGTCTATTCCTTTAAATTTTTGATCTTTATTTGAAAAAGTATATACTTGTGCAGCTACAAGGTTTCCGCCTTGTGACTTGCATTAAGCCGTGCCTGAAAATTCTGTTAACCGTGTTTAACCAAGAAAAAGACATTGAGATGCTGTGTTGGCTTTTGATGTTTTTGTGCTTCGATAATAGTAGAAGCAGTCAGGACATTGATGGATCCAGGGGGTGCTCCCCCACCCCTGACATAGTGGTTGATTTGTGGTTGGGACCACTTGCTCTGGTTTGAATTGGGACGAAAGTTTTTTTTTGTAATTGGTTATTAATAGATGAGTTTTTAATTAGTTTATTAAGACTGCCTCTTTTTGCAAATAAGTTAGAAACAAGGTTTCAGTTACTTTTTGGGGTGTCTGTTAGATTTTACTAATGACGCATACCGCTAAAAAGCATTTTTAAACTTTGGTTTATCAAGAGAATCTTCTGTATTACCACGAAAGTCAAATGGGAGGTGAAATAACAAGGAAGGGAAATTTAAAATCCTAACTTCTGTAGGCTGTCGAAATTATGTTTCAGGAAAGTGCTGTCACAACGAGGCTGAACAGCAAAATATTTACTTCTTTTTACCTTTAAAAATTTGTTTTGAGTCTTGCTATAGCACCAAGGGCAAAGATATTGATATCATTAGTTTGTTTGGCTGTCTGTTTTTTATTTTTGGTTTTCTTTTTTTGCGAAGCGGGGTGGTTTTTACAACATTGTTGTTTTTTAAGGGATTTGTATAATAGAAAGTAAATGTATGAGAAGTGCAAAAATTATTAATCTAAGTTTTGGATTTTGGTGAGCAAATGGTGGCGACTTTACTGCCTATTTTCATCTAATCAAAGCTCTGCATTATACGACATTATGATATGTCATTATATAATATGTCATTATATGACATAGATATGTCATATAGTCATTATATGACATTATATAGTCAGCTGATATGTCATTATATGACATATCAGCTTCTCTGTCCATCCTAAAACATTAAAATAAAGGCAAAACTCTTCAGAACTTTAATAAAGGCTCGTATAAGTATATATTTAAAACTAATTATATGAGTCAAAATACTCCTTCAAAGGTCGGAGTAATCATTTAAGAAGAATAGATTTTCGAAAAATTGTTTTTGAAAGAAGGCAAATAATTATGTGTTTTTTTTTCTAGTTGGTATAGATGGGTCTCTGAATTCTCAGTTTGAATCAGTGGAATAGCATCGATTTTTTTTCAAACATTTAAAAATAAAATGTCGATAAAAAGTGGAAATTCACGCAACTTGAGTTAACCACGCAAACGGAATGCAATTACAATATTATTTCAGAATTTCTCACCTTCTCAATACCAAGCAGTCACAAAATATAGTTGTGTTTTTGCATAGGGGTTGCATATATTTGTCCCTAAAATTGTCTAAACTGCTATATATACCGCTGAGGATTTTATACTTATTTTGATACATGTGATGCAATCATGTTTCCACGATTAGTTGTTTATAAATCAAAATTTTTACAGGGCAATTCCTTTATTTAATGCTAAATCTGAGTCTAATTTCAAATTTTTATTTTTGTGCTCAATAGACATATTGAGGTTTAACTTTGAATTGAATATCTAGAAATCTCAAGATTAAAAAAAATTAATTAGAAATCTACCACAGCTTGAAACCATGAGAATTTAAATCACCAATCTGTACTTTTCAAATACAGAAATAAAAAACACATAATTACTTGTTGTTTAAGGAGTATTTTGACTCATATACTTAATTTGAAGCACATACCTACATGCATCTTTATTAGAGTTCATATTTTTCTGACGATTTTGGTCTTTATTCGAACATTTTAGGATGAATAGAAGAAGAAATACTAACAAAGAGCGCTAAACTGACAGGACTCTATACTCACAGGACTAGCCATTATTAACCTTCACCGAAATATCGAGGTAGACATTCACCGTGTAATAAATAGATGTGGCGGTTGTGGAAATACAGAAATAGACTTCTTCTCATAAAATTGTGAATTCTGTAATTTAAGCGAAATAGATCGAACTTTAAAAAGTGGATAGATACGCTACTTTGCAATGAAAAGTAAAATTTTGGTTAGTAATTTTTTGAGCTTTCGTCAAAGTTAACACTGTTTATTAAACACTATTTTTAAAAAGAAACAGCGATTAGTTAATGCTTTATTGCCTATACCTCCAAACCCTCGCTTTAAATGTCTTCTGTGAATTTCTATCTCTTCGTTCTATTTTTCTTGTTACACCCCTAAAAGAACTAGTATTTAATGTTCGATATATCTTTTACGAACATACAAGTTGTATTTTTATCCCCATTTCCTACTCTTCATTACTATCATAGTTACTAAATGTCGCCACAAAGTTAGGCGACATGCTAAATGGTTTGAACTATACAAATTGTCACAAAAAATGCATGACCCCAGAAGATGGTTCAAGACCCTTTTTTTACAATAAAAGGCTTAACTCACTCGCTATAGCGGTAAAAATGTATGTAGAAAATATTAGAAATCATGTTTTTTTTTATAGATGGTGAACAGCTTTTTATTTATGGTGGGGTGGCCTTTATAACTTACTTTTTTTTTGTATATTCAATATTTTTATACCATTCCAATTTCAACAGATTAACTAGAATTTAACCCTCACCAGATTTTAGGATAAATTCACGACCATTTCCACTACCTACCTACGACACATAATTGTCGAGGTTTTTTTTTAAAATCGTGGGTATTTTTTTGTTCGCAAGTTTATTGAAGCAACCTATTATACGCCCCCTATAAAGAAAATCCTGGACTCGTCCCTGGTACAGCACTTAAGCCTGAAATGGCTGAGGATCCCCTAAGCAACAGCCAATACTTTCCTTTCATTTCTAAAAATGAAATTATATTTTATACATAAAACAAATAAAATTTGATTCTATTTAATTTGTGTCTTGTCATATGTTTATTTTCTTTCTATTTGGTGCAATGATCTATATATTATGGTTTAACTTTATGAATATCCCCATTTCAGACACAAGTCAAACAGACAGTGGGTTTGGAAGTAGCCTTGAAACTTCTTTGGAAACAAAAGGAACCATGGGTGCCACCTTTTATTTTGACTCATCCTCCAGCCACGGAGATGAAATGAATCGATATCCTGATCCTCTATACCTCAGAAAACAAGCAGAAGCAATGCAATTCGGAGCTAGAGAACACGAAGAAAACCCCCCTTCAATAACACGTACCTTTAACCACGTTCGAGAACGTTCATTTAGCGTAGGACCGCTTGCGCACAGCAGACATGACTTTATTCCGGGATCAGGAAGAATTAGACAGATACCATCGTATCTCCCTTTGACAGCACCTTCAAATAGGGAGTAAGTTCTTTTAAATTTCTTGTCCAGGAAATATTATACGAGCCTTCCAGAAGCCCATTTAACAAAGTCCAATTTTTATTTATTTATAGCCCTTGATATTAAGCTGCGTAACTGGCTTTTAACACATTTAAGTTCTCTGGATTGGGATTAATACTAACAAATTACATACAAAAGTTTTACTATGAAACATTATATAATTCTTTAACAGGCAATTTGACAAATTTAATTGGGAAACATGCTTCAGAACATTTTTAATATTCAAATATATATTATTTTTTTTAATTATTATATTATTAATTATAATTATAATTATGTACATTATATAATTCTTTAACAGGCAATTTGACTAATTTAATTGGGAAACATGCTTCGGAAATATTTTTAATATTCAAATAGATAAGCATGCATATCAAAATAAGGATAGTCTTTGACAAGGTGATTGGTATACATTATATACATTATATAATTATATAATTATTATTATAATTATAATATAAGTATAATATAATTGGTATAATATACTGTATGCTTAATCTTATTGTTGGTGTTTGCGGAATTTGGATATTTAGAGAACTACGGAGCTGATAATTTGACCGATCAGATACAAAAGAAGACATAAATCTGAGGAACGTAAATCAAGACGTAATATTATTAATTATAATTATAATGAATTATTAATTGTAATTATAATATTATGTACATTATATAATTATTTAACAGGCAATTTGACTAATTTAATTAGGAAATATGCTTCAGAACATTTTCAATATTCAAATATATAAGCATGCATATCAAAATAAGGATAGTCTTTGACAAGGTGATTGGTATACATTATATACATTATATAATTATATAATTATTATTATAATTATAATGTAAGTATAATATAATTGGTATAATATACTGTATGCTTAATCTTATTGTTGGTGTTTGCGGAATTTGGATATTTAGAGAACTACGGAGCTGATAATTTGACCGATCAGATACAAAAGAAGACGTAAATCTGAGGAACGTAAATCAAGACGTAATATTATTAATTATAATTATAATGAATTATTAATTGTAATTATAACATTATGTACATTATATAATTATTTAACAGGCAATTTGACTAATTTAATTAGGAAATATGCTTCAGAACATTTTTAATATTCAAATATATAATCATGCATATCAAAATAAGGATAGTCTTTGACAAGGTGATTGGTATACATTATATACATTATATAATTATATAATTATTATTATAATTATAATATAAGTATAATATAATTGGTATAATATACTGTATGCTTAATCTTATTGTTGGTGTTTGCGGAATTTGGATATTTAGAGAACTACGGAGCTGATAATTTGACCGATCAGATACAAAAGAAGACGTAAATCTGAGGAACGTAAATCAAGACGTAATATTATTAATTATAATTATACTGAATTATTAATTGTAATTATAATATTATGTACATTATATAATTCTTTAACAGGCAATTTGACTAATTTAATTAGGAAATATACTTCAGAACATTTTTAATATTCAAATATATAAGCATGCATATTATAAGGATAGTCTTTGACGAGTTGATTGGTATACATTATATAATTATTATTATAATTATATTAATTATCGTAATTATTATAATTATTATATTATTAATTATAATTATAATTAATTATTAAATACAATTATTATAATTATTATATTATGTACATTATATAATTCTTTAACAGGCAATTTGACTAATTTAATTGGGAAACATGCTTCAGAACATTTTTAATATTCAAATATACAAGCATGCTTATCAAAATAAGGAAAGTCTTTGACGAGGCGATTTGCGTATTAAAGCAAACCAATTAGCTAATATCCTTTTTCAATTGTCTCAAGTGCTAATTTTTTTAAGTACTTGCTCAAATAGGTCTCTTAATGGTCCATTTTTTAATGACACAGATTCATCATCTAATGTAAAAAAGCTTCATCGCTCGGTATCAATTCAGTGTCTAAATTAAATAAAAAAAATTAGTTTTTTAACTGAAAGTAAGGAGCGACATTAAAACTCAAAACGAACAGAAATTACTCTGTATATGAAATGGGTTGTCCCCTCCGCAATCCTTCGCTCTTTACGCTAAAGTTTTTAATTGTTTTAAAAAATAGAATTGTGGCAAAGAGTCAAACTTTAGCGTAAAGAGCGAGGGATTGCCGGGGGGGACAACCCATTTCATATACGGAGTAATTTCTGTTCGTTTTGAGTTTTAATGTCGCTCCTTAATTTCAGTTAAAAACACTAGTTTTTTTATTTAATTTCTGAACGTTTTGAATTAATGCATGTTTGATATGCATGTTTCATTTTAATACATAAATTATTAAAATGAAATTTGCATATTAATTCTTTTTTTTGGCTAAATGGCTTTCTCTTAGTTTTGATCAGACAATTTTGAGAAATAAGGGGTGGGAAAGGAGGCCTAGTTGCCCTCCAATTTTTCGGTTACTTAAAAAGGCAACTAGAACTTTTAATTTTTAACAAACGTTTTTATTAGTAAAAAATATACGTAACTTAAGAATTAACTTACGCAACAAACTTTTATATTCTTATATTTTTAATTATATATATGAGGGGGTTTGTCCCCTCGTTAATACCTCGCTCTTCACACTAGATCTTAAGTTTTGTCCCAATTCTTTAAGAATGACCCCTGAATCAGAAAGGCCGTAGAATAAATAGTTGAAATTACTGAAAATACTTTAGCATAAAGAGCGAAGTATTTATCTCCTCCTAAATACCTCACTCTTTATGCTAAAGTATTTTAGTACCCCTCATATGAGTAATAATCTCTGTTCGTTTTAAGTTTTAATGCTACTCCTTACTTTCAATTGAAAAAACTTTTTCATGTTTATATTTTCATTGTTTTTTTTAATAGTAATGCTAGAGAATCCTGCGCCCTTTTCATTGAATTTCTCTTCCCCCAAGAAATATTCCTACAAGGAAAGATCCTCCCACATAGTCCTCTCCCCTCAACCCCACACCCAAACCAAAAAAATCCCCCTGAAAACGTCGGTACACTTCCCAAAAACCATTACTGTATGTAAACATTGATCAAAGTTTGTAACTTGCAGCCCCTCCCCCAGGGACTGTGGGGTAGTAAGTCATCCCCAAAGACATAGTTATTATGGTTTTCGACTATGCGTAACAAAATGCCTATCTCAAAATTTTGATCCGTTGACTTTGGGAAAAAATGAGTTCGGGAGGGGGCCTAGGTGCCCTCCAATTTTTTTGGTGACTTAAAAAGGGCACTAGAACTTTTCATTTCCGTTAGAATGAGCCCTCTTGCAACACTCTAGGACGATGACCCCTGGGAAAAAAAACAACAAACAAACAAACAAATAAACACGCACCCGTGATCTGTCTTCTGGCAAAAAATACGAAATTCCACATTTTTGTAGATTGGACCTTGAATTTTTTTTTTTACAGGGTTCTCTGATACACTGAATTCGATGATGTGATTTTCGTTAAGATCCGATGACCTTTAGGGGGTGTTTCCCCCTATTTTCCAAAATAAGGCAAATTTTCTCAGGCTCGTAACTTTTGATGACAAAGGCTAAATTTGACAAAACTTATATATTTAAAATCAGCATCAAAATCCAATTCTTTTGATGTATCTTTTAGCATCGAAATTCTGTTTTTTTAGAGTTTCGTTTACTATTGAGCCGGGTCACTCCTTACTACAGTTCGTTACCACGAACTGTATGATTTATGTTGTAATGTTTGATGTCTGTAGTGTTTGACATAAATCTGTGTCTAGTAATCTGTCTCTAATATCTAAATATGTGTCTAAATCCGTGTCTAGATATTTTTTGAATCCAGTCTTCTTCTCTTTAAATTGCGGGTCGATTTTGTCGTGCGAAAGCAGTTGTAATTTGGGACTAAAAAGCCCCGAATTTCAATTATGGCTGCCAAAAGGCAGTGATAATTTTGAAAAAAAATTCTTGCTGCCTGTCGCAAGTCCTTCTCCCTCCAAGAGGGGCGACTTTTAAGGTAAATAAACTAAAACTGAAACAGGTTTACAATTTTCCAGCCTCAGAGGGCGTTGCGCCGTCTGAGAGTTGAAAAAACTACCAGCAGTCCGAACTGCCATTTTGGCATTCTGAAACAGCTTTGTAATTAGTCTGTTTTAGATGGGGTTGTGCTCCATTGAGTTGTCAATAGCAGTAATAGTAAGAATTCTTATGGTACATGTACATCTTGTGGTATCTGTACATGTTGTGGTATCCAGTATACATGATTATATTTTGCTGCAAAAATTATACTGAAGTTTGTGCCCTTGAAATTTTTGAATCTGTATTTTTTGCAATAATTACTACGAAGGTCAGCGCATGTTCTTAAATTTTTTAATTAAATTAATTAATTAATTAAATTATTAAATAATTAATTATTATATAATTAACAATAATTAATTAAATTATTGTCAAAATTAACCGACAATCACACACTCATTTCAAAATATAGTAAAAATTTGATGGTGCAACAGCTCTACTGAATTGCCCATAATAATAGTTTTAATAATAAAACGGTTTTCTAAATAATTCCCTTCTGGGTAAATCTCTTTTGTAAGATAGTTTATGTGCTTTCTGTATAAACAGAATACAAAAAGCTGTCGTAAGAGCAAAAAGGAAAACCAAACAGGAAAAAACTTAAACCAATTCAAAATTAAAAAAGAAAAAAAACAAGGCCAGAAAGAAAATCAGAAAGAAAATCTGATGGTTTGTCTTTACTTGGATTCCTGGACTTTTAATAGATGCTTTCCACCATTTTCGACAATCAGGCAAATTTTCTCAGGATCGTAGACTTTGATGAGTAACACTAAGCATAATAAATCTTATATGTCTAGAATCAGCATAATAAGCCGATGTTTTTTATATCTATTGATATCAAAATTAATTTCGGTTACCCACAAAAATTTGGGGATAGTGGAAGCACTGGTATTTTCAGACAAAATCTGCCAAAAAATTTTAAAACTGAAAAGTACCATTACTAGTTTGCTACCCCACTTTTTCCACGGCTGGCTCAGTCCAATGATTGGCTCTCGTTTTGGTTCTGAAAAGTATATGTCCTGAGTAGCTGATAAACAGAAGTTTCTGTAGTTTTTGTATAAAAAGAAAGCTGTCCTAGGAGTAAAATAGAACACCAAATCATCAAAAAACTAAAACAATTCAAAGTTAAAAAAGAAGCAACAGAGCCAGGAATGTAAGAACACCAAAAAAACAACAACAAAAACCTAACGTTATCCCAAGAACCCGACCTACGTCTTTCCCGTCATTCCAGTTCTCACTAAAGCCACATCTATCAATAATCCCTTGAACTGGTTAGGCCAAGAAATTTTCCCGCCATTAACTAGCTCTTCTTCATTGCGTTCGTTAATAATCTTTGATAAATATGATGTTATTTTAGTCATATTATTGCACTGTTGACTTGATTTTTAGACTTGTTGACTTGACATTACCAACAATTCTATGCAATTCCGCTTTTCAAGTATAAAAGATTTAAAAACACATCAGCACATCATTAATTCAAAAAGTTCTGCCTATACTATTTTACTTAGCCGAGCCCTTGGGGTATTATATAGAAGGAGAGCTGGAATTAATAAAGCTGCGATACTTCAAACCTCACTCAAACATGATCTCCATAAAACGATACATAATAATCAGGCTATAAAATACGACTTGAAATACTTCATTTCGTTGAAATGAAGTAGACTGGTGCTTTGGAGGGGGAAATAATGAAGGGGCAGACAAAGCCGTTCAGTGTGCTGACAAGGGGGGAAACATAAGCTAAATTAAGACGCCATAGCTCAATACTTAAAAACTCCTAGCTGTGCCCCTGCTCTACCAGCTAAAGTTTATGCATCATAGTTGGAGATGCAATAGTCGATAAGAAAAAATATTGTGATAGCATGAGATAAAAGCTGTATTTGTTGGGTAGGACTGTCGTAGAGCTGAAATGAAGGGGTAGGCTGGCAAGAAAAGGAAGAATCGCTAATGGATTGGTTTATAAGTACAATGAAAGTGCATAAAATCCAAATTAGTATCCAGGGAGGTAAAAGAACAAAGACTTTAAAACATTATTTCACATAGAATTCCGAAGTTAGGTTTTAGATTCGGAATATTTGCTGTAACTAGATTTAGCGGTTGAAGCGCTAGGGACTTGGTCCTGAATTTGAGCGAATTGTTTACCGCTAAAAATAGAAAAAGGAGTTGATGAAGGTAAAGACTAAGTATATTGGTTAATATTGCTCCAGATACAGCCTATTAGTTTGGGATGTGGCCAAAATACTGGCTCAGAGTCAGCAGCTTTATCATTTAAGAAATAATTTTTAGAGGGTAATAACGTCGAATAACGGTAATAAACGGTAATAGTTGTCAAATAACGGTAATAAATATGCAGATGGTTGTTAAAACGAAACCTATTCATCTTTTTTAAACTTGCTAACGAAATGGTGAAAGAATTGAAAACAAAGTAAAGACTGGCCTCAGTATATTGGTTACCATTGCCCCAGATGCAACCTAGTAGTTTGGGATGTGGCCAAAATACTTGTTCAGAGCCAGCAGACTTATCACTTAAGAAACAATTTTTAGATGGTAATAACGCCGAATAACGGTGATAAACGGTATTATTTGTCAAATAACGGTAATAATCATACAGATGATTGTTAAAACGAAAAGCATTCACGTTTTGTAAACATGGTAACGAAATGGTGAAAGAATTGAAAATAAAGTAAAGACTGGCCTCAGTATATTGGTTACCATTGCCCCAGATGTAGCCTAGTAGTTTGGGATGTGGCCAAAATACTTGTTCAGAGCCAGCAGCTTTATCATTTAAGAAACAATTTTTAGAGGGTAATAACGTCGTATAACCGTCAAATAATGGTAATAAACGGTAATATTTGTCAAATAACGGTAATAATCATTCAGATGATTGTTAAAACGAAAAGCGTTCACGTTTTGTAAACATGGTAACGAAATGGTGAAAGAATTGAAAACAAAGGATTTACTTTCAGAACATTTGAAATCTTCAAATCTTGCTTTGAATTCATCCTTGAGACTAATTCACGACAATTAGGGGATGGGGACGAAATAAGTTTTTCTAAAACCTAGAAGGCAATTTTTTTAAAATGAAAATACCAGAACAGAAGTATATTTAAAATCATAGGGGGGGGGGGGGGGAGAAGAACACGAAGAAAAGAGTATTTTTCTGAAATAACTACTTTAAACTGTTAAGCCTTTTTCCAAAACTCGTATTGAAAAATTATGTCGCCCTCACCCAAGGCATTTGCACTCTGGTTTGGGTATATCTAATATAATAAGGGGGGAAAACAGCTCAACTGCTCAATATTATAAAAAAAAAATACTAGCTTAGGATAATTCTAGCTTGCGATTACTACTGCGGTACTTGTATAATCTACCCCCTACCCAATATTCTTCATCTAATTAGAACCTTGAATTTTCCATAATTTTGGGAATTAGGGGCCAAAATGTGATGAATATATCATGAAAAGAGAAATCACCAATGCAACAGCACAAACACATGAAAAAAAAAAAAAAAAAAATCCATCCCAACATTTTCAAAGCCTTCATCTTTACACCCTTGATGGAGGTTCCCATTTCTCTTAAATCTTTTTTTAAGGCATCATCCCACCCCATTCTCGAACAAGCCACTTTTCACTTGAACCTAGACGGTCGGCTGACAAGGACAATATTTGGCAATATGTCATCCTTCAATTGCAGAACGTTTCCTAGCTATCTCAACCTTTCTTTCATTGTAAACGTAGTAAGCGGGAGTGAACCAAAAGGAAAAAATGTACAAATAAACTTTAAAACTGTATGAAGACAACAAAATAAACTGATAAATAACCACTTCGTATGATTTAGAGCTCATTAAACGGAAAATGCTAATCTATATAAGTTGTTTATACTAGTCTATACAAGTCTATACTTATCTATACTAGTCTTTAATAGTCTATACCAGTCAATACAAGTCTATACTAGTCTACACTATCTATACTATATATACTAACTCTATATCTAATATAATAAGGGGGAAAAACACTGGTCTATGCAAGTCTATATACTAGTCTATACAAGTTGCAAATTGTTGCTGCATCAATAGTTATAGGCTCGCACACATGAGTTTGTGTATTCCATAGGAGTAGAAACTGGAGAGGAGCCAATTTAAAAATAAACTTTAAAAAAGGTGAATTAAAACAAAAACATCAAAATGTCAGGGGAAAATCGTTAAAATATTCAGATTTTACAGGGGTCAATACCCAAAGGACAGTATCTCTGGTTAACTGCTTGAAAAGGTATATACTTGGCCAGGTTTATCAGTTGGTATTAAAAATCTAAAATTGCTGTTTGCTTCTCTTTTTTTGTTTGTACAAAACGTCCTATGTACAATTATTTTAGACAAATGGGTCGCCAGCTAGAACCACTCTAAACTAGTTTTGTTTTTATCTTTATATGCTTTAATATTGAGCAGCTGAGCTGTCTTTCCTCTATATTACATTACATATACCCAAACCAGAATGGATATACCTTAGGTAAGTGTGACAGGCTTAACCGTTTAAAGTAGAATTTTAGAAAAATGCTGTAAACCACTCATGGGAGCTTTTCTTAAAAAGTTTGGATGGGCATAGACCCTGGGAAAGGCTTGCAACCTCAGAAATTGGGTAGTGACATTAGTAGTCTGTCCAGCGCTGTTTCTCTAAAAACAGTGACTATAGAAATGCTTCTTCGAATTTGTTTTGCTTTGTCATTTTTCTTTTATATTTTTGAAATTGGTTTCTGGTGTTGGACTTTGGAATTTTTTCTCCCTCTCTATCTCCATCCCCTTCTCATGTCTTCTATGGACTTTCTACTTTAATATAATGGGTAATTTGGATAATTCTGCCCAAGGCCGGATTTAAAGCTTTGACGCTTCTAGGCCCTAGCGTTTTTTCGGAGCTCCGTTTTTGCGAGATTTTCGGAAAATCTCCAAAAATTTGGAGATAGTGGAAGCAATCTAGAGAACACAACTGATGAGCTCAAAGTAATGCAAGAGAGAGGTGATACCAAACTCTCAGCTGCCATTCTTGGGAGACATCTGACAGTTTATAAGTGGTTACAGAATTCCTGTGTTGTTTTAAAATTCACTTTTCTGTGAACAGGCACTGTGGCGGTGAGATGAATCTGGCACTTTGACCCAAAATTCACATCAGTCCAGATTGTGTTAAGAAAAAAATCACTCGGTGATAATTCATTGCCGCCCCTGGCATTTTGCACCTCTAGGCCTGAACCTAGTCGGCCTATTGGTAAATATGGGCCTGATTGTATTGCATGTTCCTGCATTGTCTGCGATGAACAATCCCTCGTGACATAATGCTTGTTCTATTCAATTAAATGTATTTCTATCCAAAAGCCTCTTCTTCAATATCCAATAAATCATTAATATATTTAAGCACGTCTGTTTTTCCTATGGTGCTTTATTGTTCTTATTGTTTTATTTAAACTAGCTTTGTATACTTTTTGATTGCCATAACGCAAATACTTTTTGTCTTTCTTTTTCCTCCCTCCTATATCAATTTCATGATAATATTTAATCTCTTACAGAGGTTCACCATTATCAGCCTCTCATCATCAAGATGGTCGTATTTGGGACTTTGGACAGCTCGACTCATATTTGGTAAGTCTTCAAGAACTATGCTGTAGGTGCAATTAAATCTTGCTGTAGGTTATTCATATTATGCTGTAGGTGATTTATTATGGTGATTTATTCAAGTAGGTCATTCAAGAAAGCGGTTCATTCAAGTAGGCGATTAGTTCAAGGTGGTGATTCATTTAGTGGGTGATTCATTCAGTGGGCGATTCATTCGAAATATGCTGTAGGGGATTCATGCTTGGTAAAATTTCAAAAATGATGCTGCATGTGCATTAAAAATACTTGTGATGGGCTAGTTCTAAAGATGTTTTGTGTTTTTCTTTACTCAGATTTGCGTGAGCACACAGAACTTCTTGCTTCATTTGTTTCCACTGTCTCAGTTGAATTTCAAGATCCTTTGGGGTCTTTAATTATAATTTTTGAGATTTCTAATTTAAGACTATCATGTTCTCAAGTTTCTGAAAGTCATCTATGGATGCAGTTGATACGTCAATTATAGGGCAATTCATAAATTCGTTTCTTTGTGTTTTCATTGAGATTTATGCCTAATCATCGGTACTAATTAAACAGAACTCTTTGGTGTAGTTTATTTTTAGTATCTAATTTGGACTTCTCAAGATTGTTCTCGAATTTCATTTGTTTTTTACTTTTTTTGAGACTTCATGACTTTTTTGAGATTTCTAGTTGAAGGCTACTATGCCTGATGACTTTCCAAGAGTTTTTTCCATAAATAAGTTAGAAACAAAATGAAAAGCTAATCTAAAAACTGCTACTGTTTTTTTTAAACGGGTATTTATACCCCATGACCAAGTCTGAGAACACTGAACTTATTGTTTCTGTTTGTTTCCACTATTTCCTTCTTAGTTTTGGATATTTCAAAATTTTACAAAAAATATTTTAAAATTTTTAATTTAAGACTAACATATGTGGGAAATATTCTTTTTTAACTATATTAGACATTGATGGGGCTCCTTGACACTACCACCTTTGGATTTTAAAATATTTTAGAAATAAATATGTGAATATATATTTTTTTTGATTTGTAGCTACAATTTCATTGTTAACTAAAAAAGAGAAAATACGGCTTTTCATACCAAAATCCATATGTGAATTTATTTAGAAATGCTTAAAAATCCCCAGAAAACTCACAAGGAAGCTGGATGAGTCATTTCAGCATTTAAAAATTGTCTGATAATTTAATATCTACGCTAATGAATGCGAAAAATCAGTATATTAGAATGAATTTCATCTCCCCATTTCGTCCAGGGAAAAGACGACGAATTAGTAGACTTTCTAAAATATTATAGCATCGATAGTAATAGCCTGTCTTGAGCACCTTAAACACGTTTTTTCAAAAACGTATTTATTATTCAAAGAGTGAAAAACACCTTATTTTTTTAATCATTGTGCGTCTAAATGGACGCACTTACGCACGGACACAAGAACTTAGTCTCATGTCAATTCAAAATGCGCTATGAGACTTTGGTTAAATTTATAGTATTGCCTATATTCTTTAACTTAACATGCTTCTATCAATACTTTTCCGGTATTCTATTTAGTTACCAGTTTGCTTAGAAGTTTTTGCCTTTTCCAAAATATGGCAAGTGTCTTTTTGTCTCTCTGTAATTCCTAGTAAAGGGAGCGTTTGAGTTCAGCATTGTCTTTATTGTACATTTGATGTTAAATATTTTGTTGTAAACGGTTCAGCATCAATTACAGTAATATATCACAGACACAAAAACCAAGCACATCCCAGCCAAGATAGGCTCGGGTTTTGCCGGAACTTCCAAATTTAGAGCATAGTTTTTTTTTCATTAATTTGGGAAGGTTTTTAGAAGAAATAATAAATACGAGTATATGACACTGTCTGTACGTGCCTCAAAAAATCAAATACAAAAAAATAACAAAATTTTTAAAATTTATTCACACTATCTGTACGTGCCTCAAAAAATCAAATACAAAAAAAAACAAAATTTTAAAAATTTATTCTTAAAAAATTTTAGTTGTGTCTTTGAAGCACTTCAAGACATATTTCATTCTTATTTTTGAAAAAAACACATATTAAGATTTGAAATAACCGTAAAATATAAAATATAATATAACAAAAGGACAAAAATGTTTTCAGAATCGCTAAAAAGCACACATAAGAATATCAAGTGAGTTGGGAGGGTCCCTTGGCCAGAAAGTTGAAGTGCCTAAAAGCAGTAGAATCTGAGATTTGGTAGAATAAAAATCAGTTTTTATAGAATTTGATTGTATAGCGAAAATAAGTATCTGAAATATGGTTCGGTATTTTTGGTAACAAATATTTTGGCACTGTCACTGTCCTGTACGTGCCTCAAAAATACCGACACTGTCTGTACGTGCCTCAAAAAATCAAATACAAAAAAATAACAAAATTTTTAAAATTTATTCACACTATCTGTACGTGCCTCAAAAAATCAAATACAAAAAAATAACAAAATTTTTAAAATTTATTCTTTAAAAATTTTAGTTGTGTCTTTGAAGCACTTCAAGACATATTTCATTTTTATTTTTGAAAAAAGACGTATTAAGATTTGAAATAACCGTAAAATATAAAATATAATATAACAAAAGGACAAAAATGTTTTCAGAATCGCTAAAAAGCACACATAAGAATATCAAGTGAGTTGGGAGGGTCCCTTGGCCAGAAAGTTGAAGTGCCTAAAAGCAGTGGAATCTGAGATTTGGTAGAATAAAAATCAGTTTTTATAGAATTTGATTGTATAGCGAAAATAAGTATCTGAAATATGGTTCGGTATTTTTGGTAACAAATATTTTGGGATCGTAAATGCAACACACACACATACACACATAAAAAAAAAGAAAAAAGAAAAAACAAACTCCGAACAGCTAAAACATTTTCGTATAAATCGCCATAGGTCTAATCGATTAGCCTATCCTGAAAGATAAACGAGAACTATTTTCTGAACGTAAAGCTCTATCTGTAGTATTAAAAAAACCAACTCTGGCGTTTTCTTGTCTTGAGGGGATTATGAACCTTAAAATAAGGGCAAAACCTTTTGAGGTCTTGTACCAACATCATATCCATATAGGTTGACTGAAACACAACTGAACTGAATGTACCTAAGCAGCAAAAAATAAAATATCAACATTGATGCTTCCTAACCAGGGTATTTATACCTAAGGTTGAATCCAGGGGGAGGGGTTTATCGGTTTGTCCCCCCCCCAGAAATTTTATCCGACTTGTGCAAAAAGTAAAAAAAAAACATATAAACAATTTTTTCTACTTTTTTAAAGTTTTTGTATCCCCCCCCAAAAAAAAATCCTGAATACACCCTTTTTGATACCCTTATCTGTAACCCCTATCTATAACCTGATGATGACAGGCACAGGTCCTGTCGAAATTATCGTTAGAAGAAAAATCAATCACCTGTCATCCATAGCTTAGGTAAGCTTATTATCTTCTATCATCATTATGTATGAAAGTCAGGTTGGCCTTAGAGAATATGTTTAATTTATGGGAAAAAATGTTAAAATATACATAGGATTTTATTTCGAATAAGTGAAGTTCATTTTTGTTTTATTTAAAACTCAGCTTTCAAACCAAGGTTTCCTAATTTAAACTCAATTTTTCCCACTTATTTCTTCTGAGTTCAATGGAACTGTCTAGTTCTGAGGAAATTTAGATGATACGTTGTATATCTAATTATAGGATTGAGATAATTCTACAACTAGTATTGTATTAAATGAAACTAGTCCATTGAAAAAGAATTCTTCTCATTAGCACGTTTTGTGTTTACGTACATTTTAATAATTTCAGTCGTTTTTACCAAGTGCGGCTTCAACTCCAGGGGCCAGTGGACCCTCCATGTCTTTTCCATTTGAACGCCGAAGGACTGACTCTGAGTCAATGATGTCGAATAGCTCAATGACGAGGGCCAATTCAGCTCAATCTCATTTTATGCAGGTACTCCCTCTATTAAGGATCAGCTGAATTAGTATTTTTTTTTTAGAATATTACGTTTTATGTATCTATTTTATCTTTGTCTGGTTTTAAAGCTGGCGTCTTCACAAATTAATCACTCAAGGCAGATGAAGTTAGATGAGGTTAGATGAAGGCGTTAATTGGAATTTTCTAACCTATTAAACTTTTCATTTATCCTTGTCCTTCAGTTAAATCTTTACTCTGCCCAGTTGTGAAAATAAAACAATGCAAGTCTATTTTCCACTGTCCAAAATAACAGCGTTGCTAACATTCTTCCATGGAAACATCGTGGATCGTGGAAACTTCCGTGGATCGTAGAAACAGAAGTGGTAGGTAACAAAATTACTTGCTTATAACTTTTAGAAACGTAGAAAATGAGTGGGAAATACAAAATATAGAAGCTTGGAAAATAAATTTTGCAATTTATTTGAAATTTTAAATGCATAGAAAAGAAGCTTAGAAAAGAAGCCTAATAGGTTGTCTTATCCATGAAGGTGTTTGTATGGAAACAACAAAAGAACTTGCTAGCTAAGACATATTGTCAATCATGAATCTTTTACCAATGGTTATAGCATAGAAATTAGTCACCCTACTTTCCTATGACTTGAAACATTTATGGGGAGGGGGAAATGACCTACAAACCCCATTAGTCTCTAAAAGGGATACGCTAAGCCATTGACATTTAGATAGAGAATTTTGTTGGGGGGGGGATTAACTCTGTAATTTAGCAATTAAGAAAGTATTTTAAGACTTGCGTTCCCTGTTCTAGTTTTTGCTACTTTTTTTTCGAGAGTCCTAAGGTTTTAATAATTCAACCTAAAACGATAACTTTGTTATCACTAGATAACTGAGATTCAGTCTTATCTATTGACCTTAATTTTTTTTTTAAACTGAAAACACATTGAAAAGGTTGAAAAAATAGGAAAATGCTCCCATTTTTAAAAATTCTGTATCGCTCTTGAAGAAAAATTTTAAGTAGTATTGCAATCCTGTATCAATATGGGATACGCTTGAAATTAACAAATCCAATGATGAAAGTATATTTGCCTCTGGGCACAAGTTATAGCTGTATGATAGGCTTAGCTGTATGATAGGCTCTCTAAATCACAGAGAACACAAACCTTAAGCTTTACAAAAGCATTCTCTTTGTAAGATTATCTAATAAAACTTTGTCAGCATAATTCTCACAATTGTTCTCATCCGTATTGCGTCAACTATTAGACTTACTATCTATTTGGATCCAGTGTGCTATTACCCCATCATTGTGGTATTGTGACCCAAAAAATGTGTTTTTATCAATATCGATTTTTGATAATGAATATTTTTTCAATTTTGATTGCAAATAATACTAATCGGTGGGTTTTTAAGTGGGGGGAGGGATGGCTTCCCTTATTATGACTTTTATATTGGATATGATAATGGTAGGTTAATGTACGTAGTACGAAGTAAAAAAAATACTTGTAGAAACCTAGTTGTTATGTCTTTAGTTGTTTAAGGTCATTTATACCGTTAATGACGGTTTAATTTGATAGTCTAGTTAGATTGTTTGGACAGTGTGACTATAAAATTAATTCAGTACTTGATTTTACGACATGCAAGTCCTCTAAATACTACTACTACTACTACTAATAACTCACTGCAGCACCAAGCCGCCTGAGGCCAACACAGCTACGCACGCTCCTCCTCCAACCTAATCTATTTAAAGCCTCCCTCTTTACACCCTCCCAGGAAGTTCCCATTTCCTTTAAATCCTTATTTATGACGTCCTCCCAACCCAGACAAGGACGACCTGCTTTCCGTGTAGCCCCAGACGGTTGGCCAAAAAGGACAATCTTCGGTAATCTGTCATCCTTCATCCGTAGAACGTGGCCTAGCCATCTCAACCTTTCTTTCATTATAGCCCCAGAAAGCGGGATTGAACCACACTTTTCGTACAACCTACTGTTTGAAATACGGTCAGTCAGCCGGGTACCCAGAACAATCCGTAGGCAATTTCTCTGGAAAACATCTAGTAAATTTTCATCTGCTTTTCGGAGTGTCCATGCTTCAGAGCCATATTTGACCACTGTCATCACTGTAGCTTCCAATATTCTAATCTTGGTTTGTAGGCTTATCTTTCTATTCTTCCAAACTTTTTTTAACTGTGAAAAAACACCCTGAGCTTTAGCTATTCTACTTTTAACATCTTCACTGCTCCCACCATCTTTACTAATAATACTACCAAGGTAACTGAAGCTCCCAACCTGATCAATCTTTTCGTTACCTAAGGTCACCTGTTCATCTTCACTTATTCCTAACCTTAGTGACTTAGTCTTCTTAACATTAATTTTCAAGCCTATTTTAGCACCCTGAACTCGTAAAACCTCTAAAAATTCATTCATTTTGCTCACACTTTCATCTAATATGCTTAAATCATCAGCATAATCTGGACCTTAGAAAGGCTGTGTCATTGTTGACTAAGTATATACAGATTGCAAACTTGTCAAATATTTTATGATTTTACATGAAACTTTAAATTTTCTTTCGTCCTAAGTAAAAACTAACAAATTAACCGGCAACTGTTTTTTTTTTGAACTAACAAAATTGCTAGCTAGTATTGTTGAAAATTTTCACTAGCAAATCGAATCGTTGCTGGAGAAAATTGCTTGAAAATTAACTAATACCACTAAAACTACACTACGGCCCTAAGCCACCTGAGACTAAAGCAGATGCGCAGGCTCCTCATCAACCCCAAACTCAGAGCCTTTATCTATTAGTCAAGATTCAGTACAATGCTGTCTTGTTTATTACACAATCATTTTCCGGGAAGTGCCATTCCTCAAGGTCACCCTATAGCGCTGCTTACAGTCATAGATCTGATTTGCACATTGACATGCTAACAAAATTTTAATCAAAACAATAATGTAGTAGAAAAAAAATAATGAAAGAGGGCTGCTGTGGGGACCGTTGTGTGCGGTGGCAGATGGCACAGTGGCAGCACGCTGTAAGTGTGGGGACCGAATTTCTTTTTTCTTTTCTCTGTTTTAACAAACTATGTCCGTTTTTGTCGCTCTCAAAAATCCTTCTGTGTCTATATGTCTAATAAGGGACCTATCTCACGGCGTTAAAGAGCAAAATTAGACCTTTTTGGGGGAACAAATAGAACACCGGAATATAGGAACATAGGATGAAAATCTGTGCTGTAACTCTGCGGTACGAAAGTCTCCGTTGAGAAAAAGTACTTCCATAAAGTATGTACATACGTAAAAGTACGTAAGTAATGCGCCTTTTTGTTTTTATGACTCAAAAAAGAACATAAGTACATTTATTTCCATGATTTACCCCTCGCCCCTCTCCTACAAGAATCAAATATTGGCAGCAATCCATTTGTTCAGCCCTATGTACTGTGCTTGGACAAGGCCATATCCAGTATTTTTCTTCGAGGACGCAAGTGCCAAAAGCACTGTGTTGGAGGCCTTACCAAAGGAACTTTTGTTCGGGGGGGGGATTAAAGGTCCTTTTACCTCCATTTCTAAAATAAAATTGCGATTTAGAGAAATATTTGTAGCTGTATAGGAGAAATAATCTTTATATGACCAAATTATGAGTCAGAGAAACATTTCGGGGGAGGAGGAATTAAAGCTTTAAATAGGAAACGTGCTGAAACTCTGGTATAATATTAAAAATTTTCTGCAGTGAAACTGTTTGTTGTATAAGAAAACTCCGACAGTTTCCGAATAATATTAAGGCACTTCTCTAGAAATTTCCGCCGGTGTTGAAATCGAATCCACGAACCTTACGTAGCTAGCCAGATTTTCTACCCTACAGCCAATAAGGTACAACAAAGAATTTTTCTTATAGTTATAATATAGGCTATATTGTCAAGTGAACATACAAACATATTAGATATATATATATATATATATATATATATATATATATATATATATATATATATATATATATATATATATATATATATATATATATATATATATATATATATATATATATATATATATATATATATATATATATATATATATATATATATATATATATATATATATATATATATATATATATATATATATATATATATATATATATATATATATATATATATATATATATATATATATATAATACATATATTTGGCAGTATATATATATATCTTTTCTTAGAGTTATAGTATAGGATATATCGTCAAGTGAACACACACACACACACACATATATATATATATATATATATATATATATATATATATATATATATATATATATATATATATATATATATATATATATATATATATATATATATATATAATATTTTTCTTTACTTCACTATATATATGGGCTATATATTTCCTAATTATTATTATTTTTATTTTTTAAAATTAATATTAAGTTTCCAATTTAGTAGGTCTCCCTCATCTTGGTCTGTATTTTTATTTATGAAGACTTCAATTAATTGTATTTATTTTTCACAGGACGAGCAATATGGGACAGATTGGCTTGACAGACCAACAAAAATCAAAAGAGAATATTTGCCGTTTAATGCTACAAGTATTCCCCCTCCTTCCATTAGTGACTCCGGCTCTTTCGACGCCAACCTTGGGATAACCTGTAAGTGTGGTTTTGTTTCATTATTTTCTTTGATGTTATTATTGAACCAGTTGGACATTCATTTTTGATTTTTTTTTTCTCTACATAAAGATAGAAAACCATTGAATTAGAGCATATAGAATCCACAGAGCGTCTTGGACGATACCCATAAAAAAGAAATAAAAAACGAAGCCTACACTGTTTTGGGAAAACCAGAAAAAAAGGTAGTTTGCCTGCTCCCCACGAAATTCTAGGATCACTCACCCTCTTCCCAACAAAAAAAAATTCCTTCAAGTTCCAACTCAGTCTCAAGGATATTACTTTTATGATTCACATATTCTCATCTCCCCGTTTGTATCTCTCGCTCCTACTTTGGCTTGTTTTGGAACATATAGACTTACCCAAGAAAATTGTGAAAAAGCTAGATTTTAAAAGAAATTTTCAATCCCTTCTACAGTTAATATGCTTAAATCAAATAATACACTTAAAAATTTGAATAGCTGATATCTATTAAAGAAAAGGTTAACAGAACATATTATTTACCCTTGATCACAGGTTCCTCTTATTGTATTTTCTGTTGGGTTTGAATTATATTATTGTGAATTTGCCATGCTGGGGTAGCCTCCCTCTTCCTTCTTCTACTTTAAGTTATCATGTTCTTTCTCTTTCTTTGTTTTGTGTTATTTGTGTTTTGGGTCATAAAGCTTATTTTGAGAATTGGTAACGTTTGATTCAAGCTCAGCTCTCTGTTAGCTCTATTTGAATATTAATATTTCTCTATATTATGTTTAGGTAAAACTCTTGAATCCTCAAGCCCTGAAACAAAATAGAGTGAATATAACATTTGTTAGCTTTTAAAGAAACCCACAGACTGTAAATTTACCCCATTTATTCCCAAGTGCTCTAAGTCCTCATTTTCTCCGCACATCTGGCAAAAATACGGGCCTCTCTGTGACCTTAACTTCCTTCGTGTGAAATACTTCCTTCTTTCACTGCAAGGCATAAAATTACCCCTTATTGAAATGACCCACCTTATATTGTTGGTTTTTGAGAGTTAAACCTCTTTCGAGGTTTAACCTAACTTCTGGTTCAAGGTGAAAAATTTTGTCCAGCGAAATCGACCAAGTATGGTCGCCTCTTGAAATATCCAGCTAGCGTACTGAAAGTGATCTTCCTAGAAAATTTTCAGGAGAAAAAAAACAAAAACAAATTAAGCTATATTTCCGATTTCTTTTCACAAAATGCCGTTTAGACCAATGTGGATGAAAGAGATTCCACCCCCTTGCCTTCATTCACTTGAAGGAGCGTATTAGAGCTAAAGGTGAATTCACACGTACATTTAGCTAGAAATTATTGTCTTCGTAAAATTGCTTTCTATCAAGTATAATCGTATTTGTTTTCTTTTTATAAACATACCTGACTGTAATAAATTTTCATCAATATTTTTTTCCAAATTTCCTTGAAATTCATAAAAATATTAATCGCTTAAATATAATTTTAGCAAATGTATTTTTTAACTTGCATTTGTTCAGTCATAACAATTTTTTAGTTGTTTCGTTGTTAAAATTTGTTATTTCAAGACTTTGAATGACTTGACGTAACGTAAGTTGACATTTTCTTTAAGATAATCGCGCTTTGACAAATAAAGAGGTTGCAACTCTTTGGTTGTTTGCCAAATACTTTGAGAAATGCTAATAGCCTACAAGAGTTCAAAAGTAAGATTAAAAGCTTCTTATTGGAAAATATTGAATTAGATCCTATTTCTTTTACCGATAGTTCTCTATGTTTTGTTTTATTAATTTACGTTTGTTTTCTTTTCTTTTCCCTTCTTTTCTTTTCTTACCTTATATTTCTTTTCTTGATGATTGAATGAATACTGCCACCCGTTATGGGCAGTGCTCTCTTAGGGTGTAGTTAGTTTACAGTGTGTGATTTGTTTTTTATTAATAAACGAATTGAGAAATTAAAAATTGTAACCCATGGCATTTTAACTAAACATTTTTTTTGTAATTTGTTAACGTGAAGGCTACACTTGTTATTTTCGAATTTTTTTGTTGCTGTTTTATGTTGAAATTGCTTTTTTATTATGTGGTTGCCGTTTTTTATATTATTGCTGTTTTTTAGGTTAAACCTCCTTTGAGATTTAATCTAACTTTTGGCTCAAGACGACAGATTGTGCCAAGTGAAATCGACTAAGCACGGTCACCTTGTGACTAAGGAAAATAATGCTTACTTTTCCTGAGTCACAGTAGTGCTACAAATTAAGATTCGACTAAGCACGGTCACCTTGTGACTAAGGAAAATAATTCTTACTTTTCCTGAGTCACAGTAGTGCTACAAATTAAGATTCGACTAAGCACGGTCACCTTGTGACTAAGGAAAATAATGCTTACTTTTCCTGAGTCACAGTAGTGCTACAAATTAAGATTCGACTAAGCACGGTCACCTTGTGACTAAGGAAAATAATTCTTACTTTTCCTGAGTCACAGTAGTGCTACAAATTAAGATTTGACTAAGCACGGTCACCTTGTGACTAAGGAAAATAATGCTTACTTTTCCTGAGTCACAGTAGTGCTACAAATTAAGATTCGACTAAGCATGGTCACCTTGTGACTAAGGAAGATAATGCTTACTTTTCCTGAGTCACAGTAGTGCTACAAATTAAGATTCGACTAAGCACGGTCACCTTGTGACTAAGGAAAATAATGCTTACTTTTCCTGAGTCACAGTAGTGCTACAAATTAAGATTCGACTAAGCACGGTCACCTTGTGACTAAGGAAAATAATGCTTACTTTTCCTGAGTCACAGTAGTGCTACAAATTAAGATTTTTCCTCACGAGACTGTTTCGTTTAGAAACACATTTTGAAACTTTTGGTTACAATGGACTAATTTACCCATTAATGACTCAATCAATCAATCGTAACTTACTAGTGTAAGTTAATTGTGTTACTTAAGTGAGTACAATTGTACTCACTTCTGTCCTAGTTAAATTATGTTGAGAACTGCATATTTCGTGGTTTTCATTTAATAGATAATTTGTGTCCTTCAAAGTAGGCTACTATACATTTGTTTTCTTTTTTTGAGTGATCTTAAGTATATTGTAAACGGAAAATTTTATTTCAATTCCATTTTCTTCCAGATCCACTATCAATACCTCCTGTGTGGTGCGGCAGGATACCAACACGCGAATACAACAGAAATGTAGTTGTATTTTCATGCAAGGTTTTCCTTGGTGGAGTACCTTGGGATACAGACGATGAACTTCTAGCTTCAACGTTCCAGGTAGGGTTTATGATAACAAAATACTATTGAATGCCTCATAGCTACCCTGCGTCTTTTCATTTACATTCTTTTTTATGGCTAAAGCCTCCTACTACTGTTCCTAAGAGCCTAGTTTTAAAATTTAAAGTACCTGGGGTACCAAAATTTTAACATTTTTAGCCCCCTGGAACTATCACTAGTCTCTTCATCCTGAAAACCACAGTTTCCTTAGGTATCTTTTTCTGCTCTTTCAAATTATAAGGCTTTAAGGCAACTCCAGATTTTGTCAATATTACCAAGTTGAATCCTGAAAATAAATTTGCAAAACTTATTACTTAAATTTGACAACGCTTTCCGTCCATCAGAATTTAAATTTTAACAATCTACTAATTAGAAAAAGAGCTACACTTTCAAACTAAATGTTTCACGTTCTTAAACTGTTCAGTACAATATGTTTTAGTTTTTTGTTTTTACTGATTTTCCACCTATTTTTTTTTATTTTGACACTTACTTTTCCCAAAAAATATGTAATTACATATGGAATTTAAAAAAAAAATCGAGTTATTGGCCTAAATTTTTAAGATAGGTATCTATGGTTGTGATTCTTTCGTAATTTTCTACTCAATTTATCAGTTTTTTCCACTATCCTTGGTACTTCAATTATTGGCTCATTGCCAAAAGGTATTAGCCTACCGATTCTTAACTGAAACGTGCAAAAACTGTAACTTTTTTAAAATATACTTTTTTATACTATCTCTTATACTATCTCGTTTTTTTATAACTATCTCTTTTAAAACATACTTGAGAAATAAGATGGACGGGGACAGAATTTGAACGGTCTTTGGCTGACAGATTTTAGGTCACTCGATGAAGATCGATTTAAGTCAAAGCTCAATTTAGGACACTCCATTTTAGGAATATATTAGGGTTACTTCTATTTTTTTGGAAGACTCAGATGATTTTTATCCCGTCAGACTTCTGCTGAAATTTACATAGCAGCGTTTCTTGGTGGTTTTTGTACGGTTTTCTTTGTCGACAGGCATCTTTCATAAATTTAGTTTAGAGGAGTCGCAAATTCTGGTGCATGTTTAATTTAAATTGTATTGACGTTGTAAAATTTTAAATTAAGGCCGTAATCAAATGGATGTTACAGAAACTTGGTAACATATCCATTTGCATACTAACAAATCACTGCAGGTCCAAGCCCCCTGAAACCAACATGGCTTTGCAAGCTCCTCCTTTATCCCAATCTATTTAAAGACTCCCACTTCACACCCTCCCAAAAAGTATCCATATCACTTTTATCCTCCCTTATGACGTCCTCCGACCCGTTTAGGGACAAACTGCTTTTTGTTTGGTCCCAGAGGGTTGGCCAAAAAATACAATCTTTGGCAATATGTCATCCTGCATTAGCAGGATGACATATCTTAGCCACATTATCTTAGCCACTTATGAAGCCTTAGCCACTTCAACCTTTCCCTCACCGTAGCCCTAGAAAGTGGAATAGAACCTTGTTTTTCGCGCAGCTTACTTTTTGAAATATGGTCAGTCAGACTTTTAGCTAAAACCATCCATGCACAGTTTCTCTAAAAAAAATTCTAATAAATCCTCCACCGTCCTCCACCGTCAACTGCCATGACTGTGGCTTCTATTCTGATCCTGGTTCACATACTTATCTTCCTTTCCTCCCAAAATATTTTAAACTGTGGAAAAACACTCTCGGCTTTAGCTATTCTAATTTTAACACACTACCTGGATAAGTAAAGCTATCCACTTGATTTATTTTTTCGTTACCCAGCATCAGCTCTTTACCTTTATTTATTTCTAGTCTAACCGGCTCAGTCTTCTTCACGTTATTTCAAAGTGCAAAAATTTAAGCTGGGCCCACATGCTATATGTTTTCTATAAGCAGAAAATATATAAAATATTTCATTTTACATAGAAGCTGTAAAAGAGATTAGCGTCATGAATACTCCTAGCGGCAGGGTTGGGAACTAATAAAAGGAGCCATTATAGCGATATTAGTGCTATCAACCATAGCGGCAGGTTTTGGAAGTAAAATTTCTGTCAATATAGCTACACTAGCGCTATCTGTGTCCATACAAATCTATATAGGTACACCAAAAGAGTTTATTTTATTTTTGCTGGGTAGGGAAAACCTGTGTAAAACCATTGCAAGGGGTCCTACTTAAAACATCCATTTTGTTTGGGTTTGTATTGCTGAAACAAAACAGAGGTTAAGAAGGGGGGTCTGTAACCAGAACTCAGCCATATCTCTGTACAACCCTACCTATGCTTAGCACTCATTTTACCCAAGGCTGATAATTGCATTTTCAATTGCTTACAATTATTTCCAACGGTTACAATGGTCTAGTTCTATAAAGTTACTTAATTCGTCACATTGACGGTTGAACACATTGGTAATTGAAATATTAAATTTTCGATTGCTTTTAGGAATTTGGAAATATCCGCGTAGAATGGCCAAATAGAGACAATTGCCCTGCACCCCCAAAGGGCTATGTCTACATAATTTTTGAAAGCGAAAAACAGGTGAAGAAAATGCTTGGGCGCTGTACCATTGATCCTAGAGATGGAGGGTCTTACTTTTATGTCTCATCAAGGAAATTTAGAGCGAAAGAGGTATGCAGAAAGCGTAGTTTCAGCGGCTATAATAAAACTGTAAATGTCGAGAATTTTTTTGGTTATTCCTGCATATTTGCGGGATTATTTTATTAGTTTTGCAGTAATGCAAGTCACGTAAATTTGCTAAAAAATTTGATTAGAGTAAGACTCGAGAACCCTTTCTAACTAGCTATGTAAATACTGCATAAAGCCTCAGTGCCTTTTATTTATAAATAAATCAAAATATTGGAAAAAATAAGTGAGTGCCAAATTTTATCATCAGAATAGTGAATAAGTATATTTTTTTAAATTTAAGAAAGCTTTGCATTAAAACTTTTAATTTAAATGGTTAACTTTTAAAGTTAACTTCAAATTTTAATTTAAAGTTTTTAACTTTTTAAATTTCTTATCAGAATAGTGATTAAGTTTTACTTTTTAAATTCAAGAAAGCTTTGAATTAAAATTTTTAATCTAAATTATAAAGGTAACCTTAAATTCTAATTCAAACTTTTTAACTTTTTAAATTTCTATTCAGAATAGAGAATTAATTTCACTTTTGCCTTTTATTTTCTTAAAAAAGAAAGTAAAATATTGTTTTCTGACATGATATTAACCTTGTGAACTGTGTTCAGGTCAAGATAATAGTGGATGTCAGATTTTATTTCTTCTATATAGATTGTTGGCAGCAAAGATCACTTATAAGGCGAAATCAAATTACGTTATTTAAAGCAGTCTCCACGAGTCTCTTCTTGGTGCGAATTTTCAATATTCTATCTGACATTCTGCCATAATTTCTGCCATATTTTCTGCCAGAAACCTGCCATATTTCTGCTCTCTAATTTTGTTAGCAAATTTCTAACAAAATTAGTTCAGTTAACAAGAAAGTTCTCATATTTCTGCTTTCTAATCTTAGTTAGCAAAATCTAACTTTGCTAACCTATGGAGTGTAGTGATAGAAGGTTTTTAGATGAACATAAATTAAAATTAAAAAAGATTCAGCAGATAAAGCCCTGAAAAAAAAACAGGAAAAACTCTATTTAAAGAATAAATCAAACAACCATGTATTAGTTCTTATATTTTCACATCCCTGGAGCCATGAGAATGACATTTAAAACTGAGTTCAAAGAGATAAATCTTAACTATAAATTGGAATTCATAATATAATTTCAAAAGAATCCGTAAAACATAGTTCAAGAATGTTCATTTAAAAATAAATACCCCAAGTAACAAGGGCAGTAAAATTAAATCTGATTTGTTTAATTGGCTAAGCGGCATGTATATCCTTAAAAATTTAGAAACTTTCCAACTATTTTGTTCTATTTTCAAAGAAAATGTAGCGTAAAAGGTTAATTTTACTTACAGTTTTAATTAAAACTTTACCCTTTACTTATTTATTCCTATATTTTTATTTTATTTCTAAGTAGAAAATATATGGAATTTCACAGTTCTTAAAAGAATATGTAATAGGTAAGTATTTATAGGGATGTATTCCCTATTGTATTCCCAAGCCTCCTTCAGGAGACTTGAGCCATGTAATATATCATTAAAAGAACAGAGTTTTTTTCAAACTGATGAATCTTAACTACAAAGCATAATTAAGAATAAAAGTTAAAAAAAACTTAAACTTAACTTTAAACTTAAACTTTTTTGCGTGCTGACATTGTCTGCGTTGGACATTGATCGCCTTATACAATGCCTTCGGCCAGGATTTTAATCCGTGGCTGGGGGCAAACTCATCTTTACGCTTCCGATGTATTTCCATCAGGTTTCTCCAGATCAAACAATTTGTGGTAACGAACTGTGGTAAGGAGCGACCCGGCTCAAAAGTAACCAAAACTCTAAAAAATAGAATTTTGATATCAATAGCTAAATCAAAAGAATCGCATTTTAATGCTTATTTTAAATATATAAGTTTAATTAAGTTTAGTCATACCCATCAAAAGTTACGAGCCTGAGAAAATTTGCCTGGGAAACACCCCCTAAAAGTCACAGAATCTTAACGAAAATCACACCGTCAGATTCAGCGTATTAGAGAACACTATTTTAGAAGTTTCAAGCTCCTATCTACAAAAATGTGGAATTTTGTATTTTTTGCCAGGAGGCAGATCATGGATGCGTGTTTATTTGTTTTTTTTTCTTTCCCAGGGGTGATCGTATCGACCCAGTGGTCCTAGAATCTTGCGATAGGGCTCATTATAACGTAAATGAAAAGTTCTAGTGCCCATTTTAAGTGACCAAAAAAATGGAGGGCACCTAGATCCCCTCCCACGTTAATTATTTTTCCAAAGTCACCAGATCAAAATTCTGAGATAGCCATTTTATTCAGCGTAGTCAAAAAACCTTATAACTATGTCTTTGGGGACGACTTACTCCCTGCAGTCCCCGTGGGAGGGGCCACAAGTTACAAACTTTGACCAGTGCTTACATATAGTAATGGTTATTTGGAAGTGTACAGACGTTTTCAGGGGGATTTTTACGTTGGGGGGGGGGTTGAGAAGAGGGGGATGTGTTGGGGAAACTTTCCTTGGAGGAATTTGTCATGGGGGAAGAAAATTTTCATGAAGGGAGCGCAAGATTATCTAGCATTATTGAAAAAATACAATGAAAAAATAAATATGAAAAAGTTTCTTCAACTGAAAGTAAGGAGAAGCATTAAAATTTAAAACGAACAGAAATTATTACGCATATGATGGGCTCACCTCCTCCTAATACCTCGCTCTTTTTAAAGCTAAAGTATTTTTAGTAATTTCAACTATTTATTCTACTTCTTTTGGGATTCAGGGGGTCATTTTTAAGAATTTGGAACAAATTTAAGCTTTAGTGTAAAGAGTGAAGCTCTGACGAAGGAGTGAACCCCTTCGTATACGTAATAAAAACATGAGACTACAGAAGTTTGCTACGTAAGCTAATTTGTAAGTTACGTATATCTTTTACTAATAAAAATATTTGTAAAAAAATTAAAGTTCCAGTTGCCTTTTTAAGTAACCAAAAATTGGAGGGCAACTAGGCCTCCTCCCCTGCTCCTTTTTTTCTCAAAATCATTCGATCAAAACTATGAGAAAGCCATTTAGCAAAAAAAATGCAAATTTCGTTTTAATTATTCATCTGCGGAGAGCCAAAATCAAAACATGCATTGATTCAAAAACGTTCAGAAATTAAATTAAAAAAAAACAAGTTTTTTTAAAGGAAAGTAAGGAGTGACATTAAAACTTAAAACGAACAGAAATTACTCCGTATATGAAAGGGGCTTTTCCTCCTCAACGCCCCGCTTTCTTACGCTAAAGTTTTTTCCTGTTTTAAAAAGTTAAGTTGAGAGAAAGAGTCAAACTAGCGTAGAGAGCAGGGTGTTGAGGAGGAAAAGCCCCTTTTAATATAAATATAATAATAAGAATAATAAAATAATCGACTTAAAATAATCGAAATAATTTGATTCTTTTTCTTTACTCTACTTTTTAAAACAGTAAAAAAAATTAACGTAAAGAGCGGGGCGTTGATGAGGAAGCATCTCCTTTCATATATGAAGTAATTTCTGTCCGTTTTAAGTTTTAATGTCGCTCCTTACTTTCCGTTACAAAAACTTGTTTTTTTATTTAATTTACCAATTTAAAGCCGGGTCGACTCTGGCTTAGCCTACACAGTCACGCTATTGACCCCTGTTTCACACTAAATAGCCAGTGGCATGCGGACTCGAACCTCCGACCTCAGAATTTTAAGTTTGGACCCCTAACCACTCGGCTAGGATGAGTGGTTTCAAACGAGTCCATAAAAACAAAGTTCTAAATTATTTTGCTCTTTTCATTTAAAAATGACTTAAAGTAGCAGGGAGACTGACGACCGAATCAATCATTCAAATCATTTCTATTAGTAAAATGGAACTATCTTAATATAAAGCGGAATATATCTTAAAAACTAAAAAGGTGTAAACGTATGAGCAGTCCACTACATAAGGGGACATATTAAGAAAACAATTCTTGCTTCATACTATGCAAAATAATCCTAGTTAGGATAATCACTTCTTTAACTGTTATACAATTTTTTAAACAAAATTGTGAAAAATACTGTAGATTTGACTGCATTTATCCATTTCACTATAAACACTGTCACTGTCATCTACACTGTCACGATAAACACTGTCACGATAAACACTGTCACTGTCATCTACCAAAAAGATACTAATAGGCAAATATTGATAAATAGTTACGAAGACCACACTGCCTTTCCATCACAAACACCAAAAACAAGAAAAACAATAGAGAATTTCTCAAGATAGTGGGAAACAAATTAGAATGAATATTTCCGCCCTATGTCCAAGGACCGTCCTCAGCAATACAAATATATATAAGAAGAAACAACTTACAACAGGATAAAATCAATAAAACTAAAATAAAAATTATTCAAAACAGTCCCAGCATCCTTGCCTCAGCAAAGTTCAACCAGGACTGAGAAATAAATTGTGATGAAACGGGGCAATTCATTGAAATAAAAGAGAATGATTTAAAAACACGTTTTTAATGCCAGCCATGCTTTTTTGGCTGCTGATCTCATAGGTATATTTATGACTGGTTCTGTGTTAACATCTATTGGTTTTTTATAATATTTCGTGTGGTCATTTTTAGTTAAATTTGTGTATAGAGTATTTAGTGAATATTCTCCCCAGCATCTATTTAAGGAAATATTATTATCAATCTTAAGTCTGATTTCAATTGCTTCTTGAACTACTTGCTTTATGCCTAGGTCATTGCTAATAATGGCGGAATGTTCAGAAAGTGTTTTGTGGCTAGGATTTTCAAAAACATGACTGCTTAAAGCAGAATAAAAAAAAACAGAAGTAATATTAGAATTCAGAGCTTTGGTGATATCATCCTTATGCTGTTGTAGGGGTTTCTCGAAATTCTGGTGGGTTCTCTCTACATATATATGCCACAGTCGCATGGTATTTGATAGACACCTATTTGGCGAATAACTGGAGTTTTATCTTTACCAGAATTTAGGAGATTTATGATTTTCAAATTATTGGTGAATACAACATACAGATTATCTTGTGTGCATACTTTTTTAAGATTCCTAGTGATTTTTGGGATATGTGGGAGGTAAATTATGTTTTGGGGCTTATTGGGATTCTCACATGGTAAATTATCATTGATTTTACGGGAGTGTCTTTTGAGTCTACGGCTAATTGTATTATTAATAAATAAAAGAGGATACCCATTTCCAAAAAGGATGTCCCTGATGAAGTCTAGTTCAGCTGTGATGCAGGAATCAAAATGAATGTTTAGGGCACGATCGACGAGAGATATTACGACACCTCTTTTAACTTGTGGGGGGTGGTTTGATTCAAAATGTAAATATCTATTGTTTTGTGTTGGTTTTCTGTAAATTTGTAAGGTAAACTGTAAATTTCTATCATATGCATTAAGGTGATCTAAAAAACCCCTAAGTTCTTCCTATTTAAGCCTACTGTAAAATAGTGCCCTATGCGCTTTATGTAAGTATTTACAGGAACTTGAGTCGTTGAGAGTAGAGTAATTTTCACAACTTGATGATGATTGAGTGGCAATTTCAAAATATAATTATAGCTTAATTCAATTTTAATATAATATTGGTAATAATACATTTCAATATCATATTTATTTATAACTTAGTTTAATTTTGTAATCTTACTATAATCAAGTTTTAAATATTATATTTTATCATCTGGAAGTGTTTATAGTTAGAGATCATATGTACTTTTAATGCTTTGACGATATCATGTCGTAAGATAAATATAGTCACACTTTTAAAATAGCTCCCATGGAAAGGAGGTTTTTTCACTAAAAGCTTCATAACTTATTTTTTAAGTTATAAGATATTTTTTCGTCACCGAAAATTATTTTTTATGAGTTTGAGAGCTGTATACAGAAATGATACGTCGAATCGAAGATTGTTATAATGTGATAAGAGCCATAATGCCCACAGATAGCCTTTATAATATTTCCATATTTAGGTACAAGTTATTCCGTGGGTGCTTTCAGACTCCAATTACGTTCCAATAGGCACTGGTTTGTCGTTCCCAGGGCACCGTCTGGACACTAAACGCACCGTATTCGTTGGGGCTCTTCACGGCGTTATGACAGCTGAAAACCTATACAGGATCTTTAACGAAACTTTTGGGGATGTTATTTATGCTGGAATCGACACTGATAAGTACAAGTACCCCATAGGATCTGGAAGGGTTACATTCTCTTCCTTTCAAGCGTTCATGAGAGCAGTTAAAGTTGGCTATGTCGAAGTTAGGACTACCAAGTTTCGTAAGAAGGTAAATTTTTTCAGCATTAACTTTTTTTTAAGTAATTTATTTTTAGCATTTTCGGCATAACCATTCAGAGAGCAATTTGACGATTTCATGTAATTATTTTATGCAAGAAATTTGGAAATTAATTTCTCAATTTTAATGAAGGGTAGTTTTTGATTTTTATTCTTGATTCTAAGTTTATTTTTTGGAAAAGTTTATTTTAATGCGTTTATGGTGTTAAAAATATAAAAATCTTATGCATTTTTTTATGTTCTCAAATAGAGAGCAAACTTTCAAAGTTTTTAGAATGAATGTAGAATAATTTTAAGAATGATGTAATCAGTTTATAAGAACTGGAATTTTGAAACAAAAATGTTTCTTCTTTTTTCAGAACGTCCTTACCGGCACAGTAAAAATAATTAGTGATTTCATACTGATATTCCGTAACTAATCTACTTTGTCTTAAACTTCAATGGTCTATGATCTTCACCCGAAAACAACCCACTACTACTACTAGTAACTCAATACAGTACCAAGCCGCTTGAAGCCAACACAGCTACACCCGCTCTTCCTCCATCCTAATCTATTTGAATCCTCCCTCTCTACACCTCCGCATTACACCGATTTCCTCGCACCCTATTCGGAGACAACCTTCTTTTCTTTTGGCTCTAGAGGATCGGCTGAAAAGGCGCGATCTTTGGCAATCTGTCATATTTCAGCCGCAGAACGTGTCTATGCCATTTCAACATTTCTCTTATCATAGCCCTAGAAAGGGGGATGGAAACACATTTTCCGCACAGCTTACTGTTTGAAATAAGGTCGATCAGACGGATACCCGAAACAATCCGTAAATAAATCCTCGGGAAAACATCTAATGAATCCTCCTCCGTCTTTCAGAGCGCCCAAGTTTTAGAACCATACTTGACAGTGTCATCACTGTACCTTTTGTTATCCTAATCTCCGTTCAACTCCCTATCTTCCTATTCTTCCAAACTTTTTTGACTGTGAAAAAACAATTTTTGGCCTTGCTATTCTACTTTTATTATGTTCACTTCCTCACCCATCTTTACTAATAATACAACCCAAGTAAGTAAAGCTACCCACCTGATCGATCTTCTTGTTACCCGATATCACCACTTCATCGTAATTTATTCCTAGTCTAAGCGACTTAGTCTTCTTCAAATTGATTTTAAAGCCTATTTTTGCGTCGTGAGCTCTCGAAACCTCCAAAAACTGTCGTTTTGCTAACACTTTCATCTAGGGTGCTTAAACCATCAGCACTTTCTAAGTCTTAGTGGGTTTTTTTCCATTTTATTCCGTGTTCTCCCAATAGCCTTTGCCGTGTTCCTTAAGACAATGTCTATCAAAATGATCCGTGTAAATGGGGATAGGTCGCAGCCCTACTTAACTCCTGATTTAATATTGAAACAGTTACTAACCTCATTTTCTAACTTCACCAGAGCAATGTTGTTCACGTACTCAACACTAATCACTTTAATGTATTTATCTGATAGACTATACAAACCACCCACTAATAAGGAAGAATTTTAACTTTTACGGTTTTAAGTAAGCTAGTGTGATAGGGCTACTTAGACAATACGAAACCCCAGTTTGGTTCTTTTTTACCGGAAATTTGAGCGGAAGTGGGGCTCAATTCCCGCTGAAATTCTAAACTTCATTGAATTTCTGGGCACTTTTTATTCAAAGTATGAAGATAGTTTTTTTTATTTTTATTACCGCCCTTCCAAGAAAAAAATTGTACACCAAGAAGCATCAATCACACCAAGAAGACCTGAAGCATCAGCCTGAAAATTCAGGTGAATAGACCCTACTGCACTCTTATAATCAGTGAAGGATAGACCGTTGAATATGAGTTACATAACCTGGAGCAATCAATCTTAATTTAGTACTCATTGCTTATGTTCTTTCACCAAAGTTGGTAAAATTTTATCATCAAGGAAGACATGTCTTTTCTTTTTTTTTACGACTGTGAAAAAACACCTAGAAACTACTACTATTTATATGCCACCACATCTACTCTCCTTCCTATTATTACTGCTCAGAAACGTGAAATATTAGTCATCTCGATGCCTAAAATCACCTTTACATTTATAATTTTAGGAGCTTAGTCTTCTTAACAAAAATCTTCAAACGAATTCTCGTGCCCTTGACTCTCAATATTCAGATATCTTTTCAATTTTATTATACGGGATTCTTAAATCATCTGCAGGATCTGAAATCTTTTCATGATGATAAAAAAATTATATTTTTCAAAATATTTTACAACTCTCTTTTGTTGCAAATAGTTACAACTCTTTCCCCATAAAAATACCTTTTGGTATCAAAATATTTTTATTTTTTATGGATCATTAGCGAAGGTTCTTCGTTTCTTAAAATGGTTCGTAATTGTGTGCCATTTTCTTTAATTTCCCAATTTTATTTTAACTATGTTTTTGGTACCTAAGGAAAAACTTAATATATATACAAACAATTATATGCTAATAACAGTTACAAAACACAAAGTTCCCAGTTTAACTATTCTTTTCCGGAGCAAAATATAATTCCTATGCCAAAATCAGCAATATAATATTAATAAAATTAATTTTATTATAAATAATAAAAATTAATAAAATTTGTAAAAGAGAACAGCATTTTGGCAGCTTGGGGTGACATTCTCATTTCGATTGCAAGTATTGCATTCAGTGAGAATAGAATATTATCATTTTAATAATCTCAAAGGCGAAGGGCTTAAGAGAAGGTCGGAAAAAAGCCTTAAAGGAAATAAGTACTTCTTTGGAGGATGTAAAAAGGAAAGTTTTGATTAGATTGCATTGGAAGAGCAGCGTGCACAGCTCTTTTGGCCTCAGATGACTTGATGCTGCATTGAGTTATATACATAGACACATACACACACACACATATATATATATATATATATATATATATATATATATATATATATATATATATATATAAATATATATATATATATATATATATATATATATATATATATATATATATATATAAAAATAAGTTGTCTGTCTGTGGATCAGGTGACGTCATGTTTCTGTGTCGACTGACGTCATGAAGTTAGTTGTCGTCATTTTTGCTATGACGGTGACGTCATTAAAGATATTTAAGACATATATGTTCACGTAGAAATTTATTAATGTTTAAGTTTAAAATGACTCATGAACTTACAATGGCAAAAGCCGATGAAGATGCTCAAAGAGTCTATGCCAAAAAACTTGCTGCTGATAGAGAAAGTCAGAAAAGAAAGCGTGCCGAGGAATCAAAAGAACAGCAAGGAAACAGGCTTGAGGCTAAAGAACGCAAAACCGCGCAGTTAGATGAAGATCCACCTGGACAGCGAGAGTCAAAACATATCAAAACTGAAAATGATAGCCATGATGATTGAGTTTGGGATTTTGACTTGGATAAGGTCATCAATGCCTACCATATTTTAGTTAAAAAAAACAAAGGTTCGGCGATATGTATTTCATAGTGAAGCTGAAAAATAAAGAAGAAAAAGAAAACTGAAAAAAGAAAAAATGTAAAAAACTAAGAAATACTAAAAAGAAAAAAACACTCAAAGAGAAATTACAGACCGGGACACAAATGACGACCGGGACAGAGGGAATATAAATAACGACCAGGACACAGGTATTTAAGAATATCGTTCAAAGACAAATTTTTAATTGTAAGAAGACCGTTGAAAGAGAAATTTCTAATTGTAAAATGACTGAAGAACCTACAATGGCAACAGTACCACCATCTTCAAAGATACCACGATAGGAAGACTCTACACCGTTCATCCCAATCAACATGAATGCTTCTTTCTACGCCTGCTTTTGGTGAATGTAACCGGTCCGACATCCTTTGAGTATTTGAGAACTGTAAACGGTACTATACATGACACTTACCGTAGTGCATGCCAAGCTCTGAATTTATTGGAGAATGACCAACACTGGGATAACTGCATCAATAACGCGTGCGAAACGTCAACCCCAAGTCAAATTAGTGCACTTGCTCTCCATCAGCTCCTACAGAGTTATGGGAAAAATATAAGTCAAAAATGTCCGAAGATATACTCCATCGAAAACAGTTACAGACATCAGATATGACTTTTGATTTTACATCAGAAATTTATAACTACACTTTAGTTATTATAGAAGATTTGTGCGTACGTATGGCAAACAAACCTCTTCAGGATTTGGGAATGCCTTCAACTAACCGTATCGCTGCTGTTTCGACATATGTAGAATTGGATCGTGAACAAAGTTACAGTACGAGTGATCTATTGTCGTATGTACAAAATAACATTTCCAAGTTAACGTCGGAACAAAAAGACATTTATGATACGATAGACTCAATTTCAGGACGTATACAACTACCTGCTGATTTCTGTAATTTAGTGACTTCCAAAAATGAATTGATTGAAAAAGTATTTCCGAATATTCTAAAAAATTATAAAAATAATAAATGGCTAAGTGAAAGAGCGATTCTCGCACCCAAAAATATAGACGTCCACGAAATCAACAATATTGTTTTGACCAAGATTCGAGACCAGGCAGTCCTTTGCAAGTCAGTCGACACAGTTTTGGAACCAAATGAAGCGGTTAATTATCCATCTGAATTTTTAAATTCCATAGATCTTTCAGGGTTTCCACCACACGTGCTACAACTAAAAATAGGCGTACCAATAATACTTTTAAGAAATATCAACCCATCAAAGCTTTGCAATGGCACGCGACTTGCCGTAAAAAAACAATGGAAAACCTAATAGAGGCCACAATCTTGACAGGGCCTTTTGAGGGTGAGGCTGTTCTTATTCCTCGCATTCCCATGATTCCAACGGATCTGCCTTTTCAATTTAAAAGATTGCAATTCCCAATTCGATTAGCATTTGCAATCACCATTAACAAAGCTCAAGGTCAATCATTAGAAAAATGTGGTATAGATCTTAATACTGATTGTTTTTCCCATGGACAATTGTACGTTGCATGTTCGAGGGTCGGTAAACCTGACAATCTATTTATATGTAGCGACAATTGGACAGCGAAGAATGTTGTATATTCGCAAGTTTTGCGCAGTTAATTTGTATTGTATCTATCTATCTATCTATCTATATAAAAACGAGTTGTGTGTATGCATGTTTGTTTGTTTGTAAAAAGAGCGTTTGCATATGACGTCATTATTAGTAAATACGGCTTTGTATATGCACAGACAATGGGAAAGCCAAGAATGTTGTATATTCGCAATTTTTACGTAGTTTGAAACACATATATAAATCTATCTATATTCACAGGTGGGACACAGGGACACAACTACAATGGCGCGTAACTAATATGGCGCGTAACGACTTACGCGCGCGGGGGGGCTTGGGGGGGCGCGAAGCGCCCCACCAACTAGGTGTTGGGATGGCGCGAAGCGCCCCACCAACTAGGTGTTGGGATGGCGCGAAGCGCCACCCCAACAGCTAGTATATATATATATATATATATATATATATATATATATATATATATATATATATATATATATATATATATATATATATATATATATATATATATATATATATATATATATATATATATATATATATATATATATATATATATATATATATATATATATATATATATATATATATATATATATATATATTATATATATATATATATATATATAGTGGCGAAACCCTATATAGGCCAGTGTATTCTCCTGATGAGCCCTTATGTTGGGTGTTGCCTCTGAATTATTTGTCTATATTATTTTTTCTATGGTTTGGTAAATGACGACTTATACTTATTGACGACATGACTGCCTGTCCATGGATTATTCTTTATGGTTGATTGTGTGTGGCTATGCTGTTTGACCTATGTGATTGTATGGATGAGTAGGGTTAAGGCCTCATTCAAGTGCTGGTCTATATTAATCACTAATTTAGGAAAACAGTCTTCCTTTTCTCCTTCTGTCTCCTTTTTTTTTTTTTTTTTTTTTTTTTTTTTTTTTTTTTTTTTTTTTTTTTTTTTTTTTTTGTGTGTTTGTGCTGTAGCATTGGTGATTTCTCTTTTCATGATATATATATATATATATATATATATGACTGGGACACTCAAAGCGAAATTACAGACTAGGACACCGGGACACAAATGACGACCGGGACACAGGGAATATAAATGACCAGGACACAGGGACACAACTACAACTACAAGGGGGATGCTGGGGGTACAGGGGGATATATAAATGACGACGGGGACACAGGGAATGTTCGATTAGCAATCACCATCAACAAAGCTCAAGGGCAATCATTAGAATAATCTGGTATAGATCTGAATACGGATTGTTTTTCCCATGGACAATTTTATGTTGCATGTTAAAGAGTCGGTAAACCTGACAATCTATTTATATGCACAGAAAATGGGACATCAAAGAATGTTGTATATTCGCAAGTTTTACGTAGTTAAAAACATAAATATATTTATCTATACTCATATATATATATATATATATATATATATATATATATATATATATATATATATATATATATATATATATATATATATATATATATATATATATATATATATATATATATATATATATATATATATATATATATATATATATATATATATATATATATATATAATTAATGAAAAAGCAACAAATGGATAAAAAACAGAATTAGTTGGCAGGTTATCAACCGTACATTACGTATACTTAAACGCAACAGCTGGTAATTTTTTCAAGCAGCTTGGGTTTTGGCCCTCGAAAATGAGTCGCATCATATGTCGCAATTCAGTTACATGTTTTTTATAGGAATGTCACAATTGTTTATCTTTTACTACTTTGTTTGCAAAATACTGGTCAGTAAAAACTGCTCAGTACGAGTACTGACTCGTACTGACTCGTACTTATATATTCTGGCTTTTACGCTATTATTATGATTGACTGAACTACAAAACAAAGTCGACGATCAGGCCCTAAGGCCCCCTGGCCTCCACGTAAAAAATGATATATGCAAGATTTTGTTTTATGACTTCTATCAGTGTTCGGGAAAGAATCCAAAGGGAAGAGAGGGAATGATGGCTGCCTTTTATTCCTTTTCAAACATGCCTTAAATTTTTCTTCCGTCTTTAAGTGTTGTTGTGAAAATTTAAACTCTCTCCGTTTTAATCTTCAGTTAGACCATTCATTTTTTCATATCATGGGTTAGAGTATTATCCCTTTTTTTGGAATACGAGTGGAGTTAATGCCTCCTATTCCCCCTTCATTTCTTTAAGTTAAATTTTTCTTTTATATGTCAATAGAAGGGGTTTATTAAGTTGTGTTTCCTCGGAAGTCCATTTTTCCATATTCTTCTCTAGGAACAGACAAATTTTCCTCGATTGATGACAGCGTTCGTTTAAGATTTAAATAACCGGCATAATTAAGCAAAGAGAGGTTCAGACCTCTAAATATGTAATTTGCCCCAGTATTTAATCGGTATTTCCTTTTACTTATAATCAGGCGTGGCAGATTTTTTTTTCTCCTTTGTAGAAAAGCCTTCATAAGTAGCGTCAAAGTCTCCACCACCATGTTCCTCCATCCTGAAAACCGCCAATCGCTAGACATTAATGGTTAGCTGAGCTTAATTCTCGCACTAACATACTAAATTTTTCCGTCTCCTGGGATGGGTCCTCTAGAGAAGCTTTTTTGTGCCACGATTGGCACTTCAAATGTCAGTGGGATTGAGCTCACAAGGGGATTATGGTAGTCATTACTGGCTTCAATCCATCAAATCTTGATGGTGCATTCCAAAAACCCACCATTCCTTTCGGTTTGACTCTGGGCACGACTGCTACTGGCTGGCTCGATTTTGGCTGAAATTAGCTGTTCAAGGCTTCCATTTGTGTCTGCTAGTCTTAACGGGACTACAAGAAGATTGTCACCAGTATCCCTTGCTAGTATACGCGGGTTTTATCGTGCTTTGAACCAAAGCAGTAGAGCAAATACTGCTTGCAACTTTGTATCAGTAGGTGCAAGCAGGAGGTACGGTGTTACAGCTTACGTAGAAGCTATTGATTGAAAGGCTAAGATGCTTAATGCTTACTGGTGGGGACACGGTTTGATTTTTTAGAATTTTTTTCGTAGCTGTAGCCCCTCCAAAAACATAAGTCGTACCCTTAGATGCGTTGAAAACAAGCCTATTTTTCCATATTCATCTCTAGGAACAGAAAAGTTTTCTTCAATTGATGACTGTGTTTGATTAAGATTTAACTCACCAGCATAATTAAGCAAAGAGAGGTTCAGACCTCTAAATATGTAATTGACCAAATATAGCTCCTGTGCCTTTAGAATACTATTTAAAAAGAGCTGGGACGATATATATCCGTGCCAGATACCCATTATCTAATCGAGGTTTTTCATTATGCAAAACCGTTTCAATTGGGTACTTATACAATAGCCTATGGTCCAGTACATATATTTTTGAGTACCCTCACAACAGCGATATTAAGAGCTTGAATTTCTGCAGAATGTAACAGCTGAGGCAGGACACCAGGGTCGAAGGCACGACTAACATCATGTGCGACGAGAATCGAAATGTGTTTTACGACCAACCCTGAAACCAATTTTTGTCCGGGGTATAGTCTAAAACTTTTACATCACCAATTACGAGTCGCTATATTAGCTCACAAAATTCTAATGATACGGTTACGGGTCTAAATGAAATATACTTTTGAGTGTTTTTTTTCTTCAACATATCATTTGAGCCCCCCTTCCCTCCATACAAATGTCTCTGTTGTCAGATTTTCCAAGCAATGAATCCTTTCAAGAAACCCCAAATCCCCATTTTATTTCCAACCATGAAGGAAGTCGGAGGCATTTCTGAATACAGACTGAGTACTGAATATCTATTACACCAGTTAAAATAACTTTTATTGCACTGTTGAATAACCAGCAATCCTGGACAGCGTACTTTTGACGATATGAGTCATCTATCGCAGCAAATGCATGCAAAAAAGGGGTGGGAGGGGCTTTGAGGTACTGTAATCTTCTGGTGAGTGCAACGCTGTGCTGCATCCAACTGATTTAAGGAACAGCACCGCCATATCTAGTGCATAATTCGCGATAAAATCTGTATTGAAGCGTATATACGTAGTGTCAGCAAAAAAGTAAAAGTTTTGTGATACGAATTTAAGGCCCTTTCTGAGCCACGTAGAGATTATGATAAATAAAGACCCCTAAAATACTACCGTAAGTGCTCAGTAATTTTTTTGTTGCATTAATCTCTCTCTCTAATTATAAAAGAATAATTTAATACAACCCCTAAAATACGTACCTACAGTGCTCAGTAATTTTTTTTTGCATTAATCTCTCTCTAATTATTCAAGAATAATATTCTTATATGAATAGTATAAAGTATTTTATGAAAAGTATAAAGTTAAGGCCGAATTAATTGCTGGCACAAAAACTGTAAAGGGTAGGTTTAGTAAAATTGACCTCTTGAATGCTCGTGTGAAGATATTTTTCTAGATTTTAGTAGATGTTCCTTCAGTTCATATATATCTCCTGTTTTATCCTTGGTTTTTCAATAAAATTTGTTGAGCGCTACAAAAAAAGGTCTGGAGGACGGATTTGGTTTGGGGAGAAGCCAGACTCACCAAAAACTTATAAGATCCTAAGGTCTTGGCAATAAAGAATAATTACTTGAAAACAGGTTGAGGTGGACTTTTTAAACCAGCAGGCACTTGGGGAGGGGGCATTGGGACCAGAAACCCTGAGGTTTTGATATTGTTTCGAAAACTGCCCAATATCTCATGTAATTTGGATATCCTAATAATTTAGATATATAATTGAGACTCCCACTCTCCAATCCCTGAAATATTTAGCCCAAGAAATGAATACCTTCTCTCTAAACCCCACTGTCAAAGGATAATTTAAGTAACGCTTCTGGTTTAGGGTAGTCTAGCTAATTCTAGTTCCAAGCTTTGAGTCAACACCGCAAATTGTTTACTTTTTAGCTTCAAATCGAGCCATACCTTGAAGACTCCCAATGTTGCAAATGTAATTTGATGATAGCCCCATACTTCTGCCGAGATCCTCTATGTTTCAAATACTATTGCAAATCATGCTGGACTGTGGACCATCCTGAAGGGAGTCAACTTGCGTCTCATAAGGTCATTACGCGGACTGAGCGTAATACCATCATGCGTGCCTCAATGGACCATGCCTTCTAAATGTCTCTTTTACTATTTTTACCATTTCACGGTAAAGAGTGTGGTTTTCAAAGTTTTTCCAGTTTGAGTTTTGATTTTGTGTTTTTTTTTTCAATCTTAGTGTCTCGATTAGAGGCATGAAAGCTGTTTTAGTGAAGTTACCCCCTTTTTGTTTCGATTTAAATTTTTAGTTTATAGATTTATAGTTTCAGTGTTTTAGTTTATAGTTTAAGTGTTTTGATTTATGAGAAACTTTTTTCATCTTTTCTTCCAAAATTACGATTTCATGTAATTTTGTTAATTATCATAAAATAAAAATTTTATGTTTAGGTGCGATGTCTTCACATGACAAAAAGCTAGTGTTGAATGGTTAGGATATGTATGTGTACGTAAAACCGTCCGGAAGTTAAAGCGACTGACTGTTCTTTTAGTCGTAGCAGTTAGATACAGACGTAACTGATTATTCTTGGTGGAGCCTCAAACAGAAGCAGAGTTGCCAACAGAGCAAAAAAATCAACAACGTCCCGACTAAAATCTCCAAAAATGCAAAAAAATCCCCAAGGCCTGATTTTGCTTTTCCTTTGCAAATTCGCTAAACTCGGTGGCCAATGATGATGGGTTATATACTTATATAACACGTTGGACACTATGACGTACAAAGTTATGTCTTCCAAAGGTTTCCAAATACTTCAAGAAGAAAGAGAATCTATAACAAAAAACACGTTTTTGACGAAAAACTAAAATTTTGGACTTTAACCTTTCTTTGGGATTAGAAAAGGCCTTTTTATTTATTCCCCTGCCATTTCATATTTTACTTGACTTAATTGTTAATTTCATTTTTTTTCTGGTTTTTCATTAAAACAAATGGTCGTAAGATTCCGATTCCATTCACCAATCAAACTCCCCTTTGCTTTTTAGCCTTTTCACTTCTTGCTCCATAGCTGGCATCTTTAATGACAAGCTCTAGCTTTGAAAAAATCTCTCAAATGGTGTCATTTTTTGGTTTTTATTTTTATTTTCTAGAAAAATGTTGTGGGTAAGTCTAAGCAGAAATATCAGAAGCAGTGATAAGTCTTCTCCCCTGACTCCTTTGATGAGACTCCCAATCTGATCCTTCACCCAAATAATGTGGTTTGGAGATTTCATACAAAAGAAGCGTTATGGCAACAAACAAAAGAGTCTGAGAGTGCGTAAAACTACCAGCCAGCAGAAACAGACTTACATCCTGTATTTTGTAACACCAGCCATTTTCCAGACCTGCATTTTTACCAAATACACTTAGCGGGGTTGCTACCATCGGTTACAATCAGTGTTGCAAGTTCTCTGTTAACATATTAAATAATATTTTAAAATCATTCGTCAGATCGTGGCCTCGGTAATGGATTCTTAAAGATTTACGTTAAATATTTCATGAATTTAAGGTCTGATGCTGGAGTTTATCTTTAAGCTAAAAATTCGAATAAGCAAAGAAGACAAAACAAAAGAAAAAAAAAATATAAATGCTGGTATATAATTAGGTATTCGTGTGTCTTGTTCTCAACTTGAAGCGGAAAAGACAAAGACAAACTGTTTGACCTACATAGCACCGTTAACTACTATACATAAGTTTTGCAAAAGTTAAGGAATTAATTAATTTTTAATTAATTAATTAAATTAATTTTAATTTTCCCGAATTTAATTAATTTTCCTTTCTACTGCAGCATGGCCCAAACCTTACCTAAATCATTTACTACTCCTGAATGGTAGTACAAATTACAAACAAGGAACCGTTCAGGTTCCTAAATCAGGATATAATGCACTTCAAAACAACTTCTAATTCAGAAATATACAAACTCTTCACTTTTTTCAATCCAAACATGTTCACAATTGACAGTACATTGTCTTCAAATTTGAAACAATAGATAGTTCAAGTTAAAGTTCTTTCATTCTTTGACTATACATATTTGAAACTATTCACATAACATTCAAGCGGATGTCATCACACTTCTCACTCTATCTCATACAAAAAAAAGAAAAATTGCCAAAAAATATTTATTAAAATTATTGCCATTACTTATCCGATAGCTGAACGGTCGGGAGCTATCCGCAAATTAATATTTACTAATTAGCATTAATATTTACTAATTAATATTTACTAATTAGCAGAGCTTTGATTTCAGTTTTTAATGTTAATACCGATAGACTCTGGTCAAAAAAAGATTCGTATGTGTTCCAATTTTTAATAATGATACTTGTAGGCAAAAATCTATACCGTTTGGAGACATTGAAAGTAATAGGAAGCTTACTTAAAGGACTATAAGTATTATATGGTCAGACTGAGGAAATGCCTGGAAAAAATGATTTAAAACAATCTGGTAGCAGATCCTTTAGATAACGGACACGGAAAGGTATACATTGAAAAGCTAAAATTTGTCTAACCGATATGATATTAAAATAACCGTAAAGACTCTTAGATGGACATTTACCAGGAAGAGAAACTGGGGAGTAAAATAACATCTTAAGGATTCTCATTGCTTTATTTTGTAACTTCACAATAGGAGAAATATGTGACTGAAACGTACTCAAATAAACAATCGAACAATAATTAATATACTAATGAACAAGAGAAAAATAGATTGATTTTAAAGTATAAAAAGGAAGGAAAAATTTAAGACGATGCATTACACCTACGTTCCTTCCTAACTTAAGCCTTATGCTGGTGATATGAGCTTTCCAGCTTAAATTCTGGTCAAGAATGACTCCAAGATACCGAGTTGTTTGCACTCGATTTATTTTTATTACTCGACTTCAATATTTTGTAACGTTGGTACTGCAGTAGAAATTCTTGAAAAAACCATAAAAAGAGTCTTTGAAGTGTTGACAACCAATTTGTTACAATGGTACCAGTGAAGCATCTTTCTCGGTGATCATTCGAATTTGATTTTAGAGATTGATATCTATGTCGTTGGTAGAGCTGGCTGTATCATCAGTAAACAGTAAATTGAGATCCATATCAGTCCTATGGCTGGTTAGGCTTAAAGGGAGATCGTTTACATAGATAAGAAATAACAGTGATCCAAGTATGGACCCATGAGGAACCCACACAGCATTAGATAGGTTTTCCTCATCTGAAATGTAGCCATTCGCATCCAATATTTGTTTTATGTCCTTGAGGTAAGATTCCTCAAGATGTCCGTTCTTCATGATTTTTACCAGATTCTTGAGTTCCACTTCAGTCACGGGAGAGAGAAATATAGAAAAATTGGCGAGATGTGGTAGAAAGTTGCGAAATCCAGATTCCACATCCAAGCAGACGTTGGCCTCTCCAATCCTAGCGAAGTATTGGTTCATTTTCTCAGCTACCTTTAGCTTACCATTCACTGTTGATCCATCCGATATATTCTTTGATTCGGGCGGCCCTTGACTTTTGCCTTTGTTAAGACACTCGTTAATTTATTGTCCATGTCCTTTTTGGAGATCCTTCAGCTTCGAGAAATAGTTTCTCAAAATGAATGTCTTCCCCCATCTTATCAGTCTTGTAAGATAGTTTTTATAAGACTTGAATGTAGTTTCATTATTTAATTTAGGAGAGTTTGTGTTTTTAGCGTAAATTCAATTTTTTTCCTCAATACTCTTAAGCAAGCCTCTTGTTATCCAAGGCTTTACGGGTACCTGGTACTTTTTACACCTTTTATTCACAAGAGGGCAAGTTTCATTTTAAGCATTCTGAAATGTTTCAGTAAATGACCTGGATACAAATTCGACGTCATCTGGCTCCAAGCATTGCGACCAATCACTACAAAGTAACTTGGCATTGAATAGCTTAACTGAACTTCGATCTATCCTTCAAGATTTTTTCATTTGACCGTTTTCACCGGAATACCGGAGAAACTCTCTCATAACAATAAAATGATCAGACACATCCGTAAGTATTACGTCACATGACCCAACAGGGAAATTTACAAGTTGATTATCAATAACAGATGCATTTTGATTTGTAACCCGAATAGGAATCCAGAAGGATGGAACAAAGCCATCAGCCAATGATGTAGTAAGGGAAGTCTCTAGCCAGAGTACTCGAAGGCGCAGAATTACTTGAGTCAGGACTTACTGAAGAAGTGTCAATGTTAAAGTCTTCCATGAGAGTGATTTTTCTTTTCTTAGAAATGACCATCTTGGCAAATTCTCCAAATTTATCGAAATATTTCTTAGTTCTAGGTGGGAGGGCGGAAAGCGAGGACTTTCACCAGAACCTTTGAAGGGGTGAGAGGAAGGGCAGAGCTTTCTAATGTTCACGGTTATTATTTTATTTAGTCTTAAAATGGAATTCTATGTCACAAAGCCGAGAGTAATTTCAATTTACAGATGACGACTGTGATGTATGCAGAAAATATTAAATTTTGCCTTTATTTTTCCAAGAGAAAGAGATAGGGGGGACGAGAGAGAGAGACCAAGAAAAGAAAGCCAAAGGTTTTAAGCAGTGAGAATCTCTGTAGAACTTTTTTAAATATTTTAAAGAAATATACTTTAAAGAAATTTTAAAATAAAATACACTATTTGTACAGATTTTACTTATATGTGATTACTGAATATAAAGAAAGCCAAAATTTGGAGCAATGCTGGCTTTGGGCTTTTTCTACGTTATGAAAATTTCAGTTCATATATTTGCCTTTTAGAAGTAAAATCCTTCCTGCTAAAAGTGAGCAAGCACAAGAAATATGGATGACTTAGCTATGCATAATATGAGCCATATAAGAGATCTCAAGGAGAACCTAATTCATAGTGTGAATGCAATAGACCGTATCTTGGGTCTCAAGCTGTATTATCAGCTATGAGATTAATTAATTATTTAATAATTAATTAACACATTAATTGTTTAGACTTGTTCCATGTCAGCATTCTGCACATCAAAATATCAGACCAAAAACCACAATCAATCTTGTCCACTCAAAGTCCATTTATACGAAAACTAGAGTCCAACTTTTAAGTCAACTCCTACCAGATACACAGTTTCACAAAGCCTTATCTCAAATCTTCTGTTACAAGACATCATCACAGGTTTGTGTATGTCATAGCCAAGCCGATTTGGCAAAAGCAAAAGCCTCCAGAACCAGGGCGGTCCAAGTCAGTTTCTGCTGTTTAGTGTCTTCAAGGCACTAAGAACAAAATGAATCTTATTTTCACAACCCTTCATCCTTTCTGGTCTTTTCAATCCTTTTCTTGAGAGATTTTTCTGTCCCTTCAAAAACGTAGCCTTGGCTAGCGTTTAAAACTGTTTAGGTCCCCTACGCATGTAGTTCAATACTTAACTTACCTTAGAAATTATCTCTTTATCATTTCTGTGGCTTTTAGGCTGAATTTGTTGCTGGCCCAAATAAAGCCGTAGCAAATAAAAAACGAGCTCGAAATAACGCCATTCCCCTCCGTTGTACTCCAGAAAAGAAAAAGACGCAAAATATGAAAGTCATTCACTATTTAATCCCAGTATGTCTTCATAGCCAATCATATATTGAATGCCAACATCCTTTGTAGAAAATCCCCAGAAATAGCCAAATTGAAGAAAATCCCCAACAGAGTAAAAAACTACCAAATTTTGTAATACATCACCAACAGTGGGAAAACCGTACGCAAGCTTTTAAAGAGGACTTTAAGACTAAGTTTTTGAAGAGATGATCTGTTTCAGAAAAAACTAGTAGAGGCGAAAAGTTTGGCATATTTGAAAAAGTGGTAACGGCTAAGTGGATGAATAACCTTTTTTTGGTGGGATTTTAACTGAGGATATAACCTCACTTATAAATTTTTATGTCCCAAAATTATCTTTAAGCAGTCTTTTCGAAAGCATCTATACAAAACTGACCTTTAGAAATAAGACTGTAGTTCAAAAGTCCCTGATAGAAGTGATATGATGGGAATCAAAATTTTCATCTTACCGTTACCATTTAATATGTTTTTATTATATTAAATATATAAAAGAAACATGATGACTCTCATTCCTAATGCACTGTTAATTTACATTTTCTGGTAGTCCAATTGAAAAGAGAAGGAAAGAATCAGTTGTGATCTCAACACCCGCAACATCAGTGAACGCATTTGATGAGCTGATCAATCCACCAAATTCTAAGACTGCATCAGCTATAATTACAATACAAAGATTAAAAACAGGCTACTTCAGTGAGTATGTATTTTTCTCTTTTTTTTCATTGTTACTCCACTTTTATGCTTTCTTTACATGTTACAAATGAAGTAAAAGGGGACGCAAAAAGTTAAAACGGTAAATTAATTATAAAAATAAACGTATGAATTATAAAATCTATTATAGAGTTCGTGTGAGAAAGGGGAGGGGGGTCAATTTTTATTTCTCTTCAATGGCTTTGAAAAGAAATCCGTAAATAAATGAGTTGGGATTATCCAATAGCTAAATTTTTGTTGAATCGATAATATGTTCAGTGACGTACAATACTACTTTAGGAGGAATGGAGGTGAGTGTGGAGGGGGAGAGGGCGCACTTATACGCCATCTAATGTATTCCTTATTTAATTTCTAAACGTTAATTACTCTTATTTTAAAAGCTCGTTTTTTCATTTCAGTTAATGTTTTGCAGCGTAAAAACTAATTAAAACCTAAGTAAAAACGATTTGGCCTCAATATATTATTGTTTTGTTTTTCTTTTAACCAAGTGCGCGGAAGGAGTAGACATAGAAACTTGTGAAGTCCCATTTAAAAGGGTTTTAACAGGTCTCATTTAGAGAAATTAGACCATTGGAGGAAGTGGGTGCTGCACTGTATTAGTAGTACATTTGTTAACACGGATATAACACGGATAAGGTATGAACTGTACTGTTAACAAATAAAACACACTGAATCTTAAAATGATAAAAATACATTCATACAAGAAGTACGATGAAAAATACCAATAAGTTAAAAGACACAAAGCGTACCGGAAATTTAGCCTCTCCCAGGGAGGGTTAAATTTAAAATCAACTGGCTTACATTAAATCAATCAACATTTATTTGAAAAATAGAATCATAAACTCTAACAGAGCCAAATCACTGTATTTGCGCACATAGTTTGGAGATATTTGGAGGGTATTAAACATATTACCCGAAGGCACCCGTCGCAGAGGAAGACCCAAAAACACACTCCGTCGTACCTTTAACAGATACCTGCGCCAACTTTGTGCCTCCTTACAACCAGAGTGGGACGACATTATCGCTGCCTCCAGTTACAGAGACGATTGGAGACTCTTCTTATACGCTTTGGGTGCCTCTGGAGGTATAGGAAGATCTTTGGTCTACTGTCTAGTTAAACATAGTTAGAGGGGAGTTTTTATCCTAGAGGGCATAGTTAGGGGGAGTTTTAAGTCCTACTTTGTTTTTAATTTATTGAAGTGATTTGGACATGTCCACTGTACTTGGCTGCAAAACCTATATATATGCTGATGACATTGCCCTGGTAACAACTGGGAAAACATCTATTATTTTACAGTCAGTGATACAAAAAGCATTAAATAATGATCAACAATGGTGCAGCGAGAATAATATGACATTATCACCTGAGAAAACAGTTGGCATGCTTTTCTCAAAAAATAATAATACCACAGTACCACAAGTAAATGTTGTAAATCAGCCTATTAGGCTGGATGATTCTTTCTGCTATCTAGGCCTAAACTTTGATAGTAAAATGACATGGTTGAGACACACTGAGTATTTGTTAGGCAATATTAGGAGTAGATTAAACCTTATAAATGTAATGTGCCTAGGGAAAAGGGGTGCTCCTTTTAAGTGTCTTAGTAAAATTATAAAGGCTGTTATTGTTAGTAAGCTTGATTATAGTAGCTTTATATATGGTGATGCTAGTCAGAAGAATCTAAAAAAAATTAGATACAGTGTTCCATAGTGTACTTAGGCGATCCATTGGCTGCCTAAATAGTACCCCTATTCCAGCTATGATGATTGAATTGGGGGTGAGCACGCTTAAACTACGACGTGACAGGTTACTTGTGAAGTATTTCACTAAAAAATCTATTTAAATGAGGATATAATCAAGATGGAAATTATAAATAATTATAATAGTGATGTTAGTTTCAAGGATAGGAATACTCCAGCTTTTTATAGGTGTAATAGTTTGCTTCCAATAGAGTGCCCAAATATAGTACCCATTAATGAGATAGTTTTTGAGGATAATATATTGAATAAGCTATGTGCTTATATGAAAATAATGTGTATTTTCCTGTACCTGATCGTGGAGATAATAATAACTTGAATCTCAAACATGACTGGCTAAGACAAACTGACCACTTAAGAGACTATATACAAATTTTTACTGATGGCTCCAAGTCGGATAAGGGTGCTGGCTGTGCAGTGGTGATCCCCAGTATGTCAGTTTAATGTAGTTTTAAGTTACCAGGGATCCTGTCTATTTTTTCAATTGAGATGATTGGCATTGGAATTTATTAAATCATATGGGTATGCCCAGAGTTGGATGATATGCTCTGACTCAGCATCAGCCCTTAAGTACCTGATGAATGAGCATGAACCTAGTCGTGAATTAGTTTGTAATATCCACCAAATAAGTTAGGTCGTTAGAGCTTGTGGGAAGTAATATATTTCTAGTCTGGGTCCCAGCACATGTGGGAATTGCAGGAAATGAACCTGCTGATATAATGGCAAAGTGGGCTATTTTAAATGGTCAGAGTATAAGTGTAAAACCCACTCAAAATGAATATTGTACATGTATTTATAAGGTTTTATGTGATAGAGAGACCAATAATTTTATTAGAAGTTGCATAAATCCTATTTTAGAACTTTATGACTATAAGGCACCACCTGATGAACTTGTGCATGATGTTAGATCTGTTGCTGTTACTGTTTTTAGATTGAGGACAGGTCATGCCAAAACCCGTTCAGTTTTACATAAGTGGGGGAGAGTTAGCTCACCCTTCTGTGATATTTGTAATGAGTATGATGATGTTAGGCATATTCTCATGAAGTGCACAAAATATGAAGTACAAAGAAATTTGTTTAGAAACCAAATTATAAAGTATTTTGGTGTTTTCACAATGAGAGCAATCCTAGGTCGGGCTAAGTCCCCTAAGTGGGTCCATAGAAAGACTATGTTGTTGTTGGCTAAGTATATAAAGAGTTGTAATCTACATGACATTCTCTGATTTTTTTTTTTTTTTTTTTTTTTTTTTTTTTTTTTTTTTTTTTTTTTATAGAATGTTTTGACTTCTATATTCATTGTATTGACCTTTCTTTTTTCGTATTAATGTTTCCATTTATAAATGTTTTAATTGTAATAACTGCATTAACTTATACTTTTATTGTATTGACCTTTTTATCTATCTATTTATTCTTGTATTTTAGCTTTATTTAAATCTTAATATGTTTCTTTTCACAGATATTTCAAGCAATATTAGCAGAATAGAGGTGTGATATTCATACTAGTGCCAGTGATTTAAGCAAGAACACTCTGTACAACGTCCTAGTATTCTCCCAAGATATCTTAAGTGTTGACGTGGCCTGTGCCAAAATTTTATTTGTGTGTTTTTCAAGGTGACGTGGCTACATAAGCCCAAATTTCAAAAGAGGATCGCACGTATACGAGCGGTTGATGCGCTCAAACGTCAACTAAACAACAACAACAATATAGTTAGAGACTAAAAAATTTCGGAAAACTGAGGAAAATCCTAGGCAACATGAGCAAAAAACACGAATTAATTGAAGGGAAAATAATTATGTATTCATTACGTAATGACCAACAGATAAAGGATTTGGCTTTTTCTGCAAAAGTACAGGAGACTGAGTCGGAAACTTTTTATTCACATCAAAAGGTTATGAGAATGTAATTTAGAAATGGTAATTATCAAGGTGGTAATTCAGACTTCTGGGCAAACCATCCCTACCTTCTAAAAACCTTTCAGTAAATAAGAATCTAAAATGGAATCAGGAGATAATGGCCCGGAAGTGAGCCACTGAGAGGATAATCACTCATTTTTGGAAGAAAATCAGATAAACTCTTTGGTTTTAGGCAAGGCTATTACCCCGTATATGAAAGGGGCTGCAGAAATTACCCCGTATATGAAATTACCAGAAATTACCCCGTATATGAAAGGGGCTGTTCCCTCTTCAACGCCCTGCTCTTTACGCTAAAGTGTTTTACTGTTTTAAAAAGAAGAATTGAGGGAAAGAGTCAAAATTTAGCGTTAAGAGCGGGGCGTTGAGGAGCGAGCAGCCCCTTTCATATACGAAGTAATTTCTGTTCGTTTTAAGTTTTAACGTCGCTCCTTACTTTCAGTTAAAAAAAAAATAGTTTTTTTATTATTTAATAGATAAAAAGAATCGGCTTGTTATGCTTTCATTAAGTTTCATTAAGGGCTACAAACCTGTGAAAATTTGCCTGGTTTAAAAAAAGGGAAAAAGATTTGCCTGGTTTAAAGGGAAAATGGAGAAACAATCAATCATCAAATCACCCCTCCTTAATTTTGAAGTTTGTCCAAATTCTTTAAGAACGACTCCTGAAACAGAAGGGTCGTTTAATTAGAACAAAAAGAGGTTTTTTAGAAGTGCTAAAATTCTTTAGCGTAAATAACAAGGTGTTACGGAAGGGCCCTTCACAATTCCCTTCAAATACGTAATAATTTCTATTCGTTTCAAGTTTTAATGTTACTCCTTACTTTCAGTTGAAAAAATTGTTCTTTTTTTATTGAATATACTACAAAATGTCGGCTTGAATTATTTTCACAATATTGAAACCTTATCCCAAGCCCAACAAAGTTAAATTTACAGCTACACAATGCATTATCTGTGCTAATCATGGCCAATAAAATACAAAAAACGCGAAGTGACTACTAATATTCTTATAAAATTAAAGTTATTAGTTAGTGACTATTGAGCCACAAGTAGTGTCAATCCTGGGTTCTGTCTATCTAAAAGGAAAGTTTACTTCTAGAAAATGTTATGAACCAATAAATTTTGCCCTTTTATTGGCTTAGCCTTTCTAAAAAAAAGCCAATCAGGTTCTAAGAAAAGGAGCTATTTACCTCTCAAGGAATGGTATTTTCTTGCTTGTCTGTATCTGTCAATCCGGGTTAGTTAAACTAGTTTCTAAAGGTATGGCTATTTTTCTCTTCAGAAATAATAAGCGATATAATTTACTTGAGCACATGCGTCACAGAAATTGAATTACTGAATAAAACCATGCTTTTTAATACGACTGTATAGAAACTTTATTTTACTATTTCACTTGGTAACAAATAAGAAAAAAAAAACTTACTCATATCCCATTTGAGGCCTTTTGTAGTAACACGTGCGGGCTTATTCCCAGCAGGAATGACCGCACACCATTTACGTTTGGTGTCTTCATCAATGTGTATTACATGATCTCCAGGAGAGAGGCACCACGTTATGCTATTATTGGCAACTAAGTAGATTTCCATTCCTTGTTGACATCGTCGAATAATTTCATTGGTATTCTGGATAATGTGGTCTAACCTGCCAGAACTGTCAACAAATACTAGAAAATACTCAACCTAAAATAAAAAGCCTACTATAAACAGAGCCTAGTGCAAGTACTTCAAACAGCTCATCGCAGCACCATGCCTGTTGATGCTAATATATTTTAAGCACTCTTCTATTCTGCCACACTTTGTTCAGGGTTTGCAAATGGGTTTCATAAGACTCCAAAAATAAAATGACTGAAAATAAGCAAAACACTAAATAAGATCTACGAACGCTTCCAGAGCTACTTTTTGGCTAAGAAGTTAAAGTAGGGAAAGTTTTTTGAAAAAATACAATTAACAGTGGCTAGTTTTATTAAAGGATTTAAATTTAATCATTTATTAATATTCATTGGTGAAAAATTCAACATGAAAAACCTGAGAAGTGACCCATCTCAGAAATAGTGAGTACCATATGGTAATTGCTATTTTATTATTATTTATTGGAAAATAAACAGAGAAAGCAAAAGACGAAGCAATAAACGAAAGAAAAAAAAAGAAGAAATACACACTGAGCGCGAAGACAAACACTAAAAAAACACAACAAAATGTCTTAACTACTGGGCAGCACCGTTGACCCGGGATGATTCACTTCGGCAAACAAGAATTATAAGCACGAAAATAAACCATAAATAAGTAACACAATTTAAAAAATACAACACGATATAAGGACATAGCACAGACATACAAAAATACAAAATTTTGAAAAAGGCGGAGCAAAAGAGATCGAGAGAAAAAGGAAAAACCAACAACCACAAGATGAAAAAGAGGCTCAGAATACCATTCCTGGGCGGTCATAAATTCCTGGGCCAGGCATGGCTCTCGTCAAGCATAAAAAACATTCAATGTAAAATAAAAGTCTCTGTAGACAATATTTACTATTACAACTACTGAATACTCATCAATGCATCCGGATGCCAGTACACGTTAATATACGTAAATACCAACGTAAATACACACGTACATACGTAAATACCTACACACGTTCCTCCTTTGTCCTACCCTCTTCCTGTCCGAACTGCAGAACAGTCACTTAAGTTGGTAAGAAAAAAAATATAAATAACCCATTTTCACCCTGCTTTTGACATTGAACTTGCTCTGTAAAAGTAGAAGATGTTGGACCAAGCGACAAGGAGTTGGTTTGAAAGGTTTCCTCTATATGTTTTCTCAGACTTATCTTGCAGATAGGAATACTGTTGTTTCATGCTTGCATTTTTTCTCTCATTAAAACACATTTCCCCTTAAAATTTCAGTCTGACTAGTCAAATATTTGTTTCTCTCTCAAAAATTGAAAATTACTCGTCACAGAAAAAATTTCTGTGCTGAGTACATTTGGCTGCTCTAGTCGTGCATGATATTGATTAAGTAATAAAAAAAAACAAGTTTTAAAATAGAACCAAGTATTAAATCATTTTTTGGATTTAATTTCTGATCATTTTTAAATAATGCCAGGAAATTTAGATACTCTTCCGCGGAAAAATTCCTTCTCCCCAAGTATTTTATCCTCTATACAATTCAATCCTGGTGAAAATTTACCCCGGACAACTACCCTTAACGGTTGAAATTAAGACGGACAAGAGAAAGCAAGACAAGAAGAATTTTGTATAGTAGTTCTGGCAAATTCACCCAGTATAAAATTTCCATGAAAAATTCACCTCCTGGAAACTACCCTCACCATGGAACATTATCCCCGAAGAAAATTTCGCCAGCAGAAAATCCCCCTCCCAGTAAAATGTATGCATACTTCCCAATAACAAATACTATAAGTAAACACTAGGCAAATTTTTTAACTTAAAGACCTATTCCCAGGGGCTGTGGGAGGGTATGATATCCCCAAAGACATAGTTATTCGGCCTTTCAACTATGCAAACAAAATGGGTATCTCAAAATTTGACGGGACGATTTTCAGAAAAAGGGGCGTGAGAGGGGGCCTATTTGCCCTCCAATTTTTTTGGTTACTTAAGAAGGAAACTAGAAAATTTAATTTCCGTTCGAATGAGCACTCTTGCTATATTTTAGGACCATTGGCTCGATACATCACCCCTAAAGAAAAAAGAAACAACACATCCGTGATTTTTTTTGGCAGAAATTCAACATTTCACATTTTTTAGATAGGCGATAATAAACGAAATATCAAGTTTAAATACATAATGGAGTAAAATCAAACACTTCGTGGTAACGTAAGGAGCGACCCAGCTCAATAGTAACCAAAACTCTAAAAAATGGAATTTTGATATCAATAGCTACATCAAAAGAATCGCATTTTCATGTTGATTTTAAATATATAAGTTTAATCATGTTTAGTCTTACCCATCAAAAGTTAAGAGCCTGAGAAAATTTGCATTATTTTAGAAAATAGGGGGAAACAACCCATAAAAGTCATAGAATCTTAACGAAAATCACACCATCAGATTCAGCGTATCAGAGAACCCTAATGTAGAAGTTTCAAGCTCCTATCTACAAAAATGTGGAATTTTGTATTTTTGCCAGAAGGCAGATCACGGATGCGTGTTAATTTGTTTGTTTGTTTTTTTGTTTTTTTTCCCAGGGGTGATCGTATCGACCCAGTGGTCCTAGAATATTGCGACAGGGCTCATGCTAATGGAAATGAAAAGTTCTAGTGCCCTTTTCAAGTGACCAAAAAAATTGGAGGGCACCTAGGCCCATCCCACGCTGATTCTTTTCCCAAAGTCACCAAATCAACATTCTGAGATAGCCATTTTATTTAGCGTAGTCAAAAATCTTATAAATATGTCTTTGGGGACGACTTACTCCCCCACAGTCCCCGTGGGAGGGGCCACAAGTTACAAACTTTGACCAATGCTTACATATAGTAATGCTTATTTGGAAGTGTACAGACTTTTCAGGGGGATTCTTAGGTTGTGGGGGGGGGGTTGATAAGAGGGGGGTATGTTAGGGGAAGTTTCCTAGGAGGAATTTGTCATGGGGGAAGAAAATTGTCATGAAGGAAGCGCAGGATTTTCTAACATTATTAAAAAAAACAAGCGCAGGACCTACCTTTCGGCTAAGTGATTTCGATTCTTCTAAAACCAAGTTAACGCATTTGGAGAAATCAGTCTCATCTTGATTAGGGGTATGAACTACTTTAGAGCCTAGATCTGAATAAAATTCTTTGACTTCTTTGCGAATTGAATCAAAGTCTCCAGATATTAAGTCAGGTACGTATTCACTAGGCTTCTTACCAGCATCTAATGTGGCATCATAAAGACGGTTAGTACCACCATCAGCTGTAGCCTTAAATACACCTAAAAGGATATTGACTAACTAATTTGAAAAATAAATTTTGAAAGGTAGCCTCTGAATTAAGAGCAGATTGTAATAGCAGAATAAAGTGTGGCAAATCTAAAAAAAAAGTGTAAGAAAAAAGGTACAAAAAAAGAAAAAAAAGACAGAAGCACATGCTTGGGTTTAAATCCAACTAAACGTCTTTTTGTTCATTTTGAAGATTTTATATGAGGGACTCATCAAGTTATCTTTACAATGGCTAAAAACTCTTTGGTATTAGCGTGCATATACTTAGATCAAATTAATGTCCTTCTTTTATGAAAAGAGGGATATAAACAAGTAACTACATTCATCTTACGAATGGAAGAGTTAATGCATATTATCAAAGTACTTGAGCTCATAAATATGAAAAAGTATATAATAATGCCAGGAAAACTTCTTCAAGATTAAGCTCTCCCAAATACATCAGAAAGAGTTCAGCTTTTATCAAAGGCATCAAAACATCAACATCAAAAGATGGTCAAAGAATATATTTCATTTTTCTCTCTATTGCGATCTAAACTGAGTTTGAAAATGGGTTTAAACAAAAAAAATAGAGTAAGCCATATCTCATTTTAAGTGTTAAAAATTGTACATACACTTTAATACAAGCTTAGAAGAAGCCGTGAAGAAGCCTTCTTAATTTGATATGCAGCGCAATAGCACTACCTAAGTAAAGAATGATGTTGGCACAATGTGTTATTTTTTTTTCTGTCGTAGACCAGGGAGTTGCCGTAATAGCACTGCCTAAGTAAAGAATGATGTTGGCACAATGTATTATTATTTTTTGTTCTGTCGTAGACCAAAGGAGTTGCCGTAAAAACTTCAAAAACGGTTCTCTCAATAGGAAATTGAAACAGCTAGCGCCATTTTTAATAGTCGAAAGAGAATGGAGGGCCACTAACCCCTCTCCCACGCCCACCCTTTCCCGAAACACACCCAAACAAATATTTTTAGATAGCCATTTCGTTCAACCTAGTTGAAAGGTGTGTGAATTATGCCTTTGAGGATGACAACCGTTCCACAGCCCTCAGGGCAATGGGTGTAAGTTATACCCTGGGGGCATTTAAGGTTCCTTATAGAAAGCTTTGTCGTAGAGACTTTAAAAGAGCCCATTCGATTGGAAATTTAAACGGCTAGAGCCCTTTTTAATAGTCGAAAGTTATTGGAGGGCAACTAACCCCCTCCCATGCCCACCCTTTCCCCAAACACGTCCAATCAAAATTTTGAGATAGCCATTTTTTTGACATGGTTGAAAGCCCCGGAGATTATATTTTTGAGGATGAACCCCCCCCCCCCCCCAAAGCCCTCAGGGCGAAGGTTTTAAGTTATGCCCTGGGGCATATAACGTTTTTTTATGGAAAGCATATTCGTAGAAACTTCAAGAAGGGCTCATTGGATTGGAAATTGAGAGGGCCAGTGCCCCTTTTGATGGTCAAAAGTAAACGGAGGGTGAATGCCCCCCTTCCTTGCCTCTAATTTCTCCTAAAACTTCTGATGAAAGATTTTATACTACCATTGTGTTCAACGTAGTTAAAAAGTATGGATATTATGTGTTTGAAGACGATAACCCTCCGAAGCTCTCAGGACAAGGTTTGTAAGTTATGCCCTTGGGGCATATAAGGTATTTACAGAAAGCGTTGTCGTGGAAACTTCAAACAGAGCTCATTCGACTTGAAGTTGAGAGGACTAGTGCCTTGTTATCAGTCGAAAGTTACCCTAGGGCAAATGCCCCCCCCCACCAGGCCCATCATTTCCTAAAACACTTCCTATCAAAATTTTGAGATGGCTATTTTGTTCAACGTAATTGAAAGTTTCGTAAATTATGTCTTTGAGGATGACAAATCTGCCTTCCCAGACATCAGGGGAAGGGTTGTAAGTTATGCCCTGGGGCATTTAAGGTTTTTGTAGCAAGCGTGGTCATATCAACTTCGCAGGGCGCTCATTGGATTGGTAATCAGAAGCTCTAGTGCCCTTTTTAAGAAGCAAAGTGATCGGAGGATAGCTACCCACCCTCCCACGCTCACACGTTGTATTGTCCCAAAATGCATCCAATAGAAATTTTGATAATTCCATCTTATTCAAAATAGCTTTAACAACGCTTTTGGGGTTGAAACAAACCCCAGAGCATGGGAGCAAGGGTTGTAAGCTATGTCCCGGGGGCATTTAAGATTTTTTATGGAAGGGATGGCTGTATAAAATTTATAGGAGGCTAATTTGGTTGAAAATTGGAAGTTCTAGTTTCCTTTTAAAAGTCAAAAATGATGGAGGACGGCCAGCCCCCTCCCAACTAACCTGCTTCACCATACGAATCTGATTAAAATTTTGAGATAGCAATTTTTACTCAAAATAGTCAAAGAAATATAAAAATACCTCTATGATTGACACAACCCCCTATTGCCCTGAAGATAAGGTTGTAAGTCATACCCTGGGGGCATATAAGGTTTTTATGGAATGGGTGGTCGCATAAACTTCAGATGGGGCTCATATGATTTGAAATTGGAAGCTATTGTGCCATTTTTAAGAGTCAAAGTGATATGAGAGCGACCAGTCCCCCCCTCCACGCTCATCATTTCCCTTAACACCTCCAATCAAAATTTGGAGATAACAATTTTGTCCAACATAGTTGAAGGGTCTGGAAATTGTGACTGTGAGGAAGATACCCCCCCCTACAACTCTCAGAACAAGGGTTGTAAGTTATACCTTGGGGGCATATAAGGTTTTATAGAAAGGGTGGTCGTATATACTTTGGAGAGGAATCATTGAATTATTAATCAGAAGCTCTAGTGCCCTTTTTAAGAGGCAAAGTGATCAGAGCGCAGCTACCCCCCCCCCGCCACACAGACGAGATGCATACAATAGATACTTTGAGACAGGCCTTTTATTCAAAATAGTCCAAAGATCATATAACAAGGCATTTAAGGTTGATACAAACCACCAGAGCCTAAGGGCGAGGGGTGTAAGTTACACCATTGGGACACTTAAGGTTTTCATGGAAAGGATGCTTTTGTTTAAAATATTCCAAAGAACATATAACAATGCCTCTAAGGTTGTAATAAACCCCCAAGCCCTGGGGCAAAAGGTTTAAGTTAAGCCCTGGGGGACATATGAGGTTCTTACGGAATGGGTGGTCCTATTAAATTCAGGTAGATATCAGTTGATTTTTAATCGGAAGTTATAGCGGCCTTCTTAAGAGTCAAAGTGGTTTGAGACAAACCGACTCCCCCCCCTCATACGCCCATCATTTCACATAAAAAAATCCAAACAAAGTTTTGTCACATCAATTTTTTCATCATTGTTGAAAAGCTCAGATATTGTTTGTTTGGGGTATGTCAGCCCCTCCCCCGAGGTCTCAGGGCAAAGGCTGCAAGCTATTCAATTTGTTCATTGTTTACATATAGTATATGTTATTGAAAAGAGGTATGCATGTTTGACTTCTACTTTCCCAAAATACGAAGGGCATTAAAATGAGTCTTTCAGGGGATGTTGAGGGGAGTTCTGAACTAAATCATAACATCTTATGTGTATATGGGTTGTCAAAAGGGTGTCCCTCAGGAATGGTCGAGTATATTAGTCTGAAATTTTCAGGAAATAACAAGGGAGATGATCAATTGACCAAAAAGGCCAGATTTTCACGAGAGTACTACAACAGCTACTGCTGCTTTTACTGCTATCACGAGTACTATTACTAAAACCACTACCATCACTAAAACTATTACTTCTGTATTAGTTTTCTCTGATTCTACGAAATGAGTTGGAGGGGGAGTAATATATCATACCAGGGTATCTTGATTTGCTATTGGATACGTGTTGTAGATTCTTGTGTTCATTTGATGCAGATAACGAGACTGGGGAGATGGACTGATTCGGCAATTGAAATGGTAGGGAGCTGGAACGTAACATGGAGGTCTTTGAATGGGTTTGTTTTGTGCCGTTGAAAATTTTGATTCATTTTGCTTGTTAGGGCTGGTGGGAACAGTGGGCTGGTTTGGCAAAATTCGTTTTTTGGCTGATGAATATTCATAGTGTTAATACTCAGGAGAGTTTGACAGTTGACAAAAATTCTTTCGGGTATTATTAAAAAGTCTTTTGAATGCGCCATAACTACGATTAAGATGAATCCGGTCACAACCAAAGCAACGACCACTTCCAAACTTAGGGTAGTTGGCAGCCAGGGACCTTACATTCACCCTCAATATTAAAACTTACGCAAACATGCAGATATTTACATTTTTCGCCTTTTTTGCAAATAGCATTAAAGGCATATTAGCATATACCTTTATCTGAAGTCAATTCATGACTGCTTATCTTAATACTCTTTGCCTTTAGTTTGCATTCATTAGCATTCGATTTTGTGCTATCTAGGTCAGATGAACTCTTAATCATGTTATCACAAAGGTAACTGAACTTCTTAAAAATATAAGTTTGTTTCGTCGCCTCTTTGTAACAGGAAACATTTGAATATTTTTCAGGATGAGATTTATTAAAGATTATTTTCTGATTTTGATCCTCATTAACATCGGACGACTTTGGAGGGATTTCCCTTAGAGTTGACCTAAGGTCTATGATTTTAGATATTTCCTTGCTTAATAATTCCAATCTATATCTCATTGATGCAAGGGAAAGGAGTGATAAGTTCAATAGGGGGGGGGGAGGTGGAACAACAAGTGCCACAAGTAGTAGTTTCTGTCTGGCAGGAGGCATTATATTTATTGACTTCGAGATGATCATTAATATTCGGAAGGTTCGGAGCTAGAGGGGATGATCGGATTTCCATCATAATCTTGGCCATGTCCTTGCCCGATAGACGACACGGGGGAGTAATTCGTGGAGGCTGGGGTAGACTGGGACAAGTATTAGCAAACGTAATTACCTTCTTTGGACTATCCTTTTTCGCAGAACAATCTAGGCATGGCCAAATTTTGGACCATTTGGAACGTTCAATTCCGGCACACTGTTCGTGGAATTACGATCCACAGTTACTGCATATCAAACAGTTTGACTGCAACCTGCAACGACATTTGGGGCACACTCTCATAGTCATTAGTGAATATTTTATTTCTTCGTGATCTTCTGTAATCTTTGCGTCGTGTGCTTTCATTATATCAATTTTGCCATCTTCTCGATTCTTTTTCGCTTTCAAAATTTTTGCTAGCCTTATTTGTTCGCCTTTATACTTCCACGTTGGGGGATCGTTTATGATCCTATTGCTTCCAAAGCTTACAAATATAAACAAAATAAATCTTTAAGACGCTTGATGGGTAGAACCAGGTAAGTCATCCCTGCTGCTCCCCTAAATCGTTTGGTATTAGTCTTACTCTTGTTGGGAGATAGAGACAATGGAATTGCCTCTGAGCCTAATTATCTACCCTTAAAACCCTTGGTTTCCCACCACCTGCCTTGTTTTCTGTTTTTGAAGATGCCGGGCTTTCAGAAATAAACTTGTCCTATTGTTACCCTGTCAGTTTCACAATGAAAGCAAAGAAAAAACCTATTTATAATTCATCGAATTTATTAACAACTTATAGACGCAATGGATAGAACTTCGTCATTTCTAAGGTTTGATGAATATATGTTTGTTGCTTTATTAAAAAAAATTACCATATGACCTGCTGATAATAATTTCGGTGCTTGTTAATTATTCAGAACAAAGTTAAATTCTTGATACGAATGCGATCTGAGATAACCAGTTTTATAGCCACAAATACAGGTGACCGGCGACAGAATGTATCGGACTTGTATAACTTGGACCATATGTTTGCATATTAGGAGGGTGGGGGTAAAGTATAGCGGGTCTGCATGCAAAAAATGTTAGCTACAGTTATTCTGCATATTATGAAGCAAAAATCGTTTTTTAACTTCAAGCTGTTTATAAAAAAATTATCCTACCCACCCCCCTAATGCACAAATATTTACCCCAAATTATAGGTCCCATGTTTTCTGTCACCGTCAATTGTCTTTGTGGATATAAAACCTGTTTTTTTAGATCATACATTCAGATCAAGAACTTGAGTGTGTTCTAAACAATTAACCATAATTTCTGAATAATTAATACCATAATTTCAATTTAGGGAGACAGCGACTGCTATTGAACGTTGAAATACTGCGTCGGAAGGATCCCTCACAAGCATTAAAACACGCTGAAAATTGCATTCCATCGTAATTTTAGTTTACCAGAAGTTCGACCATATTCTCAAAATGTTCATTCATTTATTTATAGTTGTCTTTTCAGCCCTATTACATTCCAGAGCACTGCATATGCTTTTTCAAACGTCATTTTTATCATTTCTCCTGCTAAATGAGGCAAGCCTCTAGTACTCAAAAATAACCTCCCCTTCCTTTAAAAATTCTGATAATTTTCTAGGAGGTTACCTGAGATCTCTAAAATGCCTTTAGTACAGTTTAGTTTTGTGGAATTGGATACTTTCTTGTTTATTATAAACAAGATAATAAAATAAACATATAATAAAAATTAATATTATAAACAAGATAATAAAATAAGCTTTGATTGTTTATTATACTGATAAATAAGCTAACTTAGTGTTTATTTTTCAGAATAACCTTCCCTGTCTTAAAAAAATCAATAAAAAATATTTTAGGGATGTGGTAACACTTCCCCCAATATTTTGAATTAAGACCTCCCTAGTCCCCTCATAGGATAGTCAAATGGAAACAGTATTCCTATAAACCTTGAGAGACAGGGATATTTTTTTGAATTTCTAAATCACAACATCAATGCTTGTCTACGCTGAAATAAAGCTGGCCTGCTTTAAAGTGGAAGAATTGCTAAAAACCTTTAAAAACAAAACCAAAAAAACTTACCGGATTTCCACGCCAAGTCTAATCGATGAAAATTCTTTATTTTCCTATTTAGAATAATAACTGCAAAGCCTTTAATCTCTGAGGTGAGCGCTTCTATTGGCCGCCACATTCTTACAAACTTTCCTGACATTTGCCTTAGTTTTGGAGGCTTTGCATAAAATATCAAGTGCTAAAAGTAAATAATTTCAGAATAGGAAGTGAGAAAAAGCTGAAGACTGAGCCTATTGAACAAGTATCAAATTTGGTAGTTATGGCTTTGATACCGATTATAAACGCTAGGGAAGATATGGTCATTGAAGTATGTCCGTGCAGAAAATTCGTGGGTATATATACAAAATGTCTACCATAATTCTGAAAACGAGGATTTAGGAGCGTTTCAATTCGACTGGAATGGCTGTACAGACCCATTATATAGCCATATAGAGCCGAATCCTCTGCCGGTGGGTTTTAAGAAATATTCAATTAATTTTTCCAGAAGTCTATCCCTGGGATCCCACTGATGCGATTTCACGCAAAAACGGCGTTTTGCGTGATCCGTTAAATATCGTCCGTTTTTTGCTGGAAGTTTATGCGTCGCGACGATTCAGCGGCTGCGTTGCAATATTTCAACTGATCCGTTGACAATTGCATCTGTTATTCTGAATTGAAAGATTTGTGGAACCAAAAACTATAAGTAACCGAGAAACTAATCCGATGTCTGTCTGAAGAGTTTATCCGAAGAATCTATCCGAATCTGTCGAAGAAGTTTATGCGAAGTATGTCTGTAATATTTGACAAACAACACTTAGTTCTTCGCAGATTAGCCTTTTGAATGTTTTTCTTGGTTTCTAGAACTTGATTTAGCCTATGCATTTGCTTTTTAAATATATATCATAACATTTTTGATTTTCAACGGTTGTGGTGAACCGTTTCTGTGTGAACATTTTAGCGATTTTCTGCCATCCTTTATACGCGAGCCGTTTGGCGCATCGCATCAATGGGAACCAGAGGCATAAGGCCTATTGCAATATGACGGTCGAAATAGCGACAAATTGCACTTTTATTAACTCAATATGAAGCATCTAGATATCCCAGGATGTTTGAATTACGATAGCTCTAAAAGAGATTTCTAAGAGCCAGAAAATACGTGACCCCTCCTCCTCCCCGGTCGATTCTAACCACAGTTTTAAGATTTTCTTCTGTATATCAAGACGATGTTGAAAAAATTCGTGAAGGCCCAGATTACCAGAGTACGGAGGAGAACACCCAATTAGCAAGCACCACTTACCAAAACAAGAGCTAAGAGCTCGTATGGCACTTGTGAAGAGGTCGGAAGAGCCAAGAGCTCATATGGCATGAGCTCTAGCAAAATTCTAAGAATCAATAGATTAATTTAAAAGGAAAATCAGAGGCTTAATGCCGGTCGGGATTTAAAATAAGAGTTCCGAGACACGACGTCCTTCAAAATATCAAAATTCATCAGGATCCGATAACCCACTCGTAAGTTAAAAATACCTCATTTTTTCTAATTTCCCTCTCCCTTCAGCCCCCCCCCAGATGGGTCAAATCGTGGAAAACGGCTTTATCAACTCAATTTGTGCAGGTCCCTGACATGCCTACTAATTTTCATCGTCCTAGCACGTCCAGAAACACCGAACTCGCCAAAGCACTGGACCCCCCTACTCTCCCAAAGAGATTGGATCTAGTCTGGTTACGTCAATCATGTATCTGGTTATTCTACCCACCAAGTTTCATCCCGATCTCTCCACACTAAGCGTTTTCCAAGATTTCCAGTTTCCCCCTCAAACTCCCCCCAATGTCACCATATCTGGTCGGGTTTAAAATTAGAGCTCTGAGACATGCGTTCCTTCTAAATACCAAATTTAAAAATACGTCACGAACGGTCACCCGTTCTTAAGTTAAAAATATGTCCAATTGTTCTAATTTTTCCGACTTACCACCCCCTCAAACTCCCTCAAAGAGAGCGGATTCAGTATGGTTATGTCAATCACGTATCTAGGACTTGTGCTTATTCTTCCCACCAAGTTTCATCCTGATCTCTTCACTCTAAGCGTTATCCAAGATTTCCGCCCCCCCAACTCCCCCAATGACACTGGATCCCTTTGGGGTGTAAAATGATAGATCTGAGTTATGAGGTCCTTCTAAATATGAAATTTTATTAAGATCCAATCACTTCTTCGTATGTTAAAAATACCCCCTTACCTTTGTTCCTCCAGAACCTCATTTTTCCTAATTTTACAGAATTAACCCTCTCGCCGACTCCCTCAAAGAGAGCTAATCCTTTTCCGGTTATGCCAATCATGTATCTAGGACTTATGTTTACTTTTCCAACCAAGTTTAATCCCTCCATTTTGATCCCTCCACTCTAAGCGTTTTCCATGATTTTAGTTTCCCTCCTCCAATTCCCCCAAAATCACCGGATCTGGTCGGGATTTAAAGACATGATATCCTTCTAAATGTCAAATTTCAATAAGATCCAATCACCCGTTCACAAGTTAAAAAACCTCAAATTTTCCGTTTTTTCCGAATTAACACCCCCTCCAACTCCCCCACAAAGGGCGGATTCAGTCCGGTTATGTCAATAATGCATCTAGGAATTGTGCTTATTCTTCCCACCAAGCTCCATCCTGATCTCTCCGCTCTAAGCGTTTTCCAAGATTTCCGGTCCACCCAACTCCCCCCAATGACACTAGATCCGGATTTAAAGGATTTAAAATAAGAGCTCTGATACACGATATCCTTCTAAATACCAAATTTCATCAAGATCCGATCACCCGTTCGTAAACTGAAAATACCTCAATTTTTCCGAATTAACCGTCCCCCACTCCCCCCAGATGGTCGAATCGGGGAAAAGACTATTTCTAATTTAATCTGGTCTACTTGTGACTCGCAATTAATGTGGTTAGAACGACTTACGCCTATGACTGAAACTACTTGAGACAGTGCTTATTTTCAGCTAGGGACGTCCCGCATGGGAAGGGGGTCATTTTAAGTAATTTACAACACAGAACCAATGAAAAAAGATCAGTCTCAGTCCGTAATACGCGAATATGAAGTAATCTTGAGGACAATATCACCTAAATCAGTCAGTAAACCGGTCATACGTTCGGTAAGATCCATTACCCCCACCCTTCTTCTAACATTTTAGCTAGTGATGTCTCTGCTTCCAAATACTACTACTATTCCGATTACGACTGCGACTGTGACTGCTACTGATTTTTCAAATGTTGCTGCTACTACTTCTATTGTTACTTTTAATGCTCCTACTGCTACTACTACTACTACTACTTCTACTACTATTACTGCTTCTACTGTTACTACTAGTACTACTGCTAGTACTACTACTACTACGACTATGACTACGACTACTACTACTATTGAACTAAACCAAATGGATTCATTCATGTTGCTGACAGTTCTTGTCTACAATATCTCAAGAATATTTAAAGTTATGAAATTAAAACTTTCGGAGAATGTTGAGAGGGATATTCAATTGAATAAAAAAACACACACACACCGTGAATCCAGATTGACAGAAAAGGGTATCGGCGATATTACAGGAATGGCTAGGGGTATTTAGGGAATGTTATATTAAATGAAGACACTAGATGCATCCTGGTTGTCAAAAGGACATATCTGAACGTATCTACATTCATCTTACTAAACAAATTGGCATCAACTTGGCGTAGGATGTATCTACTTAGACATTGGGATATTTAGCTAAAATTTTAAGAATACATTCTATTAGCCCTTCTAGCTTAAAAGCTTATGCCTATTTTATAACATTGAAGTCATTTCATAGATCTTAAATCTGTAATTACAAAATTATTCTTCGAGCAGAAAACAATCACCCCATAGGCTTAAAAAAATGTCAATTTCCCTCTCATTTGAAACTGTAAATTCTGAATATACCCTTTGGTATTGCACCCTACGATGAGTAACTAAAAGGGGAAGATTAATGTTTTTGTAAGAAGAGGGTTGGTCCAGAGAAGTTTTCTAGGAACAAGGAAAAGTTTTAAATATTTTTCTTTTGAAAAAGTTATTTCTTCAAACCTGAGCAAAAAATTTGGTAAATTTTAGCAACATTTTTTTAAAAGTGTCAATTCAAACTACAGTAATTATTCCACTTTTTTTCGGTACTCTACACAGAGGAAGGGGGAGGGATGGCCAACGAGCAACTGTTTTCTTTCATAATATTTAACAAATATTTGAGCTCGTTCTTTTCTCCTGTTGTCATTTCCTTTCAATGCTTTTAAGTCCCCACAAAACTAGTTCATAAAAGACATGACTTGAGGGGGGAGGGTATTTGTGATTGAATAGAAATGTAACTGATGAATTAAACCTCTTATGAATGTTTCAATAGGTAGTAACATCTTCATTCAAATTTAAAATACTTGGTTTGAAACTTGAGGACAAAGGGGGATGGGGGGGAATGCACATACCCTAGGTCTCGAAGTTTAGTTTGTTGTTGTCCTCCTTTTTCTCAAGGAGGTGGGTGTGAAACCACGGCTTCTGTTCTACGGCACCCTTACCTGCCACATTTTAGTAGTTTAATCCCTTTGATGATAAGCTGGAACACGCTAGAAAAATGATTTTACAGACAGCCTTTCAAACAATGTCTTGGGCCTTTAAGAAATATTAGTGTGAATTTTCTTATTCAAGTAGGAAAATAATGCAGAATACCGTTTTTCCTTCATTTTTAAAATGTGGCTTATTCAGAATTTCTGTGGTTCATCATCATAATCTTTGGATATTTAAATGCCCTCTTTGGTATTTTAATCTAATAAATCAAAAAATAGTGTCTTCACTGGAATTCGAAGAATTTTCTATATCATAATCTTGAAAAAGTTGAAAAATCCTTGCCCACATCCCCCCCCCCCTACCTCACGGCTATATTCAGAGGAATACGATGCGATAATTTACTAATAAACACAGTTATAACTCTTTACTTTATACATCTACTGCACTGATGGAAAAACATAGGTTTTTGTTGGCGTGCAGTAGTAAAAATTAACCATTTTTTGAACACACCAAAAAATACCATGATAAATAACTAAAAAAAAAGAAAAAGCATACCATACAAATAAAAAGTAGAAACAATAGGGAAAATCTTTTCAAGACAGTGGAAATCAGTTCTGTGAATATTTCGGCCCTATGTCCAAGGGCCGTCTTCAGCACAATACGAGAACAAGAGCGACTGTATATATATATATATATATATATATATATATATATATATATATATATATATATATATATATATATATATATATATATATAAACTTATATAAAATTGTGAGAATTAAAACTAAATAATGTTATTTAAAAACTTTTTTTAAAAACAGCCCTAGTTTCCTTACTTCAATGAAGTTTAACCAGGACTGACAAAAAGAATGAAGTGAGAATATAAACTCATTCAAACTAAAGAGAACAAAGTGATTCAATGCAATTTCTCAGAGCCAACCTTGCTTTTTTAGCAGCCTGTCTCAAAGGCCTTTTCGTAGCTGATTCAGTAGTATTATAAATCGGTTTAATAAAATATTTTGTTAGATCATTTTTAATTAAATTTGAGTATAAAGAATTTAGTGAGTATTCCCCCAAGTCCCTGTTCAAAGAAATATTATTATTTATTTTGAGATTAATTTCGATTGATTCTCGAACCACCTGTTTTATCCCCAAATCATTACTGATGAGTGAAGATATTTCAAAAAGCATCGTGTGGGACGGATTGTTAAATATATGCCAACCTAAAGCAGAATCAAAGGAATTAAAGAAAAAAAACGGTTGTAACCGTTTTTCTAGATTCTGATGGGTCCTGCCGACATAGTAATTTCCACAATCACAGGTTATTTGATAGACCCCTCTTTGGCGAGTAACTGGGGTCTTATCTTTACCGGAATTTAAGAAATTAATGATTTTAAATTATTTGTAAAAACTACGTACAGACTATTTTTGTGCAAATATTTTTTTAATTTTGTTGCGATCTTTGGGATATACGGAAGATAGACAATATTTGAGGGCTTATCAGTAGCCTCACATTGTGAAATATCTTCTTCGATTTTACAAGAATGTCTTTTTATTCTACGGTTAATTATTTTATTGACAAAAGGAATGGGGTATCCATTACCAAAAAGAATATCTCTGATAAAGTTTATTTCTGCATTTATATACGAATCGGAGCAAATATTCAGGGCACGATCAATGAGGGAAGTTACAACTGCTCTTTTAACTTGTGGGGGGTGATTTGAATTAAAGTGAAGATATCTATTGTTTTGTGTTGGCTTTCGATAGATAGTAAAATCTAGTTTATCAGCATTACGAATAATTAACATCTAAAAACGGTAGTTTATTTTCAATTTCAACTTCTAGGGTGAACTGCAAATTTCTGTCATAAGTGTTAAGATGATCTAAGAAGACTCGAAGTTCAGCTTCCCCGTAATTCCAAAGTGAAATTACGTCGTCCATATAACGACCCCAATAGACGTGTTTTAAAAAATAAGAATTTAATGCCCAATTTTCAAGGTTCTCGACATAAATATTTGCCAGTAGCCCGGATAAAGGTGCCTCCATGGGTAACCCATTTTTTGTTGATAAAAAGAATCGCGAAATTGAAAATACAGAGAAAACTTATTACACATTTTAAACAGAGTCATTAAAACAGGGATAAAACAGATTAAAATTTGGGGATAAAACAGGTGGTTCGAGAATCAATCGAAATTAATCTCAAAATAAATAATAATATTTCTTTGAACAGGGACTTGGGAATACTCACTAAATTCTTTATACTCAAATTTGATTAAAAATGATCTAACAAAATATTTTACTAAACCGATTTATAATAGTACTGAACCAGCTACGAAAAGGCCTTTGAGACAGGCTGCTAAAAAAAAGCAAGGTTGACTCTGAGAAATTGCATTGAATCACTTTGTTCTCTTTAGTTTGAATGAGTTTATATTCTCACTTCGTTCTTTTTGTCAGTCCTGGTTGAACTTCGTTGAAGTAAGGATGCTAGGGCTGTTTTTAAAAAAGTTTTTAAATAACATTATTTAGTTTTAATTCTCACAATTTTATGTAAAATTATATATATATATATATATATATATATATATATATATATATATATATATATATATATACATATATATATATATATATATATATATATATATATATATATATATATATATATATATATATATATATATATATATATATATATATATATATATATATTATATATATATGTATATTCTCTCTTGTTCTCTTATTGTGCTGAAGACGGCCCTTGGACATAGGGCCGAAATATTCACAGAACTGATTTCCACTGTCTTGAAAAGATTTTCCATATTGTTTCTACTTTGTATTTGTTTGTTATGGAAAGGCAGTGTGGTCTTCGTCGCTATTTTAAAAATCATACCACAAAAAAAAGAAAAAAAAGTTCAATCTCCATCACAATATCCCCTCAAAAAAACTCCCAACAACCCTACCCCATCGCTACCACCCATCCACCCACTCCTCCATACCACCACAACGAATCAGACCTCCCTACCACCTCCAATCTCCTCACAAATAAATAAAAACTCAACCATTCTTTATTAAGTAATCTTTTAACTTTCTCTTAAAGTCTAGAAGATGCTCAGCCGCCGTGACGCTCATTGGTAGAGAACAGGGAGGCAGGAAGTATAGAATAACAGGGAGTATATAACGCTTAAATTCTCCTCTGCCCAAAACCGAAATATCTCTCCAACTCGTAAATTAGTCAAAAAAGATACAAGTACATGGAGGGACCCCCTTTAAAAGCGCTCCTTTATGTCCCCCCTCTGTACATGTCGTGATTGGGTGTGCCTACTCCAGCGAAGGGGACACTCAGTCTTCCCTCTAAACTCTTCCTCCTTGGGTGCCAATGGGATAAGTGTGTTTTAATCCGCTCGGTGGTACCGAGCGGTAATAATAACGGTAATAAGCGGTAATCACGCTTAGTTCAGAAAACGCTTAAGGAGTACGACACTTGTTGTTTAAAAAATAACCTTGCAATAATTTTTATTCTTATACTTTTTTTGGTTTTATATCTATCAATGTCAAGGCCGTATCCGAGGGGGGAGTAGTGGTTTTGACCCCCCTCCACCCTCCGAAATTTGTGTCTGACTCTTAAAAACGTAACAAAATGGATAAAAACAAATTTTTGACACGCTTTTAAAAGTTTTTTCGTAATCGCCGCACCTAGTGGTGGTTCAGGCCTGTCTTGCACCCGGGGCAGAATTTTGTTTAGCATTCCCCCTTATCTTCTAATAATTTTTAGGCCAAATTTTTACAAAATTTTTGCTTATTAACAAAATTTTGTCAACTTCGCCCTCTACTTAATTTTAATAAAAATAACATTCAAAAATCACAAAATGTTTAAAACCGTTAGATTATTTATTTGAAATTCCACGACCCAAAATTTCTGCACCACGGGCAAGCGCCTCCTCTATCTTCCCTTAACCCCCCCTCGACCCAAAAAAATAACCCTCTGAAACAAAAATTCTGGAGACGGCCTTGACCACTGTTCTGTTTTGTCTCTTTAAAATCTGCTTATGCATATTTTGCCACTGGCTCTTATTAATTTAGTAATTTCCTAACTTTCGTTGACTCCATATTTTGATGCATTTTTCCATTCGGAAAAAACAGTATAGCTTATTATTATTTAAGAACTTGTGTATATGTAATTATATTTTCTTGAAAATCAGATCTATCAAATATTGAATAAAACGACTCACTGTTAGGCAACTAAAAAGATTAAAGACTGTATCACTAAAAGAAAGGCAGTGTAAAAAGAAACTGAAATGGTTATCTTTTTCTAGTCATTAATAATGGAAACTTCCCAATAAAGATTTTGACGTCACGGGTTTCGTTACGTCTTCAAGCAAGGAACTTACTAGTTTCTGCGTTCAAAAGATTGAAAATTGAATCGAATCTGGCGCATCCATTTAAAAAAAACGATTAGAGCTTTTTTTGTAATTAAGAATTTTGCCCCCTTTGCATGGAATATAATTCGAGCTGCAAAAAGAAATTCCAGTTATCTATCATCCTCCAAGGCTTCAGTGAAAAGATTTGTCCATACAAAAGAGTAGTAGGCCTAATTATGTGTGTGTTTTATGTAAGTAGAATGGTTGTTGTTTATGTACAAATCGCTTATTAATATTTTTTTCTATTTATTTTCATAAAATAACAATAACAAAAACAATATCCCAAAGGGCTCAATGGCCCGTTATTTGGGAAACGGCGTACAATAAATAAAGAATCATAAAACTTGTCATAAACATACTAACCAACATCTAAATATAAATATATAAGGAAAAGAAATCAACTCACCGGCAGTCCCCACGAAACAGCGACCGTCAAATCACCCGACAATAAAATACAAATTAAAATTATCTGCGTCATCGAGGATACAACACCAACAAAACAACAACCGAAAAAAAGAAAAAAAAGAGACATTTAATAAGAAGCCTTTAATAAGAAACTTTTCATCTGTCTTTTAAAGGAGCCAACTGTTCGTGACTGCCGGATCTGAAGTTCCAAGCACGCCCCACAATCACAGCCAGGCCGAAGTCTGAACGAACCGAGGGACTAGCTAGAATCATCACATCCTCCCGGTTAAAAAAGGTAAAAAAAAATCCTTCTTCCTCCCGGTTACGAACCATATAAAAATTTACTTCCCTGCTAGTTTGAAAATACCATATACAATAGAAAAAATAGTTTTTTAAAATACGTAGAATTGCAAAAACCCCCATCTTCTGCCTACAAGCACTGTGGAGTTTTCTTAACAGGTGGTGCAAGAATGCTCTGTAATTCTGTAATGTTCTGCAAAAATGTAAATGTAATTTGTCAAACAAAATTATCTTATCTTAAGTAAATGCATTTAAAACTAAGCCCTCATTCGTCGTTCTTCACATATTTATATTAAAACTAAATAAGCCATACAAGAATTTATTTGTTTAATTTTCATTGTATGATTTAGGGCGTTTTATTAGGGTCAACGCTATGTCATTTTTGGATCGAAGTGATGCCAGAAGCAATCTAATTAGAAACGTTTTACTAGTACTTCCTGGCGCATCCAAGAATACGATTTTTTGTTTCCTCCTGGTATCGTTACGCGCCGTATTAGTTACGCTCCATTGTAGTTGTGTCCCTGTGTCCCACCTGTGAATATAGATAGATATATGTATGTTTTTAACCACGTAAAACTTGCGAACATACAACATTCTTCGCTGTCCCATTGTCTGTGCATATAAATAGAATGTCAAGTTTACCGACTCTTGAACATGCAACATATAATTGTTCATGGGAAAACAATCCATATTCAGATCCTTACCGCATTTTTCTAATGATTGCCCTTGAGCTTTGTTGATGGTGATTGCTAATCGAATATTCCCTGTGTCCCCGTCGTCATTTATATATCCCTCCTGTGCCCTTCCGGCGTCCCCGTTGTAGTTGTGTCCCTGTGTCCCGGTCGTCATTTATATTCCCTGTGTTCCGGTGTCTCGGTCTGTAATTTCTCTTTGAGTGTCCCGGTCGTCACTTGTATTCCCTGTGTCCTGGTCGCCATTTGTGTCCCGGTGTCCTGGTCTGTAATTTCTCTTTGAATGTCCCGATCGTCATTCCTTGTGTCCCGGTCTGTAACGTCATAAAGTCTTCAATGGCTCTGGTGGTGCAGCCAGTTGAGGAAGTTTAACTTTTCCTGAGGCGCAACAAATTCCCATTGTTTCACCATTAAATTTCAAGGCCTTGCAATAGGGACAAATTTTAGTTATAGTCCCGATTTGAACACATCTACTAAAGCTATAATTATCGACTGGGCTGTACCTGAACGTCAGGCGATAATTTTGACGTTGCTCTTGTGATTCCTCGGCACGCTTTCTTTTGGCATTATGTCTTTGAGCCGCAAGCCTGTTTTCACGTTGTTCTTGTGATTCCTCGGCACGCTTTCTTTTGACATTATCCCTTTGAGCCGCAAGCTTGTTTTCACGTTGTTCTTGTGATTCCTCGGCACGCTTTCTTTTGACATTATCCCTTTGAGCCGCAAGCCTGTTTTCACGTTGTTCTTGTGATTCCTCGGCATGATTTTTTTTGGTAATTTCTCTTTGAGACGCAAGCCTGTTTTCACGTTGTTCTTGTGATTCCTCGGCACGCTTTCTTTTGGTATTATCTCTTTGAGCCGCAAGCCTGTTTTCACGTTGTTCTTGTGATTCCTCGGCATGATTTTTTTTGGTAATTTCTCTTTGAGACGCAAGCCTGTTTTCACGTTGTTCTTGTGATTCCTTGGCACACTTTCTTTCCTTACTTTCTCTTTTAGCGGCAAGCCTTTTGGCATTAACTCTTTGAGCCGCTTCCTCGGCTGCTTCTTCTGCCCTTGTAGGATTTATACTCAAATTTCTCTTTGAATTAACTCTTTGAGCAGCTTCCTCGGCTGTTTCTTCTGCAATTATAGGATTTATACTATAATTTCTCTTTGAATCGCCCCCTTATATACTTATAATAACGTCATATACAAAGCCTTATATACTTATAATGACGCCATATGCGTACAAACAAACAAACATTTTTTTGTTACACGCCATTGTAGTTGTGTCCCTGTGTCCCACCTGTGAATATATATATATATATATATATATATATATATATATATATATATATATATATATATATATATATATATCTATATATATATATATATATATATATATATATATATATATATATATATATATATATATATATATATATATATATATATATATATTTTAACTACGTAAAACTTGCGAATATACAACATTCTTCGATGTCCGTAATTTATCTTTGAGTGTCCCGGTCGTCATTTATATGTCCCGGTCGTTATTTGTGTCCCGGTGTCCCAGTCTGTAATTTCTCTTTGAGTGTCCCGGTCGTCATTTTTATTCCCTGTGTCCCGGTCTTTAATTTCGTCAGTCGACAAACAACTTCATGACGACATACAGCTCAATCCTTATAATGACGTCAGTCGACACACAAACATGACGTCAGTCGACAGACACACAAACAAACAACTTATTTATATATATTTATGGTCGTGGTTATATAAAATCGTTGGGCTCACAGAATTTTGTTTTTTTTTAAGGGAGAGGAATTTTTAATAAAAAAATTGACTTATACAAAAATACATATCAATATCTAAAACAACATACATATTCTCTTCGATTTGGGATGAGAATGATCTGTATGACAATTACATAAAAAACAGGTTTTTTTAAACCGAAAGTAAGGAGCGACATTAAGGCAGGACGGATTCTCAAGGAATCTTTCTATATCTCCCACGTTAAACATTTGGAGTTTGCCTGGCGTTCCTGAAATAGTGATTTCGGCGGTTTTTATCTTAATAGAAATAAACAAATCTGTTGAATATTTTGATCTAACCAAATCTTAAAGCCGACAATTAGTTTTTTTCATAATTTCAAAATAATTATAAAGCCTGTTTCGGGTTTGTACTCTAGATTGCTACACTTGACACTCTTGGTGTGGGGCATTAAAAAGTAGAGTAAAAAACATTCTATTCAACAATCAGAAACTTATTTCTATAATATATACTTGCTGGCTGCAGTCCCTTCAAATACTTTACATATTTGTGTTCTGAAGTCAAAAATCCCCCTCAAAAGACTAGATGCAGCTGTAATTGGAACGCGTGAGAATGCATAAATTAGGCCAAGGAACTAACCACTCGGATTGTTCAGGAGCGATTCAGCTAAGTACAAGTTAGTTGTAACCTGTTTAAACAGAGTCTAGAGAATAAGTAGCGTGCAGACATCAAACTGCCGGTTAATATTGTATAGATAATTAAAAGAAGAATTGCTAAGGATAGCCTAAGCCTAATCGTAATTTCGGGTGAGAAACCCTTTAAGTTTAACCTTCTTATGTTTGTTTAATTGAAGTGACGAAGAAATCTGATACCTTTGTATTTGACTGAGTTGCCACCTAAGAAAAGAATTGACTAGGGAGTAAAATGCTTAGACTTCGGCTAGGCCTTAAAACATACAGAAATCAATCTTTATATGAAATAGGCTGTCCCCTCCTCAACGCCCTGCTCTTTGCGCTAAGATTTTAAAAAGTAAAGTTGTGACAGAGTCAAACTTTAGCATAAAGAGTAGAATAAGAGTTAAAACATTGCTTTTTTTTATTTAATTTCTGAACGTTTTTGAATTCATACAGGTTTTGAATTTGGCTCACCGTACATGAATAATTAAAACGAAAATAACCTTATAATAACCTAAGTTTGATTTTTGTTTCAGTTGTTTAAGAATGACTCCCGAAACACAAAGGCTATTTAATTAGAATAATAGCCTCTTTTATAAGTTAAAAAAGAAACTTAAGCGTAAGAGCGAGCTACTGAGGAGAGGCAACCAATCTCAGGTACGTAGCATTTTATGTTCATTTTACGCTTTAATGTTGCCTTGTTTTTTATTTAATTGAAAAACAAGAAAACCTTGTTTTTTGTTTAACTGCTGACCGTTTTTTAAATAATGTCCCTCCATGGAAAAATCCCTTCCCCCACGAAAAATTTTTCAATGGAAATTTTCTCCCACGTAACTTAAATTAGCGATATTTGTGGAAGTAATTTTGTAAGGCATAGTAACAAAACCGCCAAAGTGGTCGAAACTATTTTTATGAAAACGAGAGTCATAAGTTGAGCAATTCTCAAATGACCGAAATGAATGAAAGAAACCATCTTTAAATGATATACACCATAATTTATGTTCGTTTTAAGTTTTAATGTTATTCCTTACTTTCAGCTGGAAAAAAATAGTTTTTTTTTATATTTAATAACAGCCACAAGCCGAACACATAAAATATCTTTGGTTTACAATCACGTAAAAATCCTAGTTATCAAGCTGCTTTATTAAAAATTGAATGCTAAGATTGGCTGGAAAATAACACAAACAAAATGTTGCTTATATCGGCCATTATTTAACAAAATTCAAATTTTAGCGTAAAGAGCGAGGTATTGACAAGGTGGCAAACTTCCTCATATACGCAATATGAAGGGGTTCGCCCCCTGGTCAATACCTCGCTCTTTACGCTAAAGCTCGAATTTTGTTCCAATTCTTTAATTTGAATGTCCCCTGAATCACAAAGGCCGTTTAATTAGAATAAATAGCTCTATTGAAATTACTAAGGATATTTTAGCGTAAACAGCGAAGTATTAACGAAGGGACGAACTCCCTTATACGTAATAATTTCTGTTCGTTTTAAGTTTGCATGTTACTCCTTACTTTCAGTTGAAAAAACTTGTTTTTTTAAATTAAATTTCTGATCGTTTTTTAAATAATATTGGGGTATCCAGCACACCCTTCACAGAAATTATCTTCTTCAGGAAAAATTACTCCGTGGAAAGATCATCCCACGCAACCCAATATCCCGGCCCTCCCATCAGAAAAAATCCCCCTGAAAATGTCTGCATACTTACCAAAAATCAATACTATATGTAAACAATGGGCGAAGTGCATAGCTTGCGGCCCTTCTCCCGATGACTGTGGGGGATTAATTAATTCTCAAAATATAGTTATTAGATATTTCGACTATGCTGAACAAAATGGCTACCTCAAAATTTTGGTCCGGTGACTTTGGGAAAAATGAGCGTGAGAGGGGCCTATTTGCCCTCCAATTTCTTGGTCACTTAAAAAGGCAGTAGAACTTTTAATTTTCGTTCGAATGAGCCCTCTCACGAAATTCTAGGACCACTGGGTCGATATGGTCATCCACGAGAAAAACAACAACAAAAAAACAAACAAGAAGAACAAACAAACATGCATCCGTGATCTTTCTTCTGACAAAAAATACAACATTCCAAATTTGTGCAGATAGGAGCTTGAAATCTCTACAGTAAAGTTTTCTTATACGCTGAAACTGATGGCGTGATTTTAATTAAGATTGTATGATTTTTTCTATGAATTTCTTTTTAGTTTAATTTTCACATTAAAGCTAATGCAAATTCTATGATTTTTAGGGGGTGTTTCCCTCTTTTTTCGAAATTAAGGCAAATCTTCTCATTTAGGTAACTTTTGATGGGTAGGACTAAACTTGATGAAATTTATATATTTAAAATTAGCATAAAATTCTGATTCTTTTGATGTACCTATTGGTATCAAAATTCCCTTTTTAGAGTTTCGGTTACTATATTGCTTTGCCGGATCGGTCCTTACTACAGTTCGTTGCAATGAACTGTTTAATACCTTTGTTTTATGTTATGTACGTACTTCGAACAATGACTAAGGGATGGAGGGTCAGAGGATTTTCTAGAGAAAGATGAAAAGTTAGGTGAAGCTCTTTGTGGATGATGCTATTTAGATTAACAGAAAGAGAAGGGGTCCTCTTCATGTTTTTAGAGTTTCGGTTACTATTGATTCGGGTCTTTCCTTACTTACAGTTCGTTACCAAGAACTGTTTGATTCTTTGTTGCATAAAAACATTTATCTAGAATAAATACGTTTATTTTGAAACAAGTTCAAAACAAGAAAAATACAAACAAACAATAAAATAAATGAAAGAATAAATACAAAATAAATAAGAGACATAAGTAAAATGGAAATAAATAAGAGAAAATAGATGAAAAAGAGTGAAGTACCAATCGCTGCTTGGGACATTTTCTATAACCTTCTCTCGTCGGTAAAATTCCCGATTTTACAGATTTTTAAGAATTTAAGAAGCTTGTCTACTCTCTGCTCAGTCGATGTAAAAATCTCGAAACTAGAGCATCTGGTGAATCTGAAATAAAAGAAAAACAATGCAATCGATATGCTAAAAGCAAAAGTAAACCAGTTATTTGTTTAAACTGTATAAATGGACAGGTTCATAGAGGCACAGGGGGAATCTAAAAGTGTTTGGTCATGCTGTCATAGGTCAGATGAAGTCCTTACTAAACAGACGTTGAATGGTTATGCCGGTGACTCACTGTTAGAAGACTCGAGAATGAAAAATAAGAACCTGGTATAATAGAGCGAACATGAGTCAGGAGCTAAGGCAACCTCTGGAAATAGCTGCTCTACTTCTAGAAGATGATGTAGTTTGTGCTCAACTGCCTGCCAGGTCATGGAAATCGAAAAGTTTCTGTCCTGGAACAGGCACAAGGCAGAGTCATTCCTAGCTTCGGTGATGCACCGGGCAAAATTAACTACAGCGCCCCTCTCCAGACCCAAATATAATAAAAAAAAACCGAATCAAATTGAAAATCAAGATCTAAGTGACAAGATCATTTAGTGATAAGATCACATGATCAAGATCTAATAGTTTCATAAAATCGAACATTTACTCTACTTTCATTTATTTGTACATGAAAATGCAATAAGTAATTTTCAAAAATAACCTCGAATTTTATTATTTTTATATCGATTATTTTATTAATTTTATTATTATATTTATAATGAAAAGGGGTTTTCCTCCTCAACGCCCTGCTCTTTACGCTAAAGTTTGACTCTTTCTCTCAACTTTATTTTTTAAAACAGTAAAAAAACTTTAGCGTAAAGAGCGGGGCGTTGAGGAGGAAAAGCCCCTTTTATATACGGAGTAATTTCTGTTCGTTTTAAGTTTTATTGTCGCTCCTTAGTTTCAGTTAAAAAAAACTAGTTTTTTTATTTAATTTCCGAACGTTTTTGAATTAATGCATGCTTGATTTTGGCTCTCCGTAACTGCTGTACACTCCCCAATAACCATTTCTATATGTAAACACTGGCCAAAGTTTGTAACTTGCAGCCCCTTCCAAGGGGACTGTGGGGGAGTAAGTCGTCCCCAAAGACACAGCTGTTAGGTTTTTCGACTATGGTGAATATAATGGCTATCTAAGAATTTTGATCCGGTGACTTAGTGGAAAAATGAGTGTGGGAGGGGTCTAGGTAACCTCGAATTTTTTTGGTCACTTAAAAAGGGCACTAGAACTTTTACTTCCCGTTAGAATGAGCCCTCTTGCAATATACTAGGACCACTGGATCGATACGATCACCCCTGGGAAAAAGAAAGAAAAAACACACAAAAAAACAAACTAGCAAATAAACACGCACCCGTGAACGGTCTTCTGGCAAAAAATACGAATATCTACATTTTTGTAGATAGGAGCTTGAAACTCCTACAGTGGGGTTCTCTGATATGTTGAATGCGATGGTGTGACTTTAGTTAAAATTATATGACTTTTAGGGGGTACTTCCCCTTATTTTCTAAAATAAGGTAATTTTTTTCAGGCTCGTAACTTTTGATGGGTAAAACTAAACTTGATGAAACTTATGTATTTAAAATCAGAATTAAAATGCGATTCTTTTGATGTAACTATTGGTATCAAAATTTCATTTTATAGAGTTTCAATTACTATTGAGCCGGGTCGTTCCTTACTACAGTTCGTTACTGTTTGATTATTATTATATTATTATATTTTTATCATTATATTGTTATTTTAATTTTATTATTTTTATATTATTTCATATCGAATTTTATTTATTATTTACAATCACTAATTGGCTATATTTAGTCGATTCTGGTAGATTTTAACCTATGGTATTCTGTCGAAAAGTAATCCTATTCGAAGTTTGACTCTCCTGTAAGAATATACCGTCAGTTTAATTATTAACAGAACCATGTCCTAAAGACATATCTTAGACACTATTGAAACATGAAGTGCATTACCTGTAAAAGAACAAATTGACGCCTCAAAAAGAGCAAGAGCAGGATAGGGACTGAATAGGGATCCTGAGGTGCCCGGTGGTTCAAATTCTCCATTATTATTAGCTTCAGTTATGCAGTTCAGCGCTGTAGATTTCTTCATGTCGCACTTCCAAATTTTCAGCATTAGATCAAGCTTTGCTTTTTCTAGTTTAATGTCCTCTTTTGGTTCCATCTCTGAGTTGGAAGCTTCTAGTAGTGCGTTAAATGCTTTATTTGCCATGATCCTCTCCTCCACTACACGACCCAATATTCTTGGGGATGTGTTGCCGTATTTAACCTCTCCCGATTTGGCACAGTTGAGGTAAAGAGGATGTTGGAGCTGGCAAAATTCCTCCGAGCAAACGGAATCGATTGACTTTTCACAAGTTTTCTTTTTTATTTCACTTCCTATTGGAAGAAGGTATTTGCTTGAATGCTCCCTTTCGTAAAAGAAGCCGTCAATATACAAACTTAATTTTTCTTTTGCATCCTTAAACTCATCCCTTAGTTTAATTCTTTCAATATCAAGTCTGGATAATTCCTCTTTCTGCTTATTCCGTTTTTGAGCATCCGCTTGGAATTGATTTGATTTGTACCACATTATTTCTTCAATTTCATTTAGCTTTTTCTCGGCTCTTCTTAATTCTCCCCATATTTCTTCAATTATTTCATCATTCCCATCAACTTTGGACATTGTTCCAGTGATTGATAGATTTATCCCTAGCCTGTTTACAGTAGGCCACTGGATACTCCTTTCAATAATGCAAGAACTGTAAAACAATTTTGTTAGTTTTTCCTGTTGCGGCCCATTCTCAGTTTTTCGCAAGTTTTCCCGTAGTTGTTCAGTTTTTTCATCAATCTCCTCATCTTCGGAGGAAGCGATAGGCCATTGACTACTCCTTATAGAGATGCGAGAGTTATACAAGGAGCTGTTTTCTCTATTTTTTAGCTGTGAGTAATCCTTCCCATCAGAGGAGTCTCTTGACGACCTTGATGTCGGAGAGACACTTATGGATGATTCTCCAGTACTCTGCAATGAAAAAGAAATTATCAAAAGGAGAATTTTTTATTACAATTAAAGCAATATTTACTCCTCTCAAAAAGATTAACATAAAACATAAAACCCGGCTCAACAGCAACCAAAACTCTAAAAAATGGAATTTTGATACAAATAGATACATCAAAAGAGTCAAATGTGTATGCTGATTTTAGATAAGTTTCATCAAGCTTATTTTCACTGCTACTACTAATAACTCACCGCACCACCAAGCCGCCTGAGGCCAACATAGCTACACACGCTCCTTCTCCAGCCCAATCTTTTCAATCTATTGAATAGATTGATCCCAATCTATTGGGATTGAAATACATTTTACGGACAGCCTACTGTTTGAATTACGGTCAGTCAGCCGGATACCCAGAACAATCCGTAGGCAATATCTGTGGAAAACATCTAGTAAATTTTCTTCCGATTTTCGGAGCACCCATGCTTCAGAGCCATATTTGACTACTCACTGTAGCTTCCAATATTCTTATCTTGGTTTGCAGACTTATCGTCCTATTCTTCCAAGCTTTTTTTAACCATGAAAAAACACCATGAGCCTTGGCTATTCTACTTTTAGCATCTTCACTGCTCCCACCAACTTTATCCACTACCAAGGTAAGTGAAACTGTCCGACTAATCAATCTTTTCGTTAAACAACGTCACCTTTTCATCTTCACTTATTCCTAACCTTAGTGACTTAGTCTTCTTAATATTGATTTTCAAACCTATTCTAGCACCCTGAACTCGCAAAACGTCTAGAAGGCCATTCATTTTGCTCACACTTTCATCTAATATGCTTAAATCATCAGCATAATCTAAGTCCAGGAGAGTTTTTCCTCCCCATTTAATTCCGTGGTCTCCCATTGGCTTTCCTGTGCTCCTTAAAACAAAGTCCATCAAAATAGTCCCTATAAAGGGGGATAAAGCATAACCCTGCTTAAATACAAAAGCAGCTACTAACCTCATTTCCTACCTTAATAGCAGCAGTATTATTCTCGTACACTGCACTAATTACTTTAATGTATTTTACTTTAAAAACTAATAAAAAAACTAAAAAAGCTAAAAAACTAAAAAAACTAAAAAAATGGTAAAAACTACAAAAAAACTAAAAACTAATAAAAAAACTAAAAAATCTAAAAATCTAAATAAACTAAAAAAGAAAAAAAAGAAAAAAGGAAAAAAATAAAGGAGAAAAACAAAACTAAAAAACGAATGTATATACAGACCGGGACACCGGGATACAAATGACGACCGGGACACAGGGAATATAAATGACGACCGGGACACAGGGACACAACTACAATGGGGACGCCGGGGGGCACAGGGGGATATAAATGACGACCGGGACACCGGGACACAAGGAATATAAATGACGCCCGGGACACTCAAAGAGAAATCACAGACTGGAACACCGGGACACAAATGACGACCGGGACACAGGGAATATAAATGACGACCGGGACACAGGGACATAACTACAAAGGGGACGCCGGGGTGCACAGGGGGATATATAAATGACGATGGCGACTCAGGGAATGGTCGATTAGCAATCACCATCAACAAAGCTCAAGGGCAATCATTAGAATCATGAGGTATAGATCTGAATACGGATTGTTTTCCCATGGACCATTATATGTTGCATGTTCAAGAGTCGGTAAACCTGACAATCTATTTATATGCACAGACAATGGGACAGCAAAGAATGTTGTATATTCGCAAGTTTTACGTAGTTAAAAACATATATATATATATATATATATATATATATATATATATATATATATATATATATATATATATATATATATATATATATATATATATATATATATATATATATATATCTATATTCACAGGTGGGACATAGGGACACAACTACAATGGCGCGTAACTAATATGGCGCGTAACGACTTACGCGCGCGGGGGGGCTTGGGGGGCGCGAAGCGCCCCCACCAACTAGGTGTTGGGGTGGCGCGAAGCGCCACCCCAACAGCTAGTAATCTATAAAACTAAGGACCAAAGTTGCTTGACAATTAAGGCACTTCTCAATTATTAACCTAAGAGTGAAAATTTGGTCGACACATCCTCTACTTTTTTTAAAAACCGCACTGTTATTCTCATAAAACTTTGTATACAGCATCTTTTAGTCTAAAATAAATATCATATTACTAAGTAATTTACTACCTACAGAGACCGAACTAATGCCTCGATAATTACGACAGTCACTCTTATCACCTTTCTTATACAGTGGTTTAATTACGGTTTTCCTAAAATCATTAGATTCATCCTCTTTTTCAAAAATCGTTTTCATAATCTTAAATAGCTTATTTCTAACCTCAGAGCCACCGTATTTAAGAAACTCATTTACCACACTAGCAGCACCTGGAGATTTATTATTTTTTAATCCTTTTAGTACTTCCGCTAATTCTTCCTCGCAAAACAAATCTTCCTTTACATCCAAGGTATCACAAACTTTTTCATTTTCTCTAGATCTTTTCCTGCAACTGTATCTCAGTTTGGCACATTCTCAAAATGTTCCGCCCGTCTCTTATTAACTCTTTCTTTATCACTAATTATGGTCCCATACCTATCTTTCGGTGGGACAGATCCGGATTGACTACTCCTTTAAAATTTTTAACATGCCGGTATAATATATTACTATTATGCCTTCTAGCTGCATCTTCCAGTTCCTCAGCAATTATATCCATGACCTCCACTTCACACCTCCTTAGTCCATATTTTAATGCTTTCTCCACTTTCTTTCTACTCATCAAAAGTTACGAGCCTGAGAAAATTTGCCTTATTTTCGAAAAAAAACAAGACACACCCCCTAAAAGGATTTTAATGGAAATTACGCCATCAGATTGATTGTATCAGTGAACCCTGCTGTAGAGGTTTCAAGCTCCTATCTACAAAAATGTAGAATTTTGTATTTTTTTGCCAGAAGAAAGATCACGGATGTGTGTTTCTTTCTTTTTGCTTTTTTCCAGGGGTGATCATATCGAACCAGTGGTCCTTGAATGTCGCAAGAGGGCTCAATCAAACGGGAATTAAAAGTCCTAGTTCCATTTTTAACTAACCGAAGAAATTGGAGGGCAACTAGGTCCCCTCCCACTCTTATTTTCTTGCCAAAAACAACGGATCCAAATTTTGAGATAGCCATTTTGCTCAACATAGTCGAAGAATTTAATAACTGTGTCTTTAATTATGACTTAACCCCCCACCGTCCCCAGGGGAAGGGCTGCAAGTTATGAACTTTACCCATTGTTTACATAAATTTTTTGTTATTGGGAAGTATACAGACCTTTTCTTTGGGATTTTTCTGATGGGGGTCGGGGGAGAGGGTTACGTGGGAGGATCTTTCCATGGAGGAATTTTTCATGGAGGAAGAGAATTTCCATGCGCTGGATCTCCCGACATTATTAAAGAAAAACATTCAAAAATTAAACTTTAAATGCAAATTTTTTCAACGGAAAGTAAGGAGCGAAATTGAAACTTAAGACGAACAGATATTGTTACGTGTTTGAGGGGGGTTCGCCCACTTATAAAAATTTTGCTCTTCACCGTGTATTTTTAGTAATTTCAAAAGACCTATTTATCGCAATGAAACGGCTTTTGGGAACCATGGGGCATTCTTAAAGTATTGGAACAAAGTTTGGACTTTAGCGTAAAGAGTGAGGTATTGAAGAGGGGGTGAAGCCCCTCATATTAAGGATATGAGGGAGTTTCTTCCCCTTATCAATACCTAGCTCATTACGCTAAAGTTATTAATTTGTTAAATAATGGCCAATATAAACAGTATATTGTTTTTGTTATTTTTCGGTCAATCTTAGCATTTAATATTATCTTAGGCAGCTTCTTAACTATCATTTTTATGTGATAATAAACCAAAGATATTGTATGTTTTCGACTTGGGGTTGTTATTAAATAAAAAAAAACTGGCGTTTTACAACCGAAAGTAAGGAACAATAATAAAATTTAAAACGAACAGAAATTATTACGTATATGAGGGGGTTACCCCTTCTCAGTACCTCACTCTTTACGCTATTGCTAGCCTTTTGTTTCAATTATTTAAGAATGACTCCTGACACACAAGGTCCGTTTAATCAAAATAATAAGTTTTTTTTTACAAATTCACAAACACTTTAGCGTAAAGAGCGGAGTATTGAGGAGGGAGCAACTCGCTGATATACGTAATAACAACCAAAAGAAAAATCTGAAAAAATTACAGTCCAAACAGTTCGTGTTAACGAACTGTAAGTAAGGAGCGAACCGGCTCAATAGTAACCGAAACTCTATAAAAAACAGTTTTATAAAAAAAGGATTTTGATACCAATAGATGTATCTAAAGAATTGTCTTTTTTATGTTGATTTTAAATGTATAACTTTCATTAAGTTTAGTTATACCTATCAAAGGTTACGAGCCTGAGAAAATTTTCCTGATTTTAACACAACCTACAATTCAAGTGATCTTAGTAAAAATCACCATTAGATTCAGTGTAGCAGAAAACCCTACTGAATACGTCTCAAGTTCCTTTCGCACAAATGTGGAATTTTGTATTTTTTTCCAGAATAAAGATCATGGATGATGTGTGTTTATTTGTTTTTTTTGCCAGGGGTGATCGTATCAACCCAGTGGCCCTAGAATATCAGAAGAGGGCTCATTCGAACGAAAATTCAAAGTTCTAGCGCCCTTTTTAAGTGACCAAAAAAATCACCCGCCACTTTTTTTCTCAAAATCGTCCGATTAAAATTTTGAGATAGCCATTTTGTTCATCATAGTTGAAAGGCCCAACAACTATGCTTTTAGGTATAAAATGACCCCACCCCACATCCCCCCAGGAATGGTATTTAATCTATAAAATTTGCCCATAGTTTACGCAAAGTATTTGTTATAGGGATGCATGCATACTTTTTCGTGGGGAGGGGGACAAGTTCACTACTGGGGGTTTTTCATGGGGAAGGAAGTTTCCAGGGAGTGATCTTGTCAGGTGAAATTACAAATTGCAGGAGTTTGCCAGAATTCTTCTACAAAATTCTTTTTTTGTGTCCGATTTCTCTTTTCTGTCTCAATTTTACGCGCGGAGTGGTTAAGAGTAATTATCTGGGGTAAACTTTCACCGGGATTGAATTGTCTAAAGGATATTTCTACGGTGAGGGATTTTTTCTTCCGTCCAGGTACGGTCAGATATCCTGGCACTATTTAAAAAACGATCAGAAGTTAAATAAAAAAACAAGTTTTTTTCTACTGAAAATAAGGAGTGACATTAAAACTTAAAATGAACAGAAAGTATTCCTTATTTGAAAGGGACTGTCCCCTCCTCAACGCCTAACCCTTTATGCTAAAGTTTGACTCCTTCTCACAGCTCTATTTTTTAAAACAATAAAAACTTTAGCGTAAAGAGTGAGGCGTTAGGAGGGAACAGTCCCTTTCATATATAGAATAATTTCTGTTCGTTTTAAGTTTTAATGTCACTCCTTACTTTCAATTAAAAAACTTGATTAGTTATTTAATTTCTGAACGTTTTTGAATTGATACAGGTTTTGAACTTGGCTCACCGTACATGAATAATTAAATATATGAAAAATTGAATAATTTATATACGGAATAATTTTTATTCATTTTAAGTTTTTATGTTGCTCCATACTTTCAGTGAAAAAAGTTGTTTTCTTATTTAATTTAATATAAAGTTTTTTAACTGAAAACAAGGAGCGATATTAAAACTTAAAACGAACAGAAATTACTCCGTATATTAAAGGGACTTTTCCCTCCTCAACACTCCGCTCTTTACACTAAAGTTTGACTCTTTCTCTCAACTTCACTTTTTAAAACAGTAAAAAACTCTAGCGTAAAGAGTGGGGTGTTGAGGAGGGAAAAGCCCCTTTAATATACGGAGTAATTTCTGTTCGTTTTAAGTTTTAATGTCGCTCCTTTCTTTAATGGTTTTCTCTTAGTTTTGATTGGAAGATTTTGGGAAAAAAGGGGCGCGGGAGGAGGTCTAACTGCCCTCCAGTCTTTTGGCTACTTAAAAAGGCAACTAGAACTTTTCCTTTTATACGAACGTTTTTATTTGTAGAAAATATGCGTATTTTGCGAATTAACTTACATAACGAACTTCTATATTTGTATATTTTTATTATATATATGAGGGGGTTTACCCCCTCGTTAATACCTCGTTCTTTACATTATAGCTTCAATTTTGTCCCGGTTCTTTAAGAATGACCCCTGAATCACAAAGGCCGTAGAATAAATAGTTGAAATTACTCAAAATACTTTAGCGTAAAGAGCGTGGTATTTAGGAGGACATGAACTCCACATATGCTTAATAGTTTCTTTTCGTTTTAAGTTTTAATGCTGCTCTTTACTTTCAGTTGAAAAAACTTTTACATTTTTATTTTTTAATTGTTTTGTCTTTGTTTTAAATAGTGCTAGAATATCCTGCGCTCCCTTCGTGGAAATTATCTAACCCCATGACAAATTCCTCCATGCAAAGATACTCCCACGTAACACCCTCCCCTCAACCCCCCCAACCGAAAAAATCCCCATGAAAACGTTTGTACACTTCCCAATAACCATTATTATACCTAAACACTGGTCAAATTTTTTAACTTGCAGCCCCTCCCCCTTGGACAGTGAGGGTTATGTCGTTCTTAAAGACATTGTTATTAGGTTTTTTGACTATGCTGAACAAAATGACTACCTCAAAATTTTGATCCGTTGACATTGGGATAAAAATGAGCGTGGGAGGGGGTCTAGGTGCCCTCTAATTTTTTCGGTCACTTAGAAAGGGCACCCTAATTTTTAATTTCCGTCAGAATGAGTCCTGTCACGACATTCTAGCACCACTGGGTCGATACGATCACCCCTGGGAAAAAAAAAAACAACAAATAGACACGCACCCTAGATCGGTCTTTTGGCAAAAAATACGAAATTACACGTTTTTTATACATAGAAGCTTCAAACTTCTACAGTAGGGTTCTCTGATACGCTGAATGAGGTGATGTGATTTTCCTTAATATTCCATGACTTTTAGGGGGTGTTTCCAAACTATTTTCCAAAATAAGGCAAATTTTCTCACCCTCGTAACTTTTGATGAGTAAGACTCATCAAATCTTTTGATTGATTAAGCTTATATATTTAAAATCATCGTAAAAATACAATTTTTTTGATGTATCTATTAGTACCAAAATTCCGTTTTTTAGAGTTTCGTTTACTATTGAGCCAGGTCGCTCCTCACTATACAGCGTTACCACGAACTGTTTGATAACAGTGAAAAAGCATGTACTTCAATGGGTGTGAATTGTGTTGTTTGTTGTAAATCCAGACTGGAACGCAAATAAAGCCTGGATCCTCCACGTTGAGACATAAATAAAAATTCAGTGTGGAATATATTTGTGTGTGGGTGGGAAGACAACAAATATCGTAGAGTTTTGTGCTAACTATTACTGAGGAGAAATAAGATAGGGGGAGACAGGCTATAAAATATGCCCTTCTTTCTGGGCATAAATTTTTAATGAAAATTTGACTTTCCAAATATCTTAGCATTGAGGGAAATGTATTAAAGAATTTTTTTCAAAGAAAATAACGGCCATATTAAGCTTAATATCAGAGATAAATACCTGAAATAACTCAAACACGAAACGACCAGAAATTACTGTTAAAGAAGAAACAAAACCCAAAACGAACACAAATTAAATAAATAATAAAAAAACATCCAGCAGGTACTAACATAAATAAATAAATCATAAAAACCAGTAAAGCTTAAATTGAATATGCAAATCAGGCTTAAATCGAATAACAACCTTTTTTTATTGAATTATAAAAAAGCCCTAAAACGAACATAAATTAAATAAACAATCACAGCAAATAATCATACCACAGGCACCAATATTTTTTCTGACGCCCTCATTCCTTGTTTTTTTTCTGTTTTTCAATCTTGTTTTTAAAATAAATTTCTCAGTTTGGTCAATTTTTGGCGTCCTTGCCAAATTGCGCCCCTCCAAGATTTGCTTATTGGTGCCCTAGTCACATACCCCCCCCCCGCTCCTGGCTAAGGTCTATGGATTCAGATATTGGAATATATGGTCACCTGGTTCAAGTCTCCATGGCTATCTTCAAAGTCACACTCCATAGACTGTACTCCAACCGAAGTCTTGCAATCCATTAGAAACTGCTCTCACGAACGGGGAAACAACTGAAAAATTTCAAGTACTTAACCTTATTTATAAAGCTCAGTCATTTGAGTCAGTACTTAATTAGATTTTTATCCTATTATATTTTATTGGGTAGCCTCGTAGACTAGTTTTGGCTAGTTTGATTGATGTTCAGGGAATATTTACACTCAATATATATTCTTATTTTAATAACACATATTCGGAACACAAATTTGTTTTTTGTTCACATCCTATTACCCTTCAAAGCACGCATGGAATAGTATTCAAATTTCTACAAAAACAGGCGTTATAAGGCACAACTAGATTTAATGTTTACAAGAAATTATCCAAAACAGATTCTTAAGCAAGAAAAAAAAATGTCCATTGGTGTTGTATACGCACTAAATTTAACTTTTAAATTTTCAAGATATTTGCAGTAAAAGTTTTTACTTCACGATTGGAATATAACAAGGGTAAAATGCCAAGGAAGTAAATTTTTAAGAACTTTTCTTTCTGTATATTCTGGCCATGAAACATCTTGTCCCTATATCTTTGAAAATGCTTATATTTAGTTGATTCTTTTGCCTCTGTCTACTTTTAATTTTTAAGCCGCACATATCTACGGCATTCTTTGGTTATGTAAAAGCATGGGGCTTGGCTTTTTGGGGCCCTATTTACCGTCAGCCCAGGAAAGCTTCAAACTTATCAATGTCGTCACGTTCAGTGTCATCACTTATTCAACGTCGTCACATTAGACAAATTTCTGGGTCTCTCAACTTCTTTCCCTTTCTAGCAAAGATCTTCGATCCCTATATCCCAGGCGAAGATCATTGAAAGCTTGAAGCCAATCAGAAAACATTTTTCACTCGTTCCTGGAACCCGCTTGCAAGGAATTGGTATTTCAATTAAGAAAGATATTTTCAAGGGTACAAAACTTCTATTCAGATTTTTTTGTGAGATGGATTTTTCATCACCCAGGGGCACAACCTAAATATTATATTTACTGTAAACATAATGCAAAACAAATTGTTCAGCGTAATATTTTCCAACTTATCGGCCACCTAAGAGCTCACTTCCGTCTTGACCGAAGTTGTCGTATAGTGGCATAGAATGATTGTAACTGCTGTCTTACTCTGCTTTATTACTTGAGGAACCACAGGCGCTTCAAATTGTCTTTCAAAAAAGTCCTTGGCAGACTCTCGGTGACACAATCTACCACTTTCTAAAAATAACTGTATTGAAAAGCTTCATTTGATTGTTTGTTCGATGAGCATATATGTTTGCCCCTAAACTCCCCCAGCTATTACCACCCAGGACCGTACCTAAGGGGGAGTGGGGCAACCAGGGCAGTTTGTCTTATTGTCATGGCTTCGGGGTGTTGTGGCTGGGGAATTGTCCACTTTGATCCAATTGATCACTTTGATTCGGTTTGTTTTACTTATAAATGAGTCGGGAGGAAAGCGTTGTCACTATTTTAACCAGGGCGCCACCAGCCGTAGGAACGGCCACATTGACAACCCTGTTGATGATGTAAAGTATGACATAATTACGAATGACAAGATTATAACAAGCAGTCCTTGTTTGCTGAGCGGTTGCGAAAAAGTCACAGGAAGAGAGAACAAACGATATTCATTTTCTTCTAATTTCTTGATTGATTCTTAGAAGGTACACACGTAGGATTTTTTCAGTGGTGGGGAGGATAATATGGACCTAACTTAACTTGATAGTTGGAAGGAAGTGACTGGAAATTCAGAAAACTTTAGAACTCCAGAGGAGGTCGTATGTCCTCCCCGCCCCGCGCGCATCCCTGGTTAACGGGAGGCAATTTCAACTACTTTTATAGTCGTTTATATATTGGAAGATGGTTGGAATAGTTTTAGAATAAAACAATTTGTGGAGTTGCTGATGATGTCTTAGGGATGAAAGCTAGGACTGCAGCTAGGAATAATAGTGAAAAAGCTTTATGTTTGATGACGAGGAGAAGGGACTTGTACAAGAGTCATCTGAGTGATAGATCATATGAAAACAAAAGGAATGTTAAGAAGTGGAGAAAGCGTTAAAATATGAACTAAGGAGGTGTTAACTAGACGGCATAATAGTAAAATATTGTACTGATATGTTAATAAATTCAGAGGTAATAGTCCGAACTCGTCCAAGTTCAAGATTGGAACGGGGCTACAATTAGTGATAAGGAAAGAGCTAAGAGAGATGGGCAAAATATTTTGAGAATGTACTAAACCGAGATAGAGTTGAAGAAAAAAATATAGAGGAAGATGAAAAAGTTAGTGATACCTTGGATATGAAGGAAGATTTGTTTTGTGAGGAAGAATTAAAGACAGTACTAAAAGGACTAAAAGAAGAAAGACAGTACTAAAAGATTAAAAAATGATAAGGCTGCTGGTATTGATAGTATAGTAAATGGGTTTCTTAAATATGGGGCTTTTGAGGTAAGAAATAAGCTACTGAAGATTACGAATATTATTTTTTGAAAAAGGGAAAGTACCTAACGATTTTAGGAAAACCTTAATTAAACCGCTATATAAAAAATTGTAATAAGAGTTAGTGTGGTAATTATCGAGGCATTAGTCTGGTCTCTGTAGGTAGCAAATTACTTAATAATATGATACTTTTTAGACTGAGAGATGCTGTAGACAAAGTTTTAAGAGAAGAACAGTGTGGTTATAGAAAAGGTAGAGGATCTGTCGACCAAACTTTTACTCTTAGGTTAATAAAGGTTTTGCGAGTCCAGGGTGGTGAATAAATTTGAAAACTAATGCTAAGAAGACTAAGTGACGTAGGCTATGAATAAGTGAAGATGAAAAGGTGACGTTGGGTAACGAAAAGATTGATCAGGTGGGCAGCTCTACTTACCTTTTGAGTATTATTACTAAAGATAGTGGGAACAGTGAAGATACTAAAAGTGGAATAGCCAAGGCTCATGGTATTTGTTCCCAGTTAAAAAAAGTTTGGAAGAATAGGATGATAAGTCTGTAAACCAAGACTAGAATATTGGACGCTACAGTGGTAAAATATGACCCTGAAGCACGGGTGCTCTGAAAAGCAGACAAAGGTTTCCTAAATGTTCTCCAGAGAAATTGCCTGTTGTCCACATCCAGACTACTTGCGGATGGTTTTGGGTACCCGGCTGACTGACCGTATTTCAAATAGTAGGCTGTACGAAAAATGTAGTTCAATCCCGCTTTCTAGGGCTATAATGAAAGAAAGATTGAGATGGCTAGCCAGGTTCTGCGGATGAAGGATGACAGATTGTCCTTTTCGGCCAATCGTCTAAGGCTAAGCGGAAAGCAAGTAGTCGTCGTCTGGGGTGGGAGGATGTCATAAAGAAAGATTTAAAGGATAGGGGAAATTCCTGGGAGGGTGTAAAAACAGAGGCTTTAAAACAGATTGGGATGAAGGAGGAGCGTGCGTAGCTGTGATAATCTCAAATGGTTCGGTGCTGCGGTGAGTTGATGGTAGTAGTAGTAATTCATAGTTCTGAAATTAGGTTTAAATTTGTTTGAATGAAGTGTCTTGGATATGAAGACCCTAGGTCAAACCTGCTAGGGCGTTTTAAGTTTTCTCTTATATGACTTATTATGTATTTTTTTTTCCGAGACATAAGAAATATTCAAATTTTCGCTGAATCGGTTTTTCAATTGTGGGACAAATTTCATAACCCTAACCATCACCCATTTCCTTATATGGCTACATCAATGTCTTGGTCCCACTTCATCATTCCTAGAGCTCTAACCTTCTTATGACATAAAAAATGAGTCTTCCATGAAATGTAATGATTAAAGAATAATTCTCGCCATTTTCTTATAATATTCTTGTTTTGGACTGCCTGACAAATCTCCTATATTTCAGGTTTAGAATCACGTTTAAGAATCGATTTTTGAAGCATTAGGATACAAACAAAAAGCTATCAACAAGAAAAGTGAGGTTTGGGAAGTTTTGAAAGCTTAACCACCTTCTACGGTAATTTTTTTTATGGTTCTTTTTAGTTTTCAGTTAAAAGTGAAAGATTTTCAATTTTATTTCAGTTTAATTTATGTCAAATTTAGATTTAATTTAGATACAAGGGGGGGGGGGTTGCAAATTTTTCACTATCTTGATCATGTACGTGATATTGCTTTTTTCAGAATTAAATAGCGTTTTACCAAATAGTAGCAAGTCTGTGGTTACCGTCTACCCCTGAATCTTTAAGCTAAGGAAGCAATTGATGCTCTGGGTCTTAAAGACCTTAAGGATCTTTAAGACCCAAGCATCAAACTTTTGACTCTTGAAAATCATTTTGTTGCATTAAGGAAACTGTCACATTCTCAACATGGAATAGCTATTTCAAACTATTATTTACCTTGTCGAAGGGTCCTTTATTGATTCGCAAGATCACATTCCATAAACTATCATCTAACTATGATTTACCATAAACTATGATTTAACTGCAGTAAAACATTTAGAGACTGCTCTCACTAAGTGAAAATAACAAATGGACAATTAAAGTAGTTATTAACTTAATATATGCTATTTGAAACATTAAGAGTCTCCTTCAGTTGTTTTAATTAGATCTAAACCCTAATGCTAATCATTTGATAAGTCAGTTGACGCATTTGGTCGTCAATTTCCGAGGATATTTATAATTTTATTTATGTTTTTGTAATGCGTATTTAATTTGCATGGAAATACTTATGTATATTAAACACTATTGACCTATAATAGGAATAGGCTTAACCAGGTGGCCAGGGGCGTAATTTGCATTCTTTAATATACCTTTGCCTTTACGGTGTTAAATGGCTCATTTTTTATTTCCATTTTCACTTGACTTGGGAAAATCGGCTCCAACTTTGCCCCTCTCCCTCCCAGGAATTTAACAAACTATACCACTCTGGTGGGCGGGTCAGAGTACTGGAAGGACCCCCTGTTGATGCATGAGCATAACGCGACTAAGTACAAGATCTTGAACATTTAGACATAAGTTGATGTTTTCCTTTTAAGTAAATGATTGATTGAAGGGAAATTTTCCATAAGCTGGCTCATTAGAGAAAAAATATAGAGTTAATCACATTAGTCTGAAATTGTCAAGGTAACAAAAGGAGTTTAAGGTCCTTTCCTTGTGAAATAGGGCGAAAAATAGGGGAAATATATATCCCCTATATATATAAAATATATATATATATATGAAATATATAGGGGAAATATATATAAAATATATATATATATATATATATATATATATATATATATATATATATATATATATATATATATATATATATATAAACTAAATATTTATTTTTATTTACATTAGATGGAAATAGTGGTGTCGTGTTGGTGGGACAGTTTCTTCTCCGATTAATTTGGAGAAACAAATTATAATATAACCTATGGCCACTTGACTATCCGGATGTAGACCCCCCCTCCCTAATAAAATATGCTGGAGCTACACCCCTGGGTGGAAAGATTGTTGCATGGCTTTTTGGGTGTTGCCAATTCGCGCGAGAGTTTAAAGAAGAAGGAAAGGCAATTTTCCTTTCCGAATTTTTTTGGGGGGGGGGGATTTTGCTTCTTTATCAATTCCCCCCTTATAATGCAGAATAAAGCATATGTCAACGGAAATAGTCCTCAAAACGGTAATTTTCAGTATAGAGGGGAGGAATATGCCCCCAGAATCCCACTGTTACTTGAAGTCACAATGCTGATACAAATTTTCTCTTGACTAAACAGAGAGGAAAACTACGAAATTTAAAGTATCAGCACCCATTATCTATTAAGCATTGGGGTTCTTTTTTTTGATCAATTCGAACTAAATTGACTAAATTTTCCTCTCATGGCTATCACTCGACAATGCTGAACTAGAGTCAACCCTCTCATGCTAATTCACGGTGGGTTGGGTTCAACCTGTTGGAGGTTCTCTCTCAGGTTAATTCACGGTCGAGGAAGGGGGAAGCAGTATATTGACAAATTTGGCAATCTATTTACAACTGATTACCCCGCCAAAGAAATGAATATGAACAAAGAAATGAACTCTGTCGGACGTGAGTTAAGTAAGTTAGTAAGTAAGTCATTAGCTTGCCAAGGCATGAACTATAATTATATGAGATGTTAAATAATATATATCTTTCTTCAACGGCATAAAACCCTTTTTTGGGGATGAATAGGACAAACTTTAAAATTTCTGAAGAAGAAAAGAAAAACTAATTCCTACCCTCTTTTAAAGTACAAAGTATCTTGAATTCTAAAGGGAAAAATCGTAGGGCCTCCTCTTCTGAGCCTCCCTCCTGTTTCTAAACTACTTAATATGATGTTTAGGTTATATTTAAGTCTTAGTCCTAGTTTGTCAGTTCTGAGCATGACTGTGTCAAACAGAATGGTTAAGATTAGAAAAAATACCACCGGCAAAACCATAGAGGGTACGGCCTTGGCCCAAGGGACTTCGTTTTTGTAAGATTTTTACGAAATTTAAAGTATCAGCACCCGTTATCTATTAAGCATTGGGGTTCTTTTTTTGATCAATTTGAACTAAATTGACAAAAATAGTCTTTGCATGTTGCTAGTCATTAGCTAGTCGTGCCCAGCTACTGGGCATGACTGGGAGGCCGTGCCCAGCGGAGAACCTTCCAAGCACTGGTGGGAAAGCTTTTCTGACCACCCCACCCAAGTACTGCTCATGACTGCAACAAACAGGGAGGCATACCGAAAATACTGTTATGATGCGATTAGAAAAGAAGCCCCGAATCGGCCAACTCTGTCGGACGGGAGTTAAGTAAGTTAGTAAGTAAGTCGTTAGCTTCCCAGGGCATGAACTATAATTATATGAGATGTTAAATAATATATATCTTTCTTCAACGGCATAAAACCCTTTTTTGGGGATGAATAGGACAAACTTTAAAATTTCTGAAGAAGAAAAGAAAAACTAATTCCTACCCTCTTTTAAAGTACAAAGTATCTTGAATTCTAAAGGGAAAAATCGTAGGGCCTCCTCTTCTGAGCCTCCCTCCTGTTTCTAAACTACTTAATATGATGTTTAGGTTATATTTAAGTCTTAGTCCTAGTTGGTCAGTTCTGAGCATGACTGTGTCAAACAGAATGGTTAAGACTAGAAAAAATACCACCGGCAAAACCATAGAGGGCTAGCACAATCCTTCAAAAAGCTTACAAGAAAAACTATAAAAATGCATTATTTTTTGGTATTAATCTTTTTTTACGTTTTTACAAGTTGGAAAATCATTTCAGGGGGGTTCAAACCCCCTTAACCCTCCTCTTGATCGGCCTTGGCCCAAGGGACTTCGTTTTTGTAAGATTTTTACGAAATTTAAAGTATCAGCACCCGTTATCTATTAAGCATTGGGGTTCTTTTTTTAATCAATTCGAACTAAATTGACAAAAATAGTCTTTGCATGTTGCTAGTCATTAGCTAGTCGTGCCCAGCTACTGGGCATGACTGGGAGGCCGTGCCCAGCGGAGAACCTTCCAAGCACTGGTGGGAAAGCTTTTCTGACCACCCAAGTACTGCTCATGACTGCAACAAACAGGGAGGCATACCGAAAATACTGTTAAGATGCGATTAGAAAAGAAGCCCCAAATCGGCCAACTCTGTCGGACGGGAGTTAAGTAAGTTAGTGAGATGTTAAATAATATATATCTTTCTTCAACGGCATAAAACCCTTTTTGGGGATGAATAGGACAAAGTTTAAAATTTCTGAAGAAAAAAAAAACAACTAATTCCAACCCTCTTTTAAAGTACGAAGTATCTGGAATTCAAAAGGGAAAAATCGTAGGGCCTCCTCTTCTGAGCCTCCCTCCTGTTTCTAAACTACTTAATATGATATTTAGGTTATATTTAAGTCTTAGTTCTAGTTGGTCAGTTCTGAGCATGACTGTGTCAAACAGAATGGTTAAGATTAGAAAAAATTCCACCGGCAAAACCATAGAAGGCTAGCACAATCCTTCAAAAAGCTTACGAGAAAAACTATAAAAATGCATAATTTTTTTATATTCATCTTTTTACGTTTTTACAAGTTGGACAACCCTCCCCCTTGATACGGCCTTGGCCCAAGGGACTTATTTTTTGTAAGATTTTGAAATTTAGGTTTTTAGGGAGATTAGAAACGACTAGGTGTATGTTGAGCCATCGAATTCCTGTTGAATAAAAAACCATTATCTCCTTCAATTTTTCTATGCCAATATACCAGAGTATATTGCCACCATGTTAACAACCCTTAAAGGTTGGGGCTGGATAGCATATTGGGTTTGAAGATCTGATTCTATTATTCTAGAAGGCAGTCATGGAACCCATAGGGTGGAGGGTAGAAGGGGACCATGTTCCCAACTTGGAAATTAGGAACTTTAAATTATTTATAAGGGAACTAAAGGAAAAAGAGTAGAGTAGGTAAAACCATGGAAGAAAAGGTGTGTTGGCCCGTGAGTACAAATTTGTGACTTGAGTTACCCCTTTTCAGTTTTCCACAAGTACTTTTTATATATGATTTATTGGAGTAAGAAAACTAAAATTCGATTCTTCATTGTAACGAATGGTCAGTAAATAGCGATCCTTATCAATAACACACCGACAAACACACAACGACACACACATACATACATATACACACACCAACACATATAAGCACACACACACTCATCGTCGCCCAAACACACACACACCGTCAAACGAATACGCACATCGACAAACATACAAACACTGATAACGACACCCACACAAACTGATACATGCACACTCACCGATGTACACATACACACACACACACACCGACATATACACACACAGTGACATATACACACACCGATACGCACATATACATCACCATACACACACACCAACACACACGTACACACCAACACACAAATACGTGGTCCGACACACACACATATATAATATCGATAAACACACAAACATATATCGACATGCACACACAAACCATCACACATACACACACCGACACACGCACACATAGTAACATACACACACCGACGCAAACACACACGCGCCAACAAATACACACACCAAAACACACAAACCGATACACACAGACACACACACGAATTTTATACACACCAGTATTGCAATGACGCTGTCACAGTTATCACAGTTGTGTGGAAAAATTGGAGATTTTTATGTATGGAGAGGTTTATATTAAATTGCTTAAAGAGCAAAAAACTGGTAATTGCATATATTTTGACAAGGGATTACAACAATTCAAAAACATTAAAAAAGAAAACAAAAAGTTTGAAGCTTATTATATATCGTTGTTAGAAATCAGACTTGCGCTAATAATCAAACATCTTTGAATAGATTCTAGTATGAAAAGATATTAAATTGCATAAACAGCAAAAACCGGTAGTCACAGAAATATTTCTATATATTTTAACAAGGGATTACACCAATTTAATGAAAAGAAAATCAAAAGTTTGAAGCTTAGTAGAAATTGAACTTGCTTTAATAATCAAATATTTTTGAAATGAGTCAGTATGAAAAGACATGAAACTGCAAAAGAACAAATAACTGGTAATTGCAAAAATGTTGGTATATATTCTAACAGGGATTACAGGATTTCAGGATAAGGGATTATAACAGTTCAACAAGAGCTAAGAGCTCATATGGCACTCGTGACGAGGTCAGAAGTGCCAGGAGCTCATACGGCATGAGCTCTAGTAAAATTCTAAGAATCAATAGAATGTTTTAAAAGGAAAATCAGACGCTTAATGCCGGTTGGGATTTAAAATAAGAGCTCTGAGACACGAAATCTTTCTAAATATCAAAATTCATTAAGATCCAATTAGTCACTCGTAAGTTAAAAATACCTAAATTTTTCTAATTTTCCTCTCCCTTCAGGCTTCAGGCCCCCAGATGGTTGAATCGGAGAAAAAGACTTTATCTAGTCCCCTTGGGCAGGTCCCTGACACGTCTACGAACTTTCATCGTCCTAGCACGTCCAGAAGCACCGAACTCGCCAAAGAACTAGACCCCCTTAACTCCCCCAAAGAGAGCGGATCCATTCCGGTTACGTCAATCACGTATCTACGACATTTGCTTATTCTACCCACCAAGTTTCATCCAGATCTCTCGACTCAAAGCATTTCCAAGATTTCTGGTTCCCCCCTCCAACTCCCCCCAATGTTATCAGATCTGGTCGGGATTTAAAATAAGAGCTCTGTGACATGTGTTCCTTCTAAATATAAGATTTCATTAAGATCCGGTGACCCGTTCTTAAGTTAAAAATACCTCAATTTTTCTAATTATTCCGAATTAACACCACCTCCAACCTCCAACTCCCCCAAAGAGAGCGGATTCAGTCCGATGATGTCAATAATGTATCTAGGAATTGTGCTTATTCTTCCCACCAAGTTTTATCCTGATCCCTCCACTCTAAGCATTTTCCAAGGTTTCCGGTCCTCCCAACTTCCCCCAATGACACTATATCCGGTCAGGATCTTAAAAGGGTGTTCTGAGCTACGGGGTCCTTCTAAATATGAAATTTCATTAAGATCCGTTCACTCCTTCGCAAGTTAAAAATACCTCAGTTTTACAAATTTTTCAGAAGTAATTCTCCCCCAATTCTCCCAAAGAGAGCAGATCCGTTCAGCTTATGTCAGTCACGTATCTGGGACTTGTGCTTATTTGTCTCACCAAGATCCTATTTCTAAATTAATCTGTTCTGATCCCTGATACGCATGCCAGATTTCGACGTCCTAGCTTATCTGGAAGTACCTGAAAACCGGGACCGACAGAATTTGCGATCGCTATATGTCACTTGGTAAATACCAAATACCATAAAACATTAAAAAAGAAAACCAAAAGTTGAAGCTTAATAGATACCGCTGTTAGGAATCGGACCTGCTTTACTAATCAAAAATCTTTGAGAAGAATATATATATATATATATATATATATATATATATAAAATTAAATTGTACAATTATAAATTGTGCAACTATTATCCGTTGAGAAAAATAGCGAAGCTTACAACTAAACTGAATCTCAAGTAAGAAACACGAAGAAAAAATTAACCACAAGCCATCATGAAAACATTCCTTGCGACAGCTGGGATTGAACCGGAGAAGCTTTGATCAAGCGGCACGGCGTCATCCACTGCGCCGTCACAAGGTAATAGGTAAGTTAATTTTTCTGATACATTGTTCACAAACTTTTGATAGAAGGAGACTTCTGTACTTGTAATGGCTGATGTGTACTACATTCGAGTTAGTAGGGAATGTAATGAAAGTCATCATATGACTAAAAATGATAAAAATTCAATTGTACTATGAAAAATAGTCTCAGGTTTGCTGGACCAGTAATATGGAATTCTTTACCAACGAGTATAAGGCTATCTGAAAATGCTAGCTAGTTTAAGAGTAGACTGAGGAACAACCTTCTGGGAAGAGACTGAGTAAGTAGTTTGAATGGGAAGGCTTATTGTCTTGTTTTTTAAGTGGGATTTTTTCTCTCTCTTTGTCGCACTTCTTCTCTATTTTCCTTTTGTTTTCTTTTTCCCACTTTTTGGTCTCATTTCATTTCGTTTTTTTTGTTTTGTTAATGTTGTCGGTATTGTTGTTCATTGAATGTTTATCAGCCACTACTAATAAGTCTAATCATTTTTTTTTTATGTGTTTGTGCTGTTGCATTGATGATTTGTCTTTTCATAATATACATATATATATATATATATATATATATATATATATATATATATATATATATATATATATATATATCATGAAAAGAGAAATCACCAATGCAACAGCACAAACACAAAAAAAAAAAAAAAAAAAAGACAGAAGGAGAAAAGGAAGACTGTTTTCCTAAATTAGTGATTAATATAGACCAGCACTTGAATGAGGCCTTAACCCTACTCATCCATACAATCACATAGGTCAAACAGCATAGCCACACACAATCAACCATAAAGAATAATCCATGGACAGGCAGTCTTGTCGTCAATAAGTATAAGTCGTCATTTACCAAACAATAGAAAAAATAATATAGACAAATAATTCAGAGGCAACACCCAACATAAGGACTCATCAGGAGAATACACTGGCCTATTTAGGGTTTCGCCACTCTAAATTCTCTACCCAGCACAGTTTTGTGGCTACCACAGAATATCCATGGCATCCCCGCGTCAGGTATCACCCCCAAAATACATGCCTATGAAAAAAAACAGCAAATGTAAAACAACCAAGTAAAACCAAAACAAGCTTATCCTATTAATATATCCCTCCCTTTAGCAACAATAGGTAAACTAAATATTATAAATTTTAACAAATCACAAATATTAACACATTGCAAAAAACCTGAATGAACTAAACAATTATAGAATTCATCTTTACCATGTGGCTAATTTTTAAGAAAATCCGCTCAATTAGAAACACAATTCAAAATAAATGGCGCTGTGACAACATTTCTCGAATATATATATATATATATATATATATATATATATATATATATATATATATATATATATATATATATATATATATATATATATATATATATTTAGCAGAGTGGATTGATGCTCTATAGGGCAATGCGGGACCCGGGGTTCGATCCTCGCAACAGCTTCTTGTCCCTGTAAAAAATACCTCCAACTTAAGCGTCAATTTGACACCCTATGCGCAAGCAATTGCTCCGAAGGATCTTCAGAACTCAACATGCTTAACTCCTTATCAAACAGTTCGTGGTAACGAACTGTAGTAAGGAGCGACCCGGCTCAATAGTAACCAAAACTCTAAAAAATGGAATTTTGATACCAATAGCTACATCAAAAGAATCGCATTTTAATGCTGGTTTTAAATATATAAGTTTCACCAAGTTTAGTCTTACCCATCAAAAGTTACGAGCCTGAGAAAAAGTTTTTTACTGTTTTAAAAAGAAGAATTGAGAGAAAGAGTCAAACTTTAGCGTAAAGAGCGGGGCGTTGATGAGGAAGCAGCCTCTTTCATATACGAAGTAATTTCTGTGCGTTTTAAGTTTTAATGTCGCTCCTTACTTTCAGTTGAAAAAAACTTGTTTTTTTTTATTTAATTCAACACAAAACCAGCTTCTAGCTTAATTTCTTACCTAAACCGCAGCAATATTTTTCTCGCAGTTGGCACAAAAAACTGTTATGCATTTACTTGGTGTGTCCTGCTAACTACAATCTTTAAAATCCATTAATTCTTCTATTGAGTTTATTATGCTTGGCTGCCTAGGGCACATCCAGGAATTTGATCCTGTCCCTTTTTTCCTTTTTTACGAGGCACAGAAAAAAATGACAGTGGGGGGGGGGTGAGAAACCCAGTACCCTCACCCTTCTTGGATCCGCCAACGTTGGGTATAATTTTTGTTGTAAGTGTTGAGATGGGGGGGGGGGTAAGGTTAAATCTTGTTCAGATACCTATCTATTCAAATTTCGAAAGAAGAAAGACATTTTTTTCACCGAATCATTATCTTTAACATACCATATGTATATTAAATGAATCTGATCCCGGTAAGGCAGAGTTTTGCAAAATGTTACGAAGAAGTTACATTTTTTGTACTAGAACATTACGAAATTTATTCTTCCTGTAGCAACCTTGATCTTGTGCTCTGTTAGAATTGTCGCAAAGTGATATGCACAGGCAAACCACAGTAAACTTATGCGCAAAATTACAGTAGATATATTTTTCTTTCAAAATTGATCTAGTGAGCTAATACATAGCTGTTAGGCTTTGTCCCTGAGGACACATTGGTTATGTTCCATTTCGAGGCGTGTCTTCCAGTCATTTTGAGTGAACTGTCTACTTAAATCTTGATAAGCTGCAGGAGAGATTACAGGTATTGTACCCCAAGGGATTATAAACAGTTGCTTCAAACATAAAGAGAACACATGTAGCTATCGACGAATAAATGAATCCTAAAAGGAGCAGAAGTTCCACTGTTCCCCAAAGTTTTCACCCTAATACCCATAGCTTTAGTAGCAGTAGTAATGGTATCAGCAATAATAGTAGTAGCAGTAGCAGTGCCTAACTTACAACCCTTGCCCTAAGGGCTGTTGAGGGGTTGACATCCCCAAAGGCATAATTTCTGGACCTTTCAACACTGCTGAAGAAAATGTATGTCCCAAATTTTTGATTGTATATTTGTTTTGTTAAATAATGAAGGCGGGGGGAGGGGGAGGCTATTGGCCTCAAATAACTATTGACTCTTAAAAAGGGCACTATAACTTCTAATTTCCAATCAAATGCCCCAACCAAAGTTTATATGACCATCAATTCCATTAAAGCATTACACGCCCCAGGCTATAATTAACAATCTTTGCCCCAGCGATCTGACGGGTTCCGTCAACTCTGGAGGCTGTGTTATATGTTCTATGGACCATTTTGAACAAGATGGCAATATTACATTTTTGGAAGAGAGGGTGGCTAGAAGGGGGGGGGCTAATCGTCCTCCATTACTTTTGACTCTTAAAAGGGAACTAGAACTTTCAATTTCAAATTAAAGAGCTTCCTCTATACTTTATACAATAACCTTTCAAACAGTTCGTGGTAACGAACTGTGGTAAGGAGCGACCCGGCTCAATAGTAACCGAAACTCTAAAAAATGGAGCTTTGATACCAATAGTTAAATCAAAAGAATCGCATTTTTATGCTGATTTTAAATATATTAAAAAATTGGACTTATTTTAGAAAATAGGGAGAAACACCCCTAAAATGTATAAAATCATAACGAAAATCACACCATCAGATTCAGTGTATCAGAGAACCCTACTGTGGAAGTTTTTAGCTCCTATCTACAAAAATGTGGAATTTTGTATTTTTGCCAGAAGACAGGTCACGGATGCATGTTTATTTGTTTCTTTTTTTTCCCACGGATGATCATATCGACCCAGTGGTCCTAGAATGTCACGAGAGGGCTCATTATAACTGAAAATAGAAGTACCAGTGTCCTTTTTAAGAGACTAAAAAATTAATGGGTACCAAGGCTCCCCCACGCTCATTTTTTACCCAAAGTCACCAGGTCAAAATTTTGAGATTGCCATTTTGTTCAGCATAGTCGAAAAACCTAAACTATGTCTTTGGGGATGACTAAATCTCCCGTAGTCCCCGGGGGAGGGATTTTTCCATGGAAGAATTTATCATGAGGGAAGAGAATTCCCATGAAGGGGGCGCAGGATTTCCGAGCATTATTTAAACAAACAAAAATGAGAAAATAAATGAAAAAAAGTTTTTTTTTTCAACTGAAAGTAAGGAGCAGCATTAAAATTTAAAATGAACATAAGTTATTACTTATATAAGGGGTTCGTTACTCCTCAATACTTCCCTCTTTACGCTAAAGTATTTTTAGAAGAATTTAGTATTTTTAGAAGAATTTAGAATTTAGTATTATTTTTAGTATTTTTGTCTAAAGAATTTAGACAAAATTCAAGCTTTCGTGTAAAGAGTGAGGTACTGCTGAGGGGGCCTGCCCCCTCATATACGTAATAAAAACATATAAATATAGAAGTTCGTTACGTAATTTAATTTGCAAATTCCGTATATTTATTACTAATAGAAACGCTCAAAAAAGATCTAGTTGCCTTTTTAAGTAACTAAAAATTGGAGGGCCACTAGGCCCTCCAATTTTAGGCATAATGATTTAGCTATTTAATGGTAGAATTGACGAGTTGCACTACTGGAATCTGCTCAATGTCTCTTAGATATATAGTGGCAATAGATAATTTCATTTTGAAAGGTTTAAAGGTTCGAAAATAAGAATCTTTTATTTATTCGTATCAGCCTATTTATTATGCTTGTTTGTTTTAGTTTTGTATATGGCTTTACTAGCTTTGAAAGACTTTTCAACTTAAACCTATTAGTGAAAATTCGGTAATTTATATAGTTTAGAGCCATTTCCCTAGGGCCAGTGCTGTCACTTACTTTAAGTACTTTACTTGAAGTACTAATTAAGTAAAATTTTCCAACACTTGTGCTTGTACTTAAGTAAAAACTCTACGGTGTACTTATTACTTGATATTTAAGTAAGATTACGAAATACTTATTACTTAAGATACTTTTAATGTACTTGTTTTTCAAATACTTTACCTTTGACACGAAAATTCTGTGTGTGTGTGCTTTGGCAATGTACAAGAAAATATCACCTTTAGATTTAGAGCAAACTCAGATATAGCTTTTGTGTGTCTGTACTTTGGCAATGTACAAGAAAACATCACCCTTTAGATTTAGAGTAAACTCAGAGATATCTCCATGCCCTTTTTTTTGGATATGAAATAAGGTATTTGTTTTTGAAGAAAAAAAAATTATAGCATGATTAACACTTGGTTTAATTTTTGTTTAAAAGTTACATAAAAAAAAAAATTGAAATTATTTCACAGTTCACTGGTCGACAGTGAGCTAAAATCCCTTGTTTTGTGCTATATGTTGCATACTGTAGTCCATTTGGGCTTATATTTCTGACATTAGTGTTTAAGTTTTGTCATCTCGTCAACTGAACCACACTTCTACCATTTCATCATCTTCAGGACCATATTATTGGTAAAGCTACCGAAGCTATTAATCTTTGCTCATCTAAATGTTGCCTGCAATAAACGAGTCTAGGGAATTCTAGCTGGATCCAATGCAGTGGTATTTTGTCAAATTTGTTCCAGCAAATTCAGGTATTCAGACGAATCTGACTTCAGATTTGTCAAACCATTCATAAGGTATAGGCCCTACCAAATTAAAGGAAAACTCAACTTTCTTGAAACCCTCTCCCCCTTGCCCTATTTAATATAGGGGTTGTGATACCAGAACTTGATATGAGCCCTGATCTTAGGCATCTTTGATCTAGTTTTCATTCGGATTCGCTACTCCATTTGCCAGTTATAATAAATTAAACAGAAAACTTAAATTTTTCAGGAATTAAAACCAACTCCCCCTTGTTAAATATGAGCTAGGGTCTGAATCTCAAAACTTGATATGTGTCATGGTCTTAGGCCTCTTTGGTTCATTTTCATTCAGATCACTTTAGTCGCAAATTACTCTAATTTAAACGAAAAAATGCTATTAGCAGGTAAAGCCCTCTCCCCCCTGTTTTATTTGAGCTAGGGTCTTCATCTTTCAACTTGATGTGTCTCATGATCCTTGGCACTAAATCTAGCCATCAAAATTTTCATCCAAATCCAAACAGCGGTTCTCCCCCTATATGTGATTACACAGACGGATAGATAGACAGACAGACGGACGGACGGATTTTGCAACGTCTTAGGTAGCCGTGTTGGCTAATTGGATCCAAAAAAAGGAAAACAATCATCATCCAGGCTTCATCACCTATTTGGATAGTGGCAAATATCCATCAAGATAGGTTTTTGAGATCTGTCTGTCTGTCCGCCCGTCAGTGCAATCGAGGATAGCGGGAGAACAACCAGTCAGATTTGTATTAAAATTGAACTATTTGGATTAAAATTGAGCTTAATTAGGGTGATGGGGCTTTAAGTGTTAAAAAAAACTCGAGTTTTTCATTTAATTCACTTTAACTTGCAAATGGAGAGATGAATTTCAATGAAAATTGAATAAAGATGCCTAAGAGTATGATATGCATTGAATTCTGGGATGGAGACCCAAGCTTAATTAGGGTGAGGGGGGGAGGAATTGCTAAAAAGTTAAGTTTTTTGTTTGACTCAGTTTAACTTACGAATGAAGTAATGGATCTCAATGAAAGTCAAGCCAAAGATGCCGAAACCATAAGACGCATAATGTTTGGAGATGAAGACCCTAGCTTAATTAGGGGGAGGGGCTTTAAGTACTAAAAAGAGTTGAGTTTTTCATTTAATTCAGTGTACCTTTCGAGAGATTAATGGATCTCAGTGAAGATTGAACCACAGGTGCCTAAGACCGTGACAGGCATCAAGTTTTGAGATGAAAACCCTAGCTCAAATAAAACGAGGGAGAGTGGGTTTTAAGTACTGATAAAAGTCAAGCTTTTGGTTTAATTTAGTATAACTTGTAAATGGAGCAACGGATCCAAATGAAAGCTAGACCAAAGATGACTAGGATCTGGGCTCATATTGAGCTCTGATATCACAAGCGATATCTAAAATAAGGAGAGGGGGAGGGGGTTTCAAGTTTTTTGAAAGGCGGGTTTTCCTTCAGTTTAGTAGGGCCTGTAACTACTTCTACCCATGGCTTGCCCAAAGCTTGGAAATAACCCTTTTCCAAAATAAGTCATACTGAAGCCACCCTTCAACCAAATATTGCGTCCCAAGAGAAAAATTACTTTTTATGGCACTTGGTATTTACCAAGTGACATACAGTGATGGCAAATCCTGTCGGTCTGTCCATCCTGGTCTTGATAGCTTAGGCACTTCCAGATAAGCTAGGACGATGAAATTTGGCAGGTGTATCAGAGACCAGACCAGATTAAATTTGAAATAGTTGTTTCCCCGATTCGACCATCTGGGGGGGGGGAGTTGTTTTGACAAAAATTAGATCGGATCTCAATTAAATTTGATATTTAGAAGGATATAATGTCTCAAAGCTCTTATTTTAAATTCCTACCAGATCAGGTGACATTGGAGGGGGAAACCTAAAATCATCGAAAGTGCTTAGAGTGGAGGGATCGAGATAAAACTTAGTTGGAAAATAAGCACAAGTCCTAGATACGTGATTGACATAAACAGAACGAATTCACTCTCTTTTGGGGATTGGGGGGAGGGTTAATTCTGAAAAATTAGAAAAAATGAGGTATTTTTAACTTACGAAGGAGTGATCAGATCCCGAATTTCATCGGATGAAATTTCATATTTAGAAGGACTTTGTAACTCAGATCTCATGTTTTAAATCCCGACCGGATCCAGTGTTATTGGGGGGATTTGGGGGGACCTGAAATCTCGGAAAACGCTTAGAGTGGAGTGACCAGGATGAAACTTGGTGGGAAGAATAAACACAAGTCCTAGATACGTGATCTGACATAACCGAAATAGATTTGGGGGAGTTGGAGGGGGTCTTGATTCTGAAAAACTACAAAAATGGAGGTATTTTTAATTTAAGAGCGGGTGACCGTTCGTGACCTATTTTTGAATTTGATATTAAGAAGGAACTCATTTCTAAGATCTCTTATTTTAAACCCCGACCAGTTCTGGTGATATTGGGGGAGAGTTGGAGGGGGAAACCGGAAATCTTGGGAAACGCTTAAAGTGGAGAGATCGGGATACAATTTGGTGTGTAGAATAGAATAAATGTCGTAGATACGTGATTGAAGAAACCGGACTGGATTCACTCTATTTAGGGTAGTTAGGGGGGTCCAGTGCTTTGGCGAGTTTGCTACTTCTGGACGTGCTAGGACAATGAAAATTGGTAGGATAGTCAAGGACCTGCACAAATTGACTTGATAAAGTTTATTTCCCCGATTCGACCATCTGGGGGGGGGGGGCTGAAGGAAGAGAAAAAATTAGAAAAATGAGGTATTTTTAACTTGCGAGTGGGTGATCGGATCTTAACGAATTCTGATATTTAAAAGGACCTTGTGTCTCAGAGCTCTTATTTTAAATGCCGACCGGCATTAAGCCTCTGATTTTTCCTTTAAATTAATCTATTGATTCTTATAATTTTGTTAGAGCTCGTGCCATATGAGCTCTTGGCTCTTCCGACCTCGTCACAAGTACGATACGAGCTTTTAGCTCTTGTTTTATTCCTTTTTTCTCAGAAGCTTTTCGACTTAGTCTCATGGTTTTTGCCACTTCATGGCGTGAAAACTGCTGCTATAAATAGATAGGTTGCTAACTTCTGCCGTATTGTCTTCTAGTATATTTAAATGTGTACTTGCAGCGTGCCTGCATCCCCTTAAAAGTTCTGTTTCTTACTGTAATATTGGTTTGTCTTCTGTTTGTCTTGTTGCCTTGTTGCCTGGATTTGCCGTGGATTGCTTTCTAATTTTACTTAGTTAATGCGTCAGTTAATGCGTCTAAATGCAAGTTTATTTGTTTTAATAGCCCTTATGCCGTCGCTCCATTTGTTGCTTGGACTGCAATTATGCCAAGCTCTTCTTTAGTTAGTTGGCTTGGTCTGTGTTTCGGTCCAATACTTTCCACTACCTTTTCATCCCTAGTGAATCAAGCCGGGAAAAACCTATGCGTCGTTTACGGAAAAATATCCCCAAACAAAAGCCGCTACAACCGCAACGGTTTGAGCATGATTTATAACGCTTATTGCGCCCCTGTGCTTTTTTTATCAGGCATGACTCATCTATTTCGTAAGAAAAATTGCCATACTCTACGTGCGACTTATTTCAGATATTGCAAATTCCTCCTCCAGCTCCCTAGATGGCACCAAAACAGAAAAATAATTGCTTGATTTGGTTTAATAGATATGCCTTCTTGGATTCGGTCTTCCAGTGATGATTTATGTAAAAAGACTGTCTACTTTATTCACGTTTACGACCCTCTGCAGCCTTTTTTTTCATATTGATACTGTTTAATTAGTCCATGTTGTCTTTAGTCAGTTTGAATTTTTTTTTCTTGCTGTTTATCATTTTTGTTTTTGTTTATTTATAATACTCCGTACTTGGTGTTTCATTCATTCATTCATTTTGCAGTTTGACCAGCTGTATGTAATCCGTATGGGCTTGCTGCAGGCCCGTGATTTTATAATATATGTTTGTGGGGAGTTTACCCACCATCTGAATTGACTACACAGCATGCGGCTTGCTTGAGTGAAAACCAGCCAAAGAATATAAATGCCATACATTTCCATAGCTTGTCTGAAATTTAACTTGAAAACTTGAGGTAGTTTCCATGTCACCAAAATGTGAATGAAGACTTCATTTTCATACTCTTCTTTTCTTTCAGTACGCTAAGAGCCAGCGACCTTCAGCTAGCTGCCAAAAGTGGGAATTTTTGCTGCTCCTTTTTATTGAACTTTGATTTCTCTTATTAAAAAAGTCTGCAACTGACTCACTTGGCTCTTTACTTGGTTTTTACTTATTGAATCAGAGAATGAACTGCTTTATTACCTTTTATCTGTTTTAAAACCAATCCAAAGTTTATTTTTCTATTTTCAATTTTTTCCACCATTCCGACATGTTCCAGAATAACCCTTTTTTTCAAACTTGCCAGATTCGACTGAATACTAATCGCCAGAAATTCAACTCTATGTGCACTGTATTAATCCTGTCATGTGATCTGTCTGATCCAATCAGAAGTGTTTTGACTGCACTTAATTGTTTTGATAGTCTTCTTCTTTCAAGCCGTTGTGTTGAAAATTGGTTGAGATTATTTCTTGGACTTCGTTGGGTGTCTACCAGCCAAACAAGAGAAAAAAAAATATTTTCAATATTTTTTTTTTATCATTTCCACATGATTCAGAATAACTGTGTATTTTTTCAAACGTGCCAGATTTGACTGAACACTAATCACCAGAAGTACAACTCTACGTGCACTGTGTTAATCCTGTCATGTGATCTGTCTGATCCAATCAGGATTTTTTTGACTGCACTTAATTGTTTTGAAAATCTTTCGCTTTCAAGCCGAAGTGTTGAAAATTGGTTCAGATTATTTTTTGGACTTCATTGGGTGTGTACCAGCCAAACAATGGAAAACAATACTTTCAATATTTTTTCCATCATTCCCACATATTTCAGAATAACCAGATTTGATTGAATACTAATCACCAAAAGTTCAGCTCTACGTGCACTTTGTTAATCCTGTCATGTGGTATGTCTGATCCAATCAAGAGTTTTTTGACTGCACTTAATTGTTTTGATAGTCTTTTCCTTTCAAACTGTTGTGTTGAAAATTGGTTAAGATTATTTTCCTGGACTTAATTTTGTGTGTACCAGCCGAACAAGGGAAACGGTTAAAAACGATAAAACGGAAATTCTGGTTCTTGATTAAGATTTCCAAGAAAGGAATGGCATTTTATAGGCGAGGGAAGGGGCTAAGAAGCCTTCAGAATGGCTTTAAAAAAGGTAGCATTGGCTACCTTTACTACCTTTAGTAGTACTTGAAGTAATACTTAAGCACAATTTTGGCAAGTACTTGATATTTGATACTTAAGTAAGAATTTGGAAAGTACTTATTACTTGATATTTAAGTAAAAAAACAATGAGTACTTAATACTTGACACTTAAGTAAAAATTTGGAGTACTTGTTGCAGCACTGCCTAGGGCTTATTTGGAAAATTTGTTGACAAACTCGATGGCTGGAAAGTGAATCCGGATGATTCCTTGTTCATCAGCAAGGGAGAGTTTTGTTCAAAGAGGATTTTACTGATAAAAATCGTCCTCGGACCCATCATAGCAAAACACACTGACTGAATGGGTTTTAATTGCAACGATAGCTTGTTTGGGTCTACAAATAAGACAAATTATCTGCTGTCTAAAATTTGTGTCACAAACTTGAATTTTCAGGTGAAGAAACAATAAACAGAAAAAAAAACATTAAATGAAACAGGTTAATTTTTATTTAAAAACGGGTAAAACTAGTTACAAACAATTAATTTAATTTAATTAATAAAATAGATTTTAAGTTTAAACGCAGGTTTTGGTTATAAGATAGCTAAAAAGTTGAAAGTTTTTATTTTTTCCAAAATACAATTCATTTCCTTTTCAGTAATTCTAAAGTGGTTATAGTTTGGATCTCTCAGCATTAAAATTACGTTTGCCTCATTTTAAAGGCCGTATAAAAGGCATGTAAAAACAATAGTTTGCCAATAGCAATAAAAAAGGAAATAGGACACATTCCCAGTTTTATGCAAACAATTGAATGCAAACAAATGCTAAATACCCTAAATTTACATAAAAAAATCATTAGCTTGAAAAAAATGAATAGTCATAGATGTAGAAGTATGTCAAAACAACCTGAGTTTCATTAGAAAATGTAACAAACTGTCGAAGCACCATTGGCAGAATTGAGATAAAACTGAAGCTGCAAGACTTCGATTTTCAGACAAAACTGAAGCTGCAAGACTTCGATTTTCAGACAGCTGAAGCTGCAAGACTTCGATTTTCAGACAAAACTGAAGCTGCAAGACTTCGATTTTCAGACAAAACTGAAGCTGCAAGACTTCGATTTTCAGACAAACTGAAGCTGCAAGACTTCGATTTTCAGACAAAACTGAAGCTGCAAGACTTCGATTTTTAGACAAACTGAAGCTGCAAGACTTCGATTTTCAGACAAACTGAAGCTGCAAGATTTCGATTTTCAGACAAAACTGAAGCTGCAAGACTTCGATTTTCAGACAAACTGAAGCTGCAAGACTTCGATTTTCAGACAAAACTGAAGCTGCAAGACTTCGATTTTCAGACAAACTGAAGCTACCAGACTTCGATTTCCGTAATAGAAGAAAAAAAAATGCAGCAACATTACTAACCCAAGGAAAAAACAACCAAAGTTCGAGTAGATTGTTTTGTTTTGTTTTTTTCTGATTCTCAGTTAGTTAACAGCCTGAAACTTTCTTTAATAGATTAAGTTTCTGTCGCTTTTACAGCTTGAATCTTTGAACTGATCAGGCACATACAAACTTTATTCCCAATTCCGGGCCTGATACTTACTGATCCCCCCCCCACACAGACCCACAATCAACCAAGCACCATTCTACCCATTATAAAACGTGTGTGATAAAGATTAAACAATTCGTATGATTTTGTCCCTCTGGCCCTAGGGAATAGGGTATAATATATTAAATTCCTCAAGATGTACATAAGGACTTTTATTATTTAACTTTCCATTATTTAACTCACAACGAGCAAAAATTACATGAGTAGGGCTGACAATCTCATGTCTTTTCAAGACCAGAATGTAATTTGCACTTTACAGAAAAAAAATGACCGTGGATCATGAGTCTACATATACTGATACTTATTCATTAAAGTTATAGAAAAAATGCTTTAGTAAAGTCAAGAAAGTGAAATCCTTTAAAATGTATTTTGTTTTCAGTAAAGTGCAGATTAAATTCTGGTCTTGAGAAGGGTTGTCAGCCTTACTCGTGTAATTTTACTTGTTTTGAGTTAGACTCGGTCATTTATTGTAATTTCCGTTCGTTTTAGGATGCTTTTATTTATTGTTGTTTTATTGTTCGTTTTAGGATGCTTTTGTCATGTTGGGGGTGGACTGCAAAAACATGAACATTAGATTTACTGCGTGATTTTTAACAAGATAATATCAGGAAAATGTCTCAGGAATAATTAGGTGTGGTAGAAGGAGCCAAAAAGGCTAGTCGTAGTATGGCACAGTGATCTGAATTGAGACGGTGCATCACGGAGGGCTGGCTTGTGAAAATATGAACCATGGGATTTAAATCATATTTTTAACGATAAAATATCTAGACAATGTCTTAAGAATGACGAGGGGGGTGTTAAAGGGCGCTATGTGGACAGTAATAGTGTTGCATGGTTTTGAGAATTAACCTGGTATATCACTGAGTGTTTTATTGCAACAACATGAACAATTGGATCTAATGCATGATTTTTAACGAGAAAATACTTAGAAGATGCCTTAGGGAGGTGTCAGAGGCTGCCAAATGGTCAACCATAGTGTGACACGATGGTGGGAATTGAGATGGTGTATCACGGAGGGTCGGCTTGTGAAAACATGAACCATCGGGCTTAATGCATGATGTATTATGAAAATTTCTGGTATAAATGTCTTGGGAATGATGATATGTATCACGGGGGTACCATAGGGCAGCTATATATTGCCATGGGGGCGTGAATTGCATGGACTTACACTTTGCAGAGCTTACTGTTGTGCTGGGAAATGTTAAATGAAATTTCTCGACTGAGGGGGAGTGAAGTGTAACACTCAGTAATAAAACGAGGTATTTCCCTTAGGACCTCTCGGAAATGCCTCTCAATATTACTCTCAATATTGCTCTAATAGCAAGTCTCCCCCTTTAGAATTGCATACTAGGATTGGCTAGCCACATATTGTCACGGTGGCCTCAATTGCCAGGAGTCATCACAAGAAACGCCATTAGGGATTTTTCATTAAGTTTAAACGATTAATTTAAGTATAATCGAATATTTTTGCAAGAAAATGTCTGAAAAATGCCGATAATGTGTGATAATGTGTGCTAGATGGTGTCGTAAGGCATTTGTAGTTTGCCACAGTGGCGTGAATTATCATGGGAACATCCTGTTTGGGGACGGATTGCTAAAACATTAAACATTGAATTTAATACTTGATTTTTGACCAGGAAGTATCACGAAAATGTCTGAAGAATCATGAGAGGGTTGTCAGAGGGTGCCAGATGGTCAATCATAGTGGAACATGGTGGCAGGAATTGAGATGGTGTATCATGGAGGGTCGGTTTACGAAAGAATGAACTATTGGGCTCAATGCATGATTTTATCATGAAAATTTTGGTAAAAATGCTTTCAGAGTGATAATATGTATCACAGGTGCCATAGTGGCGTGGATCGCTTGGGCTACCACTATCTAGAGTTTAAAGTTAAGCTGGAGGTGTTAAATCAGTATTTTGACTGTTTGGAAGTGAAGTTTAACACTCAGTCAAAGAAATGAGGTATTTGCATAAGGACCTCTCAAAAATCTGTATAACAGGGATGCCGTGGGGCAGTCATATATTGCCATGGTGGCGTGAATTGCTTGGACTAGCACTTTCTAGAGCTTAAAGTTGAGCTGGAAGAGTTAAATGAATTTTCTCGACTGAGTGGGAGTGAAGTCTAACGCTCAGTCAAAAGACCTCTCGGAAACACCTCTTAATATTGCTTAAAATTATCTCTAATAACAAACCTCCCCCCTAGAATTCCTTGCCAGGATGAGCTAGCCACATATTGTCATGGTGGCGTGAGTATGCATAATCTTGGTTCAAAGAAACGCGGCATTTTCATTCAAAGCTTTCAGAAATAGCTCTTAACAGGACTTAAAGTTACCTCTAATAACTTCTCCCCTTCCTCTGGAATTGGTCGCAAGGACCCACCCCCATGTATTTCTTTCTCTTAACCCTTGTTTTTCCTAATTTTTAATTTTATATCAAATTTTTTCACATTTGTTTTTTTCGTTTGTTGAGTTTTAAGTACTTTTTCTATGTATTAATAATACTTTGTAATTTGTTTTTATTTATAACATTTGTATATACAAAAAGTCCTCTCCCCTTAGTATTGCTAGCTAGGGGGTGGGCCTGCTACATATGATCATAGTGGCGTGAATATGCATAGTCCTGGTTATAAGGAGCGCGGTACTTTTTATTCAGTACCACATAACCTCCCCCCCTCTGGAATTGCTTACTCGGACTCCCCGTCTTTTTTCTCCGTTTAATTCACGTTTGTTTCTGCTTATAGTTTATCGTATGTCAGGTTTTTTCCACGCTTTTTTTCGTTTGTTGAGTTTTAACTACTTTTGCTGTGTTTTAATAATGCTTTATAAATTGTTTTATTTTCTAAATTTGTATGTACAAAAGTTTGTATCCTTTAGATTTATTGATCCTGGATTAAACTTCAGTGTGTTTCACTGGTGCACTTTAAGCCTCTTGTAGCCTATGCACATATAGGTATGGCCATTCAAGAATACCCTTAGTATAAGTGTAAAATTCTGTGTAGTAAAGAGGAATAGTAAATACTTTTGATCATGTATGAAAGTGTGGCATATTCTAACCATAATGGTACTCTCGATTTTATTTCATTTTCGATAGCAATATTATTTGATAATACCCTCAATGCCATTACTGAACAAGAAGGTGCACATCAAAGAGTAATTTCTTGTAAACGATTTTCCTCCTGCATGTCAGTTATTGCAGCCATATGGGAACATGTAATCAACAGCTTACTCATACTAGTAACCAAAATGAGGGAATTCTCCGCGTGTGGAATAGATTATGTCGTAGAATCTATCTCCCAAATCAAACATTAGAATGATTTTCATAGTCCAGTTGTCTAGGGCGCAGTCCCATTTCACGGAAATGGCTCTTTTGAATCCTAATGTGGGCGTAAAATCTTTAGAATGTAAAGGCTCCCATGAGAAAAATGCATTGAAAGAAAATGCAATTAATTAAAGTATTCTGTAACATCCCTTGTGTATTACATCATTACGTAGCACCCAAATTTGGCCTCCTCAGTTACAAGCAGGGACTTCCCCACGGACACTCTGAAGTCTAGCATGTCATGGGTGAATGGTTCATCCTTAAAGCAAGTAAACATTCCCCTATTACGTAACAACTAATTAAATCTTGAAACACCTCGAAGAAAAAATTTCTTAAAAAACGTCCTGGGATGTGTTGTAACGCCTTGAAATTTTCTTGAAGAAAGATGTCCTAGAAAACGTCTTGAAATGTCTTGAAACGTCTTATACCGTCTTGAAGTGAAATTTCTTAAAAATTTCTTGTGATTTGAAAAATCTTTAAAAAATGTCTTGAAGAAAAACGAAATTTAAAAAAGAGAAAGCAACGCCTTAAAAGAATAAGATATCCTGAAGAAAAACGTCATGAATGGGGAAAAACGCATTGAAAGAAAAGAAATCCTGAAGAAAAAATCTCTTAAAGTATTATGTAACCCCGATATGTATACCGTCATTACGTAACATCCCACGTGTGCCCTGTCATTACGTTGGCCCACGTGTGCACTGTAATTACGTAGCACCCATCTGTACCCCCGGTCATGACGTAACACCCTCGTGTAAGATTACGTCACATCCCCTGTATGCACCGTCACTACATAACACCCGTGTATGCAACGCCATTACGTAACACCCACGTGTGTGCCCTCCGCAATTGCATGCGGGGATTTACCGCATAGGCCTCTCAACATTTTTCTAATGATTGCCCTTGAGCCTTGTTGATGGTGATTGCTAATCGAATATTCCCTGTGTCCCTGTCGTCATTTATATATCCCACCTGTGCCCTTCTGGTGTCCCCGTTCTAGTCGTATCCCGCTCGTCGGTCTGTAATTTCTCTTTGAGTGTCTCGGTCGTCATTTATATTCCCTGTGTCCCGGTCGTCATTTGTGTCCCCGTCTGTAATTTCTCTTTGAGTGTCCCGGTCGTCATTTATATTCCTTGTTTCCTGGTGTCTCGGTCGTCATTTGTTTCCCGGTGTCCCAGTCTTCTGTAACGTCATAAAGTCTTCAATGACTCTGGTGGTGCGGCCAGTTTAACCTTTCCTGAGGTGCAACACATTCCCATTGTTTCACCATTAAATTTCAAGGCCTTGCAATAGGGACAAATTTTAGACATAGTCCCGATTTGAACACATCTACTCAAGTGATAATCATCGACTGGGCTGTACCTGAATGCCAGGCAAAAATTTTCAGGTAGCTCTTGTGATTCCTCCGCACGCTTTCTTTTGGTGATTTCTCTTTGAGACGCAAGCCTGTTTTCACGCTGTTGTTGTGATTACTCGGCACGCTTTCTTTTCATACTTTCTTTGTTAGCTGCAAGCCCGTTTTCACGCTGTTGTTGTGATTCCTCGGCACGCTTTCTTTTCTTACTTTCTGTATTAGCCGCAAGCCTTTTGGCATGAACTCTTTGAGCAGCTTCCTTGGCTGTTTCTTCTGCCATTGTAGGTTCTTCTCTCTTTTGGGCGCGAAGCCTGTTTTCACGCTGTTGTTGTGATTCTTCAGCACGCTTTCTTTTCATACTTTCTTTATTAGCCTTAAGGCTGTTTTCACGCTGTTGTTGTGATTCCTCGGCACTCTTTCTTTTCTTACTTTCTCTATTAGCCGCAAGCCTTTTGACATGAACTCTTTGAGCAGGTTCCTTGGCTGTTTCTTCTGCCATTGTAGGTTCTTCTGTCATTTTAAGATGACAAACATGACGTCAGTCGACAAACAACTTCATGACGACATAATGCTCAATCCTTATAATGACGTCAGTCGACAAACATGACGTCAGTCGACACACAGACACGACGTCAGTCAACAAACAAACAACTTATTTATATATATATATATAGATGATAGATACAGAGCGGGTTATAAATTTCCTTTAAGTTAGATGGCAGCTTTAATGAAAGTCCAGATACAAAAAATAAGACCATTTAAAAAAAATCACAACACAAAAAAAATAAAAAAGACTAGATAGTAAATTCACTGGGTTTTCTGAATTACCACGCATGGTAGGCAAAAGTCATCTTTATCTAGCAGGGCACCCAGTTACGTAGAATGCACCAGTAGACTTATCTCCAATGTTTAAGTAAGGTCTATCCACTGGACAAGATTGAAAAGTATTTTCCAGTCTCTCACTAAAAAGAAAAATCATATATGGGTTTACATACTTCTACGGGCATTTAAATATGTGTCACTAATAGTCGTCTGAGTGCCCTGAGTCGTCTGAGTCGTCTGAGGCATGTCGGTACGGGTAAGGCACAGACAGGGCCGTTGATACTCAATAATTTACACTCGAAACAAATTTTTTTCCTGCCCTGTCTCTTCCTACTGTTTTGTACCGATATGGCACAAATGCAGATGAATAATCTAGGTACAAACCCCCCTTCTCAAATGTATTCACAGCAGATCCCTTTCAGTTTTCATTTTGATGGAAAAATGGAATCATAACACTTATAAAATACAGACTATAAGGAAGTAAGTAAGCTTTATTGCGCTAAGAGCGATAGGGCCATGACAATACAAAGCAAAAAATAAAATTTACTTTTAAATAATTGATGCAACACAATATAATTTAAACATTACATAACACAAACCAAAAAAAAAAACATTCATCCCTCATTATATTCACCAGCCACATCTCATCAAGCCTATACTTTCAATATACTTCAATTCTCAACTCAATCAATTCTTCAAACTCTTACATTACTCGACCAAAACTCTAATCCATACTTCCACGCGTCGGGCAAAAGTAAGGAACATTTTGTCCTTGCCTTATCCCTAAATACCCCCTTGTTCCAAGTGGTAAACTATTCTCCCTTTATTCAATTTAATACTTCAATTCATCCTTTTTTAGATCTATTTGAAACAAAACCTCTTCACCCATGCCTCCTTCACTGACGCGTAGAGGCACAGGGATTTAGAAAGTATTCTTTCATACTGTCAAACCCGTACCTCTTGATCTCATAAAATATTACCTATCATCTTTGCAACTTCTTTATCTACACCTAATCCATTATTCAACATTTCCACCGCTCCACCATCTTGTAAAATCCTTCTTACCTGGTATGGCCATGCACTTGGAGATTTATCTCTAAGAGCTTCTAAATGAGCAGATTTAAGTAGCCGTATTCGTGGCATCTTTACTATGCGCCTGCAGTACTTAAGCATATCCACCAGTCTACATCTCTTTAACGAAATAATCCCTAAAGTTCTTCTCTAACTACTAAATTATTCATATTTCCATATACACCTAATTATCTCTTATAATATCCCAGTTGCATTTTTTTGTAATCCCCTGACTTGCGACAGATAAAGGATCACGGCTACCACCTTTTCCTAAAAGCTTTTTCTATATTCTAAAATTTTTTATATCCCTTATCTGGCTGCTTAAAATTAAATTCGAAAACCTCCTACTCATTTTCTCATTCCATCTTGTGAACCAACTAAATAATTTACTGTAGGCCTTAAACGCTACCCTTAAATATTTCCATTCATCCTTAGCTTAGAACTCTTTACCTCCAGAAGTAGGTGTATATTTCTTACTAAATCAACAACCTTTTCTAAATATTACAACTACTGTTTTCAAATATTCAATTCAAGTTTCTTGCTAAATAAAAGTTTTTGTCATAAATTCAACAGCTTCTGTAACTTCTGACCTAAACTAAACTTAAAACTAAACTAAACTACTTAACTAAACTAAACTTAAACAAAACGCTTACCATCCAACTAAAACTTTATCATCTGGAAGGAAGAGCTTGCATAACCTTGACACATCCAATGTCAACATTATAGCTCCCTTCTCATCCATACATTTTCTAGGCTGTTTATATAAATACTAAATAACTTAGACGATACGGTACATCCCTGATTTGCTCCTGTCTTATATTGTGCTATCGTAGACAAATTCCTAAGAACCCTAACCACTAATCTGAATGCCCTATAAATTTCTACCTAAATAGGTACAAAAACTATTGGAAGACCTGCTTTAAATAGACTCTCCGTAAGTAGCACTATACCTTAATTTTCGAACGCACCTTTCAAGTTCACAAATGCTGCCCACAAATGAGATTTCCTGGTTTCCTATTGATTTACTGTTCCGTTGTGCGTGTAACTGAACCACCGTATAACCAAACTCTGAGCAACTGAGCCTCTTTGACTGAATCACCGTGCAACTGAACTACCGTGCAACTGAACCTTCGTGTAACTGAACAACAGTGCAGCTGAGCCCCATTTAACTGAACCCTCGTGCATCTGAATCGCCGTGCAACTCAACCCCATTGAACTGAACCCCCTGTGTGGCTAAACCCCCTTGTAAAAGAGTCCCGTGTAACTGAACACCCAGTGTAACTAAACCCCCGTATAACTGAGACCCCGTGCAACTATTCCCCGTGTAACTGAACCACCATGCAATTGAACCCCACACAACAGAACCACCATGTAGCTGAAGCCTCTTACAACTTAACCCTCGTATAACTGAACCCTCGTGCAATTGAACCACCGAACTCAGTTTTTCAGTATTCTAAAAATATGTGGCAATATCATTGGGTAAAACGCAAGTTTGAATATTTACATGTTCAACCTTGTTCCAATTTTTTGTTTTTGACAGTCATGATATAAACAACTGTCAAGATCATTAATAAAAAAGGTCTGTTTTATTTTCACAAAAAAAAGATGTCACAAACCATTGAAGCAGATTTATTTCTCTTTTTTTCAGATGAATCAGACCTTTCTGAATGATGAGCAATAAACTTATGCGCTGAAAATATTTGAACTTTTTGAATCTATAGATGGATTTGGGGAGATTACAACTAAAAAGGAGATGGAAAGGGGACTAGCTGCACTTCAGCCTTTTTTCGACATACCCTCAACATGCCCTGAAAGTTTAAAATTCATACCCTCAGGTTTATACCCTCAGCTGTTCTTGATACATTGCAGATACGTCTTCTTGAAAAACTGGATACACATAATTCCTTTTGATTTAGTCGAAGACGCTTCTCAACATTTCCCGAACAATATGACGACCAATACCATCTGCCATTGTAGATATTGCTGGTATTTCCTTTTTGCAGCACATAAAGGCGAAATGTTTTTTGATTGTGTTTGGCTTTTTTCTTGACATTTCGTGAAAGTTTAACCTTAGTATTCCATGTTTTTTTTATTCCTAGGTTCAAACTTGCCATTTTTTGTTGAAAAAAAATTATATGTTAACAATAGGCAACTTGCTTAACTTACAGCCCTTGCACCAGGGGCTGAGGGCTGTGAAACCTCGAGGCTTAGCTATTTAACCTTTGAACTGGTTTAAATAAAATGGCTATCTCAAAATTTAGACCGGGATACATTTGGCGAAAAACAAAGGTAGGCTGGAAGCCCTCTGATCATTTTTGACCATTAAAAAGTGCACTGGAACTTTTTATTTCGAATCGAAAGAGCCCCCTCCAAAGTTCACACAAAAATATTTCCCCTAAAAACCTTATGCCGTAACAATGAGTACTAGCTCAACTTGCAGCCCATTCCCTGGGAGCTGCTGGTGGTGTTTTCAAACAGTTCGTGGTAACGAACTGTAGTAAGGAGCGACCCGGCTCAATAGTAAACAAAACTCTAAAAATCAGAATTTTGATGCTAAAAGATACATCAAAAGAATCAAATTTTCATGCTGATTTTAAAAACATAAGTTTCATCAAATTCAATCTTTGTCATCAAAAGCTACGAGCCTGAGAAAATTTAACTTATTTTAGAAAATAGGGGAAACACTCCCTAAACGTCATAGACTCTTAACGAAAATCCCACCATCGCAATCAGCGTATAAGAGAACCCTATAGCAAAAATTTAAAGCTCCTATCTACAAAAATGTGGAAATTCATATTTTTTGCCAGAAGACAGATCACGGGTGCGTGTTTATTGGTTTTTTTTTGTTTTTTTTTCCAGGGGTCATCGTATCGACCAAGTGGTCCTAGAATGTCGCAAGAGGGCTCATTCTAATGGAAATGAAAAGTTCTAGTGCCCTTTTTAAGTGACCAAAAAATTGGAGGGCACCTAGGCCCCCTTCCACGCTCTTTTTTCCTATAGTCAACGGATCAAAATTTTGAGATAGCCATTTTGTTCCGCATAGTCGAAAACTATAGTAACTATGTCTGTGGGGATGACTTACTCCCCCACAGTCCCTGGGGGAGGGGCTGCAAGTTACAAACTTTGACCAGTGTTTACATACAGTAATGGTTATTGGGAAGTGTACAGACGTTTCCAGGAGGATTCTTTTGGTTTGGGGAGTTTGGTTGAGGGGATGGGGCTATGTGGAAGTATCTTTCCTTGGAGGAATATGTCATGGGGGAAGAGAAACTCAATGAAAAGGGCGATGATTTTCTAGCATTACTATAAAAAAACAATGAAAAAATAAACATGAAAAAGTTTTTTCAACTGAAAGTAAGGAGTAGCATTAAAACTTACAACGAACAGAGATTATTAAGCAAATGAGGGGTTCTAAAAATACTTTAGCATAAAGAGCGAGGTATTTAGGAGGAGATAAATACATCACTCTTTATGCTAAAGTATTTTTAGTTATTTCAACTACTTATTCTACGGCCTTTCTGATTCAGGGGTCATTCTTAAAGAACTGGGACAAAACTTATTAACGATGCATGTGGGAAAACTACTTATTCCCCGGCCTTTCTGATTCAGGGGTCATTCTTAAAGAATTGGGACAAAACTTTAGATTTAGTATAAAGAGCGAGGTATTAACGAGCGTAAAGAGCGGGGGATTGCGGAGGGGAAAACCCATTTCATATACGGAGTAATTTCTGTTCGTTTTAAGTTCTAATGTCGCTCCTTACTTTCAGTTAAAAACTAGTTTTTTTTAATTAATTAATCCCAGAGGCCTGGTTATTTGACCTTCGACTATGTTGAACAAAATGATTTTCTTTTAATTTAGGATCGGATGCAAGTGGGAAAACTACTTATTCTACGGCCTTTCTGATTCAGGGGTCATTCTTAAAGAATTGGGACAAAACTTAAGATTTAGTATAAAGAGCGAGGTATTAACGAGGGGACAAACCCCATCATATACATAATAATAATATAAGAATATAAAAGTTTTTTACATAAGTTAATTCTTAAGTTACGTATATTTTTTATTAATAAAAACGTTCGTTAAAAATTAAAAGTTCTAGTTGCATTTTTAAGTAACCGAAAAATTGGAGGGCAACTACGCCTCCTTCCCCACTCCTTATTTCTCAAAATCGTCTGATCAAAATTAAGAGAAAGCCATTTAGCCAAAAAGAGAATTAGTATGCAAATTTCATTTTCATAATTTATGTGTGGAGAGCCAAAATCAAACATGCATTAAATAAAAAACGTTCAGAAATTAAATAAAAAAAACTAGTTTTTTTTAACTGCAAGTAAGGAGCGACATTAACACTTAAAACGAACAGAAATTACACCGTATATGAAATGGGTTTTCCCCTCCGCAATCCCTTGCTCTTTACGCTAAATTTTGACTCTTTGCCACAATTCTAATTTTTAAAACGATTAAAAACTTTAGCGTAAAGAGCGAGGGATTGCGGAGGGGAAACCCATTTCATATACGGAGTAATTTCTGTTCGTTTTAAATTTTAATGTCGCTCCTTACTTTCAGTTAAAAACTATTTTTTTTATTAATTAATCCCAGAGACCTGGTTATTTAGCCTTAGACTATGTTGAACAAAATGATTTTCTTTTAATTTAGGATCGGATGCATGTGGGAAAAAATGGCAGTTAAAAAGAGAAGGCTGATTGTCCTTTACTTTTACCTTTAATTTTTTTTACCTTTTACTTACTTTTGATTCTTCAAAATTGAACATTCGATTTCCAATCGAATGAGCCTCCTCCAAAGTTTGTATGACCATCCCTTTTGTAAGAGCCTTATGGTTCTTACAGAAGTTTAACAATGGTTTGAAAGTTTTGATGTCAATTTTAAGAGCCAAAGAAGGTTGGAGGGCAACTAGCCCCCCCCCATCATTTCCCCAAATGCATGCAATAAAAATATTTAAGATGACCATTTTGTTCAGCATTGTTGAAAGGTCCAGTAATTATGTCTTTAGAAATGCCCAGCTCTCCAAGCCCTTTGGGTAATAGCCATAAGTTAGGCAATGGTCCACTATTTACACATGTTATTGAGCATGTTTGACCTGTACTTTTGAAAAAGACGAAGGGTAAGACGACGGTGAGTTTTTTAGAGAATGTTGAGAGGACTGTTGAACTAAATTGAAACACGAATGTCTGATGCCAGAGCAACTAGAAATTCAAACGCTGTTCATAAAATCAGTCTGAAATCGCGAGACCTTTTTGTTACCTAAATTTTCAAAGATTTCATGTTCAAAAATTTTCAACACAGGTTTTATTGCTCATCGTCCAAGAAAGGTCTGATTCATCTAAGAAAAAAAAAAATCAAACCAAAAGTTTCCAAGCACAAAGCGAACATAGCTTTTGTCTGGGATCTCCACCAAAGTAGGAACGATAACCAACTAGGAACGGAAAAAACAATACAAAATGAAAATAACAAAACAACCAAAGGAACCAAAAAAAAACTATTACAGTGTGTGGACAGTGGAAGTCGGCGTTTACCCCCCCCCCCCACGGAAAACACCCCTGAGGAAAATACCCCCAACATAAGTATACCCCGCCCCCTGTTAAAAATACCCCCCCCCCGAAAAATAACTGTTGCAGTTGGTTGGTCTCCAATCACTTTCGACTTACAAAAAAAGACTAGAACTGCCTGGGGATTTCTACCTCAATCCTCCTCTCGCGATAAATGGAGTTCTGTTGCCTGGTGGTTCTGTTCCACGGTGGTTCAGTTACTTGGGTTCTGTTGCTTGGGGTTCAGTCACATGGTAGCTCACTTGCAATATAACCTACAGTTCCATATCCTTCCTTTAAACCTCCTTAAAATTTACTAAGCACCTCTTTCCAACACAACCATTCATTCAACCTAGTATTTACTACCTTACAAAATAATTTTGCTAAACTATTACTTATGTGGATACCTCTGTATTTACCATGGTCACCCTTATCTCCTTTCTTATATAATGGAACCACCACCGACCTAGTCCTCTTCTGCGACCAATTTCATAGGCCGTAAGTAAAAAAATGTGAAGAATAATGATGCGATTTGAAGCAAATATGCTCTTCCCTGTTTCCACATTAATGGTGGTATACCATCAGGACCACGTGCCAATTTTCCTTTCATCTTGTTCAATAAAGTCCATACTTTCTTTGGATTCACTGAGTGTATTAAGCCATAAGCCGCTTCTTGCAAGAGCAGACTAATTTTACTGCTAAGTTGGTCTGAATATTGTTCTAGCTGTCTACTCCGCCTCTCCTTCTTTTCTAAATATTGTGGCCGCGGAGCTGCTGGAGGGCAAAACACCTCTTAATACGGCCGTATTACTCCCTTATTTCCCTGCGAAAATAATTTCTTATCCTTAAATGTAAACTGCTTTAGCATTTCTAAATTGTTTTCATCTCTTTTTCCATTTTCTTCGTCTTCACCAACTTGTATATTCTTTACGAGGTCTACGGTATACTAACCATCGATCTCCATTAGGGAACGATTGTTGTTGAATATTCCATGCTACAATTACTTTCCTTCTTTCAGTATTAGATCCATGATATTAAAAAATTCATAGTTCTTTTTCTGTCTTTTACCATTTCTATTTTTACCATTTTATTGTACCATTTTTTATTTTACCATTTGCTGGCTTACCATTTCTAAATTATTCTCTTATCTTTTTCCACTTTCTTCGTCTTCACCAACTTGTCTATTCTTTACGAGGTCTATGGTATACTAACCACCGATCTCCATCAGGGAACGATTGTTGTTGAACATTCTATGATGCAACAATTACTTTCCTTCTTTTAGTGTTAGATTCCTGATATTAAAACGATTCTTAGTTCTTTTTCTGTCTTTTTATCCATGCTCTTTAGGGTAACCTTCTTCAGTACTGCGCATATATAATATATACGTTTATCAATTTTACCCTTCTGTCTATTTCATTACATTTCTCCAACTCCTCTTATATCCTTTTTACACTAATAAATGTTAGATATCTCTTTTCTTCTACATCCCGTACTATTAACCAAGACAAAATCCCTAAGCTTTCATCTTCATTATTTATTGTAACTCCTTTTTTACTATTTCTAAATTTCCTATATACTATTATTTTTAACTTGAGTTAAATGAAATACCTTGAAATTCTAACGTAAATATTTTGAAAAAACAAAATGGCACTGGTTAGTTTAGAGGCTCAGAACCATAGATTTTTTTTCTCAGTTGTTCAATTCAGAGGAGAGCTGTCTACCCAGTGCCAAAGAAAGGCCCTTTTTTGCTGTAATACTGCATTATCTTTTTTTAAGGTTTTGGTTCTACAGCCTGGTCTTAAAGCTTGATCAAATGCATAAATTAGCATCTTCATAATCATTAAATGTATCTATTTTTTATATTTAGAGCTTTAATTCTAGACCATAAGACGATTTTATTATAGCTTCAAGTGCATGCCACGTGGCTGTAATTATTGAAGCAGTTATGTATTCCCTATCTACACCAGACAAAACCCAAACAAGTGTGGTTATTGAATCTTTAGTAACTGTAGATTATCCCTTATGACCCACCCTACTCATTGAAATATCCTTACCTTCTTTAATCATTGCTTTAGGCCTAGACCCCCTAGTAAAGAGGAAGTGTCTGATCCCAAGCTATATCCAATCGTTTAACGACATGGAAGAACGGGCAAAGTTTTGTTCCTGCTTCTTTGCAGGAACAAAATTTACGCATATCGTTTATTGTTTAATAAAGTCAAGTCAAGAAAAAAAAACTTTGAATTTCCGTTCAAGTCAGCCCTCTCTCGATGTTCTAGAATAATTGGCTCGAACGATCACCCATGTGGGAAAAAAGAAATAAACACGCATTCGTGACCTTTCTTCTGGCAAAAAAAAATACTAAGCTCCATATTCTTGCAGATATCAGCTTGAAACTTCTGCAATACGGTGCCTGATACAATACGGTGATACAATACGGTGCCTGATACAATAAGGTCCCTGATACGCTGAATTTGATGCTGGGATTCTCGTTAAGATTTTTTGACTTTTAAGCTGTGTTTCCTCCCTTTTTCGAACATCTGGCAAGTTTTCTCAGACTCGTCGCCTTTGATGGGGAATAGTAAGCTGAACGAATCTTTTATATTTAGAATTAGCATAATAAGCCAATTTTGTTGAATAATCTATTGAAATCAAAATTCCATTTTTAGAGTTTTTGTTACTAATGAGCCCAGTCACTCTTTACTTACAGTTAGTTATTATGAACTATTTAATTATAATTCTGAAGTACTAGCATAGTTACTTCAGATATTTTTTTTCTAACTTGCTTCATTTTTCATATCGAATTGACCTTATGCATTTTTACTTAGTACCATTTTTTACTCTTTCTATATTTGAGCTTTATGACTGGGGAAAAGACAAACTAAGGCATGTCGCCGGTTCAGTAAGAGTTTTTTGTAATAAAATGGATTGGAATATCGATTAGATGCGTGAATAAATTAAATAAAAAAAACTGATTTTTTTAAAAATGAAAGTAGGGAGCAACATTAAAACATAAAACGAACAGAAATTATTCCGTGTATGAAAGGGGCTTTTCCTCCTCAACGCCTAGCTCTTTACGCTAAAGTTTGACTCTTTCTCTTAACTCCACTTTTTAAAACAGTAAGAAACTTTAGCGTAAAGAGCGGGGCGTTGAGGAGGAAAAGCCCCTTTTATATAAGGAATAATGTTTTTTTATTATATTTTTTTTATCTTAATGCTTATAGTTTTTTTTGCAGATATTTACCAATGAGAATAATAATTAATTGAGCTCATCACCTATTTTTTTTTTTTTTTTTTTTTTTTTGCAGGATGAAATGTTTGATCCTAAAAGTTTTTTCTTGCCAGAGAAAATGTTTCAGGATAAAAAGCGAGCTTTAAAAATAATTTTTTTAGGGGGAAATTTAACTTTTAGGTTATTTTTTTTCCTTTTGCAGAACCATACGTTTGATGGCCGATTAATGGCCTCAAAAGTTTTTTTGAAGTTCACCTGTTTGGATAATAGTAGATTTAAAAAAATAACTTTTTCGGTATAGCCATGGGCTTCAGGCTGATAATAAACCGCCGAAAAGATTCTTTTAACCCAGAAACTTACCTTTCAGGATAATAATCAAGCTCGGAAACAGTGACACTTTCTATAAATAGCTCTTTGTTGCAAAAAAGCGTACAAATGGTTCCAGGCTTAAAAAAATCGGCGTCATAATTCCAGTAAACCTCAACTCTTTGAATTTTACCAACATCAATCGTGGAAGTTAACAAAAACGTCCGAGTATCAGTATGATAAAATTTTTCACTTCCACTGAAAAAAAGAAAATAATATATCAGAATGAAATTAAGAAACTTTTTTAAAACCAATAGGACACAGCCGATTTTATGCCAAAAAATCATATATTATTTAAACTACTGTTTCAGTAAAGATTTTCACTCAAAACCCTTAAGATGTCATTTCTCAACCCTTTCAGCATCATAACTTCCTCCCCAAAAGAGGTCAAAAGTGGAGTCAAATGTACCTCAACCCTCTTATGCTAAATGAGAATCTAAATTTAAAAAGGAGCTTTACTAGAGTAAGAGATAAGCTAGCCCGTTCTGTAACGTTTTCGACGGGTTTTATCCGTTTTATTGACCCCCATTGACGTCATTTTCATTGACGTCCCAACCGTGCTAAAATCTCATAACTCCCTTTCTTTTTAGTTTACTATTAAGAGCCTTTGGAATTTTTTAAACCACGTTGTCATCACTTTTACCCATGCTGCTTTAAATTAACTACCATATATGAAGTAATACGTGTGTTACACGTAATACATGCAGGGCCGGATCCAGGAATTTTTCCGGGGTGTGTTTTACACCAGGTCTTTTATTCGGGGGCGGAAGATATACACAAAAACTCATAAAATTTGTTTATATCCATTTTTGTTACGTTTTTACGAGTAAGACAAACATTTCGGTGAGGGGGGTTTCAATCCCCCTAGCTCCCTTACAGCCTTGAATACCTGCATCATCGTACATATGGAGATGCAGTTTTTAAAAAAATCTATTTTATTTTTAATGGTATGTTTTGGTAGGCAAAACAAGTATACAGATATAGCAATTAACTTTCAAATAGGCCCCTAAAAATTTATCTTGGGTATTTCAGCGCCCCCTATCGGTTACAGAAAAGAATGGAAAGAATTAGAAAGGGAGACAAGTCACTGCCTCCCATGTGATATAGTTGTTTTCATTCTTGGTTAAGAAAGGGGATTAGAATATCCCTATTTAGAGGTTTCCGCTGTATAATTTCAATGATGCATATTTCATTCGGATCCGCAACTATTTTTGTAGGGTCTTAGGAATTTTTTTTGAAAGTCTCATAAACCTATTTTTTATACCAACCAATTTCAATAAGTCCAGGCCTAATCAAAAGAATTATTGTCATTTCTGAATCAGGTTCGAACGGTGACCGTTCTTAACTTGACAATTGTTTTCAAAACGCGCTTTAATTACTTTTTTTTTACTCCTTATTTCGATTACTGTGGGTTATGATTCGTTTTTCACTAGGTTGCCCCTGAAAAGGCAACCACAAGGCCGTATCCAGGAGGGATGTTTGGGGGTTTGAGTCCTCAACGCGAAATGTTTGTCTGACTCGCAAAAACGTAACAAAAAGGAATATAAACAAATTTTTGATGCATTTTAAAAGAATTTTTGTACCCCCCCCCGCCAAAAAAATGGATATAACCCTGGTCAACCGTAATATAATTAATAAATAAAGCGTTTTGTCTTTTCTGACCATCTGCAATTTTTACGGGGGTCAAGATGTCATGACTGTTCGCTAGAGAAAAGATAGTATGTAAAGAATGCTGCTTACAACAAGACAATCGTTCTGATGATCTTGACGGATTTTCAATATTATGAATACCTTTAATCTTTATCCTTTTCACCCACAATTGAATAGCCAGTGTCTAATTCCATTATTATCAAACAGTTCGTGGTAACGAACTGTAGTAAGGAGCGACCCGGCTCTGTAGTAACCAAAACTCTAAAAAATGGAATTTTGATACCAATACCTACATCAAAAGAATCACATTTTAATGCTGATTTTAAATATATAAGTTTAATCAAGTTTAGTCTTACCCATCAAAAGTTACGAGCCTGAGAAAATTTGCGTTATTTTAGAAAATAGGGGGAAACGCCCCCTAGAAGTCTTAGAATCTTAACGAAAATCACACCATCAGATTCCGCGTATCAGAGAACCCTACTGTAGAAGTTTCAAGCTTCTATCTACAAAAATGTGGAATTTTGTATTTTTTGCCAGAAGGCAGATCACGGATGCGTGTTTATTTGTTTTTTTGTTTTTTTTTTTTGTTTTTTTTTTCTTTTTCCCAGGGGTGATCGTATCGACCCAGTTGTCCTAGAATGTTGCAAGAGGGCTCATTCTAACGGAAATGAAAAGTTCTAGTGCCCTTTTTAAGTGACCAAAAAAATTGGAGGGCACCTAGGCCCCCTCCCACGCTAATTATTTTACCGAAGTCAACGGATCGAAATTCTGAGATAGCCATTTTATTCAGCGTAGTCGAAAAACCTTATAACTATGTCTTTGGGGACGACTTACTCCCCCACAGTCCCCATGGGAGGGGCAACAAGTTACACCAATGCTTACATATAGTAATGGTTATTGGGAAGTGTACAGGCGTTTTCAGGAGGATTTTTTTGGTTGGGGGAGGGGTTGAGAAGAGGGGGATATGCTGGGGGAACTTTCCATCGATAATTTGTCATGGGGGAAGAAAATCTCCATGAAGGGAGCGCAGGATTTAATAGCATTATTTAAAAACACAATGAAAAAATAAATATGAAAAAGTTCTTTGAGCTGGAAGTAAGGAACAGCATTAAAACTTAAAACAAACAGAAACTATTACCCATTTGAGGGGCTCATCTCCTCCTAATACCTCGCTCTTTACGTTAAAGTATTTTTAGTAATTTCAACTATTTATTCTACGGCTTTTGTGATTCTGGGGTCATTCTTAATGAATTGGGACAAAATTTAAGCTTTAGTGTAAAGAGCGAGGATCTGACAAGGGGGCGAACCCCCTCATATATGTAATAAAAATATGAGAATACAAAAGTTCTTTACGTAAGGTAATTTATAAGTTACGTAAATCTTTTACTAATAAAAATATTCGTAAAAAATTAAAAGTTCTAGTTGCCTTTTTAATTGACCAAAAAATCGGAGGGCAACTAGGCTTCCTCCCCCGCTCTTTTTTTCTCAAAATCATTCGATCAAAATTATGAGAAAGCTATTTAGCCAAAAAAAAAAAATAAAATTCAAATTTCGTTTTAATTATTCCTCTGCGGAGAGCCAAAATCAAAACATGCATTGATTCAAAAACGTTCAGAAATTAAATAGAAAAAAACAAGTTTTTTTAACTGAAAGTAAGGAGCGACATTAAAACTTAAAACGAACAGAAATTACTTCGTATATGAAAGAGGCTGCTTCCTCATCAACGCCCCGCTCTTTACGCTAAAGTTTTTTACTGTTTTAAAAAGAAGAATTGAGAGACAGAGTCAAACTTTAGCGTAAAGAGCGGGGCGTTGATGAGGAAGCAGCCTCTTTCATATACGAAGTAATTTCTGTTCGTGTTTTAATGTCGCTCCTTACTTTCAGTTAAAAAAACTTGTTTTTTTTTATTTAATTTTTATATGGAATTATTTATGTTCTAATAAACTTTCTCGCAATATTTTGTGATGACTAATCTGAAGTTAGAGCTCCTTGAAAAAAAAGTATAAACCAACTTCTGACCAAATTTGTTCGAAAAAATATACAAATTTTGCATTTAGGCATGTAGAAGTTCCTCAAACTTCTGGTATTGGGTCTTGAACCGAATGGGTTTACTTTGAGAACAGACTGTGTAGTGTGAATCAATTAAGCGCCACTTTTTATGTGTGTTCTGCTTCTTCTTTCAGTTTTTCTCTACAGTGATCTTTTAGAAACATCGCGTAAATTTTTTTTGCAAATATCATGGCTAATAAGCTAAAGGTGATATCTGACGTTTTCAGACATCTTGGTTAATTGCCAATAAAACTACTTGCTAAGCTGTCCTCAAAGGGGGGCACCAGAATAGCGTTGATAAGAAGGATAAAAGTTTGTTTAAAAATATATTGCCCTGCTGTTCCTCCCATTGCCACTGCTGGAATTTACCTTTTCATGATTTTGGCGAAGAAATTTTGTATATTGAGTTCAATTTTATCAGATGCAGCCCAAAACAAACTTGTTGCAAGTTTCGCCACGACACGCATGATGCGTCCAAATAGGACAAAAGTAATCTTAATGCCTATAGAGATATTTTCACTATGCCAGTATAAAAAGCTAAAAGATCTACTAGAAATAGTTGCGTTGACACTCATTTGAACATTTTATAAAAAAAAACTTCAGTCTGTAATAAAAAAATAATAATAATAAAGGGGGAACAAGTTCCAGCTGCGCAGATTCAAAGAAATGTAAAGGTTGGAAATAATTTCGTTTGTTTTTTAAATGAAGATAGAAATAAAAGAACTTTTCAAAGATACTATTGCAGTTTTGTCTATTCTTTTGATTGTTTCTAAAAAACCGAAAAAAGATTTGCCTTATTATTGGCTAGTCAGGCAGACACAAAGGAAAAATTTAGGCAAGTGGCCCCCACCAAGTTTAGTTTGTGTAATTTCCTCTCCAGTATCTACTGTTTTCTGTATAATTAGCCTTTTTTTGAAGTTATCCACAGGGACATTTCCAAGGGGAGATCCTATATTAATAAATTTTTGCCAAATTTCCTGGGTGCCAAGAAAAGCTTTTTTTATTATTCCCCCCGTCCCTGACAAAAATTCGCTGTTTGTGCGTAGTTGTGTTTCATTGAAGATTTAAATTTTGTTTCATTTGTATTAAAAAAAGCATAAAGTTGGGTTAGTATATATTAGAAAATATTAAAGGCCTCCAATTCAGCGGTAAGGGTACAGTTGTTCTATAGATTTTGAAAAATACTCTTTTAGGTAAAAAAGAACTTTTTTAGTATTTTCACCAGATTTTTCTAAATAATAGTGTTCCCTTTCCCGTTAAATTTGAAAAAATACCGTTGTTGAAAGCTTATGCATGACGTGACTGATATTTGCGTTCTTCCAGAAAAAAACGTTAAACCAAAGGATGAATAATGAACATACAAGGCGAATGATCTCCACAATTTCAAAATTAAGTTTTACTCACACAAATCTACAAGATTTTCAGACAGTCCTTCTATGTTTAATTGATTTTATTAGATATTAATCCAACAAAAGCATGCGGGCTTAGATTCTCATATAGGGACTTGAAACTGCGAAGGTATCAACTTTAATTGTATTTTAATGTGATCGAATACTTTGATTATTGGAAATTTAATGAGTTCTTTAATATTTTAATTTAATAAGCATCAATTGCCAAAGAGTTTTAAGTGTGATTTTCAATCAGAAAGATACCCCCTTATCCCTCCAGATGCCAACATATGCGTATGAATTTCCAATTTATCTTATGGTAAATTCGACTCCAAAAAGTAGATAGGTCTATGCTGGAAGTGAGCTGTGAAAGTGAGAGTGGTTAAAAGATGAAGCTAAAAGATATATAAAATAGCAACAAAATAAAAACTATTAGAAGATCTAATGAGGGTTTTAAGTAGCTCCTCTCTGCACCCATGGTTTGGATCTACTACCCCTCTCCAGTTCCTTGGATACAACCAATTCAAACAAAAATCTGAGGTTGAAAATATTTTGAACAAATATAATACTTCTAAAATAAAAGCCTCAATTGCAGTAACATAACATTGCCAGGCAGAATGTTCTAGTGTATTCCAAAGTCTAATCCTCCCCCTGTTTATCTTTAATATTAAATTTTGGATTGATCTCTACTGAGGGATCAATATTTTCCACTAACAAGGGGGGGGTAAATTATATGCTTTGGTTTTTCTTTATTATAAAGAGACAAAACTCTTCGAAGCATTTAGATTCAATTTCAAAATTCCTTAACTGTCTTCGCCTTTTCTGAACCTTACCAATGGGTGAAGATCTTTTGTCTATCCTTGGGGTTTCCCAGGGAGAACTGCACAACATTCTCAAAATAAAGAAATGCAGAAAGGAAGGTTAGGAGGGCAAATAAGTCGAAATTTTCCATGTTTTCATGCCGTTAGCCAATTCTTGACGACTATGAACAATTTAAGCCAATTCAAAATTGGGCTAATTTGTCCCCAAAAAAGCTTGCCTTTGGTGCCAACACTGCTTATCTTTTGAAAAGGCATCCCTAGCTTTGGTGTTCTTTATTCAATTTTTTCTCTGGCACTGTTTACCTCCTTCTCTTTATCTGTCTTCTTTTCCTTATTTCTCTCTCTCTCTCTCTCTCTCTCTCTCTCTCTCTCTCTATGTAGCATTAGGAAAAAATCCACCCCTTTAGAACCAAAGATAATTAAATATTTACCCAGGGGTAAGGTTAATGTCTCTGATTTGGTTGTATGTTCCAAATATTGATATTTTGAGCTTTCCATATACCCATTCTTCTGCGTCGTCGGTTTTTGTTAATTTCATGCTGATATGGTAATGACGCTCTGCAAGGAAATTATCTTAAGAATATTAACTACAAAAGTTGGAGTATCTGCGGATAACCGTATCCTGGTGAAAAAAAAGTTGTGAAGATGTTGTGAAAAGTTGTGAAATTACCTTAAGAATATTAACTACGAAAGTTGGAGTATCTGCGGATAACCGTATCCTGGTGAAAAAAAAGTTGAAAAAAATAGTAAAAAAATTGTTTATGAGCTAAATAAGTTTTCAACTGTCAAAGCCCAATGAATCTTGTTCATTGTGGGTTGTCTTCGACTGGTTTACCTCCCATGAATATTTAAGTGAAAGCAAGTGTTCCTCTTGTCAGTGTTTTGGGATCTGCACTCTTCCTTATTGACATAAATGACATGGAAGACAATTTTGCAACTCCTCTGCATCAGTTCGCTGACGATGCCACGATATATTCAGCCATCCCAAAGCACGAAGACCCAACACAAGCCTCCCTTTCCCTTCAGATAGATCTTTAGAAAATCGAAAAGGGAACTGATACATGGATGATCAACTTTAATGCATCGGAAACAAAGGAACTTCTTATTACACAATCAAAGGTGCCACGTGAATACCTCAAATTTATTTTTTTCGAAAATTAAACTGTAAAGAGAGTCGACGAGCTCCGTCTACGGGGGACCCATCTCCACCCACCTTTCTCTACCCATCTCTCTTGGAATAACCACCTTGATTGGGTGAGAAGCTCCTGCACAAGTAAGGTCATAGCTACTCTTCACTGCAAAAACTTCTTCCATCTAGCTTGATTATCCCACTTTACAAGTCCTGTGTAAGAATCAAAGCTGAATGTGGATGCGCGCTATATGCTGGTGCCCCAAAAACGCTGTTAGTACCACTTCAAAAGATCCAGAGGGGAAAAAGGGCGGGTTGCGCCTCTAATCACACGAGCATTCCATTCTTTTATTTTATTTCTTTTGATGAATTAAATGTCTCTATAGTCTATAAGTTTTGTTCGTATGGTCCCTCCTTTTATATTCAGCTATCACGTATTCAATGCAACCACCCGGGGTAAAAAAAATGATAGACTTAGAAAAGCTCCGATTATTTTAAAGAAAAAAAAGCATTCCATTCTTTTATTTCTAGTTAATCTCTTTTGATGAATTAAACGTCCTTACAGTTTATAATTTTCGTTCGGATCATCGCAACCGGGATAAAAAAAAATGATAGAATAAAAAATCTCCGATTATTCAAAAAAATGCGAGCATCATATTTTAGAAAATCCAAACCATTATGTTCCATTTGACGAAATAATTCTAATTAGCAATGACAGGAATCAAATAAACTGTCTGCGAGGCAATCGAAATAAAAGGAAACATAAATAATAATACATCCCTAAATAGAGACTTGGGTGAATACACACTCAACCCTAAGTGCACTAAATTAATTATAGAAAATAATCTACTTCAAAATAAAATAAAACAGGAACCAATAAAAATAAGCCCAGTCCCAAAAGAACTACAAGATCAGCTGCAGAGAAGGCAAACATCACAATAAGAAATTATTCCAACTTTTAATAAATACAGTTAGTGAAATGAATGAACCTTTTTAGCTTGTAAAATGTTAGCTTTTATCACACTGTCTTGGCTGAACTTTTCGTTAAGAAGTAAGAATGCCAAGGCAATTTAAAAAAAAACGGATTTTTAACCAAGAACTTTTATTCTAAGAGTTTTTTGTGTTATATTTTTTATTATTTTCTTTGCTGAAGACGGCCCTTAGATATAGGGCCAATATGTATATATATATATATATATATATATATATATATATATATATATATATTTATATATAATTTTTTATTAACCGAGCAATAATTATGTATGAATTTATTTTTTCTAAGAAATGACTCCTATTTTTCGTTGAAAAATTTCTGGCCTAAAAAAAATTTAGTTAGGTCACAAGCTTGAGTGAAATCGATAAGAGCCTTAATTTCGAAAAAAAAATTTATGAGGATTTGTCATATTTATGAGCACTTTTACGAGTAGAAATGGGTCGTTTTTGAATCATGAGTGGTTGTTACTGCTTTATTTACTTCTTGTAATTTGATTGGATCTTGAAATTTTGCCTCACCTTCTTTCTTGTCATTATGAAATACACATTGCCGAAAGGTGATTTTTTTTCAAAACTATGGTAAACATTGATGACCTCATCGATAAAAAAATTCCAAACCCAATCATCATCGGTATAATTTTGAAATGTGTCATTTCTTTCTTCTTCATTTTGTATTTTCAATACTTTCAACAATTTTTCATTACCTTTTGCTTTAGCTGCTCTGATTGGTGTAGTTTTATTTGATGGTCCAGGTTATTCATTTTAAGCCGCTGTAAATTTAAGTTGTTTGGGTTGTTCATTTCGTCTTATCACGTTTAATTGTTCAGGTGGCTGGACAAAAATTTCTTCTTGTTTCAACGAATTATTATTTATAACAATTAAACATTTTAGTTTCCTGGGTCTTCCTCAAGGCATTTTCTTAGAGTTATAAAACTGCTTGGAAATCTTTTCAGTAAAGCTCTTCCTCAAGTACTCGGTTCTTGGCGTGTCCTCTTTTAGATAATTGGGCCGAGCTGTGTGCTTTTGCGTCTGCATTGTCGGTTGGACAAAGGGGAATTATTGCAAGAGAAATCGTTTGAGGGAGGTGAATATTTTTTACCCTGGGTGGTGGCGTTGAATAAGTAATTGCTGAATATAAAAATAGGGACCATCCGAAAGAAACTTATAAGCTATAGAGACGTTTAATTCGTCAAAAGAGATTAACTAAAAGTAAAAGAATGGAATACTCCTGTTTTTTTAAGAAATTTGAAATTTTAATTGTATCCTTTTTTTATACTGGGTGGTTGCGTTGAATGAGTGATTGCTGTACATAAGAAGAGGGAGCATCCAAAATAAACTTATAATCTATAGAGGCATTTAATTCATCAAAAGAGATTAACTAAAGGTAGAAGAATGGAATGTTTTTTTTTAATAATTGGAATTTTTTATTTCTATCATTTTGTTGTTTTTTTATACCCTGGGTTTTTGCGTTGAACAAATGATTGCTGAATATCAAAAGAGGGCGCATCTGAACAAAACTTATAAACTATAGAGACATTTAATTTGTCAGATATGATTAACTAAAAATAAAGAATGGAATGCTCGTGTGTTTTTTAATGATTGGAATTTTTAATTCTATCATTTTTCTTCACCCTGGGTGTTTAATTTGAATAAGCGATTACTGAATATAGAAAGAGGGACCATATGAGCGAAACTTATAAACTATAGAGACATTTAATTCATCAAGGGAGATTAACTAAAAATACAACAATGGAATGCTCTTGTTTTTTTTATATAATTAGAATTTTTAATTCTATCATTTTGTTGTTGTTTTTTCTTTACCCTGGGTGTTTGCGTCGAACAAATGATTGCTGAATATAAAAAAAGGGACCATACGAACGAAACTTATAAACTAAAGATACATTTAATTTGTCAAAAATGATTGACTATAAATAAAGAATGAAAAGCTCGTGTGTTTTTTGATGATTGAAATTTTTAATTCTATGTTTTTGTTGTTGTTTTTTTTACCCTGGGTGGTTGCTTTGAATAAGTGATTGCTGAATTTAAAAAGAGGAACCATCTGAACGGAACTTTTAAACTATAAAGGCATTTAATTCACCAAAAGATATTAAATAAAAATAAAAGGATGCAATTCTTGTGTTTTTTTTTACAATAGGATTTTTTTAATTTTATCATTTTGTTTTTTTCGCCCTGGGTGGTTGTGTTGAATAAGTGATTGATGAATATAAAAAAGTAACATCCAAACGAAACTTATGAACTATAGAGACATTTAATTCATCAAAAAAGATTAACTAAAAAATAAAACAATGGAATACTTGTTTTTTTAAATAGTTGAAAAATTTCAATTATAATTTTTTTTTACTCTGTGTGTTTGCGTTGAATGAGGGATTGCTAAATGTAAAACGAGATAAAATCCAAACAAACCTTATAAACTATACAGACATTTAATTCATCAAAAGAACTAACTAAAAATAAAATAATGGAACGCTCGTGCTTTTTTTAAATAGTTGGAATTATTTAATTCTATCATTTTATTTTGTTTTTTCTACTCATTTCCTTTTTCGTTTTCTCTACCCTGGGTTAACAAAAATATTTTTTTTTATTTTTTTTTACCATCCATTGGACCATCCAAACAAAACTTGTAACCTATAGAGACATTTAGTTCATCAAAAGAGATTAACTAAAAATAAAAGAATAGAATGCTCCTGTTTTTTCAAATAATATGAATTTTTAATTGTATCATTTTGTTTTTTGTTTTTTTTTTACACTGGGTGGTTGCGTTGAATATGTGATTGCTGAATATAAGAAGAGAATATATTTGAACGAAACATATGAACTATAGAGACATTTAATTCATCAAAAGAGATTAACTAAAAATAAAAGAATGGAATGCTCCTGTTTTCTTTAAACGGTTTAAATTTTTAATTGTATCATTTTGTTTTTGTTTTTTTTTTACACTGGGTGGTTGCGTTGAATAAGTGATTGCTGTTCATAAAAAGAAGAAGAACCCTAGTGAAACTTATAATATATAAAGACATTTAATTCATCGAAAGAGATTAACTAAAAATAAAATAGTGGAATACTAGTGTTTTTCTAAATAACTGGAATTTTTTACTTCTATCATTTTTTTTTTTACCCTGGGTGGCTACGTTGAATAAGTGATTGCTGAATATAAAAAGAGGGACCAAATGAGCGAAACTTATAAACTATAAAGATAATTAATGAAAAGAGATTAATTAAAAATAAAATAATGGAATGCTCGTGTTTTTCTAAATAATTGTAATTTTTTATTTCTATCGTTATGTTTTGTTTTTTTTATCATTTTTTTTTTTTTACCCTGGGTGGCTACGTTGAATAAGTGATGGCTGAATATAAGAGGAGAGACCATCTGAGCGAAACGTATAAACTATAGAGACATTTAATAAAAAGAAATTAAATTAAAAATTAAAGAATGGAATGCTCGCGATTTTCTAAATAATTGGAACTTTTTACTTCTATCATATTTTTTTTCTATTTTTTTACCCTGGGTGGCTACGTTGAATAAGTGATTACTGAATACAAAAAGAGATATCTGAGCGAAACTTGTAAACTATAAAGATGATTAATGAAAAGAGATTAATTAAAAATAAAATAATGGAATGCTCGTGTTTTTCTAAATAATTGTAACTTTTTATTTCTATCATTATGTTTTGTTTTTTTTTTCATTTTTTTTACCCTGGGTGGCTACGTTGAATAAGTGATGGCTGAATATAAGAGGAGAGACCATCTGAGCGAAACTTATAAACTATAGAGCCATTTAATAAAAAGAAGTTAATTAAAAATTAAAGAATGGAATGCTCGTGATTTTCTAAATAATTGGAACTTTTTACTTCTATCATATTTTTTTTCTATTTTTTTACCCTGGGTGGCTACGTTGAATAAGTGATTACTGAATACAAAAAGAGATATCTGGGCGAAACTTATAAACTATAAAGATGATTAATGAAAAGAGATTAATTAAAAATAAAATAATGGAATGCTCGTGTTTTTCTAAATAATTGTAAATTTTTATTTCTATCATTATGTTTTGTTTTTTTTATCATTTTTTTTTACCCTGGGTGGCTACGTTGAATAAGTGATGGCTGAATATAAGAGGAGAGACCATCTGAGCGAAACTTATAAACGATAGAGACATTTAATAAAAAGAAATTAATTAAAAATTAAAGAATGGAATGCTCGTGATTTTCTAAATAATTGGAATTTTTTACTTCTATCATATTTTTTTTCTATTTTTTTACCCTGGGTGGCTACGTTGAATAAGTGATTACTGAATACAAAAAGAGATATCTGAGCGAAACTTATAAACTATAGAGACATTTAATTAAAAGCGATTGATTAAAAACAAAAGAATGGAATGCTCGTGTTTTTCTAAATAATTGGAATTTTTTACTTATATCATTTTATTTTTTTTTTTACCCCGGGTGGCTACGTTGAATAATTGATTGCTGAATATAAAAAGAGGGGCGATTTGAACGAAACTTATTGAGACATTTAATTCATCAAAAGAGACTAACTACAAATAACAGAATGGAATGCTCGTATTTTTTAAATAATTGGAATTTTTAATTCTATCATTTTTGTTTGTTTTTTCTTACACTGGGTGGTTGTGTTGTATAAGTGATTGCTGAATGTAAAAAGAGGGACCATCCGAGCGAAAGTTATAAGTTATAGAGACAATTAATTCATCAAAAGAGATTAATCAAAGACAAAAGGAACCAAAATTTTACGATTATCAATAATTTTGGAAACAGCAAGCAGCTATTTTTGCCCTGCCTGTGGCCATATTACTATGTGGTTGCCCTTTTATCACCAAGCCTTTTCGGAATGTACACAACATAATTAGTTACTTTAAATTGTCTGTACAGGGATCATATCTCAAATACACATTTGCAGAGGTTAATAGTAATAATTAGAGGATAAGTTACTACCTCTTTTTGTGCTATTCTACTATTTATTTCAAGATACTTACTGCAAAATGGTTTATCTCTGTCAGTAGTAAAGTAAAACTGAACATTTTTCCTGTTTTTGATTGGATAGTCCACAGCATCCATGCCTAACTTGGCACAATTTAAATCATCTGGTCCACACGATGAGCAAAGTCCCTACAAGAAAATATCGATTTTTGATAAATTAGTATTGGTGATTGAAAATGCGCTATTTAACATATTTTGAAGAGCTTAGACTTATATTTAAGTACCTTGAAATAAGTACTTTATAAAGAAAAGGGGGAAAAGGCTAACTTCAACAGATAACACACGCAAACAGCTATTATAAAAAGACGAATAAAAAAAAATATCAATGGCATACAAAAAAGAAAAGAACAAAAGAAGCTCCCATCTGGTAAAAATCGTTTTGTGCTAAATCACCATATCATTCACATCGAAATTGTTTAAAAATAACCATTGTATTTTTCCAGATGTGATTTTTTTTACATTCTTATATAGTGTTAGTGTTTTTTCTCAACTTTTTACGTTATTTTCTAATAATTGCTAATTCTATAATCTAATCTCTTGTTTTTTTTTTTTTTTTTTTCCGTTGATAAGGATTCCAGAATTAAAAGCCAATATACGTTGAATATTATTAGCATATGTATGCTTCTTTTTTTTCAACACCATCCATCTTTATTAAAACTTTTACCTTATATTATATTATGTTCAATTTTAATTATAAAAGGAAAGCTAGAATGTCTTAAAAGCATTTATTAAACCTATAATTCCGTAGCTATAATTCACATAATATTTTTAGACATGCGCATATTTTGCATAATTTACCTAGATATGGAACGCATATTTATAAAACTTCAAATAAATATTTAAACTTAAATAAAATATTTATGAAACTTCATAAAAGTTTTTATAAAGCACTTCAGATATTTTGGTCTTAATATTTCTGATTTTTGTGTCAGTTAAAATGGAATTCAATAGTTGTGTTCTATCATCGCAACCCTTCAAGTTTGAATAGTCCCGCCAAATGAACCAAGATGAAAAATCAGTTTCACTATCAGTTTAGTTTAGTGGATCTCAATCCTTTTTATTTTTTACTAATCGCTTTTTTTTAATCTTTTTCATCCTGAACTCCTGCATACTTGTTTTTTCATGTACTTTAAAGTGTAGGGGAGAATAAAACAATAAGAATGCTGTCATTAATAATAATAAGAATAAGAGCTTAACATACACAAGCCTACTTAATCACCTCATTTTTGTAAGCTAGACTGTGCGTACTTTTGCAGATAGGACTTTGACCTAAAATGATTTTTTAACCCAAAAAATTTGTTTGTTAACTGTCTCTGCAAAAATATCAGCCTTTTACCCACAATATTACAGATTAATTGTATAAATTATCTATGTTTCTAATTTTTTAAATAACGATGCCAGACACTATATTTTCAGTGGTTCAGATCGGTGGTCCAAATCAGACACACATTTAGGCCAGCCTCTGGTCCCACCCTGCTTTCTGAGGTTTTACCCCGTTTTTCATCATTTTCTCACCATTTTCTAATTCTTGATTCACAAGGCACAAAGATAGTCTGAAAGGTTTCAGCGACATTCTCCAATGTTATGTCGTTAAAGAGCCTATAGACGGTGTTAAAAAAAAAACTCACCAGGTTATATACTTCAGATCTAGTAAGATTGGAGCCCGCTGTGAAGGCTGAGTTTGAACAACAGCAGGCTGGCTGAAAGTCACTTCAAGTCTTTTCCAAAAGACGGCTATGTAAAGTCCGGCTAAATGTGAATGAGGCATGATTCCTAACGTCCATCTACTACTCCGCATTTTCTGTGTCATTCCTAATTTTACTGCATACATTGAAAGGTCATTTTCTTCAATGAAAAGGCCTATATCCACAGCCAAATGTGTGACTTCGCCTTATAATGATCCTTGAAAACAAAATTCTGCTGTGCAGTGAAATAAGGGATAATGGCATAAAATTGATGGGAAGCTAATGACTCAATAATGTCCCATTCCGTTTTCCATGGTTTGGTAGACCAACTGTTTTCGATGGCAGTATTAAATACATCAACGGAGAGGGTGGTGACAGATGTTTCAAGAAGATTGTTCCAATGGACAAACACCGTATTGGAAGTATTTGTTGCGGACTCTGATTAAAGCTCTCTTTTGGGATAACTTCTAATTATGTCCTATTGTCTTAAAGGTTTCATCGGATTGAAACGGCTTTTGAAATAAGAGGAAAGTGAATTAAGTGAAGAAAGCATTAAAATTTGAAATAAGGTGGTGTGAAGTGGAGTCTATGGTAAAATCGCCGAAGATTTAGAAGATTCAGCCAGACGTCATAATAATAAATATTGTACTGGCATGCTAATAATCTGAGAAGGCATAGTAAATCTGGACGAACGGACGAAGTTAACGATACGAACGGGGCCACAACTAGTGAAAGGGAAAGAGTTAAAGAGAAATGGACAGAAAATTTTTGAGATCGTGCTAAGCTCAAATAGAGTTACAAGAAAAGAAATAGAAAAGAATGAAAAAATTTATGACACTATAGATACGAAGGAACATTTACTTTATGAGGAAAAATTAGTGAAATTACTAAAAGGATTAAAAATAATAAGGTCCCAGGTGATGACAGTTTTTTAAGTATGTTTTTAAATATGGTGGCTGTGGGGCTATAGATAAGGTACTGAAAATGTGATATGATTTTTGAAACTGGGGAAGTATCCAGTGATTTTTGGAAAGCTCTAATGAGACCCTTCCACAAGAAAGGTGAAAGAGTGAGTGTGGTGATTATAGAGATCTTAGACTGGTTTTTATAGGAAGCGAATTACTTGGTATTATGATAATTTTTAGAATTAGAAATAAATAAATAAATATATTCGCAAATTTGATGGTAGGCCGTTAAGCCTGTACAAAACAAAAATCTTAATTTGCATTTCTTCTAAATTTGCACAAGGAGAAAATGTCACTTGAATAATATTCATCAACTTCCTTCTTAAATGTCAGTAGGTTTTATGAGCAGATTACTCTTTCTGGTAAGTTGTTCCAATGCTGAACCACTCGGTTGCCGAAAGTCCATCGGCCCATGTCCTTGTAAAAGCGTTCCGTACTCACTTTGTACTGATGTCCTCGGAGATGATTTATATTGAACTGCACGATTCTCTGGGCTGGTACGTTATCATAGGCTCCATTGCAGAGCTTATTCATTTCAATAAGATCACCACGATGGAATATATAGGCGAGGGTTGGGATTTCAAGCTTTCTAAGCCGCTCTTCGTAGGGAAGGAAGCGTAACCTGGGAGAGAATTTAGTTATCCTCCTCTGAACATTTTCGAGAGCATCTATGTCCTTGTTGTAGTATGGTCTTGTAGAACAATGTCCATACTCAAGAATCGGGCGGACCAGGGACTTATAGAGGGTAGCAAGCATTTTGTCGTCCTCGCACGAGAAGTTTCTTCTGATCATACCAGCAACTTTGGAAGCCTTCTTGACGACAGCTTCATAGTGGCTACTGAAGTTCAGTTCAGAATCCACTAAGATGCCTATGTCTCTTTCTTCTTTACTAAGAGTGAGTGCAGCAGAACCAAGAGAGTATGAGGACGAAAAGTTTTGTGGACCCAGAGTGAGGATATGACTTTTCTGGGTATTGATTTCCATGATCCACTTCTTCATCCAGTCATCGATTCGTTGGAGATCCACCTGCAGGTGGTGAATGTCTTCACATGACGAGATGACACGATAGAGCTTTGTGTCGTCCGCGTAGAGAAGGATGTCACATTCGATGCCCTCAACTAGGTCATTGATGTAGAGATTAAACAGAAGAGGGCCGAGGATTGACCCCTGGGGTACTCCGCTAAGAGCTTTCTCTTTGGTATTGCTGAGACAACCTTCTATGCACACAACTTGCTTTCTGCCAGTTAAGAAGTCCGTAATCCATTGAAGAAGCCTGGATGAGGACCCGGATGAGGAGAAACCGTATTTCCTGAGCTTCTGGACGAGACGCTTATGGGGAACTTTGTCAAAGGCTTTCTTGAGATCCAAGTATATGAGATCAATCTGGAACCCCTTGTCGATGTTTTTCTTCCAATCATCTATGGCACAAAGCAGTTGGGCTTCTGCAGATCGTTCTTTAAGAAAACCAAACTGCTTTTCGGTAAGTATTTTTCTCGCTTTAAGTGTTCTATGGTGTGGTCTGCAATAAGAGACTCAAGTACTTTACACGTGATACAAGTGAGGCTTATCGGTCTGTAGTTTGATGGGTCTTCTCGTTTCCCACCTTTGGATATTGGGACGACAATAGCTTTTTTTCCAAATAGCGGGTCGCTCACCGAGTTCAAGAGACTTTCTGTAAATGTAGACTAGTGGCTCTGTTATTACCGTTGCAAGTTCTTTGAGCGGTTTTGGATGTAGATTGTCTGGGCCTGTGGACTTGTTCTCTGACTTGTGCTTGTGTTAAGTTCTCTGAGTTTCTTTAGAACATCGCTATGGTTGATCTCTATCGGTCTTATTGAGTCGCTTAGACCCTGAATTGGTTCCTCGCGGCTAGTGGTCTTCGTTCTCAGGTTCCTGAGTAAAAACAGAAGAGAACTGGCTGTTGAGAGTATTTGCCTTGTCCGTAGGGTCGTGTACTGCTGCAGATACAGTTTTAAGAGGATAACAGTGTGGTCATAGGAAGGGTAGAGGATGTGCTTACCATATTGTTGCTATATAGATTAATAATAAATTAAATATAAATTAATAATAAACTAATAATTGAGAAGTGCCTGAGCCATCTAACACCGTTAGTCCTCAGTTTTATGGATTACGTGTAACCGTTTGATTCAGCTATTAGAAGAGCTTTAGCAAAGTTTTTTTTCCTTGTATGGCACATATTAAATGGCACATAATTAAATACATTAAAGTAATTAGTGCTTAGCAGGAAAAATGTTGCTATTGTTAAGCAGGAAATGAGGTTAGTAGCAGTTTTCAAATTAAATCAGGAGTTGAGCAGGATTGAGTTCCATCACCATTTATGTGGATCATTGTGATGGATTTCTTCCTAAGGAATACAGCAAATGCAATGGGAGAAATCAAATGGGGAAGTAGAACTCTCTCTAAATTAGATTATGCTGATGATTTAAATTTCCTGGATGAAAGTGTTAGCAATATGAATAAACCTTTAGAGGTTTTACGAGTTCAGGATGCACAAATACGTTTGAAAACCAATGTCAAGAAGTCTAAATTACTAAGACTAAGAATACATGATAGCAAAGATTAGATATTGGGTAACGAGAAGATCGATCAAGTGGATATCTTCACTTACTTAGGAAGTATTGTTATTAAAGATGATGGTTGCAGAGAAGATGTTAAAAGTAGAATAGCCAAGACCCAGGGCATTTTTTCATAGTAGAAAAAGTTCGGAAGAATAGGAAGATGACTCAGCGACCAATATTAGAATAATGGAAGCTACAGTGATAACATTAGTCAATTAAGACTCTGAAGGGTTGGCGCTCTGAAAAAAAATATGGGAGGATTTGGTAGATGTTTTCCAGAGAAATTTCCAACGGATTGTTTTGGGTACCCAAGTGACTGACCGTATCTCTAACAGTAAGCTGTACGAAAAATTTGATTCAATCCTGCTTTCTAAGGCTATAATGAGAGAAAGGATAAGATGGTTAGGACACGTTCCGTGGATAAAGGAGGACAAGTTTCCAAGGATTGTCCTTGTCAGCCAACTGTCTAGGACCAAACGATAAGCAGCTCGTCCCCAAATAGGTTGGGAGGATATCGTAAGCAACGATTTAAAAGAAATTGCAGCTTTTGGGAAATTGTAAAGAGGAAGGCTTTGAATGTATCAGGATAGAAGAGGAGTGTGTGTAGCTCTGTTAGCCTAAAGCGGCTTAATGTTGCAGCGAGTTGTCAGCAGTAGTAGATTTAGTCCTTTTGTGTTGCAGATGTAATTATGTCAACTATCCAATTTTGTTTAAGCTTATTAGTTTTTTAGTGAAGTCACCAAACACTGCACTGTTAGTGACCCAAGACGTTTGCAGTTCCTGCCCTCCCATAGCTCTTATATGTCGCCCATTTTCTTTTGCAGTGACGAGAATGGCCATGTCTTTCTTTGCCCTTTTTAGGGAAAGTTTATCAAATAACCGCAGTGTTGGTAAATAATAATGACGGTGTTTTTACATAAGTCTTTGGTCAAACCTTCAATGTACCACCATTTCCAAATTTCATCATAAAATGGCAAATTAAAACGAGGCTCAATTAAAATTACCTTTAAGTAGCTATCGTAGTCAGGACACTCATAGCCAACAAATGAGCAGCCGGTGAGTATGCTATTGTTGAAGAACTCAATTGACCTATCATGGTTGCACGCAACAAAATCCCTACCAGCATCATATAGCCCCTCTTCAATTAATGTCAATGGTATATCTACCAGGCTGCAACCAGGTTGTTGTCGCCCACTGTTTGGGTAGAAATCGACGTGCCCAACGGGTTGCACCATTCCGTATCCTGAAAGTACGTTTAAGCGATCTGACAAATTTTTGATTTCTAAAGCTTATGATTTAGATCAATAATACACATATAAAAGATTCCTTGACATTCTCTTATATGGCATTAAGAAGGAAATAATTACAAATATAATAAAAATTAAACTAGAAAAAAATTAACTTGGAATTGAATCGAAAATGGTTTGAATATTAGTAATAAAAAAACAATTTAAAAAAAAAAAAAACAATGTTTGAAAACCATTCGGCATCCTGAAAGTGCGTTTAAGTGATCTGACAAATATTTTACTTATACAGCTTATTATCCTGGTGAACTATATAGGCCTATAATTAAGAAAAATTATTAATTAATTCAATTATGTACCGTTAGTGAAATTACTATAAAAATTAAAGAAAAAATTGAATAAAATTAAAAAAATTTGACTTAACAATTGTCTACAAATTTGTCAAATGTTGGTTAAAAGGTCAAATGCAATTCTATCAAATACCATCTTGTATCTTGAAAGGTATGTTTGAGTGATCTGATGACCTATGTTTCTAAAGCTCTGGGTTAATAACAAAACTAAAGCCATTTATCTGAACATTTTTTTTTAGCTCTGCTATGACATATTACTGAGTTGTACTAAGTTTGCTGATATTCAGCAATAGAATATAAACGCTAAGCTTCAATGAAGAAAGTACCCACCCCCTCCAATTCCCACGCACAATCATTGGTTTTTCTTATCACTTTGGGTAACTACTGAAATAATTTAACAGGAAAAGTAAAATAACTATTCCGGTCTGTTTTACTGTCTTGAAGCTAACTAGAGATTCCAAGTCTTTCACCAGGGGTCGATCATTTTGAACCTTTGACAAGATCTATTTCTTCTATTTGAATGTTTTACCAAATTGGAGCAAAGGTACTATTTTTAATATTCAGCAAATTATTTAATTTTCTTAAAACACTCCCTCCCCCTAAAATATTTTTTGTACCTCAAGGGGTGCAAAAAACTTAATCAATAATACTGTATCCCTTCCTAAAGCCACAATCATATGCCGCTACTATTTCATTCTTATTCAACTAAGTTACTAATTTATTATTCATTATCCTAGCAAACAATTTGCCTATAAAATTCCCAAAATGAATGTATCTGTAATTTTCATGTTTATTTCCGTCCACTTTAACAAATATAATTTTCTATTGATGTGTTCGACATTCCTTAGTCATGCTCGACTCATTAGTCGAGCTTACTCGACATTCTTTCTTCCTCATAGCCAATACAAAACCACTGACATGAGGTACAGTGTCAGTTTCAGGGCACAGCCCCACCTCCAAATCATCGCTGTTATGCCACCCAAGCCTATGGTAGACTGTCGTTTCATTTTATTTAGGCCACCCCGTACTTCTTCACCCGTTACGGGTTCTTTCAGCTTCTAATAATTTTACAGAAGGGTGATGCCCACTTGGGTCCTACTTAGATCCATCCATGCCCCTGAAAATGATAACTCCTCCCTGTTCTTGCCTTATTTCTCTGACTAAGTTTCCTGTTGTAGAATTTAGGCTGATTTGTCCTTCACGGGGAATTTTTCACTTTTCTCCGAATATTTTCCTATACTTTTCTGGTATTATTGCCTGAATTTCTACCAGGTTCTTCATAGCTATTCTTGGTTAAATGAAAGGCCTCAGCCAATGTTGCATGAACATCCAGAAATTCTTCACCTAACAAACTACATTTTTCATAGCTAATTTTCGTTTATCATTAACCGACCCTTATCACACATCATAAAGTAAATCAAACATTCTGGTTACTACAGTCTCTACGCTATCAGACTTGTATAGTTCTACACACTGATCCGTCTCCTTTTGTACACTTTCCCTCGAAATCGCCACTTCCACTACAATCCTTTGATCATCAGTCCTCTTTATTCCTTACATCATCAAATGGGTCTCTCTATTTTACATAAAAAGCTAACATTTAGTGTCATTTAGAGAGCAACAGAAAAGTATAATTGAAACTTGACGTTCAGTGCTTATTCATTGGTTTTGATGGATGAACCAGAAAGCAAACTAAAGTCTTGTAAAAAGGGGCAGGTTGAAATGGCAGTAGATATAATATTGAAATTAGCATTTTCGAAGGACATCTTAGGAAAAAATGTATGTTATTGGTAATTTAACACTGCAGCATATATTTACCCATTTTTTTCCTATGGTGCTGAAACATTTGTAATATAATTTTTCCCTTAGGTCATAAAATAATTTAATAATAGTTTTTTTCAAAATTGTTCTTTCCTGAATTAATTAAATTAGTATTCATCTTTTACAAAGGATAAGCATTGTCTACTGCCTTGTGTCCTTTACCCTGTCCTATGTCCTACCTTTTGTCCTTTGTTCTAAATGTTTTTGGAATTTAATGATAGCGGTCAATATGATTGTTTTTCTAGAAGAAAGTTATCAAGGTTTTAGTACTCTTCCCCTCTCCAAAAAGTTGAGTGAACAACAAAAAATATGCACATCCCGAGATTTAACAACAGTTACACAGGAAGCTTCACACATGGTATCCACTTCACTTAGAGAGGACTAATAAAAAAAGCAAATATAGAAAAAAAAACCCTAAGCAAAGGGTTTTTAGTTGGGATTTCTTCTTTAACGTTAATACTGATGGTTTTCTGAATAGGAAAAAAGAGGTGTAAAATATATTTGGTAAATTGAATCGGAAAACCATCTGGTCAATCACATCCACAAGACTGAATATTGAAATGAAGACATAATTCGAGAAAACTCAGAAACGTCGGTATACGCTGAAACTTTAACCCGCTATTAGCAAACAGTCCTTTCAACCTAAACCACATGAAAACAGTGCATTGACAGAATATGGATGCCAATGGCCCTTTGAGCCCACAGTTTTTATTTCCAATAAAACAAATAATTCAATCACTTGGCTCTAGAGAACTCCCAGAAGGCTGGAAAGTAGCCAAAATAACCTCGGTAATCAAAAAAGGTGACTGCACCAAGCCTGAGAATTATCGACCTATTAGCCTAACTGGTTAAGATGCTTGAACACATAGTCAATGATTTAATTTTCAAACATTTGGCCACAAATAAGAATATGTCACCTAAGCAGCATGGATTCAAGTCTGTAAAACCAATCGAAACAGACTTATTGGAATCGTATAAAATACGATTCCAAAGGACATTAATTGACCTACTGCTGCTAGAACTTGCCAAGGCTACTGACAAGGTGCCCCACAGTTGACTGCGCTCCAAATTGTCTGCTGCCGGTATCAATTCATCCCTGACAGACTGGCTAATGAACTTCCTCACTAATCACCAAGCAGAAAATATGTTTATTTTAGACAGGTGGCCAGCCAATCTACTTTGATGAGACTATAGTAATGATTGGGGTGCCACAGGAAACTATACTAGGCCCAAACCTTCTCGTGATGTATATCAACAACATTTCCAATCATATTAATAACAATATGCATTTTTTTTTGGCATTGGTATTGCTAACCTACAAAAATCCAACATATTCTAGACAGGCTATAGGATTAGACTCATAACTGGCTTCTCCAATTCAACACAAGCAAATTCTGTATTTTGTACCTTGGACCTAATAACCCAATGGTTACTTACTCAATTTTAAATTCAGTCACTAAAACAAGGGACAATCTAGTGAAAAAGAAGGGGAAGGTAACAACGGTGTCATCATTGAACAAGATTGAGGTTCCATAGCCATGTCCAGCATGTTGCTTCCCGAACAAATTCCATCCTTGGCCTATTAAAAAGGACCATCTGTAGCGGAGAGGCAAAAATATTTAAAAAACTTTTTAAGGTTCTTGTTAGACCCCATCTTGGTCTTGGTATGTGCTTGACTGGTCCCTCTTACCGGCAAAATGTAAGACTCATCTAAAATGTTCAGAGGCGAGCAACGAAATGCGGGAAAAGCCTAAAATAAGCCTCATGTGAGGACCACCTCAAGCAAACCAAGCTATCTACCCCTGTCTACAGACGCATGCGTAGTGATATGATGCTGACTTATAAACTCCAAAAGGAAAACTCCACCATTTCCATGGGTAGCAACAGTAACAACCATTATCTCATAAGAGGACACTCAAAGAGAATACCAAGATTAAGCTCCAAATCAAGAATCTGTCAAATGTACTTTTAAAGAAGAGTAGTAAGCCACTGGAATGAATTGAAGGACTCTACTATCAGCGCTCCTCCCATCCAGTATTTCAAACACCAACTTGACACGGAGTGGTAGAATAGGCAGTGGATGTTCGACTGGGTGTCATCGACTTAAGAGCACTACAGGTCCAGAGTATCTTAAAACTCTCAAACGGATTAAGGTGATTAAGGTAAAGTGAAAAAAAAAATTCCCAGGAACAGCTCATTCAATTAAAAAAATTACCGAAAGGCCCTGTTTAAAAAAACGCAGAGGTAGCATGATATTTGACGAGCCAACCTACACTACTGACGAATATTGAGCATTAGCAAAAGAAATGACCAATAATAAGAACAAAAACACTAATACCCAGTACTAAAGCATCAATAACAGTCACATAAGAAGCTACAGAGATGGACAACGTGAAAGCTAAGACTTGAATGCAAAGGTTAACACTTACCAAGTAAGAGTATAGACTTAGCATCGGTGTGTATTGCATCAACAAACTGAGCATCAGTTTCATCAAGACGCACGAAAGCTGGCATATATTGGAAATACGGCTCAGCGGGATCAAGCCCAGTTATTCTTCCAAGACCAGGGATCTGCTCACCCGCGTAGCCGGCAGTATGAGAGCCTAGACTATGACCAATGAGATGGAAGTCTTCTGCCCTTGCACCGAATTGTTCCTATAGAAACATATAAACCAGATTAAAGTACCAAAAACAACAAAAATAAAATCTCATGGATTTAATTGTTTAAGTAGAAACTTACGCAACCATCTATATTTAAAAAAAAAATGGATGTAATAGGAAATCAACTTTTAATGAATTTTCCTCGTTTCTCAGTTATGCAGTTTGACCCAAACATACGACAATAAACAGGTTAAGAAGGTGAAACCTTATTTAGTTCCCTTTAAAAATCAACAGATTGTTAATTTTTACTGTTTACAAAACAGAAGCGCTATCAGGTTTAACTTATAATTTTGGCTGATTTATTTTAGCGTTTCAACGTGGCAACGCTGACACTAATGTGATGCTCCCCTGTAAAATTTATAATTAACTAACAACCAAATGAAAAGTCTTAAAAATCTTGGTTTGTAGTTATGAATAGGCTTAAGATTGGTCCAAGGGGCAGAAATTATTTTTATGTTGATGTCCTTGGTACTTTGTCTTGCAAGTCGTACTATCGTACAAATGTTACTTTACCATCCTCTCTCCACTTACTTTGGAAAAACTCGTTAGTTCATATTGAGGCTTAACCTAGATTTAAAACTAAAACTAAAATTTAAGCTTTAACCCAAAGGATACTTACGATCATTGTTCGTATCATAAAAGCAATTTCCAAGCCAACAAGTCGTGTGTTAGCCGTTGCTTGAGTGTAAAGGGGCAAAGATCCTCCTCCCCAGTCAACGATTATAGCATTATAATCACCATGTCCAAGAAGAGCAATTGCCATCTCCTAGAATTAAATAAGTATTCATGGAATTTAAAAATGGTAAAATAATAAGTAAAAATAATAATATAAGTAAATAATATAAAAAATGGTAAAATAAGCAAAATAAGTAAATATGTAAAAAATACGAAGTAAAAATTGAATTTCAAATAAGTATTTGAAAACAAAATATTGAGTTCCAGAGAAGGGCCAGTGGAAAATTACAATATTCAAGTGGGTAAAACTCTCATAAAAATTTCTAGAAAGTAACTTCTTCATCCGTTAATTACGAAAATTATTTAAGTGTCCTAATTTTTGTATGCAAAACGACTGCGGAGTCCCCTCCGCAATCCCTTGCTCTTTACGCTAAAGTATTTAATTGTTTTAAAAAGCAGAATTGTGGCAAAGAGTCAAACTTTAGCGTAAAGAGCGAGGGATTGCGGAGGGGACAACCCATTTCATATACGGAGTAATTTCTGTTCGTTTTAAGTTTTAATGTCGCTCCTTACTTTCAGTTAAAAAAACTAGTTTTTTTGTAATTTCTGAACGTTTTTGAATTAATGCATGTTTGATTTTGGCTCTCCACACATAAATTATTAAAACGAAATTTGCATATTAATTCCTTTTTTGGCTAGTGGCTTTCTCTTAGTTTTGATCAGACGATTTTGAGAAATAAGGGATGGGGAAAGCCTAGTTGCCCTGCAATTTTTCGGTTACATAAAAAGGCAACTATAAATTTTAATTTTTAACGAATGTTTTTATTAGTAAAAAATATACGTAATTTAAGAATTAGCTTACGTAACAAACTTTTATATTCTTAAATTTGTATTATGTATATGAGGGGGTTTGTACCCTCGTTAATACCTCGCTCTTTACACTAAATCGTAAATTTTGTCCCAATTCTTTAAGAATGACCCCTGAATCCGAAAGGCCGTAGAATAAATAGTTGAAATTACTAAAAATACTATAGCATAAAGAGCGAGGTATTTATCTCCTCCTATATACCTCGCTCTTTATGCTAAAGTATTTTTAAAACCCCTCATATGCGTAATAATCTCTGTTCGTTTTAATTTTCAATGCTACTCCTTACTTTCAATTGAAAAAATTTTTCCATGTTTATTTTTCATTGTTTTTTATGGCACTTGGCATTAACCAAGTGACACATAGCAATCGCCAATTCTGTCGGTCTGTCTGTCTGTCGGTCCCGGTTTTGCTGCTTTAGGCACTTCCAGGTAAGCTAGGACGATGAAATTTGGCAAGCGTATCAGGGACTGGACCAGATTAAATTAGAAATAGTCGTTTTCCCGATTTGACCATCTGGGGTGGAGTGGGGGGCCGGTTAATTCGCAAAAAATAGAAAAAATGAAGTATTTTTAACTTATGAGCGGGTGATTGGATCTTAATGAAATTTGATATTTGGAATGATATTGTGTCTCAGAGCTTTTATTTTAAATCGCGACCGGATCTGATGACATTGGGGGGAGTTGGAGGGGGGAAACCTAAAGTCCCGGTTTTGCTACTTTAGGCACTTCCAGGTAAGCTAGGACGATGAAATTTGGCAAGCGTATCAAGGACCGGATCAGATTAAATTAGAAATAGTCGTTTTCCCGATTTGACCATCTGGGGGGAGGGAGTGGGGGCCGGTTAATTCGGAAAAATAGAAAAAATGAAGTATTTTTTACTTATGAGCGGGTGATTGGATTTTAATGAAATTTGATGTTTGGAATGATATTGTGTCTCAGAGCTCTTATTTTAAATCCCGACCGGATCTGATGACATTGGGGGAGTTGGAGGGGGGGAACCTAAAATCTTGGAAAACACTTAGAGTGGAGGGATCGGGATGAAACTTGATGGGAAAAATAAGCGCAAGTCCCAGATACATGATTAACATAATCGGAACTGATTCGCTCTCTTTGGGGTAGTTGGGGGGGGGGAGTAATTCTTAAAAATTAGAAAAAATGAGGTATTTTCAACTTACGAACGGGTGATCGGATCTCACTGAAATTTCATGTTTAGAAGAATATCGTGTCTTAGAGCTCTTATTTTAAATCCCGACCGGATCTGGTGACAGGGGGCGGGGAGTTGGGAGGGGGAAACCTAAATCTTGGAAAACACTTAGAGTGGAGGGATCGGGATGAAACATGGTGGGAAAAATAAACACAAGTCCTAGATAGATGATTGACATAAACGGAACGGATCCGCTCTCTTTGGGGTAGTTGGGGGTGGGGTATTTCTGAAAAATTAAAAAAATGAGGTATTTTTAACTTACGAACGGGTGATCGGATCTCAATGAAATTTGATATTTATAAGGATATTGTGGCTCAGAGCTCTTATTTTAAACCCGATCGGATCTGGTGACATTGGAGGGGAGTTGGGAGGAGAAAACCTAAAACTTGGAAAACACTTAGAGTGGAGGGATCGTGATGAAACTTAGTGGGAAAAAACACGAGTCCTAGATACAAGATTCACATAACCAGAACGGATCCGCTCTCTTTGGGGTAGTTGGGGGGGGGGGGTTAATTCTGAAAAATTAGAAAAAAGAGGTATTTTTAACTTACGAACGGGTGATTGGATCTCCATGAAATTTGATATTTAGAAGGATATCGTGTCTCAAAGCTCTTATTTTAAATCGTGACCGGATCTGGTGACATTGGAGGAAGTTAGGGGTGGGGAAACCTAAAATGATGGAAAACGCTTAGATTGGAGGGATTGGGATGAAACTTGGTTGGAAAAATAAGCAGAAGTCTTGCATACGTGATTTAAATAATTGGAACGGATCCGTTCAATTGGGGGGGGGGGAATTCTGAAAAATAAGAAAAAATGACGTATTTTTAACTTACGAAGGAGTGATCGGATCTTCATGGAACTTCATATTTAGAAGGACCTCGTAACTAGAAACTTGTCTAAGATACGTAACTGACATAACTGGACCGGATCTGCTCTCTTTGGTGGAATTGGGGGAGGGGGTAATTTTGAAAATTGAGGTATTTGTAACTTACGAAAGGGTGACCAGATCTTAATGAAATTTGATATTTAAAAGGATCTTGTGCTTTAAAGTTCTAATTTCGAATTCGGACCAGATCCTGTGACATTCGGGGGAGTTGGAGGGGAAAACCGGAATTCTTGGAAAACATGAAAATTGGGGTATTATTATCTTACGAATAGATGATCGGATCGTAATGAAATTTGATTTTTAGAAGGAATTCATGTCTCAGAGCTCTTATTTCAAATCCCGACCAGATCTTTCGACATTGGGGGGAGTTGGAGGGGGAAATCTTGGAAAAACACTTGGAGTTAAGGAATCGGGATGAAGCTTGGTGGATAGAATAAACAAATGTCCTTGATACGTGATTGACAGAATCGTATTGGATTCGATCTCTTTGGGGGAGTTGGGGGGAGGGGTTCAGTGATTTGGCGAGTTCGGTGCTTCTGGACGTGCTAGGACGATGAAAATTGGTAGGCGTGTCAGGGAGCTGCACAATTTGACTTGATAAAGTCGTTTTCCCAGATTCGACCATCTGGGGGGCAAAAGGGAGAGGAATAATTAGAAAAAATTAGGTATTTATAACTTACGAGTGGGTGATCGGATCTTAATGAATTTTGATATTTAGAAGGACTTAGTGACTCAGAGCTCTTATTTTAAATCTTGACCGGCATTAAGCCTCTTATTTTCCTTTTTAAATCAATCTATTGATTCATAGAATTTTGTTAGAGCTCATACCATATGATCTCTTGGCTCTTAGCTCTTCTCGCCTCGTCACAAGTGCCATATGAGCTCTTAGCTCTTGTTTTTATAGAAATTTTAGAAAATCCTGCGCCCTTTTCATTGAATTTCTGTTCCCCCATGACATATTTCTCCAAAGAAAGATTCTCCCACATAGCTCCCTCCCCTCAAACCCACCTCTAAAAAATCCCCTGAAAACGCTGTACACTTCCCAATAACCATTATTATATGTAAACACTAGCCGAAGTTTGTAACTTGCAGCCTCTCCCCCAGGGACTGTGGGGGGAGTAAGTCATTCCCAAAGACATAGTTATTATGGTTTTTGGCTATGCGGAACAAAATGGCTATCTCGAAATTTTGATCCGTTGACTTTGGAGAAAAATGAGCGTGGGAGGGGGCCTAGGTGCCCTCCAATTTTTTTGGTCGCTTAAAAACGGCACTAGAACTTTTCATTTCCATTAGAATGAGCCCTCTTGCGATATTCTAGGACCACTTGGTCGATACGATGACCCCTGGAAAAAAAAGCAACAAAAAAACAAACAAACAAATAAACACGCACCCGTGATTTGTCTTCTGGCAAAAAATACGAAATTCCACATTTTTGTAGATAGGAGCTTGAAACCTCTACAATAGGGTTCTCTGATACGCTGAATCTGATGGTATGATTTTCGTTAAGATTCTATTACTTTTAGAGGTTGTTTGCCCCTATTTTTTAAAATAAGGCAAATTTTCTCAGGCTCGTAACTTTTGATGGGTAAGACTAAACTTAATTAAACTTATATATTTAAAATCAGCATTAAAATGCAATTCTTTTGATGTAGCTATTGATATCAAAACCCCATTTTTTAGAGTTTTGGTTGCTATTGAGCCGGGTCACTCCTTACTGTTCGTTACCACGAACTGTTTGAAAATGAATGATTTTCACTATTAAAAAATGTTCATTTAAAGGGATCGAAATAAGTTACAGGGAGAGAAAAAAATAGACAGCCAAACAGACAGACATAAAAGTAGATGATCAAATAGACAGAAAAATAAAGACTCAAAGAATACAGAAATAGAGAGAGAAATGAGATATACATATACATATCAAAAGAAGTCTTACTCGCATCCAGCCTACATTACCATCGTCGACAAAGCCATGAATTATAAATTTGGTTGGACGACTAGCCTCGAAATATGAATTTCCGATTGTTACTGGATCAGTAGCATAAATATATTGAGGCTAAAATAATGACAGTGATGAAAACGAATAAGCAAATCAAATTTTTGAAATTTATGTAAAGTTCTTTTGTTTACAAGACACTTATAGACCTTTGAAAACTCTTATAAAAAGGACAAATTAAATTAGAAAAAAGCAGCCTGATACAATATCGATCCTTTAAAAGGCCCATTTGGGTCATATAAGGCTGGATATTATGTGCATAAATCTTTCTGGCTCACAGTGTGCTCAAGTTTATCTTAATCAATTCCTTAGAAATTACCACAGCTGTGAGGATACTCGTGCCTCATTGAGATATACTTCTGCATCTTTTAATATCTATGCACAGTATGTGCTTGGTTTGGAGTTATTGGGGCAAATCTTTGGAAAGTGAATTTACCCTATGACCTCAAGGTAATAATTTGAGATTCTTTAATAAGTTTTGGACATTATATTTTGTTAACACTTAACTAGGCTATTTCGATATTAATTTAAAATACATTTTTCAAAAGACAAGTTATTCAAGGAAAATTAAAGAGCTCCATTAGGTCAAGAATGAGCAAAAATAAAGTCAAGCAATCTTGCGAGTGTAAAACTACCACAAATCACTTTCAATAAATAAATGAAACTCAAAACAAGTAGAAATTACAATAAATAGCAGAGCAAAACTCAAATAAGCAAAAATTAACACGAGTTGGGCTGATAACCCCTTCTCAAGACCAGAACACAATTTGCGCTTTATTGAAAAAAAAAACGACAAAACAAATGACCGTGGATTGTCAGTTCAAATGACATATACTGACATTTCTTCGTTAAGGTTTTGATAATTTTTCATTTATGAAAGTAAGAAGGGTGAAAACATTTCAAGCTTATTTTGTTTTCAGGTCCCTCCGAAGGCTATACGACCGCCCTCTTTATATATTCCTTATATGCCCCAAGGGTATAACTTAAAATCCTTGCCTTGAGGGCTCTGGGGGGGGGTCCCATCCTCAAATACACAGTTTCCAGACCTTTCAATTACGTTGAACAAAATGGCTATCTGCAAATTTGGATATGGGTTCGGGTAAATGGTGGGTGTAGGAGGGAGGTTAGTTGCCCTCCATTCATTTTTGACTATTAAAAAGGGCACTAGTCCTTTCAATTTCAAATAGAATGAGCTCTTTTTGAAGTTTCTGAGACAACAAATGGCCATCTCAAAATTTCCATAAGATGCATTTCTGGAAAATATGAGGTGTGAGTTTGGGAGGGGGTATCTACCCCCCAATCACTCTGATTCTTAAAAAGGGCAATAGATCTTTTGATTATGAATCCAATGAGCCCCTTTGAAGTTTATACGATCACCCGTTCTATATATATCTTATATGCCCCTAGGGTATAGCCTGCAACCCTTGCCATCAGGGTTGTAGGGAGGTTGTCATCCTTAAGGACATAATTTCTGGCCTTTTCAACTGCGTACCAAAAAATGGCTATCTCAAAATTTTGATTAGATGTTTTGGAAAAAAGGTTGGGCTTGGGAGGAGGGTTAGATGCCCTCCAATCACTTTCAGCTGTTAAAGAGAACACTAGCCCTTTCAATTTTTAATCAACTGAGCTCTTTTTGAAGTTTCTCCGACAACAAATGGTCATCTCAAAATTTCCATCAGATACATTTCGGGAAAATCGGAGGTGTGTGGGGGGGTATCCACCCTCCGATCACTCTAAATCTTAAAAAGTGCACTAGAAAATCTGATTTCCAATCCAATGAGCCCATTCCAAAGTTTCTACGACTACCCTTTCTATACAAACTTTATATGCCCTCGGGGCATAACTTACAACCATTGCCATGAGGGCTGTGGGGGTGGGGTATCGTCCTAAAAGACAAAACTTCCAGATCTTTCAGCTATGTTGAACAAACGACTTTCTCAAAACTTTGATTGAATGTGTTTGGGGAAATTATGGGTATGGGAGAAGGATTAGTTGCCCTTTAATCACTTTCGACTATTGAAAAGGGCACTAGCCCTTTCAACTGGCAATCGGATGAGTCCATTTCGAAGTTTCTATGACAACTCCTTCAATACTAAGTGCCCTGGTCTAAACAAAAACAAAAAAAGAGGAAATACATTGTACCCAAATCGCCATTTACTTAGGCAGCGCTATTGCGCTGCCTATGATTATCATTTTATACCGGTGATTGTGATCACTTTCCAATAGTACAGGCCATGGGGAGAAATGTTTGGCTCAAAATAATCGAAGCTTTGTTATTTTTGATTTGCCGAAAGTTGAAGAGATATAAAAGGGATATATTTAAGAAATTTTCTTAATTTTAGTGGGTCATCAGACAATTGAAAGACGAAGGGCGATAAATAGGGTACAATACATAATCTCGATTCATTCCAATAAAATAATTTTGAATTGTTTGTAATATGGGTGCTGCAGTACGATGCCGCTCTGGGTGCCGCTCTTATTGTAGATTAAATAAAAAAACAAGTTTTTTTTAGCTGAAAGTAAGGAGCGACATTAAAACTTAAAACGAACAGAAATTACTTCGTATATGAAAGGGGCTGCTTCCTCATCAGTCCCTCGCTCTTTACGCTAAAGTTTGACTCTTTCTCTTAACTCTGCTTTTTAAAACAGTAAAAAACTTTAGCGTAAAGAGTGGGGTTTTGATGAGGAAGCAGCCCCTTTCATATACGAAGTAATTTCTGTTCGTTTTAAGTTTTAATGTCGCTCCTTACTTTCAGCTAAAAAACGTGTTTTTTTTATTTAATTTTTGGATGTTTTGAATTAATGCATATTTTGATCTTGGCTCTCCGCATATAAATAATTAAAACGAAATTTGCATATTAATTAATTGCAATTAATCGGAAGATTTTGAGAAAAAAGAAGCGAAGGAGGAGGTCTAGTTGCCCTCCAAGTTTTTGATTACTTAAAAAAGCAACTAGAACTTTTAATTTTTTACAAACGTTTTCATTGGTAAAAAATATACCTAACTTACGAATTAACTTACGTAACCAACTTCTATATTCGTAGGTTTTTATTGCGTATATGAGGAGGTTCAACCCTCGTCGATACGACGCTCTTTACACTAAAGCTTAGATTGTGTCCCAATTCCTTAAGAATAACCTCTGAATCCCAAAGGCCGTAGAATAAATAGTTGAAATTACTAAAAATACTTTAGCCGAAAGAGTGAGGTATAACGAGGAGGTAAACCCCTCATATGCGTAATAATTTTTGTTTGTTTTAAGTTTTAATGCTGCTCCTTACTTTCAGTAACAAAAAACCTTTCATATTTATTTTTTTCATTGTTTTTTTCAAATAAAGCTAGAAAATCCTGCGCCCCCTTCATTGAAATTCCCTTTTACCATGAGAAGTCTCTCCATGGAAATATCCTCCCATGTAACCCCATCCCCCCTCAACTCTTCCCCTAAACAAAAAAAAATCCCCTGAAAACGTCTGCACACTTCCCAGTAACTATTACTATATGTAAACACAGGTCAAAGTTTTCAACTTGCAGCCCCTCCCACGGTGACTGCGGGGGAGTAAGTCGTCCCTAAAGACATAGTTATTAGGTTTTTTGACTATGGTGAATAAAATGGCTATCTCAGAATTTTAATCTGGTGACTTTGGGAAAAAATGAGCGTGGGAGGGGGCCTAGGTGCCCTCCAATTTTTTTGGTCGCTTAAAAAGGGCACTAGAATTTTTAATTTTCGTTAGAATGAGCCCTCTCGCAAGATTCTAGGACCACTCAGTCGATGCGATCACCCCTGGGGAAACAAACAAAAAAACAAAAAAACAAATAAACACGCATTCGTGATCTGTCTTCTGGCAAAAAATGCGAAATTCCACATTTTTGTAGACAGGAGCTTGAAACTTCTACAATATGAGTCTCTGATACGCTGAATCTAATGGTGTGATTTCGTTAAGATTGCATGACATTTAGGGGGTGTTTCCTCCTATTTTCTAAACTGAGGCAAATTTTCTCAGGCTCGTAACTTTTGATGGGTATAACTGATCTTGATGAAACTTGTATATTTAAAATCAGCATTAAAATGCGATTCTTTTGGTGTAACTATTGGTATCAAAATTCCATTTTTAGAGTTTCGGTTACTATTGAGCCGGGTCGCTCCTTACTACAGTTCGTTACCACGAACTGTTTGATACGATGGTTTATTTCAGAAAGTTAGACTTTTGTTTTGAAAAGAGAATATAGTACTTCTTGAAGAATTGTTCTGCAAAGGCAAAACTTTAAGATAAAAAATGGAGTTTTTGGGGAGATGGTAGCCTTCCTCATATTTACGATAGTTCTGTGTGTGGTATTAAAATTATCACGAATTAAATTTAAAACAAAATAATAAAAGTAAAAAGAAAGTTTGAAACTTAAATGAAAAGAAATTATTTACGTATACAAGGGATGTTGCCCCCTCCTTTACGCAAACGTTTGACTTCCTTTACTCTAAAGTTTGACTTATTACCCCTAAGGCTTCCACAACTAATGCTCAGACACAAAGAAAATTCGAATGGAATAAAACTATTTTTCCAAGTACCTCATTGTGGGAGAGCTAATTAATGCGCATTGACTTTAACCGATAAAAATTTCAGTTAAAACACCTTAGAAGCTAATCAGATATATTAATTACAATTAGTCCTTAACTTTGTTACACTCAAAAACACTGTCAGCAAAGCACTATAAGACTTTAGTGTTGACTGCGGAGGGTTGAGGAAGTAGACAACCCCCTCATATACGGAGTATTCTTGTTGATTCTAAGTTCTTATGTCGCTCTTTACTTTCAGTTGAAAAAAACTTTGTTTGTTCAACTCTTTGAAAAAATTGATTTCTCTTTTAGCTATATATTTAATCAATTAAACTTCTAAAGGTGCTCATATCAAGGGATTGACGTTAATGCAAAAAATGTAAAAATTTTGCATTTTTGTCCCCAGGAAAGGCAGTTATGACTTCCGTCTTTATTATTCTCTTTTTTGGTGATGATCCTATCAAATAAGCTTAGATCATCGACAGAGGGCTCATTCAAACGAAAATTTGAAGTGTTAATTCTGAGTAACAAAACAGATTGCGCCACAGGAAAGTAGTTTTTCCTGCTAATTTGTGGTATCAAACAATAATTTTTGACCAAAAACAGGCTCCTTGGGGCATTCCATTCATTTGAAGGGTTATGCTACAGCTAAAAACTTGAATAATAATTATCCAATAAAAGAGAATAATCCGAATTAGAAGCTCATTTCGCTATTTAACCAGTAGCCAAACATTTACACAGTCTGCTCACGTTTTAAATGCTCTTCTTATCCATCAAAACTGATTATTTTTTTCTGTCTTTTTTTTAGGATGATCGGCGGATAAACTCACATCATTATCAATAAAATATTTGGAGGCTAGCCAAATAAAGATTAAAGCTGTTGCATAAGATACTCTTTCTTTAATGTGACAATAAGACTATTAAAGTGTCAGGTGCAACTAGAATGTAACACCAGGAACAACTGTTATAATGACATAAAAAAAACGACCTGCCAAACGTTATCTGCACATTGTTAATGCCAACTATGAAATAAACCTTGATGCTCATGAATGGGAATCCATGTTTTAACTATCGGACTTGAACTTGCAAAAGAAGAAATGATTTTGACAATATCTTATCCTCATTTTGGTCAGAAATAAATATCAGGTTTCATGTTTTGACCACAGAAGCTGCATGGAAATTTTTCCAGGTTAAGGGGGGGTCAGTAAAAGGTCTGATAATATCAAAAGGAAATACTTTCTGTAATAGTTAGTAATATATTTATTACCATGAGAATTACTTGGTCTTGAACAGATCCCAGGACAAATGGTGGACATGCACACGGTGAGCATGTTTCAAAATGACTATTAATTATTATTACTATTAAATTCATTTTTCATATGGCCTCGTGCCACCTGGTCGCTCCCTGACGACACCTTGATTTAGACCTTCAACGATTATGGTTCTATAAAGTGACTCCAAATGATTGTAAGAGCTTTTAATGATTGTGTATTTCATGTTAAAAATCCATGGCATACCAGACACGGGGCTTACGGACGGACATTTGTTATTTTACGGGGGGCCTCAAGAATCTTCTGCAATTAGCTAAGTGCCTTTAATCTCATTTCATGTACTATTTTATTTAGACTAAATTTTGGATGAAAAAAAGCGAAAAGAGATTACTTACTCTGTCAATACTTTCTCTGGTTCTGAGTATAAATCGAGTATTAATTTTTTCCCTTGGGAGTGGCAGTAAGTTGAATGGTCTGTGAACCGGGTCATACCATTCATCAGTTATTCCTATACATCCAAGGTCATCGTAACATACTTGATCACCTCTTGATGCAAAGTTTTTCAGGACGTTAGGTATAGATGATGGTGGTAAATAGGCTTAAAAAAGAGACAATATACTATATACAATATATACAATATTATACAATATATATGCAATATTAATAATATTGATATAATACAATATTAATTATAAATAAATATTATATTTATTATAAATTATGTAAATATTAATTATTATTAGTTATCAATTATAAATATTAACATTATAAATTATTAATTATTAATTATAAATACAATACAATATTAATATAAATACAATATTATACAATATACTATACTTATTTGTTTTTTAAGAAAATAGAAAGAAAAAGGCAAGCTAATTTTCACTTTGACAATGTGCAACACACATAAATAACTCTGAACACCAATTTCCAGCCACTAAGAAAAAAAATAAATCGAACCGGTAACAAAAAAAACTATGACCCCTTCTTCTTCTGTTAATCTGAATAGCACCATCCACAAAGAGCTTGACCTAACTTTTCATCTTTCTCCAGAAAATCCTCTGACCCTCCATCCCTTAGTCATTGCTTAAAGTACGTACATAACATAAAGCGAAGATATCAAACAATTCGTGGTAACTACTACTACTACTACTAATAACTCACTGCAGCACCAAGCCGCCTGAGGCCAACACAGCTACGCACGCTCCTCCTCCAACCTAATCTATTTAAAGCCTCCCTCTTTACACCCTCCCAGGAAGTTCCCATTTCCTTTAAATCCTTTATATGACATCCTCCCAACCCAGACAAGGACGACCTGCTTTCCGTGTAGCCCCAGACGGTTGGCCAAAAAGGACAATCTTCGGTAATCTGTCATCCTTCATCCGTAGAACGTGGCCTAGCCATCTCAACCTTTCTTTCATTATAGCCCCAGAAAGCGGGATTGAACCACACTTTTCGTACAACCTACTGTTTGAAATACGGTCAGTCAGCCGGGTACCCAGAACAATCCGTAGGCAATTTCTCTGGAAAACATCTAGTAAATTTTCATCTGCTTTTCGGAGTGTCCATGCTTCAGAGCCATATTTGACCACTGTCATCACTGTAGCTTCCAATATTCTAATCTTGGTTTGTAGGCTTATCTTTCTATTCTTCCAAACTTTTTTTAACTGTGAAAAAACACCCTGAGCTTTAGCTATTCTACTTTTAACATCTTCACTGCTCCCACCATCTTTACTAATAATACTACCAAGGTAACTGAAGCTCCCAACCTGATCAATCTTTTCGTTACCTAAGGTCACCTGTTCATCTTCACTTATTCCTAACCTTAGTGACTTAGTCTTCTTAACATTAATTTTCAAGCCTATTTTAGCACCCTGAACTCGTAAAACCTCTAAAAATTCATTCATTTTGCTCACACTTTCATCTAATATGCTTAAATCATCAGCATAATCTAAGTCCAGGAGCGTTCTTCCTCCCCATTTGATTCCATGGTCTCCAATTTCCTTTCCTGTGCTCCTTAAGACGAAGTCCATCAAAATGATCCATATAAAGGGGGATAGAACACAACCCTGCTTAACTCCTGATTTAATACAAAACCAGTTGCTAACCTCATTTCCTACCTTAACCGCAGCAGTATTATTCTCGTACATAGCGCAAATCACTTTAATGTATTTTTCTGGTATACCATATAACGATAAGACCTTTGTTAACGCTGTTCTATCAACAGAATCGAAAGCTTGCTCATAATCGATAAAACTAAGGACCAAAGGTGTTTGACAACGAAGGGACTTCTCAATTATTAACCTAAGAGTGAAAACATGGTCGACACATCCTCTACCTTTTCTAAAACCGCATTGTTCTTCCCTTAAAACTTTGTCTACAGCATGTCTCAGTCTAAAAAGTATCATATTACTCAGTAATTTGCTACCTACAGAGACCAGACTAATGCCTCGATAATTCCGACATTCACTCTTGTCACCTTTCTTATACAGTGGTTTAATTAAGGTTTTCCTAAAATCATTGGGTACTTCCCCTTTTTCAAAAATCATGTTCATAATCTTCAGTAGCTTATTCCTAACCTCAGAGCCACCATATTTAAGGTGTACTAAAGAGCGACCCGGCCCAATAGTAACTGAAACTCTAAAAAACTGAATTTTGCTACTAATAGTTACATCAAAAGAATCGTATTTTTTGTTAATTTTAAGTATACAAGTCTCATTAAGTTTATATTATTACCCATCAATAGTTACGAGCCTAAGAAAATTTGCCTTACTTAGAAAACAGGGGGAAATACCCCCTAAAAGTCATAGGATCTTGAGAAAAATCATACCATCAAATTCAATGTATCAGAGAACTCTACTGTAGATGTTCCATGCTCCTATCTACAAAAATGTGGAATTTTGTACTTTAGGCCAGAAGACAGATCACGGATGCGTGTTTATTTTATTTTTTTTTCGTTTGTTTTTCCAGGGGTGATCGTATCAACCCAGTGGTCCTAGAATGTCGCAAGAGGGCTCGTTCAAACGAAAATTAAAATTCCTAATAAAGAGATCTAATAATTAGAATAAAGAAGAGGTTATATGGGAGGATTTTTTGTGGAGGAATTTATCATGAGGGACTAGAATTTCCATGAAGGGGTGTAGGATTTTCTAGCATCGTTTAAAAAAAACGATGAGAAAATAAATAAAAAAAAAAGTTTTTTCAACTTAAAGTAAGGAGCAGCATTAAAACTTAAAGGAACAGAGATTGTTACTTATTATATACGTAATAAATATACACGCTCATATACGTAATAAAAAAAAATACAAATATAGAAGTTCGTTTCGTAAGTTATTTCGTAAGTTACGTATATTTACTGCCAATAAAAACATTCGTAAAAAAATTTAAAGTTCTAGTTGCCTTTTTAAGTAACCAAAACTGTAGGGCTTTTTTTTCTCACTACATTTCTCAACTTCTACTCGATTGGTCCGCCATTAGAAACCCGGGTTTCTAACAATGGTCATCTACTGGCATCTCAGGTTTCTTTTCAATATTTGTGTTTTGCGTGTTAAACTTCTTTTCTCAACTTCTACTCGATTGCTCAGCTAGTAGAGACGCGGGTTTCTAATAACGGCTATGTACGGGAATCTCGGGTTTCTTTTTAATATTAAATAAAACAACAAGTTTTTTTTTTAACTGAAAGTAAGGAGCGACACTAAAACTTAAAACGAACAGAAATTACTCCGTGTATGAAAGGGGCTGTTCCCTTCTCAATACCCCGCTCTTTACGCTAAAGTTTGGCTCTCTCAATTTTACTTTATTAAACACTGAAAAATTTCAGCGTAAAGAGCGTTGCGTTGAGGAGGGAACAACCCCTTTCGTATGCGGAGTAATTTCTGTTCATTTTAAGTTTTAATGTCGCTCCTTACTTTCAGTCAAAAAAACTTGTTTTTTTTTAATTTAGTTTCTGAACGTTTTTGAATTAATGCATGTCTTGGTTTTGGCTCTCCGCACATGAATACTTAAAACGAAATTTGCTTTTTTTTATAAATGGCTTTTTCTTAGCTTTGATCGTCAGACGATTTTAAGAAAAAAGGAGTGGGGGGGAGGCCTAGTTGCTCTTCAATCTTTTGGTTACTTAAAAAGCCAACTAGATCTTTTAATTTTTTACGAATGTTTTTATTAATAAAAGATATACGTAACTTCCAAATTAACTTTCGTAACGAACTTCTATATTCCTATATTTTTACTACGTAGATGAGGGGGTTGGCCCCCTCGTTAATACCTTGCTAATTACACTAAAGCTTAAATTTTGTCCGAATTCTTTAAGAATGACCCCTGAATCACAAAGGCCGTAGAAGAAATAGTTGAAATTACTAAAAATACTTTAGCGTAAAGAACAGGTATTTAGTAGGAGATGAACCTCTCATATGCGTAATAATTTTCGTTCGTTTCGTTTTAATGCTGCTCCTCGCTTTCAGTTAAAAAAAAAACTTTTTTATATTTATCTTTTCATTGTCTTTTGTTTTAAATAATATTAGAAAATCCTGCGCCCCCTTCATGGAAATTTTCTCCTCTCGTGACAAATACCCCCATGGAAAAATCCTTCCACTTAGCCCCCTCCCCTCAATCCCCTTCCTAACCGGGAAAAAAATTCCTCTGAAAATTTTTGTACACTTCCCAATAACCATTACTGCATGTAAACACTGGTCAAGGTTTGTAAATTGCAGCCCCTCCCCTGGGGACTGTTGTGGAGTATGTTGTCCCCAAAGACAGAGTTATTAGGTTTTTCGACTATGCTGAGCAAAATGGCTATCTCAGAATTTTGACCCTTTGACTTTGGGAACAAATGAGCGCGGAGGGGGTCTAGGTGCCCTCCAATTTTTTTGGTCACCTGAAAAGGGCACTAGAACTTTTAGTTTCCGTTAGAATGAGCCCTCTTGCAACATTCTAGGACCACTGGGTCGATACGATCACCCCGGGGGAAAAGAAAAAAAAACAAAAACAAATAAACACGCACCCGTGATTGGTCTTCTGGCAAAAAAATACGGAATTCCACATTTTTGTATATAGGAGCTTGAAAATTCTGCAGTAGGGTTATCTGATACGCTGAATGCGTATCATTCTATGACTTTTAGGGGGTTTTCCCCCTATTTTTCAAAATAAAATCAACTTTTCATATGTAAGACTAATTTTGATGAAACTTATATATTTAAAACCAGCATAAAAATTCGATTCTTTTGATGTATCTATTAGTATCAAAGTCCCACTTTTCAAACTTTTGTTTACTATTGAGCCGGGTCACTCCTTACTGCATTGAAACTGTTTTGTTAGGTGAATCAAACAGTTCTTGATAACGAATCAAACAGTTTGTGGTAACGAGCTGTAGTAAGGAGCGACCCGGCTCAATAGTAACCAAAACTCTAAAAAACGGAATTTCGATACCAATAGTTACATCAAAAGAATCGCATTTTAATGCTGATTTCAACTATAAAAGTTCATTAAGTTTAGTTTTACCCATCAAAAGTTACGAGCCTGAGAAAATTTGCCTTTCAAAACCCTTTTCATATACGAAGTAATTTCTGTTCGTTTTAAGTTTTAATGTCGCTCCTTACTTTCAGTTAAAAAAAACTTGTTTTTTTTTATTCAATCAACAAACAAAAATGTCTCCTGAATTTATTTTTAAAGCTGTTATCAATATAGAAAAAACTTCCATGACATAAAAGTAAAATTTATCTCAATCTATTCTTTATTTATTTAATGAGAATATATTACAAAGTCATCGTAAGCTTATCTTGTTTTATTCAAAAAACGAATAATTTTTACGTAAACTTTAAGATATATAATTGCATTTAATAAATGTTTGTTTGTTTTTTAATTTATCTTATTATCGACGAGGTTTGATAGTTCTGAGTAACAAAATGCAATACAAATAGTTTCGTGGAAGATTTTTTTTCTTTACATTAAACATTAATACTCTCATTTTGTTTTTAACTATTATACAATTTATGGGTATTTTCTGACTCACCTTTTATGGTAGTTGTTATTTTACTATTTATGGATATTAATATATTGATAGAAATTATTCTACCTATTTATACTAGCTTACTTATTATTTTACTTTGTTTATTCACTGATGTTATCTCACTATTTGTAGAAATTCGGTCGTTTTGCATCTAACAATGGTAATTTCAATTTTCAATTTTTTTATATCTCTTACTACTTTGAAGCTTTTACTATTTTATCCTTTTTATTTTACCAAAACACTACTTTTTACATTTGGCACTAACAATATTATAATCAAATAGTTCGTGGTAACGAACTGTAGTAAGCAGCGACCCGGCTCAATAGTAAACGAAACTCTAAGAAACGGATGATGCTAAAAGATACATCAAAATAATTGAATTTTTATGCTGATTTCAAATATATAAGTATCGTCAAATTTAGTCTTACCCATCAAAAGTTACGAGCCTGAGAAAATTTGCCTTATTTTGGAAAATAGGGAGAAACACCCTCTAAAAGTCATAGACGAAACGAAAATCATACCATCGCATTCGGCGTATCAGAGAGCCCTACCGTAAAAGTTTCAAGCTCCTATCTACAAAAACGTAGAACTTAGTATTTTTTGCCAGAAGACCGATCACGGGTGCGTGTTTGTTGTTTTTTTTGTTTTTCTTCCCCAGGGGTCATCGTATCGACCAAGTGGTCCTAGAATGTCGCAATAGGGCTCATTCTAACGGAAATGAAAAGTTCTAGTGCCCTTTTTAAGTGACTGAAAAATTGGAGGGCACCTAGGTCCCCTCCCATGCTCATTTTTCCCAAAGTCAACGGATCAAAATTTTAACTAGCCTAAGACCCCTTTTTTTCTCTACCTCTTATACATTCGAGTAAGTGTCGAAACAATGACATGCGGTCTCAGCCTAAGTACTGGCATTTGAGGCAGAGCTGATATTCTTGTCTTAGAGTCTCCCCTTAGAATTTGAAATTTAAAGACCACCTTACCCCCTATATTTCCCTGAATCGCAGCTACTGGGCTTGTATCCCTCGAATTAAATATTTAGCTTTTACTAATGGTTTATCGCTTATATTGGGACTCTATTTAGATTATCTTTCTTTGATTTTGCATATCTAGTGGGTTTTCCATGCCTAAACATGTCCACGTGCTTATTAGACACAACCATTTACCCTGTGAAACTTCAAAGCTGGCCGGTATAGGGTTAAAATATTATTGATGAAAAATTCAGACATAATTGAAACGGTATTTATGTGGCCTCTTAGTCTCGAACGTTAAGATGATTAAGAGATGAACCAATATTACAGAAGTTAGCCCAGCACTTATAGCCTTCTCCATTCATTTAGAAGGCTATATATATGTATCTGGGATAAAGCATTTAGTATGGGTGCTGAGGGTCTAAATCTTCCCCACTTATTGTGGAAGTGATCGCTCATTCATGAAACCAGTATTTTCATTTTTGATAAGCAAATACACTAAAAAGGCAATTTTTCTCAAAATTTTGCTATACAAAAGTTAAATTTTAATACAATTAGTGGTGTGGGGCGGGAGGGTGAAGCACTCTGCTAATATTTAGTATAACCCTGAAGTCAGTATTAAAAAATAAGTAAAAGTTAAATTAAAAAGAAGAAATTGGTCCACATAAAAAAGTTACATTAACTTTGATTTGAGTAAAAATTATTCTGTAAATATTAGGGCCATCACTCCCTCACACTGCCCTTTATTAATTTTATCGAAAATATTTTAGAGGGTGATATGCTATACCAGCTGGTAATTCCAAGTGTGGTATTTACTTTTAAAACGTGTGATCTGGAAATTTCATTGCTTAACGTAACTGCAAATAAATAAATTCTTTCATTTTTAAACCGTTGTGAAAAAAAATATCAAATTTTGTAATACTGCTTCTGTATTGGAGCGTTTGTTCTTGAAGCTTAGAAAAATAAAACATAAAATAAAACACATAATAAAACTCCTCGTATACAGGGTAATTCCTGTTCGTTTTCAGGGTTAATTTAGCTCCTTACTTCAATTGGAAAAACTTGCTTTCTTTATTTAAAGTCGATCTTGAGTTTTAATAACGAATTTCTGCCCTGCGATATATCACCAAAATTAGGCCCAATACACATCATTTTGTTGCGAGATCGGCATTTCGGGTTTCTTTTTAATATTTCTTTTTTACTTGTTTTACTTTTTTTCTCAACTCCTACTTGATTGCTTTATTATTAGAAACCCACGATTCTAATAACGGGCATCTCAGGTTTTTTTTTCAATATTTCCTTTTTGGTTCATATACTTTTTTTCTCAACTTCTACTCGATTGGTCCGCTATTAGAAAATCTGGATTTCTAACAACGGGCATCTCGAGTTTCTTTTCAATATTTCTGTTTTTCTTGTTATACTTTTTTTTCTCAACTTCTACTCGATTTCTCCATTATTAGAAACATGAGTTCCTAATAAAGGGCATCTACGGGAGTCTTCGGTTTCTTTTCAATATTTCTTTTTTGCTTGTTATTTCAACTTCTACTCGATTGCTCCTTAGCGGTGGCTTCAAAAATTATTTTCCAAATTTGCAACTTTAAACTGCTGTTAGGACAAAATCATATGTTCTTGCAAATACAGCTGGGCCAAGGGGACATGTTCCAATGTCTAATTATGTAAAAGCAGCTCAGTATGTCTCCAATATGTTCCTTATCAAAATAGTTTGTTATTCATTTAAAGGTAACTTTAACCAACATTAATAATATAGTTTAGTTATATTAAAATAAATTTGTTTCCTTTTCAATTATTATGTATTTCTTATTCAATTGTTGTAAATATATTTCTTTTCAATTATTTTTTCTATTTTTTTTTAACTACGCTCAATAGCTCAATACAAACTTTATCGGGGATAGAAATTTTTCTATGCCCTGTTCAAAATTATGCCGGAACTATTCGTGCATAATTTTTTTTGGAAATGTTTTGTTAGAGGCTCATCAACTGACAAACATATCTCTTGAATTTATTTTTAAAGCCGTTATCATATTGATAGAAACAATTTTATTGACATAAAAGTAAAATTAATCTCAATCTGCTCTTTATTTATTTAATGAAAACAGATTATAAATACAACGCAAGCTTATCTTTTCTCATTTAAAAAAGAATAAATTGTAAATAACTTTTAAGGTATTTACTTACATTTAATAAATGTTTGTTTGTTTTTTTTCATCTTTTTATCAATGAGATTTGACAGTTCTGAGTGACAAAATGCAACACAAGCTCTTTCGTGGAACATTTTTTTTTTTATTCAACACTAATAATTTTTGTGTTTGTTTCTAATTATTATACCACTTATGGGTATTTGTTGACTTACTTTTTATGGTAGTTGTTATTTTAGTATTCATGTATAATGTTATATTAATGGACTTCATTTTACCTATTTATTTATTTATTCTGTTTTAATTTAATTTTATTTTATTTATTCTCTTATGTTATTTCACCATTTATTGAAATTCGGTCAGTTTGTATCTAACAATGGTAATTTTTTTTAATATTTCTTACCATTGTACTGTTTTTACCATTTCATTTCTTAATTTTTATTTTACCAAAGCACTATTTTTTACATTTGACACTGATAATGTTACAATAGCGATATAAGACAGTCGCCCTCACAGATCGTCCTAGCCGAGTCGGTTGGTGCGCTGGATTTGGGATTCTTTGTCTGAAAGGACGCGGGTTCGAATCCCAGTGTACCCAATTGTTCAGTTTGGGATGGGAGTCAGTGGCGTGACTCTGTAAGCTTAGCCAGAGTCGACCCAGCTTAAAATGGGTACCTGGAGAAATCTGGGGAAGGTAAACAGGAAGGGTGTGCGAAAGCACAGGATGGTTGGCCCCCAACCCCCCATTGCACTTCCTGGCTGAAGGGCCAAGAAACGGAGATCAGCACTGCCGGTAGGGACTGTAAAGTCTAATGCCGTATCCTTTACCTTTATCCTTTTTTTTTACCTCACAGATGAAAGGCAATATTCGTTCTATTTAACTTCCTGAATAAACACATCAATTTTTAAGCTCTGATGTATAGTCTCTAAATTTGTTTGAAAAAAGGATCTTTTTTGTTTTCTCTATTTAGAGTGTGTTCAGACCCGATTACTATAGTTTAGCTAACTACAGTCAACTCAACTGTGTTTGTGACTGCAGTTCTGAAAAAGTGGGAACATCATAAATTTGCTTCTTACTCATTACCGAAGAGTATGGATAATCTATAAGATTAAAAATTGGCTCTAGTATGCACAAAAAACAACAAAAACACTATCTAGCTCTAAGCATTTTTGTTTTTTTTTCTACGTATAATAATAAGGTAAAGTTAGTCGTAGTGGCTTAGTTTGCAAGATTAGTGTGATAACAAGTAGTTGATCCAAGTATCTGAAAAAAATCATAAGCACGAAGCTTGAAAAAATGCCAAGAAACACAAAACATTGCATGGCGTTGGTGTTTTTTTTACGGACACTAGCAGCATTTTCAACTCTTATAAGTGTCCCCTACTCTTTGGTCAGTAGTACAACTGTCAGGTTGTCAGGCAAAATTACTAGAGGTATTTACATAGAAGCCTTTTTAACTAGCCTAAGACCCCCTTTGTCAAACGCTAAATCCATAAGCGAAATTTTCAACACCCTTCAGTGACTATAGGCTTACTTTACGCAGTGAAAGGAGTTGAGAAAGCCCAACTAGTACTAGTGGGCAGCTAGTAGGACAAGTGGGCAAAATGATAAGAGCAGTTTTGACTACCGAGGGTAAAACGCTTGAAGTTGACCGCAGTTTAATTATGATCAACTAAAGTTTTCATAAGTAGAATAAAATTTGGTACTAGTGTCGGGATTACACGACTTATAAATAATAATATAGTTCGAGGAATCCAACTGTTGCTCGTGGGTAGAGCGTTTAAAGTAGTTGCAAATGTAGAGGTTAAAGCCCTTGAAGTTGATTATAGCATAGTCAAGTAATGTTCAAGGTCCAAACATGCTCTTACTAAATAAACATTAGATTGTAATCCATCCTTAACAAATCGAACGTCACTTCGTAAAAATAAGTTAAAATAGTTGAATTTAAAGAAAAAGAGGTACAACCCATGTAAAATTTCAAGCATTTTTGCAGGGGTGAAATTTTTTGCAGGGTGAAAAATTTCAGCTGTGGTATTAAATATATTTAATTCAGCCCTGAACAGTTCCTATTTACATTAGACTGACCAAAACTCTCTACTCTTCCGCACGTATTTACCGTGCCATTACAGGATGTGCGCCTCTTCTGGGGTAATCAAAAAGCAACTTGGAAATTTTTCTGCTGACATAATCACTAAGAACCAGTCCTGAACTGATCTTTTGGGTCTTACCTCGTTGTTTTAGACTAGGAGTATTATAATCATCTACCTAACTCAAAATTCTACAGAGAAATATGGTGATTTCTGTATTGCTAGACTTTTTCCTTCTCCCTTTTGTGATAACTCAAATCTGTGAGGTACGACGCACGGTACCCCATGTCGTGTAGGGGTACCTTCACTTCTTTGTTGACTAGCCAAGTTCATAACTACTAAGCTGCTATTCAGATGAAGCTAAAACTTAGTTGTGATCATGCCTAGGGTCTAGGGATGTCTTCTCACACTCTCTCTTGATTTGGCCCATGTAAAAGCGAAGACTCCTATTGGGCATTTTACTTGTTGGCAAAGATGTCTACCTCTTCACCTTTCCTCAAATATACTTGAGACGAGTCACAGACTGTTTACCCAACCCAATGACAAGGGTTTAGTGCACTAGTTTCTGACACTGTCCTAGTATTATTTTTTTGGGTGGAGGATGATTTTAAATATTTCTTAAGAATTAGTAAGAATTCTTAACCATTGTCTTTAACATCACACCTTCGTCGCTGCTTCCCAAGGGATGAAGCTCGAGGGATGGTCAGGCTTCAATGTTTCAGATCAAAGGCTGGTTGGTAGTCCTTTGGATATCCTTATTGGAGTAGACCACACCAGAATTCTGCTCTTCCGTTTCAAACCATCTCAATTTGAAACCGCAAGTTAATGTATTTAGCGGCAAGGTTTGGTAATTCCTCTTTGTGAGGCACGAAAATCAGTAATTCCTTTTGGGGGACCAACCAGAATTCTGCTCTTCCGTTTTCAAACCATCTCAATTTGAAACCACAAGTTAATGTATTTGGTAATTCGTCTTTGGAAGGTACGAAAACCAGTAATTCCTTTTGGGGGACCACACCAGAATTCTGCTCTTCCGTTTTAAACCATCTCAATTTGAAACCACAAGTTAATGTATTTAGCGGCAAGGTTTGGTAATTCCTCTTTGGGAGGCACGAAAACCCTTTCCTACTGGGGGACCACACCAGAATTCTGCTCTTCCGTTTCAAACCATCTTAATTTGAAACCACAAGTTAATGTATTTAGCGGCAAGGTTTGGTAATTCCTCTTTGGGAGGCACGAAAACCAGTAATTCCTTTTGGGGGACCACACCAGAATTCTGCTCTTCCGTTTCAAACCATCTCAATTTGAAACCACAAGTTAATGTATTTAGCGGCAAGGTTTGGTAATTCCTCTTTGGGAGGCACGAAAACCAGTAATTCCTTTTGGGGGACCACACCAGAATTCTGCTCTTCCGTTTCAAACCATCTCAATTTGAAACCACAAGTTAATGTATTTAGCGGCAAGGTTTGGTAATTCCTCTTTGGGAGGCACGAAAACCCTTTCCTACTGGGGGACCACACCAGAATTCTGCTCTTCCGTTTCAAACCATCTTAATTTGAAACCACAAGTTAATATATTTAGCGGCAAGGTTTGGTAATTCCTCTTTGGGAGGCACGAAAACCAGTAATTCCTTTTGGGGGACCACACCAGAATTCTGCTCTTCCGTTTCAAACCATCTCAATTTGAAACCACAAGTTAATGTATTTAGCGGCAAGGTTTGGTAATTCCTCTTTGGGAGGCACGAAAACCCTTTCCTACTGGGGGACCACACCAGAATTCTGCTCTTCCGTTTCAAACCATCTTAATTTGAAACCACAAGTTAATGTATTTAGCGGCAAGGTTTGGTAATTCCTCTTTGGGAGGCACGAAAACCAGTAATTCCTTTTGGGGGACCACACCAGAATTCTGCTCTTCCGTTTCAAACCATCTCAATTTGAAACCACAAGTTAATGTATTTGGTAATTCGTCTTTGGCAGGTACGAAAACCAGTAATTCCTTTTGGGGGACCACACCAGAATTCTGCTCTTCCGTTTTAAACCATCTCAATTTGAAACCACAAGTTAATGTATTTAGCGGCAAGGTTTGGTAATTCCTCTTTGGGAGGCACGAAAACCAGTAATTCCTTTTGGGGGACCACACCAGAATTCTGCTCTTCCGTTTCAAACCATCTTAATTTGAAACCACAAGTTAATGTATTTAGCGGCAAGGTTTGGTAATTCCTCTTTGGGAGGCACGAAAACCAGTAATTCCTTTTGGGGGACCACACCAGAATTCTGCTCTTCCGTTTCAAACCATCTCAATTTGAAACCACAAGTTAATGTATTTGGTAATTCGTCTTTGGCAGGTACGAAAACCAGTAATTCCTTTTGGGGGACCACACCAGAATTCTGCTCTTCCGTTTTAAACCATCTCAATTTGAAACCACAAGTTAATGTATTTAGCGGCAAGGTTTGGTAATTCCTCTTTGGGAGGCACGAAAACCCTTTCCTACTGGGGGACCAAACCAGAATTCTGCTCTTCCGTTTCAAACCATCTCAATTTGAAACCACAAGTTAATGTATTTAGCGGCAAGGTTCGGTAATTCCTCTTTGGGAGGCAGGAAAACCAGTAATTCCTTTTGGGGGACCACACCAGAATTCTGCTCTTCCGCTTCAAACCATCTTAATTTGAAACCACAAGTTAATGTATTTAGCGGCAAGGTTTGGTAATTCCTCTTTGGGAGGCACGAAAACCAGTAATTCCTTTTGGGGGACCACACCAGAATTCTGCTCTTCCGTTTCAAACCATCTCAATTTGAAACCACAAGTTAATGTATTTAGCGGCAAGGTTTGGTAATTCCTCTTTGGGAGGCACGAAAACCAGTAATTCCTTTTGGGGGACCACACCAGAATTCTGCTCTTCCGTTTCAAACCATCTCAATTTGAAACCACAAGTTAATGTATTTAGCGGCAAGGTTAGGTAATTCCTCTTTGGGAGGCACGAAAACCCTTTCCTACTGGGGGACCACACCAGAATTCTGCTCTTCCGTTTCAAACCATCTTAATTTGAAACCACAAGTTAATGTATTTAGCTGCAAGGTTTGGTGATTCCTCTTTGGGAGGCACGAAAACCAGTAATTCCTTTTGGGGGACCACACCAGAATTCTGCTCTTCCGTTTCAAACCATCTTAATTTGAAACCACAAGTTAATGTATTTAGCGGCAAGGTTTGGTAATTCCTCTTTGGGAGGCACGAAAACCAGTAATTCCTTTTGGGGGACCACACCAGAATTCTGCTCTTCCGTTTCAAACCATCTTAATTTGAAACCACAAGTTAATGTATTTAGCGGCAAGGTTTGGTAATTCCTCTTTGGGAGGCACGAAAACCCTTTCCTACTGGGGGACCACACCAGAATTCTGCTCTTCCGTTTCAAACCATCTTAATTTGAAACCACAAGTTAATGTATTTAGCTGCAAGGTTTGGTGATTCCTCTTTGGGAGGCACGAAAACCAGTAATTCCTTTTGGGGGACCACACCAGAATTCTGCTCTTCCGTTTCAAACCATCTCAATTTGAAACCACAAGTTAATGTATTTAGCGGCAAGGTTTGGTAATTCCTCTTTGGGAGGCACGAAAACCAGTAATTCCTTTTGGGGGACCACACCAGAATTCTGCTCTTCCGTTTCAAACCATCTCAATTTGAAACCACAAGTTAATGTATTTAGCGGCAAGGTTTGGTAATTCCTCTTTGGGAGGCACGAAAACCCTTTCCTACTGGGGGACCACACCAGAATTCTGCTCTTCCGTTTCAAACCATCTTAATTTGAAACCACAAGTTAATGTATTTAGCGGCAAGGTTTGGTAATTCCTCTTTGGGAGGCACGAAAACCAGTAATTCCTTTTGGGGGACCACACCAGAATTCTGCTCTTCCGTTTCAAACCATCTCAATTTGAAACCACAAGTTAATGTATTTGGTAATTCGTCTTTGGCAGGTACGAAAACCAGTAATTCCTTTTGGGGGACCACACCAGAATTCTGCTCTTCCGTTTTAAACCATCTCAATTTGAAACCACAAGTTAATGTATTTAGCGGCAAGGTTTGGTAATTCCTCTTTGGGAGGCACGAAAACCAGTAATTCCTTTTGGGGGACCACACCAGAATTCTGCTCTTCCGTTTCAAACCATCTTAATTTGAAACCACAAGTTAATGTATTTAGCGGCAAGGTTTGGTAATTCCTCTTTGGGAGGCACGAAAACCAGTAATTCCTTTTGGGGGACCACACCAGAATTCTGCTCTTCCGTTTCAAACCATCTCAATTTGAAACCACAAGTTAATGTATTTGGTAATTCGTCTTTGGCAGGTACGAAAACCAGTAATTCCTTTTGGGGGACCACACCAGAATTCTGCTCTTCCGTTTTAAACCATCTCAATTTGAAACCACAAGTTAATGTATTTAGCGGCAAGGTTTGGTAATTCCTCTTTGGGAGGCACGAAAACCCTTTCCTACTGGGGGACCAAACCAGAATTCTGCTCTTCCGTTTCAAACCATCTCAATTTGAAACCACAAGTTAATGTATTTAGCGGCAAGGTTCGGTAATTCCTCTTTGGAAGGCAGGAAAACCAGTAATTCCTTTTGGGGGACCACACCAGAATTCTGCTCTTCCGCTTCAAACCATCTTAATTTGAAACCACAAGTTAATGTATTTAGCGGCAAGGTTTGGTAATTCCTCTTTGGGAGGCACGAAAACCAGTAATTCCTTTTGGGGGACCACACCAGAATTCTGCTCTTCCGTTTCAAACTATCAAACAGTTCGTGGTAACGAACTGTAGTAAGGAGCGATCCGGCTCAATAGTAACCAAAACTTTAAAAAATTGAATTTTGATATCAATAGCAACATCAAAAGAATCGCATTTTAATGCTGATTTTAAATATATAAGTTTCATCAAGTTTAGTCTTAGCCATCAAAAGTTACGAGCCTGAAAAAATTTGCCTTATTTAGGAAAATAGGGGGAAACACCCCCTAAAAGTCGTAGGATCTTGACGAAAATGAAACCATCAGATTCAGCGTATCAGAGAACCCTACTGTAGAAGTTTCAAGCTCCTTTCTACAAAAATGTGGAATTTTGCATTTTTTGCCCGAAGACAAATCACGGGTGCGTGTTTATTTGTTTGTTTTTTTTTTTTTTTTCCCCAGGGGTCATCGTATCGACCAAGTGGTCCTAGAATGTCGCAAGAGGGCTCATTCTAACGGAAATGAAAAGTTCTAGTGCCCTTTTTAAGTGACCAAAAAAATTGGAGGGCATCTAGGCCCCCTCCCACGCTCATTTTTTTCCCAAAGTCAACGGATCAAAATTTTGAGATAGCCATTTTGTTTAACATAGTCGAAAATCATAATAACTATGTTTTTGGGGATGACTTACTCCCCCACAGTCCTTGGGGGAGGGGTTGCAAGTTACAAACTTCAACCAGTCTTTACATATAATAATGGTTATTGGAAAGTGTACAGACGTTTTCAGGGGGATTTTTTTGGTTTTGAGGGTAGGGTTGAGGGAGGGGGCTATGTGGGAGGATCTTTCCTTGGAGAAATATGCCATGGGGGAAAAAATTCAATGAAAAGGGCGCAGGACGAATCTGGTCACGTTAGAAAAAAACGTCAAATTAAGAGCTTAATATACAATGCTGGGTGTTCGGAGCCTCTCTATTATGGAGTATAATTTGAAAATAACACAACTATACGAGCGATAAAACATATATACCACAACCATAACTACTGCTAAGAGATAACACAACTATAAAGCGAAAACAGGTGAAAACTAACGGGAAAATAAACGAACTAAGAGGTGGAAGGGGCCCAGAGAAAAACTATAATCCTTTTTCAATTTTGAGCCTAACTTCCGCAAAGGAGTAATAATGTCAGAAGCCCCGAAATACCGAATTATTTTCTTTTCAAACAGTTCGTGGTAAGGAACTGTAGTAAGGGGCGACCCGGCTCAATAGTAAACGAAACTCTAAAAAACGGAATTTTGATGCTAAAAGATACATCAAAAGATTCGAATTTTTACGCTGATTCTAAATATTAAGTTTCAATTAATTTAGTCTTTGTCATCAAAAGTTACGAGCCTGAGAAAATTTGCCCTATTTTGGAAAAAAGGGGGAAACATCCATTAAAAGTCATAGAATCTTAACGAAAATCACACTATCGCATTCGGTATATCAGAGAACTCTATAGCAAAAATTTCAAGCTCCTATCTAAAAAATGTGGAATTTTGTATTTTTTGCCAGAAGACAAATCAAGGGTGCGTGTTTATTTATTTGTTTTTTTTTTGTTTTTTTCCCAGGGGTCATCTTATCGACCAAGTGGTCCTAGGATGTCGCGAGAGGGCTCATTCTAACGGAAATGAAAAGTTCTAGTGCCCTTTTTAAGTGACCAAAAAATTGGAGGGCAAATAGGCCCCCTCCCATGCTCATTTTTTTCCAAAAGTCAACAGATTAAAATTTTAAGATAGCCATTTTGTTCAGCATAGTCGAAAACCATAATAACTATGTCTTTGGGAATGACTTACTCCCCCACAATCCCTGAGGGAGGCGCTGCAAGTTACAAACTTTGACCAGTGTTTACATATAGTAATGGTTATTGGGAAGTGTACAGACGTTTTCATGGGGATTTTTTGGTTTGGGGGGTGGGGTTGATGGGAGAGGGCTTTGTGGGAGGATCTTTCCTTTGAGGAATATGTCACGGGGGAAGAAAAATTCAATGAAAAGGGCGCAGGATTTTCTAGCATTACTATAAAAAAAACAATGAAAAAATAAACATGAAAACGTTTTTTCAAATGAAAGTAAGGAATAGCATTGAAATTTAAAACGAACAGAGATTATTACGCATATGAGGGGTTCTAAAAATACTTTAGCATAAAGAGCGAGGTATTTAGGAGGAGATAGATACCTCGCTCTTGATGCTAAAATATTTTTAGTGATTTCAACTATTTATTCTACGGCCTTTTTGATTCAGGGTCATTCTTAAAGAATTGGGACAAAACTTACGATTTAGTGTAAAGAGCGAGGTATTAACGAGGGTACAAACCCCCTCGTACACATAATAAAAATATAAGAATATAAAAGTTTGTTACGTAAGTTAATTCTTAAGTTACGTATATTTTTTACTAATAAAAACGTTCGTTGAATATTAAAAGTTCTAGTAGCCTTTTTAAGTAACCGAAAAATTGGAGGGCAGCAAGGCCTCCTTCCCCACCCCTTATTTCTCAAAATCGTCAGATCAAAACTAAGAGAAAGCCATTTAGCCAAAAAAAAATTAATATACTAATTTCATTTCAATAATTTATGTGCGGAGAGCCAAAATCAAAAATGCATTAATTCAAAAACGTTCAGAAATTAAATAAAAAAAACTAGTTTTTTTAACTGAAAGTAAGGAGCGACATTAAAACTTAAAACGAACAGAAATTACTCCGTATATGAAATGGGTTGTCCCCTCCGCAGTCCCACGCTCTTTACGCTAAAGTTTTTCATTGTTTTAAAAAGTAGAATTGTGGCAAAGAGTCAAACTTTAGCGTAAAGAGCGAGGGACTGCGGAGGGGACAACCCATTTCATATACGGAGTAATTTCTGTTCGTTTTAAGTTTTAATGTCGCTCCTTACTTTCAGTTAAAAAAACTAGTTTTTTTTATTTAATCTCAATTTGAAACCACAAGTTAATGTATTTAGCTGCAAGGTTTGGTGATTCCTCTTTGGGAGGCACGAAAAAAAGCCCGATCTTTTACTGAATATTTTAGAAAAATATATGAATAAAAAGTGCACTATTCATTCTATTTTCGTTTTAGGCAACTATTTTATAGCTGAACAGTCTCGAATAAAACAATTTTTGTTCGCGCGAAGTATTGCACGAATTTGGCAAACACATCTACAGAGCAAAACCTTTATATTTGGCTCTTCAAAAATTTTTGGTTGGAAGCAGATAACAATGAAAGCGAATACTATGTCATGAAGCAGACACATTTTATAATTTATCGTGAAGAATGTCACTTTTCACCTTTTAAGTGGCTGACACTAATGTCACTTTATCCCAAAGTGTAGACTAAGTTTAGGGAATAGAATTTTTCATTATACTGGAGAAGAAATCTTAATACTTCATATAAATCAGGAAATAGCTACAATAGGGTTCAACAACAGGTGTTTGTATTAATAAAAATTATTTTTCACGATAACACTGGACATTAGTGAGCAGCTACTTTTTCTGAGTTAATGATTACCTTTGAAAAACCAGCTTTTTCTATTTTTGAGTTCAAATTCATAGCTATGGCCCTCTCAAGATTATTTTAATGGTCAGTGTTGACGTTTTTCCAGTTCATTCAATAGCTTCACAAGTAATTATTGCTAAACAGGAGAACTAAAAACCCTTGGCTCAGCATTTTGATATGGTTTAAAAAGTAAACATCATCATTACCATCTCTTAGGCTGAGTATGCATACCCAAATTCATTAGTGGAAGAATTCAGATTTTCTTGGAGATCAGCCATGCCTTAGCGCGCTTATTATCCTTCAATCTTTATCTCATCCTATCCAAACATGCAGTGGCAGTGTTAGGCATGTGCAACCTGTGCAGCTGTACAGGGCCCCACATCTCAGAGTAGGCATAACCTAAAACTAGAGGGCTGCGAGAATGCTCCGCCATCTTTGTGCAGGATAGAAATGCTGCAGAGAATGGCCCCCAATGCAGCATTGTGAGAAATTTCATGGATACTATCAGAATGAGCTGTGAACCAAGATTCAAAGCTTTAAGAATCCATGAAATTATTTTTGTATTTTTATTTAAAAAATAATGACCCTGTGAACTATAGCCTATCTGATGAAGAGCTTTTGGAACATCGTAAAAATCTTTAGTGGTTCAATCCCACTTTCTGGGGCTATAATGAAAGAAAGGTTGAGATGGCTAGGCCACGTTCTACGGATGAAGGATGACAGATTATCGAAGATTGTCCTTTTTGGCCAACCGTCTGGGGCTACACGGAAAGCAGGTGGTCCTTGTCTGGGTTGGGAGGATGTCATAAATGAAGATTTAAAGGAAATGGGAACTTCTTGGGAGGCTTTAAAGAGGGAGGCTTTAAATAGATTAGGTTGGAGGAGGAGCGTGCGTAGCTGTGTTGGCCTCAGGCGGCTTGATGCTGCAGTGAGTTATTAGTAGTAGTAGTAGTAGTAAAAATCTTTAAGGAGACAGATATGAAATTGTATGCAGGATTGAAAGTATTTTCATGCGTTATCGAAGAAGCCAAAAATAAGTATAAAGAAAATAATTGTGTTATAAGAATCTGAAGTACTTTACGGAGAACAATCTCAGTGAAGTTTATCCAAATATCAGTATTGCACTGATAATGATTGTTACGATTCCTGTAACTGTTGTGGCTGCTGAGAGAAGTTGTCCTGAATTAAAATGGGTCAAGACCTACGTAAGGAGCGCTTTGAGTAAAGATTGACTGTTGGAACTTGCATTTAATTAAATCCGTTTTATTTAATTTATATCTGATATAACATGCAATGCAATATAATTAAAAAGTGTATAAGTTCTTTAAGTGAATATTACGGTAGGATTAATTGTTAATGGCTGTTTTCTAATTCGCTAGATTATATGAACAGCCTATGTGCGTAACTTTTACTATATCTTAAAGTTATACTACTTATAAATGTAAATTTATACTTTGTTGAGTTTCTAAACATATTATACAGTTTATCTTTAATAAATCCTCAAGTCTTATTCCTACATGGTTAAATGTTGTCTTAACAAGGAAGCCAAAATGTAAAAAACGAGCCAACTCATTTTAAACTATTTTACAGAAGAATATAAAAGACTTCCCTTATGTCTTGAAGGGAACCACATAGGGAGTGTTTAAGTCATTTTTGTTTTCTGTTTCACAAGAGGAGAAGGTAATTTGTTTTTAAATGTGCAAAAAAAGTGTAGAGTAATTCTTTTTAATTTCAATAAAAAAAAATTAAACTGGATTTGTCTCTTGCCAATTCACTACATTTTATGGCATTTCAATAAGTATCCGGTAATATGAACATCATGGCTGAATCGCTATGCCTGTTGGTGAAATATAAAAAATTTGAATATGAAAGAAAGAAGACAACTCTCACACTTGCATCAGACACTAAGTCATACCTTTGATTTACCGGTTTGTAGTAACAGCCACAGGAGCCCTTCAAAATGATATTGCACAAGGCCCCAAAAGATCTAGTATCGTCATTGCAGGCATGCTGTATCTGTTAAGGTGTTAAGGACCTAAGGCCCTTTATGTTTTATGACGTCAATTTTAAGAATTTATAAATATGGTTATTAATTTGAACTTTGCCTTAATCATTAGATCGTAGCAAATTGTAGTTGACACGAATGTACACCAAATTACATACACGCCAAACGTATAGTGAATAAAGACAAGTATCAAAAACCCCAGGGAGTTTCAATTTTCCCTAGAAAATCACATACCCATTTTCAAGAAAAAAAGGTCCATCGAAAGACCTATAAAATTTATACATGAGAATTAGTGTCCCTAGAAACACTCTGGAGCCAGGTACACTCCTGGCTCCTCCAGGTACTGGAGGAGCGATAGTCAAAATAGAAGGCTTCAAACTACATAGCTGTTACTCATATGATTTTGGCGCAAGCGTTGTTCGCCTTTTAGACGTTTAAATAAAAAAAAAAAACAAGTTTTTTTTAGCTGCAAGTAAGGAGCGACATTAAAACTTAAAACGAATAGAAATTACTCCGTATATGAAAGGGTTTGTCCTCTCCGCAACGCCTCACTCTTTACGCTAAAGTTTGACTCTGTCACAACTCTATTTTTAAAACAATAAAAAAAACTTTAGCGTAAAGAAAGAGGCGTTGCGGAGGGGACAACCCCTTTCATATACGGAGTAATTTCTGTTCGTTTTAAGTTCTAATGTCGCTCCTTACTTGCAGTTAAAAAACTTGTTTTTTATTTAATTTCTGAACGTTTTTGAATTAATACATGTGTTGATTTTGGCTAACCGCACATGAATAATTAAAACGAAATTTGCATATTAATTTTTTTGCTAAATAGCTTTATCATAGTTTTGATCGAATGATTTTGATAAGAAAAAGGGGTGGGGAGGAAGCCTAGTTGCCCTCCAATTGTTGGGTACTTAAAAAAGCAACTAGATTTTTATTTTTTGTGCGAACGTTTTTGTTAGTAACAAACATACGTACATTATGAATAAACTTATGTAACGAAAATCTATATTTTTGTATTTTTATTACGTATATGAGGGGGTTTGCCCCCTCTTCAATACCTCGCTCTTCACACTAAAGCTTGAATTTTATGCCAAATCTTTAAGAATGCTTCCTGAATCACAAAGGCCGTAGAATAAATAGTTGAAATTACTAAAAATACTTTAGCGTAAAGAGCAAGGTATTGTGGAGAAGACGAACCCCCTTAAAAACATAATATTTTATGTTCGTTTTAAATTTTAATGCCGCTAAAGGAGACAAAACAAGTTGCCTCCCTGTCTCCTTTGTATAAGATTTATGTATATCCTTTCTTGTTTAATAAAGTCACGTCAAAGTCAAAGCTCATTACTTCCAGTAGAAAAAATGCTCCAACGTAACTCCCTCCCCCAACCCACTCCACCTCCAACGCTAAAAAGTCCTCTGAAAACGTCTGTACACTTCATTATAACCATTACTATATGTAATGGTTATAATTATCCCCCGGGAACTGTGGGGGATTAATTCGTCCCCAAAGACATAGTTATTAGGTTTTCAGCTAAACTGAACAGAATGCCTATCTCAGAGTTTTGATCCGGTGACTTTGGGGAAAAAATGTGCGTGGGAGGGGGCCTAGGGGCCCTCCATTTTTTGGTCACTTAAAAAGGGCGCTAGAACTTTTAATTTCCGTTAGAATGAGTCTTCTCGCAGCATTCTAGGACCACTTGGTCGGTACGATCACCCCAGGGAAAAAAAACAAAAAAATAACAAATAAACACGCATCCGTGATCTGGCTTCTGGCAAAACATACAAAATTCCACATTTTTGGAGATATGAGCTTGAAAATTTCATAATAGGGTTCTCTGATATGCTGAATCTGATGGTGTGATTTTCGTTAAGATTATATGACTTTTAGGGTCCCCCTATTTTCTAAAATAAAGCAAAGTTTCTCAGGCTCGTAACTTTTGATGGGTATAACTAAACTTGATGACACTTATATATTCAAAATCAGAATTAAAATGTGATTCTTTGGTATAACTATTGGCATCGAAATTCCATTTCTTTAGAGTTTCGGTTACTATTGAACCGGGTCGCTCCTTACTACAGTTCGTTACCACGAACTGTTTGAAAAGTCTCGTTGTATTATTACCATACTTGGCACACTATATGCTCCCTCTACGGAAACTTTAGACTATGATTCCAGCCGGGTTCGAGGCATTGAGTTTTAAAAATAAAACCAAAAAGGGAAATAATTTCCTTATAAATTTAAATACCTTTTGAAATATTTTTAATGGCAAGGATATGTTTGTTTATTGCAACATTTGCACTTGCTACAGCCTGATTAGCTATGACTGTCGTATTCAATGCTTGTATTTGAGGAGACCCAATTGACATCTGCCTGCTTATACCAACCAGAGCCTGCAGGATAGCAGCAAAAATGGTTACACGGCGAGCACGTGGCACCTAAAAATAATAAGTGTTTATCTTTAATTAGAGTTCATTTTAAACATCATCTGAATAATATACTTTGACAGAGGGAGAGAGAGAGAGGACGAAAGATCAACAGAAAGATAGAAAAATAAAGTGAATTTGAAGGATATTTGATCCCGGAAGGACAACAAGTTCGCTGTCCAGGATAATAGAGTATTCAATGTCCTTGGACGAGTCTAAAATAGTAACAATTGGTTTCACGGATCTAAAGGTGATTGTTATAGTTATAGAAAAGATATGTTATAGAAAGTTTATAGTTAAATTTTATTTAACTTAAAGTAATTTAACTTAAAGTAAATTTAACTTTATTTAACTTAAATTTTATTTAACTTAAATTTTATTTAACTTTATAGTTTTAAAGTTTATTTTAATTTAGATATGTTATAGAAAGTAGGTCCTCAGTCACAGTCTTGATAATCATCCTGAATTAGGAACAGTGGAAAAAAGAAACTTTAACAATTCATCAAAAATGGACGATGCCTCTGGAAAAGATGATCCCTTATGATTTTATAAGAGGAGTCTGAAAAGCCCCCTCCATGTCGTAATCTTTATGCTCTAAGGGTGCATTGTTTAGAAGAATATTGCTCTGGTGGAATGCTCCCCACCCCCACCTTTTCCACCTCTGTTAAAATAAACATATGATATGATGTTTTTTCTGCTTCTATGCTCAATTAAGAAATTCTAGCGGTCCAAGGTTCTCGTTAATTTACTAAGTTTTCTGAATAGGACATATGCGAATATGCTGGAGAGCAACGAACTTTTTTTATTTAGTTGAACACTTGGGTCAAGGACGCACCCAGAATTTTTGTTCGTGGGGAGGCAGGGTACAAAAAACTTAAGAACGTAGTAGAAATTTTTGTACATGCATTTTGACACATTTCTACTAATGCAAAAAAAATTTGGAGGGGGTGCCAAACCTCGTACCCCCCTCCTGGATATGGCCTTGGCTTGATGTATTTTTACAAAAATTATTCAACTTGTATGACTCTTGAATTGAGAAAATTATTTTCAGATTGAAAATATGGCTGCTACATACAATAAATCATTCACAAATACGTTAGAGATTTTCGGACCAAATTTGACTTGTGCATCTAAGATCTTGTTTAAAGTGAAGTACAAGTTATTTCAACATACATCTTATATTTAAAAAATGTGAGTAGGAGCTCAAGGCTTTGGGGGGCATCTAAACAGGGCGTCACGACACATTCCTGAAAAAAGGGATGGATTGAGGATTTTGCCACAAAATTTCAATATATTACAGAAATTTCTTTAGAAGTTTTCAAATACCATAGAGATTTATCCTCCAAATTTTAAATAATGAAAAGAAACATAAACTACTTCGACGAAAAATTTATATTCCGGATTGCGAGTCTATGACTATTGCCTTACACCGGGGGGAGGGGGTGCATTGGGGGGGGGTTGGAATTCGTTTAAAAATCTGGTATTTTTCTGCCTAATTTTTCACACTTTAGCGGTGATGATCCAAACATAGAATCATCTGTATATGGTCTCAATCAAAGTTAAAACTTTAAGAGCACCAGTCAACAATATAATTAATGCCGATGACAGTTCACCCGTCTGAAAGGGTAAATAATTCTAATGACTCCAGTAGGCCGAGTGTCCCGTATTAGAGTGTGGGAGGGGCGTCACCCAGTGTTTTCAGCCAGTGGGTCAAACGATTCGAGTCGGTACAATATTAACAAAGAGTACCATAACTTTAACGAATAATTTTTTTATTGTGTATATGACCTGATCGAAAAGCGTAAAATCAATGAAAAATTTTATTCTCAGATGGTAAAAAATTGAAGTAATTTTAATTGCAATTTCACTCAACTCTGTCATTAAAAATGAACAGTCTGTAGAATCCATTACCATCCCCTAAATGTGTTGAATAGTGACGCCTCTGTCAGTAAGGAGATTCAGGAGATTAGATGCAAAACTGTCTCTTTGACCCAGTCTCCAGCTTTAAATACAGATCCGGCCTCAAGTAGCTCTTACGCGGAAACGTATCCAGAGCACCCTCCTCCCCTTCAAACATACTGTGGCCCATCTACGATTTAACCTCCTTATAAAGCAGCTTTTATGTGAAGATTTAACCAATTTACCCCGGTCCTTCCCCCAAAGAAAGAAGGTCTCATATGCTTGCTTGCTCATGGGTTCATGAACTGGTTTCATGCGGAACCCTTTCCCTTTAACTTGGTTAGATAGACTACTCTATGTTTTAAAACATAGGCAACACGGGCTCGAATCAAAAATTATATTCTTAAACCCGAATCTGTTTTAATAGTTCGAGACCATCGATCTAATGACTGTAACTCGAGACTTTGTGACTGATTACCATCAAACACGCGCTCAAGAATGAGGAGGGCTTTCTCCCAAAAGTTTTTATTTTGATGTAGAAAAAGTTGTACTTCAGTTTCTTGAATGATTTGTGTTTTCTGGGACGTTAAGTTTTTTGTATTTACGGCTTCTTTTCCCCGCTCTTATGCAAGTGTGGTCTTTATTTTATTTTATATGTTTCCACTGCCGAAAAAAGCCTTTCCATGCATAGATTATTTATAATATTTTTTATAAGTTGTTTCTGAATAGATAAAGTTTCCTTTTATCTTTTTCCAAAATATATTCCCCCTCTCCAGAGTTAAACTCCTGGCATTCATCTACCTACGGTAACACTACTCTTCTCTTCCTAGCCCAAACCTACCAGTCAGCATACCATTTCCTACAAATTACTAGGTGCGCCATCATTCGTCACTCCTGTTTTCCCACCTCACGCTACCCAATATATATACAACAGTTTAGAGTGGGCTTCCAACTAGGCACATACCATCTTATAATTACAACCTACAATTTATTTAGAATTAATTAATTTTATGTAATTAGTTTGAAGAAAAATCTTACCATCGTTTCTCCTTCCTCTCGGGTCTTCAGGTCACGACTGAAATATCTCCGGTAAGTTTTAGTGATTATCATTTTTTTTTTTTTTTATCAATTATTGACACTAACAAAATCTTTTAATTCCATTTTGTCGTACGATGACATGGTTACGCTTCAGAATCAAATCCCGCATGATTAGAAGTTTTCACTACGCTATGAAAAACACAAATGACGCCTCAAAAGAATTGGCATGCATGTGTTTCCTCTTGCCACCATTAATTACCCAAGTCAATAAATTATTTTAAAAGGCTGTACGCCTCCAAGGAAGATGATAGTACCAGAAATAGCTTACTTAAATTCTGGGTTTCCTACGTAGAGTTACGTGTTTTATAATACACGTTACGTAATTTGCATGTGTCACTACATTTATGGTTGGAATGCCAAAAAAATTTATTGCTTTTTGACAAAGTGCTGTCAATATCGGAGAAAAGATAAATAAATACCATCAACAGCGAATGGAAACATTGTCTTGTTTGCAGACATATTTCGAAAATACAGCATTCGGCACTAAATTGCTTTGTCTCGAATGTAAGCACTTACATGGGATTTCGTTTCTTGGGGCAGGGGCCAACTTAAAAAATTGCAATTGTAGGACAAGCTATTGAAAAAGCTGCAAGCGAATATAGGAGAAATATTGAAAATGTAGAGATTGTGGAATGCACGATACCCATCACGATGTCGTAGCCTAAATACCTCCCTTTTCCAAAAGCGATTGTTCTTAACTACCAAATCCCTTGGGAGTAAATTTTTTTCATCTTAGACTCTCCAATTTAATGCATTTAGCATTCCTGACATCACAATTGGCGAGCCCCTTCCCCCTCTAATCAGTATATTGGCCCATTTGAAGGAACAGAGCCATCAAGCTTCCTATACAGTCCACAAGTCGACAAAAGTCAGAGACTGACTTATCTTTGGGTTTGTTACCAGCCTTGAAAGACAAAGGGCCCCAAATCACTCCCTCCCCAAATCAACATTTTCTATTTACAGTACAGTTTTGTATTTTGATAGAATTTACCAACTTAGGACCTTTTTCATTGCCGCCCCTTCTCCTTGTTAGAGCAAAATCTCGCATATTTGTCTGAACAGAGAGTTAAGATATCGCAAGTGATGAGGCTATTGCGTACTTCCCTCAAGATTGAATTAGTATAGTGCTGACTGCTACCGAACCAAAATAAACACAATTTCTTCCATGATTGACTATTGCAAGTGACAGAGGGGCTGGCAACCCCATTCAACAGCCCCAAATGTTGAAAGGAACCGGCACTGCTAAGGCTCGGTTGTCCTATAATATGATTGGTCGTCCCATCCTTTGAAAAGCAGTTTCGTCTGTTTAGATTTTTAGTTTGTTGTCTCAGCTAATTACGAAAATTACGGGTAATTATCTACATGGATCAAGCCAAGTGGTGAAGAATGCACCGGATAAAATTTCCGATGAGTAATTTTATAAATAAATTAAATACCTTAAACATCTAGGAGAAGAAGCTAATAGATGTATTCCAGGACCCTAGTGCACGATTTAGACTGAATATAATGACTGACTGACATAATAAGACTTGAGTGTTTTGCCTTGAAGAACAATAATATGTTCATAATAAATTTGAAAATAAACATTGTTCAAATATTAAGACCAAGGACATCAATTACTTCCTTATGCAATTTGTGATTTTGCCTTAGAATTAACGTATTGGGATGTAACGCCTGCAACAAACAGAAAACCTTGATTAATTTACAAAAGTATCAAATTTGAGATTTAATTATAAGGTGCAAAAGGTATCGTGAGTGGAACTGAAGGATGGAGACTACCCTTAAATGTATTTTGACTAATATCTAAGCTAAATGAGCAAGTTTTATTGCAATTTTATTAATTTTGTCATAATTTTACTTGTTCAATTCTAATTTTTTCAAATGTCGACTATGATTGGTAAATGACCATGCAGCTTGCAAACTCTCCCAAAACCAATTTTAAAAATAATACCACTAAGTATAATAATAATTGTTATTACAACGCATTGCGACAAACAAAATGAAAATAAAACCCATAATTAGTTTTGCTAGTCCATAATAAACCTGGGAGAAAATGAAAGTTACAGCTTTTGCAAAAACTAGGCAAGTAAGTTAGGCTCTTTATAGATAGATACATAATACTTTATTGACAAACGACCATCGCAAGCTAAAAAAAAAGCCGAATTCATGTTTCAAGTAAAAAAAAAATGTTAAAATCCAAACAGCAATCATAAGTATAACGTAAGTAAAAAATCACTAATGAAGCGATTGATGACTAAAAAATACTTTGGTCATAAAACAAAGACAAAAAGTGTAACTTCAACTAGAAAAAAAAACTAGGGCTCAGACTGCTAGAGCACCCCAAGGAACAAGAACAAACAAACAATAGTAATATAAGAAGTGAAAATAATTATTGGGCTAAATACACACAAAAAAAGAGAGAAAAGGGAATTCCATAGGGTTCAGGAGAGATAGCGAGAATTGTTAAAGCATTCTGTGATAAAATTAAATTCATCAATACCCACGACTGGCAAAAAGTCCAACAATTTGTGACTGCTCTCGTTGGGTACTAGTATATGACTCCCAACAAGAGCAGTAAAAGATTTTAAGTTTTTTGCCGGAACTTTCGTTGTGCTTTTCGGTATTTACTTTGGCCTTAAGAAATAACCATTTTTGATCGATTTTTCCTTAGGATTTTTATTATAGCAGGCCAATATGGTTTAAGTTATTGTCTTCCAAACAACTTCCTCCTCTCCCTCTTAACTTTCAAACCTAGGACATCAAGAATCGATGCCACCAGATTTGTTTCCAGTTGAGATAACAAACATTCAGTTTTAGTTTGATACCCTTAGCTGTTTTTATCATATTCCCTGCGTGCCTTTTTGACAACCTGCAGGCACACGGTGTCTTTCGGTTTAACTCAGTATTCTCCTCAATATACCTTGAAAGTTTCGATTTGACTCTCTTAGCTGTTATTGAGATAAAACAGATGCACCCATAGTGTCTTTAGATCTATTCGAACATGCCTCTCAACGTTCCCTGAAAGAACTGAATTAAGAAACATTATGTTCACCCAGGTTGTCAAAAGGTGTAACTGCAAGTTCTCAGATACTCCTAAAGGTGTTGTGTTGAAACGTTAAGGCATATTGATGAGGGATGTTTTATTAGATCAAAGACATTATCTGCATCCAAGATGCCGTAAGGTTGTATCTACAATATCTCATGAAAAGCTAACGGTATTGAGTTAAAACTTTCAGAGCATGTTTAGGGGTTGTTGAGCAAAATAAAAAGGCACTATTTGCAGCTTGGCTTGAATAGGGCGTATCTGCAATATCTATGGAACAGCTAAGGGTATTGAGTTGAAACTTCCAGGAAATGTTGAGGGGGATATTGAATAAATCGAAAGGCATTACTTGCATTCATGTTATCAAAACCGCACAGCTACAAAATTTCAGGAGCAGCTAGGGGCATTAAGTTAAAACTTTCAGAAAAATCTGAAAAGATGTGGAACTAAATCAAAACTTATTAAGTGCATCCTGGTTATCAAAATGGTGCACATACAATTTCCTAGGAACCACTAAGGCCATTACCATGGAACTTTCTGGGATTGCTGAAGGGGGTGTACAGCTAAATTAAACGACGCTATGTGCATCCAGGCTACCAGAAGAGCATGTTTGTAATATCTCAGGATTGTCTCTGTGAATTGAGTTGAAATTTATAGGGAATGTGGAGAAGAACGTTGAACTTAGTCAAAAGATACTACGTGCATCTAGGTTGCTAAAAAGGCGTATATGCGATTTCCCAGGAACGGTTAAGGGTACCAAGATGAAACTTCCAGGGATTGTTCAAAGGATATTCAAATAAAACAAAGGCACTATCTGTATCTAGGTTTTTAATTGGACACATCACCAATAAATGAGAAATGACTAAAGGTATTAAAGTTGAAATTTTTGCGGCATATCTTGCGGGATTTTGTCAAAGGGTATATCTATAACTTCTCTGGACCCACTAAGGCCACAAAGTACAAATTTCTAGATAATGGTGAAGGATATTGAAGTTAATCAAATTAGTGAATCGATTTTGTTTAAACTTCCTCCACAACATGTCTTGAAAGTTTCAAGTTAGTACCCTCAGCCATTCCTCAGATACTAAACGTACTACCTTTTGACAACATGGGTGCACATAGAGTCTTTTTATTTAGTATTTTTCCCTCTTCAACATCCCATGAAAGTTTCGACTTGATACCTTTAGCTGCTATTAAGATAATCCAGATGCGCCCATAGTATATTCTGATTTATTCCAAAATCCCTCTCGACATTCCCTGGCAGTCTGGACGTAATACCCATAGCAGTTCTTGAAATAACACAAATACACTCTTTTGACAGTATGGCTACACAAATTACCGTTTGATCTATTTCAATATTCCAACTTATTTTCAACTTAATCTTCTTAGCCATTCCTTAGATATTGCAGATACCTTCTATTGACATTTTGGATACAGATGTTGTTATTTGATCTAGTTCTCCTTGCCCCCCCCCCAATATTCCCTAAACGTTTTAACTTGATACCCTTAGCCACTCCTAAGATATCGCAGATAAGCTTTTTGACAACCTTTGATGCAATTGGTATCAAACGATCTTCAACATCCCCCTCAACTTTCCCTGAAACTTAAAAAATTGACGTCCATGATTGTTTTCTCGAATTGATAGATACACGCTTTGACAACATGAATGTATAAAGTGCCGTTCAATTTAGTTAAAAACCCCCCTCAACATGCCCTGTAAGTTTGAACATCAATACCGTTAGCCATTCCTCAGATAATGGGGATGTGTCTTTTTGAGTCCTCTAACAACCTGGACGCGGATAATGTCTTTTGAATTATTTCAACATCTCCTTCAAAACTCCCTGAAAGTTTCAAATCGATACCCTTAGCCATTCTTAAGATATCGCAAACACACAATTTGACAGTCTGGATTAGCAAAGTGTCTTCTGATTATTTTCGACATTCCCAAGAAGTTTCAACTTAGTACCCATAGACACTCCTGATATGCTGTAAATTCTGACCACTACTTCTCCACTCCCCGATAAATTCTGGGATTTCGCCAAAACAGCTCTAAAAGTTTCAGTACTGCATGATAACACTTCATTGAAACCAAACCTATAAATTCAGTCTTCTTGACATTTTCCCACGAACAGGGTTGCAGGTGCTACACAAACTTCTGAGTTAAGAATATATATATATATATATATATATATATATATATATATATATATATATATATATATATATATATATATATATATATATATATATATATATATAAACAACAAAGAGAGATAAAACTCTACAAAATTACTCCAATATTATCTCCAATACTACGTAACAAACAGGTGTACCTAATCAATACCAAGGTCTTAACGAAACTCTGCCGAGTAAGCTTAAGAAAACTACCAAGATCGGGATTCGAAGGGAAAGGGCCCTGCCTAAAACTAGAACCCCCTCACTACTTAAAGTTAATGTCCCCCATTCCATTCTTTAAGGATATATACTTCTTTGTCTGCCCGCATCTTGAATATGCTTGTCCAGTTTGGCATCCTGGTATTTCCCGTGATGAATCAGAAAAAATTGAATCCATTCAAAAAAGAGCCCCGAAAATAGTTTTTAAGAGATTAAGGTACCATACTCGCTCCTTCTAAAAAAAAACAAGCTGTAAACTTTTGAGCACAGGAGAAGAATGTTGTGTCTCCATTTTACAAAAATTGTAATAATAAACCTTCGCACGGAAAACATTTTCCAAAAAAGACGCTCCCCAACCAGACAACGCCTGCCACAAAAATGTAAATTGGCATTGTTTTGCCAGTTTTTTAGTTGCTGTAATTTTTTATGATTTTTTTGGTATTATGACTCCGAAAGGTGAATGCGGCCCTTCGGGGCTTATGATAGAAATTTTTGAAATAAATATCTTATTTTATCTTACATATCTCATGCACTTGTTGGGTTCAAACCTTGCCTCCCTCCACATACAAACACAATAAAGGATGGTTTATCCTTGATCCTTAGAAAAATATTTTTTAACGGTTATAGGTCAGGCACATACCAATGATTTGTTTGGACAGGTCGTTCAATATTTACAAGGGACTCGTCGTTTAAATATGAGGGTAAAAATAACAAAAATACCTTTTAAATAGGCAAATTGGTTCTTCATAAATATCCCAAAAACACTCAAGTCCCTGATCTGTTTAATAATAATAATGATAATAATAATTTATTAATGCCCTCTTTACATACAAAAGGTGTACACAGAGCAGTATTTGTCTGTCTGGATTTGGTTATAATTAGCTTAGTCTCAGTAAAATAACCTACGATCCAGGTATGTTTTGATTAAACGTTTAATTTACAATAGTGATTAAGTTACGTTCCGTATTTAATATAATGCGTTCTAATAATCGGTTTATTTTTGATTTAAAACGGAATAGTTGTGGACATCAGGTCGTGGACATCAATAGTTGTGGAAATCATCATATTTTGGTATATTTCATTAGGATTAACCTAACTTCAGTTCTTTGGTGCTTTTCGAAATATATTTAACAAGTACCGGCAAGTTAAATGGAAAATATAAGAACATAAGTAAGTATTGAATACTTGGAGGGGGAGGGGGGTAAGGGCCACGGCTCCTCCTACGGATACTTGCCCACATATAGGGGAGAGCGGTCCATACTGAGCAACTTTTTGAAAAATTGACTTTACTTGCAACCAGTTTTGTATTTTGTAGCTTTGCTTACACCAAACGGTAGTATGTAGTGAATAGTTTTTATGAAAATAATTAGGAATTTTAACCGTTGACCTAACTACCGAAAACTTCTCAAGGATCACTATGTGCAAACTGAAGAGGGGTGGTCCATATAGAGCCGGCCTGTGGTCCATACTTGGCCACTGAAAGACACATACAAGTATAATTTGTTTAATCAGTTATAAGGCTGCAAAATTTCAAGTACAACACAAAATATATAAACTGAGAGCCTCTTGCAGTGTTACCAATCTTCAAAAGTGAAGAAAGAGGATGCTCTCGATGCTGTCCCTTTTGCTGGGGCTGGGTTTGAAATCTTCTTCAAAATATCCTCGCGGGGATAGATTATGGAATCTTCCTTTTCAGGCCACTTCCACTTGTTTATTCCTGCCATGTTTAACATGCTTATTCTGGCTGAGTCATGGTTCTTTGCTTGGGCAACACCAGGGAAATATTCCCCTTTGTACACCACTTTCGCATAATCCCCCTCTGCAATAATATCAAACACTCCTTCTGTATATATGTCTGTATATATATATATATATACAGATATATATATATACATATATATAGATATACATATATATATATATATATATATATATATATATATATATATATATATATATATATATATATATATGTATATATATATATATATATATATATATATATATATATATATATACACATATATATATATATATATATATATATATATATATATATATATATATATATATATATATATATATATATATATATATATATATATTTATAAAATCCCCCTCTTAAAGCCTTCTCCATTGCTCTTTTTTTTGAAATTTAACTACACCCCCGCGTTTCTCCAAAATTGTACAAAAGCTTTCCCGCCAGCTCCTTCAACTTCTTGTTTGCTAATTTTTAAATAGTTTGATATTCTCAAAGAACCCAAACCTTGGCATGATATCACGGATGTATCAATAAGTCACTTTCACTAAGGCCATTTGTGAACAAAACATGTTTGAAGTTGCTTATTATAGTGGTATTATGCAAATATTGTGGTAACCTACAAAAAAGTTAAGGAAATTAAGAAAAACACTACATTTGTCTTTTAGAAGCATAGAAGATTTGAAGTAGTACTATGGGGAAATGAATATTCAATCAAAAATGCATCTCTTAATGACATACACAAGTATATGCGGGCAAGTATTCACAGGAGGAGTCGTGGCCCTTACTCCCTCCCTCTCTGAGTATTCAAGATTTATATGTATAGCCTGTTTTGAAGTAGTACTATGGGGAAAAGAATGTTCAATCAAAAAGGCATCTCTTAATGAAATACACAGGTAGGCCTATATGTGGGCAAGTATCCATAGGAGGAGCCGTGGCCCTTACCCCTTCTCCCCTCCAAGTATTCAAGACTTACTTATGTTCTTATATTTTCCATTTAAACTTGCCGGTACTTGTTAGATATCAGGAAAAACATCAAAGAATTGAAGTTAGGTTAATCTTATGAAATATACCAAAATATGATGATTTCCACAACTATTGATGTCCATGGCTTGATGTCCACAACTCTTCCGTTTTAATTCAAAAATCAACAGATTATTAGAACGCATTATATTAAATACGGAACGTAACTTAATCACTATTGTAAATTTTAATTAAACGTTTAATCAAAACATACCTGGATCGTAGGTTATTTCACAGAGACTAAGCTAATTATAACCGAATGCAGACATACAAACCGGTTTTACTCACATTAAACAGATCAGGGACTTGGGTGTTTCTAGGATATTTAACAAGAACCAATTTCCTTATTTAAAAGGTATTTTTGTTATTTTTACCCTCATATTTAAACGACGAGTCCCTTGTAAATATTGAACGCCCTGTCCAAAATAATCATTGGTATGTGCCTGACCTATAGCCGTAAAAGTTTTGCTCTAAGAATCGAGGATAATACCATGCTCTATTGTTTTTGTATGTGGAGGGTGGACAGGGTATGAACCCAACAAGTGCATGAGATATGTAAGATAAAATTATATATTTATTTCAAAAATTTCTACCACGCGCCCCGAAGGGCCGCATTCACATTTCGGAGTCATAATACCAAAAAAAAAATCATAAAAATTATAGCAACTAAAAAACTGGCAAAACAATGCAAAAACCATAGTATCAGAATAACAAAAGCATTCTTTAGTCAAAAATATTGAGCAGCAAAATGTTAAAAAGGTAAACACTAAAAAGACTGAAAAAGATTGAAATAAAACATATCTTAAAAAGGTTTAAAAGAGAACATACAAAAAGGGAAAGGTAACAAAAGAATCAAACGAACATAAACCTTGGGTATCACCTCCACTGAAAAATAAAGTAAAAAGGGAAACTAGTGGTTTGCTTTATCAGTAATGAACGTGACAAAGGTTTTTTTCATATCTGGAGTTAAAGCAACGGATGGGGGACAAGATAGGAATGGATTCAGAAACAGTACGCGGCAGGCCGGTGTCTAGGTTGGGAGCGTCTTTTTGGAAAAATGTTTTCCGTTCGAAGGTTTATTATTACAATTTTTGTAAAATGGGGACACAACGTTCTTCTCCTGTACTCAAAAGTTTACAGCTTTATTGTTTTAGAAGGAGCGAGTATAACCTTAATTTCTAAAAAAGCATATTCAAAATGCGGGCACAAAAAGAATTATTTATCCTTAAAGAATGGAATGGGGAACAATAACTTTAAGTATTGATGGGGCTCTAGTTTTAGGCGGGGCCCTATCCCTTCGAATCCCGATCTCGGTAGTTTTCTTAAGCTTATTCGGCAGAGTTTCGTTAAGACCTTGGTATTGATTAAATAAAAAAAACTAGTTTTTTTAACTGAAAGTAAGGAGCGACATTAAAACTTAAAACGAACAGAAATTACTCCGTATATGAAATGTGTTGTCCACTCCGCAGTCCCACGCTCTTTACGCTAAAGTTTTTAATTGTTTTAAAAAGTAGAATTGTGGCAAAGAGTCAAACTTTAGCGTAAAGAGCGAGGGATTGCGGAAGAGACAACCTATTTCATAAACGGAGTAATTTCTGTTCGTTTTAAGTTTTAATGTCGCTCCTTACTTTCAGTTAAAAAAACTAGTTTTTTTTATTTAATTTCTGAACGTTTTTGAATTAATGCATGTTTGATTTTGGCTCTCCGCACATAAATTATTGAAATGAAATTAGTATATTAATTTTTTTTGGCTAAAACTTCTGTACACTTCCCAATAACCATTACTATATGTAAACACTGGTCAAAGTTTGTAACTTGCAGCCCCTCCCCCAGGAATTGTGGGGGAGTAAGTCATTCCCAAAGACATAGTTATTATAGTTTTCAACTATGCGGAACAAAATGGCTATCTTAAAATTTTAATCTGTTGACTTTTGGTAAAAAATTAGCGTGGGAGGGGGCCTATTTGCCCTCCAATTTTTTTATCACTTAAAAGGGCACTAGAACTTTTCATTTCCGTAAGAATGAGCCCTCTTGCGACACTCTAAGACCACCTGATCGATACGATGACCCCTGGGGAAAAGAAAAAAACAACAACAAACAAACAAATAAACACGCACCCGTGATTTGTCTTCTGGCAAAAAATATGAAATTCCACATTTTTTTAGATAGGAGCTTGAAATTTTTGCTATAGAGTTCTCTGATATGCCGAATGCGATAGTGTGATTTTCGTTAAGATTCTATGACTTTTAGGGGATGTTTCCCCCTTTTTTACAAAATAGGGCAAATTTTCTCAGGCTCGTAACTTTTGATGACAAAGACTAAATTAATTGGAACTTATATATTTAGAATCAGCGTGAAAATTCGATTCTTTTGATGTATCTTTTAGCATCAAAATTCCGTTTTTTAGAGTTCCGTTTACTATTGAGCCGGGTCGCCCCTTACTACAGTTCTTTACCACGAACTGTTTGAAAAGAAAATAATTCGGTATTTCGGGGCTTCTGACAATATTACTCCTTTGCGGAAGTTAGGCTAAAAATTGAAAAAGGATTATATTTTTTCTCTGGGCCCCTTCCACCTCTTAGTTCGTTTATTTTCCCGTTAGTTTTCACCTGTTTTCGCTTTATAGTTGTGTTATCTCTTAGCAGTTCTTTCGTTAGTTGAGTTATGGTTGTGGTATATATGTTTTATCGCTCGTATAGTTGTGTTATTTTCAAATTATACTCCATAATAGAGAGGCTCCGAAAACCCAGCATTGTATATTAAGCTCTGAATTTGACGTTTTTTTCTAACGTGACCAGATTCGTCCTGCGCCCTTTTCATTGAATTTTTCCCCCATGGCATATTTCTCCAGGGAAAGATCCTCCCACATAGCCCCCTCCCTCAACCCTACCCCCAAAACCAAAAAAATCCCCCTGAAAACGTCTGTACACTTCCCAATAACCATTATTATATGTAAAAACTGATTGAAGTTTGTAACTTGCAGCCCCTCCCCCAGGAACTGTGGGGGAGTAAGTCACCCCCAAATACATAGTTATTATGATTTTCGACTATGCTGAACAAAATGGCTATCTCAAAATTTTGATACGTTGACTTTGGGAAAAAAATGAGCGTGGGAGGGGGCCTAGATGCCCTCCAATTTTTTTGGTCACTTAAAAAGGGCACTAGAACTTTTCATTTCCGTTAGAAGGAGCCCTCTTGCAACATTCTAGGACCACTTGGTCGATACGATGACCCCTGGAAAAAAAAAAAAACAAAAAAAAAAAAAAAACAAATAAACACGCACCCGTGATTTGTCTTCTGGCAACAAATGCAAAATTCCACATTTTTGTAGATAGGAGCTTGAAACTTCTACAGTAGGGTTCTCTGATACGCTGAATCTGATGGTGTCATTTTCGTTAAGATCCTACGACTTTTAGGGGGTGTTTCCCCCTATTTTCCTAAATAAGGCAAATTTTCCCAGGCTCGTAACTTTTGATGGGTAAGACTAAACTTGATGAAACTTATATATTTAAAATCAGCATTAAAATGCGATTCTTTTGATGTAGCTATTGATATCAAAATTCAATTTTTTAGAGTTTTGGTTACTATTGAGCCGGATCGCTCCTTACTACAGTTCGTTACCACGAACTGTTTGATTGCAAATGGTAAAGATGAGCCGGATCGCTCCTTACTACAGTTCGTTACCACGAACTGTTTGATTGCAAATGGTAAAGAATGTGATTAAAGGCTCTTTTCCTATTTCAAAAGTTTTAGTTTTCGAGGGTAATAGCTACGTCTGTTGAAAAAATGAAGATATTAGACTATTTTATGATTGCAAATCGTAAAGAATGTGATTAAAGGCTCTTTTCCTATTAAAGGCTTTTAATTGTTTTAAAAAGTAGAATTGTGCCAAAGAGTCAAACTTTAGCGTAAAGAGCGAGGGACTGCGGAAGGGACAACCGATTTCTTATACGGAGTAATTTCTGTTCGTTTTAAGTTTTAATGTCGCTCCTTACTTTCAGTTAAAAAAACTAGTTTTTTTATTTAATTCCTGAACGTTTTTGAATTAATGCATGTTTGATTTTGGCTCTCCGCACATAAATTATTGAAATGAAATTAGTATATTAATTTTTTTTTGGCTAAAACGTCTGTACACTTCCCAATAACCATTACTATATGTAAACACTGGTCAAACTTTGTAACTTGCAGCCCCTCCCCTTGGAATTGTGGGGGAGTAAGTCATTCCCAAAGACATAGTTATTATGGTTTTCGACTATGCGAAACAAAATGGCTATCTTAAAATTTTAATCTGTTGACTTTTGGAAAAAAATTAGCGTGGGAGGGGGCCTATTTGCCCTCCAATTTTTTTATCACTTAAAAGGGCACTAGAACTTTTCATTTCCGTAAGAATGAGCCCTCTTGCGACACTCTAAGACCACCTGGTCGATACGATGACCCCTGGGGAAAAGAAAAAAACAACAACAAACAAACAAATAAACACGCACCCGTGATTTGTCTTCTGGCAAAAAATATGAAATTCCAAATTTTTTTAGATAGGAGCTTGAAATTTTTGCTATAGAGTTCTCTGATATGCCGAATGCGATAGTGTGATTTTCGTTAAGATTCTATGACTTTTAGGGGATGTTTCCCCCTTTTTTACAAAATAGGGCAAATTTTCTCAGGCTCGTAACTTTTGATGACAAAGACTAAATTAATTGGAACTTATATATTTAGAATCAGCGTGAAAATTCGATTCTTTTGATGTATCTTTTAGCATCAAAATTCCGTTTTTTAGAGTTCCGTTTACTATTGAGCCGGGTCGCCCCTTACTACAGTTCTTTACCACGAACTGTTTGATAAGAAAATAATTCGGTATTTCGGGGCTTCTGACATTATTACTCCTTTGCGGAAGTTAGGCTCAAAATTGAAAAAGGATTATATTTTTTCTCTGGGCCCATTCCACCTCTTAGTTCGTTTATTTTCCCGTTAGTTTTCACCTGTTTTCGCTTTATAGTTGTGTTATCTCTTAGCAGTTCTTTCGTTAGTTGAGTTATGGTTGTGGTATATATGTTTTATCGCTCGTATAGTTGTGTTATTTTCAAATTATACTCCATAATAGAGAGGCTCCGAACACCCAGCATTGTATATTAAGCTCTGAATTTGACGTTTTTTTCTAACGTGACCAGATTCGTCCTGCGCCCTTTTCATTGAATTTTTTCCCCCATGGCATATTTCTCCAAGGAAAGATCCTCCCACATAACCCCCTCCCTCAACCCTACCCCCAAAACCAAAAAAATCCCCCTGAAAACGTCTGTACACTTCCCAATAACCATTATAATATGTAAAAACTGGTTGAAGTTTGTAACTTGCAGCCCCTCCCCCAGGAACTGTGGGGGAGTAAGTCACCCCCAAATACATAGTTATTATGATTTTCGACTATGCTGAACAAAATGACTATCTCAAAATTTTGATCCGTTGACTTTGGGAAAAAAATGAGCGTGGGAGGGGGCCTAGATGCCCTCCAATTTTTTTGGTCACTTAAAAAGGGCACTAGAACTTTTCATTTCCGTTAGAATGAGCCCTCTTACGACATTCTAGGACCACTTGGTCGATACGATGACCCCTGGGAAAAAAAACAAAAACAAACAAATAAACACGCACCCGTGATTTGTCTTCTGGCAAAAAATGCAAAATTCCACATTTTTTTAGATAGGAGCTTGAAACTTCTACAGTAGGGTTCTCTGATACGGTGAATCTGATGGTGTCATTTTCGTTAAGATCCTACGACTTTTAGGGGGTGTTTCCCCCTATTTTCCTAAATAAGGCAAATTTTCCCAGGCTCGTAACTTTTGATGGGTAAGACTAAACTTGATGAAACTTATATATTTAAAATCAGCATTAAAATGCGATTCTTTTGATGTAGCTATTGATATCAAAATTCAATTTTTTAGAGTTTTGGTTACTATTGAGCCGGATCGCTCCTTACTACAGTTCGTTACCACGAACTGTTTGATTATGTACACCTGTTTGTTACGTAATATTGGATGATTTTTCTTCGAGATTTCTTTGGTTGTTTCGTAGTTGTTTACCTATGCAAATGTTTAAGAACCTAATGTACCAGGTAGGAAAAACCCTCAGGGCCTACCAGTCAAGTGGGGAATCCCTGGTTGTAAAAACAATCGATCATAGTCTAATGTTTACTTATCTTGATGACAATTTGCGTGGAATTTTGCACAAGTCATTTGTTTAGATTTCTTTGGTTGTTACGTAATTGTTTACCTATGCAGGTTACTATCCCTTATTCGCTGATGATACAACCTTGGTGTGTGCTGCCCCTACTGAACAACTGCTCATGTCAACGATAAATGCAGCAATGAGCAAAATATGTACATAGGTGCTTAAAATAAAGCACCTTGACCTGAATATAGATGAGTCAAATTGTGTTATTTTCTCTCGATCTCCAAATTTTTACCTTTGGTTTATGAGCATGATTTCGGAGTGGGTAACAAGGTTCACCAAATACTTCAGAAAAAAATGTTGATGAAATCCTATCATTTACAGATCATGTGAAGTCAGTTTAAACATATTTTCCCCCAAATGTTCTACGATTGTTATACTTTTTCCTGATTCACCCCTATATTTTGTATCGCTCGTCGATTTGGCTTAGTACTTTCCCTTCAATAGTTCGTCCAATCCGTGTGATCCAGAATAATGCTATCCGAGTTTTTTGTGGAGTTGGGAACCAGGAGTCTATGAGGTCTTTGTATAGAGAATTAAATATAATGCCTGCTGCTGGATTACGTGATTCTTATATATAAGTATTACAGTGATAGCCTTCCTGGTTGTTTTACAGGAATTTTTGTGAGAGGTCTGATGTTCACCACCACGTTACTCAGATACGAGGAAATACTAAGGTTTCTCGATTAGTTTCAAGTAGGTCTTCTTTTTCACTTAGTTACAGAGCTTCAAAACTTTGGAATAAACTGAGTATAGATATCAAGGAAATAGGTTGCTTTGGCCAATTTAAGTCTGATTTACGTGTGGAGTTGCTCGGTAGGTATACTTTTGAAACAGGTTAAATAAAATAAAATTTCCATACGTTATTCATTCGTAATATTTGTGTAATTTTTTGTTTTCTATTTTTTGTTGTCTTGGGGTCACGCACGGTAGTGTATTGTTTATGTTTTTTATGGTTGTTGGTTTCGGTATTTGGTCTCATTCTCCATATTCTCTCAATCTCCATATTTTCTCTTTTATTTTCCTTGAATTTAGCACAACCTCACAAGCTTAGCTTATGTTGTGCTATTGATTAGGCAATGTTTATTTCTAATAAAATTGGTCTACTACTGCTGCTACTACTACTATGCAAATGTTAAAAAGACCCGAGGGTGTAGGTAAACCCTCAGGACCTGCCAGTCAAGGGGAAAACCCCTGGATATAAAAAAAATTGATCATTGTCCAATGTTTACTTATGTAGGTGACATAGGTTTTTTGGTTTATACAAGTCTTTTGTTTATACTATCAAATTTATTTTCATTACTGCTAACAGACAAAGGTGTCTGTTGTATGGTCCTTTATTGATTTTTATGAGCAGCAAAGGGGTCCCGTTAAGGGGTTCCGTAACTCCCGTGCCATTTGAGCTATGCTCTCTGCCAGGAGTAGGTAACACTTATGTTACAATTATTGTAAATAATAAAATAACCTGAACCTGATCTAGAAACTTATTGATTTTCAACATCATTATGCAAGAGTTCTTTATTCTTATAGCAAGTAATGGACCGGGTAATTTTATTTGTCACTGGGGCTATGAATTCCACATCCAAACACGCAATTTAATCAGTCTAGCTTACAAGATGTCTCGTCAAAAAAAATTTCAAAAAGGATTTGATCCGAGCATTTTACAGATAAGATTTGAAGCACGTTAATAGATGTTCCCCCTCCAAAAAAGGGGTGAGTATAGTTAAATTGAAACTGATATAACTCTCTGTATAAAATGAACAACTAAAATCCCTTTCACTCCCATGTTATTGCATTCTTTTCTAGGTGATATAATTTGATTTCTCACGAAATATATGTTTTTATTCTAGATTTGTCCCTTTTTAATATAGGTTTAGTTTCCGTGAGCGGCTAGCTTCGTGCATAGGATTAGATAATTGGACAAATGAGCTCTTTTAACATCTGCTTTTTCCGGTAATTGACAATTTTTGAAGGTTTAACAAAATTAAATCTTTCTGTAAAATGATGTAAAAAAACGTGTTATATTTACATTAAATCTCTGGTTTTGAGGGGAGTGGAGGAGGCTATGACTACTATTTTCATATGAAAAGTGTGACTAGCTCTAATTTAAGTAGTCAATATTTATTTTGACGTGGGAGGGAGGGGACCTACTGTAAGCTATTAGGAAAACTAAAACAGCTATTTGAATTAAATTTAATTAGAAATATGCTGAATCTACACTCAATTATTCAAAAACTAAAAAACTCTATCACATGAAGTTGTATGATTGGGGAGATGGGTGACTACGTACTGGGTCATTAAAGTCGAATTTAATGGGGGATTATGTTAAATTAAGTTCAGGTTCTATCGAAAACTAAAAAAGAATTATTACAGGATGTTTGACAATAAGCTTCTAAGCTTAAATACTAGACAATGATATAGAACAGAGGAGAAAGTAAGCAGTCTCAAGCGGTATTAGGGCTTTGGGGTGAGCTATTTGGAAAACTAAAACATTTTTTTCTATTTCAGGAAAATCCTGAGCAAGAAGGGGTTCCTCCCCCAAAGAAAGCGAGGGTGTGCGATGATGTGGCCCATCGCAAGAATGTAACCATCTCTGCCCTACAAGGCGACAATGCGGGCACTTCTGCGCTACCCCAGACCCATGGCAACGATTTTGGGTTTTCCATATCCATGCAAAGCCACTGTGAGCAGATGGTAAGCCCTCTCGTAAGTGTAAATTATTTGAGAATCATAGATAGTGATATTTTACGAAAACCTCGACGGTTTATTATATGTTTTTGCAGTAAAAACTTATTGTTTTACGTAAAGGCTACGAGCCTCAGATAAATTTCTCCAGATAATATCGAGGGTTCCGGACCCACGTAATTTACACACCATTAAACACAGCCCCTAGTTCGATGCTACTGCTGGGGTCCTGGTCTTCAAAAATAAAAACAAGATTTCACCCCTATTCAAATAATATATTCCTGTTCGAGCTAAAACCGTACCTATTCAAAGGGGATATAACAAGGACGTAGGGGGTACTTTTCGTTAGTTCTGGTAGAGGAGGGGTCCTGGTCTTACAAAACATGGGGCTTTTCATTATTGTTAAACAGCATGTTCCTGTTCAAGCTAAAACTGTACCTATTTAAAAATAAAAATAGAGTGTTAATCATAGTTTTAAATTCACTTAGTGATATTTTTGCAGAGTAATCCTGATTTTTAATGTTATAATAAGAGAAAGTGTCCGAAATTTCACCTTTCATAGTTTTTTACAAAAGAAAAAAGAAGCCTAACCAAATATTATGTGTAACATCTCTTGAACAGCATTTTAGTGACAAAAAAATTGACGTTTTACACATGGTGGATTGCAGAAATAGTAAAATATCGAAAGAGTCCTTGTTTGCTGCCTGTTGGGGGTGGATTGAAGTACTGTACATCCTAATATAGGTTATTCACCACGATGAAAATAAAAAACCTCCCATTTGGGTCGACCAATTGTTGATCGATTTCCCTATGGAAGAACCTATGCAAATTGAACAAGGCTGACCAATTGTTGAAGGATTTTTTGCAAGATTTCCCTGCCGAAGAACCAAACAAACCCCCCCCCCTCGATTAGGTGAATTATTTTAGACTCATAATGAAATTTTAATGGAATGGGAAACCTTGTTCAATACTGGGGGAAGGGGTCTCCCCTGGGCCTCAAAAATAGAACCTTATGTCTTGCTTTCAACTTAATAATAGGGTTTAACAAAAGTTATTCTTTTTCAAGTGAAAATAAAGAGCGACATAAAATGACTAAAAGAACTTTTAAGAGAAAGCTGAAGCATTAAGGTCTGGGTTGGAGGAAATGGGGCAACTACCCTCATTTATGGAATAATTTCTAGGTCCTTGAACTTTCAGGTTCAAGGACTCAGAAATGGGTACCAACGTCACCTAGCCCCCAAATATCTATACAAGTGTTTGAATATTTTATTTGGGAACTGTTATGTACCTTGTCCGGTACCTCTGGGAGGGGCTTTACCCCTCGAAAACTTATAGACTAATAACAAATTCTTTTTCAGTCTAATATATTCTTCTTCATGACGAAATAATAAGTTTTTAAAAGGAAGCCCACCTAACTGTAATATCAACAGCTCAAGGGCCCTACAATGATTGCACGGATACTCCTAGCCTATCGGAATTTCGCAACAGTCTCTGTGCTAGTATGGGCCCCGAAAAAAGTGAGTGAAAGGGGTAAACTTATTTTGTGAACCCTTTTAGTGTAACTCCCCCCACTTTGACTTAGACTCTTTTGTGAGGAAAAATTTGGCCTCAACTTGAAATTCTTAAATGGTGTGTTTAACCAAGTGTCAAACAGCCAAGTCGAGAGGCTCCTAGATTAAGAGAATGACCAGTCCCCTCAGTGACCGAGAGAAGGATTAGCAGGACAAAGTAGAAGCGGTTCACCCCCTGTATTACCAGAATTTAATAATTAACTGCCTTGTGCAATGTTTATGTTCTTAGAGCTGAGTTAGGATACCCATTCAATGCTATCAAAGCTGGTAGCATCTAATCAGATCCAATTTACATAGTACACTCCTAGGTGGGCAAGATTTGAGCCCTTCTTGAAAAACAAATTCGGGTGAAGGGGTGGACGGGGGGAGGGGGCATTCAAGCATCTGTCGCGCAAAATTAAAAGAGAAATCAGGTGAAGTGCATCTGGATATATGCAAACGGAAATACAGACACTTAATCTGGACTGGCGTAATTTTGAGGGAGTTTTTCAGAATGGGTAGGGAGCATTTTCAATAAGGTACACCGCTAGAATGAAATGGGAAGTGGGTCAGTAGTTTATTTATCGAGAGTTTAGATGCTAATGTATCTAAACTCTCTTTTTAACTTTTTAAACTCTCTGTATCTAAAAATTATTTTTATAAAAAGAATTTTATAAAATATAATGCAAATTTAAATGGGTGTAGAGGTGTACCATGCTTATGTTTCCATACAGGCCACCAAGGGAGCATAAATTTTTTAACGGACCAATGAACTTTAAAAGATTTGTGATACAGTATTACAGTGTGACACATAATTTGAAGAGAGGGAGCTAATAGATAAAAAGGGTGTAATACATTCAGTGAGGGATTCGTCCATTGAATCGGTAAAACACTGGGTTTGGCTTCTCGACGATCTTGCTACAGAGCCCGATTCAGTTGTAAACTTTTTCCCAATTTCAAATATTAGTCAGGTTTTAATAGAAGGGAAATGCTATATTTCACGTAATAATTCTCCAATGTGTCTATCAGGTCTCCATACTGAATTAGAATCTAACAACCACTTCAAACACTGTTAGTGTCATGGGTGCCAATCTGTTGACCCGGTTTCAGGTGACAAAACCATCTTGCAGTTCAAGAATTTGCAGAGTGACAAAGTACTGTCGGACATAAAAGCTAAACTCACGGAGGTGTATGATTCATTGAGCTCGAATCAAGTTAAAGAACATGAAACCATTACAATCTCTTATTCCCATGCACAAAGAGATGATAGTAATACAATTTGAGACATTATGTGGGGGGATGATTGCGTGGGCGTGGCCACGGTTGCACTTATTAAAACTTCCAATAAGTCAATTACACGTCTGCGCAATGTTAATTACCCAGTGAGTCTATTACCAGAGGACGAGTTGGCTATTAAAAATAAGAAAATTTTGGAAATTTTAAAGAAACTTAAGTCGTAATTTTAATACGATGTATATAAGCTCCAACGGCCGAGTTTCAGTGTAGTATGGAGACACTGATTCACTCTCGTTAAAATTTAAACGAGACAATCTGTTGGACGGTTTGGAAAATGGTGAGTACATTAGCCCTCAAAAGGATTATACCAGCCATAACGTACTTCTCTCTAGAGAAAATTCAATAGTAGGCAGGAGGTGGGTCCATTTTTCTCAGACCATCTCCATCTCAGCAGTGTGTTTTTGTAGTTTTTTTTTATATATATTTTTATGTGTTTGTTCCGTGTTTGTGCAAGGCGGAACTATTGTCGTTTTAAAGAGTGTTTGATATTATGCTATTATTTTTATAATGCTTATATTGCTAATAATAATAATAATAATAATAATAATAATAATAATAATAATAACAAATTTTGGCAGTGAAAAACATACATTATTTTGTCAAAAATGACCAAGAACACATGCTTTAATTGAAAATTTGGCATCAAAGAAGAAGAAAAACAGCATAATATTGTAAAATTTATTAATCCAACTAAATTGTGGAAAATCAGTGCTCATAGATTATACAACATTTAAAAAATGGATTAATAATGAAACAGTGAGTTTGAGACCAATGTTTTAAGCTTTTTTATACAAAAAAACTATTTGGGAATATTTTTGTCATTTTCAAGAGCTCAAAAACTTGCAATTGAAGCACTTATTATATTTGTAAAGAACATAAAAAAGGCATCAAGGGGTATGTTCACTTTATTTGTAAATCAAAAATATGAACAACAAAAAATTTACCAATTATTAGTATAGCTGCATGATTTTCCCCTGGGTATGTAGGCTAAATGGATGGTCACTTATACCTGATCCTGTCCCTACTGTTTTTACTTGGTTGAAAAAAAATCCAAAAAAAGTTCCCATTGAAAAGGAAAGAGACCAAAAGTGAGATTGAATTTGTCATAGCTTGGAGGTGTGCCCCTTCAGTCTGTTTAAAGAAAACAGATTCATAATTGAAGCTTTGTTCATTTCAATCTTAGGGATGATCTACATTTGTGACACTTCATTAAATGGTTGTAAAGGGATACTTTTATTTATTTGTCTTGTTTGTTTTCTACATAGTTTTTTTAATCTTTAAATAGATATACATTTCTTACAAATTCATTAGTCATACCACATTTCCATTTGCAAGTTTTGACCTACTTCGTAACCCTGGTCTCAAAATTGCACATAAATTTATTGAAGCTAAGAAACATAGAACTCCTATCTGTTTAAAAGAAAATGGATGGACATAAGTAGGTTTTAATACACTAAAGTCCTAGGGCCATGGCAATTAGAACAAAACAATGAAGATTAACTTTAAAATGCTTGAGATTACATAAATATAACATTCACAAAGAAAAACCATTCACAAAATTTTACTTTTGAGCTCAGTTGCCAACCTGAGCAATTGCCCTAAATTTTTAAACCTTGCAAAACAGCCACCTCTTATGACCTACACTCTTGTCTGTACATCAACAATTCATTGAAAAGGAAGGACCACCTTACTGGCATTTCTTCCTTTGTCCTTATATTTAATAGGTTTAAAAGAAAGCTTCTATGGCTAAGTCAGAAGCCAAGTAAAGGACCAGGTGGTCCTTTAACCAGGAAGTGCAATAGGAAGCTAGGGGCCAGTCATCCTATGCTTTTGCATGTCCTTCCTGCTTACTGACCCCAGATTTCTCTAGGTAACCTGTTAAGTTTGGGCCAATTCTGGCTGAACTTACAGAGTCACATCACTGACCTTTGTCCCAAATCAAATAAACTGCTAATGCCAGGAATTAAACCTGTGCCATTTGGATAAAGGATTCTCAACCTAGAGTGCCAGCCACTTAGGAAGGAGCACACCTGTCACCAGAGAACAAAAATTATTTGGAAAAAGAAAATATTGAAAAAAAAAACAACTCAAGTCATAGTTGCTCCTTTTTTTCACTGCTGTCCCACAAACAATATGTATTTTATTAAGACAGGTATCAACAAAACTCCATCAGGGATTGTATTTACTTAAGATACAATCAACAATATGAATGCTTAGTTTTGTGATACTCTAGTCAAATAATAAAAAAGAGAAATTATATGTTCTATTTGTTTTCCACCAGCCCATTTGAGAAAAATCATTTGTGACAACAATACACCCATGGTTAGCTCAGAATCTCTCTAAAATGCTTTAAACAGAAGGAATTTTAAAAACAATTATACTGATCAGCAAGAAGAATATTAACATAACTCTCTAAACTTGGCACTTTTTAAGACAATTTTTAGCAAAGCAAATGCAAAACTTTAATGGTGTCCTATGTCATCTAAAACAAAAACATTAAAATGTGTCAGATGTATTTTGATATAAGAGACTTTTAGTCGAATCTATGAAATGAAGGGCCAGGTATTCCTTTACATTTTATACAACATGTAAAAAGAAAAATAGTTCAAATTTTTTCATAAAAGAAGAAGCTTGATGTAAAAAAAATAAATGTATTTTTAACAGAAAGCAACTGACATCAATGAAATCAAATAAAACAAAAATTCATGGAGAATAAATAATATAAGCCATATATTTAAACTATAATGAGGTGGCATAAAAGATTATTTCTAAAATTAGAAAAAAACAGTGTTATGGCTTAAAGTTCTGCTCAATCAATAGGAACTGTCTTTTCAGAACTAAGGCCAGAGAAAAAGAAACTGATAACCAAAAAATCAGGCACCCAAAAATTTCGACCCTCTAGAGGGAAAAGTATTAGAAGTAGGTACTTCAAAATAGCATCCTGGGACATACTTTAGCCTGTAGACACATCCCTGAAAGTTTCATTTTCCTAGCCTAACCTCTTTCAAAGATAGCCAAAAGTAGCCAAGGTAAAATTTTACCCCTACTTTACCTTAAAAATTCAGTTTAAAAGCAAGCTTAACAAATATAGACTATATAAAAGGCTATAGGTATTGGCCTAATCATTCTAATTTTTTTCAACTAAAAATTATAGGATGGTTTAGAAACTAGGCCTGTTTGATATAGTAATATTTGACTAACTCACCAATGTGATAGCTGCCTTCCTAAGAACCAACCTTTTTAATAACCAAAAAACTTTTCTTCTGACTCCTTATGAAGCTTAGCCTATGCAAGACGGGCCTAGAACACCAAAAACCCTTTAGATCCTAAGGAATATGCATAAGATTACAGGTCACTGATAAGCTAAGATTATTTCCACTATTTACTGTTTCCTTGTCATTTCTCTAGACTTACGATTTCACATGTTTATCCATTTAAAAAAAATATATATAACATTGGCGTCACTTGTCCTCAATCGGGGTTCGAAAGTGCAAGCCCACGGATAAGTAATCCTGAGCGTTCGAGAGGTTCCGAGTAACCTCTGACGTCAGAGTTGCGTTCGAATCGACTCGAAAAAGTCAACTTAAAAGTTGACTTTTTTCTCTGCTGCCGTTTTATTTAGTAAAAAGTTGACCTAGAAAGTCAACACAGAATTGCGAATCGAACGCTTCAATGGCAAAAAATTTAGAAATATGAAATTGTTTTTGTCTAAACACAAGGAAATTGTTAATAGGCCTAGTGGAAATAATCTTAGCTTTTCAGTGACCTGTAAGTAATCTTATGCATATTCCTTAGGATTTAAAGGGTTTTTGGTGTTCTAGGCCTATCTTGCATAGGCCAAGCTTAATAAGAAATGAAAAGAAAAATTTTATGTTGTTAAAAACGTTGATTCTCAGGAAGGCAGCTATCACATTGGTGAGTTATTCTAATATTACCAAATCTAACAAGCTTAGTTTCTAAACCAACCTATAATTTTTAGTTGAAAAAAATAAAAATTATAGGTTGGTTTGTAACTTTATATTATAGGTTAGTTAAAAACTAAAAATTATTGGCTTCTTTTCCCAGTAAAATTGGTGCAAACAGTATTACTGGCTTTCAAATAAAGTGGATATACCACTCCATGCCCTTTTTTATCCTCTTTATAAATATAATAATTGCTTCTACCACAAATTCAGATTTAAGCACTTTTTGACCTCTTAAAAATGACCTATATGTGGGGTCATTACAAATCTGTAATAGCTTAGAAACAAATTTGGGCTATATATTTGTACATCAGGGGGTGGGGGGTAAAGCATAGCATATATTAAATACGTAAACTAACCATTGGTGTATTTTTTTTTTTATGTTTGTGCTGTTGCACTGGTGATTTCTCTTCTCATTAAAATTCAATGTGCACAAACACATAAAAAGAAATATGGCAAAGATTAGTTTACTTATTTAATATATGCTATGCTTTACCCCCACCCCCCCCTGATGTGCAAATATATAGCCCAAATTTGTTTCTAATCTATTACAGATTTTTTATACCCCATATTTAGGTCATTTTTAAGAGGCCAAAAAATGTTTAAATCTGAATTTGCAGTAAAAGCGATTATTATATATGTAAACAGCATTAAAACAGGCATCAAGTGGTATATTCACTTTATATGAAAGCCAGTAATACTGTTTGCACCAATTTTACCCTTTTCCCTAGTTATATAGTCTGTATTCATTGAGATTGCTGTTTAAACTAGATTTTTAACATAAAGTAGGGGCAAAATTTTACTTTGGCTACTTTTGACTATCTTTGAAAGAGGTTAGGTTAGGAAAATGAAACTTTCAGGGATGTGTCTGCAGGCTGAAGTATGTCCCAGGAAAGTATTTTGAAGTACCTACCTCCATTTCTTTTCCCTCTAAATGGTCCTGAAATTTTGGGTTATCAGTTTCTTTTTCTCTGGCTTTAGTTCTGAAAAGACAATTCCTGTTGATTTGCCATACTGTTGTTGCCATAACACTGGGTTTTCTAAATTTAGAAATAATCTTTTATGCCACCTCACTATAGGTTAAATATTTGGCAGATATTATTTATTCTCCATGAATTTTTTTTTTATTGGATTTCATATGATGTCAGTTGCTTTCTGTTAAACATACATTTATTTTTAAAAATCAAGCTTCTTTTGAGAAAAAATTTGAATGATTTTTCTCTGAAAAATATCACTGAAATATAAAGTGATATAAAATATGAGAAATATATGAGTGATATAAATATCACTGAAATTTTCTCTGAAATATCACTGAAAGGGGATAGGTTAGGAAAATGAAACTTTAAGGGATGGGTCTACAGGCTAAAGTATGTCCTGGGAAGGTATTTCAAAGTACATATCTCTTGCTCTAGAGGGCCCTGACCCTTGATGACCTTCAAAAATAGGCTATCTGTGTTATAAAAGTGAAACCTTACTAAATAGATCTTCTGCTGAAATGAAGTACAACAAAGTTGTTCTCAGCTTAACAACTTTGCTCAATCCCAATTTATAAGGTTTTAAAGATATGAAAAAACATTTCCTAAATTTTGAAAAAAAAAAAAAAATGTTGATATGGCTCAGAATTCTACTCAAATGAAAGGAATTGAATTTTCAGAACTAAAGGCAGAGAAAAAGCAAATGGTACCTGAAAATTAAGGTAAAATGTTGTTTTGTCAAAATTTCAATAGGTATAGACCTGTCATGGAGTCAAATTTTAGGGCTCTCTAGAGGGAGAAGAAGTGGAGGTGGGTACTTTAAAATACCTTCCCAGGATATACTTTAGCCTATAGACCCATCCCTGAAAGTTTCATTTTCCTAACCTAACTTCTTTCTGAGATAGCAAGAAGTAACTCAACTAGAATTTTACCTTTTATCTGTCTGGTAAAAAACATCCTTCAAATTTTAGATATGCTCTAATTATATAGGGGCAAAAAAATTGCTTTTTAAAATTGCCATTATGAGGTAAGATATTAGCTAAAATGCCTGTATAAAGCAAACTAGCCTACCTAGGGAGTCAAAACACTTGAACTTGCTTGCTGCTTCTTCAACAGTGGCAAAAGGTCTGACAATGAGTAAAGTATAGAATTTAAGTCAGAAACGCCTTTTATGCTTTTTCTATTCTCACCAAAATAAAACACAAATCCCATGTTGACTTGCACAAAAACCTCAAGATAAGTTGTAGTAATTGGTCCTTTAGCCTGATGTAGCTGCTATTTGCTGCTATGAGTGCATAGTATATAATGGGAGCTTAAAATTGTCTTGGCAAGCTGCATGGTTGAGTATACAACCCTCTAGGCTATACTCTCTTTCTTTATGTGCATATTATTGTTTAAAAATGATCAAGCTTCACATTAATCTCCTTTCATGACCTATAGTTGAAATTTGCTAGGGAAATATTTATTCCACTAAAAACTCACCACCTATTTTTGAACTTCAATTATACAGCCCTGTTTTTTTTTTACCCCCCTTAAGCCTGTATCCAGTTTCTGATAGCCATTTAAATTTCATTTTGTCTGTTGCTCATTTCTTGTCAATATTACTGAGGGGCCACAGATAAGCACTAGAGTCCTCATTGATAAATAATATGTGCTTGTATATATATAGCTTGTTGCTACTTATTTTTCTCTGGGAATACAATGTTTGATGTGGCATAAACCAAAGAAAGGACCTGTAGGCCTACAGAAAAATATGTTAAGAAAACCGATTTTTATAATTGCACAATAATTATAGCTTACATAATTTTACATGCAGTCCTGCTCTACTTTACCCCCAACCCTCCTAATATAGAAATATATAGCTGAAGTTACATGTTACCTGTTGATTCTGCCAATCTATCGCTCAACCTTTAACTCCCTGTTAATTGAAGCAATTGCAACAAAGCAAGAATGGCGGAAAAGGCAACAGGTGACAGAATACATTGGAACTACATAATTTTGGCTATATATTTACACCTTAGGCAGGTTGGAGGTAAATTATAGTATAAAGATGCATGTTTTTCCCTTTGGTATGTAGGCTAAGTAGAAGATCACTTGTACCTGATGCTGTCCCTGTTGTTTTTAGTTGGATTGGAAACATCCAAAGAAAGTTTCCTTTGAAAAGGAAAGGTGAGATTGCCCAAAAGTGAGATTGAATTTGTCAAAGCTTGGAGGTTTGCCCCTTCAGTCTGTTTAAAGGAAAATGGATTCATAATTGAAGCTTTGTTCATTTCAATCTTAAGGGTGACCAATATTTGTGACAATTCATTAAATGGTTGTAAAGGGATACTTTTGTTTATTCATTAGTCTTCTTTGTTTTCTAACAGTTTTTTTTTTAATCTTTAAATTGATATCCATTTCTTACAAATTTTTATTGATACCAGAGGTCCATTTGCAAGTTTTCACCTACTTTGTAATCCCTGGTCTCACAATTATATTTAAATTTACTGAAGCTAGGACACACAGAACTCCTATCTATTTAAAGAAAATCAATGGATATAAGTAGGTTTTATTGTATTTAAGCCCTAGGGCCATGGCAATTAAAAACAAAATAAAGGAGATTAACTTTAAAATACTTGACATTAAATAAGCATAATAGCCACAAAGAAAAACAAATAACAAAATTATACTTCTGTGTTCAGTTGCCAACCTGAGCAACTGTCATAAATTTTTAAATCTTACAGAACATTCACCCCCATTACATTCACAAGCTATCTCTCATGACCCACAAATTTGTCCATACATCCACATTTCAGGGAAATGGAAGGACCATCACACTGGTATTCTTCATTTCTACTTATATTTAATGGGTTTGAAAGAAAGTTTCTATGGCTAAGTCAGTAGGCCAGTAAAGGACCTGGTGGTCCTTTAGCCAGGTAGTGCAATAGGAAGCTAAGGACCAGCCAGCCTATTCTCTTGCATGCCCTTCCTCCTTACTGTCCCTAGATTTCCATCTGTACTCATTTAAAGTTGGGCCAATTCTAGCTGAAGTTAGTCATATCACCAACCCCTATCCAAAACCAAATAAACTGGCAATGCCAGGAATTAAACCTATACACCTTGGACAAAGCATTCCAACCCAAAGCGCCTACCACTTAGCAAGGAACACAAATTTGACCAGAGAACAATAATTATTTGAAAAAAAAATTGCTATAGTTGTCCCACTACTGTCCTATAAATGCTATAGGCCCATTTTATTTAGACAAATCAATTTAAGACAGGTATCAACAAAACTCCATCAGGTATTGTATTTGCTTAAAATACAATCAAGCTATGTGAATGCTCAGCTTTGTGATATTCTAGTCTTGAAATAATAAAAAAAAGAGAAAATTTATATTTTCTATTTATTTTTCACCAACTCATTTGTGACAGCCAAATGCCCATGGTTGGCTTAGAACCTCTCTAAATGCTCTGAAACAGCAGGAACTAAAAAAAAAATTATACTAATCAGCATTAAACTGTCCCTTAAATTTGAACACGTGTATTTAATTTGAAAATGATGCTACTGCTAGTCAGGTTACTGTGCTGTTCCCACTGGCTCTACTGCAGTTAAAAATGGGCAGTTACCACGCAGTAACTGCAGTTACTGAAAAACCATCAGCTGGAACACACTCATAAGCAATTATATCTGTATATTATATCAATTATATATCTTATATTATATTATTATATTATATATATATACATAAGCAATTATATCAATTATATCTTATAGCAATTATATCTGTAAAGAACATACAAAAAGGCATCAAGTAGTATATTCACTTTATTTTTAAGTCAAAATATGAAAAAAAAAAAAATAAACTCCCAACCTACCTAATTTGCTAATATATAGCCCAAATTAAAAATTTTAAATGTATTTTGCAACCTTTTAGCCTACTTATTTTTCCAGTTCTTGTTTTGCCACAGTTGCTTCAATTATCAGGTACTATGGTTGAGGTATAGATTGGCAGAATCAATAGGAAATATGCAATTTCAGCCTTAGATTTCCATATTAGGAGGGTTGATGCTAAAGTAAAGCAGAGCTGCATACTTCTCTAGTGCTTAAATATGACCCCTTAGCAATATTGACAAGAAATGAGTAACAGAAAAAATTCAATTTGGACTAAATGGCAATCAGGAACTGGATACAGTCTAAAGGGGGCCAAAAACAGGGCTGTATAATTGGAGTTCAAAGAACTCCAATTATACAGTGATTTTAAAAAAAATCACTGTATATAAGTGATTTTTTAGTGAACTAAACGCTTCCCTTGCTAATTTAGGACTTTAAATTGATTAGCCTACTGGAATTTACCTATTCTATGCAATTGAAATATTTTACCTTTCCAGATCATTAAGACAATCCATCACAATAAAAAAAAAAAAAATATCCAAGGCATCTTGAATGGAATGACTAAAAGAAGACAAATGAAAATCACAATTTGCAATCTAACAATTAAACTTCTGGCCACACAAATTGTATTAGGATACCCAGCTCTGAAATAAGTGCTCAAGTAGCTTTGCAGTAACTTTAACTAATATTGCAATAACTTTATAAGTTTTTTCTTAACCATTTTATTATCTACCTATCCCCCCACCCAGTAAAAGATAAAACCCACCCACCCACACAAGAAAAAAGCCAGTTTTAACAAGGATAATAACATAGTTTCTAAGTCTATTTTAGTGCAACCTACCCAACAACAAAAAATCTGGCTCAATAACTCACCACACTGGTACACAAAAGTGGTGCCTTCATCCTGGATCCATCTGAACATATCCAGTTCCAAAAATTGTACACAATTGTACACGTACACATACTCCATGATTACCTATAATTGAAACTTTTGCCCTCTTTCCGAGTTAACTTGAGACGAACGTACAAAATGTAAAAGTTGTTAAAAGTCAACTTTTCATTAACTTTCAGTCAACTTTTACAAATCGAACGCTAAAAGTTAACTCGGAATCACAAATAAAACGTCAGAATGCTGGTTTCAGTCAACTTGGAATGTGATTCGAACGCAACACAGGTAAGTCCCATAAAACGCTTGGATTAGCCAGATATGTAATCGGACAAGTAAAAGAATTAATTTTAGTAAAGGGATAATTTTGGCACGTAAAAGAAGAAGTTAAAGCAAGGCTTTTAAATTCTTATTCCGCGTGGTCTTAGTACATTTGAAATGCCCAAGAGAGGAAACAATGGACTGCCGTATCATCTGTCAAAGAAGTTTGGACTGGGTGATAAATCAAAATCCATAAAAAAGAGGGAACAGAAGAAAAAAAATGTTAAAGTTCAAAAGACAAAGCCCACTGATGAGCAAGTTTTAGTTAGGGCTGAACCAGAAGAAATTTCAGTGGTGCCAAACACTATTCACAGGGTATGTCATTCCTTTTTATGATATACAGTTGATTTGATAAAGCTCTGGAAGGGGTGTGCCTTGCTGCTCTGAAAAGCACTTGAGTTAGGAGAATGACATTTTTTGGGGGGGGGGAATCCATAGCCTATGTTTCCAAGTTTCTGTCTCTACTGTTTCCCTATGGCTGTCTTTAAGGTTCTATAAATTGAATAAAATGTAGCTCTTGGCTATAGGCCTACTCTTTTACCCTTATTCTAAGGAAAAAAATTCCATAAGCCTAGGCTAAGTATTTTTTTGGTAGGTTAAGAACCCCAGTACTCAACCACCTGATCACTAGCCTATTTTGACACTTAATCCACTGTTAAACCCTAATATACCACCTAGAAACTTGTTTTTTTTTTCACTGTTGGATTTGCCTAGACTACTGCACTATTGGATTTGTATAAGGGGCTACTTTTTGCTATCTTAGAAAGCTTTTAGGTTAGGAAAATGAAACTTTCAGGGATAGATCTGTAGGTTAAAGTATGGTTAAAATTCAATCAATGTTCCTATTACCTGAACAATTGTTTAGGGTCATGAAACTATTGTTAATAGATGCATTTTGACTTTTTGAACATCTTTTCTCTCTTGCAAAATTTCTGCAAACTCACCATAATGGAGTTATTATATATGTGCACATTAAGTGGGGGGGTAAAGCATAGCATATATTAAATATAGCAATGGTTAGTTTATGTATTTAATATATGCTATGTTATACCCCCAACCCCCTAATGTGCAAATATATAGCCCAAATTTGTTTTTAAACTATTAAAGATTTGCAATTTCAAATATCTGATCAATAGAAATGATTGCAATTCTATATGTGTAAATACAGGATATTTGGGCCAGAATAATTCCATAATGGTGAGTTTTTAGTAGTTTAACAAGAGAGAAAAGATGTTCCATAAGTCAAAATGCATCTATTAACAATAGTTTTATGACCCTAAACAATTGTTCAGGTAATAGTAACATTGACCTAAAATTCTACTTTAGTGACTTCTTGCTATCTTGGAAAGGGGATAGGTTAGGAAAAATGAACCTTTTGGGGATGGACATACAGGCCAAAGTATATCCCAGGAAGGATTTTAAAGTACCCACCTCTACTCCTTCTCCCTATAGAAGGCCCTGAAATTTGTCTACATTACAGGTCTATACCTATTGAAATTTTGACAAAACAACATTTTACCTTAATTTTCAGTTACCAGTTGCTTTTTCTCTGCCTTTAGTTCTGAAAATGCAACTCCTGTTGTTTGGGTAGAATTCTGAGCCATATCAATGTTTTTTTTCAAAATTTAGGAAATGTATTTACATATCTTTAAAACCTTATAAATTGGGATTGAGCAAAGTTGTGAAGCTGAAAACAATTTTGTTGTACTTCATTCAAGCAGAAGATCTATTTTGCAAGGTCAGTTTATGTCATTTCAAAGATCTTCAAATATATTTCCTAAATTTAGGAAAAAACCATTGATGTGGCTTAAAATTCTACTCAAATAAAAGGAATAACTTTTTCAAGACTAGAATCAGAGAAAAAGAAACAAAAAAATAAGGTAAAACATTTTTTTGTATATATTACTATGAATGTCTGAAATCTGGTTAATGTCAAAATTTACTAGTGAATGTCCTAAATTCCTTTTTCTCTGCTTGGATTCAATTATCTTTGCAAATCAGTTTTTTCAGTCTTGTGCAAGCTTTTATGATAAAAGTTTGGTTAGATTGCATTAGGTTATAAATATCAGAAATGGGTTAAAACTTAGTTTAACCCAACCTGCCACAATTAAGCCTTGAATAATACTAAAACAATTGACTGGCAACACCAACTAAATCCAAAGAGAAAAAATAGTATTTTGGACATTCACAAGTGAATATCAACATTGTCAATTTTGGACATTCACAGTAACATCAAAATTCCAATAGGTACAGACCTATCAAGGTGGCAAACTTATAAGACTTAGAAATCAGGAGAAGGTTAACATAGAAGTTTGGCAATCCCTTCCCTGAGGATGTTTTTGGCCCTATATTCATTACAGAAAAACATACTGTATATCACAAAGAAAGAATTAAGTTGTTTCAATGTTTTATATATTATAAAGTTTATGTGGGACTATAAGGTGGGGTAGTCATCATTTTATTTATAACCTGTCATGAAAAAAAGAAATCAGGCAGGGCCTAGAAAAGACAGTATAAAAAGAAAGAAAAATACTTCAACAACAACAAACATGGGACAGGTAGAAATAACCAAAGAATAGAAGAATTCTGGCATTCAGTATAAAAATCTCAAGCATGCTTCTCAATAACCCCAGTTGGGCTTACCAATCAATACTTTCTATTTTTTATTCAGTGGGAGGTTTATTCTTATTTTGAGCACAATTTTTTACCTATTATGGGGCCTGTTGAAACTACATGTCATGATTTCTGAGCATCAAGGCCATTCAATTATTTCCACAAAAAAGGAGCTCTGCCTATGCCTCTGAACGCCTTGTCTGTGTTGTTTTCGAATTTGGGATCTCTCCCCCTCGAATTCATGTGTATGAGCATGCACTGTTTAAGTAGAGTGAGTGGTGTAGTTTGAGGGAGGGGACAGTTGCCGCCCAATAATTTAGAGAAAAAATTGTTATATTGCCAATGCTCATTGACTCTCCAGATCTTCCCCTCCCCCCAATAAAAATGCTAGAGCTACATCCCTAGATAGAGTCAGGGTGGTAATATAAAAAAGGAACACCTTTTTGTATTGGTTCTGCTCCCAAACATGCATAATTTGTGTGGTGACTCTTACTATAAATGCACTCATCTTAAGCTGCCTGAGGCTGACCTCATCAGTACCCCTTCTCAATCTGTTTGAAGCTCTACATCAGTTGGATAATATTCACACTGTGTTATCATTTTATTTGTTTTTCAATAAAATCCAGGATCCTGACATTATCACGTGCCTTTCTGTGCAGGCACTGTTTGAGATGTTTGCTTTGAATATTTCTTTTCAGTATTTTTTGGTAACAGTGAAATTTATAAAAGTTTACCCTCTTTTCCAAGGAGTAGGATTATAAACTTTGAGATTGGATTTGCTCTCATTCCTGAGAAATTTTCAAGATAAGCCTCTAATTAAATCCTCCTAATTCTTTAACCTATGCCAATAATAAAATTGTTTTGTTCTTTTATATTCTTTAAATGTGTTTTGTAAAATTTGCAAATAAAATTCCAAATGTTTCAAAATATAAAATTTGCAAATATTCTTGGACTATCAAAACTGTTGAAATAAAGGAATATTTACCTAAAATCTTATGTGCATTTTTGCATCATAAAGTTGTTGGTCGCCTGTGTTGTCTCATTTTATTGATATACTAGTGTTGAAATGGTCTCTTTTTGTATTAATTTTTTGTTTTGTCAGGTCACCATTCTATGTTTTTTTTTCTAGTCACTTCAGTAATTTTTAACAGCCCATTCTTTCACATGTAATTTTGTCACCACATAATGTAGAGGAATTCATCACATATGCTTTTTCCAAACATAATCTAAGATATTTAACTCAAAAATGGTTTATCCCCCCCCAAAAAAAACTTTATGAATCTACTGCTCTTTAGGGGCCTCCCCAAGCCACTCAGTATGTTTCCTAGTGGCAATAGGGGAACACCCCACAGATGTATTGGGTACCTCCATAGGAGGCATGGACCAAGGGGGACCTTGTCCCTGGGTGTCCATAATAGAAACCAGGGCACCCTTACCTGAAGCCATAAATATAGTTTGAGGAGGAAGAAGGCCCCTCAGATGTACACTCAATATCGCTCTCCAGCAAGTCCACAAATCCCATGAGTTACAAACCTTCACACCATTGTGGGAGGATCCTCTATAGGAGGACAAGTACAGCAGGGTGTAAGATCCAGATCTATGGACAATGGCCTGTGCAAAGGGCTACCTCAACCCTTTTAGGGTACCTGCAAAACTGGCTAATTTGTCTACTGTGGACTGCCTCCCTGTAGTAGCATAATATTTATAGCCATGAATATATAATGAGTTGGAGATAATAGGCTTGGGACTGTCTTTGCAGGATTTCAACTCTTGTTGATAAAAAATATTGTCAACAGCTGAAAACCATGTTGTAACCAAGATGGGTCCAGGATTGCCCAAAGCCTCCATTCATACTGGAAGTGCTAGGGACTTCTGGCTGTCCAGTTCTAAGCCGGCTTAAGCGCTTTGGTGTAGACTTGAGAAGATATGCTGATCTCTGTCCTGCAATGGTATCTGGGATCATTGCTTTTTCTAAAGCCAAAATAATTTCAGTGATTTAAAGAACATGAAAATTGGAACTTAGAATGTTACAATGTTAAAAAATGACTATTGTATCAATATTTTGACTGATGAATTCATAGAATTCAAACTGGACTTACTAGAAGTTTCAGAAACTCATATCACAGGGGTAGGAAGCATGAAATTAGGTGATATAGAATTTGTTTAACTCAAGGCAGGAAGGATGGGGTACATAGAAAGGGATTAGGGCTCATGATGAATAAGGAATCTGCTAAGTCTTGTTTAGGCTGGGAAGGTATTAATAATAGGATACTAATTGCTCATTTATGACTAAAACGTTCAGGGTATCAGTTATAGTAGTATATCCCCCTGTTAAACCAACTGACAGAGATACTAGTGCCTCAGATGAATTTTACTTACAGTTACAGGAGCAAATGGACAGGGTCTCAGGTAGGAATATGATGTTTTTACTAGAAGATTTTAACGCCCAGGTGAGTAGAAATAGGGATAGACTAACATAGGTAAATTTGGTGTAGGAAAAGAAAACAGTAATGGCTACAGACTTTTGCAATTTTGTAGGTATAACAATCTAGCTATAACCAATATGGTGTTGGGTCATAACATGGCCCATAAGTTGACATGGTATTCATGTGATGGTAAGATAGCAAACCTTATTGATTATGTTATAGTAAACCCAAGACTGGCAGGATCAATACAAGATATTAGGGTATACAGAAGTACTGTTATTGATGTTAAGAATAAAGATCACCATCTAGTAGTGTCAAGGGTTAATTTAAAGCTGAAATTTTGGAATGGTAACTACCTACTGGGAAATTATGATGTTGGTAGACTCCAGGATGAGAATTTGAGAGAAATTTTCCAGGAACAGTTGAATACTAAAATGTAGAGTTTAAAATTTGACAATGTGGAAGATGGTTGGAATAATTTTAGAAAAAAACAATTTGTGAAATTTCTGATGGTGTGTTAGGGAAGAAAGTTTTGACTTCAGCTAAAAATATTAGTGAAAAAGCTTTATGTTTAATCGAGAGGAGAAGGGGTTTGTACAAGAACTATCTGGGTGATAGATCCTTTGAAAACAAAAGGAATGTAAAGAAAGCGGAGAATGTATTAAAACATGAACTAAGGAGGTATAACGTGGAGGCCATGGATAAAATTGCCAAGGAACTGGTAGATGCAACTAGATAACATAATAGTAAAATATTGTACTGGTATATTAATAAATTGAGAGGGTAATTTTCCTGGAAAGTTTCTTTGGGAAATCTTAACCCCCCGATTTTCTAGCTTAGATTCCTGTACGTTTTAAGGTTCGACTTTGGGACGCAGCCTCTTTAACTCTTTAAGAAAACGAAGTTTTTTTCATATTTGTGAAAAAAAAAAACTGCCCGATAAGGGACTTGAACCCTTGACCCGAGGATTAAAAGTCCCACGCTCTACCGACTGACCTAACCACCTGCATGTGTGTAAATATAACTTTTAAAAATTTCAAATTAACATGGGCTCTTATGGAGAAATGGGTTAATTAAGTGGCTAATGCGTGGTTTCTGGAAAACAGGGAAGGAGTTATCGGATCGAGCTGAAATTTCGCGGATAAGCTCCTGGGCCGTAGGGGACCTTAACTTGCGAATTTCAGCCCAATCGGACAACGTTAAGGGGGGGGGGTCGAAACTTTCGGGGGGTTAAGATTTTCCTACGAAACTTTCAAGGGCACTTACTCGGAGAATTCCGCATCGAATGAGTCTTCGTACACCCAGATCCGATGTCGGCTGTGACCTGTAGGCGTCGAGAAAAAAAAAGAATATGAAACTTAAGTGGCTATGCGTGGTTTCTGGAAAACAGGGAAGGAGTTATCGGATCGAGCTGAAATTTCGCAGATAAGCTCCTGGGCCCTAGGGGACCTTAACTTGTGAATTTCAGCCCGATCGGACAACGTTAAAGGGGGACTGGGGTTGGTGGGTCGAAACTTTCGACCAGATTTTCCCCATGAAGGAAAAGTCGGAGGGGGATGAAATTTGGCAGGTTTCTTAGTTGGAGCTCGGGCTACGAAATGCATCCCTCTGCGACCACTGGAACCGAAGATCGCTTAACATTGTCATGGTTCGCCTCTTTATAGAGGCACGAGTGTGCCTCCTTGACCAGACAAATATATTAAAGTGATTAGTGCTATGTACAAGAATGATACTGCTATGGTTAAAGTAGGAAATGAGGTTAGCAGCTGGTTTTGTATTAAATCAGGAGTTTAGCAAGGTTGTGTTCTATCCCCCTTTATAAGGATCATTTTGATGGACTTTGTCTTAAGGAGCGCAGGAAAGGCTATGCGAGTCCGCAGAACCAAATGGCAAGGAAAAACTCTCCTGGACTTTGACTATGATGATGATTCAAGCATCCTTGATGAAATTGTGAGAAAAATGAATAAAATTTTTAGGTTTTCTCGGTTCACGGTGCTAGAATAAGTTTGAAAATTAATGTTAAGATGACTAAGGCTAGGAAAAAGTGAAGATGAAAAGGTGACGTTGGGTAACGAAAAGATTGGCCAGGTGGGCAGCTTTACTTACCTTTTGAGTATGATTACTAAAGATAGTGGGATCAGTGAAGATGTTAAAAGTAGAATAGCTAAGGCTCAGGGTGTTTTTTCACAGTTAAAAAAGTTTGGAAGAATAGGAAGATAAGTCTGCAAACCAATATTAGAATATTGGAAGGTACAGTGATGACAGTGGTCAATATTGAAAGTACAGTGATATATGGCTCTGAAGCATGGGTGCTCTGAAAAGCAGATGAAGATTTACTAGATGTTTTCCAGAGAAATTGCTTATGGATTGTTCTGGGTACCTGGCTGACTGACTGTATTTCAAACAGTATGCTTTACAAAAAATGGGCTTCAATCCCGCTTTCTAGGGCTATAACAAAAGTAAGGTTGAGATTGCTAGGGCAACTTCTACAGATGATGGATGATAGATTGTCAAAGATCTTCCTTTTTAGCCAACCATCTAGGGCTAAATGGAAAGCTGGTCGTCCTCATATGAGTTGGGAGAAAAGAAAGATTTAAAAGAAATTTGAACTCCCTGGGAGGGTGTAAAGTGGGAGGCTTTTAATAGATTGGGATGAAGGAGTGTGTTTAGCTGTGTTGACCTTAGGCTGCTTGGTGCTGTGGTGAGTTGTTAGTAGCAGTAGCATTATAACTGAAAACAGTGAACTCACTCAGATACAAAACATTTGAAGTCAGGTTTGCATATGCATCCCATATCTTACAAGCATAACTTTTCAACATCAGGTTTGCAGTTTCTTTCATGTTTGCTCCAATGGGCATATGCAGCCCATATCTTACAAGCATAACTGTTCAACACCAGGTTTGCAGTTTCTTTCATGTTTGCTCCAATGGGCATATGCAGCCCATATCTTACAAGCATAACTTTTCAACACCAGGTTTGCAGTTTCTTTCATGTTTGCTCCAATGGGCATACCCAGGTATTTAAGCAAAAGGAATTTAAACCAATAGAAATTTTGAAATTCTAATTCCTTTATAGTTAAAAGGCAGAACAACTGTTTTATCAGTGTTAAAACTCAAACCAATGTGCTCACGCTCTTCTCGGAGAAGCTCAAAATTTAAAGAGCATCATTGAAAGCACAGGAAAGGTTCAGTAAGTCATCTGCAAACCTAACTAGCAAGGTATCAACTCCTTTGAAGATAAATGTACAGTTTAACTGATCCTGAGCACCAGTAACACATTTATTGCACAAAAACTGGAGCAAGTCAAAGCTCCATGGCACACAACTTTCAGGATCCTAAATAGCAGACTACCATCTTTAATTCTAACTTTCATATGTCTATGTCTTTGACAAATAATTAAAATGGTGTAAGCACCTTTCCTATGAGAAAGAAAAATGAGGGAATGATGGACAAGACAAAACATGTACCGCTAGACAGCTTTAAAAGTGTTAGCTTTCTGTCGAATTAGTCAGGGGCAAATCTAAGCAAAATCTGGGGGAGGCCTAATGTGACAAGGGCGCCATAAACAAAATCTTGGGGGGGGGGGGGGGGCAAATGTGATAAAGCTACCAATAATTGGCCAACTTGACAAATATATCCAAAAAAACAGGGATTGTGGGTGCCAAAAATCCCCCATGGATCTGCCAGTAGTTACAGTTGCTTTGGGAATTAACAGGCTGTTGGTGTTGAATTTTTACATACAAAATCTGTTGTCAAATTTAAGATAGTAGTTTTGCTTATCTTTTTTCATACTTCCATGCAGGAAATATAAAATATGACAAAAATACAATACTTTCTGGAAGTTTCATAATTTTAAAACAACTAAAAGAATAATCTTAAAAAAACTGAGCTTTTCAGCAATGAATAGATGTAATGTGGAGTCTGGGTTTCCATTGTAACCCACCTTCTCCCAGGCAGGTCCACATGGCTTTTTTATGTCTGTGGTACTTCAGGAACCAATCTTAACAATGAATCCCCCCCTCAAAATTTGTATAAAGGACAAATTCTATTTGTAAATAATAAAAACTATTAAAATGCTCCTGATTCATAAAGAGGAATTCATAAAATGAAAATGAGCCAATGATCTATATCACTTTTAGACATGGGCACCATCAGCAAGGGGATGGGGAAGGGGGGATATCTCCCTGAGAAAAGGAAAATAAAAGAGAACTTCACTTTGAGAGTTTATTTGCTTCTCTAATGTATTTAAAATGAAATCATTTTTAATTTAATGACAACAATACTACCTGATAACCCTTTTAGAGTGCTTAAATCGATTATTATCCTTCCTATTCAACAGAAACCTGCCCCCCCCCATGGGGACATTTTCCGGTAGTGCCCTTGAAATTAGAGTAGTGCCGAAGGTAAGTAATGTAATTAAATCAGTGGAAAGTTACTTGTCTAAATCACAGCTTTACTTAATTGAGTCATATTTACCCGCTTGGGACATTTTTAGGCCACACCTTTTGACAGGATTTAAACCAGTGGTGTCAATTCACAAATATTAGGGGGGGGATTTTTTTGTTTTTTATTTCTTTAATAAATATACCTAAAAAGACATTTTTCAAGGAAAACGCCCCAAAAAAGTATTTTGCAAAATCTAGAGGGGTACATACCCCTCTCCCAATCAACACTGGTTGTTTACACCCCCATCTCGTCTGTGGTCTTCCCTGAATGATTTCACTGAATACAGTCTGTTTGAAGTAATAACAGTGTATCAAACAGTTCGTGGTTACGAACTGTAGTAAGGAGCGACCCGGCTCAATAGTAAACGAAACTCTATCAAACGGAATTTTGATGCTAAAAGATATATCAAAAGAATCAAATTTTCATGCTGATTCTAAATTTTTTTTTTTTTTTTTTTTTTTGGTTAGCTACTCAAATATAGAGTTCATTGCCTCAATGCATCTAAGAGTCCTATTTACCTGACACAAAAGTTGTGCATTCAACTTGAATTAATGTTGACAAGTTGGCAAGTTTTCAATTTTTTTCTCTTTAAACGTTTATTATATCTTTTAATGATGGAAATTTTTCTCAATTATCAATATGTTCCTTATTATGAGAAACTTATTTTTGAAAAAAAAATGTTGAAATGGAAATAACTAACTTTCTTTTATCTGCCATCTGTTTGTTCTTCACTTACAATCTAATTTGGTTAATTTATTGGGAATATATGAAACACAACTATGACAAAATATAGGGAGGAATAAAAAAATTACAAGAACACATGAAATCCAGTGTAAAATATTATGCGCACGAATTGTTAGAAAATAACAATGTATAAAATCCCCAAAAAGTATATTGAATAGTGAAATAAATATATACAAAAATGAAACCACTATACAGCACTACATATGCAATTTATAAGAAAATAACAACGTATAATATAATCCCCAAAATGTTGTTTGACTAGTGACAAAAATGTGGGAAAGAAAGAGAGAGAAGAGAAAATTTGTGAAGCACAAGTGGGAGCTATTTTGTTTGTTTTTCTTTTTTATTATTCTTTGTTACTTTCCATGGAATCAATTTTGTTTGTCTCATTGAAAATAACTAATTTTCTTTGTCTCAGGGGAAATGGAGGAACAAGCAGAGGGTACTTGTGTTTGCAGCAAGGGGAATCACTCATCGAGATCGTCATTTAATGCTGGATTTGAAGAACATGTTTCCACATTCGAAATCGGAATCAAAAATGGAAAAAAAAGATCCACATCTTGTTGTTAATGAGGTAAGCTGAGTATGTTCATTTTCCCATTCATTTTTACTATGCAAAATATCAAAATATTAAGCTTTGGGTGTGCTATTTTACTGTTGTCTATGGTTTGACAACAATAAATTAAAATTAAGCTATGGTATTTTATTCCCCCCCCCAAAAAAAAAGCTTTATGCGTCTACTGCTTTTTAGGGGCCCCTCCAGGCCCCTCAGTGCATTCCAAGGTGGCAATAGGGGAACGCCCCACAGATGTATAGGGTTCCTCCATATGAGGCACAGACCAAGAGGTTTTTTTAAGTTTATGGTTTTTTAAGTTATAGACCAAGGGGGTTTATGGTTTTTTTTTTGCACTTAGTATTAATCAAGTGACATATAGCAATCACAAATTCTGTCGGTCGGTCTGCCGTTCCTGGTTTTGCTACTTTAGGCACTTCCAGGTAAGCTAGGACGATGAATTAGAAATTGATCAAATTCGATGAACTAGAATTAGAAATAGTCGTTTTCCCGATTCGACCATCTAGGGGGGGGGAGTGAGGGGCCTGTTAATTGGGAAAAAATAGAAAAAATGAAGTATTTTTAACTTACGAACGGTTGATCAGATCTTAATGAAATTTGATGTTTGGAAGGATATCGTGTCTCAGAGTTGTTATTTTAAATCCCGACCGGATCTGATGACATTGGGGGGGGGAGTTGGGAGGGGGAAACCTAAAATCTTGGAAAACACTTAGAGTGGAGGGATTGGTATGAAACTTGGTGGGAAAAATAAGGACAAGTCCTAGATACATGATTGACATAAACGGAACGGATCCGCTCTCTTTGGGGTAGTTGGGGGGGGGGGGTTAATTCTGAAAAATTAGAAAAAGTGAGGTATTTTTAACTTACGAACGGGTGATCGGATCCCAATGGAATTTGATATTTAGAAGGATATCGTGTCTCAAGCTCTTATTTTAAATCCCGACTGGATCTGGTGACATTTGGGGGACTAGGGGGGGGGGACCTAAAACCATGGAAAACGCTTAGAGTGGAGGGATCGGGATGAAACTTGGTAGGAAAAACAAGCAGAAGTCTTAGATACGTGATTTACATAATTGGAACAGATCTGCTCTATTGGGGGGTGGGGGGGTTAATTCTGAACAATTAGAAAAAATGACGTATTTTTAACTTACGAAGGAGTGATCGGATCTTCATGAAACATCATATTTAGAAGGACCTCGTAACTCAGATCTCTTATTTTAAATCTCAACCGGATCCAGCGTCATTGGGGGGGGGGGGGGCAGTTGGGGGGAGGGACCGGAAATCATAGAAAATACTTAAAGCGGAGAGATCAGGATGAAACTGGATGGGAAGAATAAAAATCTTTCTAAGATACTTAACTGACATAACCGAACCGGATCTGCTCTCTTTGGTGGAGTTGGGGGGGGGGGGGGGTAATTTGCAAAAATGAGGTATTTGTAACTTACGAAAGGGTGACCAGATCTTAATGAAATTTGATATTTAGAAGGATCTTGTGCTTTAAAGCTCTAATTTCAAATTTTGACCAGATCCTTTAACATTGGGGGGAGTTGGAGGGGGAAACCGGAATTCTTGGAAAACGTGAAAATTGGGGTATTTTTATCTTACGAATAGGTGATCGGATCTTAATGAAATTTGATATTTAGAAGAAATTCATGTCTCAGAGCTCTTATTTCAAATCCCGACCAGATCTTTTGACATTGGGGGGAGTTGGAGGGGGAAATCTTCTACATTCGAAATCGGAATCAAAAATGGAAAAAAAAGATCCACATCTTGTTGTTAATGGTAAGGTCTGTTGTTAGAGGTAAGCTGAGTATGTTCATTATCCCATTCATTTTTACTGTGCAAAATATCAAAAAAATTAAGCTTTTGGTGTGCTATTTTACTGTTGTCTATGGTTTGACAACAATAAATTAAAATTAGGCTATGGTATTTTATCCCTCCCCCCCAAAAAAAGCTTTATGAATCTACTGCTTTTAGGGGCTCCCCCAGGCCTCTCAGTGCATTCCAAAGTGGCAATAGGAGGGATCGGGATGAAACTTATTGGGAAAAATAAGCAGAAGTCTTAGAATACTCATTTTCACCCATTGTGAATTTAAATTTCTCAGGTTGTTCTCTTGATCTTGTCTCATTTGATGGTCCAGTTTGTTCATTTTGAGCGAGTATTAATATACGTCTCTGTCCTCTATGTATAATGAAACTGCTAAAAATTCCTTTTGTAAATAGAATCATTGTATTTGGTATTTTATGCTCAGCTATATTTCTAGTGGATTGTTATATGCATCGAAGGTACTAAAAACGATAGAACCACTCCTGAGGTGGAAATGACGTGTTTGTGTTTTTGAAATTTGCTCATATATGATGTTACCCATATGTTTTTTTCCGAAATGAAGGTTCTTAACTTGTTTTTTCAAACTTATGACCTGTCTAGATCTTTTTCCAGTCAGAAAATTCTAAGATGACGTTTTTGAGGAAAAAATTTAAATATTCATACATGCATAAATAAATAACAATTTTATCTCGCTTAAAAAATACTAACACATTTATTGAATATAAATTTACATACATCACCAAATATGAATACATGAATTTACATATTTATAAGTTTTTGTTCTGTAAATTCTTCTACTGTCTGAAAATCTAATTGCTTCGAGTATTCACTTTCAATAACTGCTGAAATTTTTAATCTATTCCTGTTGATATCAGATAGTTTTTTTGTTAGTTTTCGCCTGGAAAAACAGTCTCTCTCCAGAAGAAACCCTTACAGGAATTATTAAGAATATTTAACAACTTCATAAAAATGGTGTTCATTTTGATGGCAGTGTGGGGCCCTTTATCCAGTCCTGCTTTTGAGGCAACAGCCCCCCCCCCAACAGAATGGGTGTGTGTCAATGAGCTTGATAATGTCCAGTTATTTATGTTCTGTCAGTTGTATTTGAATCTTATTTTCAGATTTGCGAAACTAGGAATTGTAGTAAAGTATTGTATTTTGAATGTCGGAAGAAGCAGGACTTGTACATGTGGATGTCAAATGTTCCAAGTGGACCAAGTGCCAAATTCTTAATAGAAAACAGTAAATATTTCTATTTTTACATAACCTATTTATAGTAGTGTACAAGTGATTTTTGGTACCAATTCTTAACATTGTGTAGGAAGGGGTACAGCTAAAGGGGACTCCCCCCCCCATATGTTGCAAGGCGTCGTTGGTCTTCTTAATTTAGCTGTGTCCGCATTAGTCGGCACACCAGATTGTTTTGTTGGCACATACTTTATATTCTCCCTTCGAACTCAAAACTCTAGCTTCGCCCCTGGGTGTAGGGGGTGCAAGAGCGCCACTGGGAAAGTTTTAATGGGCAAGAGAGGGACAAGTTGTACCAGAAGTTTTGTTTTCACCAGGGTTTAAATGTTAGTTTTTCCTATTTTTCTCCGATATGTTTTAGAAAATTTCGCCATATTCCCACGGGTATGTACCCTATCTAGAACCTCTGTGGTAGCAACTACGGAGGAGTCAGGGGGTCGAGACCTCAAAAGATATCTTTTAAAGAAATTTATCCTCGTCTCAAAACCTGAACCGATACACCCTTTACAAGAACAAATATTAGAATTGAAAAAGATAATTTTTTGGTCTTGATCAAACACGAAAACACAGTCCAATAACCTCCTTCCTCCACGATCTCCCTGTAGCCTGTAAGAGTGGAATGATAAATATATTAACTTCATAACTATTCAAAAACCATAAAGAAAGGAAAATGAATACAGAAGAAAGGTAGAAACTTTTAAGCATCGAGAAAAAAACTAAGGCGATTAGCAGTGGGTGAAAAGGTTATTATAAAAAGCCTAGCTATTTATGCCTAGCTCTGCTCTATTTGGGTATTATTCTGACAATACCTAGGTACCCAGTATATTTCTTACCTTTCAATGAACTTTTGTTGCGTGTTAAATTACCTGAAAGCGTATTGCCTAATAATAGAATTTTCCTAATAATTCCTAAAAGAACTTTCCTAATAATAGAGAAGCTGTTGCAATATATTGAGATGACAAAAAATTCCCTATATTATCTATACTGCCGTGCCTAGCTGTAAAAGTTTACATGTACATTTTTTAGAATTTTTCTTTCGACCTCATTTTTCACGTTTTACATATATTTTTTTATGCTAGCGGAGGGAGGGGGGGGAGACTTCCCTGTTTACATCTAATTGCAAGGGTTACAAAGCAGGAAAAGAAACGAGTTCTTATGATAGGGTTGCCTATAGGGTCTATATATAGGGTATTATGATACGATTATTACTTCAAAGACTATTGTTACTACCAGAAATGTTGAACTTCGATTTTACGTGCAAAACTATTGAAATAGGTGATAAATGATTAAAATACACTGAAACTGAAAAAAAAGAACTATACAAAATTGTCAAGAGACGAGACGGGGACAAGATCTATATATGCATGTACAACATCTCTATATAATTCCTTTTTCTTTCCTTTCCTTTACAGCAGGGTTTTATGCCTGTTTATTACAATGTTTCGAAAAAAAAAGAATTTTTGCAAATTTTATCTAAGCCATGAACAAGTGGCTTTGTTTATCAAATAGAAATTGCTAGTTTTTTTCTATTTGCAACTCCAGGATATTGATACTAGATTCCTTGAACGATAACTGGGGCTTGAACTTTCCGTTGTGACTTAAGATTGTCCTATGACCTTGTTTTACCGTACTTGCAACACTTTATTTATCCCTTAGTAGCAAAGATGATTGATTTAGGCTTGGGAACACGGGCTCCGTGGCTCTATCCCAGCTAACGTAAGTTTGGGCAATAGTCTTTACTTTTTTACCTTTCTTACTTTCTCTAAGTTTTGTTTATACCCTTGCAGGCTTTTTGAATAAATTTAAATATCTCTACATTTTTTTCGAATTTCGCGCATTTGAATCCGTCTTCTTTATCCAAAATTTGAAGCGAACAATTTACCATTCAAAATTACTAACTTAGTATCGATAAGAGAGTCTCTTTGGTTACTCAAAGGAGATCCTAGACGGTCAATCATTTTGATCAAAAGCTTCCGTTAATCGATTGACGTGTGCTTAAATCAACCTTTCAATCTTGAACCAAAGCTAATTTCAAGTTTATATTTAATGCACGACCAGATTTTTAGTTTCAGTTCAGAGTTGGATATTGACGTGTCTACCGTATATGATGTATAATAATGATTTGACCTGTATGTACTTTGGTTGCACTCAAGCGAAAACAAAAAGAACATAGGAAACCACGTTTGTTTACGACTTTTTTTTTTCTGATGGATTGCCTTGTACTCGTGGTTGAAATTTGTCCTTAAAACACTAAAAAAAAAATTAGTTCGGAAACTGTATAATCTGGATTCAATGTCTACCGCTCGCAATATCCTGTCAATTGCCGCACTTTTCTTATTTCGGTTATAATAGTCTCTGCTTTTAACTTTCCATAGCTCAGGGTGATACAAGTATAATTCTATTAATAAACAGATAAACTCGAGTTCCGCATTTTTGCTTACTTCTGACATGTGTTCCATTGTTGTTGGCGCCTGACTGACGCAATATTTAAATAAAACTGGTCTAGACGATCAATCAAACTTTCCGTTTGAATTCAAACTTTCTATCTATGACTGTCAATGCTTGACTCTAGCGTCAAATAGGTTCGTAGACGTTCAATCATGTTTGAATCAATCGATTAACTGAAGCTTTTGATCAAAATGATTGACCGTTTAGAGCCTTCTTAAGATTTCAAACTAAGATTTTGTGGGAACGGGGTAAGAAAAGAATATCTTCCTGAGTGCCTTACCTAATATTTCTCTTTTGGTCGGTTTGGTCTTTTTGTTTGGTCGGTTTGCAAGTCGGGAAAAAATTTGGGGGAGCTTGAAACCTGGTGAATTTCTTTACATGTTGTTACTCAAGTTTTATATGCCTTTGCATGTTTTTTTAACATTTGCATATTAATCTATGAAATTAAATGTTTGTAGAGGGTAATTTTTATCTGCAGTAAGTCATCAAAAAAATTATCTTATAATTATATTAATTATGAAAAAAATTAACCATTATTTTGGTTTTGTGGGGTAATTGGTCTATATATATATATATATTGCCAGTGGTGTGGGTTACACCACTCCTTGGCACTTACTGCTATAAGTAACCCACAAAAATGAGAAAAAGGCGGATTACCTAAGCGGAGTATAGATTTAAAAAAAAGAGTTTGCCTATCAATTACTAAGTATGTTCGCCGTATTTTGTGACTGGGGCAAAGAAGATCAAAAGCTGACCTCGTCTATTTCCCTTTTATCAATGCAGAGCTTTTTGCCATAAATTAGTTATCCAAGTCCTAATCGTCTACGCTTAGTCAATGCGGGCTAGTTTAGCTTGTCAAAGAGATAACATTTTTAGGCTTTGTCAGAATTTTTATTAGTTTAAATTTTTGTTTATTTTTTATTAAGGAAAAAGAAACTGTGCTCAATAGGCCTCAAAACAAAAAAGTAAGATACGTTATAAATCGGATTTATCACTCGAACCGAAATTTCTCATTTTGGCCAGAACCTTATTTGGTCTCAGTTTAGCCAAAGATAGCAACTAAGCGATGATGTTTATTGCTTGGTCAATCCGGTAGTGTCACAATGCCTAATTCATATAAATTATGTCACACTTATGGATTTCACTCTGTACTTCTGATTAGGCGTATTTCTGATTAAAAAAGAAAAACGAGACTGAAAATAACAAGGTCAATGTCGATAACAGAACAACCAAATGCCAATGAAAATAACAATGTCACCGCACAAAGTTATCTTTGGTCAACGTAGTTTGCAAAGTTGTGTCATTACCACGCCAATTTTTACCTTGGGGGTCACCACTCCTTGGCACTTACTGCTATAAGTAACCCAGTGTCTAGCGTGGGCCAAATAAACATAACACTAAAAAATTTTATGCAGACTAAGTATTGGATATGGTATTGCTGTCGATTTAGATGGCGTCTGGTCCTTTTGAAAATTAAACATGCATTAATAAATAGATGGCAAGCAAAGCATAACTATTTGGGTTTCATCTACTCTATGTAATTCACCTGGGTGATGGATGTTGATTTAGATGGCGTTCTGATCCTTTTAAAAATTAAACATGTATCTACTACTCACGTCAGGTTTCTGGAGTTGTGCTGACCTATTTCTCTTCTTCTTTTTTCTTCTTTTTAAACTTTTTATTATTAAAATTTTTCTAACAAGCAATTTTGAATTTTCGTCATAAATTTCATTTGCCGTTTGTAACAGTTACAATTTTTTTTGTCTCTCTTTCTCTTCATATTCTTTTTCTTTATTTTTCTTTTGAAGAGAAATAGCTGTTGTGTTTTTAATTTCGACGATCCTTTTGTTTAAACTATTAATCATTTCAGTTCATACCAGTGGTGAATTAAAAATGGCTGGCAACTGTTTGAAGGGGTCACGTCCTCTTTTATCATTTGACAGTAATTTCGATTCAAGTGCCCACTGGAGCCTCTTAAAAGAGTTGCTTGTCCAGGTAAACTATTCTCTTCTTTTTTTTTGTCATTTCTCGGAAAGTATTTTTTTTTTGTTAAAAGAAGTGCTTTTGATTATCGTTTGCTTATGGGTTTTTTTTTATCCTTGAGTTTATAGGTTATTTATATGCTAATAGGCATAATAATTTAATAAATTCAATAATAAATTTAATAATTTAATAAATTTAATAATCTAATAATTTAATAAATGACATCAAAACTGTGAAGGACATAAACCAACTTGGGGATTTTTTTAGCCAGTGAAACAAAACAGAGAGTAAAATAAATCGGCAAAAACCTGTGTTCAGTGTAGCTATCTTCAATTCTAAACAAAGTAGGAAGGAGCATGAACAAGGGACTTACTTTTAAAACCTGGAAGTAAAAATACACCATAAAAGCTTAAAATCATTAAAAGAAAACAAGCAATACAAGTAATGTGGAAATTAGCCACGCTCAAGATCTAGAGCATTAAAATCGACTTGTTTTAAGTAAGGTAATTGATCTCGCAACTACATGTCCTTGTATCAACAAGGGCTAATCAGTTAGATTATCAGTTGATTGGCCTAAACAAGGCTAATCAAACAAGGGCTACTATCAGTGCTAATAGCTTTGGGGGTCGTACGTACGTAAGCGGTAGGTCTTTGAGGTTTCTTTTTATTTATTTTGTTTACTTTTAGATCTTTCCAGTTAAAAATATAGGTTTCTTTAAAAAAATGTTTTTTGTATTAATATTTAAAGGGCAATATCTGGGTTTTGGAGAATCAATCTGTGACTGAAAAATGAATTAAGGTGAAGGTATCCTGGAAATATCCTCTTCTATCTAACAGAATATCAATCTTTGGGTTTAGGAGAATCAATCACCGACTGAAAAATAAATTGAGGGATGGTATCCTGGAAATATCCTCTTCCATGAAATTTCCATAGGAACAAGCCCGTTTATGATTACATAAAAAAAAAATATTTTTTTTAACTGAAAGTAAGGAGCGACATTAAAACTTAAAACGAACAGAAATTACTCCGTATATGAAATGGTTGTCCCCTCCGCAATCCCTCGCTCTTTACGCTAAAGCTTTTAATTGTTTTAAAAAGCAGAGTTGTGGCAAAGAGTCAAACTTTAGCGTAAAGAGCGAGGGATTGCGGAGGGGACAACCATTTCATATACGGAGTAATTTCTGTTCGTTTTAAGTTTTAATGTCGCTCCTTACTTTCAGTTAAAAAAACTAGTTATTTTTATGTAATTTCTGAACGTTTTTGAATTAAGGGATGGGGAAGGAGGCCTAGTTGCAATGCAATTTTTCGGTTACATAAAAAGGCAACTATAAATTTTAATTTTTAACGAATTTTTTTATTAGTAAAAAATATACGTAACTTAAGAATTAACTCACGTAACAAACTTTTATATTATTTAATTTTTATTATGTATATGAGGGGGTTTGTACCCTTGTTAATACCTCGTTGTTTACACTAAATCGTAAGTTTTGTCCCAATTCTTTAAGAATGACCCCTGAATCAGAAAGGCCGTAGAATAAATAGTTGAAATTCCTAAAAGCTCTATAGCATAAAGAGCGAGGTATTTATCTCCTCCTAAATACCTCGCTCTTTATGCTAAAGTATTTTTAGAACCCCTCATATGCGTAATAATCTCTGTTCGTTTTAAGTTTCAATACTACTCTTTACTTTCAATTGAAAAAACTTTTCCATGTTTATTTTTTCATTGTTTTTTTTATAGTAACTTTAGAAAATCCTGCGCCCTTTTCATTGAATTTCTGTTCCCCCATGACATATTTCTCCAAGGAAAGATCCTCCCACATAGCCCCCTCCCCTCAACCCAACCCCCAAAACCAAAAAAAAAAATCCCCTGAAAACAACTGTACACTTCCCAATAACCATTATTATATGTAAACACTGGTCGAAGTTTGTAACTTGCAGCCCCTCCCCCAGGGACTGTGGGGGGGAGGGTAAGTCATTCCCAAAGACATAGTTATTACGGTTTTTGACTATGCGGAACAAAACGGCTATCTCAAAATTTTGATCTGTTGACTTTGGAGGAAAAATGAGCGTGGGAGCGGGCATAGGTGCCCTCCAATTTTTTGGTCACTTAAAAAGGGCACTAGAACTTTTCATTTCCGTTAGAATGAGCCAACTTGCGACATTCTAGGACCACTTGGTCGATACGATGACCCCTGGAAAAAAAACAACAAAAAAACAAATAAACACGCACCCGTGATTTGTCTTCTGGCAAAAAGTACGAAACTCCACATTTTTGTAGATAGGAGCTTGAAAACTTTGCTATAGGGTTCTCTGATACGCCGAATGCGATGGTGTGACTTTCGTTAAGATTCTGTGACTTTTAGGGGGTGTTTTCCCCTATTTTCTAAAATAAGGCTAATTTTTTCAGGCTCGTAACTTTTGGTGACAAAGACTAAATTTGATGAAACTTATATATTTAAAATCAGCATGAAAAACTGATTCTTTTGATGTATATTTTAGTATTAAAATTCCGTTTTTTAGAGTTTCGTTTACTATTGAGCCGGGTCGCTCCTTACTACAGTTCGTTACCACCAACTGTTTGATACTTCTGATACTCCATTTTTCTGAATTTCCTAAGTAGTTTCTCATAGTGGTAATTGTATGTCATGATTTTTTTCTGTTATTCAAGATTCCCTAATTTTTTATAAGTGATTTTTTTACATTATTTCGTTTTTTGGCTGGTGAAATTCAGGTCCAGAAAATACCTCTGTAACATAAACGTAAAAATAGTGATAAAGAAAAATGACATGGTGGCTTTGAACGTGTTTTCCTCCCCTTTCGAATTTTGAGATTTCTACGGTTTCTCCTATAATTTCTTGTATTTTCCTGGCATTTGTATAGTCTTGGAGCATCTTCGAAGTTGGGCCCCTTCCTGGAATATTCCCCCATTTTCCTGAGAGTCCTATTTACGTGCCTACAACCTGTGATATTATTTTATTAGTATTAAACTTTTTAAAAATAGATCTTTCTTATCGGATAATATACCTTCATCTGTTTATTTGCTGCAATATACAGCAATTTGTACTAAAAATAATAAACTTCATGACAGATGGGGAATATAAGTTGTGCTTCGTCATATCCTCAGAGGCTCTCATTTTTCTTCACTATTATTCCGATTCCATCAGCACTCACTTGTGGACTTGGGCTGCTGTGAGGATTGTGAGATGATAAATGTAGTACCACTCTGTGTGTTGTGCTGATCTCATTTAGGACTGTTATTCCTTCATGTCGTTAATTGGTTACATTTTATTTTAGATTTTTGGAACCCCTAATAACCATCCAAAGAGTCAGCCATTTTTTGATCATGTTTTTTCGTTTACTGTTTTCGATAATCGCATTTGGTTCAGAAATTTTCAAATTCTAGAAGAGGATGGTCAGCTTGTCGAAATAGGTAAATTTTTTTTCATATTTTTATGGTACTTGGTATTAAGCAAGTGGCATATAGCGATCGCAAATTCTGTCAGTCGGTCTGTCTGTCCCGGTTTTGCTAGTTTAGGCACTTCCATATAAGCTAGGACGATGAAATTTGGCAGGCGTATCAGGGACCAGACCAAATTAAATTAGAAATAGTCTTTTCCCCAATTTGACCATCTGGGGAGGGGAGAGGGGGAGAGGGGGGACGGTCAATTCGGAAAAATGAGGTATTTTTAACTTACCAGCGGGTGAACAGATCTTAATGAAATTTTATATTTAGAAGGATATCGTGTATCAGAGCTGTTATTTTAAATCCCCACCAAATCCGTTGTCATTGGGGGAGTTGGAGGGGGAAACCTAGATACAAGTCATAGATACGTGATTGGCATAATCGTAATGGATCCGCTCTCTTTGGGGGAGTTGGGGGGAGGGTTAGTTCTGAAAAATTAGAAAAAATGAGGTATTTTTATCTTAGAAAGGAGTGATCGGATCTTAATGAGATTTCATATTTAGAAGGACCTCGTAACTCAGATCTCTTAGTTTAAATTCTGACCGTATCCAGTGTCATTGGGGGGAGTTCGGGCGGGGGAACCGGAAATCTTGGAAAACGCTTAGAGTGGAAAGATCAGGATGAAACTTAGTGGGAAGAATAATCAGAAGTCCAAGATACATAGCTGACACAACCGGATCCGCTCTCTTTTGGGGAGCTGGGGGGGGGGGGAATTTGGAAAAATTAGAAAAATAACGCATTTGTAACTTACGAACGGGTGATCAGATCTTAGTGAAATTCGATATTCAGAAGGATCTTGTGCTTCAGAGCTCTTATTGTAAATCCCGAAAAGATCTGGCGACATTGGGGGGAGTTGGAGGGGAGATCGGAAGTCTTGAAAAACGTGAAATTTGAGTTATCTTTATCTCACGAATGGGTGATCGGATCTTAATGAAACTTAATACATAGAAACTCTTATGTCTCAGATGCTGCATTTTCGAATCGGATCCGGAGACAAGGGGGCTGGAGGAGGGAAACAGAAATCCTGGAAAACTTGATGGGAAGCACAAGTTATAGATACATGATTGACATAATTGGAACGGATTCGCTCTCTTTGGGGGAATTGGGGGGGGGGCGCTAATTCAGAAACATTGGAGAAATTGAGGTATTTTTAACTTAAGAATGGGTGACCGGATTTTAATGAAATTTGATATTTAGAAGGAGCTCATGTCTCAGAGCTCTTATTTCAAATCCCGACCAGATCTGGTGACATTGGAGGGGGGGTGGTGGAAGGGAAAACCGGAAATCTTGGAAAACGATTAGAGTGGGGAGATCGAGATGAAACTTGGTGGGTAGAATAAGCAAATGTCGTAGATACGTGATTGACGTAACCGGACTGGATCCGCTCTCTTTGGGGGAATTAGGGGGTGGGGTTCAGTGCTTTGGCGAGTTTGGTGATTCTGGACGTGCAAGGACGATGAAAATTGGTAGGCGTATCAGGGACCTGCACAGATTGACTTGATAAAGTCTTTTTCCCTGATTCGACCATCTGGGGGACCGAAGGGAGAGGAAAAATTAGAAAAAAATGAGGTATTTTTAATTTACGAGTGGGTGATTGGATTTCAATGAATTTTGATATTTAGAAGGACCTCGTGTCTCAATAAATCCCAACCGGCATTAAAGCTTCTGATTTCCCTTTTAAATCAATCCATTGATTCTTAGAATTTTGCTAGAGCTCATGCCGTATGAGCTCTTTGCCCTTAGCTCTTGGCCTTTATGTCTTGGCCCGGGGCTCACGATTCCATAGAAAAAGCGTCTTTATACGATACGTTTTAATCAACTGCATCCTCATTCAAGTGCTGGTCTATATTAATCACTAATTTAGGAAAACAGTCTTCCTTTTCTCCTTCTGTCTTCCTTTTTTTTTTTTTTTTTTTATGTGTTTGCTGTTGTTGGTGATTTCTCTTTTCGTATATATATATATATATATATATATATATATATATATATATATATATATATATATATATATATATATATATATATATATATATATATATATATATATATATATATATATATATATACATAAACAATAAGCAAATGTCGTAGATACGTGATTGACGTAACTGGACTGGATCCGCTCTCTTTGGGGGAATTAGGGGGTGGGGTTCAGTGCTTTGGCGAGTTTGGTGATTCTGGACGTGCAAGGACGATGAAAATTGGTAGGCGTGTCAGGGACCTGCACAGATTGACTTGATAAAGTCTTTTTCCCTGATTCGACCATCTGGGGGACCGATATATATATATATATATATATATATATATATATATATATATATATATATATATATATATATATATATATATATATATATGGCGCAAAAGCAAAAATGGTAATAAGCACCGTTGACTGTGTGGTTAGTATGCTCATGTAAAAAGTGATTTCATTCAAAAGATCGTATTATCGTTTAAAATATCTTTTAAATTTGAAATAAAAAAAATCATATAATGTTTCTATTACATAAAAATAATGTTTTGATCTTTTATTATAAATTTTTAGATTTTTTGTTTTAAAAGACCGTTTAAAAGAAATAACTATTTCTGTTTAATTGGAATTATTGCATACATTGAGTTGAAATCGGCTGCTTTTTCTTTCAATTTATCATAATTATGGGGGGGGGGGGTAAATCGTCGGTGGATATACGAAAGGCTTCAAGGGATATTTATAAAAATGTTAAGAAGGAAAAAACTTCTGGAAAATATGCCTCCATATCTCTCGAGTTCTAGTCATGCATTTCTGGCCGTCTCATGGTGGGCTATATTTGACAATCTTCATGGCTTTGGAATTGGTTTTTGGTCTTTAAAACTAGTAGAAATTCGGTCATTTCGCGTTTTGAGTGAATTATAAAATTGAGTATCTCGAGAACAAATGGAGATGCGTGTATTATGATTAAACCAATTGATAAGGCGTTCCTGAACTTATTAGAATCATTACATAAGCCGTTCTGGATCGGTATGTCACATAACGCCTATCGTATTTCCACAGCCGAAATCCATTTTCCCCATGGTATTCATGGTCAATTAAATGTCAAATACATGTCCAATAAAACATTTCAAAAATTAGCCTTTTTTTCTTCTTGAGGAATATATTCCCTGTGAGATGTGCAATTCTGTTACAGGTACCCTGTTATAACCTGCAACGAAAGTACAAGATTCTTCTATTGGTGGATTCATAAGTTTCCGATCTCCCCATTCACTGAGTCAGAATTAGGATATTACTTACACTTTTTTTACAAAATGGTATAACCTTGCCAAAAAATGGGAACATTTCCTTTCTTCAACGATCTTCAACCAATATTGGTGTTTTCCGATCTACAAAAAGATGCAAAACATTTCAAAATTTTATTTTTGTAGATAAAAAGGTTCAGTTAGATGTGAAATGATTACAGAATTGTTGTCTTACATTGAAACCTTAAAATTGTAGCATTGCAACAAATAACGTAGCAAACCTTACTCATAGGGGAATATAAACATTTAAGTACCAAGGACTTAAAAGCGAACACATTTTTGGCCTCCTGGACCAATCTTAGGTCTATTCATACCTGAAAACCATGATTTTCAAAGCTTCTACTTTGGTTTCTCACAAAATTTTTATGTTTTTAGGGCACTACCACATTTTCTTCAGTGTTGTGACGTCGGAACATGAAAATAAGAAATAAAAAGTAACTATTTAAATTTGACAAGGCCTTTCGTCCGTAAAAATGCAAACATCAACAGTTTTTTTATTCACAAAAACAGGTTCGCCTTCAAGTAAAAGCGACATCTTCTTAAATTGTTTCGTGCCATATGTTTTTACCGGTTTCATTGCAACTGAACCACTGTAACTGAACCGCCGTGTAGGTGAACCACCATGGAACTTAACCACCGTGGAACTGAAACCTCGTGCAACTGAATCCCATTTAACTGAGCCCTCGTGCAACTCAACCCCATTTACCTAATCCCCCGTGTAACTGAACCACCGTACAACTGAACCACCAATTCCTAAAAAGCACTACGCTTTCAAATAACAACTATATCTTCTTAAATTGATTCGTGCCATTAGTTTTTACCGGTTTCAATGCAACTAAACCACTGTAACTGAACCACCGTGCAGCTGAACCACCATGCAACTGAACCACTGTAGAACTGAACCCCCTTTTGACTTAACCCTCGTGCAACTGAACCCCACTTAACTGAGCTCTCGTGCAACTCGACCCCATTTAACTGAGCCCTCGTGCAACTCAACCCCATTTAACTAAACCCCCGTGTAACTGAACCACTATGCAACTGAACTCTCGTGCAATTCAAACACCGTACTTACATTGGGTAAATCACAAGTTAAAATCTGTACATTTTAAACCTTTTTGGAATTTTTTGCTTTTTAAGGTCATAATATAAATGACTATCAAGATAATTAATAAAACAGATCTGTTTTGTAGTCACAAAAATAAAGAAAATCGGTCGTCAAAAACTCTTTAAAGCCAGATCTATTTCTCCTTTTGTATGGCTGTTAATGGTGTTTTCCTTTGCCCTATCTCTGTCTAAGGGGTTTAGGCATTTATACCCCCTTGAAAAAACCCATTGGAAAGAAAACTTCTCCCCTTGAAAATACCCCATCGCGGAAAATATGGTTTTCAAAATTGGAAAATTTAATTGGGTTGTTTTATTTTTTAGTTTAGCTGAGAAGTACTAAGGAAAGTGGAAAGAGGAATTTATGTGTAAGTCTTGCCCCCCCCCTGCATTCAAAAATGTTCTTTTCATGGAAAATCCTCCTGAACCCCCCCCCCCTTCAGAAAAATCCCACGCGAAAAAAGTTTGCATGCTTCCCAATAACAAACACTATCTATAAGCAATTACAAAACTTAAAAAGGTACTTGAACTTCTGCAATAAGGTTCTCTGATTGTTTTTAGCTAGGGAGAAAGGGAGATACCTCAAAGGATGCATTTTAATGCCAACACACCTCAACTCTCATTGAACCTTCGAATAAATCCAGAATTAACTCTAGTGGAGAGTCGAGAGGAGGATGGCAGTAGAAATTAGTTATAATCCCCAGGCAGTCCGAGTCTTTCTTATAATTCGAAAGTGATTGGATATCAACCAACCGCAAGGGGTATTTTTGTGGGTGAGATTTTTCACGGTGAGGTATTTTCCATGGGGGGGGGGTATTTTCCGCGAGGTGGTATTTCACGGAGGTATTTTCCACAGAGGGTGTTTTTCTCGGGGGGGGGGGTGTCCTCCAATTACTTTTTACTTGTAAAAGGGGCAATAAAATTTTCAATTTCCAATCGAACAATAAAGTGGGATTAACAAAAACGCCCACAGTCCTCGGGGCAAGAGCTGTAGGTTATCTCAAGTTACCTGTGGTTAAAATTTAAGATTTTGTACAATGAATGTACAAACTTTGGAGAAGACTCATTTGATTGGAAACTGAAATTTCAAGTTCATTTTTGAAAAATCAAAGGTAATCAGAGGACAATCAGTCTCTCCCTCTTAATCGCCATTTTCCCCCGAATGCATCCGATCGAAATTAAAGAAAATATTCAAAATAGTCTGAAGGTCAAATAACCGTGCCTCTGGGGTTAAAAACCCCACCAAGCTTCTTCTCCAGCAGCTTCTGGAGTAAGGGCTGTAAGTTAAGCTAGTTAGTCAATGTTAACAACTAAGGTTCTTATGAAAATATTTTTGTATGAACTTGGGGGGGGGAGGGCTCATTGAGTTAAATTTGATCAAAGGGCTTACGCTCCACCCTTTTTTTTCCAAATACATCAGTTATTACTTAACGTCCAGAGAGGTCTAATTCATCTGAAAAAAAAGATAAATAAAATCAGCTTTAACGGTTTGTGACATCAGATTTTCCTCTTTTTTTTCAAAAAAAAACAGAGCTTTTATATGAATCATCTGGTGTTTATATCATAACTTTAAGATTCCAACAACTCCAACAACAAAGTTGAACATGTAAAAATTCTAACTTGTGTTTTACCCAATTATATTGCCTCATATTTTTAGAATACTGAAAAACTGAGTTCACTGGTTCAGTTACACGAGAGTTTAGTTGCATGGTGGTTCAGTTACACGGTGTTTCAGTTATATGGTGGTTCAGTTGCACGGGGGTTTAGTTGGAGGGTGGTTCAGTTGTACAGTGGTTCAGTTACACCTCGGTTCAGTTGCACGGTGGTTCAGTTGCACGGTGGTAAGCTGCATGGCGGTTCAGTTGCACGGGGGCTCAGTTAAATGGGATGAGTTGCACGAGGATTTAGTTAAATGGCGTTCAGTTATATGGTGGTTCAGTTACAAGGGTTTAGTTGCTTGTAGTTCAGTTACACGCACACCGTTTTATCTTTTTTTGCTGATTTTTCATCCATGTTTTTTGTGCTTTTCTTCTTTTTTTTATTTGGCGCCTCCTATTGCCAATAATTGCACAGGAGTTCTTTTTTTTTCACAAATTAAACTTCTTATATTAAAATTTTTTAGCGATATATATAGTTGCGTTACTTATAATTTTTCAAATAATCACACCTCGATTTCACTCTCCTTGGTGCTTTAAAAGTTCGTTTTTTGTATTTGTTGGAAATTCACGTTTTTTACATTCTTATGTAATTAAATGAGATTATATTTAATTATGTAATTGCATTAAATTACTAAATGTATTAATATAATCAGTTTTTTGTATTATTTTTAATTAAATTTAATTTTAAAAAAACGAAGCCCAATGAGCTAGCCACGGCAAAAAAAATGTAAAAAATAATTTAAACACTGTTTACATTTCGGCTAAAACTTTAGCAATTTGTACTGATCGCTATGGGCGCAAAAGAGAGAATAGAGACAATTAAACACAAACACAAAGAAAACACAATAAAAGACACAAAACAAGTTTTTTGTTCCGTGTGTTATTTTAATTTTTTTTAATATTGGAGATCTTTATTACATAGCTAATATATACAGAAGCAACAATACATGTTTATTTTGGTTTGTTTTTGTTTTCTTACTTGGTGCTATTTTCTCTTTTTCTTGTCGTTCTGATGCCGCCTTATCGTGGACGCATTTAAACATTTGCGGATTTTCATTTTCTTTCTTATTTCTTTATTTTCTTCTTTCTTTATTTCCTCTCTTCTTTCTTTCGGATTTTCTTTCTTTCTTTGTTCTTTCTTCTTTCTTTTCTTTCTCTTCTTCCTTTCGGATTTTCTTTCTTTATTTCATTAACTTTTCAGGTCCGCGATTTGTGATGAACCCCATTAAAATATTTGAAGGCAGTTTTAACGGACAAGTACTATGGGAAAATCGTCATTATGTCTCTCCAAATTTGGTAAGTTTTTGTATTTCTTAAATAAGGAGAAGGGTGATAAAAGCTTTTGCTAAAACTCTTCAACTGTAGAAAAAAGGAAAATTTTTAAACATCCCACAAATAATTTATTATAATAGGAATTAATAAGTTTAGGGTCTACAAATAATTGTGTTTCTAAAATCGGGTTGTCTCTCCATACATTGATTGCTTTTGAAATGAGTGAAATTTACTCCCGGTTTCTTTGTGTTCTTACGGAATCTTTTTCGCGTGCCCTCCCTAAGTTTCAAATCGAAACTAAGAAAATTTCATTTGATAGGAGGCACACAACATGGATTTAGGAAGTAAAAGGTCGAAATTTTTCAAAAGAAGCTCGTTCTATCTCAACACAGCTTCTCTTCAGTGGCTCTGCCTATTACTGAAGACTCCTTGGAATCCAGAAACTGGAATGCTCTGGACCGAGCTGTGTTGTCAAAACCCTTTCCCGTCGGGGGAAGAAGAAGAAGTCTGAAGGAGGGACATCAGGGCTGTAATTGGCTATGGACCTTGTGATCCATAATAGCAAAGACTGTTTGACATGGTGTATTATGTTGATGGACCTTGTATGATCCATAACAGAAAAGACTGTGTGGCATGGTGCATTATGGTGATGGACCTTGTATGATCCATTACAGAAAAGACTATGTGGAATGGTGCATTATGGTGATGGATCTTGTGTGATCCATAACAACGAAGACTGTAGGCTCGGCGTATTATTGTGATGGACTTTGTATGATCCAGCGATTGCTGGATGGATGTGGAAGAGCTTGTTTCCTGAATCTTTCAAGCAAATTCACGAAGAACGGTGCATTCAAAACCTTCTTTGTAAACCCCACCCCACTTTTGTAGTGGCGAGAGATTTAGGCGTTTTTGGATGAGATAAGATGAATGTCTGAGGAGCAGCCTTTTCTGCTTTGTCTTGGGGTAGTAAGACACTACCCCAAGACTCAAGAGTGGGATTTGTCTTTTGGGTGAGATAAGATGAGGGTCTGAGATAAGATTGTCCTGGGGTCGTATTCAAAAAGCCGCAAAATTTGGGGCTAATATTTTGGGGCTGGAATCTGGGCCACATACGGAATTCCACGACACCTCTCTGGGGATAATGTCTGAAAAATTTGGTTTGGTATCCGGGGAGAAGTTTAGTGTTTTAAATCGATCTGCACTCTATGAAGGCTTGTAGACGACTGGCAACAGGAATTCTGGAAGATATAATTCATTGCCAGCCAACCACCGCAGTTACAATCCCTTGCCTTTACTACATCCAGGCAGGAGAAAAATCATTCCTACTACTTTTCGGACAACCCTTGTTACTCTTTCTAATGTGGAAGTAAGAAGAAAGCCTGGAGAGCTGTGCAAAGCCGAGTAATTTTAGAGGAAGCTCAGGACTCAGGAAACTCCGGAAGTTTCCTCTCAAAGAAGTTTCCAGGAAACTCAGGAGACTCAGAGGAAACTCAGGAGTTTACATCATCTATGTTTCCTCATCTCAACACTTCGTATAACTGAATGCTCTTCTTTTACATGGCTGTTGCTAAATTTCCAAACAAAATTAACTACCGGCTCTGTCAAAAATCGTTCCACGGAATGGAGATTTCTGAAGCGGTAAAGCAAGTGTGTGTAATCTAAGCAAGCTCTTTCCAAAATCGACGACACTGCTTGAAACGTAAAAATTGGAAAACTACATTAAAAACATATTTTCGCAATAGCTGAAAGAGAGAAAAGGACTTTCAGTAGCTGAGCTTCCTCCTTCCCCTCTGTGTTATATCTGATCATTTTCATACATCTACATATTTATGTTGTGCAGTCAAATAAAATCTATAATAATCCACCTGGAAAGGAATTAGCCTTTAAGAGTGATGTACGCACTCTTTTATTATTCTTAAAAAGATTATGACACATTCCATAGATCTCAGAATTTGAAGTTCTGTTTAAGTAAGAAGAATCCAGTTCACTGCCTTTATTTTAAAAAAGTATTTGATGGAAAACATACCTGGAGGCATCTCAAGTGAACTCGTCAGAGCATCTTTGTTCACAAAATTATTCTCTTGGTAAAACTTTTATTAAACGAAAACACACAGTGTTTTAAATCGATCTGCACTCTATGAAGGCTTGGAGACAACTGGCAACAGGTGTTCTGGTTCTAAACTACTTTATCATATTCTTATGTTGCACGAAAGGAATTGAGCAGTAGACCTCGATTGCTGCATACACACCTGATTTAGCCATCATGCTCTTAAGGGCTCCAAAAGGTTTAGCAGTTATGTTTCTATATACATAACTATTTTTTATATATGGTTGTTCATTATTTGTAGTTAAATTTGTGTTATCAGAATCAGAATCATTTTAATGATGTCAGAATCAGATAATGAGACATCAGAATCCCAGATAATGATAATCACATAATGAGATATCAGATATCAGGATCAGATAATGATATCCGAATCAGAAACATTTTAATGATACAAGCTGTCACAGTCTACTATAAACTCCGACTAAATGGTACCCTTGCTTACAATACAAAAAAGAAGCAGTGGACTAGCACATAACCTACGTGCAGTCCTACACCTCTGGGAAAAATGACCAGGAAGACTAAACGTAACAGTTTGCCTACGGTTAGTAGCCAAATTGTTAGAAAAAGCCGCTAATGGGGATTTTTTCATGAAGTTCAAACGATCCATTATAGCGTTATAGCGTTGCATTAAAATGCCCGGAAAAATGTCATATGTGTGATAATGCGTGCTAAAGAGTGTCATTTGTCAGCCATTGAGTGTAAAAGTTCAAGACACTGTTCACTTTTTCAATAGAAACTCCGTAAACTGCATCCTATAAGTTTGTCATTCACCAAGCGGCAACATCGCCACTGGTTGCAAAGCTTCTTATGATTAATTTCTTCTAATAAAAGACAAATTTGAGACTATTAAACACTATTTTTTTAAAGAAAGAATCAATTTCCTTCCTAATAATAATCACAAAGCGTTGAATTTCATCCAACAACTATGAAATAGCAAGTGATAGTGAAAGAAATGGTAAAGAACAATCAAACTTAACTCGTGACGTTAACTTCATTAATCTCTGATATAAATGCTAACACTGACATATAACAAGGAACAATGAATTGGTAAAGTGTTTCGTGCGTACCCTTTATAGTTCCAATTTATCTTTTTTTTTTTTTTGTTTTTTTTTTTTTATGGCTGGTGGAGTTTTTTTGTATTTATTAGTACTGAGAAGAAGTTTGTAGATTAAACTAAACTGAAGCTCGTGAAGGAGTGGTAGTTTTAAGGTTGATAATGCCGATTCATAAACCTGTATAAGCGTCGCACAGAATCAATTAGACAGCTTTTTTCCCCAAGCTGTTCACTTTAACACTTTAAAGTGGACACTTTAAAGTGGACTCAAGCTGGACACTTTAATAAACGCGTTTTGAGACCATACTGGCTATGCATGACGTATGAAAACAAGAAAAGAAATAATAAATGAAAAGAGAAAAATCAAATAGGTGAAAATAAGGATTTTGTCAGCCAGTAGCAAAATATGAAGATGGAAATCAAGCAAATATTTCGACAAAGACCTCCGCCAAGTCGTCCTCAGTGCTCAAAAAAAAATATAAGAAAGAGGAAACAAATATAAGAAAGAGGAAAACAAATATATATATAAGAAAGAGGAAAAGACAACAAAATCTAACCTTCTTAAGTGAACTCTATACAAGTGGAGAAAAGACACACACACACACCCCCACCTTCACCTGACACCTGTCTTTTCTCCTCTTGTAGAGTTCACTTAAGAAGTTTAAATTTTGTTGTTGTTTTTTTTGTTTTTTTTATATATATATTTTTTTTTTATTTTTTTATTAGCACTGAGGACGACTTGATGGAGGTCCTTGTCGAAATATTTGCTTGATTTTCATCTTCATATTTTGCTACTGGCTGACAAAATCCTCATTGTTTACCTATTTCATTTTTCTCTTTTCATTTATTATTTCCTATCTTGTTTTCATACGACACTTTTAATAACTTGTGTAAATGACTTAAGGGCTCCATACAGGACAAAAATATCGATACGAGGTAAGCCACTTTCAATTGTGACACTGAAAATGAAATCGATGCATTAGGGTAAGAGTGAGAATCGTACAATTTGTCTTTTTAATGATTGTCTCATCATGAGCCTTAAAAGATTTATCAACGCTGAATGTGACACTGAGAATTACAACCGAAGATGCACATAGAAATGGCGAAGGAAGACACAAAATCTCTCTTCAAAAGATAAAAGCGAATTAGCAAAAAAGAAAAGCAAATTGGCGAAAAGGCTTTCGCTAATTTGAAGGCTGTAAATAGTGCATTGGTCTCAAATTTCTTAAATAATGACAATACTTAATTAACTGACCGGAAGTTTTAATGAGAAATCTCAGAAAACATGACAAGTCTTTTATGTGTTTTTAACCTCCTAATTAATCGGCTTTTTTAATTTTTCCTAATCTTTATTTTAGTTCTTTATATATTTCTTATTTGTGCCACATTTTCTGTTACTTCACATAATTTTAAACTTGATAAACTTTCCATATTTATTTTTCTTCGTTTTGTTTTCCTTTTCTCGTATCATATCAATTATTTTCCTTTATATGTTCTTGCGAGACCTGAGATAAATGTACTTGTGATTATTCGGTAATTCTTTGTGATGTAAATGTTCTTATCAAAGTTTGAACTTAGTAGTTTCAATATCTAACGTATGTGATCGCGTGAATTCAACTCGTGTTCACCTTCCATCCTTGTGAAAGCAACCATTTTTTCAACAAAAACTTGAGTTTCTCCATCCACTCTGACACTGACCTCGAGGAAGAGTTGAACTAGTGCTTTTCGTGAAGTTCAGTAAGAAATCGAAGTGAGGAGACATGGAAGGCCAAGTATACTTTCGATGAAAACAAATCCAACACCCAAACACCGGCTAATATGAATGGACGACTTCCATCCAGCTCCTATCTTCTTGAGAATGACACCTATCAATTTACATTGTAATTATTATCTAAAGAATAGATGGCGCGTATGTATCCTTAGATTCCTATTTCGTATTCATGGACATAAACGAAGAGTTACCGACGCTTATTAACTAAATGATTCTGCGAAAATGGATAAGCCGATTCTTATTGGTGACTATACAAAAGTCCAAGGTGACAGAAATGTTTATATCAAAAATACTGTTGTTTGAATAAGAAATTCAACTTCGTAGTATTTTTCATGACTTCCTGTAAGGCTACCAAAATAAGAATTGGTAAAAATTACAAAAATAAGGAGCTGCCTATATTCACCATAGCTTATCAATCAATCAATCATATATATTTAAGCAAAAAACACATAATTACTGTACATAATCTGCCAGGAAAGCACAAAAAGTGCTTGGCTAGGGCAGAAACTTAACTAAAGAATAATTAAACAATCAACAAACAGAAATAACGAATCGACTCAATTTATCAAAAAAGAGAAAAGGGGGGGACGGGGTGACGAAGAGAAAGAAAAGAAAAAGACCGAAAAGAAAGAGGAGGACCGCACGAAATTCAAGTCTAAACAGTATTTCTCTAATGACCCTTACTGCTCGCTTGAAGGTAATAATGTTATTTGAGTTCAAGATTTCTAAGGGGATTAAATTCCAAATAGCTGGTGCAAAAAATCTAATTAAAAAATACCCTCTTTTTATTGACGGTGTCTCGTGGACAATGTCACATGAATTTCGCGTTCCGTAAGTATGCAAATCTTGATTTAAAGTGAATTGATTTCCAAATGATGATGGAAGGAGGTTGTTAAAATAGAAGTAAAGAGACCCACAAGCAAATCCAAGAGGGTGGGGCATGAGCTGTACAACGACCGGATTATTGAAATAACTTTTTAAACACAGAACAGGAAAACGTCTTTTCAATTGGCGTTTTTTGTCCGTAAAATGCTACAGAGCAGCACGGCTTTACAGCATGCATACTCGTATCCTCACGGATAATCAAACTTTAGTCATTAAAGAGCCCTGTCTATACTTAGTTATAAATAGACTATAAAGTTCAACTATCACATCTGCCTCTCCTTTGCCATCTCTCTCCATCCCACATCTCCCTCCCTCCATCGCAAAGTGTAGTGGGTCTGCATACAAAATGTGTTAGCTACAATTATTATGCATATTAAGAAGTAAGAATTGTTTTCTAACTTCACGCTGTCCAAAGACTTTACCCGCCCCCCTAATGTGCAAAAAAAGCATTGATGAGCCATTGATAAATAACAATATAAGAAGCCACGTTGTAATGTTGCGTGTCCTAGTCCTGTCCCTGATTGCATTTGTATTGTTTTCAAAATGGTAAAATGCTTAAAAGTGTAAACCAATTGATTAGTTAATATGAATGGCATCAAATTGAAAAACGCCCTAAAATACTACCAAAAATTTTTCATCTTGCGCGTAGCGCAACCCGCAAAAAAATAGACATGGTACAATTTTGGGACCAGTGGTGCAATTTCAGGGCGTTTTGTGGTACTTTTTCTACCAAAGTGTTGGCAACACTGATGGATGGTATTAAACCTGGTGGTTGGTCAGTGGTGACTAAGTAAAACAGGCTGGATATACAACGTGGCTAAGCGTTAGAAACAATAGGCGATCTCAATGTAACGGCTGCCAGTCCTTAGAAGAGGTAAAATATTTAATAGGAGAGATAGTAGCTACCCTATCTGTATTGAGGTGGGAGAAGAGCGTGCGCATCTGTGTTGGCCCCAGGTGGCTTCTTGCTGCATAGACTTATTTGTAGTATCAGTAGTAGTATCTGTATTTAATTCATCAATATTAATCCCTATTCTAAAAATTCTTATTTTAGCAGATATTTCAAAGAGTAAGATGATAATGCTAGTGAATAAAGGAGCTCCGCGAAACTTGAATGTTCTTTTTCGTATCGTTCTTTTTTCTTATCAATTCTTTTTCGTATCAATTTCGTATCAATTCTTTTTTCGTATCGTTCTTTTCGAAATATTCTTTTTCATATCAATTCAATTTCTTATCAATTCTTTTTCGTATCAATTTCGTATCAATTCAATTTCGTATCAATTCAAATTCTTATCAATTCCTTTTTGTATCTTTTTCGTATTAATTCTTTTTTCGTATCGTTCTTTTCGAAATATTCTTTTTCATATAAATTCAAGTTCTTATCAATTCGTTTTTGTATCAATTTCGTATCAATTCAATTTCTTATCAATTCTTTTTTGTATCAATTTCGTATCAATTCTTTTTTCGTATCGTTCTTTTCGAAACGTTCTTTTTCGTATCAATTCAATTTCTTATTAATTGTTTTTTCGTATCGTTCTTTTCGAAATGTTCTTTTTCGTATCAATTCTTTTTTCGTATCGTTCTTTTCGAAACGTTCTTTTTCGTATCAATTCAATTTCTTATCAATTCTTTTTCGTATCAATTCTTTTTTCGTATCGTTCTTTTCGAAAAGTTCTTTTTTGTATCAATTATTGCCTTTTTATAACAAAAAAACAATATTTATTTCGTTGTAAACTTTCATTCAAAGTCTAGCTGCACCTGCAACTTGAAATCTGTAGAATGGTCTATTTAAGAAACATTTTTGAGAAAAGCAATTGTCAATTTCGCTGTATTCACTCCCCGTAGACGCCATTAGGGTCGGCCTCCTTTTCACTGAAGTAGTCCTTTGGAATGAAACTGTTTATCATGTTTTTAAATTAAGGTCCCTAAATAGCGACGAAGACCACACTGCCTTTCCATCACAAACACCAAAAACAAGAAGAAACAATAGGGATTTTCTCAAGACAGTGGGAAACAAATTAGAATGAATATTTCGGCCCTATGCCCAAGGACCGTCCTCAGCAATACAAAAATATATAAGAAGAAACAACTTACAAGAGGATAAAATCAATAAAACTAAAATGAACAACAGAATTAAAATAAAAATTTTTTTAAAAACTTTTCATTTTAGTTTTATTGATTTTATCCTCTTGTAAGTTGTTTCTTCTTATATATTTGTGTATTGCTGGGGACGGCCCTTGGACATATGGCCGAAATATTCATTCTAATTTGTTTCCCAGTGTCTTGAGAAATTCCCTGTTGTTTCTTCTTGTTTTTGGTGTTTGTAAGATCCCTAATTTTATCAATTTTGAATATATCTGTGTCCGTGGCATATATAAGCCAAATTATAATATTTATGACCATTGTGTGTTGATGGCATACCTAAACGAAACATACTTGCATTTGATCCGCCGACTTTCTTAGTCAATTAAATTTATCTAATAACAAAAAGAGAGAGTACATTAAATTTGGCTAATTATAAAAACTAACAAATGGATAGTGTTATAACTTTTACTTTTCGTCAGAGACGTTTTAATGGTCTTGAAGAGTAAAAAAAAATGCGTTACCGTTTCGTTTATTCTGTTCATCTTATCCTGGAAAATGGCTTGTAATTATAATTTTAAAATTAAAAATATTATAATAAATTAATTAAATTAAATTATTAAAACTAATTAATATAATTGATTATAATTATAATTAGAAATGGGTTCTGCTACGACTGCGTTGCGTAGAAGTCTCAAATCTACACAAGAAAGTTTCATGCTGGATAAGTAATACCACATCAAAAATAGGTTCTAGTGTCTATAGGCGGGGGGGGGGGGTCATTTACCTCTAAGGTTTGTAGATTTAATTATTGTATTAAATTATTTTAATTTTATTTCACATTAAAAGCTGCTTCATTTTGAATGGTAATGGTAAGTAAGTAATCGGATTAACAACGATTTTGGACTGCTAAGGTCCCTGTGTCAGCCCTGCAGTGTCTTGCTACAACCGGGTTTGATCTCTGGGTATTAGCAAGGGAAGGTCAAACCCACTCCTCTACCACGGGAAAAATGGCGATGGTAGGATGTTAATTTACCACATTTGAAAAAGTTCGCATAACTTTGATTTAATGCCTGACAAATTTAGGCATTTTTCTATTAATTAACAAATTAGGAAAATAGATGATCTTTTAGTTACTATAGGGGATCTATAGTTAACCTACTATATAGTTAATTACCTATATATTAACGATCTATAGTTAATCTTCTAATTAACAAATTAGGACGTAATTTCTCTCGTGTAAATTGATATAAAGTGCAGAATTTCATTATGAAAAAATGCATGAAATGAAATGGGACGGAGTGATAACTCACCAGTGGTGATGAACCTAGGCTGCCCCTATGGCAACATTTCGAAAAAATATCAAGGTTTGAAAAAAGCTTTAATGTACTTAATGTGCTTTTTGAATTAATGTCTGTTCTTTTCAATATCCCTAGCTAAGAACTGGAATCCTAAGTTCTTGGGAAATGTTAGTGGCAATGTGCCAGAGTTGCAGTCATGAACTGAATTCATCTATGGGTAGTTAGGTACTAAAAATTAAAAGGGTTGCTTGTTTATACGAATTGTGTTTAAATAAACGCATGAAAAAAGAGGCTGGGAACATTGTTTAACTGTAATTGTTTCGACTATTCTCTTATAGATTATCCAGTGTGTCAATTCTTTTAGTATCTAATTATTACCATCTCTCTCTTTCGTTTCCTCTGTCGCGCTTCTATCTTTTCTTCTTATTTCGCGTTGTATACTTTTTCTTGTTTGTCACATTTGGCTAAATTGTTATCCAATATGTTGTTGTTTTTTAGCATCGGCGCGAGATGCGAAAATCTGCGGGATTAAAATACAAAAATAAAATTGATCAAAAGATTTCCTATGATATCCGCAAGCAGGATGGGCCCCTCATGAAGCCAGATGAATTAGCCGAAGTCTTTGATGAAGAGCCAATGGAAAGCATTGATTCTGAAAATGAAGATAAAAAGCAGCCAAAGAAGAAGATGAAGAAAAAGAAGACAAAGAAAGTGGTTGATTTTAAAGTGGAGGAAATGGCAGCATAAATAAATGAATTTATGAAATAAATTTTATTCTTTAGTGTTTGAGAAAATAGCGAATATAACACACTATAGGAATTCCTAAAAAAAAATCCAGAGTTTTGGGGAGGGGGGAAGGTGCTACCGTAATCTGTGTTACTAAAATGGCTGCCGAGCTTTCATCTTCAGGGGTACTACAAGTTTAAGAAATTTTCTCTGTTTTATTAATCCATCAGGGCATAGCTACGTTTTTTTGTTGTTTTTTTCATCCAGTAAAAATCTGGTATTAGTTTCGTGGAGGGTTAGATTTAGCTAGCGCTAGTTTGACCCAATCAGATAATTCATGCGATTTTATTGGCTGAAAAGTTATATGGAAAATTCGGATTGGTTTAAATTAGCATTAGCTAAATCTCGGTATCAGTAAAACCTCGTTGTGTATAGACTATGACTGAGACCGGTCTAAACAAGTATTTTTCCTGTTCTGCCAAGTAACTTAAGAGCTTTCAGAGCAGCTACTGAGAGTTAGCGTGAATAAAGTAGAAAGATGAAGCTAAAATGGCTTCAATATGGGCTTTGTGTATAATTTATATTTCTCAGGCTAAATAAAATATAACTTACCGAAACAATTTTGTATGCTACTGTACCAAAATTGTTTTTCTCCAACTTTAGAACCTACAAACAAACTGGCTCATAAGATTTTTCAGTGTTTGTAGTTCTGAAAAACTAGTCCTTTTCTGAAAACACAATACCGACGCGACCAGACCATATTAGGATCAGAAAATCCTTAGTTAACCTACAGAAATAAAAAAAAATATTAATTTTTGAAGCCTTCAAAAGTCTTGTACCCGACATGAAATAAAAAAAAATTGCTAATTAAAAATATTTACAATTAATTTTCTAAAAATGCCCAAGCACGCTGAATTCTCAGTAAAGCGCTAGTTTTTTATGAATTCTACTAACATGGAAAAACATCAATAGTCAGCTTATTTGAAACAGTTTTTCAGAAATATGTTTCATACACTCCGAACCAGCAATTTTGCTCATTTTAAGTTTTAACTTCACTCTTTACTTTCATCAGATAGCTATTTTTTAAATGATTTTTTTTTGAATTTTTCTAAATGTAGCTTCCGTCTTAGACGGTGCCCAAAGTAAAGTATTTCAGCTTCCGCCCTTTTGTTTCTATTTCAATTATCATTCCCATTCCCATTTTTTGCAATCCATTTGGGTATAGGTAAGTTTTGAATTTTTTGTGCATCGAGTGAAAATTAGGTGTTGGTATGATCAGAGCCATTCCTGGGGGGGCAACCGAGGCAGGTTGCCCAGCCGTCGTGGTTTGAGGGGTGCTATGGCTGGGTAATTGCCCACTTTGATCCAATTTTTCACCTTGATTCAGCCATTTTCGCTTGTATTTGAGTTCAGGATGAGGTGCTGTAATAAATTTTACCCCAGGCACCACCAACCCTAGGAACGACTCTGGGTATAATGCCAAAAGTAGTTCTTTCCTGATTTTCTAAGTAATTATAGAGCTTTCAGTGACTGTGTATGTGTCAATAAATAAAAAAAAAATAAGCTTTCATAGGCTATGTCAACACAGCCAGGATTTACTGTGTCTTTCTTAAGATTTGTTAGAAAAACTTAACTCACACGTGGCAGAAAGGTTTTGTTTCAATATTTATGTTTCTAAAAACCTTAGGAATGACCTTAGTGGAATGATATATGCAACTGACATAGTAAATGAATTTTTTTTTCCTTTATTGACGCCTGCTCAGTCACTGCAAGCTCTATAAGTACCTGACAAGTCAAGAAAAATACTTGAAAAATTAATTTAAGGCATGATACCAATGCGAAATTCAAATCCATTTAAAGAATTAAAAGTAATGCTAAAGCGGTTATCGATGTAACTATTCAAAGTACATAAATGTTTGATGGGAGGAGGGGGCTTCTAGACTAAATATTTCGCTCTAATTTGACGTCTGTCCCTCGTTAGAGACGACAATGAACTATCCTTTCAGTCGCTGCTGAGACAGGATGTATCCTGTCAAACGCTTATTAACTTTTGAAAAGGGTTCTTTGAAAGTATTATTATATGTTTATTTCTGTTGATTGAATAAAAACTTAAACCTTAACACCATAAACATCCAATTATTTTGACAAATTTTGAAAAGTAACGTGAAACTTTCATGACAGTGCTCATGGCTGTTTCTAGGGTTGGTGACGCCCGATGGAAAATTAGCCTTACACCCATCCCTCTTGTTATGATTTTTTTATGTAAACTAGGAAATGAACAAGGCAGTTGCTGTTTACAAATCTTGCCTGTTGCCCCCAGCCCTCTTTGAATGGCCTCATCATTGCTGTAGCCTACACAAGTAGACTTTCAGCGCAAGTGACAAAGGGAAAGAAGTACATACAGTCCCGGAAACGTGGAAAGTGGTATCAATTCATGAAAATGCAGGTAAGGGGGGAACATTTTTTTTAATCTAGAGGGGAAGTAATTTCGTTGTCTTTTTTCTGAATGACTCCACCAAAAACAGGTGTTTTACCAAAAATCCAAAAATTTATTTTTCAAAGTCTAGGGGAGAGAATCCCCGCCATCATTAACGCCCCTCAGCAAGGACCAAATGGCAAAGCTGCCGAAGGAGGCGGAAAATAACCCCTAATCCGGGTTCTTTCGTTAGTGTACTATATACTTCTAATTGTTGTAGGCATGACTTATTTAGAAAGCATTTTAGCCACTTCGTGAGGGGAGAGATATGCCTGACTATAGAAAAGGTTTCTCTCTATTTTTATGTTTAAGGTGTAGGCTTAATTCTTTAATTAATTTTCAATTATAATTGAGAACCTGCTTTCCAAATTATGTGACATTTTTATAGAATTTAAAAATTCGCTGTTCTAATATCCTGGCCAATGTACTTAGTTTTTTCGTGATCAAAAGCTTTTAATTATTATTTTTTGTTTCTTCTCCCCTGTTTTTGTCCCTCACTCTATAGTTCTCTGTCTCCCATTCTTTCAAAACAGGAGTCCCCTTTACTAGCCTCAACTCAGTGAAATCGCATCTAAGTAGACCCCTTCACCATCTTCAAATCAATACAAAACAATATGTAAGTAGCGTGATCCAAGAACCAATGATAGAAATAATATATAAAAAAAAAAAAATTATATCGATCGTGACTGGATTGCGTCAGTTGATGTAACTCACGTGGCGGAAACAGGTGATTCACATAAGAGAGAAGGACACGGTACTATTGCATCACGTTTCAAACTCTTCGGAATTAATCATATTTCTAAGCTTCTTGTTCTATGGAGACACAAGATTTCTAGGACCTTACTTGGACTCGTTTTTACTGAAGTATTAGGAATAATACTATCAGCAAGGTCATCTGGAATTGTGAGGATAAGTTAAATGGTATGCGCGTGTTACTAAGTAGCAAAAGAAAAATATAAATAAGGGTGTTCATTGGGGATACTTAATTTTTCAATGACAAATGAGGAAAATGACCACAGTTTGGTACGATTAAGCTGATTCAAATTGATGCATCACTGCGATGAGCTGCGTCGGTCCTACGGCTGGGCTATTTTGCGTAGAAGTCTCACATCTACACAAGAAAGCTTCATACTGGATAAGTAATACCATAATATAGGTCCTGGTATTTACAGGCGGGGGGGTCATTTACCTCCAAGGTTTTTTGCCCTAACCCTCACCCCCTTAATTTTGAGAAATACATTTTACTCGGTACTTCATTAAAAACCGCTTTTCTGAGTACTTCCAATGAAAAAAACTGTAAAACATCCCCTTGAGAATTTTGAAAACTATGTTTTGCCCCCTCCCCCTCCTCCGCTAAAATTCTTGCGGATTGATTTCGTTAAAATTGGATGAAGAAATTCTGCAATGAATCTTCCAAAATTCTAGAAACGTTCTGTAATTTCAAATAATATTCCCAAATAACTTTTTTAATATCCTGTAAGTTCCTTAGAAATTCTATAAAACGTCTCTATAACAAGAAATTCTGCAATCCCAAAATCTCCCTGTATGTCAATCTTTTCTGCTAGCTAATTACTGTCTGTAAGGCCTGTGATTTTGCAGTGGAATCACAGGCCTTAAATTTAAAAATGGTTAAATTGTCCAAGAAAAAGGAGGTATCTCTTGGTATTCAACTCTTTAGCTGCTTGAGAAATCACATGACATGGTTTTTGTTGTTTAATTGAAAAAAATGGGAGTACGTAATTGGAGATTCTTATAGTCCGTGGCATAGTAGAAGTATTGAAGTACAACATTTATACTCGGTCCGTAAAGCACTCGTTGATTTTGTGAAAACCTGGAGTTCTGAGCAAAGTAGAAAGAAAAAGCAACTGTATGAGTGGATAATATTCTAGAGTCTATAGGGTGAAGTACCAAACAAACTCAACTTAGGAACAATAGGGAAATTTTTCAATACAGTGGAATTCGATTAAGTGAATATTTGATAAACTTCTTAAACACTTAAAATTTCTTAAACTCCGGTAAAGATAAAGTCCCTGTTACTCGCCAAGTAAGGGTTTATCAAATACAATACGACTGTGACAATTACTATGTTGGCGGAACCCATCAGAATCTAGAAAAACGGCTTCACCAGCATAAAGAAGACATAGACAAGGCATTAATTTCTAATAGTTCTAATAACTCCTCAGATGTTACAGAACAATGAACAGTTACAAATAATCAATAAAGATGATCTAATGAAGGAAATATAAATCATTACTTGGCAATTTAAAAAATTTAGTTTTCATTATAATGAACTTTAAAGTAAATACCGATATAATTATCTTGCAATACTTAGTGAAATTTTTGGTTGATTTTGATTTCCTTGTTATTGAGAATGGCGGGTCCCTGATCTTTGAGATTGGTTTTCCAGCGGTTTTGCATATGTTTTATTCTTAGAAAGTCCTAATTTGCTTTCATTTTTTTGAATTTATTTAGGTTACATTTGCACAGACAGAGACGGTTTGATAATAGTTTAAAAATTTTTAACAATTGTTCAGTATTAATATAGAATGTAGATAGGTTTGATCATTCAGTTTAACATAAATACACGAGGGCCAAAACCAAGGTAGAATAAGTTAGATCTGGAGTTATTTGGTTGTTGTACAATTATTTTTAATAGGCATATATTTCGGGGGTGATACCTAGGACGGGGATACCATAGGAAATTTTTGGTAGGCACGCCACTTGCCTGGTTGGGGAATTTTAAATGCCGAAATCCTATAGGCAAGTGTGTATTCTTCTGATGAGCCTTTGTGTTGGGTGGTTGCCTTTGAATTATTTGTCTTATTTATTGTTTTTAATATTCGGTATATGACGATACGACTATCTATCCATGACTATTATGTATGGTTATGCTGTTTGACCTATGTAATTGAATGGATGAGTAGGGTTAAGACTTTGTTCAAGTACTGATCTATATTGATTACTAAAGTAGGAAAACAGTCTTCCTTTCTCCTTCTGTCTTTCTTTTATGTTTTCTATGGTAATTTTTTATATTTTATTATTATTATTATTATTATTTTTTATAATGTATGATTTTTATGTTTGGTTTTATGATGTGTGTTTATTTCTGTGTTTTTGCTGTTGCACTGGTGATTTCTTTTTTCCCTATACAATCAGAAGAAAACGTGAAGAAAAGTGAAATCCAAGGGAGGTTATCCCTCTTCCTCTCTTTATTTGTCTCTTCTCTCTCGGCTGGGACATATTCTCTAGAGCTTTTTTACAGCCGACCCCGGCAAACTAAGCACATTCTCTAAGCGGCCCAACTCACCAATAATTTGGAGGGGCAAAATTTATCTTTGTAAAATTAAAGGAAGGGGACAGTTCTGACTTCTTCAACGAAAATACCCACAATAATGTACTTTTTAATGAAAATTCCAGGAAAAATATCAGTGGTTCCGAGGGATACAAATACCCCTCAGAACTACTGATTTGCGCCATTCACTTCAATAGTTTTATTGAATCCGTTTCATGTTATATTATTTGGGTCATGATCTATTTTTAAGCTTTTTTTTGTTTGTTTGAATATGGTATATTTTTTCACCCATAGAGACGTAGTGGCAAATGAAGCTTGTGATGTCATTGTTGTTTTTTACCTTGTTTAGAGACCTCACAAGCATTCTGTGAATAATAGCTAGTCCTTAGGTACCAATAGTTAGTCCTTAGGGTACCAAAAACACAAAAATAATAATACTTTCTCCCTCTGGTCCCATTTATTTTATGTCTGTTCATTCTTGAAAACCACGATTTCTAAGATATTCGCGAAACTTTTGAGATTTTTGGGGCAGTATCATGTTTTCGTCAGTTTGGCCACGCTGAACGCTAAACGCTCCACTTGTTGTCTGAAAGAATTTAATCACTAACAGCCTACTAATTCCCAAAGACAACTACAACTTCGTAAGCTGTTTGGAATCTTTGGTTTTCCTGATGTTCCTGTTTTCTTGATTTTCCTGTTTTTCTGATTTTCCTATTTTACTGATTTTCCTGATTTTCCTGTTTTCTTGATTTGCCACGCACGTTCCTTTTATTATTTTATTTTTTTACTTGCCTCCCACTCATACCCAATATGTTTTCATTAAAAAAATGGAACACCCTATATCTCTTTTTTTTAATGTATACTAGCTGTTGGGGTGGCGCTTCGCGCCACCCCAACACCTAGTTGGTGGGGGCGCTTCGTGAACCCCCCCAAGCCCACCCGCGCGCGTAAGTCGTTACGCGCCATATTAGTTACGCGCCATTGTAGTTGTGTCCCTATGTCCCACCTGTGAATCGACCATTCCCTGAGTCGCCATCGTCATTTATATATCCCCCTGTGCACCCCGGCGTCCCCTTTGTAGTTATGTCCCTGTGTCCCGGTCGTCGTCATTTATACTCCCTGTGTCCCGGTGCTTTGTTGATTGCTAATCGAACATTCCTTTTGTCCCGGTCGCTTTCTCTTTGAGTGTCGTCATTTATTTAGATTGTTTCTCCTTTATTTTTCAGTTTTTTTCCTTTTTTTAGTTTTTTTTCTTTTTTAGTTCTTTTAGTTTTTACCTTTTTTAGTTTTTTTTAGTTTTTTAGATGAAAATTTTTTTTAGTTTTTTTCCTTTTTTTCTTTTTAGTTTTTTATTGGTTTTTACCTTTTTTTTAACTTTTTTAGTTTTTTTCGTTTTTTCTTTTTACTTTTTTTTTTAGTTTTTATCTTTTTTATTTTTTTTATTTTTATTCTTAATTTTATTAGTTTTCTTTTTCTCTTCTATTTTTCAGTTTTTTCCTTTTTTTTAAGTTTTTTTTTTTAGTTTTTAGTTTTTTTAGTTTTTTTTTCCTTTTTTTCTTTTTAGTTTTTTATTGGTTTTTACCTTTTTTTTTAGCTTTTTTAGTTTTTTTCGTTTTTTCTTTTTACTTTTTTTTTTAGTTTTTATCTTTTTTATTTTTTTTTATTTTATTCTTAATTTTATTCATTTATATATCCCCCTGTGCACCCCGGCGTCCCCTTTGTAGTTATGTCCCTGTGTCCCGGTCGTCGTCATTTATACTCCCTGTGTCCCGGTGCTTTGTTGATTGCTAATCGAACATTCCTTTTGTCTCGGTCGCTTTCTCTTTGAGTGTCGTCATTTATTTAGATTGTTTCTCCTTTATTTTTCAGTTTTTTTCCTTTTTTTAGTTTTTTTCTTTTTTAGTTCTTTTAGTTTTTACCTTTTTTAGTTTTTTTTAGTTTTTTAGATGAAAATTTTTTTTAGTTTTTTTCCTTTTTTTTCTTTTTAGTTTTTTATTGGTTTTTACCTTTTTTTTAGCTTTTTTAGTTTTTTTCGTTTTTTCTTTTTACTTTTTTTTTAGTTTTTATCTTTTCTATTTTTTTTTATTTTTATTCTTAATTTTATTAGTTTTCTTTTTCTCTTCTATTTTTCAGTTTTTTCCTTTTTTTAAGTTTTTTTTTTAGTTTTTAGTTTTTTTAGTTTTTTTTTCCTTTTTTTCTTTTTAGTTTTTTATTGGTTTTTACCTTTTTTTTTAGCTTTTTTAGTTTTTTTCGTTTTTTCTTTTTACTTTTTTTTTTAGTTTTTATCTTTTTTATTTTTTTTTTATTTTATTCTTAATTTTATTAGTTTTCTTTTTCTCTTCTATTTTTCAGTTTTTTCCTTTTTTTAAGTTTTTTTTTTAGTTTTTAGTTTTTTTAGTTTTTTTAGTTTTTTTAGTTTTTTAGCTTTTTTATTTTTTTTATTAGTTTTTAGTTTTTTTTGTAGTTTTTGCCTTTTTTTAGTTTTTTCAGTTTTTTTTTTAGTTTTTTCTGTGGATCCACAGATCCACAGATCCACAGACAACTTATTTTTATATATATAGATATAGTCGTGTAAATTTCCTCTAAATTCATTCAAATAGGCATATTTTATTTTTACTGTCCTTGGTACTTTAAATATGCTAAAAAAGATCCCAGTTTACAGTGTTTGGTACTCTCTCTCTCTCTCTTTCTCTCTCTCTTTATATATATATATATATATATATATATATATATATATATATATATATATATATATATATATATATATATATATATATATATATATATATATATATATATATGTGTGTGTGTTTGTGTGTGTGTGTGTATATATATGCCTCTCTCTCTTTTTGTGTGCCAGTGTTTCTTATTTTAAAACAGGTAAAAAAATTGAAACAATTCTTAAGTAAATAGCGACGATTATTGTTCTTAATTGTGCTTGTTTGATAATTTTTAAGTAAAAAATAGATTCTAAGTTCAAGAGAAAATTTCTCTGTTCAAAAAAATTCGGTTGTCACCAAAATTTTTTTTCTAAGTTCAAAAATCTACCTGAGTTCCCCCAAGAAACTCTAAGTTCCAAAAGATATTCCAAAAAGTTACAAAAAACGCCTATAGCCGTCAGGGTAAGGGTTTTAAGTTATACCTTGTGGGCGTATTAGGCTTATACAGAAAGAATGATTGTATAAACTGCGGAGGGGCTCACTAGGAATGCTAACCAGAAGTTTTAGTTTCATTTTGAGATTCGGAGTGATGGGGGGGGGTGGATACCCCCTCTTCCACACCTCGTATTTTGCCGAAATACATCGAGTAGAAATTTTTAGAAGGCTACTTGTCGCCGTAGAAACTTCAATATGCGCTTTTTCAATTGGAAATTGAAAGGGCTAGTGCTCTTTTTAACAGTCAAAAGCAATTTTAGGGCAACTAACCCCCTTCTACGCCCACCGTTTCCACAAACACAACCAATCGAAATTTTGAGATAGCCATTTTGCTCATGAGATAGCCATAGCGTTTTGCGTTGTAATTGAAAGGTCCGGAAATTATGTCTTTGAGTTTGACAACCCCTCGTAGCCTTCAGGGAGACGATTTTAAGTTATGCCCTGGGGGCATATAAGGTATCATGGGCAGGGCTATAGCGCTGCCTAAGTAAAAAGGGCACTATTTTTTGTATAGACTATGACACTTCTTATCGAAGGAGTTGTCGTAGAAACTTCGGAAAGAGCTCACTCGATCGTCGAAAGGGACTGGAGGGCAACTAGCCCCCCTCCCACGCCCACCAGTCCCCAAAAACATAGAAACAAAATTTTGAGTTAGCTATTTTGTCCAACGTAATGGAAAAAGTGGGAAATTATGTCTTTAAGGATGACAACCCCCACATCCCTCAAGTCAAGGTAAACTATGCCCTGGGGCATATAAGGTTTATATAGAAAGGTTGACCGTGTACACTTCGGACGGGGTTCATTGGACTGGTAATCAGAAATTCTAGTGCCCTTTTTAAGTTTCATAGTGATCGGAGGGTGGATAATCCCCCCTGCAAACCTTCTAATTTCCCAAGATGCATACGATAGAATTTTTGAGATGACCGTTTGTTGTCGTAGAAACTTCGAAAACGGCTCATTCGATTGGAAATTGAAAATGCTAGTGTCCTTTTTACTAGTCAATTGTGATTGGAGTGCATCAAGTCCCGCCCCCCTCGCCCATCAATTCCCAAAACATATCTAAACAAAATTTTGAATAAATGAAATTCAAAACGAACAGAAATTAAAATGAATAGCCAAGTCAAACTCAGAGCAAGCAAAAATTAACATGAGTAAGGTGGATAACCCCTATGCCTTCTCAAAACCAAAACACAATTTGCACTTTACTTAAAACAAATTACTTTTGAAATGTTTTCACCTTTCCTACTTTCATAAATAAAAAAATAATAAAAAATATCAAAACCTTAAGGTTTTGAGAAGGTTTTAAGGAAGAAATGTCATTATATGTCAATTAAACTGACAATCCACGGTCATTTGTTTGTTTTTTTCAGTAAAGCGCCAATTGTGTTCTGGTCTTTAGAAGGCATAAGGATTATCATCCCTACCCATGCTAATCTTTGCCTTTTGTTAGTTTGACTCGCCTCTTTATTGTAATGTCTGTTCGTTTTGAGTTTCATTTCATTTATTTATTGATAGTGATTTGTGGTAGTTCTACGCTTCGAAGATTATTTGACTTTATTTTTGCTCAATCTTGGCTTAATGGAGCTCTTTACTTTTCTTTGAAAAACTTGTCTTGTGGAAAAAGTTTTTTAAATTAATCAAATTTAGAAACAGATTAATTTAGAAATATTTGGTAACTAATATCATTTTTGTTTATGACTAATTTTATGATAGTTTAGGTGAATTCTAGTCTTATCTTGCCTTTACATTTCTTTGTCAATATTTAAAATTACGTAAAAGATTAAAGGTCATATTAATCAACTACAAAGTACTTTTATAAATAAATTTTCTTGTTTGATAATACTGGTATATCCAAATCCTATTGTTTACATCGTTGACAAATTTTCTAAATTAGAATACTATGGCTTAACAATGCTTGTTAAAACTGAATATCTTGCCAACAAACAAAGCGGGCATTTTTTAATTTTTTTTAGCGGGAGGTTGAGCATGGTACCTAGATGGGTGGACGCAAATTCTTGAAATTATCAAACAGATGAATTATAAGTAAAGTGTAGGAATTTCAGAGGGTGGGTGGGCAGGAAGACCTTACGCATGCGCACAATTTCTTGCGTGAACATAGGATTATATTTGGTACATGAGTGCCGTCACGAATGGTCTATCAGGAATTTACCCCACCTCCCGTTTGAAGACAAAAGACATACCGGTACAGATATAGCCTGGCTAAAAGCATAAAACTCTTTAGAAGTTATTTTCTTGTTAAATACAGCTTTTTTCACCTCTCACTCCCCAAGAAGGTAAATATTTCAGGGGGGATTAAGTCTATTCGGAGACTTCATTCGCAATTCAGCGTTATCTGTTTATTTAGTTTTTTCTTAGCCTTAGGTTGTGATTCAAATTATGCTGGGTTTTTCGTAAAATATATTACATTAGGGTGAAACGCAGGGAGACCTAGAGGCCACCAACCCCAACGAAATTCTAAAATTTCTAAAACTTCTGGGAGCTTCTCATTCAAACCATTAAATAAAATTTGTATCCTGGCTCCTCCTCCTCAAAAAAAAACAATTCTGCGTAAATGACTTTACCCCACGATGTACTGTCCAATTTTTCCACTGGTAACACAATCGATGGACGCATCATGGGACGGATGAAAGAGTGAAGCCACGGACAGAATGGAGGGGGTAAGTGCACATGGCTCTGTTGGCTGTTGGCCACAGGTGACTTGGTGCTGTAATGTTCTGTTAGTAGTAGTAGATAACGGATTTTACAGAATCTGAAAAATAGAACTGGGTTGCTAAAATTTAAGTCTTGATTACTGTTTCACGTAGAGTTAAATCAGTTATAATGAGACTCAAAGCCACAAATATGTTTTGCTCAGATTTTGTCCCTTCTTCCAGCCCTGAAAAAAATATCTTATTCTGAGACTTCTATGACCGGAGCTTAAGGCTTATGATCCCTTTGATTTTCCAACTGGCACATAGCTATAATTTGTACCATAAAGAGAAGATAGCTATGCCATTAGATAATAATATTTATAATTGTTCTTAGAGAATGATTTAAACTTGCTTGATAAATGGGTAACTTTTCTCCTTTTCACAAGTCTAGTTGCTAGACCTTTCATTTATGCTGATAAAAATGGCTATCTCAAAATTCTTGTTAGGGAAAGGGGGCATGGAAGGGAGAGTAGTTACCATCTAATCTTTTTGTTCACTTGAAAAGGGTAGTGGAGCTTTTAGTTTCCGTTCAAATCATCCCACTTCCCATTTCCCAATCCCCCACGCCCAACATTTCCCCGAACACTTACATTAAGACTACTACAAATGTTTCAGCTCTTTTTATAGCTTTTCAGTGTGCTTAGGCAGAGTGGAGTGAGATGTCAATACAAGTTCAAAATTATTTACTAGGGGAATTCCATTTCGAAATAATATAAAAATAATAAGAGCTTTGGTATCAGAATTCTAATCCTAATCCAAAGTTAATCCTATCTGAAATTAATCTTTACTTTGATTATTATTTTCTGTTCATAAAAGTCATGTCTGACATCACCCTGTTTTCACTTCCCTGCTAATTTGAGGCGACGTGGAAAAATTTTTCTGCCCCCGATCATATTCAACGCACTTCAGACCTGACATCATGAAGAATACAAGACTCAATTCTCAAACAAGGCAAACCCTCAAAATTATCCTGAGTAACTCTCAAAACATCATCACATACTAATTGCAGCAATATTTGTAACCTACATTGACTGATTGGTTGATTGATTGATTGACATTAATGGTTGGTACCTAATAGATGCAAATATCCTAGTGTTAGACCCACAGGTTTGACCCACCGATTCGATTTGTTTAGTCCCAGGTTGCATAAAGTTCACTTTGGCAGAAACTGCAATACTTTCGGGCCAGCACCGATGTTTTCAATAATCCATTATTTATTATCAATATTTTTTAATATCCAATACAGTAACCCTTTCAAGAAATTAAAGAGAAAAAAACAGTTTTTTTTAACTATTTTTGATTATTAATCAGGTCGTCCCGGAAAATCTGGCTCCCTCTAGGTGGTTTCAGGCACCATCCCCTCTCCCCACTCTGCATCCACCGACACTCTTTCATGACAGGTTATTCATGGAAAATTCCCTTCCTCCATGAAAAATTCCTCCAGGAAAAGATCCTCCCACGTAACCTTCTCTCCCTGACCCCCCCCACCAGAAAACTTCTGTATACTTCCCAATAACCAATAATAAATATAAACAATGGGCAAAGCTCACAACTTGCAGGCCTTCCCCCGCTGTGGGGGATTAAGTCATCCTCAAAGACATATTTATCAAGTTTTTGACTATGCCAAATGGCTATCTCAAACTTTTATCAGGAGACATTGGGGAAAATGAGCGCGGGAGGGGGCTTAGCTGCCCTCCTATTTTTAGTCACTTTAAAAGGACACTAGAACTTTTATTCCCATTCGAATGAGACCTCTTACGATACTCTAAGGCCACTCACCGCTGGAACGATAACTCCTGGAAAGAAAAAAAAATAAGAAACACGCATACATGATCTTTCTTCTGGCAAAAAATGCAAAATTCCACATTTTTGTAGATAGAAGCTTGAAACCTCTGCAGAGGGGTTCTCTGATACGCTGAATCTGGTGATGTGATTTTCATCAAGATTCTGTGACTTGAGGGGGCTGTTTCCCCCGTTTTCGAAAATAAGGCGTATATTCTCAGGCTCTTAAGTTTTGATGGATTGAACTAAACTTGGTGAAACTTATATATTTGAAGTTAGCACAAAAATGCGATTCTTTTGATGTATCTATTGGTATCTAAATTCCGTTTTTAGAGTTTCGCTTACTATTGAGCCGGGTCGCTCCTTACTTACAGTTCGTTACCGCGAACTGTTTGATAATTCTTCAGAAAAAGGGTATTAATTTCTGCTTTTCGAGAAATTTCAACTTTATCCTATGATACGTCACTTATCCGGTTTTCTTTAAACTTTTTTTTTTTTTTTTTTTGAACAGTCAGACAAATGTCATTCTCTTTTTGTCACCCTTAAGTTCTTTTATGTTACAAAGATATAGCATGGGATCCCACAGCGGGTGAACTTTTCCTTTCTGTGCTGTATATCAGCCTTAAGGTTGATGATTAAGGTATATGATTAGGTAACTAATACGAACTACGAACCATCAGTTTGTGGTGTGTGACACAAAATTCCTTTTGCATGCATTCTCATTGCGTAGTTATCAGATTTCCTATTCTGTTTCGTAACATTAAAATACTAAATAAAATAAACGTTGAGATTATTAACTATTCTCAGTAAAGCAAAAAAAGACAACAGTTTAGCGTGAAAAGTAAAGAATTAACTACTTAAACCTGAGGATCACTCGTCTATTTCACGGAAGAAGCAAACAATTATATTTACATGGTGAAAAATCGGTTGTGTTAAATAAACACGTTATTTTTCAAATTCAAGTAAAACGACGTTAGAAGTTAAAAATAGCAAAAATTATTTCGAAAAAGAGTGGGGAAGGCTGTTGCCCCCTCAACTCCGTACTAGCAGCTTTGAAGTGGTTGGGATTTACTGAAAACTTAGTATAATAAAGCAAGTGACCAGTTCACGAGGGAAAGGGGCTCAAGACCTTTAAGGAGGGATTCAGTATATTAATCTTTAGTATTTTTTAGTCATCAAGTCACCAAAAAGGGTTAGTTGTTCATGGTTATTTAAATTATCACGAGGAGAGGAATATATCTACCCGTTCCTCATATAGGTTAAGGACGTTCTTGCTTCTGATATTTTATTCGAAACAATTGAATTTTCGTACCTACACCTCCAATATTCAATATTTTCTGAAAGCTCCCCGAAGGAAGAGGGACGTCTGAGAGTCAATAAGGGGTAAGCCCAAGGCCGTATCCAATTTATGGGTAGGGGGTTGACCCCCCCCCGAAAAAAAATGTTTTCCTGACTCGGAAAGGCGTAACAAAAATAGATATAAACTGATTTCTTATATATTTTTTGAGGATTTTTATGCGTGCTCCCCGAAAAAATCCTTATGTAACCCCCCCCCCCCCCAAATAAAATTCCAGATATGGTCCATGATGAACCTCACCTTTTTCAAGTTACTTGCAGATATACTTAAGTCTATTTTACGCGAAAAAACCATCGCATTCGGTACACTAGGAATCAGAATAGGATTTAGAATTAAAGTATTCCTTCCCCCGTCAGAATCTTAGACAAATTGCAGCGTCGTACTTATCGGTTATATAATAAACACTCAAAAAGTGAAATTTTGATAAAGCTAATTAAATAAAACGACATATGATGAAAATATGATACTTAATTAGGAAAATTGTGAAATTACAACTAACAATTTTCTGCCCAGAACGCAGAAATGTCGTTAAGAATCGCATTAAAAGGAGGTTTTCCTTCTGCTTTTACTGCCGCCCGCCACATGTACCCTACTAAGTATGATTGTAAATGATGGCGGAATGTACCTCAGTACCGTTTATTACGCCATTTTACGGAGCCCCACATTCTCTTTGCGTTATGGGTAGATGCACCGGTTTCTGGGTCAACAGAATTATTTTTGTGGTTTACCTTCAAATGAGTAAAACCTGCCTGTTCCAGTTCACTTTTGTTGTAGCCCTTCCAACAATCTGAAATGATTCTTGATCCTGGCTGTATGTAAAGCTTAATTTGTTGGAGTAAAGCTTCTGCTCCACGGTCGGGGACCGTGTTTTCCCCGGTTTCCCTGCACACTCCACCAAACACCCACTGTCGCGGTAATATTCTTCCTGCATCATTTTTGCTTCTTGTAAACAAAAGTTATCTATTTCCGCTGAATGACCGATTCCTCCAATTTTCCTACAGTTTTTCTGTTACACAGAAACATGCACACTTCATGGAGGTAGTTATTCCAATCAACAACCGTTTCTTTAGAAATGCCAAGCTCTTGTTCACACAAGGCCAAAACAATTCGTTAACCCAGAAATAAATGAAACGAATTATAGTAACATATGGTATTCTACTTTTAGAAAACCACGTATTGACGGTTTTCTAACATGGCCTAGTTCCAACAATGTAGCTTTTCATAAGAGTACAAAGTCATGGTGCGTCCATTGACGCATTTTTCTGGTTTTGGGCAACAGCCCCTTATCCTGGAGAAATATAATTGCCTGTTCTTCAGTCCCTGGCAAATCCCAAATCTTAACTTGAACGTCCTTGGTAAGAAAATAGCGATGAAGACCACACTGCCTTTCCATAACAAACAAATACAAAGTAGAAACAAAAGGAAAATTTTTTCCAAGACAGCGGTAATCAGTTCTGTGAATATTTCGACCCAAGGTCCAAGGGCCGTCTTCAGCACAATACGAGAGCAAGAGAGAAAATATGTATATATAAATAAACTTACATTAAATTGTGAGAATTAAAACTAAATAATGTTATTTAAAAACTTTTTTTTAAAACAGCCCTAACATCCTTACTTCAACGAAGTTCAACCAGGACTGACAAAAAGAATGAAGTGAGAATATTAACTCATTCAAACTAAAGAGAACAAAGTCATTAAATGCAATTTTTCAGAGCCAACCTAGGCTCTGTAAGCCTAGTGTCTTGGTAAGACACTATTTTCTATCACTAGTCAAAGCAAACTAACCGGCTATTATCCCATCTGATCTTTGTCATACAAATGATCGAGAGTGTAAAAATTCTCAAGTTTTCCGCAGTGTAATAACTTAAAAAGGAAAAAAATACAAAATAAATGGTAACGGGCTTATAACCTAGTCAAATTGTAATTTTGAAAATCGGAAGTGGACACGGTAAAAATGTAAATAAAATGATTTTAAGTAATTAACTTTAAAGTTTCTCTCTTCAACCCGCCACAAAGAAGAAAGGAATAAAGAACAACAGAACACGGTCCATGGTTTTAGCGGTAATACAAAATAATACAATTTTCGGGTTTAGCTTCCGTCTCAGCCAATATATTGCATAACACTCGTTTTCAGCAGGTCAAATGTAATCTCGTTTCACTCACCACGTGAATGACAAGTTTATGTAACTTTTTATAAAGGCCATATTATTACGTTGACTACGTAACAGACAGTTTGGCTAATTGTGACTCGGGTTTAAGTTCCTTGAATAGGTTTTCGACATGTTTTTTTCTGTGGTCTTATAGTTTCAATGTTTCAACGTAAGACGGCAATTTTGCTATACTTTGACCACTGAGTCAAAGTATTTTTTTATAAATTTATTTGTGCTTTCTATTCACCGTTTATGTTTTCTTTTAAATTTTATTCACGCTTTCTTTAGATTAATTAAATCGAAAACTCATTCGAAAAAAAAAGAATTTTTCCTAAGGAAAACAAAGAACTACGTTAAACCAACTATGAGTGGAAATAAATTCAAATAATATTTCAAGCTTAAAACGACTATTATACTCACTATAAATAAATAAATGAAACCCGAGAAAACAGGCGTTCACAGGCCCAGTGATCGCTTTCGGCTTCTCTGGGTCTGTATTGTCGGTCAAGGAGATTTGGGGTTAAGTTATGTTATTCAATTGAGTTTCAATAAAAATGAAATAAAGCTATTAATTGACACGAAGGCTGAGTTTTGAAGCTTACGGAGGGTAGGTAAATGTATGTAGGGTAGGGAGGGTTTTGTTTTTTAGTGGTTGGTGCGAGTGTGTGCGGATGAATGTTTCATGAATGTAATTTGGCACGATTCTTCCGACTCGCGATGGATCATAGAGCTCAATAACATAATCAAGGATTATGTCAAGATTTTTGTAATTTTTCTGTAACAGTTGTTTGTTTTATGTATTTTGCTGTGGGCTATGGACTTCAACCACAAATAAATCCTATTATTTCATTCCTGAAGGCCTCAACATTTTACATTTATTAACGTTATAAAAGAGAAAACGTCTAAAATGTATTTTGTTTTTAGTAAAGTGCAAATTACGTTATGGTCAATAAACGGCATAGGGGACTTTAGCTGTAATCCTCCTTGTGGTAGTTTCTACTTGTTTTAAGTCAGGGACGGATCCAAGATTTTCTTTAGGGGGGGGGGGTGCACAACAGGTTCCTTCGGTAAACTTGTGAACAAAGAAATACCAGCAATTTAATGGGAATCTTGACAATTACGTGTCGTAGGTAGGTAGTGGAAATGGTCGTAAATTTAATCTAAAATTTGGCAAGGGTTAAAGTTCTAATAAATCTGTTGAACCATACAAATCGAGGAACCAATGCTCATACCATCCATTTCTAAATAATTAATTTCGTTCTAAATAATTAATTAATATAAGTAGCTGATGAATATTATAATTTATTTTATTTTATTTAATTTTGTATTTGTTTTTAGTAAACATTTCTTTAACTGTTTCTTGAAGGAGCCTAGGGCACAGGAGCGTCGATTCTCAACAGGAATGGAGTTCCATCCGGCTCGACAGCAACTACCAGACCAAAGTCTGAGCGCACTGCAAGGGTGGATGGCACCAGCAATTCATCCTGGCTCCTAGTTTCATAATGACTGACATTTCCAACAAGCTAAAGTAACCCGGAAAAACTTGATGGAAGGTCTCCACGGAAATATTGAAATGCAATCATAGAGAGATGTAGCGTATGAATATCTTTTGTCTTCAGAAGTTCAACAGCAATAGGGTAGTAGACTGCAGGACTTCTGCTGATTTCAGTTGGAGAGTATGTAAAGTGTAAGTAAAGGTGGAAATGTAGATATCCACACTGACAAGCAGTAACATAAATAAGGGTAAATAAGAGAGAAGTATAAGAGATGAAGGATAGAGAAAGGAAAGACTCGTTTCAACTTCCAAATAATTCCAAGATATCAAGAAAGCTTTAACCTCATCGACTCAATATGCCGCTTGAAAGATAGGTTTTCATCTAGAAATACCCCAAGGAATCAAACAAACCAGTCAGCTGGGCGGGATATGGATCTCTTAGATGTTTGAAGCTCTGTCACTGTATGGCAGCTTTGGCTACGCGAGAGAATATAAGAAGAAACGATTTTTATACATTCAAAGCTAATAAATTTGCATCAAACCATCGATATATGTTTCCTCTCACCAATTGTAGCTTTAGGATAAGGAATGATTCGTCAGGTGCTGCAGCTCCCATTGTGCAAAGAGTTCTTCATGCTGATCTGGCGTAGCCAAGGCAAATCCACAATATCCTTTTGTTTTATTTCAATTAATACGTTAATAAATTGGGTATTCATCCGGACCATGACGTAAAATTTTCTTACAAGAGTCTAAAGACAGAAAATCATTTTTGATTATATTGTTAAGCATTTTCTGAAAAAGTGTTTTCCTTTGAAGAGATGACTGTTGAAAATCATCATTTAGGATCAAACATTTTTCAAAAGTCACTAGATTCCCTATGACATTTGGTTTCTCAAATCCAGTTATGTTTAATAATGACGTTCTTACTACCGATTATAGACTAACATCAAAGGAAAATTCTATCTCGCTAGTAAAATATCCCAACAAATTCAACCTTTTTTATAGATTGACTCAGATTGTTTTCTTCAATATATTTCACTAATGCATTTAATTTGTATTTTAATCTTTTTATATGCATTAAATTTATTTTTGCTGCAAAGTAAAACTATTCTTCCGACTTGAATTTGCTTATTGTTACTACATATCGTGCAAACATTTTGTCCCATTCTAGCGTTGGTCGGCAACCACTTGTAATTTCTACTGCTCCGTTAGGCACTCTATGTTTCATTTCGCCATTGCTAGCACTTTCAACATCAAATAGAGTAAAAGCATGCATTACTAAAGAATATGCCATGAATAATGTCTTTTATGTTGACAGACTGAACTCTTTTCGTAATATCTAACATCTTACGTGTTGTTGACCTTCAAAATCAGTTTTTGCTGGATTATAAAGGTGCAACAGAACCAAAACAAGTCACGTAAGATTGCGTCATTGTCACCTATAAATATTGGACAATGATCAATTTTCTACAATCGGGACTTCCCCGCCTGATCATTGACTCCCTGAATTCTAACAAGTTCTATCACCTAACAAACAAATAGATCATAATTTGGTGGGGCCGCGAAGGTTTTTCCTGACCCTTGTGGGGTTTTTCCACAGTCAGAGAATATACACTCTCTGTTACGTAATAAACATCTATATCTTTTAGATGACATTACCTATTACGTAGTAAGCACCTGCGTCTTGAAGAAAATTAATGACACTTGCGTCTTGAGCGAATCGCCGTTAACTTCTTCGTGATCTTAAGTAATTCAGGAAAAAAAGAGTAGTGGCTATGGGTCTTTCTAAATCCAAAAAGCCCCCACTACTAATGTGGAGGTTAGCAACTGTAAGGGCAAGCTTATAGCCCTTTTCTCTCATAGCATAGCAATTAGATTATCGGACTATCATCTCCATGATTTCAGAAGTCTTCAATGTTTCAGAACAGTCAAGTGCCTCTGCCTCTTCATAAGAGGACACTGTGCTCACTAGTAAAAAGGGTACACTTGCTCCAATAGGGTAGCCCGCTTAGTTCCATAGCCTCGTCCTCTTTACTTTTCCTTGCAGAACTACTTACTGATGGCGTAGAATTGTCGTTCTTAACTGCGTCAGAACTAGCTGTTGGCTTGGTTGATATATTAACAGCTGGTTCCCTACTAGACTCAGTTTTTATCCTTTTTGAGGAAGGTGGTGGCTCTTCGTCATTTGAATCACCCTCAGGTACAACTTCGGCACTTGGTTAAGTAATAATCTTGTGACCAAAGATATTGTCCGCAACTTCAAATGAGACCTTTTCTTTCCTTTTCGTTTTCTTTCCTTTTCGCATTTGGTCTCGAAAGTTCTCTTCGTCACTTATAAGATCTACACCTCACTCTTATTAATTGATTTCACTTTCCATGTCCAACATGATTTTAATGGCCTCTTCGTCAGCCAAGTTACTTTGCATCTGCATAAGAAAATTTACTTTATTTTTTCATTTTTTACGGTAGATCACAAATGGACACAATACTCAAACGTAGACACAATGAACATGATTACCATCTACCTGAATCCTAAGGATAATGTTAACTTCCCCGGTTAGGTGCCTCTCCAGATATATTACTATTAGTAGGGCACTGTCCTCAGGCGACAGTGGTGATTCTGCATCAGAAACGAAGCCAGGTAATGTCCTCATGAGTAGACTAAAAGAAGATGGCCACAAATCCTGACCTAAATGCTCGTAAAACAAACAAGAGCAACCAGCGTATAGGCAATAGGCCAGTTAATTCCAGATTCCAGGCAATAATTCCAGAGAAAAATTCACGCAATTCAAAAACTTATAGGTTAGACACGAGAAATTCCGAATTTGATTTCACTTGTTGCGTCTAAGCACGATGAATACTCCTGATATTAACTGGCACCTTTCGTAGGTTTTGAAACTGTTCGGTAGATACCTAGTAAAATACGGTAGAAACGCCTATTGAGAAGAGATACCTTAGAAATTCTGGTAAACAGTGAGTTTTATAGTTCGAGGAAGGTTAAGGCGAAGTATCCTCAAAGAGCACAAGCCCCCGCGAGAGTGTTAAAGGTCGTTAGGGGCTTAACCTTGAGTAGCGATCTCAAGACTCTAAGGAAAGGGTTCTGATGCTTGAAAAATCAATGTTTCGTCAAAAGTATCATAATTTTGATGAATTCTGGTATTTTCATTTTTAATTCCTAAACATCAATGGAATAATTACGAACCGATGTTCAAAGTATTGTCCTTTCATTTGCTGAGCGACGGATATTTTGAAAAAAGAAAACACAAAAAAGGACCAAGTAGACCAAATTACGAATTGAAAGTATAAGAAACCATAGAAAAAGTGTCAAAATCTTAAGGGAAGGGTGTTGGGGCAAAGTCCTTGCTTACAAATATGCACGTGGACGCAGTTGGATTTTCAAAACAATGCCAGAATTAGCAGTTTACAAGAAAGCTATCGAGAATAATTGGAAAAAGGTGTAATAATAATTCAATTTTCTCTTCTTTTTTGGGGGAGGAGGGGGGGTCCCTGAAATCTAACCGTTATGGATGGATAAAAGGTCACGTGCTCGGTCCTTTAATGTGGAAACTAATTCTTCTTTAAAGTGTGACCCAATTACGTTTGGTACAACATTTCTCATTTTTTTTATTTGCCAACGTATGATCCTGGTAATTACCTGGCTAAATATGTGGGATTGTTATGTAGTCTGTAAGGCAATTCATGATCCACTACGAAACAATCATTTTTTTTTTATGCATGTTACGGACTTCCATACGTTCTTTCTTAAGGCATGCCTAGTCTGCTTGTTTGTGAGTGGGGGCGGTCAGGTGAGTAAATTTGAAAAAAAAAACGTAAAGACTTGTGCAGTATGTAAAAAATAGACATGATATTTGTCCAGGTGTTAAAATCTTGAAACCTTTTTCTGAAGGGGGAGAGTTCTCCCCCTAGGGATGTGTATTTTCGTAATTATCGGTGCTAATAGCAAATATTTTAAGAGGGGTCAAAGACTCCAATAGCCTGGTTTTGCTTTGTAACTAGTTGAAACAAAATTTGGAGAGATAACTAAGGTACCGTGTAGTATTTGAACTCTACCAATTGTGTTAAAAAAATGAAAATATAAAAATAAGAATCAAAATAGCCTGTATCTGAGACTATAAAGATAAAACTATTGCTGGTATTATCGTTAAAAGAAATGCTTTTTCAGTTACTGTTTCCTTTTAAAATATCTTTCAAAGATATTTTAATTTAGAAGTGTATGAAAAATGTTGCTTAAATCTTATTAGCCTTATTTACCTAATCAAATTAAAGAAACAAGAATAACTAATAAATTTACAACTTGAGTAACATAAAATGTTACAAAGATCCCGTCAGATAAATTATGTTGGCAAGACTATATCTTGCTGAAGTTTAAACTAGAAATTGAAAAGAAAACTAATTATTTCTACTTGCTTTCTGAGTCGAGCTCTCTTGCTCAGAAACTAGTGGGAACAATTAAAAAATTCCAGAGCCGTTGAATCAAACAAAAGATAGTGGAAATTACAAGGAGAACAATAAAGAGGTTTCAGGGTATACCCCTCCCCTGATGTACATGCCTGGATCTTCGAATGGATTTTCTTGAAGAATCTCCTCTCTCTCCTGACCAACATACATTGGTATCGTTTCAAGGGGGGTAAGGGTACAGTTGCCCCCCAGTAATTTTGAGGAAAAATTATCATATAGCCTATGCCCTTGATTCTCCGGATGAAGACCCCTCTTGCCCCCCCCACACAATAAAAATATTGGAGCTCCACCCCTTGTCAGCAGGTATGCTACGACAGACGCAGTTTTGTTTTCTTCAGAGGCAGGACTCAGCCCTGTTGCCCAATAAAAATTGTGTTTCTTCAGACATTTAACAATATATCATAGGTCTATTGGAATTCTGGAATTTTTAGGTCTCGTGGAAAAGCTGGACCCCTTCCAAGATTTCACCACGAGGGACATTCCCCCTCCCTACTCTAGGTCAATGCATGCTACATATTGTTATCCTTTTTTATAAATTCTATTTATGAACTTGACAACCAATCCAGCACAAACTTCTCTTTTTTGTTTCTCGTTTTAAAATTTGTTACATGTCTACAGTCACATGTAATCGACATACACACGTTTTGTAATAACAGATAATAGAGCATACCTTCTTTTTTAGATGCCACGTGAATGATGCAATCGTGTTCTAAAAGAGTTTGCATAATAACTTGGCAAGTGATGCAATTCAGGTGGTTACGTGAGCTTTAGGAGAGATACAAAATTGGTTTGGCTTGCTGCCTAAGAAGTTCCACTTGAAACTATATAGGACCTGTATTTACGAGTGAAAAACGTCAAGTAATCTGCGAAAATAATAAAAGGGAGGTTTAATTGATAGTTTGAATGGGAGGTATTCAGAAATTAAAGAAAATTATGAACAGGGGTGGAGGACCACTCTCCAAAGATATTTCTGGCACCCTTATTTGTTTTTTCTCTTTTTTTTTACATTTTTTTTGGTCCTTTTGTTTTATAGCTAACCGTCGTCGAAAAACGTCCCGTAATCTGTGAAAACAAAATTATGTAGACCCCTATTGAGGAAGCATTGTCTAAAGAGGACGCAAGTGCTTTGGAACTGAGGCCTCGTTGAAAGATGTGTACAGTAGGGGACCAGGGACATGTCCAGAATTTATCGGAATAGGGGAAATTCAAAACAGGAGAATTGTATGAAGCAGATAAGAAACAAGGGGGAAATGATAAATTGAAAATTTATCTCGATATTTTTTAAGGGGGTGGGGCTCAAACGTCTAGATATGCATGTTTCCTTGTAGAATATTTTTCAATATTCTGAATCAGAAGTACAAAGAAAAATACTTTGTTTTGTGAAATGTGCTATCTTCCCCGAAACGACGCATATCCAGGTGTTCCTTTTTTTGGTGGGGGCAACAATAATAACAATAATGCCAAGAGAGGGGGGTAACAATAAGAGAAAATTGATAGTTTGAATAGGAGGTATCCAGAAATTAAAGAAAATTATGAATATTTGGGGTGATTCTACGACCCTTCTATGTACATCTTTGTGCTCGACCGATCCAACAGGGGATATTGCTAGACAAGATGGGGAGGGGAGACAAATGAAAGCTAATAAGATGCATTATCTCATCTTGTGTCACCATTAGTCAAAGCGAGAATATAGAACACAGCTAACCTCTGCTTAGCTGACTCTGGTCGGTGACTACGTACGAATCAGGAGGAAGCGCCTAGGACTGAAGACTTGAAATGGACTTTCATTTGATGACATAATTCACTTATTTTTGTGTGCTTATTCTGAGCTGACTTCACCATTATGTAAAACAGGAGTTGAAAATATCTAGCAAGAGTTCAACAGACTGGGGCGGAGGACCACTCTCCAAAGATGTTTCTGGCACCCTCATTGGTTTTTTCTCTCTCTTTTTTTTACATTTTTTTGGTCCTTTTGTCTTATAGCCAAACGTCTTCAAAAAACGTCTCGTAATCTGCGAACGAAAATTATGTAGACCCCTCTTAAGTCAGCATCGTTTAAAAAGGAAACGAGTGCTTGGAACTGAGGCCTCGTTGAAAGGTGTGTACAGTAGGGGAGACCAGAGACGTGCCCAGGAATTTATCGGGATAGGGGAAATTCAAAACAGGAGAAATGTATGAAACAGATAAGAAACAAGTGGGAAAATGGTAAACTGGAAATTTATCTCGATATCCTTTTTTAAGGGGGTGGGGGTCAAACCCCTAGATATGCATGTTTCCTTGTAGAACAATCTTCAATATTCTGTATCAAAAGTAAAAATAAAAATACTCTGTTTTGTGAGTTGTGCTATCTTCCCCGTAACGACACATATCCAGGTGTTCATTTTTTTGGGTGGGAGCAATAATAATAACAATAATGCCAGAGAGGGGGACAACAACAAGAGACAATTGATAGTTTGAATGGGAGGTATCCAGAAATTAAAGAATATTAATTTCTTTGAACATTAATGGTGGGTTCTACGACCCTTCTATGTACATCTTTGTGCTCGACCGAGCCAACAGGGGATAATGCTAGACAGGATGGGGAGGGGAGAAGACTGAAAATCAAGAAGATGCATTATCTCCTCTTGTGTCACCGTTAGGCAAAGCAGTGTTGCCACATTGTCAGCGTAAAAAAACGCCCTGGAATTTTCAAAATAAGCCCGAACAAGCCCCCAAAAATTTTTTTTCGAAATAATCCACCTTTGAGACTTCACTTTATAGTGAGCGTGTCCGAGAGCTTGTTCCACGGAGAATCCTACATCTGGATGCAACATCAATTCTGAATTTTCTGTCCAAAAGCTATTCTCATCGTTTTTTGTTTAAACTTCAGGAAGAGTCATAATTTTGTTTATCTCCCCTCAACGTTCGCAGGAGTGAAGGATAAACCTACCCAGCAGACGGGAATACATGACTTTTTTTGCCGATTTTAAGTTTGAAATATAAAAGAATTACCTTAGTCTGTATGGCACTTTAATATTTTGAACTCAGGTTTTTTTTCTGAAGCTAAGCCTTTGCATTGAAAAACTTATGGTGCGAAAGTGAAACTGTCTACTTGGAAACAAATTCGTCCATGGAATTCTCAAACTCGAGACTTTTGAAATCAAAGAACATGTGCTCAGACGTAGAATCAAAGTTGGACGATTTAATTGTAACTGCTGCTATTTTAGATGAAAGCAAAATAAAAAAGACAAAGGGGTCATTTCCCAGCCGAGCCATCGAGGCAAATCTTAATATGTTAGTATTCCTTACAGCTTTAGTTTTCCCTCCAAATTTACACCTTTCAACAGAGTTGCCGCCTCTCCATACCCTTGCGAAAGCTATAGCCCTTTACAAATAAAGCCAATTCCCCATGCCCTATCTCCCTAATAAGGGGTAAAAAAAATTAATTTGTCACTAAATATTATATTTTCTTTTTGCTTATCTCTTTAGAAACCTATTTTGAAGCAAGATTATAATCTAAAAGTTACCTTAAGCTACATGGCAGCTAAGTATTTTGAACTTTTATGGCTATTTAAGACAGGACTTTTCACTGAAAACCTTCTTTTTTTTCTTGTCACCTAGTTTTAATGAACGCGGCTTTCAGCTAATTCTTAGTGCATTGACATCGTAATACAGCAAAAAAAAAATTCACGAGTAACAGAAATCGCATTGAGATCTCTTCAATAAGCAAAATAATTTTAGTGAGCAAAACAGAATCATGACCAAAATATCACAACTAGAAATACACAGGCTTAATTACTTCTTTGGATAGAGTGGTAAAATGCAAAAAAACAAAATAATTGAAGCTTGACATTCTGTATCACAAAGGAAAAAAACTTCAAGAGAATCAACGTAATAATTGAAAAGCTCTCAATACTTTTGGTACATTTTTTTAATACCTCAAGCAAGAAAAATTAAAAATAATTTCTGAGAAATGAAATATAATGTACAGCTTTTGACAAAAAAAAAAAAATGCTACAAAAACTAAAAAGCTAATTGCAATTTAGAGATTCAGTGTCATCACCTTAGGAAAAATATGCATATCAAAAGCTGATTATTTTGTAATACAGCATTTTGGTTTTTAGATGCAGCTTATCAATCGGTTTCTTTTACCAATCAGGCTCCAGTCCGAAGACTCCTAGTTTTGGCTCCACTGAAGGAGCTCATTTTTATATGAATTTCACAGAATCTGAAGAATTCCGACATTTGTTCTTCTTTTTAAAGAAACCGATGGTTTCTTATTCAATTCCTATTCGTACCTTGAGGTACAAACTAAAAAAATTCCTATTAAAAAATAATTTCGTATCTTATTTTCAACATTATTTGCTAGAATAATCAGGAAAACGTAGAATATTAAGCTTTTTCGTTGGATTTTCAACTTATTTTTGGAAAGTACTTGAGGGTTATGAAGTCTATCTCCATCTGTTTCAAACACAATGTCGTATTTGGCGTCTTACCTTTTGTAGATGATTAAATAATAAAAAAAATAGTTTTTTTTAACTGAAAGTAAGGAGCGACATTGAAACTTAAAACGAACAGAAATTACTCCGTATATGTAAAGAGTTGTCCCCTCCGCAATCCCTTGCTCTTTACGCTAAAGTTTTTAATTGTTTTAAATAGTAGAACTGTGACAAAGAGTTAAACTTTAGCATAAAGACCCAGGGATTGTGGAGGGGACAACTCATTTTATATACGAAGTAATTTCTGTTCGTTTCAATGTTGCTCCTTACTTTCAGTTAAAAAACTATTTTTTTTTATTTAATTTTTGAACGTTTTTGAATTAATACATGTTTGATTTTAGCTCCCCGCACATAAATTATTAAAATGAAATTTGCATGTTAATTCTTTTTTTGGCTAAATGGCTTTCTCTTAGTTTTGATCAGACGATTTAGAGAAATTGGAGGTGGGGAAGGAGGCCTAGTTGCCCTCCAATTTTTCGGTTACTTAAAAAGGCAACTAGAACTTTTAATTTTTAACGAACGTTTTGTTAGTAAAAAATATACATAACTTAAGAATTAACTCACGTAACAAACTCTTATGTTCTTATATTTTTATTATGTATACGAGGGGGTTTGTCCCCTCGTCAATACCTCGCTCTTTAAACTAAATCTTAATTTTTGTCCCAATTCTTTAAGAATGACCCCTGAATCAGAAAGACCATAGAATAAATAGTTGAAATTACTAAAAATACTTTAGCATAAACAGCGAGATATTTATCTCCTCCTAAATACCCCGCTCTTTATGCTAAAGTGTTTTTAGAACCCCTCATATGCGTAATAACATCTGTTCGTTTTAAGTTTTAATGTTACTCCTTACTTTCAATTGAAAAACTTTTTCATGTTTATTTTTATTGTTTTTTTTTATAGTAATGCTAGAAAATCCTGCGCCCTTTTCATTGAATTACTCTTCCCCCATGACATATTTATCCAAGGAAAGATCCTCCCACATAGCCCCCTCCCCTCAACCCCACCCCCCCAACCAAAAAAATCCCCCTGAAAACGTATGTACACTTCCCAATAACCATTACTGTACGTAAACAATGGTCAAAGTTTGTAACTTGTAGCCCCTCCCCCAGGGACTCTGGGGCAGTATGTCATCCCCAAAGACAAAGTTTCATGGTTTTCAACTATGCGGAACAAAATGACTATCTCAATTTTGATCCGTTGACTTTGGAAAAAAATGAGCGTGAGAGGTGGCCTTGGTGCCCTCTAATTTTTCTGGTCACTTAAAAGGGGGCACTTGAACTTTTCATTTCCGTTAGAATGAGCCCTCTTGCGATATTCTAGGACCACATGGTCGATACGATGGCCCCTGGAAAAAAAAACAAACAAATAAACACGCACCCATGATCTGTCTTCCTGCAAAAAATACGAAATTCCATATTTTTGTAGATAGGAGCTTGAAATTTTCGCTATAGAGTTCCCTGATACGCTGAATGCGATGGTGTGATTTTCATTAAGATTCTTTGACTTTTAGGGGGTGTTTCCCCCTATTTTCCAAATAAGGCAAATTTTCTCAGGCTTGTAACTTTTGATGACAAAAATTAAATTTGATAAAACTTATATATTTAACATCAGCATGATAATTCGATTCTTTTGATGTATCTTTTATCATCAAACTTCCGTTTTTAGAGTTTCGTTTACTATTGAGCCGGGTCGCTCCTTACTACAGTTCGTTACCACGAACTGTTTGAAATGTCTCTCAATAGTTGTAACTAGTAATCTGCCGTAATAAATAGTTCCTTTTGACTCACTTTACTTAGCTTCTTCTTGTTTTTTAGTGAATCGTAGGGTATAGTTAAACTTTTCCTTAAATCCGTTCGCTTTCTTTCCTCGAAAGTTTTGTAAAAGAACTTGAAAAAAAAATATTATTCTTTTGAGTAGAAAAAGCCCAAAACAAGCCAAATTAAAAAACAATAAGAAAAAAAAAACGCCCGCCCCAGCCCAGAGAAATAAGCCATCGGGGCTTGAAACAAGCCAATCTGGCAACACTGAGGCAAAGCGACAGGACAGAACACATCTCTGCTTAGCTAACTCTGGTCGGTGACTGTGCGAATCAAGAGGAAGGTCCTAGGACTGAGTACTTGAAATGGACTTTCATTTGATGACATAATTCACTTATCTTTGTGTACTTATTCCGAACTGACTTCACCATTATGTAAAACAGGAGTTGAAAATATCAAGCAAGGTTTCAAGAGACAGGGACGGATCTGGGGGCGGAAGAATACTCCCAAAAGGTATTTCTGGCATCCTACTTTTTTTTCTCCTTTTAACACTTTTTTGGTCCTTTTGTCTTATAGCCACCACAATCAAGTTCTTGTGTCGCGAACATAAGACAATAACCGGTTTTCATAGTCTTTATTCCAGATAATATTAGCTTCGGCTAATATTGGAAACTACATAATATTGGGAAACTACATAATAGCTATATTTTAATTAAATATTAGGTATTTTCGTTAGTTTTGGTTAGTTTAGATTACGTATTTGATACAATACTTTGGGTGGCCCCTTCCATAATTCTTTGTTTGTGTTTTCATAGTTTTGCTGATATTTTCATCAAATTTTATTTTATTAGCATTTACCAAACTTACTTCTCGACAGAACTTGAATGTGGTGGCTATAAGACACAAATATCCTTTTTTTAATAAACTTGTCAATTTAGTCAACTATTGGCGCCCTTTTTACAATGTTCCCACCAAAATTTTGTTGGCCATCCGCCTTTATAAACAGATGCATGAAACTTAGTTGTCAAGGGTAAAAGACTAGTATTTTACGGGGGGGGGGGTTTCTTGTTTTGCCTGACACTATAAGTTTTGTTCTTTTTTTATAAAACAAGAATCCATTCTGGGAGGGGCAACTGATTTCATCATGCTGTAAAAGCATTTATTTAAAGCCAAGATGGCTTACTTAAGATACCCACTTTTTGAGCTCTCCCTGGTCAGTTCAAAACCAGGAATATAAGTGAAAACGAGGGGCGCAAAACGGATTGGGTTAAATGTAATATGCATGGAAAATTAATCCAAGTTAGAAATGCACAAAAATGAAAAATCAAGCTGAGGGAGACGGGTTCAAACACCATGTTGAGTAAAATCCAATCCGTATTACGCCTCTCATTTTCACTTACATTAATTGTTTATCGAGAAAAAAAATCTACGTTTTGTTTTCTTGTCTTTGCATTTATTATTTTTGACTTTTTAGTCTTATGTCAGGCCAAAAAGTCTTTAAAATTGTCTTATCTATATATTAGAGTTTGTTTCACAGTCTTTGATATGCTTCATCACCTGTCTGTGTCATTTTAATTATACAGAGGGAGTATATAAGAGTAATACAAAAGTAACGTATACAAGAGTAACGAATAATTAGCAAATTAATGTGAGAAAAAGAAAGTTGATCGGTTAACGAAAACGAATTAAGACGATTCGATACAATACAAGAACGCCCTATCGAGTTCATTGTAAACGTTTTTAGTTTATGTGGTAACATTATTTAGAATTGATTGGGCGACTGGTCATAAATTTACAACTTGGATAATAGATTTGAATAAACGAATATTGAGGCCCCTCTGCCTCCTGGAAGACACATATCCGCTATTCCTTTCTTCCCTTAATGATTTAAGATGACGTATAAGTTTAACGGCGATCCCCCTCAGGTCAAGATTCAGGTGCAGATATTATAATAGGAAATATTTTCCAAGATATAAAGGTGCTTGCTACATAATAGAGAACATTTGTTACGTATTTAAAACTTGTTTGTTTACTTATGCAAGTGGTTTGATTCAAAATTTCCTTGGTTGTTTCTTCATAAAAACCTGCAAGGCCGGAAAAAATCCTTCAGAGCACGTCAAATCAGAATTTACTTGGTTGTTACATAATAGGGAATGTTTTATAAGAGGTGCAGGTGCTTGATATAATAGAGATTTTTTTACTTGGTTGTAACGTAATTGCTTCTGTTTACTTTTGTTTGTAATGGAATAGGACTTGTTAGAGGTCCATTAGTCAGGTGGGAAATCCCCTATTTTAACTGAGGGGAGAGACACATGGGTGCTAAGTCATGACGGTCCACACGTGGGATGTGAAACGACCTAGCGTAACTTGTTTCTTATGGGCCGGTCGGGGATCCCTCAATTGTAACTGTGGAGGAGACACATTTGCGGTGAAACGTAATGACAATGAACACGTGGGTCGTTACAACACTCTTCTTCTCAGGTTTTGTTTTTTTTCTCAAGGAACCTTTATAATCTTAAGATTTTTGTCCGCATTAGGATTCAAAAGGGATAGGGCTCCAATGGATGGATCGCTATACAGCTTGACTATGAAATCCTTCCTAATAATATGAATCGGGTGATACTTTCTACATGATGACCAATTCCATTCAAGGGGAATCCCTTGTCCCTCTTACTAAAGCAATTAAATTGTTCGCATGTTTCCAACACTTTCCACATGAGAACTCACAAGCATCTTAATGCAACTGATTTTTGTTCCATGAGATGTACCTGGCTGTTACAGTGTTATGAATTCTCTAACATGACCTAGACAGGTTAAGTTAGCTATTGAATCAGCAAGATAATACATAGCATTGGCCTTAGATATTTTATTGCGTAAATGAATACGTAGTGAAGTTTTATCTTGGAACAAGAAATCTAAGGAATGAAGACTTTTGTATATAAAAGTTTTATTAATAAATAAAGATTATAAATCATGAAATCACAGAATAAGAAGTTAAAACGCAAAAAAAAAACAAGCGTGATAAAAACTTATAAAGGATAAAATATAAACAAAAAACATGAATAAAAGAAAGGTGGGAACCCTAGCAACAAATTCCAAGGGGGTTAGGGGTGGAGGATTGATATTAGAGATAAATTTAGGCCATATTAAGAGGTTTTTCTGAAAGGTCTTAATGAAAACGCATCGTTTCTATTGCTCTGCTAGATGCACATGCAAGAAAAAAAGACACATTTTGTGTTTGGTTATTTCTGAGAAGTTTCAATGGAAATTCCACGCTTCTTCTAACAAAGACTAAAAATATTTCATTTCAACGAGATAATATGTAGCTAGCCCATTCCCTAGCAACCAATTCCAGATGGGAAGCTTGTTATTAGACACATTTTTGACAGTTGGTTATTTCTGAGAGGTTTTACTGAAAATATCACGTTTCTTTGAGCCGAGATTATGCATATTTCACGCCACCGTGACAATATGTGACTGGTCCACCCCCTAGAAACAAATTCCAGAGGGGTGGTTTCTTATTAGAGAAAAATGTAAGCCATATTAATAGTTATTTCCGAGAGGTCTTGATAAAAATGCCTAGCATCTTTGACTGGGGGTTAGATTTCATTCCGCCTCAACCGAAAATTATTTTAACAGCTCCCACCTTAACTTTAAGTTGTAGAACATGTTATTCCAAGTAATTCGCGCCACCGTGGCAGTACGTGGCCGGCCCATGGCATCCCGGTGATACATATTATCATTCCTAAGACATTTTCTAGGCATTTTCTTGAGAAAAATCATGCAATAAATCCATTGGTTCATATTTTTGAAAGTGAATTCCCAACGTGATGCCCCTCACGGCAATGATGTCAAAGATGCCCCTCTGATACCTTATCATCATTCCTAAGAGATTTTTTACATATTTCCTTGATAAAATTGAGCTTAAATTCCACGGATTTCTATTTTCGCATGTCAACCCTGCATGATACACCACGCCAATCGACGCCATTGATTTGTGTTTTTGCAACTCACACCACGCCAATTGACGCCACCCTGGTAATAAGTGACCGGCCCTCTGGCACCCCCTTATCATTCCTAAGAAATTTTTCAGGTGTTTTCTTGATAAAATTGTGATTTTAGTCCATTGATTCGGGTTTTTGCAACCCACTCCCTAGGTGCTGCTCCCCACGACAATTGACGCCACCATGGCAATAAGTAGCTGGTCATCTGGCACCTCCTCATCATTCCTAAGACATTTTCAGATGCTTTCTTGGGGTAAAGTCTGTTGATTCATGTTTTCACATCCTCCAATGTGATAACCCCCATTGCAATACACGCCACCAAAAGGATTTGTTTTGAATTGGATATTTATGAACTGTGAGTAAAACCGGTCTACTTTAGTATGACGAAAATAACGAATTCAGTTACTTTGAAAAGGATTATTTTGAAACTAATTTAATCGGATGTTAGCTGTTTGACAGCATGGTGAGTAATAAACTGATTTGATTTTTGACTTTGGCTAATTGTCCATATTTGTTGGTTATACCATTATGACGGAATATGTACATTCGTCGGTGTTGAATTTCGTGCAATCAAATCTTAAAAAAGGAGTAAGTCATGAAGTTATTGCTAACCATGCTGTTGGGTTTTTCGATGAGAAGTCTATTATGGCGGCTAAAATAGAACTTTGGTCTCATGTTTACGAGGGTGAACGTGTGCAAAGACGCCAAGGCGATCAAGCTAATTACCGTCACATTAAGGACATGATAGAAATCTTCCAGAAAATCGACACCGAAAATTACTCTTTGCCCAAATACATGATTATTTTACCTACCGAGGTTCCTGTTATTCCTGCTTTGGCTTATTCTAGCTTCGCCTCAAAGCTTGTAAGCATTGATTCAGAACTTAAGCAAATCCGTGAGAAGATTTCGTTGTATGATCTTAAATTCCCCCCTCTTAGCAGCCCTGGCGCTCAGTCATTGAATCCCGATCTGACAACCATTGTTATTTCTAAAGTCCCATCAGAATTAGATAATCCTGCCAAGCGTCGTGAAATAATAGTCTCTATTCCAGGTCATGAATGTATTCACAGCATTAAGCCCTCTGGCGATAAGCTAGTGGTACGAATTGACAAGATTGCTGCAAGGAACTTTTGCAATGCCGTTCCAACTGTAATGAGAGATTGTGACGTCAAAGTAAAAGAAACGAAATATATTGGAATCATTAAATGTATACCGACCAATTTTGATGAGGAAATGTTAATTGATTGCAATAATATTACTCAGAAGAAGTGAATAGGCAATTCTTTGGCTGTTAGAGTGTTTTTTGAAAACGCTGTTGCGCTCGCTAATGCACTTCGACTTGGTATAAAGATTGGGTATGATATATATCGAGTTTACGAATACCAACGCCCACCCAAATGCTGTTATAATTGCCAATCACCAAATCACTTAAAATCAAATTGTGATAAAGAAAAATGCTGCTCCCGTTGCGCAGGGCAACATGAATCTTCGCCTGATTCTCCGTGCCAGGCTACACCAAAATGTGCGAACTGTCAAGGCAATCATGTGTCATTTTCAATGAAATGCCGAATTCTTCGTGAACTTCTGTCGAAACGATCGTCCTATACTAGAAAATGAGTGCTAAGACTAATTTCACTATATGTTCGTTCAATATTAACGGTACTAAGGATAAAGACGTTTCTTTAGATCAGAAATTAGAAAATTTTGATGTTTTATTCCTCCAAGAGCATCTCCTACCTTTAGTGAGCTAAAACTCCCTACAGAGAAGTAACGAACACTCAGTTTTTTCTAAAAGTGCACGCAAAACCTCTGGCAGATCATCAGGTGGCCTAGCATGTTTAATAAAAAAGACGCTGTTTTCACCACCCCCTTTATGCTATCACGAGAGTGATTGTTATATTGCTATTCGTCTTGCCAACCTTGTCCACATTAATGTTTATCTCCCCTGCGACCAGAAATCCCTCCGAAGTTTAACTAAATTTACAAAATTTTGCGCGTTAATAAAAAGTCTTTTGAATGGCATTGAGAGTAATGGACTGGATTAGTTATTAATCGGTGATCTGAACTGTAAAATTAACTCTTCATCAGTGCGGACTGAGCTTCTGTTAGATTCCTTACCGAATAGTTACAAAATTTTGAAGAAAGATGCCTCCCATTCCTATATCCATAATGGTGGCTCCCTTTCAGACATTGACCATTGTATTGTTTCTTCTGGTCTCATCTGTGGCAAAGTCCATGTCGATCAGGATGAGCGTGATTACGACCATCTCCCCCTATCCCTCACTGTTACCCTTAATGCTACTGCGGAGAAGAACCTTCGTCCCAATTCTAGAAAATGGATTTCTAAAAGAGAATGGAACAAAGTTGACTGGCCTCTTTATTTTTCTACGCTTGTTAGCCTTCTATCAACGATTAAAGTCCCTTTTAATCTGTTGTGTACAAGCGTTGGGTCCCCACAAGCCAGAATTCAGCTTAATATTTATTATAGCCACATTGTATCGTGCTTAAAGAGGTCTGAAGAAGTATCTGTTCCCCTATGTCGCTTTAGAGCAAAAACAAGAAGTTCAATTTGGAAGAATGATCCAGAGCTCAAAACAATAAAAAATCAGGCTAAGTTGTGGCTAAAAATTTGGATAGCTTGCGGCCGCCCCTTAAGGGGTAATGTTTTCGATATTAAACAAAGAACAAAGCTTGATTTTAAACGCTATCTTCGAAAAATTAGGTACAATGGTGCTGAATTTCCTAAGTCTCCTAGCCAGTGGAAAAAAGTGATTAATGTCGCGAAGTTTGATAGATCGCCTACGGCTGACCGAATCCCTAATGTATCATGGATCAATCATTATAGTAACATTTTCGATACAGTGATATATGCGGTTCATTTTCGTTTTGCCAAGCTCTGTTCTAATCTGTTGCCTAACAAAATCATTCAAGGTCATGTACCTCCCGTTAGTGTTGACCGTGTCAAAAGAAGTGTAGAGAGACTTAAATCGAAATCTTATGATATAGACGGAATCAGTGCTTTTCACCTCAACACCGATTCGGAGGAATTAGTTTATCGCTTGCAGTTACTTTTTCAGATGTGTTTATGCTCTTCTTTAGTCCCTGATTCTTTTTTAGTTGGTAACATTACATCAATTTTGAAACGTGGTAAGGACCCCAACTAGTTGCGCTTCGTATAGGCCTATTACGGTTGCTTGTACTTTAAGTAAAGTATTTGAATATGTTTTGCTCCCTGATCTCCTGTATAATGTAGATTATATGTCTAATCAGTTTGGCTTCAAACCGTATATAGGATGCCAACATGCTCATCGTGCTATAGTTTCGCTATTACTTGAAGCGCATAAAAATGGTTTTGAGGTTCATTTTTGTGCACTCGATGTTTCAAAAGCTTTTGATTCAATTTGTCATAGCCAACTTTGGTATTCTTTAATCCAACTTGGTGCAAATTTGTCTATTATATCAACTCTGTTTTTGGTATGCTAATTCATATGTTCGACTCAAGTCAGGTGACACCTACATTGGTAATATCCCCATCCGTTCTGGTCTTAGGCAAGGAGGAATCTTATCCCCTTATCTTTTTAATGCTTGTCTTTATTCTGTTTTGCCACGTATTAATCCATCATGTTTTTTAGGCCTAACTAATCTTTCGTACATTGCATATGCAGATGATTTACTTTTGATCAGCCGCACTAAATCTAGCCTAATTAAGTCGACCCAGCTTGTTTCTAAGTCTTTTGAGGAAATCGGCCTCAAACTTAATGCTGAAAAATGTGAATATTTAGTTTTTAATGCTAAGCATCAAAGTAGAGATCTTGATTTTGGTTATTTTTTAGTTAAGCTCGTTTCTTCGATTCGGTGGCTTGGTATTAGTATTTGTTCTTCTTTATCGGCTTTTCGATCCTGTGGGCTAAATGATATTAAAATTAAACTTAAAAAAGGGTATGCGAAAATTGTCCCGAACCGAGGCAGATTTCCACGAAAGGCTTTATCCAGACTTTATTCTACATATTGCGATCATTCTATATTGTTTCTTTCCGGTTTGCGCCCGTTGTTTAATAATCAAGATTTGCAGGGCATAAGAGTTATGTATTTTCGTTATTGTAAATATTTATTGTATCTGCCGCGTTCTTATAGAAATCAGAAGATTATCAGAAAGTTTTGTGCCACTGATATTATTTTCGTTTATGAAAAACTCTATGCTAGATTAGGTGCTGAGGCCTGTCAACGCTTGGGCCCTTACCATCCTTTGATTAGACTGTATTAATTGTATTGTTTGTGTTATTTCGTTTTTCTTTCCTTAATGTCTTTACTCCGCTTAATTTGTCAAAACAAGCGGGTAACAAATAAATTATTATTATTGGTTTGTGTTTTCACAAGCCATCCTTCCGTGATATGCTAGGTCAATTCACACCGCCGTCTCACACTATTACTGGTAATCTTGCACCCCCTCATTCCATACATTTTCTTGTTGAAAATCATGCATTAAATCCATTTTTTCATGTTTTTGCAATCCACCCTTCCTTGATAAACCATGTCTGCATCACCTTCTCACACTATTACTGGCCCTCTGGCACCCTTAAGTACCTCTCATCATTTCTAAGGCATTTTCCAACATATTTCCTCGTTAAAAATCATTCTTTAAATGCTCTTAACCTGGTTAATCATTCAGGTTAAATTCTTTAACCTGAGCCTAAAACGTCCGTTAAAAATCATGCACTCCGTGATATACCATGTCAATTCACACCACCGTGTAATACTACTACTGTCTCTCATACACCCCCCATCCGTCCTTCCTAAGACATTTTCCAGATATTTTCTTGTTGAAAGTATGTTTTAAATCCAATGGTTCTTATTTTAGCAAGCCACCCTTAACGTAGTATACCATGCCAATTCACGTTAATTTGGCACACTATACCACCCTTTGGCAAATATTATCAAACCTAAAGCATTTTGGCATATTCTTCTACAAAATTGACTCTATAAACTAAAAATGAACATTTTTTTTATTTGAACAGTGGAAACTTGCCATTTCTTTGTTAAATTGTAATGTTTCATAGCAATTCCCAATCTGGGGCACTCGATGGCAAGCACATGGTACCCTTTGGCGTGCATTATCACTCCTAAAGCATTTTCAGATAGTTTTCAAGAAATAACCGTTTACAATTTAAACTTGACGCCAGTCGTGTAACTTGTGCATTGATTAAATTAAAAAAAAAATTACCCAAAGTAAGGAGCGACATTGCAACTTAAAACAAACAGAAATAATTCAGAAATAATTCCATATACAAAAGGGGCTGACCCCTCCACAGCACCTCGCTCTTTACGCTAAATTTTTTATTGTTTTATAAATTACAGTTGTGAGAAAGAAGAAAGGGTCAAAACTGTTTGATTTTTCTCCTTGTGAAGCCGGTTTTGCTAATGACACTTGTTGCGTGCTTGTTTTTGTTCATGAAACTTAATTTTCCTTGATGTTTTTCTTCATGAGACTTAATCAATTTTGATTTACTCTCGTGAGACTTAATTTATAATGATATTTTTCTTCGTGAAACTTATGGCATGTTGATTTTCTTCGTGATACATGATGCGTGTTGGTTTTTATTCGTGAAACTTGTTGGATGTGGATTATTTTGTTAAAAAACCTAATGTATCTTGAATTATATCTCCAAGAAACTTGTTATATTTTTATTTCTTCTTCATGAAACTTCTTGCACGGTGATTTTCCTCTTCGTGAAACTCTAATATTTATTTTTCTCCTCGTGAAGCTGGGTTTGTCCGTGGATATTGTTGCGGGCTGATTTTACTTTTTGGAAATTTTTTGATCTTGATACATTTCCTTGTGAAATTTGTTGTATGTCAACTTATGCTTTCGTGAAACTTAATTTATCATGCCATTTTTTTCGTGAAACTTATTGCATGTTGGTTTTTTTTTCGAGAAACATGATGCATGCTTTTTTGTTCGTAGAACTTGTTGCATGTGGATTTTTTCTTCAAGAAATTTAATATACCTGGATTTATGTCTTCGAGAAACTTGATATATTTTTATTTCTTCTTCATGAAACTTGTGCATTGATTTTTCTCCTCCTGAAACCGGTTTTGTTCATGTAACTTATTGCGTGCTGATTTTTGATCGTGAAACTTAATTTATCATGATATTTTTCTTCGAGAAATCTGTAACATGTTGGTTTTTCTTCACGAAACATGACTTATTCCAGCTTGTTGCACGCTGACTCTTCTATTCGTGAAACTTGTGCATTTATATTTCTCCTAAAAAAAAAACAGTTTTGTTCGTGGAAATTGTTACATGTGGATTTTTTTGGGTTATTACTTAAAGAAACTTAATGTATCTTGATTTATGTCTTCGAAAAACTTGTTATATGTTTATTTCTTCTTCAAGAAACTTGTTGCAAGTCGGTTTTTCTCTTCGTGAAACATGTGCATTGATTTTTTCCACTTGTGAAATCGGTTTTGTTCATAAAACAAGTTGTGCGATGATTTTGGGTTGAAAAACTGAATTTATTTCGATCTTTTTCATCGTGGAAATTGTTGTATGTTGTTTTATTCTTTCCCGAATCTTAATCTGTCCTGACATTTTTCTTTGTGAAACTGGCTGCGTATTGGTTTTCATTCGTGGAATGTGACATAGGCTGATTTTTATTCGTGAAATTTGTTGCATGTGGATTATTCCTTCAATAAACTTAAAATATCCTCATTTGTGTCCTCGATAAACTTGTTATATTTTTATTTCTTCTTTATGAAAAATTTTACATGTTGATTTTGCTCTTCGTGAAACTTGTACGCCTTTTTGTTACATGTTACTAGGCTAGGTTAACCTAAGCAACCTAACCTACATACGGTAGGTTAGGGCAATCTAACTTAGTAGCACGTAAGAAAAGGCGTACAAATGTCAAGATAGATTAATTTTCACAAACAAAATCAGCCCGCAACAAGCTCTAAGAACAAAACCTTACGATGAGGAGAAAAATCAATTTACGAGTTTTAAGAAGAGAAAAATCAACTTGCAACAAGTTTCTTGAAGAAGAAAGAAAAGTATAATAGATTTCTCGAAGTTTCTTAAAGAAATAATATACATGCAACAAGTTCCACGAACAAAAATGTGTCAAATCAAATAGGCAAGAAAAGCGAGGAGAAAAGCCATAAATCAAGATAAATTCAGTTTCTTGAAGAAAAAATCCACATGCATAAAGTTCCACGAACAAAAATGTGTCAAATCAAATAGGCGAAAAAAGCGAGGATAGTATCAGCCAGTCGAAAAATCCCAACCGAAAATAACCAGATTTTATTTTTCGTTTATTATTTTTCTTCTTTACTTCATGCGTCAAGCATAGCTAGTGTGGTCTTAGAATGTAAAAACCACTTAAGTGCTCTGGTTTTGTGTCAGATATGAGGATATTTAGTTCAATGAAAGTTGCAGAAGGGGATTTAAAAAATCCTTCGGTTGAACAGAGCAGAATGTTGTTTTTGAAATTCAAAAACGAGTATTCTCTAAAAACATTCTAGCATACCTGCTTGGAAAACAATTAAAATCAACTTAAAGGAAATGTCATTTGAGTAAATTGACAGCTTGGGAGCTCCCTGTCGTGACATCCGTATCGATTGAAAGCCTTGATGACACAAGATTCATGTTATTTAAACTGCACGTATAATGAACATACAGCGCTTTGTTTACAATAATTAACAAATTACACATTTCCTTTATTTTAAACTAGCAACTTGTTGGCTTTTCGAACTTTTGATCCCCAATACGTTTTTACAAAATTGCTTTGGGAATTCCCTTTGGTTCTGGGGATATTCACTAGATGGCCTTTGACACCGGTGAATTCCACAAGTTTCAGAACTAGGTGTCCCAGTTTACAGTTTTTGGTACTCTCTCTCTCTCTCTCTCTCTCTCTCTCTCTCTCTCTCTCTCTCTCTCTCTCTCTCTCTCTCTCTCTCTCTCTCCGTCTCTCTCTCTCTCTCCGTCTCTCTCTCCCTCTCTCTCAGCTGGTAAAATAATTGATGGAGTTTATATGTTATTGCTTGAAATTCAGTGTTTAATTCGGTTTAGGGCTCACTCAATTCTGAATTTTCGAAGTGTTTTGATTTTTGGACTTGAAAACAAGAGATGGAGAACCCTTTGCTCACCTGAGACCGATTTAAGCCTCAAACATGACCACGAAATCGTCATGGTATGACATTTAGGAACAGGTTAAAGCCATAGTTTAGTAATAAGCTTCAATTATTCACGATACCAAAGTTTGAGCTTAAATCGAGCAGAAATCAAATAGCATACGACAATATGGGAATTCTCTTGATTCTCATATGTAAATAGCTAGGATACACAATATCGGTCAAAGCCCCTTAGGAAACTAATTGCCCCCTTCTCTGGAGTATTTATCAAAACCTAGTACCACCCCTCCCCCTAGGTGGCTGGCTGCCCCAGGCTAGATGGTTGTTCTTCCCACCCGCCCACCTCCCTCTTGATAGTCTACTTCTCTGCCAACGAATCTCAGCCATAATTAAACATAAACATCCACAATTTAGAGATGCAAAAAATTAGCATCTTTGGAGATGACGATCGAAACGCAAAAAGAGCCAAGAACTGCTTTTCGCAAAGAGAGTTTGCTTTCCACAGCAAAATAGAATTATCCTTGATATTAGGGTGTTTATCCCCCCCTTTTCAGGATAAAGTACAGCTTTCAATGGATCAATTTTGGACACTATCATTTTTCATTAAAATCAACGTTTTCGCAATAGAAGAACTACCCCCCACAGCACCCATATTGCACTATTGACCCTAACATTTCCATTTCAGTGGAATATAATAGATTAATCACTTGTTCTGAATCGCTATGAACATAACCTGAGCCTAAAACGTACTTTTGAGGCTTCAGTCTTCCCCCCCCCCATCCGCTACAATACTACAGATTAAAGTTAATCTGTATTTTCTGATGTAAGTGCTTTTTGCATTTATTTACCTACTAAATAAAAAAGTGCTTCTTTAAATCTGCTGTTTCGAAGGTTTTGCCCCCCCCCCCCGAAAAAAAATCCTGCGTACGTGCCTGAATTTTGGCCTAAACATAAATGTTCGATGTGTTCTGGTCCTCCGCCAAAGAAAATATTTTCTGATCCCCTCCTCATTCGTCAGGATTTAGCTAACTTTCATGTCATCGTATTTTTCGCTTTAAAATCTTAATATTGTCTCCATTTCAATATTTAGTTTTTAAATATATTCTAAATTCAGTCTTTTAAAAAAACTGAATTAGGAGAAAGTAGTAACAGTGCGTTTAAAGTAAGTACAGCAAATACACAATAGATGTGATTACATTTTTGCTTACAGTTACATAAGCCATATTACATTATTCAACTTCTTGGCCAACACTTACTTGCGACGTTTGTCTTGTTTAATAACCCAAAAGTTAAAGTAATTTCACCATTATGTAAAAGAATTTGGTGCCAAAACCGTGATAAAATTCCAGAATTTATTCCAGAAGTAGGCTATGTAATTTCTTTTTTTTTTTGCAAAATGACATGTGTTTTGCAAATGACGTTTTGTTTTACTGTTTTGCTTAAAGAAGCAAAGTTGTGTTTTATTTATTACTATTTACGTATATTTTCCGTAATGGGAGTGCACACTTGAGACGTTACGTAATGGCAGTGCATACATGGGCGCTACGTAATGACGATGTACACTTGGGATATAACGAGCTTTCATTTTCTTCGGGATTTCCTTTTTTCAAAGCGCTTTTTTTCTACGGGATTTTATTTTCTTTCAAGGTGTTCTTTTTCTTTCAAGTCGTTTTTTTCAGGGAGACTTTATCGACTAAAGATTGTATGTACTCATTAGAATTAAAAAGGGGTTTCCCCTCAGTATGACTATTGAATACTGAATTTTCATCGATTGGAAAATTGATTACTGAATTTTGCTTACATTTGAGGTACACCTGCTTGTTGAGTAATACTTTAGAGAGTATTGTCAGATAATATTGCCGGTTGCTCTTAGCGCATTTTTACTAATAGAGTCTTTTTCACACATATAACATTTTTCGGGCATTTTCATGCAAAAATATTCATTTACACAAGAACCAATCATTTAAACCTAACGAAAAAATCCCCATTTGAATTTCTTCTGAGGACTCCTAGTAAATGAGGCGAGCTTGGCACAATGTACTACTTCCAAAGACAACCTTCTGGCGCATATTATCACCCCTAAGGGTTTTTTCAAGCTTTTGCCCAAATAGATTATAAACTAAAAATGATCATTGTTTCAATTTGAACAGCTGAAACTTACTATTTCATTGCTAAGTTGCGGGGGGTTTGTCAATCTTTTTGAACTTAAAATAAATTTACAGACTAAAAAATCACTTTTGTTTTCATTTGAACAGCGGAATCTTGCAATTCCATTGCTAGATTGCGATGTTCTATGACAATTCCAAGCCTGTGACACTCAGTTGCTGACAAACAACACCCTCTAGCAAACATTATCACACATGCTTTTCGAGCATTCTCACGCAAAAATATTCGTTTCCATAAGAATCGATTCGTTTAAAATTAATGAAAAGAATCCCCATTAGCGTTTCTTCTGATGACTCTTAGCATTTGAGGCCAGTTGGCACAATATACCAGCCCCCGATGAAACCGTTCTGGCAGACTTTATCATACCTAAGAATTTTTTCAAGCTTTCCCCCTCAAAAATAAATCTATAAACTAAAAAATTACCATTATTTTTATTTGAACCGCGGAAACTTGCTATTTAATTGCTGGATTGCTATATTCTGTTATGTTAACACTGGAACTGTTAGGAACACTGGAACTGGAACTGTGGAACTGTTCCATGAGACACAAGTCCCAGACCATGACACTCAATGGCTGATAAATGATACCCTCTAGCAAGCCTTATCAGACAAATGACATTTTTCGAACATTTTCCTGCAAAACCATTTTCCTAAAGCATTTTCCTACACAATAATTGATCGTTTAAACTTAATGAAAAAATCCCCATAAGTGTTTCTTCTGATGAGTTTCTTACATTTGAAGCCAGGATGGCACGATGTTGCACTCTCGATGACACCGTTCTGGCGCAAATTATCACATCTAAGGGTTTTTCAAGCTTTTTCCCAAAAAAATAAATATATAAATTAAAAACGGTCATTGTTTTTATTTGAACAGCGGAAACTTGCCATTTCAATGCTAGATTGCGTTGTTTTCTGACAATTCCCAGCCCAAGACACTCAATGACTGACACACAGCATCCTTTAGCTAGGATTATTACATATATGAGCTTTTTGGAGTATTTTCCTGCAAAATATTCGTTTAAACTAGAATCTATCACTTAAACTTGATGAAAAAATCCTCATTAGCGTTTCTTCTGATGACTCCTAGCAATTTAGGCCAGCGTGGCACAATATACATATAAGTTGTGGTGGTTTGTCAATCTTTCCTACCGCAAAATAAATTCATTGACTAAAAAAGGATCATTGTTTTTATTTGAACAGAAGAACCTTGCCATTTCATTGCTAGATTGCGATGTTCCATGTCATTTCCAAACCTGTGGTATTCAATGGCCGACAAACAACGCCTTATAGCAAGCATTCTCAGGCATATGACATTTTTTCGAGTATTTTCATGCAAGAATATCCGTTACACAAGAATCGAATCGTTTAAACTTAATAAAAAAATCCCATTAGTATTTCTTCTGATGACTCCTAGCCTTTGAGACCAGCGTGACACAATGTATCAGCCCCTGATGAAACTCTTCTGGCACAAATTATCACACCTAAGGGTTTTTCAACCATTCACCCCTCAAAAACAAATTTATAAACTAAAAAATGACCATTATTTTTATTTGAACTTGTTCATTGCTAATTTTTTTCCTAAAACTTGTTGCAAGTTAATTTTTCTCTTCGTAAAACTTGCACATTGGCTTTTGTCTTCGTGAAACTTATTTTGTTGGTAGAATTTCCTACGCGCTGATTCTGTTCATGGAACTTGTTGCGTGTTGATTTTGTTCGTGGAATCCGATGGGTGCTGATTTTTTTGTTTGTGAAACCTTTTGCATGTCAGCACCCAACAAGTGGAACTTGCTATGTGTTGATTTTTGTTGGTGAAACTTGTTGCATGCTGGGTTTTTTCGTGAAAATTATCGCAGTTTGAATTTTCTCCTCGTGAAACTGATTTTGTTCATGGAGTCTGGCGCATGTTGATTTTTCGTTCATGAAACTTGTTGCGTGTTGGTTTTTTTTCCATGAAACTTGTCGCATGTTGATATTTCTCTTTGTGAAACTTGTAAATAAATTTTTCTGATCGCAAAACTGATTTCGCTCATAAAAATTGTTGCGTCTTGATTTTTATTCGTGGGACTTATAACGCGCTGATTTTTTCCTCGTGAAACATGTTGCTTATTAATTTGTCTTTTCGTGAAACGTACTCATTAGTTTTTCGCTCATAAAACTGATTTTGTTCACAAAAATTGTCGCGTACCGATTTTTGCTCTTGAAACTTGTTGTGTGCTGTTTTTTCTCTTTGTGAAACTTGTATATTGATTTTTCTCCTCGTGAAAGTAGTTTGCATGAAAAAATCGGTTTCACGAGGCTAAAAATCAATGTAAAAGTTTCACAAAGAGAAAAATCAACAAGAAACAAGTTTCACAAATAAAAATCCGCATGCAAAAAGTTCCACCAAAAAAGTCAGCATGAATTAAGTTCCATGAACAAAATATGTTTTACGAGCATAAAATCGATGTACAAGTTTCACAAAGAGAAAAATTAATATGCAAAACGTTCCATGAACAAAAATTAGCGCGTAAGAAGTTCCATCAATAAAAACCAATAAGCGACAAATTCAATGAACAATATCAGTTTTACAATTAAAAAAATTAGTATACAAGCTTCTCGAAGAGAAAAATGAACAAGTAACAAGTTTAGTTGACAAAAATCAGCACAAAACAAGCTCCAGGAACAAAATTAGCTTCACGAGGAGACAAAATCAGTGTACAAGTTTCACGAAGAGAAATGAGAACATGCAACAAGTTTCAAGACCAAAAATTAGCATACAACAAGTTCCACGAGCAACAATCAGCACACAACAAGCTCTACGAACAAAATCAGTTTCATGAGGAGAAAAATCAATATACGAGTTTGATGAAGAGAAAAATCAACATGCAACAAGTTCCACGAACAAAAATCAGCACGCTACAAGTTGCATGAATAAAATCGGTTTCACGAAAATGAAATTCAATTTACAAGTTTCACGAAGAAAAAAAATCAACATACAAGAAGTTTCACGAAAAAAATAAGCACGCGATAAGTTCCCTGATTAAAATCAAAATAAAACAATACATAAAACATAAAACATAAATCAGTTCCATGAACAATATCAGTTTTGTGAGGAGAAAAATCAATATATATGTTTCACGAAGAGAAAAAAATAAAAAAAAGTAAAACAGTTCAAAATAGGGATGATACCTTTTTTTTACAGTGTTGCATGAGCAAAAATAGTTCGATGAGGAGAAAAATTAATTTACAAGTTTTACGAAGAGAAAAATCAAAATGCAACAAGTTTCACAAGAAAATCAGCGCGCAGCAGGTCCCACGAACAAAATCAGCACACAGCAAGTTCCAAAAATAAAATCCGTTTCACGAGGAGAAAAAAATCAGTGTACAATTTCCACGAAGAGAAAAATCAGAATGCAAAAATTTTTAAAAACAAATAGTAGCATGTAGCAAGTTCAAAGAACAAAATTCAGCACACAATGAGTTCCACGAGCAAAATCAGTCTACGAGGATAAAAATTAAAGTATAAGTTTTAACAACAAGTTCCATGAACAAAATCAGCTTTACGAGGAGAAAAATCAATGTATAAGTTTCACGAAGGGAAAAATCAACACGCAACAGGTTCTACGAACAAAAATCAGCAAGCACCAAGTTTCACAAACAAAAATCAACATGCAACAGGTTACATGAACAAAATCCGTTTCACGAGGAGAAAAATTTATGTAAAAATTTCCCTAAGAGGAAAATCAACGTGCAACAAGTTTCACGAACAAAAATCAGCACGGAACAAGTTCCACTAACAAAATTGGTAAGCAACATGTTCTATGAACAAAATCAGTTTCACGAGGAGAAAAATTAATATACAGGTTTGACAAAGAGAAAAATCAACATGCAATAATTTTCACGAACAAAAATGAGGACGCAGAATGTTCCATGAACAAAACTCAGCACGCAACAAGCTCCATGAACAAAATCAGTTTCACGGGGAGAAAAATCAATGCATAAGTCTCAAGAACGAAAAAAATATGTTACAAGTTTCGCGAATGAAAACATTTTTCATGAACAAAAATCAGCATGCAACAGGTTCCATGAACCAAATCAGTTTCACGAGGAGGAAAAATCAATGTACAAGTGTCACGACAAGAAAAAACAACATGCAACAAGTTTCACGAACAAAAAGCAACACACAACAAGTTCCACTAACAAAATCAGCAAGGAACAAATCTAATGAACACATCAGATTTAAGAGTAAAAAAATCAATGTTCAAATTTCACGAATAAAAAATCAACATACAACAAGCTTCACGAAGAAATATCAGCACGCTACAAGTTCTACAAACAAAAATCAGCACGCAACAAATTCCATCAGCACGATCAAAAATCAGCACACAGCAAGTTCCACGAACAAAAAGTCAGCACGCAATGAATTCCATAAACAAAATCAGTTTCCCGAGGAGAAAAATCAATGTAAAAGTTTGTCCAAGAGAAAAATCAACGTGCAACAATTTTTACGAACCAAAATTAGGATATAGTATGTTCCAGGAACAAAAATAGGCACGGAACAAGTTCCGTGAGCAAATCAGTTTCACGAGGAGAAAAATCAATGAACAAATTTCACGAAGAGAAAAATCAACATATAACAAGTTTAAGAAGCAAAAATGAGCTCGCCACAATTCCACAAACACAAATCAGCACGCAACTAGTTCAATGAACAAAATCAGTTTACGAGGAGAAAAATCAATGTAGAAGTTTCACGCTAAGAAAAATTAAAATGCAAGAAATTTCACGAACAAAAAAAAATCAGTGCTAAATAAGTTCCAAGAACAAAAGTCATCAAGCAAGGAGTTCCATGAACAATATCAGTTTTGTGAGGAGAAAAATCAATATATAAGTTTCACGAAGAGAAAAAAATAAACAAAAGTAAAACAGTTCAAAATAGGGATGATACCTTTTTATTGACAGTGAATAGATATAAAATTATTTAACTGGATATTTCGAACATATATACAGTTTTTTACTGCTGATGATGAACACTGTATATGTGTTCGAAATATCCAGTTAAATAATTTTATATCTATTCACTGTCAATAAAAAGGTTTCATCCCTATTTTGAACTGTTTTACTTTCGTCATGGAAAGGCAGTTTGGTCTTCGAAGTTATCTACGTCGAAAAATAAACAAGCAACAAGTTTCACTAACAAGAATCAGCACACAACAAATCCCATGAACAAAATCAGTTTCACGAAGAAACAAATCAGTTTAAAAGTTTCACGAAGAGAAAAATGAACTTGCAACAAATATCATGAACAGGAACCAGCAGGCAACATGGTCCATGAACAAAATCAGAATGCAGAAAGTTCTATGAACAAAATCAGTTTCATAAGGAGAAAAACCAGTGTTCAAGTTTCAGAAAGAGAAAAAAACAACATACAACAAGTTTCAAAAGCATAAATCAGCACTCAACAAGTTCCAAGAACAAAATGTCAGCACGTAAAGAGTTCTATGAACAAAATAAGTTTAATGAAGAGAAAAGTCTAATGTACAAGTTTCAGAAAAAGAAAAATCAACATGCATCAAGTTTCAGGAGGAAAAATCAGCGCGCAACAAGTTCCAAAAACAAAATCAGCAAGCAACGACTTCCATGAACAAATCACTTTCACAATGAGAAAAATCGATTTACAAGTTTCACGAAGAGAAAAATCCATTTGCAAGAAGTTTCAGAAACAAAAAATCAGCACGCAAAAATTTCAACGAACGAAAAGCAGCAAGCAACAAGTTCCACGAACAAAATCGGTTTCCTGATGATAAAACTCAATGCACAAGTTTCGCAAAGAGAAAAATAAACATGCAACAATTTTCAAGAACAATAATCAGCACGCAACAAGTTTCATGAACAAAAATTAAATTGCAGCAAGTTCCATGAACAAAATCAATTACACGAGGAGAAAATTAACATGCAACAAGTTTCACTGACAAAATTCAATATGCGACAAGCTTCACGAACAAAAATCAGCAAGCAAAAAGTTCCAAAAACAAAAATCAGGACGCAACAAATTCCATGAACAAAATCAATTTCACAAGGAGAAAAATCAATGTGCAAGTTTCACGAAGAAAAATAGCACGCAACAATTTTCACGAATAAAATCAACACGCAACAAGTTCAATGAACAAAATCAGCACGCAATAAGTTACAAAATTAGTTGCACGAAGAGAAAAATCAATATAAAGGTTTTTCGAAGAGAAAAATCAACATGCAACAATTTAACTAACAAAAAAAGCACGCAAGCTCAAATAAAAACAATGGTCATTTTTTAGTTTATAAATTTATTTTTGAGGGGAAAAGCTTGAAAAACCCTAAGATGTGATAAAGTGCACCAGAAAGGTGTCGTCAGGAATGGTACATTGTGCCACGCTTGTCTCAAACGCAAGGAGTCATCAGAAGAAATGCTATTGGGGATTTTTCATTAAGTTTAAATGATCGATTCTTGTGTAAACGAATATTTGTGCTGGAAAATGCTCGAGAAAAAGTCATATTTTTCATATGCTTGTTAGAAGGTGTAGTTTTTCAGACATTGAGTGTGATGGGCTGGAAATTGTCATGAAATAGCGCAACCTAGCAACAAAATGGAAAATCTCAACAAAATGGGAAAAAAACAATGGTCATTTTTTATTTTATAAATTTATTTTTTAGGAGAAAGCTTGAAAACCCCCTTAGGTCTGATAATGTGGGCCAGAAAGGTGGCTTCGGTGGCTGTTGCATGGTGTTACACCGGCCTCAAATGCTAGAAGTCATCAGAAGAAACGCTAATGGGGATATTTTACATTAAGTTTAAATGATCGGTTCTTGTGTAAACGAATATTTTTGCACAAAAATGCTCAAAACATGTTATATGTTTGATAATGCTTGGTAGAGGGTGTCGGTTATCAGCCATTGAGTGTCACAGGCTTGAAATGGTCATGGAGCATCGCAATCTAGCAATGAAATGGCAATTTTCCGCTGTTCAAATAAAAACAATAGTCATTTTTAGTTTATAAATTTATTTTAAAGAAAAAAGATTGAACAATCCCCGCAATCTAGCCATTAAAAATGTTTTATGTGTGAAAAACACTCTATACGCTAGGAAAAACCCGTAACACTATCTGATGATACTTTCTAAAGCACTACTCAACAAGCAGATTTATTTCAAATGTAAGAAAAATTCAGTAATCTATTTTCCACCATGCATGTCAGTTATTGCAATTATACGGGAATACGTAATATATTTAATCATTCTAATATGTAAGACAGGGATTTTTCCAAACACTGAATAGGCTATCATGTAGAATGTATTAACCGAATCATGATATTAGAAAGGATTTCATGGTTCAGGTGTCCAACCCAGAGTTCTATTTTTGGGAAGCCCCTTTCGAATCCTAATGCGGACATAAAATCTTTTACTAATAAACGTCACCTGAGAATTATGCCTTGAAAGAAAATGAAATCCAGAAGAAAAAAAACACTTTGAAAGAAAATCCTGAATAAAATGAAATCTTTTGAAGTATTATGTAACATCCCACATGTACATCGTCATTACATAGTATCCACATGTGCGCTGCCATTACGCAACAAATCACGTGTACGCCGCCATTACGTAACTTTAATATGTGCGCCGTCATAATGTAACATCCGATGGCATTACGTAGCACCCCAAGTTTGCGCTGCCATTACGTAACACCCTCTTGTGCACTGTCATTACGTAGCACCCAAGTGGGCGCTGCAACCACGTAACATCTCACTTGTGAGCCGTCATTATGTAACATCAACGTTTGTACCGTCTTTACGTTACATCCACTGTCATTACGTAACACCCACGTGTGCATCGACATTAAGTAACACCCACTTGTGTGCCCTCCTCAGTTACAAACTTGGGTTTCCCCACTGGTCCCCTGAAGTCTTATATGTCACGCGAGATTGCACCATGACCAATAAACCTACTAAGTCATGTAAGATTACATCACCCCCAATAAATCTAGCAAGGCACGTAAGATTGTGTCAAATCCCACTTGTGTACTGTTGTACCGCATTACCACGTTAGTGCCCCCTTCAGTTACAACCGAGACTTCCCCGTTCGACTAACAGTCTCAAATGAGTTTTATTATCTAACACCCCAAACCCTTTTATGTAACAACGAACAGTAAACATTCTCTATGACGTAACAGACACCCGTATCGCTTAGAAAATATTGCCTATGACATGACAAACACCTGCGCCTTGAAGAATTTAAAAATATGTCCGAACCAGGATCTGAAGAGGATATTGGCCCTTTAAAGTGCCTCTGGCATTACTACCTACTTTAGAAACAAAATTATGAAACCTGCGGCAAAGAATTATGGACAGCAGATTGCACAGAGTGCATTATATTAAATAACTAATCTAGCATAACCTAACCAAAATACGAACTCTATATATTAAATCTCTATATATTAAATTAGCAACATCTTAGGAACAGCTTGGACTTTAAGCTGGTCCTAGTGGACCAACCTATAGAAGTTTCAAAATAACATTTCATATCTAATAAAGGAGACAAAGCTATAATCATCGATAACCAACTTGAAAGGCTTCTACCATTTGGAACTGTAAAATTCCACTCTCTATTTAGTATTTCCCGTAATGAGAACGGTAATTCGTCTTGATCAATGTATACTGTAAATGCAATTGATAACCATTAATCCCAACACAGCACAGACCTCTCTTTTGTCGCATCCTGAGTGATATTCATCCAAAGCTGAATTCAAGTCTAATGCAAAAATTGTTATCGTTTTTAGCCCCGTGACTTTGACCATTGCCTTAAAAAAGACGTAATAATCGCCAACCTCAAATATTCTTAATCTTGACTTCCTGTATGACAGCTCATCCCATCTATATAGTCACAAGAAATGAAATATATTCAAGGACTTTAAAATCGAAAGACAGAAATTGGCTTTCAGCTAGCAATTTTCAATACATTATGCAGATTAAATCTTCAACCCGCCCTGTGTTCTTTTTGTAGCTGATATTCCTGCTTCTGATTACCTATTGACAAATTCTCCGTATTGCGTTATTTCTATTGTCCAAACCCTGAAACCAGAACATGTCACCGAATGCATGTCCCTCGAGAGATTCGGCCAAGCAAGTGCTAGTAAACTCCTTATGGCAGAATTTTCCTAGGTTATTAAAAAGGCTACTTAATACCATGACCTAGTTTTTAATTTAGAGAATGAAATCGAAAAATTCAGTGATAATAATCATTTTTTTTTAATTGACAATGAAACCCCTTTTGCTGACAGAAACTGCTTATCAATGCATTCAAATATTCAAAAAGTTAAATTATTGAATTTATTTTCAGGCCATATTACAGTCGCACTTGTCGATAAATTCGAAATTACGTACGACTACAGCGCCCATTATTTTTCCCAAAAGTAATTTTACAGTTGAATATTGTTCAACTTTCAAGCATAAAATTCTTGATTGACCAATCAGAGTCGAGATTTAAAGCACAATTTTCAAAAGTAGAACGTTGGTGCTTAATCTTCCCCTTCTGAAGTACAAGCGTGACACCAAAAAAAAAAAAAAAAAAAAAAAAAAAAAAAAAAAAAAAAAAAAACACTATGCCATTCATAAAAGTTGGCTTTTTATCGACAGATGTGACTGTGGCTCGGGCATTAAGTTTTTTTTCCACTCAATCTGTGCTATAGTTTTTTACACATAAAATCTAACTCTATTCAGGGTGGTGTCCAGGCTTTTTTTCGGGGGTAAGGAGGGGGTTTAACACAAAACTGTAAAAAAAACGCAGTCTATTAGGAGCAGTATGTACATGGTAACTTTTGTTTAGAAACATTCCCCTTACCACATACTGAAAGTTTCAACTTAATATCGTAAGTAGTTCAGGAGACATTGCTGATAAGTTGGTTTGACAACCTGCATTGACCATATTGTATCTTTATTTAACTCAAAATCTATTCACATTTCCAAAATTTTCACATTAATGCCCTTAGCTTTAATAATAGTAGTAGGTGTAGTAGTAGTTGTATAAGGGTAGAGTTAGCATGCAAATATCGTATTTTTGCTAGTTCAGCATCCCCTACAACAAGCAATGCATGGGCGCCCATAAGCTGTATTTTAGGGAGGGGGGCTTACCTAGTTTAAGCGATACCTTCAATAATGTATAATGCAAATCTCAAAACAAAAATATAAAAATATAAGGCAGCGTCATTCAGCCAGGGGGCTTGAATTGTCCGCGTAATACCTTTTATGGTTAATGAATCACCCCCCTCATCATTCCCTAAGAAACCCTAATTTCCCAAAACTCCAAACCATTCCTAAGATACACCCTTTTGACTACCAGCAGCCACAGAGTATGTTTTGATTTAGTTCAACTTTCCTCTCCATATTACCCAGAGTTTTCCCCTTCAGGCCCTTAGCCTAGTAATAATAGAAGTCACAATGTTAGTAGTTGGAGTAACAGTAGCAGAAGTAATGCTGTAGTAGCAGTAGCAACAGCAGAAACGGTATGCTCATATTGCCTTTTGGTCAATTGAACATCCCCCTCATCACGCACTGGATATTTCAACTTAATACGCCACGCCGTTTGGCTATGCCAATATATTGCTAAAACACCCTTTTGAGGACTGGTATACACACAGTGCGTTTTGATTTAGTCCAACTTCCTCCAACATGTCTTCAAATTTTTACTTTAACATCCTCAGTCTTAGCATCAGTCGCAATAGAACTAGTAGTTCTAGTAGCAGTAGTAGTAGTGGTGGTGGTTATAGTAGCAGTAGCAGTATTAGCGCGCATAAGTTGACTTTTAGTAATTTGATCATTTCCTGAAAGTTCCAACTTGAAAACCTAAGTCATTCCTAAGATATACCCGTTTGAAAACCCACATGCACATAGTGTGTTCGGATTTGGTTCAACATCCCCCTCAACATTCCCTGAAAGCTTCAGGTGAATGCTCTTGGCCTTTTTTATGTGATAACAAATGCTACATGTAAACAATCGGTGAACTGTATGATTTAAAGCTCATACCGCAAGGACTCTGAGAGAGGGTTATCATCCCCAAAGGCATAGTTATTGGACCTTTCAACTATGCCGAACAAGATGCCTATTTCAAATTTTGATCAGACGGCTCTGGGGAAATATATGCGCAGGAGGGAGACTTGTTGCCCTCCATTGACTTTCGACTCTTAAAAAGGGCCTTATAACTCTCAATTTAGAATCGAATGAGTCGCTTCCGAAGTTTCCACGACAACTCTTTCCTTACGAAGTGCACTGATAATGACCTTAAATTTGAGAAGTCTCCCTGCCAAGTCCCTCGGCCCCAGTGCTTGAAAAAAACACGAACGTTCAAATATGTACTTTTTAATGGCGGAAAACTTTTTGTTCAAATTTAAAAAGAGAAAAAAAAATCTATTATTACGAACAAGCTACGTTTTTCACTTTCTAATAAGCTTTCAGGGATGTGCAGATTAAAATTAAGTGTAGAGAGCTAGGAGTTCAAGGGACGAGTAGGTTCCCTAATATTTACCGTTGCTATTCACTTTCACATAATAAAAAAAAAAAGGTTTTTTTGTAATTTATCTCATAAAAGAAAGCTGTCTTGAAATAACACCCTTGAACTTCACATTTCTTCTTCCTTAAATAGGAATTTATGAATTGATTCTCGTTGTGACCCGAATATTCCCTACACGTGTGGACATAACACGAAAACTCATAAGACCAACATGGAGAAGGGACAAAATCAATATTACAGCATTTGTTGCATTCCCCAGAAGAGAGACGTTTCAGTGAATTACAGTTTCTTGTTCGGATAAGATTTATCAGTTCTTCTAGGGAAATTTTGTTGATTCAATTCTGTTTTACAACAAAATTGCCAAACTCCTGCGACAGGTTTGTATTTTATTAATATTTGGAGTCCTGAGCATTCATGGTTGAGCTTCAATCATTACATTGAGCACCATAGATAGGAAATGCAACGAAGAGTGAGAGTAAGAATGCTCTTGATTGTAGATAGTGGGCCGAACGTAGGGGGATTAGGGCCTTGGATTTAAGTTAAGCTCTTTTCAGTCTAAGACTCTTTCCATTCTGAGAAGAGTCTTAAAGTCTTTACTTCTTCATCCCCTACAGCATCAACCAAATTTTAAGCTTTAAACACAGATTATTTTGTGGTCTTCGATTTTAAGATAAAAGTGTTTTCATATTCGTATCCCCCTGGATTTTCACATTTTCACGGGACACTCAGTTAAACAGTGGCACAGCTACAAGCACACCCCTAAACATATGAGTTTATATGTATAGTGTTATCCATCGAAGGCTACAAGCCTGAGAAAATTGCATTGTTTTTCAAAAAAAGGAGAAACGCCCTTTAAAAAGTCAAGTGATCTTAATGAAAATCTCACCGTCACATTAAGCGTTTCAGAGAATCCCATATAAAGGCTTCAAGTGATCTAAAAACAATATGAAATTTTGTACTTTTTGCCAAAAGAAAAATCAATCAATCAATCAATCAATCTATTCATAATAATAAAAAAAAATATTTTAAAAGCACTACCAAGGGTTATTTGGCCAAAGGAAGCTTAGCTTTTTGGGGGCCTAACAACATAAGCACAGAAAATCACAAATACAATAGACAATACAGTAATTTACAGAATTTCTATAAGTTACAGAATCACGGGTGCGTGTTTATTTATTATTATTTTTTACAAGGTTGATCCTATGAAACTAATGGTCGTGTAACATTGGGAGACGGCTCTTTAGTGCGAAAATTAAAAGTTCTATTGCTTTTTTAAGTAGCCAGACATATTGGAGGGCAACGGGTCTCCCTCCCACGCCTCTTCTCTCCAAGGACATCTGATCTAAATTTTAAGATAGCCATTCGGTTCGGCATAGTTGAAAGTCTCATAGCTATTCATCTAGGGATGGCAAAACCCCCCACATCCCCAAAGGAAGTGCTGTAAGTTGCGCAATTTGCCCATTGTTTCAAAATAGTAAGCCTATTAGTTATTGGGAAAGGAATTTTTTCAAGGAGGATTTTCTGCGGGTTTTTCTGCAAGGAGAATTTTCTTTGGATAAGAAAGTGTCTATGGGGAATTTTCCTGGGAAATTTTACACAGGTGGGAGGTGGATTTCCTTGCAACTTTTTGAGATAAAAAAAACTTCTTCAACTTGAAGTAACGAGCAACATTAAACCCTAAACAAACGGAAATTATCCCGTTTGCTAGGGGGCTGCCCCTTCTTCATCCCTTTCCCTTCACGCTAAGATTTAACTCGTTGACCTAATTCTTTAAGAACGACTTCAGAAACACAAGGGTTCTTGAATTTGAATGAGAACAGTCTTTAAAGAACTTAAAGACTTCAGTGTAAAGAGCAATAGATGAAGAAAGGGCAGCTCCCCTGCTCGCTCATATATGGAGTAATTTTTGTTCGTTTTAAGTTTTGATGTTGCTCCTTCCTTTCAGTGGAAAAAATTAGTTTTTTTCTATATAATCCTAGATGAGGCGTGAAGGGGTCCACCCATGGGGCACCGTATAACATCTTGTTGTGATAAAACCCAAAATTCCTTCAGTGAGCCCTTAATAGCCTTACATTCACTCAGGCAGAGGGTTGGAAAGACTTAGGGTTTTAAGAGCGAACACGACAGAAAAATAAGCGAACTTTTTTTTTAATAGAGTAAGGGGCGTTTTATAATCAAATATTTTCATTTGTTTATCATGGATCCTAAAAAATACAATGCCATGTCATTTATTAGAATGCTAGGCGTGATCGGGTAGCCGATCGCATAGGACTTCAATCACACATATTTCCACAAATCCATCTTGAATATTGAATAGCCTCTTGAGCTTAAAAAAGCTTTTTAAACGCTTAAAACGGGTGTCGACAAGGAATACCCAGAACTTTTTTCGGGGGGCATGGGGTTGAACAAAAACATAAAAAAAAATTCGATAAAATTTTACGAATCGAACAAAACTTTCGGGGGGGGGGAGTTCGAACCCAGTAGCTTCCTAGAAACGGCCTTTAATGTTAACCTAGGAAAAACTGGTAGGTCAAAAGTGGTTGTGAGGTATGCTCTTATTGCATAAATACTATTATATAAAGTATCACCGTTTTTGATTATAGATACACTTCTAGTTTTGTTATGTTAAATATGACCAGTTTTATTTGAAAAGCGCTAAAGAGCGGAAAAGACGAAGCACATTCTTCTAGCGTTTAAGAGTGTTTGTCTGCGAAAGATAAGCCTACTTTTCAGGGCCGTATCCAGGATTTTTTCGGGGGGTGTTTTACACCAGGATTTTTTTTTTGGCTTTGGGTTCACAGAAAAAACTCAGAAACTCATACAAAATTGTTTATAATCCATTTTTGTTACGTTATTACGAGTCAGACAAACATGATTATTAAACAAGATTAAAATAATCAATAAATTAATACAGAAAATCACTAAATAAACCAAAAAATCACTAAAATCTAGTGATTTCTTTTTCGCCGGGTAGCAGCTGTGATTTAAACCTCAAGATGGAGGTTAATAGAGCTTAAACCTTCGTAGTAAGGTTTTCCACAGATCCATAAAACTAAATGAAACATTGTTTTATTAAGTGAAATCCTAGAAATTTAACCATTAAAAAACACTCTAAAGGAGCTTTTCCACAAATCCAGGATCGTAAATAATCGGTAGTACTTTGAATAACTGAATGTCAAGATAGCGAAGAAATAAACACTGGCCTAACATTTCTTTAAGTCGTAAATTAACTTTACCCTCCTCCCTAATAGTCAAATATATAGCCCGAATTGTGTATATGCACTATACTTTATACCCCTACTCCAGTGCTTCCACTTTTTTTTTCTAAAAATCAGTAACGACTCCAAAAAAGTCGGGAGATTATCGGGAGGTTTTTTTTAAGTCGGGGAAAAAATCAGGAGGTTTTAAACAGCTGTTTTGTCTCACATACCAGTTGTATTGGTGGTAAAAATGTCAGTAATAGAGAGACAGAACAAAGTAGAATCGAAAATATGTTTTAGAGTCTTAAGTCCGGTCTTCACCTCCCGGAACTTCCGGAATCTGGGCTTCCAGATTATTCTTTGACGTTTTCTTCTTCTTGCATTTCGAATATGAACCGGTCTGAAAGTATATCAAAATCATCCGGAAAAAAGGGGCTTTTGAACTTCCAGATTTCCGGAATTTTTGAAGTATCGCAGAAGAAATTCAAAAAAAAATCTCGGAAAATCTGGGAACCCAGATTCCGGAAGGTGAAGACTTATTATTACTCCAAAATCAGCTATCAACAAGGAACAATGTTTCTTTCATACAAAACTTATGCAAACTAAATGGTTTTATTGAAAGTCATCTAAAACTACTTGTTCACATAATTAGAACTAGAATTACGAATACGAGTAACAGAACTCAGGCAGAATTTTCACTGTATCACACTGCAGCTAAAACTACTTGATCACAGTTAGAATTTTCACTAGATCACACTGCAGCTAATCCTGATCGTCAACGGTATTGTTTGCTCTTTCTGGGGTCAGACGAGCTCGCGCTAAAGAAGCCGATTTCAAGATAGCGGCACTAGCTTCAGTAGCGGTTGCGGAAGCAACTACGCCTTTCAGTAACTGCCTCATGCTCCCATCTACGACCAGAGACTGAGGTGTCACCTTAAGCCTACTCATGCCAAGTTTAGTCTGAAGCGTTAAACTAATCGTAACTGTCGACAGGCAGTTACGTTTGTCTGTTTTGACGTCCTTCAAAGTACTAAACAGTCTCTCCGCTATTACGTTCGAAAACGGTAGAGCGTACAGGTACTCAACGACAAGCCTCAGGTTACCAAACTTTGGTTTGCCGTTAGAGTATTTCTGGGCAAATATAAGCTTCCAGTAGTCAGTTACTGAGAGCGAACTGGCATCTTCGCCATTTGGCTGTCTTACAGAGCTCTGCTCTCTCCACTCTCTGTCTATCAGACTTTTGGACCAGGAGGGTAAGCTATATTTCACCAAAAATGGTGCCAGGCTAGGAGGATTCAGATCCTGAGCCTGAACAGGGTCTAGTAGTTCTGAGAAGGCGAAAATGTCCGAGTCGAACGAGAAGCGGTTTTTAATCTGGACCACCACTTCCTTGTAAAATTATCTCGCGGTAGAATAAACCTTGTCAACTTTGTCGGGATTGGCATTTCGTCCATCACTAGACGCAAGAAGGCCAGTCATTGCTGCTTCGGCATCTGAGCCGAGGTAGACCTTTCGCAGATCTACATAACTGGCTTCGTCTTCAACATCAATTTTCATGATGTCGGTACAGCTCCTTACTGCGCGAGCATTCATAAAGTTTTTCAACAGTTTCCACCAATTGAATGACTTCGATTTTCAGTCGGTAGAAAATAGGTGCCTGGGACTGGAAAAGGGTATTGAAGTCGTTCAAAAGTCCTAGCGCGTAGTCCACGAACATCATGACGATCCTCATAAATGGATTTTTCAGGGCACTAAGAACTAACTCACTGCCGTGAGTCGGATCTTCAAAATGGGCACTGGTAAAATACAAGGTTAGGGCATTCCACTGCTCTTGAATTCGGTGGACACAGTTCTGTAGCGAAAGCCATCTTGTTTGACTTGGTGCCAATATCTTGTGGACCGTAGTCTCTGAAAACAATTGAAATTCTTTCAGGGCAGCTGTACGCTTGGCACTCATATTGAAATGATTTTACACATGACGACACAGGTCTTCTAGAGTCTTCGTCAGTTTCTTGCAGGCGTATGAGGCGCACATATGAATGGAATGACAACTGCACTTCACTATTAATACCCAAGGGTAGCTTCTTTGGATCAGAGTTGCCCAAGTCAGTCACCCATCATGGCGTTCGTGGTATCACTACAGAACCCGACCCAATTCCGTAAAGGCACTTCACTTACTCTTAAAAACTCCAAAGTTTCCTCCAGTTTGGTGAAAATGGAAACTGCTGATCCGTTTGAGCACTCCACAAAATCAATGAAATCGATATCCGTTTCCATTTCGTTGTTTTAAAAGGAAACACTTACAGCGAGCTGTTTAACGGTTCCCACATCCGTCGTTTCGTCGATGACCAAAGAAAAAGGTCTCACCTTCATTTCTTCGACAACTTTTTGCTTGTAGTAAGGACCAAGTCCCTGACAAACAACATTCACAACTTTTTGTTTCCCGAGACGCACTTTATCAAGGACCGATTTTGGTGGCTTCGCTTTCAGCAGGGGAATCAACTGGTCCGAAAGGGAAAATGGCAGGTTGTTGCTGACCAGGAATGAAGCAATTTTAGCTTCAGTCTCAAGCACAGACGGAAACTCGTCATGAACCATGTACACTGAAATAGCAGGAGGCATAGCTTTTGGGGTCACTGTGTTTTTAACATGCACAGAAATACGGGCATGGACAGTGAGATCTGTTTTACCCTTTTTGTAGGAAAGCTCAGCGTTGCACCACAAACAGATAGCAACTTCAGATCCGTGCTTCTTCGAAATCCAGCCTTTAAATGTATCTTCCATCTCCCAGGATTTCACATAATTTTGCTCGTAACGTTTTCCACTGTTCTTTTTCTTTCGGGGCCTGGGGCTTGGTTCCACAATTATCAATTCCTCATCTGAGCCACTACTGCTAGGAACAATTTCGATTTTCTTTTCAATTGTCCTTCTTTTTATATCCTGAGCTTCATTGGAGTCAGAATAATCTGCGTCCGACATTTCTCATGAGCCTGGAAAGTGTTGTTTGTTACTGGACATGCTGCAACATGTATTTGTTTAGGCACAACAAGAAAACAAAGTTCAGGTTTGGATTCAGCATATGGTTTTTACCCTATCTTTGATCAAAGCTTCCTGCCTTGCTTCTACCAAATATCCGTTTTCGGCCGGATTCCCGGTGAACTACTTGTCCAGCAAAAACTAAACCTCAAAATAAATTAAGTACATCCCCCTAATCTTATATCGAAACTCTAATCAACTTCAGATAAACTTTAAACTTAAAAAAAAATCAGGTTTTGGCCGATTCCGGGCGAACTATTTGCCCGGCGAGCCCTATTTGCTCTCCTTACCACTATATCGAACCTCTTATTAACTTTAAATTTTACTTTTTAAAATTTTCCGGCTTAGGCCTAGTTCCGGGCGAACTGTATGTCCGGGTAGAAAATAATTGTCATATATGGATTCAGTATATTTTCTTACCCCTAAACTGAACATTTAATCAACTATAAATAAAACTTTTAATTTTTTTTTCGGCTTTGGCCGGATTCAGGGCAAACTAATCGTCCGGGTAGTTGACGATTGTCATATACGAATTCAGCATGTCTTCTTACCCCTTTAATCGAGCCTTTAATCAACTTCAAATAAAACTTTTACTTTTAACAAATTTTCCGGTTTTGGCCGGATTCCGGACGAACTAATTGTCCGGCGAGAAAATAAGTTTCAGATATGGATTCAGCATGTCCTATATAGACTATCTCATTGGCTTTTTAAAACATTTGTTTCGTTCCTTATTTTGAAACCCCTCCCCCACCCCTAGATATTAGGCTACAGGGCTCATCTACGAACTAGGCCTGTACTTTGACCCAATTGATCCTCTTACCGAATTTGAAGAAAATATCTCTACCCCATCGAGAGTTATCGTGCTAACAGACGGACAGACGGACAACTTTTGCGATGTCATAGATATCCCTCCACTTACGTGTTGGGATCCCAAAAACCATAACAGTTCGCTTTGGGGCTCAAATTGAAAAAAAAATTATTGGTTCTCTCCGTGCGTTAAAATCCATTTTCTTGAATCAGTAAGGAACTAATATTTTCCTGTTTACTAAGATGATTTTGTTTACTTCCTTTTGTTTATATTTTTTTTAAGGAGAGAGCTGTTAGTTAAAACGACTAATATTTTGGAAAGTTTGAACATTGGAAGTTTAAGGTGGTTTGAATCATTAATATTCTTCAGGAGTATAGGCCTATAGTTATCAGAAGTATTTCTTATGAGCGCAAATGGGCGGTAGGCCACAAACCCTAGACAAAATTCACGCCACAAAAGGTAAGCCATCACTTTAACACAACTGATGAAAACAAGACTCATTATAACACTTGTTCTCACAATGTTTCTAATTTTAACAGCTGTCTAGCCTAGGAACTTGGAGAGTAGGGTACCTACAGACAATGATTTATTTAATTTTGGCCCACTTGTTAATTCCAGCAGAGTTATACAAAACAATCTAAAAGGAATGATATGAAACACAACAAGAGCTAGTAGCTCATATGGCACTTGCAAGGCTGGTTCAGAAAATGAAATACAGAATTTGCTTTTCGTTCTGATCATTTGAAACCAAAACCCTTGAGATAAAAATGACCATGAACTTGGAAATCACGAGAATGTATCGTTTTGTAAAAAGTATTTTATTTTTGGATTTGGCTGTAATGATGCGTACTTTTCTGTAAATGATTTATCCAGAGCATCTGTTTTTTATTCCCACAAAGTTACATCCCGATCTCTCCAGTCTAAGCCGGTCACGTATCCTCGTCCCCCCCAAATAGTTGTTGGATCCGGTCCGGACATGAAAAAGATCACCAGAGACATGTCCTCTGATCAATTATTAAATTTCACTCGAATCTGATCACCCGTTCCAAATTTACGCATGACTCAATATTGCGGATTCCCCCTTCCTCCACTCCCCCTACGACTATCGGACCGAGTAAATTTTTATTTACAAGTCAGTTTGATCGGGTCCCTGATACGCCGATCCCACCATTCTAACCGTTTTTCGAGATTTCCGGTCTCCCCAAAACAGAACAAAATAACACACTTTGAAGAGCAAAATAATACACTTTTAATACACTTTGAACACTGTGACATAAAATTTAGACATATCGGCACTTTGAAAACAGATTTGTCCCTTTGAAAACAGATTTGGTATGGCTGGCTTTGGCCTACATCTCAAAATCCATCCTCCTATATTGTGAAGCAGAGCAAAATAACACTAGACAGTAGCGCCAAGACCTGGAAAAAGTGAGACACACTCGAACAGCAGCCACACTAGCACCACTAGCGATAGTGAACGTCCCTACTGAAACTCAATCGGTCTTACACCAGCGCTGGCTCAAATAACTTCATATTTTGAACAAAGCAAAAAAAAGATACGACCTCCCCAGTTTCCTCGAGGTGTGCAGACCGCATACTACCTTTACTAGAAATTTCTAAACCCGCATGTTTGTCTCGCTTTAAATGTCGCAAGCGTAGTGGGCGGCGCTATGAGTATGGCCCGTTTGCAAAGCAAGGAAAGCATAGTTCTTGACCCTACTCCCTGGTGTTATTTTGCTCTGTTGTGACTTGTGAAGCCGATTTCGCCGACACTCGAAATCGTTATTTTGATATAGGCTAGGCTAGTAGTCTGGCGAATACCGGATATCTATAAGACCCGTAAGAATAGTGTATTCGAATTTGTACTATAGAATCCTTGAACTGGCAACAGGTTAAGAATTGGTTTCAAGTTAAAACATGTTACTTTGGTAAAGAAACAGATCATAGAAGCAGAAAAGCCACCTACCCCCTAGGACAGGTCAGTAGCCTACTTCTTGGGTTGCCCACGTGCAAGGATGTATAATTGTCCAGTTCCAGTAAACTTGGTACTTACCCTAAAAAAAATCCTGTCACGTAAGGTAAGCCATGTCCTTATTGTACACAAATTATCCAGTGGAAATGAACTATCTGAGTTGACTGATCAGATCAGATGAAGTTATGAACTGAGAATCAAATCAACCCTTTTTCGAACACAACAATGGTCTTTCACGGGACAAGCTGCCGACTAGGTCATTAATTAGGGTCCGCAGTTGACTTCCGCGAATCAAACGCGGCCGGCGGCTTTGAAATCCCCCTTTTACGGGCATCAAAGACATATTTTGCATTCTGCCAGACAATCAAGAAAGATCAGAAACTTCAAGTTGGACAGAGATCAATTCAACAGAAATCGGGAGATTATCGGGAGGAAATTTCAGTCGGGAGATTTTCCAAAAAGTCGGGAGATGTCCCGATAAATCGGGAGGAGTGGAAGCACTGCCCTACTCTTTTCTTCAAACTGTTTTAACGGATAATCAAAATAGATAATCGGAAAATTTACCCAATTGTCAACCTCGAAAGCTGGTATAAAATGCAGCAATGCTTGCACCCATGTCTGTCTAACCCATAAGCTAAAGAGAACAAAAACCCTATCCCCGTGTTCTTTTACTTGTCCGATTTCTTTTCCACTTATCCGGGTCTAACTCCTATAAGATAACAACAAAAATTTATCCGGCCACATGTCACTTGAAACGCTATGGATAAGGGTTGGTGGATGCACGTGGGCGCAGGGTTGCCACCCTTAGTGGTTTATAACAATGTCTAGTGATTTTTAACTTATTAACCTCTTTTAGAGGTTTTGCGAGTTCAGGGTGCTAGAATAGCTTTGAAAATTAATGTTAAGAAGACTAACTGACTAACGTTAGGAATAAGTGAAGATGAAAAGGTGACGTTCGGTAACGAAAAGATTGATAAGGTGGGCAGCTCCACTTACCTTAGGAGTATTATTAGTAAAGAAGGTGGGAGCAGTGAAGATGTTAAAAGCAGAATAGCCAGGCTCGCTCTTCATATTTCGAACGGAATAAGGGAAAGAAAAATATAAGGGAAGAAAGGTTGAGATGGCTAGCCCACGTTCTGCAGATGAAGGATGACAGATTGCCGAAGACTGTCCTTTTCGGCCAACCGTCTAGGGCTAAATGGAAAGCAGGTCGTCCTCGTCTGGGCTGGGAGGATGTCAAAATAAAAGATTTAAAGGAAATGGGAACTTCCTGGGAGGGTGTAAAGAGGGAGGCTTTATTAGATTAGGATGGAGGAGCGTGCGTAGCTGTGTTGGCCTCAGGCGGCTTGATGTTGTGGTGAGTTGTTAGTAGTAGTAGTAATTTTCATGTTATATAAACAAAAAAATCACTAAATCAGCACACAAATCCCTAGATTATTGAAGATCACTAAATTAACCAAGAAATCTCTAGAATATAGTAATTTTTTCACTGGCTGGCAACCCTGGATCAATGTTTGGCGATTTAAGACCAGAGGGTAAATATTAAAAACTGTTTGCGCCATTTTCAGTGTAGTGCTTGGTGACTTCATTTAAAAAGTGGAAAGTTTCAAATAAAACTAGATACTTGATCCAATTGCAATAGGATTAAAGCTGAATTGTCTCATAGGTAATAATTATTCTCATTTTCAGTATTTTTCTGATTCGGCTGTCAAAATCCAACCTGGATAAAACCTGGCTAAGCTAGCTCGAGAAAATCATAGCAAGTTCAGTTGCCTAGTTGACTTTAAGCTGACTGACCTATTGGTCAGTTCGTAATTAGAGCGCCTGCTTTCCATCATTCTCTGGTATAGATTCCATATATTTATTACATCATATTTTGATATATTTCATAAGCTTATTATTTTCGAGTGCACAGGGAGAAACCGGTTTTGCAACAGATCAAGAACAACAGTGTGGTCGCTATAATACACAAGTACCTTCAAAATTATAAAATATACCATACCCTTTGTGTTGGACATGCTGAAATTTGAAATATTTGCACTTGCGCACGACTTCCTGTCTGCTTTGAAAAAAACCTCTGGGAACTGGGTGACGTAAGACAGGCGACGCAACTCTCATTGCAAATGAGGCAATAGGGAATCAGTCTAAAAATTAAACCAGTTGAGAAAGGATCTCGAACTCTAGTTTCAATTTTAATTATCGGAATCTGATTTAGCCAAGTGTCAAACCAGGTAAAGGATATGAACTAAGTAATTTCAGTAGAAGAAGAGGTAAAATCCTAGAAAAGGGCTTTTGTCTATCATTGAGTCTATTTAAGGAATGATTCAAATTGAGGCTTTTGTTCGACTAGCCTAGATAAAGAAAAGCCTATGAATTACCTTAATTTTCAGTTATCAGTTTCTTTTTCTCTGGCTTTAGTTCTGAAAAAGTAATTCCTGTTATTTGAGTAGAATTTTAAGCCATATCAATGTTGTTTTTTTCGAAGTTTAGGAAATGTAGCCTATTTGCACATATATAAAACCTTATATATTGGGATTGAGCAAAGTTCTGGAACAGAAAAGTTGTTGGTTAGCCTACTTCAGTTAAACAGAAGATGTATTTTGTAAGTTTTCATTTTATAACACAGAGATTTTTAAAGGTCAGGACCATCTAAAAAGAGAAGGAGCAGAAGTAGGTAGCTCAAAATACCTTCCTGGGTCATACTTTAGCCTGTAGACCCATCTCCGAAAGTTTCATTTTCCTAACCTGGCCCCTTTCCAGGATAGCCAAAAGTAGGCCTAACTAAAGCAGGATTTTACCATGGCCTAGTTTGATAACCCCATCCTAGGGTTTAATTATAGGCCTTGTATTCACTTAACTCAGCAGCTTTGCAATTTATCGAGAATTCCCCCCCCCATTAGCCTAAAACTTTGTTGAAATAGCCCCTCTTCTAACATTTTACCTGTAATCATGTCAACAATAGCTCGAGAGCCTAATCTAGTTACAATAGCCTAGACCTGTGCTTTATTTTGACACAGTCATAAGTTGAAAGCCAGACTGCCCCGTGGGTCATGCATGGGAGTTATTTGCCATGAAGCAGGGGGCAACTGCCCCTCCCAGACCTTGGTCCTCCTAGATCCTAGTTTGCCCTCTTTGTCCCAGCTTAAATATGTTTTCTTCCAAAATCTTGCCAAAACTAAGATAAACCTGCATAATTCAAGCATTAACTGAAACAGATCAGTTTTTTAGTACGTATTTACCTTAATAGTACGCTACTATAAGTTACCTTTATATAATACTATTAAGTACCTCTCATACCTCCGTTGTACTAAACAGCTTATTCTTTAGTTTTTACTGTCATTTTCACTTGATTTGGAAAAATTGGCTCCAACTTTGTCCCCTTCCCAGGGTTTTAACGAAATACGCCCCTGGGTTTATGGCTCTCGCCTGTGGCTCCTATAATGCACTTGTAGACTATCGAAATGTATGTGCAAAGGAGGATCAATCTAAGATAATCATAAGGATAACTTTTAAATGCTCTCCGAGGCATTAGAATCCACCTCCAGGGGGTGGGTAGTTATTTTCACGGAATTAATCGCAATGAGAGAGTCTTTATCTTAACCTTATCGTTGTATTTTGCTCTCGTTTAATTTTTTTTGTTACATACTATAGCCTACTTTATACTCGGCTATTTTTATATTTATATTCGTTATTATATTATTATAATATATATTATATTCGTTATTATATTATTATATTTATATTATTTTATTTATATTTAATTTATATTTATATATTCGGCTATTTTGTTCTTTGAAGGCACCATTTGTTTAGCTCCCTCCCTGTAACTCAACTGCAACAGCATCTCCCTTTTCTAAAAAAATATCTTACATTGTCCCTTTCCTTTGGACTAAGGTTTCGACCACGCCTTGTAATCGTTTTGATTATGATGATTTATACCTTGCTATAAAGTCCTTGGTGGATTTTTTTTTAACAAGGGTTCTATTGTAAGTCTAGTCAGGGGCCCTGAAAGTAAAGCTGTTAAGCGTACCCACAATTTGACCTGTTTTTACACGAACGATTAACGGTTAGGAGGGTTTCCTAGTGTAAAGAAACACTTTATACATTGGATTTTTAGAAGTGCTACATGATTTAATACCCCCCCCCCCCCCTCTAATGCCAGGATGCAGTCCAAGGACGTCAATTAGGGGGGGGGGTACTTTATTCTAACAAACTCCTTCTTGGTATTTATGTCTTAAGTGCATTTTTGGATATTTTTAATGAAAAGAAAAACGTAATTGCCCCCTAACTAGATTTTTAAATTATCTGGACCTCCTTTTTTTTTCAAATTAGTGATATTTAAGAACCGAAGGTTAATAGCAATCTATCAAAATAAGATAACAGCCTAGCCTTTAGCCTAGGACAAATAAAAGGTTTTTACAATGAATATTACCCCCAAAAAGGTGTTCTTGACGCCAAATTTTGAGAATTTCTTTTTTTCTGTTGCAATTAATAGGCCACTCTCGTAAAAAAAAACCGTATACGTGTATATCTAGCCCCCTCCTCCAATTCAGAAAAATCTCATTCCCACTAAATCTCTTGGATTTGTGCGCCTATGAGTAAGGCGCACAAGTAATAATATTCTGAATAAGTAATATTCTATAATTGAAAATCTAAATAATATACATTTTCTTTTTATAATATTAAGCACATTTTTAAAGCATTACGAAGGAATAAATTACAACCTATTATTTTTTTTCCTGTAGACTAACAGAGCGAAAAATGAGCATTACGTAATTTGGTTTCCAGGTTTCATGAAATCTAATTTTGGAGGTTCTTTTGTCGTGTGAATTCAAGTCACGAGTTCCAAATAGGTAATCACGTGTGCATCTAGTTTCTTTTTTGAAGCTTGTGGTTTTTGATAACTGAATAACATGTTGTAATAACGGTGCTCTTACGCAATGGACTAACTAGCACTTTATTCTTTTTATTGTAACATCTGTTTAATTACCTTTGGCTGTCAATTAAAACCAAGAAAATAGTTGGTGACTAAATGAATATAATAATTTGGTCTAGTTGATCTTCGATATATCGGGTGAATATCTGTAGTTTTTTGATAGTATGTTACTTCAATTCGATTACTGCATTTCTCTTACTAAGGACGTCCCTAGGATTGGTGGTTCAGGGTAAAATTAACCTCGGCACCAGCCGCCCCTACCTCAATTTTTATGTGAATTAGGAAATGAATGACAATCACATGTACAACAAGTCCTCACAGCCGCATCCTCAGCAATCCCCCCTGGTGCTGCATTTACTACTAAACCCTGTGTCTCACTAGCACACAGTAGCTGTATAAAATCTAAACACAATTTCAGGTTCTTCCTTTTGGAACAAAATTCCCAGAAGCTAAAACTCAGAATTTATAGTAGCAATAACGGAGAGGACCTCCGTCCTTACATATGGTTGTGAAACTTGGAGTATCACTGCGCAACTAGGAAAACGACTATGGGCATTCGATAATAACTGCCTAAGATATATTTTGAATATACATTGGACTGAGAGAATAAGAAATGATGAGATTTATACCATAACAAACCATACCCCCATCCTTGATACCATTAGAAAGCGACGATGGATGTATTGGGGGCACATGGTGCGAATGGGTGATGGAAGGCTACCTCATGACATATGGTGTTGGATACCCCCCGGCCTCCGCAAGTCAGGGAGACCCAAAATGACAATTGGCAGGATGTTAGAGAAGGAGGCGAAGCTGGCGAGGTCCTCGATGGAGGAGCTTTGGTCGAAGGCTCAGGACAGGTCGTCGTGGCGAACCACTGTTGCTGCCTTGTGCGCCCTCAGGCGTGGGAGGACCTAAGTCTAAGTAAGTCTGAAGCCTCTAGCAGGTGATCAGTTTAATGCGAAAAATACATAAGCAGATGTTGATTTGCATGTTTGTTTCTCCCTAATCATGGGTGGCAATATTTTCCTAGGGATGGCAAGCCTTTGAAACATTCTCGTGGGGTAAGAAGCGCAAAGATTTGAAAGAAGAATTTTTGCAGTTCCCCCTCGTCTGAGGTTGGAGGAAGTCATAAATGAAGATTTAAAGGACATGGGAACTTCCCGAAAGGGTAAAAAGGGAGGCCTTGAATAGATTAGGTTGGGGGAGGAGCGTGCGTAGCAGTGTTGGCCTCAGGTGGCTTGGTACTGCAGTGAGTTATTAGTAGTAGAAATAATTACGCGATTTATCCCTCCCCAGGGGAGGGGTAAATATTTCGTCAGACTGAGAACCCTGAGGGTTTTATACAAAATTATCCATTTGTTAGAAAATTGAATCCTCATAAAGTTCTGGCTGAGTACGTCTATGGACTTTTCAAAAGTGAGATATTGAAGTTTCAAAATATATATATTTCAAAATATATTCCTCATAAAACTGTTCAACTGTGTGAGATATGTTTCTGTAGGAATCAATCTGAATAGTATGAAGGATTCCAAGGATTTTTTTTGTAGAATTGATCTTGAAAATACTCCAACGCATTAGATATCGCCTGACATTGTGCGAATTCCCTAAAATGCAGGGGGAGTGGCAAGAATTTTTCTGAATATTAGTGAAGATAGAAAAAAATTGTGAAAATAGTAAAATCTCAAAGTTTCAAATTCAGGTTATGGTAATCCTTAAAAAAGAGTTTTCAATGAACGGTAAACATCTAGAACGAATGCTATTTTTTGAAAACATTTTTGTTCTTCTAATATGAAATTGGTAGCCGGCTCGGAGAGAAAAATATAAAACTAAACTATTTATTAAATAAAAAAAAAGTTTTTTCTACTTAAAATAAGGAGCAACATTAAAACTTGAAACGAACAGAAATTATTACGTATACGAGGGTGCCACCCCTCGTCATCCCATCAAAACGATCGCATTTTGATGCTTATTAAAATATGCAACATTAGATTAGGTTAGCTTCGCTCTTTACGCTAAAGTTCGAATTTTGTGCCTATTCTATAAGAATGTCTCCTGAATCACCAAGGCCGTTTAATTGGATAAACAGCTCTTTCAGAAGGTACTAAAAAACTTTAGTGCAAAGAAGGAGGTATTGACGAGGGGTGATCTCCTCGTATACGTAATCATTTGTTCGTTTTAAGTTTTAATGTTGCTCCTTACTTTCAGTTGAAAAAATTTGTGTTTTTGTTTAATTTCTGATCGTTTTTAAATACTGCTGGGAAATCCGGCTCTCTCCATGGAAAATTCCTTTCCTACATGAAAAGTTCATCCACGGAAAGATCCTCTCATGTACCCCCGCCCCCTAACCTCCCGACCCATCACTAGAAAAATCCCTCCTGAAAACGTCTGTATTTTTCCCAATAACCAATACTATATGTAAACAATGGGCGGAGTTCATAACCTGCAGTCCTTCCCCTGGGGACTGCGGGGGGAGGTAAGTCATTCTAAAGGACCTAATTATTAGATATTTTGACTATATTGAACAACATGGCCATCTAAAAATATTGATCGGGTGACTGAAGAAAAATGAGAGTGGGAAAGGGCTATTTGCCCTCCTGTATTTTTTGTCTCTTACAAAGGGCACTAGAACTTTTGGTTTCCGCTCAAATGAGCCCTTTCCCAACCTTGTACGATCACTGGTTTGAAATGATCACCCCTGGGAAACAAAAGGACCAATAAACATTCATCCATGATCTTTCTTCTGGCAAAAAAAAAAATGCAAAATTCCACAGAACCACAGTAGGGTTCTCTGGTATGCTAAATCTGATGGAGTGATTTTCATCAAGATCACTTGGTGTTTTGTGGGTATTTCCTCCCTTTTCAAAAAATTGGGCAAATTCTCTCAGATTCGTAACTTTTGATGGGTGCCATTAAATTTGATACATTTTGCATATTTTAATAAGCTTTAAAGTTCGATCGTTTTGATGTATCTATTGTTATCAATACTCTGTTGCTTAGAGCTTCGGTTACTATTGAGCCGTATCGCTCCTTACTATTCGTTACCACTATTTGACTTTTTGCAAATTTAACAACTAAGCTCTTATTTCTTTGATCCAAGTTTTTTTTTTTTTTTTTTTTTTTTTTTTTTTTTTTTTTTTTTTTTTTTTTTTTTTTTTTGAGTGGTGGAGATTGGGCAGACCTTCGGAAAAATGGCAGCTAAAATAAAAACGAAAGTTGGATTAGCTGGTCAGCTGAATGTAAACACTCGTGCCTTTTTTACACAGCCGATACAGAGACATGCGGCAAAGTCTGGATGCAAACTATATGACCCCAGGGTAGATCATTCTGTTCGGATAATTCGCTATGGAATGCCTTGCTGCCTTCAATTATTACGTTATTGGTTGCATAATAGTGCGAAAAGAATTTCGGAGAAAATACACGCTGATACACGGCACAACATTGTGTAAATTGTTTCACGTGTTTAAGAAAATAATGCTTGGAATAGCGGGATGTCGTGTTTTATATAACAGGTTTACAAATCCATATTTTTTTTTGCACAATTTCTACCATATTCTTATTTACTTTTATGCGTCAAAAGATAGCCCCTTCTTGTCCGTGAATTAAATTCCAAAGTAAGTGCCTGGACAGTGTTGAACACCAATTTTGCCGCCTGGAAAAATCCTCCGAATATGCCCCAATTTAACATGGCAGTATTAGTGTTGAACAACATGGCTATCTCAAAAATTCGATCGGGTGACTGGAGAAAAATGAGAGTGGGAGAGGGCTATTTGCCCTCCTGTATTTTTTGTCTCTTACAAAGAGCACTAGAACTTTTGGTTTGTGTTTACTCCACTATTTATCTTGTGATGTAAGTGGGTTTTAAATAAACATTATTATTATTATTACTAAGGGTTTCTTGACTGAACACTAAACAGTGTTGAACACCAATTTTGCCGCCTGGAAAAATCCTCCGAATACGACCCAATTTAACATGGCACTAGCCATGGCAGTGTTAGTGTTAGCCAATGACTGCGTAATACATTTGGGGATAAGCATTTATTAATATTTTTACGGTTTTCAGTGGAACATGCAGTAAGGATATTTTTTATTTCAGAAGCTATATTATGGTCACAACGAATCAAGAAGAATCATTGCAGTCTGATTATTACTCTGGTGATAGAAGCACAGATAGAGAAATGAATCTTTCAAATGATGTTTATGTTGGAACTTCCAGCTGTGATGAGTAGGTTTTTAAGACTAAATTTATTGACTAGATTAGTCTACCTGTGACTATTTATTGTGAAGGCATGTCCATTTTCAAAAATCGTAGATAGTGGTGGTCTCACATAATGAAAATCTGCGATGCGTAGCCCGAAGAGGAGGGGCATGGGGGATATATACTCAGGATGGAAAATGTGGTGCTCTGAACTGCATACCAGGTGGATAAATTTGTGGATAAATGTTTTAGTCCTCCTTTTAAGCGTGTCTCGGATTCCGAGTACTCAACTTGGATGGTGATTGAACATATCACGATTCAATTGAATTCTGTCACAAAATCCATACTGGTTACACAAAGCACAAGAAACTGCAGAGAAGGGAGCTGTCTATCAGAGGCCAAGTTGACCTAAGGGGAAAAACAAAGCCCGGATACCCAAACTTAGATTGGGAAGACAATTCATAGAATAACAAAGTGATTCACTGAGGGATGTCAAGTAGCTTTGACTAGTTTTTTTTTCCTGTCGAACTGTGCAATTTAGGTTAAAATGGGGAAATTTTCAGTGTCCATGTCCAAAAGGTTTAAATAGGTAGTTTTTAAAGTAATCGTTTGTGGCTTCATCACATAATTAGATATTGTTTATGTGTGTTGTGATACGGATTAAAATGTTAAGAAGCCAATTGATCAAATCCATTAACTAAACAGCAGGGAAAATTGTCACATCCGTGAAGACAGAAAAAATAGTGAAAAAAAATTATGCTTTCCCTATCCACCTCTTCCAACTGTGGTTACCTGGCTGCTTGAATTGTTAATGCTAGACATGTCTAGAATTCCAATCTGTCGTAAAAAAAATATTGATTTTACCATATTTGGCTATTTTACTACAAGAAACCCTTAGTAATAATAATAATATTTATTTAAAACCCACTTACATCACAAGATAAATAGTGGAGTAACGCAAAAAAAAATATGATTCAAAAATGAAAATCAACAGTAGCATTACATAAAAAAAACAATAAATCACCAATAGCGATTAAACAACAATAGCATAAAATAAATGAAATTAATAAAACAAGCGAATCAAACCTTGGTGAGGCGACAAATGCCGAAACGCCATTTTCGAAAGCTTTTCGTGTAAATCCGTCAGCTTCTCACTAATATTCGAAAGGTAAAGCTTATTTATCAGTTTCGATTCCTATACCAAAGAGGAAGATAGAGAAGATATTAACAAAAACGGAAAAAGGCCACCCGAATATCACTAAAATCCTGATTCCTAAAAATAGGGTAAAGAACAGAATCATCTGAAAAAATAAAATAAAGTTTTTCAAGGGAGATACGATTACATTTGCCTCGGTGGGCTATAATTTTAGAGTAATAATAATTGAATTATGGTTGCTCAATTCGCGGAGATTACCCTGCTCTGACTGCATCGGGAAGATTGTATTTCGTACCATAAACCGGGTAAACGGTAGTATTGCGAGGCTCTACTATTTCTAGAAAAGTTAGAACGGTACTACTTTATTATATGGTTGGTACACACACTTGAGAATTTGGATCTACAGATCAGACAATAATCGTTTATATTTGAGAGTATTTGAAGAATATTAGCTTAGGCTCAGTTGAAATCAGTGTTGTAGGTATATTTTTATTAAATAATTAATATATAGAGATGGCATTTTGGTAGGGTTAGGTTAGGTCTTTAATATAATTTGCGGTCCACCTACCATAATTCTTTGTTGTAGTTTTCATAATTTGATACTAAAATATTGTATTTTCGTCGTATTTTTGTATATTTCATTATGAGTAACCTAACTTAATTTCTCGAGTGTGTACCATATAATACATATAATACAGCAATTTCCATTGCTATCAAAGTTTTTTCCCTATAAATATTCAGAGGTAAAAAATAGCAAGAAAGTTAATAATTGAGACATAAATTACAATTAGCTCAGTGACGTCTGATGTGAACAAAGTAGTTCCTCCGAAGAGCAGTGGTGGCCTTTTTTTTGGGGGGAGGGGTATTATCCCTCCTAGTTTTTAAAAATATCCTTTGGTATTTTCATAAAAAGTGCCCTTTTTGCAATTTTATTGAAAATATACTGCCCCCCACCTCTCCCAAACATATTTGTGAATCGGCGCAACTGCTTGAGGGGAGGCAAATTCATTGGAAAAGTAAAAACGGGTGGATCAAACGTTCTGAAATTTATTGCTATTGGAAACAAGGCCGTATCTAGGGGTGACGTTGAGCTCACGAAATGTTTGTTGGACTTGTAATGACGTAACAAAAATCTTACTATGATCGTAATCGGAAAATTGTAATCACTACGTGTACGTTACTACTACCACTAAAAACTCACTGCAGTACCAAGCCGCCTGAGGCCAACGTTGCCGCTAACATCATTTTTGAAACCTCTAGAGGATTTTTTACTATTAAGAACTAAACTAAGAAAGATCTGTTCAAAAAACGTGTTAAGCATTAACTGCTTTGTAGTCATTTCAAAAGTTAGTCCTTGTCTAAAATAAAAGAATAGAGAATGGGGATACTCATTCTCTAATCTCATAAAAAAAAAATAAAAAATCTCATAAAAAAATATTCTTTATATTTTTAAAATATTCCCATAAAAAAATTATTTAAAAAAAATTATTCTCATTAAATCATTATATTCTCATTATATTAAATATATCTCATAAAAAAATTATTCTCATTTAAAAATATTTAAAATATTCTCATAAAAAAAAAAAATAATTAAGAATCCTCTTTCTTTTCTAGGGCAGTCAACATGTCTTCCTCGGCTTCATTGCATCGTAAACAGCGAGAATTTATTCCAGACGCGAAAAAGGACATAAACTACTGGGATCGTCGCCGTCGCAACAACGAGGCTGCAAAACGTTCACGAGAGAAAAGGCGAATCAACGACATAATTCTTGAGCAACGAGTTTTAGAATTGACAAAGGAAAACCATATTCTAAGAGCACAGCTAAATGCAATAAGGGATAAATACCAAATTTCGGCTGAAAATATTATCTCGATGGACCAGATTGTAGCTTCAATGCCGACACAAGAGCAGATTATAAATTTTTCAAGATCCCGTTCAAGGGCGTATACACCGTCCGTTAGTGTCGAGCCTCCAGTGCGCCAGTCAGTTGTTGTGTCAAGAATAACACCAACTTCGAATTTTGACCACATCTATAGCCGAGTTCATGAGGAAGATCAAATGAGCTCAATGACATGCGACACAAAGAGGGAGTACTGCTCATCTGGTGATGAAGCTCCTCCTTCTCCTTCAATAGCACAATATGAGTCATATTCATCATCAGGCCTACCTTTCAAGCTCCGCCATAAGACACATCTAGGCGAAAAAGAAGCAGCTAATACCCTTTTAAGTCTGACAGAAGTCAAGGAAGAAGCAATAAATTTGAAATTGTTACCACGTGATCAAAACAGAGAATCCCCTCTACCGAGTGGAAGCTTCAGTGATTCCGGTGTTTCATCATATGATTGGTCAAATGAAGAAGGCCCAGAGGTAAAAAGACCTAGGCGAGATGACAATGGCCAAAACGACGATGCCATACGTGACCAGTTGGCTCGTTTAGCGTCAGAAGTTGAATCCCTGAAGTCCATGTTAAATTCAAAACCAGTAAACTAAACCGATATATATGTATGTGTATATATTCATTGATTGTCACTATTAGTTAGTGTCTATTGTATTGTCTTCATGTTGAATTACGTAGTAATTCATGTTTACTGCATTATTTTAGTGTCTTCATGACGTATAAACAGTGCTGCCATAAGGGAGTTTAGTGTTACGTTGGAAGTGATACTGTGCTAATATAAAATTGTTGCTGTATGTAATTATGTTCATTTAAAAAGATGTGCTTGTGAAAGATAGAAATCAAGCTTCAAAGTGTATCTGTTATTTTGATTCGCCTTTTAAATTAGATATGCCATCAAAAAGAACGATCTTTGGCATTCTATCATCCGTCATCCATAGAATGTGCCCTAGCGGGATTAAACGATACTTTTTGACGAAAAATTAGGTTACGAAAATTACCATTAAAATTGCTTTCAATTTTTTAGGTTAAATCTAGTTTATTATGCTCATTTCTAGTATTGTTCACTTGGTGAATGACATAAGGGTCTTTGCAGTTACTTGTGATGGTACCTATTCCTCTTTCTTGTGGTAGAAGGTCTATCGGGTCTCATCTTTCTTTTTAGTGACAAATTATTTATTTACAAGCTCGAATCGAGAAAAGAATACGAAATGTTTAAGTAATTTGAGGGTAGTCATTTAAATCGGAAAAGGAACTGCTAATAAATTTTAGAATATCCAGTATATTTCTTTGTGCGATTTGTATTAGTTTGTGAATTCTTTTGTTTAACAACTTAAGATAACAAGTTTCATTTAGTAACATATTCTTGAATTTGAATAATTTGAATTTGTTAATTGAGAAAAATTTGTTTTTATTATTTAATATAATTGCATACCAACGAATTTGATATAACATCCTATTCAACTATTCATTCGGTTGAGCCTCCATTCCACAAGCACGGATATGACATCTGTGTCGATCCATTTAGGCCATACCCTTAGATAGGACTTCGGAACCTGACGACCTAATTCGTCAATGAAAAGCTATACAAGTCTTTATTTTAATTGTGAGACACACTTCAGTTTGCTTGCAGTTAAGGTAAACTTAGTATGACTGAACCAACACTCAAGTCTTATACCCGAGCCACATTATAGTCACACATGTAAATAAAAAAAGAGCCACTGTGCATGGAATTTTGGTGATTTTTTACATCACATGCGCTGCTGAAAGGGAATATTGAGAGCCTGGGTTAAAAAGCCAGCGTCATCTCTAATTTTGTTTGAATTATTCTCTTCTAAGACTATTGTCTTTGTACCTTTTTCAGCTTCATCAATTACCAAACTGCTCCTACTTTTTTTTTAATTAAAAAAAAATGTCTTCTAAATCTTTTCTCTGATTGGTATTGAAAATTACGCTCAAAAGTTGAACATAGTCAAACTGTCTAAATTACGCATGGAATACAGTATTGCCGCTGTAGTTTTGCGTAATTTTGTTGTTTGCCGGTAATTTTGACTATAGTATAGATCGGGCAGTTTGTATCAGGTAAAGATTTTTTTTTAAATTAACCCTTGCTTGTTTTTGTTGAGTCAACCTGGTTCTGTTTAGCTGCCCAAAGTGAGGGGTATCTATATACTGCCCTTTATACTTTTATCGCTCCATGTTGATGTGTATTAATAATAGTTTTTGAGACAAATCAACCAGTGTAGATTAAAGGATCATAAAGCCCAGGAGGTTAATCAGAGAGGCAATTTGAGTCCGTCTCTGAGAAAATTACAATTAGCACCATCTAGTATTACTTACCGGAATCATTAAGTTAATGATAAAACTAAGTGAAAAATATTGTTTTGGTTTTTGGATAGGCAATGTTACTTTTAGTATATAAAGTACACATTAAAAGTAATATTGCCTATTAGAAAATTGTTATTTTATGAAAATGTAACTTCTTATTTTTCATGTTTTTGTCCGATCTCAAATTATTACATGTCGTTGTTCGGTGTTATTTTTATGAAGTACATTGTATTAACATAATTTATGACAAATATAAGTGAAATTAAAGTTGTAATTTCTGCCTTTATCTATTTTTAACTAGCTAGTAGGTAATCTAAGGGACATCTCCAGTGGCTTAAACTTGCCTAACTTGATCCAGCCACTAATAAATGAATTGCAGATTGAAGAGTACTTATATCTCCTATTCAGAATATTGTCCCTAATAATGATTGGTTCCCTCAACTGGCTCTGCCTCTAGATTTTCATGCTTGAAGGAATTTTTAAACGTAGTATTTTTATTTATTCGTTTTTGGAAAACCTCAACTAATCATTTTTGAAGAACTTCATCTAATCAAATTGTTTAAAGATTTAGCATCTTTTGAATGCCCATTTTGCATTAATTAATCAATAATGGGACCTAAAGTAGTGCATCTTTTTTAGATTTGATTTTGCATTTACAAACAGCTTTGCCCCCCTCTAAGTTTTGTGAATTAGCACCCCCATTGAAGTGCAGATTATTGAATTTGGAATACCATCAGGAGGGGCGCTTAGTTTGTGTGACTTGAATCCAACAAAGTGGCTTTAGGACTTTTTACGAGGTTGTGCTCTATTTCTGTTCGTATGGATGATTTTGATGGAGTTTATCTTAAGAAGCACAGCAAAGGCAGTGGGAGGACACGAAATCAAATGGGGAAGTAAAACTTTCTTGGAATTAGATTACGCTGAGGATTTAAGTGTCCTAGATGAAAGTGTGAGCAAAATGAATGAATCTTTAGAGGTTTGGCGAGTTCAGAGTGCTAGAATATATTTAAAAGTTAACGTTAAAAGACTAAGTCACTAAGAGTAGGAATAAATGATGATGAAAAAGTGACGTTGGGTAACCAAAAGATCAATCAAGTGGACATCTTCACTTACATAATTAGTATTATTAGTAAAAGTAATGGGTGCAGTGAAGGTGTTTAAATTAGAAGAGGTAAGGCTCAGGGTGTTTTTTTTCACAGTTGAAGTAAGTTTGGAAGAATAGGAAGGTAAAAGCATTAGCATTCTGAAAAATGGATGAAGATTTGTTAGATGTTTTCAGCAAATTGCGTTCAGGTTGTTTTGGGTACCCGTCTGACCGATCGTATTTCAAACAGTAAGCTCTACGAAAAGTGCTGTTCAATCCCGCTTCCTAGGGATATAATGAGAGAAAGGTTGAAGTGGCTAGGATACGTTCTACGGTTGAAAAAATTATAGATTGTCTTTTTGGGCAACCGTCTGGGGCTAAGTGAAAAGCAGGTCGTCCTCAGTTTGGGTATGAGGATATAGTAGGAACGTATTTAAGGGAAATGGGAGCTTCCTGGGAGGGTGTAAAGGGGGAGGCTTTCAATAGATTGAGATGGAGGAGGAGCTTGTGTACCTTTGTTGGCCTCAGGCGGCTTGGTGTTGTGGTGAGTTGTTAGTAGCAGTTTTAGGAGTTCTTCTGAAGGAACTGGAATAAGAAGTCTAACTTTAGCGTAAAGATTTATGTCCGTTTTAGGTTTTAATATTGCTTTTCGCTTTGAGATAAAAAAAACTTGTTATTTTGATTAGTTTCTGACTGTTTTTCAAATCATGCTGGAAATCTCCCTTCCTGTCCCGTTTAAAATTCCCCTAAGAGACCTTCATATCCGTATAAAATTCATCCTGTAGAAAATCACATCCCCCCGCAGAGAATTTCCCACAAAATATTTCCGTATAGTTCTTAACATATAGTATGTGTATACAGTGGGTAAATTATGTAGCTTCCAGCCCTTTCCCCAGAGTCTGTGGGGGAGGAGGAGGTTCATCGAACCACCATTGATTTGATATGATCACCCCGAAAAAAAAAGGCTCATCCGTGATCTTTCTTTCTTCTGACGAAAAACACAAATTTTCAAAGAAAAGCCTACTTGTAGGGATCTGATATGCTGAATTTGATGGTGTGAATGGTGTAAAATCGCTTGACTGTTTGGAGATGTTTCTCCTCATTTTTTCGAAAATGATGCAAATTTTCTTTGGCTTGTAGCTTATAATGAGTAACATTAAATGAAAGGAATTTTATACATCTGGATTCAGTACAAAAGTCAATTCTTTTAATGCACTAATTGTTATCAAAATTCCTTTTCTTAGTGTTTTGGTAAGCATTGGGTTACTACTGGCTGCCATAAAAAAAATGCATCTTTTAGATGGTAGGTGTTCATTCAGAAATAATTAAGTTTCGTCTGTTTGCTCAAACAGACAGATTAAAATGTTCCCTTTGAAAGTCATCATAAACTGCAATAGAGGAAGAGGTATTTTTGGTTAAACAACAATAGGTAGGATTCAATATGACTCCAGTGGTAAATTTGAGCATCGAATTATCCAAGTTACGAGTTTTTGTTTTTCAAAAGAGAAAGCAGGGTCTTTTCACTACACAAAATTATGGCACATTTTTTTTTTTTTCATTTGCAAAAAAGAAAAAAACAATCATTAGAATTAATCTGTAGTCTCTTTTTTATTTAACAAAGCCTATTTTATGTAATAAAACGTCGAGAAGTTGAAAAATTAAAAAATCTAGAAATCTGACTTGACCACAGATCATAGAATGCTGCCTAAATCTCTGGAAATCGCCTAATTTAAAAGCCGCCTTGATCGGAATCGAGGTGTTCCGATGATAAAGGATTGCGATTGCACTTCGGATTGGATGATCCTTGTGATCAAATGTAAATTGGGGTAGCTCAGCAGCAATACTTTTTTTTTAGTTAGGTGATGACTTTCAATAGGGAATCCCTTTCCTTAATATAATTCAGGTTTCTTCAGATCCCCTTTCTTTTAGTAACACTGAGATTGTTTTAAAGCTTAAAGTGAAGGATCTTGTAGTCTGTATAAAGAAAAAATATAAAACATTTGAAGACAAGGCGAAAATTATCCTTTTAGGCCACAATTTATTTCTGTTTTTTAGTAACAGTTCTGGCTCTTGATGATTTACTGGCTAAATTATTCAGCAAATGTTTTTGTATCTTTTTTTTTTCTTTTTAAGTGTTTGATCAATATTTGATATTTTTTGGTTGTAAGCGTTATCATTTGTCTTTTCTTTATATTTATATCATAGTCTACTCCTCATTTTGAGGGAAATAAAGAAAATAAATAAATAAAATCCTTCTTATTTCATGAAGAAGATATGCATAACATGACTTGGTAGGAAGTAATTTATTTTCACAACATCGTCGCGATTTGGTTCTATAATGTTTTCCCAACTTTACAACATGTATTTTTTTTCATATAGCATAAAACTACATGTAAAATAAGTCATTCTTGAGACAAAACTGAGTTATTTCATATCTTATGTTCTGAAAAGTATAGGACTTGTTTCAAAAGACCTGTTTCTTGATAGATTTCCCTGCTTGCAGTATTTTCTTTCATAGAATTGTTTTAAGTTTTGAAGCTAAGGGCATTTGAACAAGAAGACAATTGTCTTCTGTGAAGTCATAATTAAGTAGCATCTAATTTTAAGACATTCATAGGTAGCTCTGCCTACGCTTTATGATAAACTGTACCAGCTTTTGTTAAAAACAGTTTCACATAGGATTATTTGGTGGCCATTTGAAAAGTAGCTTCGAAAACTGGAATTAGGCTTAGTTAATTTAACCGAAGAGGGCTCCATTCTAATTTTCGAAAAGTTGCCTGAACTATAAGCTAACCAAATAGCGTTATTAGGGTCTTTCTTGAGCTCTTCATCGTATTTCCATGTGATAGCAGCACCAAACAGATTTGAAGCCAAGGCATTCTAGCTATTCAATAGTACACTCCTCTATGACCTTGGTCCCAACCAGGGTTGCAAGCTCTTTGTTCCTCAATGTCTCAATTTCGATCTTTAGAATAACATTTTGCAACCAAATGTGTTATTACCAAGGCAAAATCCTGTCTAAATTTTTTAATACTTCCTATTTCATGACTTCGAAGGAAAAACAAGATTCATGAATGTCCTAGCTTAGAAACTCCTTCAAACCAAAACTACTTTACTACACTTAATTATCGCCATTGTTTTCAGAAACAATACAAGAAACTGCACCAAAAAAGATATTTTTCGAAAAAATTAATATTTGTATTAGGTTCTTTTATGTTTTCTTATCATATTATGTTTATTTACAGTTTTTTGATCGAATTTTTTCTTCTTTCATCGTAATTTTTGTGTACTTTGCAGTATTGTTTCGAGTTGCGACAATATAATAAAAAAGAAGTTTAATTTTGATCATGTTCAACAATTTGCAATACCTGCGATAAAACTTAAAAAATAATGGTATTTTATACATTTCAGCGCAAACATACGTTGCAACAATAAATTTAAGGTTTAAAATTAAGCACAAGTAACAGTTTAAAGGTTTTTATCCATACACCGTAAAATGGAAAAAAAACAACAATTTCATTTGATATAACTAAAAAAATCATGAGACATGTCTTATATATTATGTGTTACAACAAAGTCTATAATTGAGCTGCATATTTTAGTTTTTACCTGATAGTTTTAAAATTGTATCTTCAGATAAAAATTTTCTCGGAAAAGCTTAAAATACTATGCATTGTCTCTTTAATAAAAGCGGCGTATTTGCATTTGTCATTAGTCTAAATGCCGAGTACAGATAACTGAGAAAACATATAGTATTTATGATTCACAAATATCTCTTGACAAGCTAAAACATTTTCATGTGTGGTGGAGTAGCAACGTGAAACTGAGAGAAAATGGAACATTAAAGTTTGCCTAACAAATTTAATTCAAGGATGTACTCAAAGAGGTACATGAGAAAATGCTGATTACTTTATAGACAAGATCCGTATGAGGCTACTCAAAGCTGTTCCTGGGGGCTAATGGCGCCCGGGGTAAAGCTAATTACAGTGCTACCTCCTGAATCAAATATAAGCAAAAAATGATGAATCAAAGAGAAAAATTTAATCAAAGTAGGAAATCCCTCGGCCAATCCCCCCTCCAGCTGAGTCTTCAGGGACAGCTGACCCGGTGCCCCCCTAGGAATGGCTTTGTGCATACTTCTCAAATTTCGATAAATTAGTTGTCAAGCTACCCCCATTGCATTCGCTTTAATCAAAGAATTTAGTCACACAAACACACACACACACACGGCCTGCTTTTCATAATTCTGTGTCATAGTTTCCATAATTTTTGTTTTTACAGAATTATATTATCGTTATGTTTCGGTATATTCCATTAAGATTAGCCCAACTTCACTTCTTGGGTGTGTTTAACAAACAAGTACTCCGATACCTTTTAATGTTTAAAGTTGTTCAAAATTCTCCACTTTTTGGCATATTTTTGAACTGCTTTTTCGATTGCACAACTTATCTATTGTGATGCCATTTTAGTCGGAAATCTGATTGCTTTTTTTCAGACATATTTAAATTTTCTTCACATGTTTTTAGAATAGCGGTTCCAGTGGCTAGTTTTTCTGAAGAAGAAGTCAAAGAGGTGAAAGGACTTGTTGTTAGTCCATATACCTCCCTAAAGTTTTTGGAATTGGCAGGTGAGCAAACTAGCTCAAGGAAATCACAGTTCTTCTCTTATCTGTGGTAAGTTTCAATCCCCGTCTAGTCATGTTATGTGGTTACTTAAATGAATAGAATTCTAGATGAGGTGTTTTACTACCTCAGAAAATATATTAGGTGAATGAAACTCATAAATATTTCCAGACCATAAATTTTGCGTATGTCCTGTGATATAGGCTATTACAAAACTGAAAGAAAATGATGAAATAACAGAAATATTAGTAAAATTCTAGTTTATTGACTTTTGGCTATCTTGGAAAGGGGTTAGGTTAGGAAAATGAAACTTTCAGGGATGGGTCTACAGGCTAAAGTATATCCTGGGAAGGTATTTTGAAGTACCCACCTCCACTCCATTTCCCTCTAGAGGCCCTGAAATTTGCCTACATGACAGGTCTATACCTATTCAAATTTTCACAAAACAATATTTTACCTTAATTTCCAGTTACCAGTTGCTTTTTCTCTGCCTTTAGTTCTAAAAACGCAATTCCTGTTATTTGAGTAGAATTCTGAGCCATATCAATGTTTTTTTTTTCAAAATTTAGGAAATGTATTTGCATATCTTTAAAACCTTATAAGTTGGGATTGAGCAAAGTTGTGAAGAAACAATTTTGTTGTATTTCATTCAAGTAGAAAATCTATTTTGCAAGGTTTCACTTTTATAACACACATATTTTTAAAGGTCAGGACCCTCTGCATATGCATATTAAAGATATTTGCATATCTTCAAAACCTTATAAGTTAAGATTTAGCAAAGTTGTGAAGCTGAAACAATTTTTTTGTATTTCATTCAAGCAGAAGATCTATTATTCAAGGTTTCACTTTTACAACACACATATTTTTAAATATCAGGACCCTCTAGAGGGAGAAGGAGTAGATTTAGGTACTTCAAAATACCTTCCTGGGATATACTTTAGCCTTTAGACCCATCCCTGAAAGTTTCATTTTCCTAACCTAACACCTTTCCAAGATAGCCTGAAGTCAATAAACTAGAATTTTACTTAAATATTATTTGACACTTACAGGATGTTTCTGTTAATTGTGTTATAAGATTGCAAAAGCCTGTTTTAATAAAGATCCTGTAATATATTAGAATATTCTGTTGAGACAGAAATATAATTTTAAGGCTATATCTAGGACCATTTGTGGTAGGGGGCTCATTTTCCAAACATTAACCATGATGTTTGAAAAGAGAACAAAAAAAGGAATCTGATAGTACTGTTTTTTGTTAGGCCTATTATGTATCTTTAGAAGTGGTCACCACAAAATATTTATTGCAGTGACCTAGGGTAAGATCTCTAGATCTTGGCCAGATGCTCTGATTAAAAATTATGTTTCCTATACATAGAATGCAGACTATGGCACTATTCTTAGACATTAGACCTATTTGTGTAGTGTCAGAAAGTTGTGATTGGCTGGTCATTTTTACTGACTTTTTTTTTTCCAATAATCAGTATAATATCCATTTTGAATACAAATCTTTACAGCTCAATTCAGCCCAAAGAATAGCCTATTAGTTCACGTTCTTGTAAAAAAAAAATATAGCTTACAACTACTTGGTAATCTAGCAGAGAAAGGAGTAATACAAAAAAAAGCGATAATATGATTTATGTACAAACAGAACTCAGAAGTGAGAAATTAACAATTTAAATTATTATTATTATATATATATATATATATATATATATATATATATATATATATATATATATATATATATATATATATATATATATATATATATATATATATATATATATATATATATATATATATATATATATATATATATATATATATATATATATATATATATATATATATATATATATATATATATATATATATATATATATATATATATATATATATATATATATATATATACAGTCAGCATCTATTGGTGTGCATAAACATGTCTTGACCAATTTCACTCTGCTGAAACTTCTTTTCACCATGACCAATGCTGTTTTTAATGTTTGTAATGCTGTCACAACCCTCTGATAAACTGACCAGAGAGTTGATAATAATGATTAGACTGCACACATTTCACAAAACAGGTCCTCAAAGACAGTTTGATCAATAAAATCCATTGCTCTCTCCAAAAAATTTTGTCTAGTGACATCTCTGGTCAGTGGCACACCAATTTCCAGGGAACTAATTACTTGTACATCACAGATACATGTTTGTTTTCTTTTTTATGGCACTTGGTATTTGCAGCATTATGGACTAACCCGCTTGTTTATGCTTATGTTGTGCCTAACATTGCTTGCTTGTGCTTATATTTTGTAATTGTTCTAGGTGCTTGGGTTTATAAATAAACTATAAATAGTCAAATGCTACATGGTGTCAGACATCATGGAGATCACCCACCCGTCAATAAACTGGAATGCAGACAATCTCAACTCAGAATGGACCAGAGTTGAAAACCACGCAAAGCTCATGTGCCAAGGCCCCCTTGCTGACAAGTCTGAGAAAGTAGCATGTGCCTACCTCTTAATCTGGGTTGGTGCACAAGGCAGAGAAATCTTCAGCACTTTTGAGCTTGCAGATGAAGAGAAGGACAAAATCGAGATCTACTTCAAGAAGTTTAGAGACTATGCTGCCCCCAAAAAGAATCAAGTGTTCTCCCGCTATGTTTTTCAGAAAAGAGACCAGAACGACACAGAAAGTACTGACAAATACATAACAGAGCTCAAGATTCTAGTTAAACCATGTGGATACTTAAGTGAAAGTGAGATGGTAAGAGACAAAATAGTTAGTGGAGTCAGAAATCCTAAACTATGTGAAAAACTATTAGCCGTCGGTGACAGCCTTACTCTGGCCCAAGCTGTCACAATATGTCGAGCTCACGAGTCAACCCAAGCACAACTAAAGACATTCGAACAAAAGGAAATAAAACAAGAAGTGGATGCTGTTGCAAAGAGTCGCTCCAGCTTCTCACTTAAAAAGACAGAGTGTTACTTTTGTGGCGGAAATTACTCACCCCAGCATGTGTGTCCTGCAAAAGGGAAAACATGTGCCAAGTGTAAAAGACAGAACCATTTTGCAAAAGTCTGCAAAAGTAAGGCGGTGAATATCATTGGAAATGAGGCCACAAACACTCCAGCATTCACCAGTGACCTGTACAACCAGGAAGAAACAGAGGTGTTCCTGTATGCCATCAACAAGGACTCCAGCAAGGATGAAATCTTTGCTGAGATTTCTGTTTGTGGGCAGATCCACATTGATTTCAAGATCGATACGGGTGCTCAGGTCAACATCCTACCTTCACAGTACCTGGACAAGCTGTCGCCAAAGCCAAAGCTGCTGAAAGCCACGCAACGCCTCACCAGCTACTGTGGATTGACAATACCCTATGTAGGAGTCTGCAACATTCCTTGTCGCTACAAAAATGGGCCTACACAGCAACTCACCTTTTATGTGGTTGAGTCAAACACCACACCTATAATTGGGTTCAAAGCACGCAAAGACATGAACCTGATAAAGCTTGTTCTGAACATTGAAGAATCACCAGTCAGCAAATATAGTGATGTTTTCAAGGGTATAGGCAAACTCGAAACAGAGTGTGAAATATACTTAAAAGACAATGCAACACCCACAGTACATCCAGCTAGGAAAATACCGCTAGCCCTAAAGCAGAAGCTCAAGACCGAGTTGGAACGCCTAGAAAGTCTCAATATCATCGAAAAGGTCAGTGAGCCAACAGACTGGGTTAATGCCATGGTCATGGTGGAGAAAAAAGATGGTGGTGTGAGACTATGCATCGATCCTGTTGACCTGAACAAGGCGATAAAACGCCCCTACTATCCGGTCCCATCTTTTGACGATGCCGTTGCTGAACTGGATGGAGCAGCAGTATTCAGCAGGCTTGATGCCCGCTCAGGCTACTGGATACTTCCACTTTCCACGCGATCCTCCTACTATACAACCTTCAGCACTATCTACAGCCGATACAGATGGAAGAGATACCCCTTCGGCCTAGTGTCTGCGCAAGACGAGTTCCAGAGAAAAATGGAAGAGGCGTTTGAAGGATTGGAAGGTATCAGAATACTTGTAGATGATATTCTGGTATATGGAAAGAACCGCGAGGAGCACGACCAGAGACTATCCGCCGTTCTTAGAAAAGCCAGAGAAAAAGGAATCCGCTTCAACAGTGAAAAATGCGAATTTTCGAAAGACAAAGTCAAGTACTTTGGACATATCATTAGCAGAGACGGGATAAAACCAGACCCAGAAAAGATTAGGGCTATACAAGACATGCCAAGCCCACAGTCTAAAGAAGAGCTACAGACACTATTAGGAATGCTCAACTTCCTATCGAAATACATACCCGACCTATCCTCGAAAAATAAGCCACTGAGAGATCTTACTAAAGCCACCAATTTCAGATGGGAAACCGATCACGAAGCAAGTATGAAAGAGATCAAGAGCTGCATTTCAGAAAATCTAGCTTTCTTCGACCATAAATGCAAAGTGGTTGAACTCAAGGTTGATGCTTCAAAGCATGGACTTGGAGCTGAGCTCTCCTCAAATGGGAAGATCGTAGGATTTGCATCTAGGGCCCTTAGCACGACTGAACAGAACTATTCTCAACTAGAGAAGGAACTGTATGCGATCGGGTTTGGGTGCAAACACTTCCATCACTACATCTATGCAAGAAAAACCATCATGACAACAGATCATCGTCCATTAGAGACCATCTTATCGCTACCACTCCATACAGCACCAGCACGACTACAGCGAATGATGATTCAGATCCAGCCATACAACATCGAAGTACACTATAGCCCAGGGTCAGATATCCCAGTCCCAGATGCACTCTCTCGACTACACCTGCCAGACGTTGATACCAAAATGCAGAATGACATCGAAGTTTTTGTGCATACAGTGATGAAATCCTTGCCAGTGAGCGACTCCAAACTAGACAAAATACGCCGCGAGACAGAAAAAGACACTCAACTCAAGGCAGTCAAAGAACTCATACTCAAAGGATGGCCCAGTACACGCCAGTCGTGCCCAACAGATGCCGTTCGATTCTGGAATATCAAAGACGAACTAGCAATCCACGATGGGTTAGTTTTGAAAGGTCAACGAATCGTCGTACCCCATCCTCTCAGAACCAACATAATTCATCAGCTACACTCAGCACACCTTGGGATCGACAAAACCAAACAGCGCGCCCGGATGATTGTGTACTGGCCAGGGATGAACGCTGACATTGAGTCCTTCGTCCAAAAATGTGAAACATGTGCTAAATTTGCAGCAAATAATCAAAAGGAACCGTTGATTAGCAACCAGCCGCCCTCACTCCCATGGCAACACATTGGCATTGACCTTTTCGACTGGAACAAGACCTGCTATCTCATCACTGCCGACTATTATAGCAGATACTTTGAAATAGACAAATTGTCAAGTCAGACATCAACCACAATCATCGACAAACTGAAAGCCAACTTCGCACGTTTCGGAATCCCTCAGCTGATAACTTCAGACAACGGCTCGCAACTTTTCTCACAAGAGTTCCGAGATTTTGCGCAAGAGTGGGGAATTAGTCTGAAAACCTCCAGCCCCATCTATCCGAGATCAAACGGTCTGGTGGAGAAATCAGTACAAACCTGCAAACGGATACTAACCAAAGCGAAAGAAAGTGGAAACGACCCACATATTGCACTTCTAGAATATAGAAACAGCCCAGTTGACGGCCATGCCTCACCTGCTCAACTCCTCATGAGCCGCCAGCTACGGTCAGTCCTACCATCAACATACAACCAGCTAAAACCAAGAGTCACCCCACTTCAGACCTTCCTACAACACAGATCGAAGGAACAGGAAAGACAGAAACACTATCACGATAAGACTGCGAAACCGCTACGTGAACCTCAACTGGAAGACCAAGTTTTTATCCAGGAGAAAACAAACAGCCCCTGGACCAAAGCGAAAATCATATCAAGCCATGAGAACCCCAGATCATACGTAGTGGAGACAGAAGACGGTTCCAGGCTGCGACGAAATAGAGTCCATATCTCCCGCCATTCCTTTCCCGTAGCCAAGCAAGAGGTCAGAATCCAGCTCACCACACAGGACGAAAGCAATGACATATCCCAGCCCATCTTAACCGAATAACCCAGCCAATCCGCACAGACATCGAAACCTCGCCAAGAAATGTTCCGTTACCAAGAGAAGAAGGTGAACCTTCTGACCCACCCCTTGTCCCACCAACCATCGTGCCTACGCCTGAAAATGCCACTCCCGACTGCCCAGCCACAGGGACTAAATCCCCTACTACTACATCAAAGGTGATGCCGCACACCCGCAGCGGCAGAGTGGTTAGGCCACCTAAAAGGCCGGATTTGTAGGCAGACCGCCTTTCATGAAAAGAAGGGAGATGCAGCATTATGGACTAACCCGCTTGTTTATGCTTATGTTGTGCCTAACATTGCTTGCTTGTGCTTATATTTTGTATTTGTTCTAGGTGCTTGGGTTTATAAATAAACTATAAATAGTCAAATGCTACAGTATTTAACAAGTGACATATAGCACTTGCAGTTTCTGTCAGTTGGTCTGTCTGTTGGTCCTGTTTTTGCTGGTTTGGGCACTTCCAGATAATTTAGGATGGTGAAAGATGGCAGGTATATCAGGGACCAGACAAGATTAAATTAGAAATAGTCTCTTCCCTGATTTGACCATCTGGGGGGGGGGGGGGGGTAGCAAGCAAACAAGATAGTTCAGAAAAATTCTATTTGCTAATAAAACAAATGATTCTTCTTCTTAATTATGGATTGTGGTCTAGGGGTAGAATTCTCACTTAGGGTGTGAGAGGTCTCAGGTTTGAATCCTGGATCACCCCAATTTTTACATGAAGAAGATCTGAAACTAGATATATGATCAGTATAGCAATTGCTGAAAGTTGGCATGGCATATCAGGGACCCAACCAGATTAAACTAGAAATAGTTGCTTTCCCAATTTGGCCATCTGGGGGGGTGGGAGTGGAAGGACAGATAATTTGGAAAAATTAGAAAAATGAGGTCTTTTTAACTTACAAATAGGTTATTGGATCTTAATGAAATTTCATATTTAGAAGGACCTCATGTCTCAGAGCTCTTGTTTTAAATCCTGACTGGATCTGATGATGTTGGGGGGAGTTGGAGAGGGAAACCAGAAATTTTGGAAAATGTGCTTAGAGTGAAGAGATTGTAAGGAAACTTGGTTGGAAGAAGCTCTTGGCTCTTCTGACCTCATCACAGGTGCCATATGAGCTCTTAGCTCTTGTTTATTAACTAATTTTAAATGCAATATCCCCAAATCAGTAAGTAAATATGGTGAGCCACTCAGTAAACTCTATCACCCCATCCCAAAAGATTTTGGTTAATAATGATTCTGGTCATTGCCAGACCAAATCCATGGGGAGTAATTACATATACTTCTTAGTTTCAGCCTCTTATGTCTGTGTACTTCCATTATAGGACTACTCATATGCAATTGCCACTGATTTTATATTTTCAAATATGAAATCTTACCCTGCAATGATTGCTCAATCCCAAAAAAGGAAAAAAGAATTAAAATAAATTAAAAGTCAAAAATAGATGCTATGAGATATTCATAATTCATTTATTTCAAAACAGCTTTTCATAGTATTAGCCTTGCCTATATATATATATATATATATATATATATATATATATATATATATATATATATATATATATATATATATATATATATATATATATATATATATATATATATATATATATATATATATATATATATATATATATATATATATATATATATATATATATATATATATATATATATATATATATATATATATATATATATATATATATATATATATATATATATATATATATATATACTATCTCTTACAACAAAAAAGGAGAAAAAAGCATGATTACTGTCACTTGTATAAAACAGGATAAAAGAATTGCCAAATTGATTCCTTCTGCATCTTGTTGGCTTGAACTTGTCCATGTGTCAAGTATTGGCTTTGGGCCAGTAAGAGGAGGCAACAATGCACTGTATTTTGCATTAGCAAGGAGTGACTGTCCGAAGTTGCATATTCATGTTACAGTTGCAGTGATATATGTGTTATATTTGGGACCCAGTATGATTTTGTTGCTTGTCTTTGAACAGCCTCAAGATCATCACTTAAGTAGTCAATGTTGTGTGCCTATGGTCCCCAAACAGGACATGCATATTCTAGCAAGGGGTGTATATAGTAGATATGGGATAGTCATAACTGATTCACAGGGAAACCTAGTCAGAGTGTAGTTGGTGATCACAAAGCATAGTTGTCTTTTTTTCACAAGGTTAGAAACATGGTAGCTTAAAGAACAGTAAGTACTGAAATTCACACCAAGAATAATTGCTGTTGAAATGGTAGGGAACCAGGGTTTGGGACAAGCTACTTCTTTTTAAGCAGATTAAAACGCACCACTTTTGTTTTATTGATGTTAATTTGAAGTCCTTTATTCCTGCACTGAGCAGTGAAAGTGTCTTTCAATTCACCTTGGAACTGGGATATTCTTGGGATTTGATTGCTCCCCCCTCACAAACCATAGCCTAGCAGGCTATGGTTTGTGATGTTCGTTTTTCCAAATTCTAAGCTTTTGCATTACTTTTAACCAATTGGCTATATTAGAATTTCTGCATATGTCTGGGTTTATTTATCTACGTAAACCATTCATTTTGTATGGACTACATATATGTTTAGTTGTGAGTGTACTGCAATGCACAAGAAAGACTGCCAAAACTGGGAGGTTATACAAAACATTTTAAATATGCTCTAAAACAATTGTCTATCTCTTGATTAGGGCTATATCCGGGGGTGTAGTTACAGACTTTTTATTGGGCGGGCAAGAGGAGGTGCTATTGAAGTAGGCACCATGCAAGCGGTAATGAAGAAAAGGAATTATTTTTTAGTCCCAGGTGTTTTTCATGAAAATTACCATGCTAACAAGGATATTCACGAATATGATACGAGGAATAGTGATAAATTGGTGATGGAGCTTAAGAGTAGCACAAGATCGGGACAAAATTTTTAATTTGTGAGAAAAAAAAATATATATTTTTATGTAAATCACTTATTTTATTCTCAGCAGACTTTTCGTTGAGCATGCTGATACAGAAATAAATGTCCCACACGTAGTGTGCACTTATAAGCATTACTAACCCATTCTCTTTTTCTATTGTTATCAGTTTTATCATGCAGCACTAGGAGACCGAGCATTGCTTGTGAAGGGAATCATAGACATAAAAGTTATATTCAGTGTAATCTTCTCCCCATACCATGATATAAACAAGAAAAATTGGTGTAATTTTTATAGAATTCATTTTGTTTAACAAAAATACAGAGGGAGGGGTAGTTCAAACTCTGGGAGTCAATTTTCCCTTCGAATTGACTATATTCTTTGTCAAACGGTGCCCAACCAATAAGTTAATAATTCTAACTTCATTTTTCGAATAATTTCAAATTTGAAATTTGCTCACTATTTAAATGTGATTAATATGTCACAATATAATTTTAAACAATCTGTGGTATTACCTGACTTATCCTTTATCTGCATCTTTGCTTAGACAGTGCTGTTGTGCCACCTGTGATTTTTTTTCGGGTTTATTGGGCCCGCTGATATCAATACTATTTATTAATATAGATAGGCGAACACCCCAAACATAAATCTAATAAAACAATCATAAATAATATTTCAATAAACCACATATATTAAAAGTTTAGTACAACAAATTAATTATTACAGAGTCAAAATCCATTTAAAATTACAAAGAAAGTAATAGCACGATACCTGGGGCTATTAGAATAGAGTATGGTTAAATTATGAGATTGAACCTCCTTGCGGGCGTGGGGGTTGGAGGAAGTGTAGGAGGGATATGTACTGCAGCATTAGTGGTGAAGCCTGATGAAAAAAGCCGAATGTATTCGACTTACCTCTTTGCCCATCCGAAAGCTTGTTTAGGCTATACTACTGTCGTCTGCAGCAGCTCATTACTGACAATTTTAGTAAAAGCCAAACACCAGTACTTGTATTTATGATTGTCTAATCTGTGTTCATGGTTTATAAATTTTTTGCTTAATGTTTTTAAATTCACTATGTAGCGCATTAGTCAAATAGTTACTTCTCTTCATTACCGCTTGAATAGTGCCTACTTCAATAGTACCTCCTCTTGCCTACCAAATAAAATTCTGTAACTACCCCCCCGGATATAGCCCTAATCAAGAGACAGACAAATGTTTTAGAGCATATTTAAAATGTTTTGTATAGCCTCCCAGTTTTGGCAGTCTTTCTTCTACATTGCAGTACATTCACAACTAAACATATATGTAGTCCATACAAAATGAATGGTTTATATAGATAAATAAACCCAGATATATGCAGAAATTCTAAGATAGCCAATTAGTTTAAAGTAATGAAAAAGCTTAGAATTTGGAAAAAAGAACATCACAGTCCTTAGCCTGCTAAATGATTGGTATTATAGAATTTTTAAAATTCTACAGCATGGTATCTTTATGAGCCAACTATTAGGAAGGAGGGGATGCTCAAGAAGAACATTTGAGTTCAAATTTGAATAATTATAATATTCTCTTCAGATAAATATGGAATGGGAATTTCCCATTTCCCATAATGTCACTGTATTTGAAGAATTTTTTAATCCAGCATGTATGTCAAGCTGAGCATACAGTATCGGTTTTGAGTTATGGCAATTCCCCAGTTAGATAGCTGCTCATTTATACAACTAAATTGAAAAAGAAACAAGCTTTTTCAACTGAAAGTAAAGAGCAACATCAAAACTTAAAACAAAAAGTCATTGTTCCGTATATGAGTGGGACTGCCACCTCCTTAATCCCTTGCTGTTTGATGGTAAAGTTTTTTAATGCCTTTAAAAAAGCTTCGCATCATAGGCAGCACAATAGCCCTGCCTAAGTAAAGAACAATGTTGACAAAATGTATTACTTATTTTTTGATCTTAGACGAGGGCCCTTTGAATCAAAGGAGTTGTCATACAAACTTCAAAAAGGGCTCATTCGATTCGAAATTGAAAAAGCTAGTGTCCTTTTTAATAGTTGAAAGTGATTTGAGGGAAACTAACCCCCTTCCCACGCCCACCATTTCCCCAAACATATCCAATCAAAATTTTGAGACAGCCATTTTGTTCAACCTGGTTGAAAGATCCAGAAATAATGTCTTTGAGAATGACACTCCCCTAAAGCCCTCAGGACAAAGGTTGTAAATTATTCCCTGGGGAATATAAGGTTTTATGGAAAGCGTTGTCGTAGAAACTTAAAGAAAGGCTCATTCGATTCAGGCTTTTTATACTCGAAAATTGTCGGAGGACAAATACGCCCCTCCCATTATTTCCCAAACATTTCTGATCAAATTTTAATACATGCATTTTGTTCAACCTAGTTGAGAGGTCTGAAAATTATTTGTTTGAAGGTTACACATTCCCCCAAATCCCTGAGGACAAGAGTTGTAAGTTATGCCCTTTGGGCTTATGAGGTTTTTAAGTATTGTCGTAGAAACTTCAAAAAAGGCTCATCTTATTGGAAATTGAGAGGACTAGTGCCCTTTTTATTAGTCAAAAGTGACCGGAGGGCAAATGCCCCTCCCTTCACGCCCTTCATTTCCCCAAACACTTTAAATCAAAATTTGAGATAGCCTATTTGTTCAACGTTGTTGAAACGTATGGAAATTATGTCTTTGAGGAAGCCCCCCCCCAGTCCTTAGGGAAAGAGTTGTAAGTTATGCCCGGGGGACACATAAGGTTTACATAGAAAACGTGGTCATATAAACTTCGGAGGGGGATCATTAGATTGGTAATTGGAAGCTCTTCTACCCTTTTTAAGAGTCAAAGTGATTTGAGAGCAACCAGCCCCCTCCCTCTCCTCGCTCATCATTTCCCTTATTACTTCTTATTAAAATTTTGAAACAATAATTTTGTTCGTCGGAGATGAAGGGTTTAGAAATTATGTCAGTGAGGAAGACCTCCCACCCTACAGCTCCGAGGGCAAGAGCTGGAAGTTACGCCGTGGGGGCATATTAGGTTTTTATAGAAAGGGTGGTCATATTTGCTTTGAAAGGACTCGTTGGTTTCGTAATCAGAAGTTCTACTGCCCTTTTTAATAGTCAAAGTGATCAGAGCACAGCTACCCCACCCACAAACACACACAAACACGCCTGGTTTTCCCGAGATGCACCCAATAGATATTTTGAGACAGCCTTTTATTCACAATAGTCCAAAGATTATATAACAAGGCTTTTGAAGTTGATACCGCCAGAGCCTAAGGGCAAGGGTTGTAAGCTATGCCCCTGAGACATTTAGGGTTTTTATAGAAGGGATGGTTCTATAAACTTTAGAGATGACTCATTTCGTGGGAATTGGTAGTTCTAGTTCCGCTTCAACAGTCAATAATAATGGAGGTCTTCTAGCCCTCCCCCCCCAACTACTCCTCTTTTCAATAAATGTATCTGATTGAAATCGTGTGATGGAATCGTCCAAAGAACATACAACAATGCCTCCAGGGTTGGCACAGCCGCCCAGAGCCGTGGGACAAGGGCTTTAAGTTATGCCGTGAAAGCATATAACGTTGTTATGTAATAGGGTATCGTATTAAACTCAGATGGGTCTTATTTGATTTTAAATTGGAAGTTATAGTGCCCCTTTTTAGAGAGAGTGATTGTAGAGACCCCCTTCCACGCCCATCATTTTCCTTAACTAACATCCAAATAAAGTTTTGAGATATCAATTTTTCAGCATTGTTGAAAGGTACAGTAATTTTGCGGGGGATGTCAACCCCCTCCCCCCTTCGAGGCCTAATAGTATATGTTATTGAGAAAAGGTATTTATGTTTGACTTCAACTCTCCCAAAATACAAAGGGATATGAGTGTTTCAGGGAGTGCTGAGGGCAGTGATAAACTTAGTCGTAAGATGTTAAAATGTATATGGATTGTCAAAAGGGTGTAACTCAGGAATGACTGAGTATATGAATTTGGAATTTTTAGGAAACGGTAAGGGACATGATCAATAGACCAAAAAGGCAATATTTGCACCCTACTACTACTACTACAACTACTGCTGCTTCTGCTGCTACCACAAGTACTATTACTACTACCACTACTATCACTAAAACTACTACTTCAATAGCGAGTACTGCTAAGGCCGAGGCTATTGGAAAAAAAATATATGAGGAAATGTTGTGAGGAAAATTGAACTAAATCAAAATATACTATGTGTTTACAGATTGCTGATACGGGCGTATCAGCATTATTTTTGGAAGGGCTTATTGTATCAAGAGGAAACTTCAGGGGCGTCATGAGTGGGAATTTAAGCTGACTAAAAGGCATAATACACCTGTTACTACTGCTGCTATTAGTGTTACTACTAAGAATTGTACACTATTACTGCTACTACGGTTCCTACTAATACCACTACTACTTTGACACTTTTACAATTAAAGCTGCATGTGTTAAGGTGAAAACTTGACATAACATTAAGGGGGAATTTAACTAAACCAAAATACTCTATGCGCATACAGATTGTCCAAAGGGCGTATCTCAAGGATTAATTAGGGCATTAAGTTGAATCTTTCAGAGAATACTTAAAGGGAAAGATCAATCAACAAATAGGTATATATGCATGTCACTACTAACACTAATACCACTGCTTCTTTCCCTTATGCTACTACTACTACTAAAATACTTTTAACTACTACTTCAATTGCAACAACTTGTAAGGCTTAGAGTATTAAGTGAAAAGGGCATCAAAAGCGCCCATCAACAATATTTTTGGAACGTTTCAACGTGTCAAGGTGAAACTTCCGGGGCATTACGAAAGCGATGTTCAACTGATCAAAAGGCGATTTGCGCATGCTACTACCGCTATTAGTACTGCTACTACTACTACTAATACAACACTAACATTGCAACTGCTTGTACTACCACCGAAACTGCTGTGATAATAGTACTCTTAATACTATGAAGTCTATGAAGGTAAAATTTGACGGAATATTGATGGGCGATTCGAAGTAACAAAAGAAACTATGTGCATTTAGATTGTCAAAATAGCGTGTCTTAAGAATTGATTTGTGTATTAAGTTAAATCTCAGAAAATACTTAAAAGGGAAGATCCATTGACCAAAAGGCATTCTGTCCACACTACTACTAATACTACTGCTACTGCAACATTTACTAGTCCTGCTACTACTATTATTATTGCTCCAATTTATTACTTCTATTGCAACTACTTGGAAGGTTAAGAGCAATAAGATGAAAATTTCAATAAGCTTATGAATATACAGGTTATCAAAAGAGCAAATCGACAATATCATAGCTATGGCTAATGGTGTTAAGGTGAGTAGTTAGTAGCAATCGCCCTATGGATTCAAGCGCAACCATAGGAGGTAAACTATTGAAGCTACTAGCACCTCAAGACGCTACCAGACAATATTGGGGGTTGTTCTTAGTAATAGTCTTTTAATTGGAACTTGAATGTGCATAGGCTACAAGATGATTAAATTACGTAAATTATTGCGTATTGAAGATTCGTCTTGGGTTAATAAATCTAAAAGATACAATTTTTTTTTGTAGATACAAGTTTTATAAGTAAAAACTAATTTACAAGCATTGTTTAAACACAGAAAAAGCAATTCAAGCTTAAAAAATGGAAAAAAAACATGGAAAAAGCTTATAAAGGATAAAATATAAGCAAAAAGAACCATGAAATCGACATTCCTACCAACCGATTTCAGAGAGGAGGTTCGTTATTAGAGGTAAATTTAAATCACATTAAGATATTAATGAGAGATTTTAATGCGAACCTCTCGTTCCTTTGAGCCAAGGCTATTCATTCCTCGTAGACAAGCGCATATTCGAACAATATTTTTTCTTCAAATTTCACATAATCTCCTTAGAGGTAAATTTATTCCACATTGAGATATTTTTGAGGGCTTTTAATGAAAATACCTCGTTTCTTTGGATGAGCGTTAGATTTCACTCCTCCTCAGTGGAAAAAATTCTTTTAACACCTCCCAGCTTAACTTTAAGCTCTAGAAAATGCTAGTCCAATCAAATTCACGCCACCATGGCAATATGTGACTGGCCTGTGGCATCCCTATGATACGTATCATTATTCCTAAGTCATTTTTTCAAAGATGTTCTTGATAAAATAATGCTTAAAGTCCATTGATTCGTGTTTTTGAAAGCCACCACCTGACACGATGCCCTCCAGGGCAATTAATGCCACCTTGGCAATATGTAGCTGGCCTATGGCATCCCTGTGATACATATTATCATTCCTAAGACATATTTTTTCAAAAATGTTCGTGATAAAATTATGGTTATTCCACTGATTCTTGTTTTGCAAGCCAACCTCAACATGATACACCGTCGCAATTTGCACCACCGTGTCACACTATGAATGTCCCCCTGGTACCCGCTTATCATTCATAAGATACTGTACAGATATTTTCCCGTTAAAAATCATGCATTAAACCCAATGGTACATGTTTTTCGCAACCAAACCATCCATGATACACCATGTCATTTCACACCACCGTGCTGCACCATGACTGCTCTTCTGGCACCCTCTAGCACCCCCTTAGCATTGATAAGATATTTCCAGATATTTTCATGATAAAATCATGCATTAAATCTAACGATTTGTGTTTTCGCAGCTCATCTCTCCGTGATACACCATGGCAATTCACGCATCCATGCCACACTATTACTACCCCATTTAGCACCCTCTGACACCTCCTTATCATTCCTAAGACATTTTCTAGATATTTTATTGTTAATAATCAAGCATTAAACCCAGTGGTTCATGCTTTAGCAATCCAACCTTAAAACGTATTGCAGCCCGTGTTGATTCACGCCGCTGTGGTAAATTACAAATGACACACGAAACCATCTAGCGCACATTATCAAACTTAAGAGGTTTTCAAACATTTACCTACAAAAACATCCGTTTACACTAGAATCGATCATTTAAACTTAATGAAAAATCCCTAATAGCGTTTCTGCTGATTACTCCTGACAATTTACGCTACCATGGTAATATGTGACTAATCTGTGGCATCCCTGTGATACATATTATCAGACATAAGGGTTTTTTCCAACCCTTTTCCCGAAGAAATTACTTTATAAACTAAACAATACCATTTTATGTATTTGAACAGCCAGATTCCGATGTTTCTTCACTTTTGACACCCCCTTTCTCCTTATTTTTCAGTGACCTTGTAAAAAATTACCCTTTGTTGTAAAAGTACATGGAATTTATAAAACTTCAATAAGCCTTTTCCTTATTACAACAACATGTAGAAACCCACCCAGACCAAACCATAGGTATCGAGACCAAGCCGTAGAAATACTGGCAAACTTATAGAAATCATGACTCGACTGTAGAAATCGAGGGCAACCTCTAAAATCAATTCATAGAAATCATAACCAATGCATAGAAATCCACATGAATTCATAAAAATCAGGTTCAGTCGTAGAAATTCAGACCAAACCATAGATATCAAGACCAATCCAAAGTAATCAAGAGATCAATATGTAGAAATCCAGAAGAATCCTTAGAAATCAAAACCAATACATAGAAATTAAGACTGAACTGTAGAAATCAAGGTCAACCACTACAATCAAGACCAATCCAAAGAAATCAAGGGCAACGTCTAAAAATCAAGATCAATACATACAATTCAGGATCAGACCCGAGAAATCTAGGCAAATTCATAAAAATCAAGACCAAACCGAAAAATCATGACCAACGTTTAAGTCATGACCAATACATAGAAATCCCAATGAGTTTATTAAAATCAAGACCAAACTGTAGAAATCAATGCCAATATATAAAAATCAAAAAAACGTATAAGAATGTATAAGAATAAAATGTATAAGAATCCGAAAAAATCAAGAGGTCAATATTTAGAAATTTAGAGCAATCCCATAGAAATTATAACTAATGCATAGAAATCCAGATGAACTCGCAAAGTTCAAGGAATCAACATTTAGAAATCCTGAACAATCCCTAGTAGTCAAGACCAATACATACAGATCATGACCAGACATTAGAAATACAGATAAATTAATAAAAGTCAAGACGAAACCGCATAAATCAAGGTCACCATCTAAAAATCAAGACCAAACCGAGGAAATCAAGTGGTTAGTATGTAGGAATCTAGGGCAACTCCATAGAAAGTATGACCTACATCATGTGTAGATGAACGCCTGAAGGTTGGAAATCCATCCTGTATTCAGGTAATAGTGTATCCGTCAAGGTTTAGAAGGTGCTAAGAGTTTGTAAGTTTACTTGCGCTATCTTTGACAAAAGCAGATAATTCTAGATCAATGCATACAAATCATGAACAGACCCTATAAATCCAGACGAATTCGTATGAATCAAGACCAAACCGCAGAAATCAAGGTCAACCTCTAAAAATCAAGACCAAACCGATGAAATCAAGTGGTTAGTATGTAGAAATCTACTGCAACTCCGTAAAAATTATGACCAACTCATAGAAATCCAGGGAAACTCACAAAAATCAAGTGATCAATATTAGAAAACCAAACCATAGAAATGAAGAAATCAATGCATTGAAATCCAGACCATACCATAGAAATCAAGGCCACCCCCCAGAAATCAAGAGATCAATCTGAAGAAATCCAGGTCAGCCCCCCCTAGAAATCATAGTTTATACACATAAATCCGGACTTTTAGTTAACTACTTTTCCAGTTGGGTTCAAATAGGCTAGGTTACCGTGGCCGGCCACGTTAACCTGACCTAAATGACCTAACGTAAAAGTAGTTAAGTTAATTTAACCTAACCTATCCAGTTAAGCTGCCATGTATAACTGTAGTGGAATAGATGGTTACAGTTGGGTTGTAATTCACTCCTGGTTCTTTGGCTTTGAAAAAGCCCAAGGGATAACTGAATCTTGGTTGTAGGTAACCGGGGTTAGGTTAGATGGCCCAATATTTACATGTAATGATGACGCAATCTCGCGTGATTTGTTTTAGTTACGAGGGACCTTTGTAATCCAACAACTAACAGGTTTTGAAGTTCAATGACAGGTGGCCTTATAGATCTTACGGGTCCACCGGCTGTAAAAAAAGAGAAAATTGATCTTGGTCGAATATTTACATTTCAAGATGACATAATCTCGCTGACTTGTTTTGCTTCCGGAGAGGAAGCCTTTATAATCTTGCAAAAACAGGTTTTGAAGGTCAACGACACGTGACTTGACAGGTCTTATGATTCACACGCTTCAGTATTGAAAATTAGTTCAGTGTGTCAACATTGATTTTTTTTTAACAGTTATTATAATCTTCGCTGTCATTGACTCAGAATGTATCGGATTGAAACATTCCTCGTGTGGTGCCATTTTTGAAGCGGCATTCCTATTGTTAGATGAGCAATGTTGTGAAATTTATAGCTATAAATGGAATCTCAAATACAATATTTTTAAGTGTAATAAAAACAATGGTTTGCAACATTAAATTTTATAAATCAAAATGGCTTTTTTGATAAAATTATAAGACCTTGCGATGCAAATGTTTATTGCACCTTTGTAGGTCCAATAGTAGGTCCTATGTAGACCTTGCGAGACCTTGCGATAAAATAAAAAAGCATGCAGTTTATTGGTGTGCAAGCTGTTGATGTTAAGGGAAACGTTCCAACGGACAAGCTCTTAATAACGGAATTTGGTAAAAACATTCCATTATTCAACTTGAATGACTTCTGTTTTTAGAAATACCTGTATTCAATTCATGACCCCGAAGATGAAGTTCGATATTTTGATCGTTGGTTGCCTGAGAAGATACCCGACAATGAAAAATGCACTAGATATCCGAAGACCTAAACTTTGGCTCCTTCTATAAGAAAAGACTGAAAAAGCGGCAAAGGCTTAAGTGAATCTAGCCTTGACTGAGATATGAAAGAGAAAAGATTGAGGTATGAGTTGACTAAAAGATGAGACTCTTTATGTGGTAGATATGTCATTTCTTGGAAAAATTCGCGTGGATTTCTAGGGTCTCGTCATGATTTGTATGTATTGATCTTGATCTGTAGATATTGCCCTTGATTTCTTGGGATTGGTCTTGATTCTTAAGGTTTATCTTAATTTCCAGAGTTTGGTCTTGGTTTTTATGGTTTGGTCTTGGTTTCTATATATTCCTCTTGGTTTCTAATGATTGTTCTGGATTTCTACATGTGATTTCTCTTGGTTTCTGGATTTCTTGCTCTTGGTTTCTAATGATTGTTCTGGATTTCTACAAGATTTCTACATATCGATCTGTTGATTTCTTCGGATTGGTATTGGTATTGATTTCTTCGGATTCGAATTGGATGAACTCTTTGTAATGGTCGATGACAGCACCCTTGGGACTGCAGCAACTGATGAATCATCTCTTATCCTCAAGCTACAATTGATGACAGAAAACATATATAATTGGTTTGATGCACATTTATTAGCTTTGAATGTAAAAAAAATTCGTTTCTTCTTATATTCTCCCGCATAGGCAAAAGCTGCCCTACAGTGACAGAACATCAAACATCTAAGGGATCCATATCCCGCCCAGCTGACCTGTTTTTTCGATTCCTTGGGGCACTTCTGGATGAAAAGCTATCTTTCAAGCGGCATATTAAATCGATGAGGTTAAAGGTTTCTCGAGGCCTCGGGATTATTCGGAAGCTGAAGCGAATCTTTCCTTTCTTTATGCTTTTTATATTATACTTCTCTCTTATTTACCCTTATTTATGTTACTGCTCGTCAGTGTGGATGTCTACATTTCCATCTTTACTTACACCTTTACATACACCTTACATCTCCAACTGCAATCATCAAAATTCCTACAGTCTACCACCCATATTTCTGTTAAACTTCTGAACATTAAAGATATTCATACATTACACCTCCCTTTCATTGCATTCCAATCTTTCTGTGGAGACCTTCCGTCAAGTTTTTCCTGGCTACTTGAACTTGTTCGAAATGTTAGCCCTTATGAAACTGGGAACCAGGATGATGTGCTAGTGCCATCCACCCCTGCAGTGTGCTCGGACTTTGGTCTGATAGTTGCTGTCGGGTGTACCTGGAAGTCCATTCCTGTTTGGATTCGATGGTCCTGTACCATAGGCTCCTTCAAGAGACAGTTAAAGAAATTTTTGATTAAAAAAAACTAAAACGAATTATAATATTGATCAGTTATTTAGGTTGTTTAATTATTTAGATTTAATTTACTTAATTAATTATTAATTATTTAGATTGAATTTTAGTTATTTAGAATTGGGTGGTGTGAGTCTTGGCTCATCGATGTATATATTTTCTTTTTATTGATTTTTTTTTAAGTATTTTTTTTTAAACTAGGTGGTGCGGAGACCAGTTGTACTCGGGTGAGGATTGGTGAATAGAATCTAAATATATTTTAAGTGTGAATGTATTTAATAGTTATTTGTATTTTGTTTTTTCCCAAATAACGGGCCACTGAGCCCTTTGGGATGTTTTTTTTACAAGTAGAAGTGTATTGATAATAAAAGAAACTTGACTTGAACTTGAACAACCCCCAATATTATCTGATAACATCCTATAAAGCATTACTTAACAAGCAAGTGTACTTCAAATATAAGCGATTTTTAGTAATCGATTTTCCACCCTGCATGTCAAATATCGTAGTCATATTGGGACACGCAAGCCTAAATCGTTCTAAAAGGCGGGCAGCGAGTTCCCTCGCGTTTGCACTAGGTTATCATGCAGAATGCATTCATCGGATCAAAATATTAGAAAGTCTTTCATAGTCCAACTGATTACTGCTCCATTCCGTTCAGGGGGAATCCCATTTGGATCTTAATTTAGACATAAAATCTTTGGACTATAAAGGCTCGTTGAGAAAAAAAAGAAAAATGCATTAAAAGAAAATGAAATCTCTCAAAGTATTATTGAACATCCCACGTGTGCCTCGTCATTACGTAACACCAGTGTGTGTGCTGCTATTACATGATTCCCTATAAATTACCAAGTCACGTAAAATTACCTCACCCCCAATAAATCCATCAAGTCACACAAGATTGTGTCACATCCCACATGTGCACTATCATTGCGTAACACCCACGCGTGTGTCTCCACTCAGTTACCACAGGGACTTTCGACTTTCCCGCTTGACTAACATTCTCTAACAAGTCCTATTTGTAACAACCCAAACCCTACCACATAATAAACAAACCCTATGAGGTGGGTTTACTATACACGTGCGCTATAATATAGCGTCAGACCTAGGTGTGCATAATAACGTCTGGAGGGGCTAGTAGCTCCAGTAGTCTACCCCCTATGGCTGTTCTTGAATCCATAGGGCGGTCACCACTATAGTTTTACGACTAATGTGACTACTAATGGAACTATACCTAAGGGTATGAAGGTGAAGTTTTCAGAGAATATTTCTGAAAATTTCTGTTGTACAGACGAAAACCTGCCATCTGTATGCAGGTTGTCGTAAAGGCATATCAGCAATATCTTAGAAACAGTTTCCTGTTTGAAATTAAAACTTACAACGCTTGTTGAGGGGGGGGGGGTGTTGAACTAACCAAAAGCTAATACTTGTATTATAATACTACTGCTTCTACTCCTACAACTGCTACTATTATTATTACTGCTATTGCTACTAAAGCTAAGACTGCTATTATTAGCTCTCCTACTTTTACTTCTATAACTGCTGGTGCCACTACTACTACTACTACTAATAAACATTAGGGTGTTAAGGCAAAAATTTTGGACAATGTTTTAACTGTCAAACAGTTCGTGGTAACAAACTGTAGGTAAGGAGTGACCTGGCTCAATAGTAACCGAAACTTTAAAAACCGGAATTTAGATAGCAATAGATACATCAAAAGAATTGAATTTTTATGCTGATTTCAAAACTTAAGTTTCATCAAGTTCAATCTTACGCATCAAAAGTTACGAGCCTGAGAAAATTTGCCTTATTCTCCAAAAAAGAGGGAAACACCCCCTAGAAGTCATAGAATCTTAATGAAAATAATGCCATCAGATTGAGCGTATCAGAGAACCCTACTGTAGAGGTTTCAAGCTCCCATCTGCAAAAATGTGGAATCTTGTAATTTTTTTCGAGAAGAAAGATCACGGATGCGTGTTTATTTTTTTTTCCCCAGGGGTGATCGTATCGACCCAGTAGTCCTAGGACATCGCGAGAGGACTCATTCGAACGGAAATTAAACGTTTCAATGCCCTTTTTAAGTGACCAAAAAATGGAGGGCAAGTAGCCCTCCCCCACGCCCATTGTTTCCCAAAGTTACCCGATCAAAATATGCCTTGTCATTACATAACACCAGTGTGTGTGCTGCTATGACATCATTCCCAATAAATTACCAAGTCACATAAAATTACCTCACCCCCAATAAATCCATCAAGTCACACAAGATTGCGTCACATCCCACATGTGCACTGTCATTACGTAACACCCACGTGTGTGTCCCCCGCAGTTACCACCGGAACTTTCGACTTTCCCGCTTGACTAACGGTCTTTAGCAAGTCCTATTTGTAACACCCCAAACCCTACCACATAATAAACAAACCCATATGAGGTAGGTTTACTATACACGTGCCCTATAATATTGCGTCAGACCTAGGCGTGCGTAATAACGTCTTGAGGGGCTAGTAGCTCCAATAGTCTACCCTTATGGCTGTTGTTAAATCCATAGGGCGATCACCGCTATAGTTTTACGACTGATGTAATTACTGCTGGAACTATACCTAAGGGTATGAAGGTGAAGTTTTCAGAGAATATTTCTGAAAATTTCTGTTGTACAGACGAAAACCTGCCATCTGTATGCAGGTTGTCGTAAAACCATATCAGCAATATCTTAGAAACAATTTCCTGTTTGAAATTAAAACTTCAACGCTTGTTTTGGGGGGGGGGGGGTTGAACTAACCAAAAGCTAACATTTGTATTATAATAGTACTGCTTCTACTCCTACAACTACTGCTACTATTACTATTACTGCTATTGCTACTAAAGCTAAGACTACTATTATTAACTCTACTCCTACTTTTACTTCTATAACTGCTGGTGCCACTACTACTACTACTACTTCTAATAAACATTAGGGTGTTAAGGCAAAAATTTTGACAATATTTTAACTGTCAAACAGTTCGTGGTAACGAATTGTAGGTAAGGAGCGACCCGGCTCAATAGTAACCGAATCTCTAAAAAACGGAGTTTTGATAGCAATAGATACATCAAAAGAATTGAATTTTTATGCTGATTTCAAAACTTTTAAGTTTCGTCAAGTTCAATCTTGCCCATCAAAAGTTACAAGCCTGAGAAAATTTGCCTTATTCTCCAAAAAAGAGGGAAACACCCCCTAGGAGTCATAATGAGAATCATGCCATCAGATTAAGCGTATCAGAGAACCCTACTGTAGAAGTTTCAAGCTCCTATCTGCAAAAATGTGGAATTTTGTATTTTTTTGATCACGGATGCGTGTTTATTTGTTTTTTTTTTCCCAGGGGTGATCGTATCGACCCAGTAGTCCTATTACATCGCGATAGTATTCATTCTAACGGAAATTAAACGTTTCAATGCCCTTTTTAAGTGACCGAAAAATGCAGGGCAAGTAGCCCCCCTCCCACGCCCATTGTTTCCCAAAGTTACCCGATCAAAATTTTGAGATAGCCATTTTGTTCAGCATGGTCGATAAGTTTAATATGTATGGCTTTGAAGATGACTTAATCCCCCACGGTCCCCGGGGGAGGGGCTGCAAGCTATGAACTTTTCCCGTTGTTTATATATAGTTTTGGTTACTAGGAGGTATACAGACCTTTTCATTTTTTTTCTATTAGTGGGGGGAGGGTTACGTGGGAGGATTTTTCCATAGAGGAAGTTTTCATGGGGGAAGGGACATTGCTATGAAGGGGGCTCCGGATTTCTCGGCATTATTTTACATCATAACTTAAAACGAACAGAAATTATTATGCATATTAGTGAGTTCGCCCCTAGTCAATACCTCGCTCTTTACGCTAAAGTTTCCTTAGTACTTTCAAAAGAGCTATTTATTCTAATTAAACGACCTTTGGGCTTAAGGGGTCATTCTTATAGAATTGGAATAAATTCGAACTTCAGCGTAAAGAGCGAGGTATTTATGAGGAAGCGAACCCCTAATATACGTAATAATTCCTGTTCTTTTTAAATTTTGATGTTGCTCCTTACTTTCAGTTGGAAAAACTTGTTTTTCTTATTAATTATTTAAATAAATCGAAACACCCTATGCCCACATAGGTTGTCAGAAGGCCGTATATAAAGCGTGCCGTATGCAAACTACTACTAATGCTGCTACTGCTACTGCACTATTGCTACTACACAAGCTTAGGGTATTAAGATGAAGCTTTCAAGGAATATTGAGGTGGATGCTGAGCTAAATCAAAGCGAACTATGATCATGTAGATTGTCAATAGGGTGGCGAAGCAGTATCACAATGACGGCTTACATTATTAAGTTAGACATTTCAGGGTAAGTTGTGACAGATTCTGAACTAGCCAAAAGACTTTATGTGTCGGCCTATTCTTTTAATACTACTTCTATGGCTACTGTAACTAATGCCGCTAAGGGCACTAAGTTGAAACATTTTGGGGGGAGTTCCAATTAAAAGAAAAAAAAATATACACATGCAAATATTAAAAGGGCATATAAGCAGTATCATAGGCAGCGCTGCTGTATCATGACTAGTAAGTATCATTGATATTTTAAAGGAGCTAATTTGATCGGAAATTCAAAGTTCTAGTACCCTTTTCAAGAGTCAAAAGTGATTGGAGGGCAATCAGCACTCTTCTTTAGCTAATAATTTTCTAAACACTTCCAACCAAATTGTAAAATAGCCATTTCATCCAGCATAGCTGAACGGCCTTGTAACTGTATCTCTAGAGCTATTGTGTAAGTCAACCACCCCACAGTTATGCAACATGCCCATTAGGCTTAAAACTATATGTTGCCTTAAGATTAAATCAAAAAGAAGCACTTTGAGTATGCTGATTGCCAATCAGGCATCTCAGCAATATCCCAAGAACGACTGAGGGTATTATGTACAAACTTTTGGGAATACTTCTATTACTATTTCTGTTCTTAAAATTTAACTAAATCAAAAGAGTGTAAGTGTATCCAAGCTGACAAAGAGCAAAGATAGATTTTCTTGCGAATGGTATTAAGTTTTATTTTCAGGTCAACTAGAGGTGGTATAAAACTAAATTAAACACTACTATTTGTGTCAACATTTTCAAAAGGGTGTATGTTTTCAAAAAGTTGTTAAATTTTTTTATCCAGCATACAATCAGCAGACCAGACTACAAATTCTTAAAGGAAAATCGAAAAGATTTAAACTATTATTTTTTACCTGAAAAGACTATTAAAAATCAAATCAAATAATAATAAAATAATAATTAAATAAAATCAAATTATTGATTTTAATAATGATTATTATTTGATTAATAATAATTAATAATAATTTATATTATTATATTATATGATTATATTATAATTTATATATTTTATTTAATTTATATAATTTTATTATATAAATTTGTTTGTATAATTTATATTATTTAATATTAATAATAACTAATTAATAATGATTAAATAATCAAATAAATTTTTTTATCCAGCATACAATCAGCAGACCAGACTACAAATTCTTAAAGGAAAATCGATAAGATTTAAACTATTATTTTTTCCCTGAAAATAATATTAAGAATCAAATCAAATAATAGTTAAATAAAATCAAATAATTGATTTTAATAATAATTATTATTTGATTAATAACAATTAATAATAATTTATATTATTATATCATATAATTATATTATAATTTATTTAATTTATATAATTTTATTATATATTTTTTTTATATAATTTATATTATTTAATATAAGTAATAACTAATTAATAATAATCAAATAAAATCAAATAAAATTTTTATCCAGCATACAATCAGCAGACCAGACTACAAGTCCTTAAAGGAAAATCGAAAAGATTTAAACTATTATTTTTTCCTTGAAAATACTATTAAAAATCAAATCAAATAATAATTAAATAAATAATAATTATTATTATTTGACTAATAATAATAATAATTTGTATTATTATATTATATAATTATATTATAATGTATATAATTTATTTAATTTATATAATTTTATTATATAAATTTGTTTATATGATTTATATTTATTTAATATTAATAATAACAAACTAATATTAATTAAATAATCAAATAAAATCAAATAAATTTTTTTATCCAGCATACAATCAGCAGACCAGACTACAAATTCTCAAAGGAAAATCGAAAAGATTTAAACTATTATTTTTCCCTGAAAAGACTATGTCACTATAAAACGAACAGATTCTTATTCTTCAACAATATAAATCCAAATGTCAGTATAAAGCTTTTTCTTTTCTGGTTTATGAAGCTTCACATAAGAAAAAGGTCATTGTTGCAGTCAGAAAAAGTCAAGGTTGCAGGAGTGAGTAGGAAGAGCCGTATTGGTACCATCCGGCCTATAGGCCTTAAATTCCTGGGAACAGGTAGCTTGAGACCTCGTACTTCCCATAAGTCATTGAATTCCTTCGTTTCGTAATTTCGTTTTTTTGTGTGTGTTTGATATATGTAAACCAAGAATAGTGTATTCCTTAACAATTGTATTGCAAAAAAAAGGTTGTACGAAAATTGTGTCGCTGTTGAACTCATTAAAAAAGGTTCGTTTTAGTTTATTTAATGATTGTATTGATTTTCTATATATTAATTGTGTACGTAAATGAAACGTCCTTGAAGCCGAAAGGAATCTATTATGGATTCCAGGTGCTATTTTTCAAAAGAACAAGAAGAATGTAAAAGGTTTTAAACAATTTGCTGAGAACTTGACATTTGTGATTTTTGATGTCGGACAAATTATGATTTATATTTTTTTTTTTGACTTTTAGATTAAAAGGAAAGTTGATTCGCCTTGGAATATAAATCATGGAAAACTCACCTCTTCGAATGAGTAAGCCAGAAAGCAAGAAGAAACTATTTTTGGTTGTTGGTCTCTTGAGTTGTATCTCTATAGCGATTGCCATTGCATTTCTGACCTATGATGGAGAACCTCAGGTAAGTCTAAACACACACAACACACGTGTGTACATGCGTGTACACAAATACACACATACACACACACACATACACACATAACACACACATACACATACACACATACATACACATACACATACATATATATATATATATATATATATATATATATATATATATATATATATATATATATATATATATATATATATATATATATATATATATATATATATATATATATATATAAATGCTACCTGAATCAACATAAAAGCAGCATTAAAGTATGCTCAGCAGAGTTACTAGATGCCAGGTATAAGATAAAAGAGGTAAAGACCAAAAAGATAAGAGATAAAGAGAGGTAAAAGACCAGCCAAAGAAAAGAAAATGCACTGCAGATGCTATTCTTTTTAGTGAAACTATGCAGAAGGCCAAGTTTTTCGAAGGAATTCGTTTTGAAAAACTCAATGGCTTTCCACCTCAAAAAGTTGAAAACTTGCTAAACTGAAACTGAAAACTATCATGAATATTGACTGAAAGCGCAAGCTTTTAATATGAACAAAAAATATGTTCTATAAAGCTTTATCAATAAGCTGCTATTACATCTCAGTTATGATTTTGAAATGTTTTCAAAAATACTATTTGGTTTGGAGAGTGACTGATTTACATAATATAGAAAATAGACAAATTTACGTTTCGTTTTAAAGCCATGGGGTAATAATTTGAATTTGGGTCTAAAAATCGATATCCAAAACTCTCCAAAAGCGACTGGTTTCACTTTCTAAGTCTTTCTAATTTTTGCCTTCTTGCAAATAGTGTCCTGATGGGCCTCCACTAGTCACGAAAAGCAGTGAAAAGTTGAGCCGGCTTTGTTTGCCAGCTAGCAAATATTATTCATAATTTATTACTAAACATATGTTTCAGCCTAGAGTTAAGTATAGTGAATGAAAGTAGGATTAAAGAGTTTGGAAACTTTGTGGTTAAGTTCTGGTCAATTTAACATGGGGAAGGTGACATTTGGCCTTTTAAAAATTGTTTACAGCAGGGTCAGTTTTTCATGCTCTATGGATGTGACTAGAACCTGTTTGTGCTTTTTCTGCATGATTTCAATGACTTTTAGATTCGTTTCAGGTACTCCCAACGGGCGTTGTTTCATCAGACAGCAGTGAATGCTCAACACTTGGGGTGGACATCCTCAAATCTGGAGGCTCAGCAATAGATGCGGTTATTTCTGCTACTTTATGTATGGGAGTAATACATCCGCACCACACGGGTATTGGGGGGTATGTATTTTTTCCCCAAAGTTAGACAGGTTGATTAATAATTCTTATGTTAAATAGCTTTGTTTATGAAGACACAGTTCAGCCTGTACAGTCTCTTCAAAACCCGAAGCGAATGGAGACTAGAAAACATACCATGCTGTTAATAGTCGATTGTTTCAGGAGCCGTCACCAGTGTGTCGATGCGCGTTTTGCCGGATATCTTAACTCTGAATGGGCTGAAGTAACATGTGGTGCTCCCTAAGGTACCTAGATGGCCGCCTTACTGTTCGTGGCTGTGATCAACTGCGTTCTCGTTTTCTTTGATGAACGCTTTAAATACGCTGATGATCTGTCCACCTTGCTTGAATCTCTTGTGAATAAATCCCAAGCAATACCCCAGTTCCAAGGTGATTTGAAGTACAGTTTCACTGATCTGTGCGTGAATATTGGTCTTTAAATTTACATTAGTAGAACAAAAGTGACGTGTATTAATCTGCTTAAAAGGGACGTAGCTTGTCCTGGACCTTGGCTCTGTACCACTTCAACTGTAATTATTCTTGGTATGACTTTCAGTACTGACGGTTCTTTCAGCTACCATGTTTTTAACCTTGTGAAAAAGGACGACTATGCTTTGCGATCGCTGACTACATTCCGACGACAAGGTTGCATAGTGAATCAGTCACGAATAGCGTATATCTATTATATATGTCCCATGCTAGAATACGCATGTCCTGTTTGGGGACCACAGGTGCGCAACATTGACTCCTTAAGTGATGATCATGAGACTGTTCAAAAACAGGCGACCAAGATCAAACCGGGCTTCAAATATGACACGTATGCTACTGCAACGTTGAGAGAACGGAGATTCTATCTCATGTGCAAATTTGGAAAAGGGCGACAAAGACCATACCGGGCTTCAAATATAACACATTTGCAAATGCAACGTTGAAAAATGCCAACGCTGAGAGAACGGAGATTCTATCTCATGTGCAAATTTGGAAAAGGGCGACAAAGACCATACCGGGCTTCAAATATAACACATTTGCAAATGCAACGTTGAAAAATGCCAACGCTGAGAGAACGGAGATTCTACCTTATGTGCAAATTTGGACATTCACTCCTCGCTTATGAAAAATACAGTAAGTTGTTGCTTTCTCTTATTGCCCTCAAAGCCAATGCTCTAGACACGAACAACTTCCAGCCAATAAGATACATAATTAATCGCTTCAGCAATTTTATACAAGTGTCATTAATTTTTCTTAGTTTTTTTTTTCCAGTGTTGTAAGAGATAGCGTGATTTAGTTGAGGCTTTTGCCAATCCTGGGAAAGCTGTTTTAGAAAATTGAACCTTGAATCTTAACATCATCTTTGTTGCTTAAAACAGACATTAGATATGACAATTCCATTTCAAATGAGCTCTTAAACACCTTTCTATAGTGTTTCAGGTAGTTCAATTGGATCAACTCAAAAATTCTAAACTTGAAAAGAGTCAGAAGGCTCACCCGAGGTTGTTTCTGAGCGTGTATATGGGTCTCTGCAATTAAAAATTATATATTGAAAAAATTGACTTTGTATATACGAATGTGGAATGGCAATCGAAGTAGCCTGCTGATTCAAAATTATGAATTTTCTTTGCCAGATTATTTTTTTTTATTAGGGAAAGAGGATTCAATTTTGGTATAATTAGACCGAAGTAGGCGGACAGATTGAGGAAAAGCTAGAACATTTAATCCTTTTTATCAGGGACTAACTCCAAGTACAGATCCAGAGCCATAATTTGGGAGGGTTGGCTGTGCCAAAAGGAGAAAGTGTAGCATAACCCCTCTGCAATTATTTAACATAAGTTAATTAAGGCCGGGTTTGCCATCGACTGGCGTAACGTAACGCAACGGAAGATCACCTGGTTCACTTTGCCGCTTGCACAAGGCCTTGGAAAAGGACACGGTTGCCACTAAACGTGTATATCCGTTGGCCAAAAAGAGGTGACCCCAGTCAAAAGGAAGGTTACATACTCGTTGCCTGTTGGATTTGGTGAGTTGTAATATTTTCGATTGCTCTTTGATGCCATCACGGTGTTGTAAGTTTGCAATATAAGATGAATGGATAATCTAAGCGTCTGGGCACCAACGTAAAAGACCTATAAAAATACGGGAAAAAAATATAGAAAAAATTTCTCTCAAAATACAATGTTTGAGAACGCATCCATTGTTTAAATGACAATGCTTGAGAATGAGGTTATTATTTCTAATGTTGTTATCGGTAATTTCGGCAAAGATACTCAAAATCAAAGAAAAATGGCAAGGATAAGAAAAAGCCTTGTCAGTTGGCTGGGGAAAAAGACAAGCTTTGCTGGGGCTGCAAAACTTATCCCAATCAAGATGAAAAGCCGACGTGGCAAAAAATTGGCAGAAGATGAACGATGTGTTTTGATGTAGTGGACAACAAACTCTCGAGCCAGTTTGATGTTTTGTCAAAACTTTTTATCTGAAAGATAAGAAGAGCCATCTATGCTATATCCAAGGTGATTTTGGCTGAGTTTGATTCTTTGCTGTTAATGGGATAAAGCTTCTGCATTACTTCGAGGTTTTTTTCATATTGATTTCTACACTCTATAGATAGATTTTTAGCTAAGGAGACCTTCTTTTAATCCTAGTTTATCCGGATGTTTTTTTCAGCGCCATCTTTTTTCTCATATTAACTAGCTCGCCATCTACATTGCCAATTTTATACAGCACCATCTTTGTGGCTCTTCATATAGCACCGGTCTATAGTTGCCAAGTATTTGTTTCCGAAAAATCCGCAGATTAAGTACACTGAGTCGTTTATCTTCTACATTTGGAGAAACCTGTTCAGAAGAGAGTGATAACGAACAAGAAGGGCCGTATTGGTACCGGCTGGATATCCATCCTTAAACTGCTAGGGATAGGCGATTCGGGTATCTGCACTTCTCACAGGTCTAAAGTCAACCCCCAAGGCAATTAAATTAAAATTTAAAGACTAATCAAGACTTTACTCTGGATCTTGGACAAACAAGTGGAGGAGACCACCTGCCAGCATTGATTGTTTTGGCCTCCAGAATGAGTCCGACTACAAATCAGAAGGCAGGAGTATCTACTTATTTCTGCCCAGTTTGCAAGAAGAGAGTGGGGACACATTCAATGCAGTGTTGTGATTACAATGAGTACGTTCACACAAAGTGCAGTGACATTACTATCAACCAGAGACTAGCTGGTATTAAGAAAGGATCCACTTGGTACTGTTCTCCGTGTCGGCAACTGAAACACACTATATCACGAAATTATGCAGTGACGCCAACAAGTGCGCTAACATTGACCTATCTGACACCTGAAGTGACTAAGAAGATTAGGAAGCCTCAATCCCAGTATTTTCCAAATGGACACAGATTCCCAATCCATAGCTCTACACCCGCCTCCAGCGACGCTACCGATGCCGAAACGACAGTTCGTCCCGCAAACATCCAGGAATCCATCGACGAGCAACGGCAAGTACCGCAATCTAACGAACGCAATGAAAATGCAGCGACACAACTTAGCAGTCATGCACGAGCTTGTGACTCAACGCTATCTAGCATTCAGAAAGCGAATGACATTGATATCGGAATTAATCCGATAGGCACCCCTGTGGTTAGTCTAAAAACGGCTGAAGCTTGTGGATCTGCAAACGTGCGACTTGAAAACTTCTCTCTGGACTGGGGCTTCACTGGTACCACCCCTTCTGGTGGAGCGATTCGCCCCAGTGAGTTCCTACTTGACTTTTCACGACTGACATCAAGATTTGAAGGGCAGGAGTCGATTATTAACGAACAACAGAAAGCTATCACCTACCTAACTTCAGTTCTGGCCGAGTCTAATTTACTCATGCGTGACATTTTGCACCGAGATGAGCTCAGGCCAAAGGCAAGTTTTTGCGACAGTTTTACACAGACGGACCCCGTTAACACCGAGGAACCTCGTTTCTCAGGCTTTTCGAAAACATCCATCGCAAGCCAGACGGATACTTCATTTTGGCAGTTGTCTAAAAACCCTGAAGTCGACTCATTGACTCACCCCGACCCATTTGACACGCAAATTGTTGTCTGGTCTCAAGAGAAAGCTGTTGAGTCTTGCTTAAGTTATTTTGGACTGAAGATCGAAGATGAACCTACTTCTGCAAATGCAGGCGCAAATCTTGCTAATGGAGCAGAGAAATGTATAACTATAACTTCCTGTAGCCTAGTTACCCCACCTCCTGATAACAGGATGCCTGGCGCTGCTTGTACAAATGATCCAAGTCCCAATTTATGTATTCGACGCCTACGGAACATGTCCACAAGCTGGTCTATTTTTGAAGAAATATCAAAAACACCATATATATTTGAAATGTCCCGGTTGCGAGTCCAAAGTGGCAATTAGAGAAGATATTTCCAAGAACGGAAGAATAGAGATATAATTTTCTTTTGCTCTGATATTCTAAAAAAAAAACAAAAAAACCCACAATTGAACCAAGGAGAACTTGATTTTTTGTCTTAACTAATTAATTGTTTCAATTGTTTATGAATATTTTGGGATTTGGTCCTAGTATCGAAGATGTAACACAGCTGCCCTGATAATTTCCTCAAGCTACAAAAGCCTAGTTATTGGTTTGGCTCGGTTAATTAGAGTTTTCGTTCTTTTTTATTGGTATACGTGGCACAAGGACAAATGGAGTGGCTGCATTCGCCGCAAAATCAACTGTATTTTATAACGACTACAAATGGATGATTGTTTGCCTCGGAAATATTGCTTCATGTTGTTGAATGCATATCATTGGAAGAAAAATCATTCGAGTTTGTTAGAAAGGGGGTCTTTTGGTTTATATTTTCTCTGCAAGTTTATTTCTCTAAATTATAATCCTCTGTTTGTAATCCTTTTGTTGGTCTGATTTAGTGCTTAATTTCAGCTCATTCAATGCTCTCGTCAGAGTAAGACACATTTCAGACCTCTGTCTGTAAATTAGTGTGAAAATATTATCGTAAGGATAGTTGGATATATTTCAAGTTTTTTAGTTCATAATTGGACGTATAAGTAGTTCTTCCACTCCTCCCGATTTGTCGGGAGATCTCCTGACTTTTTGGAAAATCTCCCTACTGGAATTTTCCCCTGATTGTCTGGGAAAATGCAATATATGTCTTTGTTGCCCGTAAAAGGGGGATTTCAAAGCCGCTGGCCGCGTTTGATTCGTGGAAGTCCACTGGGGACCTTAATTAATGACTTAGTCGGCAGCTTGTACAGTAAAAGGAAAAACCCTAGACAAGAATGAATGAGTAGTATATTAGACACCTCAGAGCATGGCTCTAGCTAAAAACCAGAATTATCAATACTAGCTTTAAGCAAATTCTCAATGCCGTAAAAGAAAATGGTTATAAGCTAGGTAATATCAACCATCAATGAGGAAGTCTTACGGTAAGGTTTGGTAATCTGGAAAAAGACCATTCGCTACTTAAAAATAACATGGATAATACTGAACTGAAAATTGGAAAGATCCAAAATGATACGTTTTGCCTCAAAGTGCAAATAAAAACATGTACTGATGAAATAATGAAGCTAAGAAGAAAAAATGAAGATTGCAGAGGTCGGACTGTGAGAATGGAAGCTGTTAAATTGAAAAATAATGCTATCATACGGAATGCTGTGTGCGAGGACAATGATAGCGCTGAAGTTTTATTCACAGAGATACTTCGCCGTGGATTAGAAATGACAGATTTAAATTTCACGAGCACACAATACGATAGAAAATGTAAATTTTTTAAGGTGGCACTGAATAATAAAGATTATTAATTAGCTATGACAAAAATGCTAGTAAGCTTAAGGGTAAGACATTCCATGGAAACAATTCGAACTTGTTTATTAGTTAGGATGTGTCCAGCCGAAATTCGTTAAATATATAAGCTGTTATTGGTGAAATGTGATAAATAGAAGAAAAGTTCACGGATATTATGCATGGATATCCAAGGGCATTCAAGTATATTTGTTAATGAAAAGACCTGAAGGGTCGACTACAAAATACTCATTTAGTGATTATATACCAGAAATCGACGACTTTTTGAGAGTCCGAGGAGAAGCACATCAAAGTTTACAAGTGGAGGATTCTGTGGCATGAAATTATTACGCATGATAGCTGGAGTGCTCTGTTGTTATTATTCAAGTCACATAATTATGTAATGTTTAATCTTGCTTTACTTGGCCTATTTGTTTGTATTTATTTATTGTTTATATGCCTTCTTCTAAATTCTTGATTATTTTTCTTTATTTACTTATTTTTTTGTTGTTGACCCGCACGGAGTTCTTTCCGATTAGCAGTATTGAAAGATATAGACATAGAATAAAGACATTTTTCTTTTCTTTTCCAAGTTGTTCCTATTTGTGTTACCTTTGTTCTCTTTTGCTTGTTTGCTGGGCTGGTAGGGCGTGGTATGGTGGCCTTTGACGTGGTGGTAGTATTTGATAATGGATAGAGGAAATGGTGGAATTCCATCATCAAGGTTAAATGAAGTTGAGCGAGATTCTCTTTTGTTTCTTTCCGTTTTCCAAAATATTTTAGCTCATGATAATGAAGATAATTGCATTATATTAGATATTCAAAAAAATCAATATTTTTTTTGAACGATTTGGCAAAGAATAATGTTTATACAAGAAATATATATATATATATATATATATATATATATATATATATATATATATATATATATATATATATATATATATATATATATATATATATATATATATATATATATATATAGTTTGGAATTGTTGGGGCTGAGATCCGATTGAAGTATTTTTTTTATCGGTATCTTGACGGATATTTTAGGCCTATGTGAAATATTTTTAGATGAGTTTTCAATTGAAAGTATTCATGTTAATGATTATCAATTATCTTGTCGGTCAAAGTAGACAAAAGCAAGGTGGTCTTGGTGATTTAGTTAAAAATTGCATACCAGCTCGTGTAAGGCTAGATATTTTGCCAATGTATATTGAAATGAGAGAAGAGAGAGAGAAGAGACATTTATTATTAAATGCAAGACAATACAAAATACAATTCAATATTGAATAACAATACACTTATTCCCCCTCGAAAGGCTGCATGGCCAGGGATAGAAGGGGATAAAAAAATACAAGTAAAAACTACAATATATGCGATATATATATAAGGGGAATACAGTAAAAGCAACAACTACAAAAAAAACATAGAAAGCATGCCTGAAACCTGGGAGTCAAGCGCAGAGAAGACAACCACACACCATGAACAGAACACAGGGGACATTAACTCCTCAGAGGAGAACAAAAAATGCTATTCTATTTTATTCTTTATTCAATAATCCTTAAGACACATTTTAAAAGTCCCAAAGGAGCTATGTGAATCTCGTGATGTTGAGTGCTTTTTTTTCCCAAATAATCAGAAACTGCTAATCGCAGTTATTTATCGTACTCCATCAGCTTGTAAGGTAGAATTTATAAATAGTTTTGGAACTTTATTGGATAAATCAGCTAGTCTTAATACTCGTTATCTAGCTATGGGAAATTTTAATATTTATTTAATGAGTTTTCTATCTTCTAACCAGAGCAGAATGAATAGAAACACTTATTAGCTCATGGATTAAACCCTGTACGTTTTATGTCATCCAGCATAACTGATAGGCCATTTTCACTAATTGATAATATTTTTTCACCTTACAGCGCCGTTAATACATATGCTATTCCTGATGATTAGTCTGATCACTGCGTAATTATGGTTGATTTTCTACTTCATTTGCTAAAAAAGTAAATAAAAAGTAAAAGTAAATAAAAATAAAAAGTAAAAAAAGTAATAAAACAAAAAAGTCAAATGAAGTGTCAAGACTTAACGAATAAAAATTTGTTAAATTTTCGATTTATAGATGAATTTAGTGTAAGATGGGATTTTTCTCTTACTAAGTTTTTTCTTAATGAAAATATGATTGCACCTTCCGCGGATATTTGTGCTAGCCGCACTTAAGAGGCCAAAGATCCACACATGGCCCTGGAGCCTCACTTTGTCGACCACTGGGCTAACCTAGCCTACTAGCATGCAAGAAAAAGGCTGAATCCTTAAAAAATGATGCGAGTTTGCATGAAATACCCATATGACGTTGATTCAACAGAAGGGCTCGGTGACGTTGATTGAAGTCCAGTAATTAATGAAAAGAATCGAAATCTATCCTTAGATAAGTTTTATGACTGATTAGACTATGACTGATTTTATTGACTGATTATTTTGATTACTGATTAGACTACGACTGAAAAGATTGATCAGTTTTGCCTGTATAGAATTCTAATGGGAATAAGACATGCTCCAAGAAAACCTTGGTAAATGAGTCCCTCTTGAGGCTGATTAATGAATAAAACTGTTTATATAAAATTAAAATGAGGAATCCACAGAAATAAATATAATGCGTTTTAAAAATTATAAAAACCTCTTGGAAATGACTCTTAGAGAAAGTGAAATAGCTTATTATAAAGATTCATTTCAAAATTCTGACTCTCCCCGGGAAATTTGGAGTTTGATCAAGGATAAAATTGGACAAAATATACGATTGTCACATCCCTAGGTATTATATGAAATAATTAGTGAAGAAGTTAGATGACCGCAAGCAGTTGCTAATATGTTTAGGGATTATTTTGTTGGTGGTAGACAATCTATCGTTTCTGCAGAAAGAGATTTTTCTTCTCGCAGGAAACATACACTTTATTTATAAATTTATAAATCTTTATTTATGATATCCTCTCAACCCAGACAAGGACAACGTGCTTTCCATGTAGCCCCAGTTGGTTGGCCAAAAAGGAAAATCTTCGGCAATCTGTCATCCTTCATCCGCAGAACGTGGCCTAGCCATCTCAACCTTTCTTTCATTATAGCCCTAGAAAGTGGGATTGAACCACATTTTTCGTACAACCTACTGTTTGAAATACGGTCAGTCAGGTGGGTACCCAGAACGATCCGTAGGCAATTTCTCTGGAAAAAATCTAGTAAATTTTCGTCCGCTTTTCGGAGCGCCCATGCTTCAGAGCCATATTTGACCACTGTCATCACTCTTGCTTCCAATATTCTAATCTTGGTTTGCAGACTTATCTTCCTATTCTTCCAAACCGTTTTTTAACTGTGAAAAACACTCTGAGCCTTAGCTATTCTACTTTTAACATCTTCACATTACCCACCGTCTTTACTAATAATACTACCAAGGTAAGTGAAGCTGCCCACCTGATCAATCTTTTCGTTACCCAACGTCACCTTTTTATCTTCACTTATCCCTAGCTTTAGTGACTTAGTATTCTTAACATTAATTTTCAGAACTATTCTAGCACCCTGAACTCGCAAAACCTCTAAAAATTCATTCATTTTGCTCATACTTTCATCTAATATGCTTAAATCATCAACAGAATCTAAATCCAGTAGAGTTTTTCCTCACCATTTGATTCCGTGGTCTCCAATTGCCTTTCCTGTGCTCCTTAAGACGAAGTCCATCCAAATGATCCATATAAAGGGGGATAGAACACAACCCTGCTTAACTCCTGATTTAATACAAAACCAGTTGCTAACCTCATTTCATACCTTAACCGCAGCAGTATTATTCTCGTACGTAGTACAAATCACCGTAATGTATTTGTCTGGTATACCATATATGAATAAGACCTTTGCTAAAGCTCTTCTATCAATAGAATCGAACACTTGTTTATAATCTATAAAACTGAGGACCAAAGGTGTTTGACAACGAAGGGACTTCTCAATTATTAACCTAATAGTGAAAACTTTGTCGAAACATCCTCTTCCTTTTCTATAACCGCAATGTTCTTCTCTTAAAACTTTGTTTACATTATCTCTCAGTCTAAAAAGTATCGCATTACTAAGTAATTTGCTACCTACAGAGACCAGACTAATGTCTCGATAATTAAGGTAGGAGCATATTTCTGACCCCAGTTAGTTTTGCAGAATTCCATAAGGCTATTAAAAATATAAAAAGTGGTAATTCAGTGGGATATGATGGGCTATCAACAAAGCTGTTAAAAAATATCGCTTGAGTGATTTATGAACAACTTATTCATATTTTTAATTTATGTGTCAGTTCAGGTATGTTTCCCTGTGGATGAAAAATTGCCCAGGTAATACCGTAACATAAAAAAGGCGATAAATCTGATGTAAATAATTATCTTCCCATTGCAATTTTATCGCCTTTATCTAAAGTGTTTGAAAAAATTTTAAAGAAAGGATTTCTGATTATTTTGATAAGATAATTTTTTTTTATACCAAATACCACTTTGGAGTTAGGGCAAGCCATTCGACACAACACGCAATTGCAGCTCTTTTGTTAGAAATAAATGATTGTTTAGATGATGATTTCTATGTGGCTATTGTTTTCTACTATGTTAAGAAAGCATTTGACGCATTAAACTGTGAAATTCTTTTTGACAAAATGGAAAATGCAGGCATAAGAGGGATTGGACTAAACTTGGTAAGATCATACCTGTGGGGACGTGTAATTGCGGTAGATGCTGATGGAAAACTGTCCGATTAAAAAGAAACAACTTAATAATATTGGTGTCCCTCAAGGTTCAGTATTATGGAATTGCTCTTATTTCTCATTTATATTAAAGATCTTCCGCAAAGTTTGCGGGGGAATATTAGTCTTGTTATTCTACTTGCAGATGACATAGCTCTATCTGTTAAAGCGAGGGATTCATCTACATTAATTGATTACAACTGTTACTTCAGTTAATCGATGGTTTGTTTCCTATAATTTAGTAGGTACTAAATTAGTACCAAATTTGACTAAAACTGAATTTATGGTTTTTGATCGTTCAAAACGCGTCACTCTATTGATTTCTTGTCAGGAGCTTAAATTGGTGAGAGTAAAATTTGTAGGATTCAGTCATACGTTATTTTAGCGTTTCTCTTGGTCCATTGCTGTCTTTTCGTAATCACATTGAGCATTTAAGGGTTAAACTTGCTCAAAATATTGGGTCGATCTACCATGTGAAAAATATTTTTCCATTCCATGCTAAAAATAATTTACCTCTTTAATTGTTTCCTATTTGAATTTCTGCTCAGTTGTTTATCTTTTGCACCTTTTGCCCTCGGATTTTGATGAAATTGCGCCACTGCTACTATGAGCACTATCACTGCATTTTCGTTGTATGTTGATTTAATTATGAATAAATATTCTCGTATCATTTTCTGCAGTTCTGTTGCACTGAGAAAAGTAGATGGTCTCTGTTCTCCCCTTCCAAAGCAAAGCGGAAAGCAGTAGAAAAAGAAGCAGAAACGGTACCAATCCCTACTTTGTATTTACTTATCACTGCATCATTTTCATCACTTATCATTTTCAGAGGCGGTTATCTGATGACTTTCAGTCGCAAAAAAGCCGATAAAGCAGAATCGTCCGTTTTCAGTTTCGTTGAACGTGCTGGGTCTAATAGCAGTGCGCAATCTGTTGTTGGCTCTGGCGTGCCTGGCGTTCTTTATGGCCTCAATTTAGCACATCAGCGCTTTGGTAAACTTAGTTGGAAGCAGCTCCTGAGTCCTGTTGTGAAACTTGCAAGGTATTTTTTCCTAAATAGGGATGCAATATTTTATTATCTTTCATACTTATATTTTCGGGCTTGGCTTAGATTAAATTAAAAAAGAAAGGTTTGACTTACTGTCCAAAATCATTAAGAACAAATGCTGAAACACAGCGGCCATGCAATTGGAATAATATGAAGGGTTATTTAAGAAAAAAATTAACGTAACAGGTTAGAAGTCGATGGGCCGAACGCACCCTCGTATATGGAATAGTTTTCTCTTCTTTTATGTGTAGAAAATGGAGAAAAAAACCATACACTATGAAAAGAAAAGGAGACCTGCATCTTGAATTTGTTCATTCCGTATCTTATTGAAAAATTGTTCCCGTTTTCTGTTTTTTTTTTCATTTTGTCTTAAGTGTAAATGCAAAGGTAATGTGTCTAAGCAAATACTTGCGAATAAAAACCTGAAGAGGTTCTTTCAGCAGAGATTACCAAGCCTCGACTTTCCACACATTTAAAAGCATAAATATAGCAAATTTGGTGGCCCACATTCAAGATGTCACATTTTGAAGTCGTTATAGTGAGCTTAAGTCTAAGTTTAGCCGTTTCATTTTTCATTTTCTTCATCATTTTCTTCGCACATATTACCTGAAGTCCTGATAATAAGATGAGCAAACATTTTAGCTAATTGCCTTCGCTGATTTTGTTCTGTAATTCAGCTTTGCGACTTTGTACAAACTCACGAGCTAGAATTTATTGATTGTTAGAGGTAGGACATCAGTAGTGATGTCTCCCTGCTTTTAAAGGGACCCATAGCCGCTACCCTTTTCTTCCTTAATGATTAAAGATCAGGAAGAAGTTTAACGGTGGTCCCCTCAAGACGCATGTGTTCTTGATTTTCTTCAAGACATAGGTGCTTGTTACGTAATAGGGAATGTCTTCTAAGAGATGTAGGTGTTTGATACATAATAGAGAGTTTTTTTGATTATTTAAAAAACCCGCAAGGGCCAGGATATAATCCCCAAGGCCCCGCCTAATCAGGATAAAAACGTACGCCTGACGTAATAGTTTGTTTTGTCGTTAAAAACAGACGAGGGCCAACCTTAAAGCTGATGGACCCGTAGTGATCAATTTCACCGGGCCCCTAGCAACCCTTTCACCGGGGTGAGGGGGGTGTCCTTGTAACCAATTCAACCGTAGCCCTTTTATCCAATTCTAACGGGGATATTGCAGTCAATTCTACGGGGGGCCCTAGCAGTCAATTCCAACGAGGGGCCCTAGCAACCAATGCTAACGGGGCCCCTATCAGCCAATTCCAACGGAAAATGTTTTTTAAGACATGACGCGACATCTAACCTAACTTAACATAACCTATCATGTGTAGGTGAGGTTAGGTTAACCTACCTACTATCATGTAAGAAAAAGGCTGAATCCTTGAAAAACGATCCGAATTTGCATGAAATACCCATGTGAATCATATTGTTCTTTTTGGCTGTTAAAAATAGTCGATTGCTGGTACCCAGGGTAAGACACGTTGGTTGCAGGTACCTGGGGTAGTTATAGGTTGGTTGCAGGTACCCATGCTGTGGGAGGGGGTACTTTTATTGATCAATGACTATTTTCTTTTGTTTTGGGTAAACTTGGATCATTCTATAAGAAAATATCTCTAAACATTCTCTGTGAAGGACTATTTTCTTATGTTTTAAGCAAGTTTATATCATTCTCAAAGGAATCATATCAAAACATTCTTTATGAAAAACCATTTTCTTATGTTTTGAACAAGTTTATATCTTTTTCTAATAAAACATCTCTAAAACTTCTCTAAGAAGGACAATTTTCCTATGTTTTGAACGAGTTTCTATAATTATCTAAGAAAACTTCTTTAAAAATTCTCTAAGAAAGACCAGTTTTCTATGTTTTGAACAAGTTTATATCATTCTGTAAGAAAACATATCTAAACATTGTCTAAGAAGTACTGGAGTATTTTTCTATGTTTGTGAACAAGTTTATGTCATTTTTGAAGAAATCATCTCAAAAATTCTCTAAGGGCTTTTTTCTTATGTTTAAACAAGTTTATATCAAAAAGGTTTTCTAAGAAGGACTATTTTTCTGTGTTTTGAACAAGTTTATATCATCCTCTTGGAAAACATCTCTAAAAATTCTCGAAGAAGGACTATTTTGCTATGTGTTTTAAAAATTTATATTATTCCCTAAAAAACATCTCTAAAAATTCTATAAGAAGGACCGTATAGCCCTAAAAACATCTCTATTTTTTTTTTATCCGTATTCCCTAAAATAAATCTCTAAAAATTCTCTAAGAAGGACCGTATAGGTTGGTTGCCGGTACCCATGCTGTGGGAGGTGGTACTTTTATTGATCAATGACTATTTTCTTTTGTTTTGGGTAAGCTTGGATCATTCTATAAGAAAATATCTCTAAACATTCTCTGTGAAGGACTAACTTCCTATGGTTTAAGCAAGTTTATATCATTCTCAAGGGAAACATATCAAAAAATTATTTATGAAAAACCATTTTCTTATGTTTTGAACAAGTTTATATCTTTTTCTAACAAAACATCTCTAAAACTTCTCTAAGAAGGATTATTTTCCTATGTTTTGAACGAGTTCCTATAATTATCTAAGAAAACTTCTTTAAAAATTCTCAAAGAAAGACTATTTTTCTATGTTTTGAACAAGTTTATATCATTCTGTAAGAAAACATATCTAAACATTCTCTAAGGAGTACTGGAGTATTTTTCTATGTTTGTGAACAAGTTTATGTCATTTTCCAAGAAAACATCTCAAAAATCCTCTAAGGGCTTTTTTCCTATGTTTTAAACAAGTTTATATCAAAAAGGTTTTCTAAGAAGAACTATTTTTCTGTGTTTTGAACAAGTTTATATCATCTTCTTGGAAAACATCTCTAAAAATTCTCGAAGAAGGACTATTTTGCTATGTGTTTTAAAAATTTATATTATTCCCTAAAAAAACATATCTAAAAATTCTATAAGAAGGACCGTTTTCCTGTGTTTTGAACAAGTTTATATTATTCTCTAAGAAATTATCTCTAAAATTCTCTATGAAAGACCATTTTCCTATGTTTTGAACAAGTTTGTATCATTCTCTAAGGAAACATCCCTAATAATTCTCTAAGAACGACTTTTTTCTTATTTTCGAACAAGTTTGTATGATTCTCTAAGAAAATATCTCTAGAAATTCTCTAAGAAGGACTATTTTCCTATTTTTTAAACAAGTTTATATAATTCTCTAAAAAAGTATCTCTGAAATTTCTCTAAGAAAGACTATTTTCCTATGTTTTGAACAATTTTATATCATTCTCTAAGAAAATATCTCTAAAAATTTCCTAAGAAGGTCTATTTTCCTATGTTTTACAAGTTTATATATTTCTGTAAGAAAAAATCTCTAAGACTTCTCTAAAAGGACTATTTCGCTATATTTTGAACAAGTTTACATCATTCTCTAAGAAAACCCTTAGAAAAATTCTCTAAGAAGGACTGTTTTCTTATGTTTTGAACAAATTTATATAATACTCTAAGAAAACATCTCTAAAAATTCTCTAAGAAAGGGTTTTATTGTCGTTGATCAACCATAGATTACCATGGAACAGCCGAATACAAAATCCTAGAATCAGTGAAAGGTTAAGAATCTCATAGGAATGATAATATGTATCACTGGGATGCCACGGGGCTGGCACATATTGCCACGGTGGCATGAATTGCCATGATGTATCACGAGGGGTGGCATGAGAAAACACGAACCAATCGATTTAAAGGATAATTTTTATGAAGAAAATATCTGAAAAATGCCTTAGGAATGATAATGTGTCCTAGGGCTGCCGTCGGCCAGCCATATATTGCCACGGTGGCGTGAATTACCATGGAACATCGCCGTCTAACAATGAAATGGCAAGTTTCCGCTATTCAAATAAAAACAATGGTCATTTTTAGTTTATAAAGTTGTTTTTGTGTACAAAAGGATGAAAAACCCTTAGGTGTCATAATGTGCACCTGAGGGTGTCATCGGGCTGGTACACTGTCCCACGCTGGCCTCAACTACCAGGAGTCATCAGAAGAAACGCTATTGAGATTTTTCATTAAGTTTAAACGATTGATTCTAGTGTGAGCGGATATTTTTGCAGGGAAATGCCCGAAAAATGCCATATGTGTGATAATGCAAACAATGTCTGGAGTGATATGTGTAGAAATGAGGAAGGAATCTTTGAATATCTTTTTATTGAGATTGAGTTAGGGTGTAAGGACTTAGCCCTGGGTTTGGTTTACAGGTCTCCTAGTGAATCTGTTCCTTCGTTTATGAAAATTCAGGAAGAGGTTATGGCCTTAGTCCAAAAGAATCCTTGTGAACTAATCCTTATGGGGGATTTCAACCTCAACCTGCTGGATCAAAATTCTGCTTTGGCTGCAGATTTTTTATTGAGGATGCTCAGTTTGGAACCCTACATTCAGTTTATATACCAACCCGAGCTATTGAGACCCTTGCGTTTAACATTGATAATATTTTTTGTCACTAGATGTCTTAGACAATTTGTTTCTGGCTAGTGATATTTCTCATCATTTCCCCCCTATTTATTTATATAAGATCGCTGATCACTGTCAGCGTAAAGCATCGCCATCTGATCTCCTATTTTTCCGTTTTTATGATACTGAGCTGAGTCTACTGAATTCTTGTCTGACCAATCAGCCTTGGGATAGTTTGGTTTCTGAATCAGATTTTAACCGCCATTTTGATTTCTTTTATGATTTAGTGAAAGACGGTTCCCTAGAAGTTTGCCATCAGAATCCAACACCTCATACTTTTAAAAAGATAATACCGCTGGATCCATACAAGCTGCAAAAGGAAATATTATATGTGGAGGCTGTAAAAGACTTCATTATCTGCAGTTCATCATCAACGGTTCAAGGCCTATAGGAGTATATTTAATTTTATGTGTCGGAAGGCTAAGTCTCAGTATTATCGTACGAAATTTTTTGGGTCTGGAAAGGATGTTAGGAAGACATGGTAAATTGTTAATTCGGTTCTTCGACCTACTCCCCCTCTGCCTTCAGCTCCAAAGTTGATTGTCGATGGTAAAACTGTTCAAGGAGAAGAAGATCTTCAGCTTTTGTTTTTGCTAATATAGGAAAGACGACTGCTTCCTTGCGAGCTCTACAACTCCTTTTTGCGATTCCAGGGCCTATTTTGTACCCTGAGTTTTAAAGTAAATGGTCTTGAACCTTTATTCTGAGTTTGAGGTAGCTCGTATCATGAATACTCTTAAAGGATCATCGTCTTCAGGGCCAGACAGAATTCCTACAAGGGTTATCTATGCCATTCTGCCAGCTATTCTGTCCCATTGTCTAAGCTTGTCAATCTGTCTTTCGAGGTAGGAATTTTGCCTGAGTCTCTAAAACAAACTAAGGCTATAGTACTTCGTAAAAGTAATTCTTGGAATGATCCTGCTAATCATAGGCGAATTTTTCTCCTATCTGTTTTCAACAAAATTTTCGAGAAGGCAATGCTGTACAAGCTTCTTAATTTTCTGGATGGAAAAGAATTTTTGCATGATTTCCAGTTCGGATTATGATCAAATCACTCTGCAGAGCATAATTGCGCAGCTTTCTTAAATTTCTTCCGTTTGGCATAGGATTCTGGTCTTATCCGGCAGCTTTATTTTGGACATTCATAAAGCTTTTGATTCTTTGACCTATTGGATTCTTCTTTGGAAACTATCGTGTATTAGTATAAGATCAAATGCTTTCTCTTGGTTTGAATCACATCTCTCCGGTAGACTTATTTTAATTGATCTGCTTTTCCGGAACCCTTCTGAATTAGATTATGGCATCCCTCCAGGGTCCTGTTCTTGGCCCCGTTTTATTTCTGATGTACGTTAACGACCTTATTTCGCAGTCAGGAACACCAGGCCTCTAGGATGACGCAAGCTGTGTCATCCGGATGTTCTTTCGTGTTCCTATGCTACTTCTATTAAAGATTGTCCTGTTTCTTTAGCTGATGACACCACTCTTGGGACCCTTGGGAAGATGGAATGTGATATCAGGTCTAATTTTGTGGCAATATACGAGAGAGTAATTTCATGGTTGGAGGCGAATTACTTGGCCTTAATTGTTGCCAAGCCACCTTTTCTTATTTTTATCTCGAATTGGTATAGCTTTCTCTCAGCTTATACACCTTCAGATATCACAAAGCTCCTTGTGCAAACAGGATAATGTGTAACTTTCGTTTAGACACCATGATTAGGGTTAAGGTCTCATAGAGTTTGGGTGTCATTCAAAAACTCACACACACACATTTCTCGGATCTATTCTGAAGCTTCTTTTTTCTGCCTTTCCAGTCATATGTTTCGTATCGCCCCTTTGTATGGATGTTAACTTTTCCTTCTACACTGCACTCACTTTCTGTCATGCATAATAAAGCACGGCATCTGGTTATGGATACCAACCGTTTCTCACCAAAACCACTCTTAAACCTACATTTTTAAACCTCTATTTACATTTTTATGTAAACCTCTTATTGCATTTAACCTCTTAAACCTCTATTTATATTTCTTCTTGTACTTCTTTTTCTATCAGCTTCATGGCAATTTTCCAAAATCTTTTCAAAAAACCCCTGAATTTATTTCTGATTCAGCTCCACATAACATGGTAAAGGTAAAGGATACGGTATTAGACTTTACAGTCCGTACTGGCGTTGCTGATCTCCGTTTCTTGGCCCTTCAGCCAGGAAGTGCAATGGGAGGTTGGGGGCCAGCCATCCTGTGCTTTCGCACACCCTTCCTGTTTACCTTCCCCAGATTTCTCTAGGTACCCATTTAGAGCTGGGTCGACTCTGGCTAAGCTTACAGAGTCACGCCACTGCCCCCGTCCCAAACTGAAGAATTGGGTACACTGGGATTCGAACCCGCGTCCTCTCAGACAAGGGATTCCGAATCCAGCGCACCAACCCACTCGGTAAAGGAGCTCAGTTACCATTACCCAGTTGGGTGACAAGTAAAAGGGTGATCCACAAGAGGCATAGCACTGGGCCTTGTCTTACTTGATGAGATCACTTGCACTCCTTGTACTATTGATTCCCTTAACCAATAGCCCACAACAAAGAGGCAAATGAGACCAGTAAGCGAGACCAAATACCTCTCACCAAATCCTCTCAACATAAACAGTTGACACAAAACTTGACGAGATCGCTTGCATTCTCTATAGGCTCTCATAATACCTGCATTCTTTCTACTCCTACTTTACGGTCAGATTTCAATTCCCTTATTGCTTGTCAACAGGTCTGAAATTCCCTACCTTCATTAGATCAGAGATGCCACTCTTTTGGGACTTATAAAAGGATTCTTAAGGACCATTTAATTAAGAATCAATCAGATTAATCAGCATTTTTTTTTGTTCCTTCTCATCTGTGTAGTTGATGTTCCCTGAGTATCTGTATCTACACTACACATAGTGTAGTTCTGTTTTGTTATTTTGTTAAAATTTCATTAAGTAAATACTCTTAGAAAAAATATGTAAATCAATTATAATCAACTTATTTGACCTCAAATAAGTAAAATGCCTCATATTAAATAAGCAATGTTCTAAAAAAATATCGTTACAAGTTGTATCGTGATTTGGTGTGGTATATGATTCAAAAGTTTTGAAGCACAAGGTTTTTGCTGCATGGAATTGGCAGATTTATGTTTATTTAACATACAATTTTTAGAGTCCCAAGTTTTTCTTAAAGGGCAAATCAATAGTCGTACAGGTGATTTTGATATAAATAAACTATTCAGAGTTTTTTTAAGTAAGGATAATGACTGTAATATTATAATGACGATTGTAAATATTATTGGTTTTGCTCATTTAAAAATCAATTATTTATAATCTAATTAAGCAGTGCTCCAGTAAGTTAAAACGTTGCAACGGACAATGTTTCATTGAAATGTAGGAAACTTAGTCTTCAACTTTGGAAAACATCTTTTTTTTTGTATTTTTTTTTTAAAGGCGCAGCGGAAAGACTTCAGCCGATCGTCGGAACCATAGATCATTTGATTTTTAGAACATTTTCAACAAAACGGCTATCTAAAGATTTTGATCGAGATGTATTTCGGTCTAGTATGATCATAAACGGTTTAAACCAAGCAACGGCTTTTGTAAACCATCAATTTTACAGTTTTCTTATATAAGGGTCCTATTGGCCCAAGGGTTTATGGATAGAAGTTCTAGGCCAATAAAAAAAAAATTGTTTCAGGGCCCTCTACCCCTTTAGATTGAAGCATTGAAGAAAAACATTCTTGGTTCTTTTTCAGACCTGATTTCGAAATGAACTAGTTTTTTCCTGTGAGTTTGATCCATGGTGGTCCAAGAATATAAGTTTGAAGTCGATTGGGAAACAGTGTTTTGTTAATTTTTTGGGAGTTGGTGCCCCTATTTTTTTTTATTTGGGACGCGTTGAATTAGAGCCAAACCCTTTTTGGTTGCCATTGGGGGTCCATGTCCATAGCTCTATCGTTTTTTCAACTAGGTCCGTGACCTTTTTGCTTAATTGGGGCACCTTTGAACGAGAAACCCCATGATGTTTCAGTTTCAGGCAAATGGGAATTTTTTTAAGCTCTACATAGGCAATTTTAGGGGTCCTTGCTCCTAAACTAAGTTTTTTGGTGTACATAAGGTTTTCTTGGTCCACGAGCTTACGGATATAATTTCTAAGCTACTCATCACAAAATCCTTCGTGCCTCCAATTTGCTTTCTTTTTCTTCTTGTACGCCCCTTTGACCCAAGAACTGAAGTATGTAAATTTCTAGCCAATCGAGAAAACATTCTCGGGTCGGACTTTTTCGGGTCCCATTTTTGAAGGCCCTTGCTATCGAACTAATTTGTCTGTGTGATTGGTTAACTCTGACACAAGGTCAAACATTTCCACGTCAAACATTGACACAAGGTCAAACATTTCCAAGGTCAAACTATCCACCAACGACTGTTGTTACCCCAATTTCAAACTTTCTAACATCCCATTCCTCAAAATCACTTAAAACGGAACGTTCTCTAAAAGTTTTGATCAAATTTTAGTGACCTTTATCAAACAAACCCGTCTGTTAACCTCTGTAAAACCTCTCTTTCAACATTGGGCAATTTGCATAATGCTAGGAGCTTACCTCTGTGGTTGCGTTTTCTACATAATCATGGGTTTATTGGATAGTTATAACGAGGTGCTCGAGGCAGCCCTTCTGAGATTTGTGGCTTTCCATTCCATACGAAATAGCGTTTGGAAAAATCTTCCATATGGTGAAAAAAGGGCGTGAAGAGGTGGGGGGATGCTGGTTGTTGATAAACGTAATAAACAGACAACGGTTTGTTTGCCTTCGATTAATTTTGTCTCTTATTCGGTCTACAATCGGTGAACACAATTATTTCTAAACTCTACGTTATAATATAAATGTATAATATACAAAAAATATAAATAAATAATGTATATTCTCGTCAATGACTAATGTCTTTGTCAATACTGGCTTTCGATTTGTCAATACCGTCCCAACCAAGAGACTATGCATTTCTTTGCACATTATGGCTCCAGTTTATCCAACCTGCAAAAAAAAAAGATCTATAAATTTAAACATCTATTAAAACATATATAAACATCTATCTATAACACATATCTATAACATCTATCTATAACATCTATCTATAACATCTATAATATTTAACTATAACATCTGTTTATAAAACATCTATAAAAGCTAAAGTTAGTATCAAAGTTAGTAATTTTGGTTAATTAACCCTTTGAATGCGCCACGCTTTTTCAGATTTCGGGGCCGCTGTGCGCAATAATTTCAGTGTTGCGTATTTGTTCGTGTAGAGCATTTTGTCGAATTTTGTATGAGGTGAGTATGTTCATGTTTAGCAGATAACAATCATGTTTTTATTTATTTACTTTTTTTGAATAAGAATATTCGGAAAGGGATTGAAATGAAGAATTGCGAAGAAAACTTATTTAAAAAATTGTTGCATGTGCAATGTTGACTGCAGACGTAAATAATACTAGGCGAAATTAGTCGCATGGACTAGTGAACTATACAAATACGTAAATACTGATTCTATTACGCAACGTTAACCGTGCAGGTTGAAACACGTTCGTAGATATTTAATCATAAATAATACATATTGCAAATAGTAGTGTTGAGCAATAAACTATACAAAAAAGAACAACTTTTTCAGCTGTAATTGTTTTTTTTTCCACAAAAAGGGCTCACAGTGTGAATGCTGAAAAATCCCTGAACTTCCCATTCTAAACATGTTCGTTCCTTACTTTAAAGAAGAAATTAAAAGAACAATGTACTTAAATTAAGTAAGACGGGGCTGAATGAAAAACTCGAACTTGGAGTGTTTGAGTAGAATCGTTGAACCGTCATGGCACGTCAATTTACAAGCAGAATTATTCAACAGAAAATGAACAAGATTTAATGGAAATTGCAAAACGGCTGTCTTTGTTAAATTGAAAAGGAACTTCGTAAACTGAGATTGAATCTAGAGAAAAGGACAATGGTGTCCGTCAATAGTGTGCTTAATAAATATCTTAATTATTTTTTTGATCATAAAAAAAAACTTTTTTGGCTTTCTTTTTTGTTTAATTTTTGGTGAAATGTAAGTTAATTAAGGAATAAATTAAAAAGTGTCGTTTTAACTTGCATGAATCTACACGGGGCCTTTTGATGAGAGTCACTTCCGTTTATTCTCGTCGAAAGAAGAGGCAAGGGGGATGAAGATCGGATGAAAAATAAACGGAACGAAGTGGACTGATAAAGTAATAAAGTAAAAAAATGAATTGCTTTGATTTCCGTGGAATGTTGCAAAATATGCACGAGGCTCGTATGCATAGCTTTATGGAAAAATGAGGGAGAAGTACAAATTAAAAGACAAGAACAAATCAAATTGAAACAATATAATGAATTATTGTCTTCAAAATTTGGGGATGTACTCAAGTTTTTTTCTTCTTTTTTCTTAGTTTCAAAATGGACAGAAATAAGAGATTTCTTACCTTCTGAAGAAGAAGTAGAAGCATTAGAATATGTGCCTTCAGTTGAATTTGTTGATTCCTGACTTTCCATTGGTGCGTTTAAGTGCATATCCTGGTAAACTTGGTAGCTCCACATTCTTGATAGCTCCTCGTTCATTCTAGTTAGCTGATCTAGGTAAATTGTGTTGAGGGCTTTAACTGCTGACAAGTCTTGAATGCAATGATGAAGCCGCAGCTGAAAATAGGATTTATCCAATTTCAAAGTCACTATCTCCATTGATTTTGAAGACGTTATCTCACGTCCTATTGGACCAAAATTTTGGCTTTCAGAATCTATTTCGTGGAACAGGCCATTAATCTCTTCATCTAGTTCTTCTCTTACATTTCTTAGAGCGTCTTGTAGCTGTTGCCTGTTTAATCTAAGGCGAGCAATTTCTTCTTTCTGCCTTTGTTGTACTGATACTGAATTTCTAAGTGCACTTGCTAATCTTCGTTTTTCTTTTTTCAATTTTCGATACCGTTGAACAGAATTGTGAGAACTTAGTTCAGTTTCATCCAATTTCCTTCTTTTTCTTGTCCAGTTTCTCTCATTTTCTTGTCTCGCATGGCTTTGGGATGCAGGTAGTTCATTCTCAGTCTCCTGAAATAAAAGACTGAATTTCTGAAAATGAAGACATGAATTATTTGTTCTTTGCCGCTCGTTCCGTCGAAGTGAAAGGCTAAGAATATAGCTAGGGAATATTTATATGGGTCTGAGTGAAACATATCAGAGACATAGGGTTTATCGCATACTCAGTACTGCGCGTCTGTACTGTACGCCTCATATAGGCTATGTGATTTTTAAAAATGGTCAATGTCCTAGATACAAAATATAAATATGGGGGCTAAAGAGACCAGTAGGTGGTGAATATGAAATTCTAAGAAAGGAATTTCAAGGACAATGATTTATCCGAAAGAATGGACTTTTTATGCTGATCCAAAATATATTGGAGTCAATATATGTTAATATATATATAATTTTGAAATACTTCTTTTCTGGATATATTAATTATTATATGATACTGAACTGCTAAAAAAAACAAAAAACATTTTAAGCAAAAACTGAAAAAGTGGGGTGCTACCAATCATTTTACAATCATTGATGTAGACTATACAATTTAATAGTGAAAGTCGTATCCCCAAACTCATAATATTTTTTTTTGTAACGCAGACTTTTGACGATTTTTGCATAACAAAATTTTGTGTTATAATGAATGAATTACGTTAATATGCCGTTATGACGGAAATGAGGCACCAGAGGGCTGGGTTCGAAAAACAGTAGGGGAGGGTAGGTGTCTAACTTGGTTTTGAAATTAATTGTTTGAGGTGGTTTCATTGAAAATGTCTTTTATATATAATCATCAAGAAATCGAAAAACAACAGAATTCAGGGGCGGATCTAGAGAAAAATCTTGGGGGAGGCCTAAAAATCTTCGAGGAGACAATGACGCCAATGAGCGAAATCCGGGGGGGGATTGTGACAAAGGTGCCAATAATTGATCAAATTGACAAATTTATTCTAAAAAAAGAGTAAAGAAAAAAAAAAGAATAAGAGGGTGCCAGAAAAAATATCGAGGGGTGTCTCCCTGCCCCCTGGATCCACCAGTCACAGAATTGCCTCTCTTCCGGATAATTATAAACACATTTTGCTCCTATACCTTAAATTTTTAGGAATTGACACCATAGGATCGGTTGGAATTAGATATCCTGTTTTTCCCAAAATACGATTGTAAGTCAAATTTGAAAATTTAACCCCAGATTAAAATTCCCCAAAAGTGAGCTTGAAATCGAAAAGGATACCGTTGAAAGGATTGCCTGATTAAAAAAATACCAACAAATGTATCTGAAACTCATTTTAGGTACAGTCAGATTTTTTTCCGAAGTAAAGCTAGGAACGAAACATTTTTTTTCACAAAATGAAAAGCTGGTAAAACAGGGCAGGAATTAAATGGACTGCACATATCAAGTCATTGCAGTTCAGCTTCTTCATCCAGAGTGGCAAAAAATATTCATCCTCCAGAAAAAATAACAGAAAACTTTCAGAAAAGGTTTTTAGAAAGAGGAAAAAAGCTTTCAGTGAACTTTTACAATGTCTTTCTCGGAAACTTGTTTGACAGTTTTAAATAGTAATAGTTATAGAATTGAAATAATGCTAAAATACAATAGGGACCATTGAATTACCATCCAGTCAGACACGCTATACGGGATATTTTTCTTAGAGTGGGAGTAAATAATGAAGAAAATGTGGAGGTAATAATCAAGAAATATCTGGAATTTTTAATAGAAACTACCCTGAAATACAAAAATGAAATTTTTGGCGGTCCTTCCCTTGCGTCCATCCCTGCTTTTAGCATTCCAATTTTTTTTTTTTTTATTCTTTACTGATTTTCAGTATTTTTTATATGGTAATTTTGACTCTTCAAACAATTTTATTATATGAATTAGTGATATGTTATGTTTCAGCTTTCAGATAATTGTTGCCCAATTCTAATTTATTAGCGAACCTTTAATGTATGCGCTATTAATTACGTCTTTTAAACGTTATACGTTAATTCCCTGTAACTTGTACTTGGTGTATTATTCATCTATTCTAAATTGAAAGGGTAAATAAGTTCATGCTTTTATCGATATTTGTTTGTAGGGGGAAAACTAATTAGAATATGTGAACATGTTCACTGGTGAACATTCACCGGTGAATGTCCGAAATACCTTTTTCTCCTTGGATTTAGTCAGTGTTGTCAATCAACTCGTTCAATTTAATGCAAGATTTTATGATGACAGGCTAGGTTGGTTTAAGTTAGCTTACATTAGGTTTTTAACCCCATTTCTGATATTTAATGCAAAATTTAACGTTATCTAACCCGACCTAACCTACACTAACATAATCTAGCCTAACTTCGTGGTAATTCGTGGTAACGAACAGTAAGTAAGGGGCGACCCGGCTCAATAGTAATCGAAGCTCTAAAAAACGGAATATTGATAAAAATAGATACATCAAAAGGATCGAAATTTTATGCTGATTTAAAATATGGAATTTTGTATTTTATGCAAGAAGAAAGATCACAATGCGTGTTTATCTGTTTTTTGTGTGTTTTTTTTCCAGGGGTGATCGTGTCGACCCAATGGTCCTAGAATGTCGCAACAGGGCTCATTTGAACGGGAAACAAAAGTTTTAGTACCCTTTTAAAGTGACCAAAGAATTAGAGGGCAACTAGGCCCCTTCCCACGCTCATTTTTTCTCAAAGTCACCGCATCAAAATCTTGAGATAGCAATTTTGTTCAACATATCGAAAAATCTAATATCTATGTCCTTGAGGACGACTTGATTCCCTGGGGAAAGGGCTGCAAGTTATGGACTACTATAGTATATGGTTACTATAGTATACATACTATATATAGTATGTATACTATAGTCTATACTATATATAGTATGTATACTATAGTCCATACTATAGTATGGACTACTATAGTATATATATATATGGTTATAATAATTATAAATAATTTTCCAATTATTTAAGCATGACTCCTGACATACAAGGATCGTTTCATTAGAATACTAAGCTTTTTTACAAATTTACGAAGATTTTAGCGTAAACAGCGAGGTACTGAGCATGGGCAACTTCTTCTTATACGTGATAACAACCAAAAGAAAAATCTCAAAATTTTTTGGCAGAATTCTCGAATTATTCGTTGAAACGAACTGTAAGTAAGGAGCGACCCGACTCAATTGTAACCAAAACTAAAAAAAAACTTTTTTTTACAAAAAGGATTTGATACCAATAGATATCAGAATAGGGCTCATTCAAACTGAATTAAAAGTTCTAGTGCCATTTTCAAGTGACCAAAAAAATGGAGGGCAACTAGGCCACCCCCTGCTACTTTTTTCCCAAAATCGTCCTATCAAAATTTTGAGAAAGTCATTTTGTTCCTAATAGTTAAAAGGACCAATAATTTTGCCTTTGGGTATAGCATGACCCTTAGTCCCAGGTAAAATGTCTCTAAGTTATAGAATGTTCCCATTGTTTACGCTTATTATTTGTTATTAGGATGCATAGATACATTTTCGGATGGAGGAAGTACAAAATTTTTGATGTTTTCTTTTCGATTGGGGAATTTTCCCTTGTGGAGGGAAGTTTCCAGGGAGTGAACTTTTCAGGGGAAGCCGTACACTGCGGGAATTCGTGAGAATTCTTATACAAAATTATTTTTATATGTCTTGCTTTCTCTTTTCCTCTCAATTTTACGTGCAGAGTGGTTAAGAGTATTTGTCCGGGATAAGTTTTCACCGGGATTGAATTGTCTAGAAGACATTTCCATAGTGAGGGAGTTTCTCCGCGGATGTGGGGTCGGATTTCCTGCCATTGTTTAAAAAACGATCAGAAATCAAATAAAAAAACAATTTGTTTCTATTAAAAGTAAGGAGCGTCATTAAAACGAACAGAAGTTATTCTATATATAAAAGGGGCCGTCCTCTCCTCAACGCCTCGCTCTCTACGCTAAAGTTTGACTCTTTCTCACAGCTCCATTTTTAAGACAATAAAAACTTTAGCGGAAAGAGCGAGGCGTTGACGAGGGGACTGACCCTTTCATATACCTAATAATTTCTCTTTGTTTTAAGTTTTAACGTCGCTCCTTACTTTCAGTAGAATTTTTTTTTTTTTTTATTCAATTACCATCATAGCTTGCATCAGACTGAAAACGCTGACTCGTAAAGCTAATTGAATCCAAGCAGAGAAAAGGGAATTTCGAACATTCACCGGTGAATGTAGATATTAACACTATTTCGGACACTCACAGTGACAAATTTACTGTTAAAGTTTTGAAATTCCTCTTTTCTGGGTATATTGATGATGGTATGTTTTAATATTTTACTGAAACTGAATTATTGATTACGGTTTTCAGCACACACAAAAATTAGGTTCTAATGAATAAGAAACATTTTTCGAACAATTTATAAATTTTTCAAAAGGAGTGCCCAAATCACCTCTGAGATTTCACGCTCATATTCCAGCCCCCCCCCAAAAAAAGGGGAAAATCTGGCAGAGAATTTTTTTCTGGTAATGAAGAAATTAACAAATTCTATACTAGATATTAAAGTGAAAACTTACCCCAATTTTGAGGAGATTGTTTGTAAACAATAGAAGAGTCATCAGAAGACAATACAAGCCAACAAAAAGGCAAAACACGTCCTGCAAAAACAAAAGGAATAAACGATGGAAGAGTATAAAATAAACATTACCCTACCTACATGAAATTCCTACATGATTCCTAAATTAAATATGTAACTATCACCCGAAAATGCAAGCATAATACTCCCACGTGTGAAGTAAAAAGGGCAAGATCTTCAAATCTTGGGAGGAAATAAAAGTTTTGTTGTCATGTCATGACTTTAGACCCTTGTCACTTGGCCGGCCACAGGTATTTGTCGATTTGGTCAATGATCTTCATAAAAAAAAAGCTTAAGTTATTTGACTTGTGTGTTAATAATAAATAATAGTTTTTTGTCTTTGACAATTTCACTTTATCATATTTTTGTCCTGGTTGCCCGACTGATGAACCAACAATGATAACGTTCGGCCCTGTGGCTTACTAAAAAAGACTATTTCCAAAATTGTTTCTAGAAGTAAAAAAAGAAGAAAAAGTGGATTAAGAAAAATATTTTAACTCTAAAAGCCTCGTCACCAAGCCGGCTATAGTACTCTTTTGATGTTCTCTCACTCCCCCTTTCATTAAAAAAAGTGCTTGTTTGTAACTTTCTTTGCAGGGACAGGTCTAGAGTAAAATCCTGGGGGAGGCCCACTGCGACAATGGTGCCAATGAGCAAAATCTTGGGGGGGAATGTGACAAAGGTACCGATAATTGACCAGATTGACAAATTCCTTCTAAAAAAGAGTAGAAAAAAAACAGGATAAGAGGGTACCAGTAAAAATATTGTAAGGAGGGGTCCTCTGGATCCGTCAGTGTTTCTTGAAAAATATCTTTTTTATATATTTCCATTAAAAAAATGCCCCTATCTTTAGTTGAAAAGTCCCAAAATTTGCTTTTGAAGATAACATGACTCCCAGCCCCTGGAGATTTTACCGATGGGATGGAGAATTTTCAGCGGGGATAGAATTGTCCAGAAGGAATTTTAAGGGGAAATGTTTTTACTTTCCGCAGTAAAACATATGTATATGTATATATATATATATATATATATATATATATATATATATATATATATATATATATATATATATATATATATATATATATATATATATATACAATATATATATATAGGGGAAATGTTTTTACTTTCCGCAGAGGGTTTTCCCGAGTGAGCAAGCAATTTTTCATGGAGGGTGACCCAGATTTACTAGTATGATTTCATGATGCAGTGTAAGACCACACTGCCTTTCCATGACGAAAGTAAAACAAGTTCAAAATAGGGATGATACCTTTTTATTGATAGTGAAATATAAAATTATTTAACTGGATATTTCGAACACATATACAGTGTTCGATGATGAACACTGTATATGTGTTCGTATATACACTGTATACATTTTACTGCTGATGATGAACACTGTATATGTGTTCGAAATATCCAGTTAAATAATTTTATATTTCACTGTCAATAAAAAGGTATCATCCCTATTTTGAACTGTTTTACTTTGAAAATGTGTTGAAATTATTCTATACATGATAGAATTGCCCTCTCCTCAATACCTTGCTCTTGACGCTAAAGTTTGACTGTCTCAATTTTTTCAAGAATTAGTCCTGAAGCATAAGGGCTGTTTAAATTGAATAGGAAGCTTTTTTAAAAGTGCCAAAACCTTCACCTTGAAGAGTAAGGTATTGAGGAGGGGGGCGACCCGTTCATGTACTCAATAATTTCTGTTTGTTTTGAGTTTTAATGTTGCTCCTTACTTTCAGTTAAAAAAATTGTTTTTTGTTTAATATTCAAGACAGATGCGTGGAATTATGTGTAGAAATATGTTGAAAGAATAAGAATTGATATAGATATAAGAATAACATAGAAATTACAAAAAAATAAATAAACATGGGACGCCAGATCCGATGGCTATAGCTATAGAACTGTAATATCTATTCATGCACAGTTAATTATGTTTCCTTTCTTTTGTTAGGCTGTCTGATTTTTCAGCTTTTTTTTTTCTTCAGATTGTACTAAGAATAAAATTAAAAAGAAATAGAAACATAAGATCATAACCTCTCCGTTGGGCGCTATATCGGGCGGGGATGGCACGGACCTGCATTTGTCAGGGCCGATGGCCCAGGCGTGCCAACCCAAAAGCTGTCTCTTTTTACATAAAATATGAACATTAGACGACACAAAAAGTTTTTTTCTTCAGATTGTACTAAGAATAAAATTAAAAAGAAATAGAAACATAAGATCATAGCCTCTCCGTCGGGCGGGGATGGCACGGACCTGCATTTGTCAGGGCCGATGACCCAGGCGTGCCAACCCAAAAGCTGTCTCTTTTTACATAAAATACGAACATTAGACGTCACAAAAAGTTTTTTTTTCTCCCAATTCGTCTTTAAAAGTAAAAACTTACCAATAGCTCCCAATTTACAGACTCCATTTCAATTAGAGAACTAGACTCTACCACTGTGATACTGTGTGCACTAAAATCACAATAATGACTATTGAACTATGAAAATTGTTGCTTCTTATATAGTATTTGACTAATTAATCCTTTACATCCTGATGTAATTATCAGGTGCATAATCCATATTAATATTCTCATCAAGGATTTTTTTTAAGAATAATTATGTAAATTAAAGTTGACCAACTGATCTGACCTTAGATAAGCATAATATATATTTAAAACATATTTTTAGAAATTGCTTCTTGATTTTCGGCACTAAAAAATTGTCCCGGAAAACTACCCTAAAATGGAGACGGAAAAGAGAAAGTAAGACATAAAAGGAAAATTTTGTATAAGAATTATTGCAAATTCTCACAGTGGTATAACTTCCCCTGACAAGTTCACTCCCTGGAAACTTTTCTCCCTATGGAAAATCCCCCAGGGGAAAAAACAGCAGAAAATTTGCCCTTCCTCCACCCGAAATTGTATCCATGCATCCCAATAACAAATACTATGCATAAACAAAGGGCACATTTTATAACTTAAAGATATTTCTGCTGGGACTGGGGTCATGTTATGTCCAAAGGCAAAGTTACTTGGCCTTTCAACTATGATGAACAAAATAGCTATATCAAAGTTTTGATTGGATGATTTTGGAAAAAAAGCAGTGGGGGATGTGGCCTAGTTGCCCTCCAATTTTTGTGTCACTTAAAAATGGCACTAGAACTTTTAATTCCGTTTGAATGAACACTCTTCTGATATTCTAAGACTACTGGGTTGATACGATCATCCCTGGGGAGTACAAATAAAAAAATAAACATGCATCCGTGATCTTTTTTCTGGCAAAAAATATCAAATTATACATTTTTGCAGATATCAGCTTGAAACCTATCTAGAAGGGCTCTCTGATACTCTCGATCTGATGGTGCAATTTTCGTTGAGATCATTAGACTTTTAGGGGGGTGGTTCACATTTTTTTGAATGAATTCTGAAGCACAACGGCTTTTAAAATAGAATAGAAAGCTTTTTTTTAAAAGTGCCAAAAACTTCACCGTGAAGAGTAAGCCCTTTTCATATACGGAGTAATTTCTGTTTGTTTTTATTTTTAATGTTGCTCCTTACTTCCAGTTGAAAAAATCCCGTTTTTTTAATTTAATAATTAACACAGAAGCGTGGAAATATGAGCAGAAATATTTTGTAGGAATAAGAATGGATATAGCGATGAGAATAAAATAGAATTTAAAGAAATAAAAATAAACTGAATATGGGACGTCAGATCCGATGGCTATAGCTACAGAATTGTAATATCTATTCACGCAAATTTAATGATTGTTTTCTGTCTTTTGTTAGGCTCTCTGATTTTTCTGCTAACAGATTCAAGGTAGGTCATAAAAATTTGAAAACCGAGCACTAAGAATAAAATTAAAAAGAAATTTAAGGCGCTATACCGGACGGAAATGGCACGAACCTGTATTTGTGAGGGCGGATGGCCCAGGTGTGCCAACCCAATAGCTGTCTCTTTTCACATAAAATATGAACATTAGACGACACAAAAAGTTTTTTTTTCTTCTGATTCGTCTTTAAAAGCAAAAACTTACCAATAGCTCCCAATTCACAGACTCCATTTCAATTAGAGAACTAGACTCTACCACTGTGATACTGTGTGCACTAAAATCACAATAATGACTATTGAACTATGAAAGTTATTGCTTCTTATATAGTATTTGACTAATTAACCCTTTACATCCTGATGTAATTATCAGGTGCATAATCCATATTAATATTCTCATCAAGGAATTTTTTAAAGAATAATTATGTAAATTAAAGTTGAACAACTGATCTGACCTTAGATGAGCATAATTATATATTTAGAACATATTTTTAGAAATTGCTTCTTGATCTGTTATTTTACACGGCTCAAAAGCTTGTAGCTGTAGATGTTCAAAAGCTGTAGTTTTTAGTGTTTGCTAAAAAGCGTTTACTAAAAAAACATCCTCTTATAAAAATAAAGTATCTGAAGTTATCCCAAATCCACTTTTTTTATTATAGAAATTCTATCCCTTTGTAAGTATACTTAGAATAAACGACCTCTGAAATATCCTCCGGCACTGTAACCCCCCGTATTAATTATAGTAGGCATTTATAGTAGAAAATTGTGACCTTTTATTTTTCATAAAATTGAGTTTAAATACGACAAATCTCTGGTAGGTTCTCTGATTACAAGAACTTAATCCATTGTCCCTCTGCTCTTTTCTACATTTTGTTATATTTTTACATTGGACAAAAACTTCGGGGTGGGGGTGGTGTAAATCTGGCACACCCCATGCATCCTTTTTTGGCATGATTAAAAGAATGTTACTCTTCCTTGTTGCTCACAGAAGTAAGATCAACTTCCCACCTTAGATCATAAGTAGGGCATTTTCCTTTACTTTACATAATTTTTTTTCTTATCTGCCAACGTCCTCTATTTGGTCATATGATGAAAAGAGTGGAGGGACCCTTTCCTCTTCAAAGCTTGGAACAGGTAGGCTAAAGATACCTGACAAAATGGACTAGGACAATTGGTGTTTTCTGAAACTGATGTCCCCTTTCACTGTTTACCTGCCTTGTAAGTTTCAAGCAGGTCGGATTGAAAGAGTTACTTTCAAATTACTTCACCTTGTAAGCCTAAGGAAATCAGAAAAAAACAAGACTTTGACCAAGTTTCTTGTTTCAAACCATTTAACTTCCTTAAGCTCTACCCACTCCTCTAATTTTAAATCCAGTTAGAGAAGAAAAATAGTGCCCATTTTTCAGGGTCAGGAACCAGTTTGGCCGAAATTAGTTTAAATTTAATTTTCTGCGCGAGACCCAGGAACTTCTGGTTGAAATATTTCAAGCCGGTCGTTTCGTATTCTTTCCTTTGAATTTGATCACAAACAGTTTAATTCCAAGCCAAGTTACTCGTTTTGGCTTGGGCTGGTTGTAAATATTCCTGATTGATTAGAAAGAGGCAAAATAGCCCAAATTTCAGTTGATGTCTTACAGATATTCTTGTTATTATGCGGGCGACTCGCGTATCGGTCCCTATATGACCCTCGCCCACATCCACGAAGTTCGAATCGAATTCTGATTAAAAAAAAACATAAGCGAGACCGTAACTTTAAATTTACATTAAGATAATCAATATTACACCAGATGAAAGTAAAACAGTTCAAAATAGGGATGTACCTTTTTATTGACAGTGAAATATAAAATTATTTAACTGAATATTTCGAACACATATACAGTGTTCATCACTTTTTACTGCTGATGATGAACACTGTATATGTGTTCGAAATATCCAGTTAAATAATTTTATATTTCACTGTCAATAAAAAGGTATCATCCCTATTTTGAACTGTTTTACTTTCGTCATGGAAAGGCAGTGTGGTCTTCGAAGTTATCTATTACACCAGATGTTGTCAAGATTTTCATCTACTGATTCTAGATACGTGAATTTTTGCATAATTAATCTGAGAACCATTAGAATGGTTGTAATCTTAAAAAAGGGGGGGAATGGGCTAAGCAATTCAAAAACTGCTCTTGGAATACTGTCATGCAATGTTTACTGTGTGGGTTGTTTGGCGCTACCTTCTACGGTCTGTGCCCAGCAGCCCGTGCCTTATATAAGGGAAAAAACAAACGTTCCGTGTACACTTGTGAGGATGGGAGGAAAATTCTTTTGCCCTTCCTGACGCAAGGCTCAAGTCTCTTTCTATCTCCCCAAAAGAAACTTTCTGAAAGGTTTTGCTGAATTCCCCTTCCGTGAGACAAAACACGATAGGCTTACCAGAACTATAGTTTTGGAAATGCTAAATTAGACAGAAAAAAATCCTCCTATTTAATCTAGTTCTTTTTCCACCTACGTGCAAGAGATAATCTGGCTGATGCGTCTTAACCCTTACCCTCTAGGCCAGCTGCGCCTCGTGTTTAGTTTTATATCAGTCTTTGCATTAATTGTATAGATAAATATATATGTATATATATATATATGTATATATATATATATATATATATATATATATATATATATATATATATATATATATATATATATATATATATATATATATATATATATATATGTATATATATATATATATATATATATATATATATATATATATATATATATATATATATATATATATACCGGCACTGTTAATTATGTTAGAGACCTATAGATTTTTGCTTGTCACATTATTCATTCTACTCAGCTTATTCAGGTCCATTTTTGTCCTTCCATTTTTTTATTTCCTCTTTTAAGAGACGGTGTTTCCGTCGGGGAAAGCTTGTCCACTTCACTTAGTGATGAGTCCGAATTTTCTGATGAAGTCAAAGATGTGTTCTTCATTGATGGCAAACCTGTTCAAAAAGGACAAATTTTAAAACAAGCCCATTTAGCTGAGACTTTGGAAATTGTGTCGAAGTTCGGGGCTAACGGTAAGTTTTTTGTCCTAAATAATGAAATTTATGACTTGACGTCTTCTGTATTTACTGTCAACGAGTTGAAACACCCAATCAACGAGTATTTTATTTTTCAAAAGTACAAGCATTAAAACAGTGTTGGTGGTGTTTTGCCCTTTGAATACTATTAGCACTGGTAACAAGTGTTAATACGTTACTTTTCAACAGAATAAGGGAATTATTAAACATATGTTTCATGTTTTGTCAAACATACTTTCTTCTAACGATTAGAAAATATTCAAAACCCTTTTCACACAATTTTTTCTCTGCTGTTTGCCCCTCATATATTTCTTTTACAGGACATGTATATATATATATATATATATATATATATATATATATATATATATATATATATATATATATATATATATATATATATATATACTTATTGACGACATGACTGCCTGTCCATGGATTATTCTTTATGGTTGATTGTGTATGGCTCTGCTGTTTGACCTATGAGGTTGTAGGGATGAGTAGGGTTATGGCCTCATTCAAGTGCTGGTCTATATTAACCACTAATTTAGGAAAACAGTTTTCCCTTTCTCCTTCTATCTCCTTTCTTTTTTTTGTGTTTGTGCTGTTACATTGATGATTTCTCCTTTCATTATATATATATATATATATATATATATATATATATATATATATATATATATATATATATATATATATATATATATATATATATATATATATATATATATATATATATATATATATATATATATATATATATATATATATATATATATATATATATATATATATATATATATATATATATATATATATATATATATATATATATCTGAATGCAAGTAAATTGTGCATATATATGTGTCTGTTTCATATACTGGATGCATATATATTGTGCAATATATGTCTCTAGGAACCCATTTTCAGTTTTAGGCACGTACTAAAGCCTGAGTCCCTTGAAACCCAAAAATCTCCCAATTTCTGAGTATTTCTTTGTCGAACTGCGAAATCCCCCCTTAAAAAAAGAAATTCGGCGTACTTGTGTTCACGGTATATACCATTCTGACGGAGATTCATGGTAGCTTACTTGTTCTTGTGGACCTCTAGAGATTTTCTGTGGATTGCCTTAGATTTTCAGAAACCTCAGCTGAGAAAATCTATTCACAACAATAAAATTCGTGAATTCTGGAATGCTAATTCCGTCTATACTTGTGTTTAGACGTAAGCCAATGTCTAAACCCCGTCAAGTTTGGTTTCATGACTAGTTATAAAAGAGAAAATAAACCTTGATTGGTCAGATGGGATATGACATAGACATTGACCTAGCTAAACACTTATGTTAACGTCATGGCCTTGTCCAGGATTTTTTTGGGTGAGGCAGGGGTTCCAAAAACGATTTAAAAAATGCATCCAAAATTTATTTTGTTCATTTCGATGCATTTTTATGAGGGACAAATATTTTGGTCTGGGGTCAAATTCCCTAATTCCCCCTCCCCCTACTGATACGGCCTTGGTGAACGTAACCTGATCATTTTTAACTTAAACTAAGAGTGTTAAAATAAGAAACTAAAGAAGCTTCTCTTTTGACTAATTTTTACTATTTTTTTAATTTTTTCTATTATTTCTTCTGACATTTTTACTATTGCCCTTTTTGTATTTTATTTTGGTGAGCAGATATGCCTGGCGTCTATGTTTCTAACTTTTTTTAATTGGTGGTTTTGACGCTTTCTGTATAATTAAAACTAAAATTTTGAGAGAAGATCAAAAGCGTGTTTATGTGTTACTTAGCATACCTACACATTCTCCCCTATAAAAAGGCAAAATGAGAATCTTTTTTGTGTTTCCGACTCCTACCCCCTTCCAAGATTATGTGAGTCTCCATCGTGTCCCAAACCCAATAAGAAAAATTAATTGTATGTTTTCCAAAGTCGAACGCCCCCTTCGAGACTGATTTAATGTAGACAGTCGTTCATCGATCCGTGCTAAGCCTTATTAAATGGTGCGCTCTTTTTGTTTTTGTATGAAAAAAAAATCATATTTATTAGAAAAATCTTTTATACAAAAAGGAATATCCGGATTTCTTTTTTTGTAAATATTGCGGTCCTCTTTGACACAATCTGAATTATGGAAAAATGTCAACTTGTCACGGGAAGGAAAAAGTCATAACTATCGTAATAGGAATGCATACAAATCAGGCATGGATAAAATTGCAAATTGTTTTATGAATATGTCAATTTATAGGCTAATAGAAAAATCAAACTATTATTTTTAGAATTTTATCGGATGTGTACAATTATCGTGGGCTCTAACATGTGGGAAATGTCAACTTGAAGAAAAAAAAAAAAATTAAAAATGAAGGGGCGCAAATGAAAATATTGCGTAAATGGAATTCCAAATGTTCTTCATGAATGGGAGACTAATTGAAAAATTTGCAATAAAGGAATTAATGGAGTTTACCGTGGTATATTCAAACAAAAAAAGGGGCATTTATTTGCCCATCGTGCGACATTACTGCCTCTGAAACTACCCATTTCAATAGAAGTTTTTGATAATTCTAAGTCGATTTGTAATCTCTGAGTTATTTTATCTTGGCTTTTAACCCTCCCTTGGGTGAAATTGTAGTTGTGTGCCACTAAATGGCAGCACCCTTTTTGGCCTATTAAAAAGGATTCCAGAACTTCTAATTCTCTTCGAATGAGCCGTCCGCAGATTTTTTAGGACTATGTTTTCTGTACTTTTCTATGCAGCTTTATTTGACACAACCTTTTTTGGCCCATTAAAAAGGATACTAGAACTTCAAATTACCATTCGAATGAGCCACCTCCCGATTTTTTAGGGCTTTGTTTTCTGTACTATTTGTTTTTCTGTACTATTTCTGTACTGCATGTTTTCTGAAAAAAATAAAATAAACAAACTTCAGTCATCTTTCTTCTTGAAAATAAAAAAAACTAGTTTTTTTAAACTGAAAGTAAGGAGTGACATTAAAACTCAAAACGAACAGAAATTACTCCGTATATGAAAGGGGCTGTTCCCTCCTCAACGCCCCGATCTTTAGGCTAAAGTTTGACTCTTACTGTTTATTCTACTTTTTAAAACAGTATAAAACATTAGCGTAAGGAGCGGGGCGTTGAGGAGGGAACAGCATCTTTCATATACGAAGTAATTTCTGTTCGTTTTAAGTTTTAATATCGCTCCTTACTTTCAGTAAAAAAACTACTTTTTCTTAATTTTTGAATCCCTTCGTGAAATATAAATTCACATATTTATCCCTTCGTGAAATAAAATTCATCGAGTTTAACGTCACCTATTAAAAGCAGCGAGCCTAGGATAATTTGCCTAATTTTCGGGAAAAGGGGAAAATACAAACATCCCAAGAAGGCAAGTTTACCTGATAAAATTTAAACCACCAAATTCAGTACACCTACGCGGCTGTAGAGGTTTCAAGAACCCTACTGTAGAGGTTTCAAGCTCTCATCTACAAAAAATGATACTTTCGCTTTTCAAACAGTTCGTGGTAACGAACTGTAGTAAGGAGGGACCCGGCTCAATAGTAACTAAAACTCTAAAAAGTTGAATTTTTATAACAATAGTTGGATCAGAAGAATTTCATTTTAATACTGATTTTAAATATATAAGTTTCATCAAGTTTAGTTTAACCCATCAAAAGTTACGAGCCTGAGAAAATTTGCCTTATTTTAGAAAATAGGGAGAAACACCTCTTAAAAGTGATAAAATCTTAACGAAAATCGCACTACCAGATTCAGCATATCAGAGAACCCTACAATAGAAGTTTCAAGCTCCTATCTACAAAAATGTGGAATTTTGCATTTTTGCAAAATTGAGGGGACAGGGTTATGTGGGGGGAGCTTTCCACGGAGGAATTTGTCAAGGGGGAAGAGAATTTCCATGAAGGAGGCGCAGGATTTTCTAGCATTTATAAAAAATGAAAAAATAAATATGAAAAAGTTTTTTCAAATAAAAGTAAGAAGCAGCATTAAAACTTAAAACGAACAGAAATTATTACGCGTATGAGGGGTTCATCTCCTCCTAATACCTCGCTCTTTACTCTAAAGTATTTTTTTAGTAATTTCAACTATTTATTGTACGGCCTTTCTGATTCAAGGGTCATTCTTAAGGAATTGGGACAAAATGTAAGCTTTAGTGTACGTGTACCCCTCATACACGTAGTAAAAACATACCAATATATAAGTTCGTTACAAAAGTTACAAGCCATTTAGCCAAAAAATAAATTAATATGCAAATTTCGTTTCAATTCTTCATGTGCGGAGAGCCAAATTCAAAACATGCATGAATTCAAAAACGTTCAAAAATTAAGAAAAAGTAGTTTTTTTTACTGAAAGTAAGGAGCGATATTAAAACTTAAAACGAACAGAAATTACTTCGTATATGAAAGATGCTGTTCCCTCCTCAACGCCCCGCTCCTTACGCTAATGTTTTATACTGTTTTAAAAAGTAGAATAAACAGTAAGAGTCAAACTTTAGCGGATGTTTGGGACCTCCGATGGAATTGGTTGCTTTGGCTAGGCCCCCCAGTGAAATTGGAACTAAGGGCCCCTAGTGGTTAGGTTAAGAGGCCCCGGTAAAATTGGATGCTAGGGCCCCATTGGGATCGCTTGCTAGGGTCCCATTGGAATTGGATGCTAAGGAGCTGGTGGAATCCGCGCGAGAAGTTTGGTGTCTTGAAGTTCCCCAATTAGCAGGCCCTGAAGTTTTTTTCCTACCCCTCGCGGGTTTTTATGAAAAACACTCTCTATTACGTAACAACCAAGAATAAACAAAGCCTATTGCGTAACAAGCAAAAATAAACAACGCTTTTACGTAAAAGCTTTTTTCTTGGCCCTGTAACAAGTCCTATTACGTAACAACCAATAGTAAACAAACCCTATTACGTAACAGCTTTTTTCCTGGCCCTCTAACAACTTCTATTACGTAACAACGAAAAGTAAGTATTTTCCTGTGATGTAACAAGTAAAACCTATTGCATAACACCCCAAGAAATCCTGGGGTAAAGATGCCCGTGAAAGCTTCCCCCACACCCTTAGTTTTTAAGCATAACAACCTTGGAAAAATAGTATCTATGGCGTAGCATGCCCCTTCATCTCTTAGAAAACATTCCCTATGACGTAACAAATACATGACTGTCATGGAATGACGGGATAGGGCTCCAGTGGAATATAGCGATAGGGTTCCCTTTAAAAGCAGGGCTGCCTTTAAAATTAGGGATAGGGTTCCCTTTAAATAGATTACTACTATTACTAACAACTCACCATAGCACCAAGCCGCCTGAGTCCAACAGAGCTACACATGCTCCTCCTCCATCTCAATCTATTCAAAGCCTCCCTCTTCACACCCTCCCAGGAAGTTCCCATTTCTTTCAACTCTTTCTTTATGACATCCTCCCACCCCAGAGAGGACGACCTGCTTTCTGTTTAGCCCTATAAGGTTTGGTCGAAAAGGACAATCTACGGTAATCCGTCATCCTTCATTCGCAGAACGTGCCCTAGCCATCTCAACCTTTCTTTCATTATAGCCCTAGAAATCGGTATTGAACCACATTTTTCGTACAGCCTACTGTTTGAAATGCGGTCAATCAGCCGGGTACCCAGAACAACCCCAAGGCAATTTCTCTGGGAAAATATCTAGTAAAGCTTCATCCGCTTTTCGGAGTGTCCATACTTCAGAGCCATATTTGACCACTGTTGTAACTGTACCTCCCAATATTCTGTTCTTAGTTTTCAAACTTATCTTCCTATTCCTCCAAACTCCTTTTAACCGTAAAAAAACACCCTGAGCCTTGGCTATTCTACTTTTAACATCTTCACTGCTCCCACCGTCTTTATTAATAATACTAGCAAGGTAAGTGAAGCTGCCCACCTGATCAATCTTTTCGCTACCCATCGTCACCTTTTCATCTTCAGTTATTCCTAGTCTTAGTGGCTTAGTCTTCTAAACATTAATCTTCAAACCTATTCTAGCACCCTGAACTCTCGAAACCTCTAAAAGTTCATTATTTTGGTCACACTTTCATCTAGGATATTAGGATGCAAGTCCAGTTGAGTTTTTCCTCCCCATTTGGTTCCATGGTCTCCCATTGCCTTTCCCATGCTCCTCAATACAAAGTCCTTCAAAATGATCCATATAAAGGGGGATAGAACACAACCCTGCTTAAATCTTGATTTAATACAAAACCAGCTGCTAACCTTATTTCCTACCTTAACTGCAGCAGTATTATTCTCTTACTAATCACTTTCATGTATTTGTCTGGTATACTATATAACGATAAGACCTTTGCTAAAGCTCTTCTTTCAACAGAATCGAACGCTTGCTCATAATCTATAAAACTGAGGACCAAAGGTGTTTGACAACTAAGGCACTTCTCAATTATTAACGTAAGAGTAAAAATTTGTCGACACATCCTCTACCTTTTCTAAAACCACACTGTTCTTATCTTAAAACTTTGTCTACAGCATCTCTCAGTCTAAAAAGTATGACGTTACTAAGTAATTTGCTAACTATAGAGGCCGGACTAATTCCTCAATAATTACGACACACACTCTTATCACATTTCTTGTACAGTGGTTTAATTAAGGTTTTCCTAAAATCGTTAGGTACTTTCGCCTTTTCAAAAATCATATTCATAATCTTCAGTAACTTATTTTTAACCTCAGAGCCACCATATTTAAGACACTCATTTACCACACTATCTTCATCTGGAGCCTTATTATTTTTTAATCCTTTTAGTACTGTCGCTAATTATTCCTCACAAAACAAATCTTCATTCACATCCAAGGCATCCCAAACTTTTTCATTTTCCTCTATATCTTTTCCTGTAACTGTGTCTCGGTTTAGCACATTCTCAAAATTTTTCATTCATTTCCCTTTAAATCTTTTCTTATCACTAATTGTCACCCCGTTTCTATCTTTAACTGGGACAAGTCCGGAGTGACTATTCCCTCTCAATTTATTAACATGTCAGCACAATATTTTACTATTATGCCGTCTAGCTGCATCTTTCAGATTCTCAGTAATTTTATCCATGGTCTCCACTTCACTCCTCCTTAGTTCATATTTTAATGCTTTCTCCACTTTCTTTGCATTCCTTTTGTTTTTATATGATCTATCACTCAAATAATTCTTGTATAAACCCCTTGTTCTCTTTACCAAACATAAAGCTTATTTTTTTAAATTAATATCCCTAGCTGCAGTCTTAACTGTCTCCTTTAAGATTTTGTATAAACCCCTTCTTCTCTCTAGCAAACATACAGCTTTTTTTTTTATTAATATTCCTAGCTGCAGTCTTAACTGTCTCCTTTAAGACACCGTCAGCAACTTCACAAATTGTTTTTCTAAAATTATTCCAACCATCTTCCATGTTGTCAAATTTTAAACTCTCAATTTTAGTGTTCAACTGTTCCTGGAAAGTTTCTCTTAAATTCTCATCCTGAAGTCTATCAACATCATAACTTCCCAGAATGTAGTTACTCTTCCGAAATTTCAGCTTTAAATTAACCCTAGACTGTACTAGATGGTGATCTTTACTTTTAACATCAATAACAGCACTCCTATATACCCTAGTATCTTGTATTGATCTTGCCAGTCTTTGGTTTACTATAACATAATCAATAAGGTTTGCTGTCTTACCGGGTCATTTTATGACCAAACACCGTATTGGTTATGACTAAATTGTTATACCTTAAAAATTGCAAAAGTTTGTAACCATTACTGCTTTCCTACACGCAGAAATTACTTAAGCTAGGATACCATCTATCCCTACTTCTACCGATCCGGGTGTTAAAATATAGGTGTTAATAAAAACACTATATTTCTACCTGGGACCCTGTCTATTTGTTCCTGTAACTGTAAGAAAAATTCATCTGAGTCACTAGTATCTGTGTCAGGCGGTTCAACAGGGGTATATACTACTATAACTGATACCTTGAAATTTTAAGTCAGAAACTGAATAATTAGTATTCTATTATTAATGTCTTCTCAGCCTAAACAAGACTTAGCAGCTTCCTTATTCATCATGAGCCCTTCTCCCTGTTTATGTACCACATCCTTCCTGCCTGAGTAGATGAATTCTATATCACCTAATTTCATGCTTCATACCCTTGGGATATGAGTTTCTGAAACTCCTAAGTAAGTCCAGTTCAAATCGTCTGAATTTGTTAGTCAAATTATCAATACGATAGTAATTTTTTAACGTCGTAATATTCCAAGTTCCAATTCTCATGTTCTTTAAACCATTAAAATTATTTTTGCCTCAGGGAAAGCAATGATCCTGGATACCAGTGCAGGACGGGGATCAACATATCTTTTCAAGTCTACGTCGAAGCGCTTAAGCCGGCATAGAACCGGACAGCAAGAAGTCCCTGGGACCTCCAGTATGAATGGAGGCTTTGAACAATCCTGGTCTTATCTTGGTAACAACATGGTTTTCAGCACTTGGAGATGCTCTTCTATCAACAAGAGTCAAAATCCTGCACAGAGAGTCCCAAACCTATTACTTCCGACGCATTATATATTCATGCCTACAAATATTATGCTACTACGGAGAGTCAATCCATAGTAGTTAATTGAGCTAGGAGGAGGTTTTTTCAGCCCAAAAATGCCTGTCAAAACAGACCAAGCCCAGAAGAATTATCCATTGATCAGAATCCCGTGCGAATGCTGTGTCGTTTACTAGGCTTTAATTTCCTCGAGGGGCGCCACTCCTCAAATGGGATAGAGTTGACCCCCCAGTCTTGCTGATAGCCCGAAAGGGTCGAGGCAGCCCTTTGCAGAGACCGTTGTCCGTAGATCTGGATCTTACGCCCTGCCGCAGTTGCCCTCCTATTGAGGTTTTTCCCACGATGGTGTTCTGCGCCACCGTGCAATTTAACCCATTACTGGGATAAGATACTACTCCTTTTATTGTCGAACATTTGCCCTTAGTAGTTTATGAATATCTTATATTATTATATTATATATATATATATATTATATTATATTATATATATATTATATATATTATTATATTATATATATATATATATATATATATATATATATATATATATATATATATATATATATATATATATATATATATATATATATATATATATATATATATATATATATTATAATATATTATAATATATTATAATATATATATATATATATATATATATATATATATATATATATATTATAATTATATATATATTATAGTATATATATTATATTATTATATATATATATTATATTATTATATATATTATATTATTTATATCTTACGAATATCTTTAGCTTTTTATAGTGGAACATTAGCCCATGGCATCGTTCAGAGTTTTCAACAGCACGGCATCTCTTTCACTGAAGCCGATCTTTCATCATATAAAGGGTATGAAGAAAAGCCATTAACACTAACTTCCGATGGTATTACTTACATGACTGCCAATGTACCCAGTGGAGGTCCGGAGCTGCTTTCGATAATAAATATACTTCGAAATTACGAAGCTGTGGATAATGTTCTAGAAATTCATAGGATGAATGAAGCTATTAAATTAGCAAGAGGACAGTTTTCCTTAATAGGTAAGATATGAATTTGAATTTAACTAACTTTTGGAAAACGTATGAAATTTGAATTGTTTGTTGGTTTCAAGGGCGCATACAGAACTTTGTTAGGGAGGGGGTATATGAATAGCTTTAAAAACGCATAAGAAATTGTTTTTATTCATTTTGTTACATTTTGATGGTTTGGGCTATGTTTTTTTGGGCGAGGGGGGATGGCATCTGTACAAATTTAAATGCGCTTTTAAAACACCCTTCCAATAAATACCCCCACCCTTCCCTATTGAACGAAAATCTTGTGTACGCCCCTAATTCAGAGTAAGGAATAGTAAGTAAGGTGCAGTCTTTGTCAGTAATATGTGAAACAATTGGATACAATTATGCTTACAAAATGTAGACACTAGGTAATATGCATTTACTCTGAGTCCTATTATGCACAATCCATTATATTCATTTAATGGTTAGAAATTGGTTGAATAAATGAATTGATAGAACAAATGAACACATGAATTAGAATCGAACAGTTTTCTCTAAAAGGTAATATATGAGTTAGAATCGAACTGGCTTTCAGAAAAGGAATGAAATTTGACTTGATTGTTGCCTTTCATTGGACTTCAGCTGATTTGTATTAAATGTACTGCTTTTAATCTCTAAAAGCGTTTTATGAATGGTTAGAAAAATTTGCATTCATTTGGAATTAAGTTCAGTTTCAGATTTTTCTTTGGCTTATTTTCAATGAGGCAATACATCGGCTGCAGTCAGTGACAAAAACAAGGTCACAATGTGGGATGGGACTAAACGGAAACCTCTCTCTCGGTATGGCATTATCTTAATAAAATATATCTTACAGTTGTAAATGCTCATTTTTAATCCTGCTGAACGACTAAAACATTTTATAAACTCAGATTACCAGATTGGAATTAAATGAGTCAATCTAATGTCTAAAAGGTTTGAACGAATAATAAGAAAAAGTTGCATACATTTGACAGTAAAATGGATTTTCCTTATTTTTCAAGCTTTAATTACTTTCAATCGTCAAATAATTTTTCCCCAAAATTTGGTAGCAGTTTTATTCCTGACTCCGGGCTCTCCCGATTTCTCCTTAATAGCTTCTCCCAATTTCGGGCTTGAAGTACTCTCGCGACACATGCTTAAAGTTCAGGTAAATGTAACAGGAACGTTTAATGTTCACCGAGCCAGACGCTCCTGCCGGATCATAAGGGATATTCCTAAATTGAGAAATCAGAGCAGCACCCTCCGGTAAGCATAGCATGCAACGTATCCTATTCAACCGTTACAAGAACGCCTTAACGTGGTGTCCATATCAATGCTATACAACTTTATGCACCGTCAACAGAGGAGCATTTTGACAAAAAGTCAAACTTGATGTTTTTATTCAATGTCCTAACTGAAACAGTCTTTCCATTTCGGGAGAAAAATATTTCAAAACTTATTGAAACATAGGCTTTGATGTATACCCATATCAGATTTATTAGGCCTCTGTACTAATCATAAAACAATAAAAACATATTTCATACATTCTGTTTGATTTCCGTCAAAGTTGGTATGTAAAAATTTGAAGCCACTATTTACAAAAAGGGGCACAGGTGTACCTTTGGCTACAACTGGTCTGCATAAAAAGAGAATATCAGTTTTCAGTACCTTCTAATAACAAATTGAGTATAGCATAAATTGTTCAAGAGGCATAATAGTGTTCATGTCTGAAATTTTTGACCGAAATTCTATTTTCGAAATTTGTTCCTTGTGTTCTAACCGCAGACAGTGCTGGGTCCCGGCGGCTTCGCCACCGGGCCCAAGCATGGCACGCGGCAGGCTTCTATATATGGATTCTCATTGTCCCTTGTGTTCTAACCACAGACAGTGCTGGGTCCCGGCGGCGAAGCATGGCACGCGGCAGGCTTAGATATATGGATTCTCATTGTCCCTTGTGTTCTAACCACAGACAGTGCTGGGTCCCGGCGGCTTTGCCACCGGTCCCCGCGGGTGGATTCTCATTGTCTCTTGTGTTCTAACCGCAGACAGTGCTGGGTCCCGGCGGCTTCGCGACCGGGCCCAAGCATGGCACGCTACAGGCTTCTATATATGGATTCTCATTGTCCCTTGTGTTCTAACAACAGACAGTGCTGGGTCTCGGCAGCTTTGCCACCGGTCCCCGCGGGCCCCAGCATGGCACGCGGCAGACTTCTATATATGGATTCTCATTGTCCCTTGTGTTCTGGGTCGCGGCAACGCTATGTCATTTTTGGATCGAATTGATGACGTAAATTGGTTTGGTTTTCTGTTTTAAGGTTTTCGAATTGCCTTAATTCATAGTCAAAATGTATAGAAATATTTGTCCAATCATCAGTTTTTTACATTTTAAGGAATTTAATAATAATTTCTTTTTGACGTTAATTGACACTTTTTGACAAATTTTCTTTGAGCAGCAAGCATCCTAAACTTCAACAATTTCTACTAAACTTCAAACTTTTGGTTTTCTGTTTTAAGGTTTTCGAATTGCTTTAATCCATTGTCAAAATATATTGAAATATTTGTGCAATCACCAGTTTTTTACATTTTAAGCAATTTAATAAAATTTAAAAAGAGCCTCAATTTTTTGAGCTCTTGTAATTGTAATAACGGTCATGTAACAGACGGACACTACATTTTTATATATATAGATATAAGCACATTTCGTTAAATATTACATATAGGAGTGTTGAGAGATGTTTTAGGAGTAGGGAAAGGGTTAAAAAAAGTGCATTTTTTGGCCAAAATCTATTTGGGAGAGGGGGTTCTTCTAATCAATGTTAGGACGGACAGTCCTTCCTCTTCACTCCCTGTCTAAGGGTTCAGGTAGCAATTTGTACTTAACCACTTAGCGATTTGTACTGACAAACTTGAACTTTGCAGGTGACCCTTTATTCAATAACGAATCTCTCTCATTGGTTGAGAGCATGGTAAATCGAACCAATGGCCGAATAGTGGCTGATCAGATACGAGACGATTCCGTTGGACCGATTTTTGAAACACTTTCTGAAAGTTTGAAAAGTCAGGTTGGTTCTGTTGTCGTTGCTGTTGATGCAGATGAGACTATCGCAATTTCAGTAACGTATGCTTGCCTTTCTTTTCTAGTTATATCGTACTTGCGATTTTGTAGCCTACTAAGTGGAATTAGTGTTTGATCGATTTTGGATAGTCGAATTAATTATATATAAATTCCTACAAAGTGGGATTCACGGTGTTAACTTTTATTGTTATATATAGTTTTTTCTTTTATATAGTCCCAAATAATTAAATGTAGAGGAATATTGCTGGAGTTACTTTTAAGAGTAGGAATCTTTTTATCTTGTTAGAAACAAAAAGTTTGTAGATATTTAAGAATTTATAATTATAGATTTGACTTAATTCTCAAAAAACAGGATTAAGTTGCCTAATCTTTCATAGACATGACTTAATTACCATTATCTGTCTTTATATAGTAATATTTAGAACTAGGAATTACAGATTCATTTTACTGTTGAGTCTTTCATTTTTCAAATTGAATATAAATTCTTTTCCTTTTTAGTGCCTAGGACGCCTTGTTGTGTGCAGTATGTAGTACATGTAGTTGAATGTAGTACATGGTGTATGTAGGCTTTGTTCTTCTTTTTTGTCTTGCTGCCGACCTCAAACCGATTGTTATTCAATATATACTTCGTAGGTTTGAACTAGTATCGAAATTCCTGAGAATAAAAATTTAAGACTAAATAGATGTTTTTAGTGTATTGATAAAATCTGAATTTGGTATTTGATTTTGGTTTGAGGTAAATAGAGCTGAGGGTTTTGGGCAATATATAATGAAACTTGAGTATTTTAAGGTGAAATACCAAATACCCACTGGTTATAACAGGGTGTTTACTTTAAATAAACATATCTTGACTTACTGACTACCAAGTTCCAATAAACATAAACCATTACAATTTGCAGTTTAGGAAATTTTCACTTTTATATAATGACTGTTACCATATATTTTGTTAGCCCCTAAGCATAGATCCCAAGTGTAGCAAATAGCAGTCATCTAAGAAAACGTTCAGAAACTACCAAAACTGTATTAAAAGTCAAAACGGTCAAACAAAACAGTTAAAAACTGCATAAATTCGACATAGCTAATTTCCAGAAGAACGTTTAACTTCACTAGTCTTTAATAAAAACTATTTCTTTGCCCAAAAATGTTTCTAAGACTTTTAGAATACGGTAAAAAAGACTTTGATCTCTAAAAGTCCATTTCATTATGTGTGAGGAAATAGGATATAATACATCTTCATAATTATTTATTTGAGTACGTTTCAGTCACATATTTCTCCTATTGTGAAGTTACAAAATTTAGTTATGAGAATCCTTAAGATGTTATTTTATTTCCAGTTTCTCTTCCTGGTAAATCTCAAATTAATAGTCTTTACAGTTATTTCAATATCATTCCAGTTAGACAAACTTTAGCTTTTCAATGTATACTTTTCCGTGTCTGTCAAACAGTTCGTGGTAACGAACTGTAGTAAGGAGCGACCCAGCTCAATAGTAACCAAAACTTTAAAAAATTGAATTTTGATATCAATAGCTACATCAAAAGAATCGCGTTTTAATGCTGATTTTAAATATATAAGTTTCATCAAGTTTAGTCATACCCATCAAAAGTTACGAGCCTGAGAAAATTTGCCTTATTTAAGAAAATAGGGGGAAACACCCCCTAAAAGTCGTAGAATCTTAACGAAAATGACACCATCAGATTCAGCGTATCAGAGAACCTTACTGTAGAAGTTTCAAGCTCCTATCTACAAAAATATGGAATCCCTCCGCAATCCCTCGCTCTTTACGCTAAAGTTTGACTCTTTGCCATAATTCGACTTTTAAAACAATTAAAAGCTTTAGCGTAAAGAGCGAGGGATTGGGGAGGGGACAACCCATTTTATATACGGAGTAATTTCTGTTCGTTTTAAGTTTTAATGTCGCTCCTTACTTTCAGCTAAAAAAATTAGTTTTTTTATATTTAATTATCTAAAGGATTTGCAACCAGATTGTTTTAAATCATTTTTTTCAGGCCCTCCCTCAGTCCGACCATATAATACTCGTTGTCCTTTAAGTAAGCTTCCTGTGCCTTTCATTGTCTCTGAACGGTGTAGATTTTCGCCTAAAAATATTATTACAAATTATTGGAACACATATTAATCTTTTTTTGATCAGAGTCTATAGCTATTAACATTAAAAACTAAAATCAAAGCTCTGCTAATTAGTAAATATTAACTTGTGAGTCTTTCAGCTATCGGATAAATAATGACAATAATTTTAATAAATGTTTTTTGGCATTTATTTTTTGGTGTGAGATAGAGTGAGAAGCGTGATGACATCCGTTTCTTCTGGGTTTGTTTATTTATACCGCTTGTGTTGTCGCCCAGCTTTCGAGCCAGTCTCCCCGCCGGGGATGTTATATGAATAGTTTTAAATATATATAGTTAAAGAATAATAAAGAACTTGAACTTGAAAAATTAGGAAGTCATAAATATCTTGAAAATCAAACAAACTCCGCGTTACATTCCAAATTCTCTTCATCATGATGTCTGACTGTTGGAATGACGTCTTCTAGAAGAAGCTACTGAATATAAACCAAACTTGAAAGGAAATAATGAGTTTGAAAAGAGTAGTCGATAGTGTATGCTGTATGTGTATAGTGTATAGTGTATGCTAGTGTATTGCAATCGATGGCAGTTGATTTTAGTCAAAGGCAGCTAATAAAAATCATTCTCTGTTAGAGATAATGCATTTTCTGTTGGCTGTGACATAAACCGATTGCAGTAAGCTATATTGAATGTGGGGATGGTGATAGAAAACATATAAAACCGATTGATAGAATGTGCTTAGGTTTTGATAGAGGTTGTAAATGTAAGTTGCATAGAAATGGTTATACAACATCCTTGGTGTTATCTCTATAGTGTAGGTCAAATAAGGAGATGTTTGACCTACAGCCCTCTCTGTAGACTAACAAGAAAAGAGAGAATAATGTAAATAAGTCGTGTATTACGGACAGATTTTATTGAGATCAAAATTGAGTCTTGTTAATCCATTAGAGGCCAGACAAAAAGCCGAATGTTCTCGAATAGATTAAAAAAAGGGTGATTTTCAGGCAGTAAAAAAAATAGAATACCAAAAGAGGGTGATTTTCAGCAAGAGGCGAATTTCACTCCTTTGATTTTATATTTTTCTTAATAAGTTTTTTGCTCTTCGTCTTTTGTTTTATGCCTATTTTTTTTTTACTCAAAGTCATTCACAAAATGCGGGACTCGGTGTGACTAAATATTGAGTCTGGGTAGATGGTTTGTGAATAGACTTAGATGACCTATTGACTTTAGATCAGAATTGGGAAAAAACAAAAACTCTCCTTACGGTTCCGTTCACTTTATGATAGGACCAATTATACTTTAGGATACACTTTATGATTGGACCAAATATACTTTATGATATGCTTTGTTATATAAAAAAAGATTTATTAGGGAATGGGAACTTCCTGGGATGGTGTAAAGAGGGAGGCTTTGAATAGATTGGGATGGAGGAAGAGCATGCGTAGCTAAATACGTTCTGAGACCATACTGGCTATGCATGACATATGAGAACAAAGAAAGGGAACAAAAAATGAAAAGAGAAAAAACAAATAGGTGAAAAAACGAGGATTTTATCAGCCAGTAGCTAAATATTGAAAAACAAGCAAATATTTCGACAAGGACCTCCGCCAAGTCGTCCTCAGTGCTCAAAGAAAACAAAGAAAAAAACAAAAAAACAAAAAAAACAAAAAAAACAGCAAAATCTAACCTTTATAAGTGACCTGACCGAGAGGAAGACAGATACTGACTCAACCAACAAAAAACCAAGTTTAAATCAATGAAAGAGAAGTTACCAATTAGATTGAATAAGTATCCTTTGCCTTGCAACAGATTTCGCCTGTCTACAATTTCGGTTTTCATTAGATATGCGGACATGTTGTCTTAAATTAGATTGAGCGGAAATGTTCATAGATTCTTTTAATATTAAATTATTATAAATTGGGCTTAAGGAAATATCCCCCGTGTCTCTATTTATAGCCAAATTTCTATTTATATGTTTTTTTATCTCAATAGCCTCTTTAAAAGATTGCGGTAGACCATTTACAGTAGATATTAAAGTTGCCTCTTCAAAAAGAACTAAATGGGCAGGATTTTCGTATATATGCTGGGCCAGAGCTGAATCAAAGTTGTCATTTTTATTTTCCAGTCTCAGGGACTTGTCTATTGAAATTTTGTGTTCTTGCAATCGTTCCCCTAGTTGTTGATTGGTCCTTCCAATGTAAAATCTTCCACATGAACAAGGGACTCTGTAGACACCACTACCTAGTATAGGGTCCGTTTTATCCTTTCCCGAGTTGAAAAAATGTTCAACTTTTTGTTCAGTTTTAAAAGAAACAGAGAGATTATGTCTTTTTAAAATTTTTCCAAGTTTGTCGCTGAGTTTTGATACGTATGGTAATGTAGTGAAAGTTTTTTTCTCAATTGCCAGTGTACCTGAATCAAGGGGGACGGGCTTCCTGTTTTCCTGTTTAATCTTTTTTAATCGTCTATCTATTATATTTTCAATGAGGTTGATTGGGTAGCCATTGCAGAATAGAATGTCCTTAACATAGTCTAACTCGGATTTTACATGATTACGTGAACATATTTTTAGAACCCTGTCGCAACAATCTAAAGAAATTACTACCCCTCTTTTTACACAAGGAGGGTGATTTGACGAGAAATGTAGATACCGATCATTATGGGTTGGCTTTCTATATATAGAAAAATCCAGGCTGGGAATATTTTTTATAATTAAAACATCCAAGAAAGGGAGCTTTCCTGAATCTTCCAGTTCTATTGTGAATTGAAGATTCGAATCAAAAGAATTCAAATGTGCCAAAAAAACTTTTAGAGAGTTCTGACCATGTTCCCAAACAGCAAGAATATCATCAACGAAACGAAACCAGAGAGAGTGTTTTAAGGGGAAACTATGCAAAGCAGACTGTTCTATGAAATCCATGTAAAAATTTGCCAAAAAAGGAGACAAAACAGTGCCCATGGGCAGGCCCTTGACCTGAAGGAAAAATTTTTCTCGAAACCTAAAATATAAAGAGAACTTGTTGCAAAGACGTACAAGCGTCATTATTGTGTCAATTTCCAAGGTTTTGTAATCTGCCCAAGTAGAATTTTCCTCTAATTTTCTTTGTAAGGCCTGTTCACATTTATGGACATCGCATGAAGTGTACATGGAAATTGCATCAAAACTAGATAAGATAGTTTTTTCTGTTATACTATGATTTTTCAGCTTCTCAACAAGATCTATGGAATTTTTTATATAAGATTTCTGTGTTGTTAGAAGATACTTGAAAATTGTAGCTAAGAATTTTCCTACGCCTGTAGCTGGAGAGCTATAACATGCTACAATAGGACGTAACGGAGTATCCTTCTTATGAATTTTGGGTAGACCGTAAAATTTCGGGGCTGAACAACCTTTTGGGTAAAATTTTCTGTACATTTGAGGGGTGATTAGTCTATTATCTTTTAAAATTTCTAATTCTTTCCTCAACTGCTTGGTGTATTTATCTGTGGGATCAGTTTTTATTTCTTTATAAGTATTTTTATCCAATAAAAGGCTATTTATAGCCTTTATATAGCCTAAAGGCTATATATAAATAGCCTTTTATTGGATAAAAATACTTATAAAGAAATAAAAACTGATCCCACAGATAAATACACCAAGCAGTTGAGGAAAGAATTAGAAATTTTAAAAGATAATAGACTAATCACCCCTCAAATGTACAGAAAATTTTACCCAAAAGGTTGTTCAGCCCCGAAATTTTACGGTCTACCCAAAATTCATAAGAAGGATACTCCGTTACGTCCTATTGTAGCATGTTATAGCTCTCCAGCTACAGGCGTAGGAAAATTCTTAGCTAAAATTTTCAAATCTCTTCTAACAACACAGAAATCTTATATAAAAAATTCCATAGATCTTGTTGAGAAGCTGAAAAATCATAGTATAACAGAAAAAACTATCTTATCTAGCTTTGATGTAATTTTCATGTCCACTTCATGCGATGTCCATAAATGTGAATAGGCCTTACAAAGAAAATTAAAGGAAAATTCCTCTTGGGCAGATTATAAAACCTTGGAAATTGACACAATAATAACGCTTGTACGTCTTTGCAACAAGTTCTCTTTATATTTTAGGTTTCGAGAAAAAAATTTCCTTCAGGTCAAGGGCCTGCTTATGGGCACTGTTTTGTCTCCTTTTTTGGCAAATTTTTACATGGATTTCATAGAACAGTCTGCTTTGCATAGTTTCCCCTTAAAACACTCTCTCTGGTTTCGTTTCGTTGATGATATTCTTGCTGTTTGGGAACATGGTCAGAACTCTCTAAAAGTTTTTTTTGGCACATTTGAATTCTTTTGATTCGAATCTTCAATTCACAATAGAACTGGAAGATTCAGGAAAGCTCCCTTTCTTGGATGTTTTAATTATAAAAAATATTCCTAGCCTGGATTTTTCTATATATAGAAAGCCAACCCATAATGATCGGTATCTACATTTCTCGTCAAATCACCCTCCTTGTGTAGAAAGAGGGGTAGTAATTTCTTTAGTCGACAGGGTTCTAAAAATATGTTCACGTAATCATGTAAAATCCGAGTTAGACTATGTTAAGGACATTCTATTCTGCAATGGCTACCCAATCAACCTCATTGAAAATATAATAGATAGACGATTAAAAAAGATTAAACAGGAAAACAGGAAGCCCGTCCCCCTTGATTCAGGTACACTGGCAATTGAGAAAAAAACTTTCACTACATTACCATACGTATCAAAACTCAGCGACAAACTTGGAAAAATTTTAAAAAGACATAATCTCTCTGTTTCTTTTAAAACTGAACAAAAAGTTGAACATTTTTTCAACTCGGGAAAGGATAAAACGGACCCTATACTAGGTAGTGGTGTCTACAGAGTCCCTTGTTCATGTGGAAGATTTTACATTGGAAGGACCAATCAACAACTAGGGGAACGATTGCAAGAACACAAAATTTCAATAGACAAGTCCCTGAGACTGGAAAATAAAAATGACAACTTTGATTCAGCTCTGGCCCAGCATATATACGAAAATCCTGCCCATTTAGTTCTTTTTGAAGAGGCAACTTTAATATCTACTGTAAATGGTCTACCGCAATCTTTTAAAGAGGCTATTGAGATAAAAAAACATATAAATAGAAATTTGGCTATAAATAGAGACACGGGGGATATTTCCTTAAGCCCAATTTATAATAATTTAATATTAAAAGAATCTATGAACATTTCCGCTCAATCTAATTTAAGACAACATGTCCGCATATCTAATGAAAACCGAAATTGTAGACAGGCGAAATCTGTTGCAAGGCAAAGGATACTTATTCAATCTAATTGGTAACTTCTCTTTCATTGATTTAAACTTGGTTTTTTGTTGGTTGAGTCAGTATCTGTCTTCCTCTCGTGCAGGTCACTTATAAAGGTTAGATTTTGCTGTTTTTTTTGTTTTTTTTGTTTTTTTGTTTTTTTCTTTGTTTTCTTTGAGCACTGAGGACGACTTGGCGGAGGTCCTTGTCGAAATATTTGCTTGTTTTTCAATATTTAGCTACTGGCTGATAAAATCCTCGTTTTTTCACCTATTTGTTTTTTCTCTTTTCATTTTTTGTTCCCTTTCTTTGTTCTCATATGGCATGCGTAGCTCTGTTGGCCTTAGGCGACTTGGTGCTGTGGTGAGTTTTTAGTAGTAGCAGTAGTAGCATAATAGCACCAAATATACTTAACTTCTGAAAATAGTTAAAGATATGCAATATGCTTTTTATATTTTACAGTTTTGTATTTTACAATTATATTTTAAGATAGTAAAATTTATTTTTAGACTTTTATATTTTAACGTATATGTATATCTTTAGGAGTCTAACTTCTATGTTTGGTTCAAAACTGTTTGCAAAATCAGGATTCTTTTTGAACAACGCTCTCGATAATTTTGCTCTGGAAAACGAAAGCACGAAAGGTGAAAGTGAAAACCACCAGGCCCCTAGAAAGCGACCCTTGTCTCATCTTACTCCGCTCATAGCGGTTGAAGGTAAGCCTATTGAACAAAATTAGTAAATTTGAAATAATAACTGAAAATTCCCTAAACATGAAAAAGTAAAACAGAGAATAAAACTAGAATCCTGGTAAAAAATAGGAATTTTTTAAAAGTATTTTCCCTGATTAAAAGTCTTTAGAACCTTTGATATATGTGTCTGTGCTTAGAAAGACAAAATAAAACGTATTAGGACGAGGTTCAAGTTAACAATGGGTCCGACATAAGGAACAACCTGCTGGATTTGTCTTTTTCATCGTTCTTATGTGATAGGCTAAAAAACAACTGAAAGTAGCAAGGTTGGTCTTAGATTACTCGTCACAATGACCCTGTATAATTTGGGAGCTGGCTAAGGGTAGGTGGACCTGGACTCTTTTTCCTAATAATTTGTGTTATTCCGAGTAACTAAATTCTTTAAAGTTTATGTTATGCTAAAATTTAGTTCTGAATGTCTTATCAATAACATTACTGCGGATATATGAATTAGCGAAGGATTATCCTTTTTGACTGAATATGTGCAAATGAAAAAGTGTATGCTTTATCCAACCATAAAATTTTACTGATTAGTTTTTAGTTAATAAGTTAAATAACTGAAATATTAGCCTAAAAAGAAAGCCTCAATAAAGTTACTTTGAAATTAAAAACGAAAGAAATTCTGAAAGCAAAATCAGGTACTGCATATTTTTAGAAAAATGTTTGATTCAGGTTCCTTCTATTACCTGTTTGTTTCCTCATCTATTAATAAATTTTCCAACTCCATACGTAAATTCTCCCCCCCCCTCACCAATATATATACTTGACATGCAATGGTTAGCTTTGTAAATGTCGGAGTATTAGGGATTTTTGTCTGTAGGAACCTCTTGTGATAGATTCTGTTTTTTTTTTAAGTTCAATATTGAACTGTCCATGTAAAGTGGCTTGTGTCTTATCTGATGAAGGGGGAAACTGATGAATATACACCCAAAAAGAGTGGCTCATCCCCACCCCATCAAAGAGTACATTGATTGGTCATCGATTCTGACATTTCTTAACTAACTTCGCCTAAAAAAGCAACATAAAGATGTGGGTTTTTGTAAAAATTGATGAAACTTTTCGTAGATGGCGCTGTTGGTTTCTTTTTATCTTTGTTTTGCATAATGAATCTAGAACTATTACTAAATATTGATTTTTATTCTCATAAGACTAATTTGAACATTGATAATTTTGATTCTTCGTCAGTATGTATGTAGATTTTCTCCAGAAGTAATTCCCATTTAAAGCGCCCAATATTTTACAGAAAAAAATAAAAAATAAAGATGGACTACTCATCCACGGACAATGACACGAATGATGATCTAAAAACGAATGATTTAATATTTATAGGCATAACTAATTATTTAGAAATTCTAATTACTATTCACAACTAATTGTCTAATCACTTAGATACAGCGTTTGGAATCGAAAAATAATACCTAAGAATTTATTGCAGTCCCTGATATTTTCAAAAGAAAAAAAATGACAGAATGAACTATTCAGTTGAAATGAACTGTGACTATTCACAAGTAATTGTTTAATCACTTATATACATGGTCTGAAACCTAAAAGTACTACCAAATTATTTATTGCAGTCTCTGATATTTAAAAAAAAAACAAAAAAAACAAAGTCTGAATGAACGCGGAAGTCATCTTTTTTACCGCCTTCATTTCAGTTTTTGGTCGATAGCCCATCTAAGAGGCAAAATAGGGTACGCTTTTCTGTAGTGATTAGAAACAAACTGGAACTAATCACAAAAGTACTCCAGAGCTCTGGCTTCAGCTATTCAGTATTTTGGCCAGTGACAACTAATGTAATAGCTATTGTAAAACTGAGATATTTTAAACTAGCTCTAAATATTCGAACTAACGCTATAGTTTGATGAACTCAAAATCTTTGTAAAATCTGTTTGGTTTTGAACATCGTATCAAGGTTGCCAGGTCTCGTTGGTCGATATAAGCCCAAGTGGTGATGATTTTTTGTCCGAATTATTCTGCTTTTTCAGTCTTGCCATTTCTACACTATGGTACGATCCTTGAGTCTATATGAAACAAAGGTGGTGAAAACATGAATATGGAAAAAAAGTAAAGAATCTGATATATTATAATCTATGGCTTTTTGATATTGTGATTGCAATTATAAATTATAGGATAATACTAAGCAGCGAAGGACACAATAACTGTTGAATAACAAGCTCTTGGAAGTTTAAAACTAGGCCAGAACGTGAAAGAAGCTCATATTCTTTGTTTTGTGCATCCAAATGCTTATATACTATGTAATATGTACTATGTTTAAATATGATTTCTTGATCGATTTCTCTTTATATTTTGATCGATTTTTATTGGTCGATTACTATTTTTAATCGATTGAAATTCGTTTTTTAAAATTTGTGATCTAAAATAACGACAAATCCTCAAAATAATTTGTTCCCCTTGAAATTTATTTATTTTTCTTCTTTTTCAAGAATGTTTATCTTATAGATATTAACTTCCAGGTCCATATGCTTGTGGGCTGAGGGTGGCTCTTGGCTCATCTGACCCTGGTCAACTTGCCCAGGTCGTTAGTACTTATTTCCACCATGGTCGAAACCTATCAGCTAGTATTGAGACGGCTCGTTTTATGCCCGGGAAGGATCAGGGACAAATATTAATTGAGGGTAAGTTGCTTACACATCAATTTCTTTGTTATCTGTTTCTAAGGAAGCCTTAAGTATAAAAGACGTTAAGGAACAAAATCACTAAAAGTGTCATTTTATATATATCTTTGTTTAAGGTGATGTTAATTTTCTTAACGGGGGAATTCGAAAAGTTTTTCAATAATTGACTAATTTGTTTGTGTAGCCGTTCTCTGCATGTGAATTCAAATAGAGTTCCTTGTATTTTTGTCATGTACGTAAAGGAGTTCCTCAAGGATTGGTCCTAGGTGTTGTTGTTTCTATTATATGTAAGTTTGACTGTTGCTGCTAGAAACAAAGCTGAATTGTTGAATGTTCACAATTTAAAGGTTCACCACAATATCCAGTGTAGTGAAATGTGATACGTTAAATAAATTTTTTCCATTTGTAATTGGTAGAAAGGAAAGTCAATTTTGGAAAGTCAAAAACGTGATTTAATAAAATAGAAAAAAAATTCAAATCTCTCGTTTTTTACCTTTTCATTTAGTTTTTCATATTTGCGTGCCTTTTCATGTGTCAAAATATTTGCGTAACTTTTCATTGGCTGGACATTTTTCTTCATTTATTTCATCTATGTTGTTCTTACGTTAGATTTAGCCACTAATGTTGAAGCGTATTCATTGTAGAATCATGGTGGTACCATTCGTTTAATCCTAAGTATAAAGATTTAATTGTCTTAAAGACTCTTAATTCACGAAACAATAGAACAGTGCACCTCTGAAAAACCTGATATTTTTCTATCGATTAGCATAAGGTACTGGCTAGTCTCATCAACTCTTATCGAATAATAACTAATAATAAAAAAAAAAAACTATATTAAAAACACAACAAACGAGCCAAATGACAAACTAGATTCTCTCAATAATGTCGTTTCCGTAACACACCCGTCGTATCTAGAGGGGACACCCTTTTGTAATATCCCTAAAAACTTTTTTCAGAGTTTAGTGTCTTGCTCTCAGCAGTCCCCTCGGTTTTTTTTTTAATATATATATATATATACTTTGATTTGAAGTGATGAACAGCAATAAAATGCCCCCCTCCCCTTTACAGATCTTTTGTATATCTGTCTTGGTCCAGACCCCACACTTTTAAGATGTCTCTTCCGTCCTTAGCCGAGAATTGTCATTCCCTCGGTCATTCCATCCCTTTGCTCAAGTCTCCAGTAAGTCTTATTTCACGCATTGTTAGGTTGAAAACTGCGTCAGATTCGTTGCTAATACTTGACTCGACGTGACTCAGTGATAATTAAAAACAAAGCACAATGTATATTGACATGTATCTTAATGGTGAAACAAAACTGTCTACAATCTCTTTATCATTTTTTTATTTAAAAAGCACTGCGTATAGTGTGGATGAAGATGGTACTTTTATTCCTACTGTTCGAATTGTTGAGGCAAGGGTAGACGGTACTTTGGAAATGGAACTGGACTTTTTGGAACTGGAATGGTACTTGGATAATCTCCTTCCAGACAAAACGATTCAAGTCAAAGGGATTATTAATGAATGGCCTTTTTTAATTGCAGTTTTAAGCAGCATTTTCTTTTTTTTCACGTTTTTAAATGCACGAGAAAGATTGGACATTAAGAATGAAACACATTAGCCCTGTAACGGTATTGCGTTGACACTAATAGTCTAGATCAGTTTTCTTTTGGTTATAGATCGGCAACTTTTGTCAACATTGTTGGTTAACATGAAAACCTCAACAATGATTTAAATACCCTGTTTCACTTCTGATACAACAATTTACTAACCGTAGTAATACACTGTCTTTAATACCTCAGAGAAGTAAGAAAATCTTCTAACCTTTTGTAGTTTTAAAGCGGCTGCCTAGCGGAGAAGCAACGCTGCCAGTCGGAGAAGCAACGCTGCATGGTGGAGAGGTTTTTCGACAGTTTTTGTTTACTTTATTTCATTCATTTTTATTCATTTTAATTCACTTTAATTCATTTATTGATTGTCTAGCTGGTTATTATTCCTCAGATCCAAAACACATCGAAAGGGGAGGTTATTTTTAATTTATTGGGAAAGATGGGGTTAAACGAAGATGGATACAAGAACTAGAGTTACATTGGATCTATTAATTACCAACTTTCTTTAATTTAAGTCTAATTTAATTAATATTAATTTAAACTAAAAAGCAGCACACATTATTGTTGTTCCTTTTAACCAACAATATGTCCAATAAAGCCCTTGTTGAATAAGAGAAGTGGATTGTTGATGAACCAACATATGTAGGAATAGTTTGTTGGACAACTATAGTTGCATTTTTTGTCCCCATCTTTTGAGACTTCTGTTAACCCCTTTCTCCTAGAGTCTGCCAAGAAAGGAGAAAGGTGACTCTGAAGTCAGTTCTCTTATTTCCTCGCGAGTTGGCGCAAAACTGGACTTAAATTAAAAGACCATACGGATACTTGATAGACGTTGTTGTTCCCCCCCCCCCCAAACGAACTGAGTCATTAGCTTCTGCTCTGTCGCACACAATAAAGCAAAAGCTCTTTCCCTTTTCTGACACCTTGTGGGTTAAAAGGCGTCATAGTATTGTCACCTTTCTGGAGCTTTTCTTTGCTGTTGTTGGAGTACCGGAGAGCTTTGTTGACATCCAGTTCGATTAAGGCGTAATGGCAAAAGGCAACCCTTAGTATCAGCCATTACCGAGTTTAGCTTCGTTTTCCTCTGATTTTTATTGGAAAAGTGAGTTCAATTCTGCTTTCGACTTCTGTTTCTCTGCAGATATAAAATTTATATCTGCTTGCCTGGACTGCGATCCAGACTGCTGAAATTGTTGGGACATCCACCTTAATACCAAGGTGCCAATGTCGGTGATTCTCCTTTTCAGACGCATCTGTTTTTCACAAAGACTTTGTCTTTTCCCATAGCTCGTGCAGCTATTCGAAGAATTCGATATGAGATTTATTAACCGTCGTGATACAGCGTTTCAAATCCAACTCGTTATTTTTCTAATGTGGTATTAGCCGAAATTATGACGAAACTGCAAACAAATAAATTCTCCTTAGTTCCCAATATTCTCCTTTTCAGACGCATCTGTTTTTACAAAGACTTTGTCTTTCCCCGTAGCTCTTGCAGCTATTCGAAGAATTCGATATGAGATTTATTAACCGTCGTACTACAGCGTTTCAAATCCAACTTTTGTTCCCTCGTTGTATTGTTGATGCGGTATTAGCCGAAATTATGACGAAAATGCAAACAAATAAGCAGTTCTGTTTCTTTGAGATTAGTCTCCTTGTTGAGGTAACTGTCTGGCAAGCCAAATGAAGTTCTCTACATGAGTCTCATCATCCGATAAAGTTCCAGAAACTCTTGGTGCGTACGACAACTGCTTTTTTCACTGCGTACTCACTCTTGATTGTATTTTAACTGTTACTACGATATCTGCAGAGCATTCATTTAGTACGCCAAAGCATGGCTTATCTTAGGAGCGGCTACAACATGCCTATGCCTATAAATTAGAATGGCAAGTTGGGTATTGGCGATGTTTAAAGTGACTTCGGGAAGAAATCAAGATGAATTAAAATATAAGTAGTACTTGTAGTGCTTAGGTTCTTTTGTATCTGATTCAGGGATTATTAAGATTACAATTTTTCAATTTGGCTAATTGAACTCATTATTTTATCTGTTTTTTTTTTTCAAAGGAATATTAATAAGTAAAGCTCAAACGGGGGACCATGACAGCGACATACTGACTTTCTGGTAAGTTTCTGAACTTTTGGTAGCTGTTAGTTGGTACCCCGCCCCCACCCGCATTCCCCTAATGGAAATCATAAATACGCCACTGGGCATCCATACCACAATCTGCTACTACCCCACCTCTCTGCTACCCCAATACTCTTCCTTCCTGCCACCCCACCTCCCTACATAAAGTTTAAATCCCTTTATTTTGTACTATAATAAATCACATTATTTCATTGTGTTACTTGTTGGTGAAGCCCCTTTTTATATTCTTTAATTAAAATCTTCCATTGTTTCATGAAATCACTAGTTTAAGTTTTAGTTGAATTGGAAGACAGTTGAATGACAGAAAATGAATTTCAACGGTGACAGATATAATTTTCCATCGTGCCAAGTTTTTGTGCAGTTTGAAATTTGCATTTCCTTTCCTTTCACTGATTAATAGTCAAAAACTAAATTATCCTGGGAAATTTGATAAGGGTTAAATAGCAACTAGTTTAAACTTCAAAACAAGAAACAAACTAATGTCTGGATCGAGAAAAGCAGTTGCTTTATTAGCAAGAATTTGTTTATGACAAGTTTTTTTTGTGAAAGTAAAGACCGAGTCTGAAACTTTAAAAGATTAAAAATCACTCCTTACCAGTTTATGGAGCATATTGTTTAAAAAATTAGTAAACAGCAAAGATGGCTCAATGTGTTATTATTTTTTTCTTTTTCTTTTTTTACACCATGGCGCTTCGCTATCGTAGAAACTTAAGAAAGAGCTCATTCGATCTGAAATTCAAAGTTTTACTGCCCGTTTTAGGAGTCAAAATGGATTGGAGGGCAATCAGTCCCCTACCACGCCCCTTTATTACCCAAGGCCTATTTATAGATGGCCATTTTGTTTAAAATAATTTAAAGGCCAATAACTATGTCTCTGGAGATGTCAACCCCCCGCCGTTCCTGGAGCAAGGGCTGCAAATAATGCAATTTGTGGACTGTTTTCATATAGTATTTGTCATCGGGTAAGGGAGGGGGTGTGTTTGACCCTTAGTGTCTGAAAAAAACCAAAGGCGTTTAGTTGATGTTTTTGGAGAATGTTGAGGGGAGTATGGAACCAAATCAAAATAAACTATGTGTATACAGGTTGTCAAAAGGTTGTATCTCAGGAATGGCTTAGGGTATTAAGTTTAAACTTTTGGGTAATGATAGGGGATAATCAATTGACCAAAAGGTAATATTTGAACGCCACTACTACTGCTGCTACTAATACTACTACTATTTATGCATGCTACAGCTGTTACTATTGATACTATTACTGTTTCTTGTACAACTTCTATTATTACTACTACTGCTATGGTACTTGTACTGCGAGGGCTAAGGGTATGAATTTGAAAAGTTCAAAGAATATTGAGGGGAAAGTACTAAATCAAAACACACTTTTTGCATACATATTGATATTGTCAAAAAGGTGTATCTCGGGATAGCTTAGGACATTAAGTAGGAACTTCCAGAGAACAGTTAGGGGTAATATCAATTGCCCAAAAGGCAATATGTACACCCTACTACTACTAATACTACCGGCGCTCCTTCAGCTGCTATTTCTATTGCAACTATTATGAAGACTAAGAGTATTAAGGTGAAAATTTCAGGATATGTTGAGGGGAAGTTAAACTAAATCATAACACACTATGAGTATGCAGGTTCTCAAAGGGGCATAGCAGCAAAATCTTAGAAACGGCTTAGAGTATTAAGTTGAAATCTGGGAGCATGATAAGGGGGTGTCCAACCGAACAAAAGGCAATATATGCACACTGCTACTGATAAGAGCACTACTGCTACTATTTTTACTACTACTAGTCCTCATACTACAGCTAATGCTCCTAGTGCTACCACTATGGTTTCTACTTTTAAGAATAAGGGTGTGAAGTTGAAAATGTCAGGAAATATTGAGGGGGAAGTTTGGACCAAGTGAATACACAACGTGAGTATGCAGCCTATTAAAAGGGCCTATCAACATTATCCTAGAAATGTTTGGAAGGATTCAGTTAAGACTTGCAGGGTTTGTTCTTGGGGATGTTGAACTAACCACGATCCAAAATTCCCATGCGGCTACTTTTACTAATGCTACTACTGCTTTTGCTAATGCTCAGTATATTAAGGTAAAATTTTAGGGAATGTTGAAATTATGTTGAACTAAATAAAAAAACACACTGTAACAGGTTGTCAAAAGGACGGTTCAACAATGCCCCTGGAATTGCGTAGAGTATTAAGTTGAAACTTCCAGCTAAGGGCTTTAAGGGGAAACTTTCTGGGAATATTTAGTTGATGTTGAACTAAATCAAAACACTCTATGTGCTTGTTGATTGTCAAAAGGATGTATCAGGAAGATCCCAGGAATGTCTTAGAGCATTAAGTTGAAGCTGTCAGGGTTTGTTGAGGAGAATTTTGGCCAACGAAAAGGCATTAAGTGCATAATTACAACTACAATTACTTTCGCCACCAGTTTTGCTACCATTGATGCCAACGGTATTAAGTTGAAGCTTTCAGGGTAAGTTGAGGGGGTTGTTGAAGTAACCAAAAGGCACTATGTACATGTTACTACTATTACTGCTACCACTAGTGCTAGAACTACTACTTCTACAGAGGCTAAGGGCATTAAGGTGAAACTTTAGGGAATATTTAGGGAGGGTGTACTGAAACTATACAAACAATACACACTTTGCTTGCCAAAACTTTGCACTTTACTGGAAACAAGATATACTTTGAACGTTTCCTCTTTGTTCAACTTTAATAAATCTGAATTATAAAGACTTTCAGGAATGAATATTATCTGTCATTAAACTGTCAATCCATATTCAATTGTTTCTTCAGTCATCTTGTAATAAGGATTGTTTTCAGTAAAGAGCAAATTATGTTCTGGTCTTTAGAATGCATGGGTCGGCGGGGAGGGCTCATTGCTACTCGTCTTATTCTGATCGTTTTGAGTTTGACTTGGTTATTTCTTGTAATTTCTGTTCGTTTTAAGTAGGAAAGTAAGTAAGTAAGACGGCACTAGATGCTTAGGGTCCAAACATGTGGTGCCGATCTACGGGCCTTCAGCCAGGAAGTGCAATGGGAAGTTGGGGGCCAGCCATCATGTGCTTTCGCACACCCTTCCTGTTTACCTTCCCCAGATTTCTCCAGGTACCTATTTAGAGCTGAGTCGACTCTGGCTAAGCTTACAGAGTCACGTCACTAACCTGCGTCCCAAACCAAATAACTGACTATGCCTGGGATCAAACCTGTTGGACAAAGAATTCTTAAACCAACGCGCCAATTTGCCAGGACAGCTCTTCTGTTCTTTTTGGGTATTTATATATTGATGCTGGTTTATGATAGTTTTACGCTTGAAAAATTAGTTGACTGTGTTGTGGCTTATCTTTAGTACAATGTAGCTCTTTACTTTTCTATGAAAGATGGATTTTCTGGAATTTTTTCGTATTAATAATTAAATAAATAAGCCAAAAAGAGACTAATATATAAAGCTCAATTCAATACTTTTTACGACACAATTATGTCTCTAACAATCTCGAGCAAGCTTTGTTTTCAGTAAAGCACTATTAAATGTTAAAAATATAGAGAAATGTCACGAGCTAGTTTATTTGAAACAGTTTTTCAAAAATATGATAATTTTTGTGCGTTTTAGGTGTTAAAAATATAGACAATAAACCTCATCAAAAGATTCTTGTCTGACTTGAAGTCAGATGAAACTTTTTCAGATGAAATTATAGGCGTCAACTTCAGTTTTTGCCAAATTAGAAAATTAAATATAGGTTTTACTTCACTTCTTTACTTAACTATCTTCCAAAAAGATCTGAAATTTGTTTAATTAAGAGTCCATTGGGTATTCTATCTGTGGCATATCTGAGAAGTTCTAGATAAAATTCAGGTAATTATGAAATATCGTCCTGTATAAAATGAATCCAAACTTTAAAACCTGAAGAACAGTAAAAGAATTTATGCTGGATATTTAATATACTTTACAGAAATTTGGGTTATTCTTACTGCTGTTTTTATGCCCCCGCCCCTACAAAAAATTAGGAGTCTCTATACTTCCGTCATTTATGCCTCTTGGATTTTAAGATTTAAGGAGAAACAGTCACTAGATATTATTACTAGCTAGAAAGAGAATACGTATTTAAAAAAAGAATGTCTTATCCAAGAATGGAACCTAGGTTACCACGTCCACAAAAAAATTGTCGTAAATGACGCACCACCACGTCCTTTTTTTTTACTATTTGTAAAATAGTTTTTACTTTTTTTTACTATTCTCGATCCCGTTTGCTACAAGCCGTAAATTTATAACAATAGTATAATCTAGAATTGGGAGTTAATTAATGCATCTTAATGTGGCCACTTGATGAAGCCACTTAATGTGGCTCAAGAGCTTTTAATTAAGTCTTTATTCATCGCTCTATGAGGTAGAAGTTACCTGCTAGTTCCAGTTGTGTCAAACTGGTAGGAGGAGGGGCCCTTAGCACCTTGAATTTGTTGCTATTGACTGGATTCTGCATATAGTAAAAAAAGAAATCACCAATGTAACAGCAAAAAGACAGAACTAAACATACATCAGAAAAAAGACAGAAGGAGAAAGGAAGACTGGTTTCCTACTTTAGTAATTAATATAGATCAGTACTTGAATAAGGCCTTAACCCTACTCATCCATCCAATTACATAGGTCCATCCAATATATATATATATATATATATATATATATATATATATATATATATATATATATATATATATATATATATATATATATATATATATATATATATATATATATATATATATATATATATATATATATATATATAAAATATATCAATAATAAATAATTAATAATAATCAAACAATAAAAAAGACAAATAATTCAGAGTCGACGACCCAACATAAAGGCTCATCAGAAGAATGATATGAACGTGGAGTGTACGCAAGGAAAAAAAAACATTTCTGCGGTTCCATTGAAATAAAAAATTGCTCCCCCTCCCTTAATAGACATTAAAATTTGGCCTGCCCCTTTCCAATTTTTATGGATGGCTCATGCCTAGAACTGTCCTGGCTACTAGATTTTGCCTAGTTCTGTTGGTCAGGAGAAAATTCTGAAGCTTAATAAGGGGACTGAGAGGGAGAGTATGCAAGAAGGGCGGGATTACATCCCTATACAAGGATATTTTATGTATATGAGACATAGAAATAAGAATTTGATGTCTAAAGCTCCGTATCCCATCTATGTCTGTTAGTAAGAAAAGAAGATATGGTACTTTTGAAAAAGTAAAACTTCCGAACGGTTTGGAAACTTGGTAACATCTGAGGAAATGAACAGAACCATTCTTTAGAGATCATAATTCGATCGTAGATCTGATTAGAAATTGTTAATTTAGGAGAGTGGGTTTAAAAAATAAGCGTTGCTAAAAATGTCACATGATACATTTTAATTCACCAGAGCCGAGCTGGCTGTACACAAACTGGCCAATTTAACCCTTTCTTATTTTGTTTAGCTTAAATTAACTATTATATTTTGCAGAAGATAAACCTGGTTCTTTAACTGACATAGCCATCGATAAGCTGAGCCAACTGCGATACTTTGCATCCAAGGTCAAATTTGGTTTCACAAGTATTAACGCTGCACATTTAGTTGGCGATTCTCTCATTTCACATGCCGATTCTCGAGGAGGAGGATTCTCTGTAAGACTAGCCTAGACTCTGATTTGAAAACGGATTTTACTAATGAACAAATGACCTAAGCTGTCTGGCAATACTTCTGCTATCCTCAAGCCAAGTTGATTAAGTCTATATATATTTTTTATTGTTGTGTTAATGCATTTATTTGAATTTTTTTTTATGACCAGAGGGGGTATTCCCTGTAAAAAAGGATAAATGCTAAAAAATAGAAAAACGGTTAGGGTGTGAATATCAAATAATTATTTATATTAATTATCGTATTAATAATTTATTATTAACTATTAGTTTATTTTAATTAGTATTTTGCTTATTAACAATTAAATTAACTAAAATCAAATTCATTAAATTAACTAAATTAATTATTTGTACTATAATTCTTAAGAAGTGAACATCACCAATGGAATGCTAAAGATACTTATACCGCACTTTCCATGCTCAGTTACCTATATTTTTTTTTTACAATCTATTGTAATAAACAGGTCTATTAGTAAGCTGCTAAGGTGTCATTCCGAATTAAGACTCAGATGTGACATAGACGACAGCCTAGTTTTGTCCAACAGACTGCCATATTCACCTAAAGTGAGTGCGGGGGAAATATCCTGAATGTTCCTTACACCAGGATGAGCTCTTCTCCTATATCATATGGGAAGTGTGTTTTCTTCTCTTACACCATGTGCTAAACTGATATTGCAATCGACAGTCTGTGCCTTTTAAGATGCTATATGGAGATGCTATATGGAGATGCTAAGATGCTATGGAGTATTCTTCTCTTACACCATGTGCTAAACTGATATTGCTATATGGAGATGCTAAGATGCTATGGAGTATTCCATATTGCTATATTGATATTGATATTCCATATTGATATTGCTATATGGAGATGCTAAGATGCTATGGAGTATTCTTCTCTTACACCATGTGCTAAACTGATATTGCTATATGGAGATGCTAAGATGCTATGGAGTATTCCATATTGCTATATTGATATTGATATTCCATATTGATATTGCTATATGGAGATGCTAAGATGCTATGGAGTATTCTTCTCTTACGCCATGTGCTAAACTGATATTGCTATATGGAGATGCTAAGATGCTATGGAGTATTCCATATTGCTATATTGATATTGATATTCCATATTGATATTGCTATATGGAGATGCTAAGATGCTATGGAGTATTCTTCTCTTACACCATGTGCTAAACTGATATTGCTATATGGAGATGCTAAGATGCTATGGAGTATTCCATATTGCTATATTGATATTGATATTCCATATTGATATTGCTATATGGAGATGCTAAGATGCTATGGAGTATTCTTCTCTTACACCATGTGCTAAACTGATATTGCAATCGACAGTCTATGCCTTTTAAGGTGCTAGTGCCAATTGGCACTTTTGTGCCAAGTGCCAATTGCCAATTGGCACAATTGGGTAGATTCACAGAATCTACCCCAATGGATAAACGAGAGGCAACTCTGACCACAATTTCTATGTTTTCAAGCGATTGACTCTTAGCTATAGGGTAAAAAAAGTATCCTAAAAAATAAGAATTTATACAGAAAATGACACATAGGTGACTTTATTCTTCGTTGACTATAAAATAATATTTTTGTGAGCCCATTTGACATATCCTTATCAGAATACCTTTTAAAGAACTATTGGATATGCTCCAACCTAGATATTTACAGTAGCTACCCCAACGGATATGCGAGTTTTCAGAAACAAGTCTGACCATAACCTATTTTGATACTATTTGAGTTTTTAGCGTTCAGGCATTTAACTGACTTTTAGCTATAGATTGAAAAAGGGTCCTAAAAATAAGAATTAATGCAAAAAATGACATTTTCATTGACTAAAATAAGATCTTTGCGATTCGATTTCACAACTCTTGACCAAAATACCCTCAAAAAACTATTGGATGCTCTAGCATATAAACAGAGGTCAAGAAACACTCTTAAGTGGAATAAAGTCACCTGACCTTAATGATTCATCAATATACGTGCATTTAAGTCAGATATTATGAAGAACATATGCATCTGCTGTTGCCCTTGAAAGGCATTATGTGGTATTTTTTAGATGAGATTTTATATCCCACCTCTTTAAGGTGAAAACTGGAAGACTGATTGCTTTTGTTTTTTTTTATATGTGATTTGATTGGTACACAAAATGCTTCAGCTACTGTTTGTTTTTTAAACGCTGTACGTCTTATATAATCGATTTGGCTTCTGAATTGCTGATTTACTTAAAATTTGTGACATCTAGCTATCTCATGATAGGTAGATAATTAGTAACATAGAGACCAGTTTAGTAATTTGCAAAAAAATCCTGGATACGACCCTGAAACGGGGTTGACGACTCCTAATTATCCTGCTCTCTTTGAAAATATGCTGTCGTGATGCTTTGCTATTCTCTAGATTATAAACCCTATTGATGAGCGAGGAAACTCGGAGAAAACAACAGTCCAACGCCATTCAGCATTACCCAGCAAATTTATAAAGCTAATAAAAAATAACCTAAGTTAAAATTGTGGTTGCGTTTACTAATTTTGTTTTGTTATACTTTTGCTTCATACATACTGGAACAAAATAACTTTTGCTAAAAAATACCATCAACCCTTTTTTAATTTTTGTCTTTGTTTTTTTTTTCTTTTGCTTTTTTTGTAAGTGCACTTTTGGATTTATCGAAAATTTAGATTTTGTAAATCAATTAGTCTTGTTTGGATTTTTGTTTTGTTGGGTAATGCTGCACTCTCATTGGCGCTGTCAGTTCTTAACTCTCACCAGGTTAAATTACCTAAGAAATTACGGTAGTAACGACAACAAAAAGCAAATGAGAAAACTAACTGTTTACTTTTTATATGGGGTTTTGCATCATGTCATGTCTTGTATAGTCAATTTTAATATTGTTCCGTGACTTAATATTGTTTATGAAATACGTTTCATTATTTTAACTATGTTTTATTACTCTTAATTTGTAACTAAGGCTTATTATGTGTAAGATTGGTGCAGGGTTTTTTAATTGCTTCTAAGTTTGGTACTAATTCAGATAATGAATCAAATTTTAATTTTTTTATTTATTTCCATATGATTATTTGAATTGTTTTAAGAGAAAAATTGGTTACAGGAAATTTTCCTGAATATCTTAAAAATGTATTCCATTAGACCGGGGTGATAATCAGGGGTGGGGAGAAAAACAGACCGCCCCCCAAATTTTGAAAAAAACTGTCTTCGTTGGTCATTTCTAGCCGTTTCTAGCTGAGTGGTTAGTGTACTAAACTTTTCATCTACTGGAATTAGAATATGAGTCCTGGTACCATATTTGGTTTGGAACGAGGGGTAGTGGCATGACACTATTAACGGATTCAGAGCAGACCCAGCTCCAAAGGGCACATGGAAAAATCCGGGGAAGATAAAGACGAAGGGATGCTGAAAGCACCGCATGGCTGACTCCCCATCCATTGTATTTCCTGTCTGAAGGGTCAAGAAACGGTGACCAGCATTGCCGGTTAAGTCTAACGCCTTATCCTTTACCTTTTTTCATTTTCTAATATTTTTTATTGTAAGGAACACACACAAAAAAGAAGAAAAAAATGCCCACTAACTCCGTAGACTGTAAAAAGCACTTTTTTACATTTTCGTTTTGAAAAAAAAAAAAAAGACATTGACCGCCCCTTCCCCGCATTCCCTTCATTTTTGTGGATTAGTATCCTTGTCAGCAGAGGTAATACTTAGTTTTTGATAGAAGTTATCGATACGAATCGATAATCGATACGAATCGATAACAAAGCAAAACGACCAAGCAGCGTTACTATTCGAATTTTGCGAATATTTTTGATTGAAGTAAGACGAAGTTTTTCTAGCAAAAGCAAACTGAGATATTTATTATAATTACTAAAATATGTCCCCTTGTCTAAGTCAACAGGACTAATACTGCAAATACAATATTCTGAATGTTAATATTCTTAAATAAACTTTTTAACAACTTGAAAAAAAACAAAAAACAAAAAAAACATCAACAGGCGAATGATACGGACGGTATAACATACGTTGCATTCTTATATAACGCAAAGAATTTTAGGAAAAGTCGCAGCATTGTCGAAATTTTGGAGCAAATAGCTTGTCCAGAAGTTCAGGAGTCCGCTTTTTAAGGTGGTGTCGCTCAAGGTGTTATTGTTATTCTTCATACGGGGCATTTAAATTCTGATTTTTTGGCTCCATGAAATCGATAAACACAAGATCGGTGTTTTCCAAGGGTCGGAACGAAATAAATTGATGGCATTTTTTTGCATTTTAAAAATTAACGCTAATAATCAGCTTCAAAAATTTGTCACACAAAATACCCTTAATTGATCAAAAGAATGCAAACTGGTTTTTAGAAGTTTTTCTGTTCTTTTTGTCTGTACATTTTTTTTGTGTTTAAGGTGTTAAGGCGTTTAAGGAACATTGTTGGAAAAGGCAATAGTTTTAAAACTCATGGCATGTGTTTCAGCAATGCTAACATTAAGCTCTAAGAGAAGACGTCAATTTTATAAAGCGGAGACGGCTAAGCGATTCAATTGCGGAAATATTGGCTGGCGTGCCTAACTTAAGTTAACTTCATAAATTCATAAGTTTATCATTCCAAATTCACAAACAAATAAATGAATTAAACAACACTTTCGCACTGGGGAAAACCTACGAGGGTTTGCGGTCGCGCGAAAGTCCACGTAACTACTTACCGATTAACTCGACTGTTTACTTAAATCTCAACTATTTAACTGAAACTATTATACATAAACCGAAAACAAATAAACTATAACCTATGTACATGAAAAAATATTGATAAACAAATAACTTAATTAAAATTAGTAATTGATAAATAAAAATATAAAAGAGAAGAATAATATGAAATCCAGGCTTCATCACTCTGCAATACTCAACTCTCCCTACCCTCCCCCACCCTGTCCTCCCAATCCTACCTTAGCCCCTTCCCACCTTTACCTTCCCAGCCCCTCTTACATCTCCCGCTGCCTAACTGAAGCAGAATTGTTTAAGTCTTCCTAGAAAAATAAATCGGACATATTCTATTAAATTTTAGCGGAATTTATGACGTTCGACAAGTTGATTGATACATTTAAGCCAAGGTTTTTCTCATTTTAGATGCGGTTGGTTTGCCGGAAAAACATGCTTTTCTAGTGTATTTTGAAACAGAATCAAACCCAACTCTCATCCATATGAACTCATGAACAACTGAATGTAAAATCAGGTTACCAACGCGAAATTTGATTCCTATTAGACTCTAGCTCAAGCTAAGTTGTGAAAGGAATCGGGTTTCGCTTTGTGAACTAGATGTAAAGTCACCAATTGAAAAATAGGTTCTTTCCGTGATCAAACGTTCGTTTATTTTCTGTTTTGGTTCAAAGTTCAAAGATTTCACTTCCCCGTCAGGAGCGATTAGGTAAGCAAAAGAGAGGCGAAAAAAAAATCTTGTTGCTTCTCAACTTTGAGAATGTTTTGAATCTTAAATGATAAGATTGAACATATATGCTTTACTGTAGTTGCCCCTCAGCCTCTCTCTTTTTAACTTCTCTCCCAAATTTCTCTTGTAATACTCTCAGGGAAAGATAATCCTAAAATATCACAAGTTAAAATATTTCATCAGCTTTTCAGAAGTGAATACATACCTTTCTGGAGCTTATTTTAACTCTGAATTTCTTTTTGTTAATTGTTTAAATTAATGTTAATTATAGCCTGTTCAGCTTAGTAAATTTTTAATCACATAAGCTTGAGGGCACATCTTTGGCAAGTTTGTAATACCACAGCTAATCCACTGGCCGAATTATATGCTATTGCAGACCCAATGCGAATAGGAAACAGTTTCAGTTCTTTGCTCGTAAGTTTATGCAATTATGAAAAGAACTTTTTATACTATTTCGCTGCTAAATATCCAGTTAAATATTTAATTATCCATTCTTTGATATATATTCAAACAAGCTTTCTTTTAAATTCCCATTTGTTATAAAGAGCTGTTGGATTCCGCGCCCTCCTAAATATGAAGGAGGGTTTCTATTTCCTCCCTCAACCCTCGTTTTCTTACATTTAAGTTTAATAATTATAAAACAATGCTCGAAAATGGTCATCATCTCTGAAAAAATTCACCTCTCCAAATATTTATTTGGAGGAAGGGATGTTTAGAATATCAAAAATTAATTCCAGCTTCATATCTGTGGTTTTCAAGGTAAATCCTTTGAACAAATCTTTTTAATGGGGATTTGCTGATGAACGCCAGCAGAAGAGGGGCAAGACCCCCCGGAAAACATATCTCAATAGAAAAATGAGATATATTAGCATTCAAATCTTGACTAGAAAAGCTCCTGGTGGCACTTGCCTCCCCTCCTCTCCCATCACAGAAAATCTCCTGGTGGAACTGCGAACACATTACCCCGCCACCTCTCCACTTTTTTGCCGGTAGCCATGTCAATATAATCTTTTATGTTAGGTAGAAATTATTTTGCAATGAAAGGGGTGCTGTCACCCCCAAGCGCTAATATTTGCGAATCCAGATCGAAAATACTCCCAGGAATCAAGAGGGAATAAAGATTAATTTCTAATCTCCTACCCTACCCAATCCTCGCTCTACATGTGTCTGAAGTTTCACGGAGAGTTGCCGCTACTACTTGGCATTGCTGCCTCTGAAACTAGGAAGTTCAATATATAGTTTTTTCGATAATTTGAAATCAATCGACCGTCAACATTTACCATCAGTAGCAACTTGGTCCTGATCAGAAAATAAGACTTGTGCAGCAAGTGGCAGCGAAATGCCACTTTGCTTTGGCATAATCTTTTTGGCTACGAAAAAGGAAACAAGTAGTTTTAACTTCCGTTCAAACTAGCTTTATTCTGGTTTTCTTGAACTATTAGTGGGTTACGATCACCCCTGAAAAACAAACAAACAAGAAGAATAATAAACATGCAACCGTGATCATACTTCTCGAAGAAATTCAATGATTTCAGCTCTTTTCACGTTCAAACCCCTACAACAGGGCCCTCTGATGCGCTGAGTTTGATGGTGTAATTTCCATCAACATCACTTGCCTTCTCTGGGATTCTTCCTCTCCCTTTCTTTGAAAGTTAGGTGAATTTGCTGAGGTTCGTAAGTTTTGGTAATTAACTTTAAACTTGATGAGTTTTATATATTTGGAACCACCATAAAAGTTGATTCTTTTGATGCAATTTTTGTGAACCTTTGGTTACTCGTGGCCCAAACAGTTACCACCAACTGTTTGATTTTCTTTAAAATCAGGAATTTTACTATTTGTCAGAGATACGAGATTTAATTCAGCTGGTGATGTCGTTTAGCGGTTTGTGCTTGAAAAAATTACGGTCTTTTCTCAGAACTTAAGTCAAGTCTCTTATTTAGTGAAGCAAGCAAATTGTCCATGCCATCCTGATAGTTCGCAACTGACTTGTTTTTGAAAGTCAAAATCTGAAACTCTGTCGTCCGACAGTTTGGGGTCGTCAGCCACTGAGTGGCTTACATTCGTAAGCCACTGAAGCCAATAAGCTTTCACACTAACCATTAAGCTATCTGCTGGGCTTTGAAATTATACGGGCTGCCTCACTCACCACTGACGTATGAAAACAAGAAAGGACAAGATATAATAAATGAAAAATAAAATCAAATAGCCGAGAAAACGAGGATTTTGTCAGCCAGTAGCAAAATATAAAGACGAAAAATAAGCAAGTATTTTGACAAGGACCTCCGCCAAGTCGTCCTCAATGGTCTTAAAAAAAATTTAACCTTCCGAAGTGAACTTGACAAGAGGGGCATCAAAAATTATCTTTTCTCTTCTTTTTAAGTTCACTTCGAAAGGTTAGATTTTTTTTTGCACGAGCACTGAGGACGATTTGTTGGAGGTCCTTGTTGAAGTATTTGCTTGTTTGTTGTCTTCATATTTTACTACCGGCTGACAAAATCCTCATTTTCTCGCCTATTTGATTTGATTTTTCATTCATTATATCCATTCCTTTCTTGGTTTCATACATCAAGAATAACCAGTGTGATCTTAGAATGTATTCACTCACCATTGTATGTGCCTGTAGCTAAGAATGACCATAGTGGTTTTTACAAAAGCTGAGAATCTCCAGGAAGACAATATGTTGAAAGGTAAACTATCGTCCAGCGAAATTTTTATAACTGTTAAAAAGGGAAATGACAGGGAAGCAGGAAACATTTGGCCTGAAGATACATAGTTTGTTTTCTATTGGGATTGTATTGTTTTTACATTGTGTATTGTTGTTGTATTGTTGTTACTCTGTAACAACCTAGATTCTCTTCCTTTGAGAAGCAAAAAAAGGGGGAAAAAGATTAGGTGGATAAAAACAGTTTACTCCGTTAGATAAGTAGATTGCAGCTGTGGTTGTTTTTGCTTCTTGTCTTGAATTTTATGTAATTTATTTTGTTATTATTCTTATATTAATAGTCCTATTGTGCTCTTTGATTTTTTGACTTGTGAACTAGACTTTTAGATCAAGGCTTTAACTCTTTATGTCTTTCACTAATACATTGGTTTGTTATTGTATACCGTCCATTTTTATGATATTTTGTAATTAACATTTTAATACACTTTTTCAAAAGTTTCAGTTTTAATCCTTGAACGAAAACCGCCGTTTCCTTTTCAAAACTTTAAGTTTGATAATTTTATTCCTTCAAAGAAAAGCTTATCGGCTTTCTAGAATGAAAAGTAATTTTAATTTTTATTGTAATTTTTAGGCTGGAAAATTATTGTTAAGCAGACTTAGTTGATTAAATTGGTAATAAGTTAAATAATTAATTGATTGAATTGATTAATTAATTAATTAATTAATTGATTAAATAAATTGATTTAACGAGGAGGAAGAGATATTGCGAGGTAGAGAGTTGATTGACTGAGTGGATTGTTTTGTTTGTCTATGTAACATTATTAATAGTGGAGGATGCGTTGAAAATGTAAATAGTATATATATATATATATATATATATATATATATATATATATATATATATATATATATATATATATATATATATATATATATATAATATAAATAGTACAATAGCCAAGGCACAGAGTATTTTTATCACAGTTGAAAACAGTATGTAAGAATAGGAAGATCGGCCTTCGAAGTTAGACGAAGATATTGGAAGACACGACAATATCAGGAGTCAATTATGCTTTGATAAGATCGATCAAGGGGACAACGTCAGTTACCTTGGTGGTATTATTAGTAAAGACGGTGGGTATAGTGAAGATGTTAAAAGTAGAACAGCCAGGGCCCAGAGCTTTCTTTCCAAAAGAAGTTTTGCGAAACAAGATTAGAATATTGGAAGCTACAGTGACTTTAATGGTCAGGTATGGTTCTAAATTAGGGGAACTCCGAAAGAAAGGAGGAAGATTTTCTAGATGTTTTGCAGAGAAATTGACTACGGATTGTTATGGGTATCCGAGTGACTGACCGTATCTCAAAGAGTAGGCGGTACGAAAGTGTGGATCAATCCCTCTTTCTTGGGCCAGAATGAGAGAAATGTTAAGATGGCTAGGATACATTTTGTGAATGAAGGTTGAAAGATTCCCAAAGATTGTCCTTGTCCTCCAACCGTCTAGGATCAAATGAAAAGCAGGTCGTCTGGGTTGGGGTAGGAGGATGTCGTAAGGAAAGGGAAAGAAGGGAAAGGGAAAGAAGGGAATTGAGAACTTCCTGAGAGGGTATAAAGAGGGAGGCGTTGAATAGCTTGGGATGGAGGAGAAGCGTACGTAACTGTGTTGGCCTCGGGTAGCTTGGTGCTGCAGTGAGTTGGTAGTAGCAGAAGTATGATTTGAAACGAGAGTGTCTTGAGAAGTTGAGAAAGTGGCAGGAATTGGTTAGGATTTTTGTTGGTAGTCTACTCGCTCGACAGACAGAAAGTAAGTGGTTTTATTTTCCGAAAGTTCACATGGAATTAAAACGGAGTATAACAAAGGAAAAATAAAATAAAAGTCAAGCTAGAGAACATCACCAAACGAATTTACACATTATCTACATTAGTAAAACTACTGGCACACGATCGCTAGCCACAGGTTCGCTCTTCCCTTGGCGTTTTTCAGAAAATTCTCGGCGACACGTTTAACACAGACTGTTGAATCGGACACACCATCATCACGCTTGATATAGGAGCTACTCGTCCATGGTGGAAGTCTAAGAAGGAACTTCACGTATCGAAAAAAACCAGAACTCTTACTTTTGCACAATGAGCGGACGACAGGTATTTCCAAAAAGGTGCTATATACAATACATGTGGAAGGGCAGTGGCATTATGCAGCGACGCAAGATATTTACGGCAGGATCGATGTCTGTTACCAATAATTGACCCGTACACAACCCTGATTTTCACTTTTACATGGTGCACAAGTAGCGTCCCGGTGGAGTGGAGGCTTCTAGCGACTGGTAAACCAAGGTAAGTAATACCCTCAGATGGTTTCAGAATTGAATCGCCCAAAGGGATTTCTTCTTCGCAGCGCTCCGCATTGAAAAACAAGAGGGCCGATTTTGACACATTAAACGACAAACCTAATTTATTGTGTTGCCTTTTTAACACATCAAAGTTCATCGATAGTTGAACAGCGGACCTGTTCAAATTAAACAAGTCGTCAGCATACGTCATCAGCGAAACATCAGTCCCCTTAGAACACAAGAGGTAGTTACTCAGGCTTGCACCGGCAGAACACTATTATTGTACAAATCCAGAGATACAACTGAGCCTTGGCTGGCTCCTTTACGAACCGGTATAACAGCGGATTTGACCAGATTAGAGGGTATTTTGATTTGCGTTCTAAGGTTATTGTACCTATAATATCATACTCTGACAATACACAAATTTGGCCCTTGTGTATACGCTTCTAGAAGGATCTGTGTGTGCACCGACGAGTCAAAAGCCCGGTTCACATCACAAGAGCCAATAGCAGGTGGATCAGCTGTTGCCTCAGAATCAGAAGAAATAGCAGCATAGGCGAACAGAGCATCAGGGCAATCGAGCCCTACCGCAAAACAAAACTGGTGTTTTGGCCTTTGGAAACAGTGCCTAACATTTGACAATATAAGCATTTGTAGAAGCTTGGGGAAAGCTGGTGACAGAGTAATTGGGCAATACGAGGAGCATATGTTAGCTGGCTTTCCTTTTGTCAGGATGGGTGTAAGTTGCCATGCATAGAAAACATCGGGTACAAAACCGACTACGAATATGATCTGGTGCAATAATGTCAATATTTCATGCAAAAGACGAGTACCTTTTACAAGGTGAAGTGCACACAAACCGTCAACTCTGCGCGATTTTTTGCTATTTCAGCCCAAAGGTATTTGCAGTTACATCCGAAACAGATACGGTACAGTCCGGAAAGCTCGAGTTTGATAGCATAGATTCAAGTTGTTCGGTATATGGTCTAGCTAAACTAGGATCCGGGACACTAAATTCGCTCGTAAAGTAGGCTTGGCAGTCATTTGGATCACTAGGCATGCCCTTAGATGTGTTAGGGCGATCTTTCATGCGGTCTCTCCATAAACGACTTGGATCATTAATTATTCTCTTTGTATAGTCATTTTTCACATTCGTATGATGCTACTTGAGGGTTTTCTGAAATTTATGTTTCTTTGAGAACCCTGGAGTTTCAATACCTTCACGAATTTTCCTAACGGGAATAGCAGCCTTTTCTGCGGTTAGTAGTCCGTGGATGATTTTAGCACAGAAGGCATTAACCTGTATTGTAGTTTCCTGGATATTCCTTTGCATGTTAGCTTTTTGTAGACTAAATGGCACGCTGATCTTCTGAAGCGTCGTGTCAAGCACTGTCCAATAAAGCGGGAAGTCGGCCTTTGACTAATCTTTTATTTCATGCAAGTGTGAAGTACTTTGGCCTTTGGGACACACACATTAACACATGCTTCAGTTGGGATGTAATTGGCGGAGTGACCTCCCATTACCACGCTCACTTTGCCACTCACGTTTGGTGTGCATGTGACATGGTCTATATTTGAGACTGAACCACTAGTATATACAAATGTGGAATCTTTGTCTTTTGGGAGCACACAATACCGACTTCCAAGTGCACTTAGGATCAGCTGGGACCGAGGAGACGAGTCATCGGCTAGATTACAGTTTTAGTCTCCAATTATAAGGCATTCCAGTTTAGACAACATAGTAGTCTTGGGGCCCTTTGCAAGAGCTCGTACTGCTTTCGAGAATCGGTTATCCGATTCTTCGTTGCTGTAGTTTGTAGGAAGGTAGACACTGACAGTCATAAAGTTCCCAACCCTTGTATCCATAAAGTTTTCAGCTGCATTTAGACTCTCGGAATCAATGGTAGAACTGATCGCTAGTCCACCAGAGGGCCACCCGCGTAGACAAGACTCGGCTGGTACAAAACAAAATGGACGATTGCCTGAAAACTTGAGTAGGCTGAGGCTATTATTTGTCAGCAAATGTTCTTGGATGCACAGAATATCGTTACGCCGACATAGCTCTTCAATTTCAGGGATTCCGTGAGACACAGCTCCATTCATATTCCAAAACACAATTCTAGTATTCTGTTCAGTCATCGGAGCGCTTTTGTTTTCCGATTTGCTTTTTCATCTCAGGGCATTGGAATGACTGACATGTATGTTTTGTCGATTTATACGCTGCACATCCAATTGATAAGTCTTCAATCAGAAAACGTACAAAATCTAGTTTCTGCGTGCTTTCCATAGCCAGATATAGCTGATAACAGAAGGAAAAGTACAACTTATAGGTTCGACTAGCGCCACACTGCTCTTCCCTTTCGCAACCTGAAACGCAGGCTTTCACCGTGTCGGCATCAAATGCGGTTGGAATGTTTTTGATCACGCCTATAAAAACAGTATTAAAACAATGGATTCCACGTAATATACTGTTTGCTCCCACTTCTTGAGCTCTAATGAAAGAAAGGTCAAGATGGTTTGGTCAGGTTTTACGTATGATAGATTGTCAAACATTGAGCTTTTTAGCAATCGGTCTGGTGCCAGACGCAAAGCAGATGTCCCTGAACTTGGTAAATGAGGTTAGGTCCTGGAAATGACCTCATTCTTTCCTGGAAAAGGTATGCATTTTCATCTTTGTGCATTTATTTCTCTTAAATTAAAGTGCAAAAAATATTAAACGAGTTTACAGGAAATAAAAAAATGTAAAAGTTCCGTTCGACATCAAACCAGAGACCTATCTTGTCAAAAGCAGATATGGCAGACGTTGTGCTATAGCAACGTAAAAGTAGATTTAATATAACCTATAATTTAATTTAGAGAATGTTAAAAACTTCTCATATTTGAAACGTTGTACAACCTAATCCAAAGAAATGATTTTTTTTTTCAAATTAATCACGATATAGCATGGTGTAAAAATGTGAATGATCTTAGCGATAAGAAACAAACATAAAAGAAAGTTAAAGTTGCACAAAAAAATGTAAGCATTGAAAGGAAATAAATGCTCATCCACCAAAAAAGAAAAGTTAGTTTGACTCGTAAAAACGTAACAAAATGTATATAAACTAATTTTTTATGCTTTTTTGAGGTTTTCTTGTGTAACTCCCCTCCCCTCGACAAAAAAATCCTTGTGTAAAACACCCCCCGAAAAAAAATCCTGGATACAGCCATGGTTCAGGTAAGGCAGTAAAATTTTCAGTATTTCTACATATAGGCCTGTAATGTGTTTACAACGAATAAAACCTACCCCCATTAAAAATGTTGAATTATACTCCTTCCTCCAATAGTTTGGTGGTTTGAACTCGAGGTTCTTTCTGTCTACAGAGACATTCGCAGCCACAATGTTGGGTTCAAATCACATTATTTCGGGACCCGTTACTTGGAAAAAGGGTTGTTTTTCAAGATGCATGAACATAATAGCATTGGTTTTTTTTTCAACCAGAAAGCGGTTATATTATTGCATGGTATGGAACATGTACCATGTTTCACATAATTTCTATGTCTTTTTCTATAACAGTCTTCTTGAAGTGTTGTTATGTAATCAGTGGTGATACTTTAAAAAAACCTTGGACAAAATTGGGAGTCAAGTTCAGTCTTTTTAAAGTGAGTTTTTTCTCTGAGATGTATCCTGGGCCTGAAACCCGACTAAATTTTCGTTTTACATGAAATATTAAATTTAGCTTAAATCATGAAACAGCAATATTGATCCACAAAATTTAATTGCTAACAAGTAAAAAAAAGCAAAGATTCTGATTTGATGGCTGATTTAAAGGCTAAATACTTGCGTATAACTAGCTATTAAAGATAAAAATAAATCGTAAAAATAAGAAAAAATAGTATGAGCGGAAAGAATACTTAATCATTAACCAAAAGAAGACACTTTTTCTTATTACCTCATAATACCTTTTTCCTCATGTAGTTTATAAGCAGCACAAAAAGGGCTGCATAAAAGACAACACAAAAGTAATGAGCGAAGTGGGCACAATATATAACTTTTTCACCAAGGTACTTTGCATGGAAGCCGTTGTCACAAACGCTCCAAAGGGGCTCATTTGATTGGAAATTGAAAGCTCTGGTGCGCATTTTTAAGAGTCAAATGTGATTGGAGGGTAGGTAGCTCCACCCTCCCACGCACTTTTCTCCCTAAAATTATCAGAAAAAATTTCGAGATAGTCATTTGTTTAGCATAGTTAAAAGGCCCAATTACTATGCCTCTGGATATGTCAGATCCCTCCTCCCGCATAATCCCTTGGGTAAGGACTGTAAGTTATGTAATTGTTTGTGTATAGTATATGTTATCAGTAAAGAGAGAGGGGGGGGGTGTTTGACCTTCCAACTGCAGTTTTCAGGGAGTGTTGAGGGTAGTGTTAAACCTAAATCGAAATATACACAGTATGTGGATGTAGGTTATCAAAACAGCTTATCTCAGGAATGGCTTAGGGTAAAAAGTTGGATCTTTCAGGGAATAATGAGGGGGATGATCAATTGATGAAAAGGCAATACCTGCACGCTATTACTGCTACAAAATCAAAACACGCTTGATCCATACCAGTTGTCAAAAGGGTAAATCAGCAATATCTTAGGAACGGCTTAGCGTATTACTACTTACTACGCTGAAACTTCTAGGGCCTGATGTAGATGTTCAACTGACCAAAAGGCGATATACCCATACTACTACTGCTACTAACATTACTTCCACTACTACTACTAATACAGCTACTACTACCTCTACTCCTGCTGCAACTATTATGACTTCTACTAAAGCTAAGGGTATGACGGTGGATTTTTGATGAGTATTTAGAATAAATTTATACTAAATCAAAACACACTCTATGCATGCAGGTTGCCAAAAGTGAGAATCTCAGGATTGGCCCAGGGTATTAAGCTGTAACTTTCAGGGTATGATGAGGGGGATTATTAATTGACTAAAAGTACATAAGGGCACGCTACTACTACTGCTACTATTGCTTTTATTGTGGCTTCTGCTTGGACTAAGGGTATTAAGTTGTAAATTTCAGGAAATGTTGAGTGGGAAATTGAAATAATTTAAAAAACGTTACGTGCATACAGGTTGTCAAAAGTGTGTATCAGGAAAATCATAGGTACGGCTTAGAATATTAAGTTTAAACTTCCAGGACGTGATGAGCCCTGATAAATTTTTCATACTTTATTTTCTTCTGGCATACTTATACTTAAAAAATTCTCTATATTCTGTGCATATTTCAGCTTGTTTTGTTGTATTTTTAAGCCAAAAATTTTCCAACGTTGTTGCTCTTCGCTTGCTAAATATTATTCTATCTGTATATTCTATGTACATTCTATCTGTTTACTAGTTAGTAAATGCTAAATATTTCGTCTATTATCGTCTAATTTCGGCTAAATATCGCCTGGAAACCCTGTCAGGAAAAGGCAGAGGGTATTGGGCTTAAGTTATTTATAAAGCAAATTTATACTATCTTATTGAGCTTGCGAATCATGGGTGCTCTAGAATACGACTGGATGGCTCTCCCCTTTAGTCCGCAGGATTTTTAACCCATAAAGGGAAATCCACCAAACCAATAAAAGCGCTTCACTTCTATATAGGGTTAAACACGTTGCTGTAAAAGAATATAAACGTGACTTTTTAACTTTTAACTTTTATGTGCATAATAAACAAAAATATAAACTATTACAGATATAAATCACTACGATAGGAAAAAAATAAAAAAAATATTCATTACAAATTTCTGGGTGAGCTTACAGAGTCACACCATTGACTCCCGTTCCAAATGAAATAGCCAGCGACACCAGGACTTGAACCCCGTTCTCAGGATTTCAAGTCCACTGTGCTAAGCACTTGGATAGGATGGCTTAAAGGAGGAGCTCTATAGTCGTTCAGAAATGGTTTTCAAACTGATGAATTCATAGTTTGAGTCAATCCCTTCCCTCTCCCTCGCCCGAGTTATGGAAAAGGCTCATTTAAGTCAAAGATGGAAGTGGTAAGTTAATTTTATGAGTTTTACCTAAACGCATACCAACTCTATGTGCTGTGTCCCATGCTTTGACTGGCATAGAATATCAGTTATCTACTCTTAAAACAATAAAAACCAATGGACAGAGCTTTGTAAATACGGATACAGTTGAAGCTATTATGCGCTCAAAATAACTGTACCTCAGAGACTAACTGTGTTTGGATTAGCTAATTCCTCTAGTTCTTGTCAATCAATTAAATAAAAAAAACTAGTTTTTTTAACTGAAAGTAAGGAGCGAGATTAAAACTTAAAACGAACAGAAATTACTCCGTATATGAAATGGGTTGTCCCCTCCGCAATCCCTCGCTCTTTGCGCTAAAGTTTTTAATTGTTTTAAAAAGTAGAATTGTGGCAAAGAGTCAAACTTTAGCGTAAGGAGCGAGGGATTGCGGAGGGGACAACCCATTTCATATACGGAGTAATTTCTGTTCGTTTTAAGTTTTAATGTCGCTCCTTATATTCAGTTAAAAAAACTAGTTTTTTTTTATTTAATTTCTGAACGTTTTTGAGTTAATGCATGTTTGATTTTGGCTCTCCGCACATAAATTATTGAAATGAAATTAGTATTTTAATTTTTTTTTTGGCTAAATGGCTTTCTCTTAGTTTTGATCAGACGATTTTGAGAAATAAGGGGTGGGGAAGGAGGCCTAGCTGCCCTCCAATTTTTCGGTAACTTAAAAAGGCTACTAGAACTTTTAATTTTTAACGAACGTTTTTATTAGTAAAAAATATACGTAACTTAAAAATTAACTTACGTAACAAACTTTTATATTCTTATATTTTTATTATGTGTACGAGGAGGTTTGTACCCTCGTTAATACCTCGCTCTTTACACTAAATCGTAAGTTTTGTCCCAATTCTTTAAGAATGACCCCTGAATCAAAAAGGCCGTAGAATAAATAGTTGAAATTACTAAAAATATTTTAGCATAAAGAGCGAGGTATTTATCTCCTCCTAAATACCTCGCTCTTTATGCTAAAGTATTTTTAGAATCCCTCATATGCGTAATAATCTCTGTTCGTTTTAAATTTCAATGCTATCCCTTGCTTTCAATTGAAAAAACGTTTTCATGTTTATTTTTTCATTGTTTTTTTTATAGTAATGCTAGAAAATCCTGCGCCCTTTTCATTGAATTTTTCTTCCCCCATGACATATTCCTCCAAGGAAAGATCCTCCCACATAGCCCCCTCCCCTCAACCCCACCCCCAAACCAAAAAATCACCCTGAAAACGTCTGTACACTTCCCAATAACCATTACTATTTGTAAACACTGGTCAAAGTTTGTAACTTGCAGGCCCTCCCCCAGGGATTGTGGGGGAGTAAGTTATTCCCAAAGACATAGTTATTATGGTTTTCGACTATGTGGAACAAAATGGCTATCTCAAAATTTTAATCCGTTGACTTTTGGAAAAATATTAGCGTGGGAGGGGGCCTAGGTGCCCTCTAATTTTTTTGATCACTTAAAAAGGGCACTAGAACTTTTCATTTCCGTAAGAATGAGCCCTCTTGCGACACTCTAAAACCACTTGGTCGATACGATGACCCCTGGGGAAAAGAAAGAAAAAAAACAACAAACAAATAAACACGCACCCGTGATTTGTCTTCTGGCAGAAAATACGAAATTCCACATTTTTTTTAGATAGGAGCTTGAAATTTTTGCTATAGGGTTCTCTGATATGCCGAATGCGATGGTGTGATTTTCGTTAAGATTCTATGACATTTAAGGGATGTTTCCCCCTTTTTTCCAAAATAAGGCAAATTTTCTCAGGCTCTTAACTTTTGATGACAAAGACGAAATTAATTGAAACTTATATATTTAGAATCAGCGTGAAAATTTGATTCTTTTGATGTATCTTTTAGCATCAAAATTCCGTTTTTTAGAGTTCTGTTTACTATTGAGCTGGGTCGCTCCTTACTACAGTTCGTTACCATGAACTGTTTGAAAAGAAAATAATTCGGTATTTCGGGGCTTCTGACATTATTATTCCTTTGCAAAAGTTAGGCTCAAAATTGGAAAAGGATTATATTTTTTCTCTGGGCCCCTTCCACCTATTAGTTCGTTTATTTTCCCATTAGTTTTCACCTGTTTTCTCTTTATAGTTGTGTTATCTCTTAGCAGTTCTTTCGTTAGTTGAGTTATGGTTGTGGTATATATGTTTTATCGCTCGTATAGTTGTGTTATTTTCAAATTATACTCCATAATAGAGAGGCTCCGAACACCCAGCATTGTATATTAAGCTCTGAATTTGACGTATTTTTCTAACGTGACCAGTTTCGTCCTGCGCCCTTTTCATTGAATTTTTCTTCCCCCATGACATATTTCTCCAAGGAAGATCCTCCCACATAGCCCCCTCCCCTCAACCCTACCCCCAAAACCAATAAAATCCCCCTGAAAACGTCTGTACACTTCCCAATAACCATTATTATATGTAAACACTGGTCGAAGTTTGTAACTTGCAGCCCCTCCCCCAGGGACTGTGGGGGAGTAAGTCATCCCCAAAGACATATTTATTATGATTTTCGACTATGTTGAACAAAATGGCTATCTTAAAATTTTGATCCGTTGACTTTGGGAAAAAAATGAGCGTGGGAGGGGGCCTAGATGCCCTCCAATTTTTTTGGTCACTTAAAAAGGGCACTAGAACTTTTCATTTCCGTTAGAATGAGCCCTCTTGCGACATTCTAGGACCACTTGGTCAATACGATGACCCCTGAAAAAAAAAAAAAAAAAAAAAAAAAAAAAAAAAAAAAAAAAAAAAAAAAAAAAAAACACACGCACCCGTTATTTGTCTTCTGGCAAAAAATACAATATTCCACATTTTTGTAGATAGGAGCTTGAAACTTCTACAGTAGGGTTCTCTGATACGCTGAATCTAATGGTGTCATTTTCGTTAAGATCCTACGACTTTTAGGGGGTGTTTCCCCCTTATTTTCTAAATAAGGCAAATTTTCTCAGGCTCGTAACTTTTGATGGGTAAAATTAAACTTGATGAAACTTATATATTTAAAATCAGCATTAAAATTCGATTCTTTTGATGTAGCTATTGATATCAAAATTCAATTTTTTTGAGTTTTGGTTGCTATTGAGCCGGATCGCTCCTTACTACAGTTCGTTACCACGAACTGTTTGATAAGTCAATTTATTCAAATAAAAAAAAACACACATAACACCAATAATAACAAAGATCCTAGAAGCGAACTTGTTAAGGACCATAACAACAAAATTGAAAATGAAGAAGAGAGAAAAAAAAGAGAAAACATGGGTAATAAAAACAAACTGGATAAACATTTAGAGAATTATAATATCAAAATTTTAGTACATTGCTATATAGCGTGCAAAAACTTGTGGATTGCTCGACACTGGAGGTTATTAAATTCCATTGAAGTATAAATTTATAAGTGGGGGATCGCTGGGCGGAACTAGCGACACACTTCGGGACAACGAAGGAACGGTTGGATAAACAGAGACAGTGGCCTTCAGAATCATTACCATTAAAATAAGATAATAAATGGGGAGGAAGATTTTTATGGTAAGCGGAGTATTGTAGAAAGAGGATAGTAGAGACAGTTCAATTCAGTCCGAACCTAAATTGTAGGATAAGACATGCACATAAATGGCTATTAGCAGCTTCAGCGGTGTGTTGTGTTCCCACTTATTATTTTAAAGGTATCTGAATTTTGAATTTGGCTGTGCACCCTAGTTTAATACATGGCAAGTTAATGTGCTAGAAAAACAGTGAAAATAGGAACAAGCATGTGTACTAGTTTTTATTTTATTTTAAAAAGTCAGCTGCTTTTATAGGAAAGACCTATTAATTTGAAACAAAAGAAGGACCTCTTGGCTTTGCAAACTGACAAAGTAAAGATATGTTTATAGATGTAAAATGACTCATGTCCTTTGTGAGTTTCCACTGGGTAGTGCAGCAAAAGTCGCAACGCGTACAATTGTGACTGCATCTAGTAAATAGAACCTGATCCAGTAAATTTTTCCGCCAAAATCTAGTTACAAGTAAATCTTTGAGGTGACAACCTTGCTTGGCTAAACTTGTGTGAGGTTAGGATGCTGAGACTCTTCTAGAATTTATTCTATGATTTTAGTTTGAACATTTACTTTATCGGTATAATTTTTTTGCGTTGGTTTTTTTTTGTATGGTATTTTGCTGATGACGGCTGTTACTTATATAACAGAAATATCCTCTGAAATTTTATTCACTGTATTCATTCACTGTTACTACAAATTTACCAGTTATTTTCCTTTTGCTTTAAGAAAATAGGTTGAGAAAAGCAATAGTTTAAGAAAAGTAAGTCTGTTCGACTAGAAATGGAGGTTTGCAGACTTATCTTCCTATTTTTCCCAACTTTTTTTAACTGGGCTAATCTACTTTTAGCGACTGGCCTTAGCGACTTAGTATTCTTTATGTTAATTTTCAAATGTATTCTAGCACCCTGAAAGCTAAGTCCAGAAGAGTTTTTCCTCCCCATTTGATATCGTATTTTCCCATTGCCTTTTGTGTGCTCCTTAAGACAAAGTCTATCAAATTGATCCATATAAAGGGGGATTTGGTCGACACATCCTCTACCCATTCTCAAACCGCACTGTTCTTCTCTTATAACTTTGTCTACAATCTACAACATTTATCAGTCTAAAAAGTATCATAAAAAGTCTAAAAAGAGACCAGGCTAATTCCTCGATAATTACCAAACTCACTCTTTATCACTTTTCTTATACAGTGGTTTAATTATAGTTTTCCTAAGATCGCTAGGTACTTCCCCTTTTTCAAAAATTGTTTTCATAATATATTTGCAGTCAATCATTCCTAATTTAGTTTGCCAAAATAAAGGAGATGCACTGATGTCATTGCTGTTTTCTCCCTGTAGACCTGTGAATTTAATATTTTATGCTGCATAGAAAAAAAATTGTCACTTTGCTCCCCCCGACCCCATGAACACTAATGATGGCGTAGTCCTGAAATAATCCCAGAAATCAAGAGGGATTATATATCAATTTTTACTCGCCCTCCTCCTTCCTTTGATTTTGTTCTGTACTTAAACATATCCAAACGCACGAAAAAGCATATAATAAATAGCCTGGATGCTTAACAAGAATTAAATAAAAAATCAAGTTTTTTCAACTGAAAGTAAGGAGCAACATTAAAACTTAAAACGAAGAGAAATTATTACGTATATAAGGGGTTAGTTTTTTAAATAAATCTGGGAAAACCTGCACCTTCTTCATGGAAAATTCTCTTCCCCTATGAAAAATTCCTCCATGGAATTTCCCACATAACCAAATATTCTCAGGGTCATAACTTTTGAAAGTAAGACTAAACTTGATAAAATTTATATATTTAAAGACAACATAAAAATTTGATGTGTCTATTGGTATCAAAATTTCGTTTTCTAGAGTTCCGGTTACTATTGAACCAGGTCGCTTCTTACTTACAGTTCGTTTCCACGGACTGTTTGATTAAGATATTTTGGCATTAAAGTGCACTATTTGAGTCATCTGCCCCTCGCCCCTTCTTACGGGAAGTTTTATAACTTGTGACACAAAGAAACAAATAGATACTTGTAGAAAATACTGTGACTCACAAACCTTTTTGTTCTTCTCACTTGCTTAATATTTCATAAAAAAGACCCAGTAAGGTTTTAAGTTCTTCTTACTGGTCCGAAATCTGATGCAGCAACAAAGGATAAATACACAACTGCAGATAAAAGGGAAGAGTTGTTTGGTCTCTCTTTGTGATTTACGCTTAATGTATGTTGTGATTGGCTTAGAAAATGCGATGCAAAAGTCAAACAATGGATTAAAGCACACGCTTTAGCATAGGCTTAGGACAGGGATCTCTCAATTTTCGTTTTCTTCACAACATGAAGCAATCGTTCCTATATACAAGTGATTGGAAGTCGAATTATGAGAAAACAAATGAGAGTAAATCCATATCTTTATCCAATTTACCGTGGAATAAATGGAATATCTTTCCAATCAGAATCTCTATTTATGTAAGAGACTAAGAATTATTGCAATATGACACCGAATAATAGTTGGATGGCATCTGAGAAAATTGTGTTTTAATATTAGTTGTGACAAGATACCTATAGAGGCTTGAAGCTGAGAATATTTAGCTTTATAGCAGGCAATTACATTTGGACTTATAGGCGTCTACGATTCTGATGGTGGATACCCACTCCTCCCCCCGTAGCGTTCTGATGTTAGCTTTGGTCTCAAGCCACCAATATGGAATGAGCGGGGTGGTTTTAACCGAGGTGTAACTGTTCAGCAAACCAGTACTAAAATAATTTATCTTCATTTTTCATGGTTTATGTTCCGTGGATTTTCATCAAAGTCTTTCCAATCAAAATCTCCATTTATATACGAAGCTAGGAATTAGCATAGTGTGAAGTATCATTTTAATATTAATTTGGAGTTTAGTAAAAATTAAATGTGCCGAAAACAAATCATGGGCTTTATAAGACTCATAAATTTTTGGTGGATAAACACCTTTAGCCATCCAATATTAAAACACTTAACTTATGTTTTCCATAGTTTTGATTCAGATTATGTATGTATAGGTATTGGCAATTGGTCGATTGTTGACATCTGCATAACTAAAACATATTGCCGGTGGACATTGATAGCCAGGTACGGTACCTGAATTTTTCAGATTGTTCGGGAGACAGGAAAAACAGTGTAATGTCCATATACCTAAAATAATTGCCTCCACTATATATGCAATTTTGTATTTCCCTGATTTTCCCTAAAATAAATTGGATTCCCCTAGATCTCCTTAACATTGCGTTAAGATTTTGTGTTAATGCTCGTGTCCTTATGGACAATAATTTTCACGGAGATGTTGGATAACCCATTTTTTTCGGGGAAACCCCAAACAATTTGGAGATAGCTGAAGTACTGCTATGATTTCACCGACGATAATTGTTGGAGCAAAACGTAAATCCCATACGGCCACACTCAAAAGCGTTAAAACAATTCTTGCCATAAACAAGAATTTTATTTCCCTGATTTTCCCTAAAATAAATTGGATTCCTTTAGATCTCCTTAACATTGCGTTAAGGTTTTGTGTTAATGCTCGTGTCCTTATTGACAATAATTTTCAGGGAGATTTTGGATAGCCCATTTTGTTTCGGGGAAACCCCAAACAATTTCCCCAACGATAATTGTTGGAGCAAAACACAAATCCCATACTGGCCACACTCAAAAGCGTTAAAACAATTCTTGCCATAAACAGGAAGAAATGAGATATTCCTGGTCGACTGCTGATATGTCATTTTAAACGTACCGAGGTTCAAATCTTTTTCTCTGGATATGTCCTCACCACTCCACTTCTGCATGAAATCTGAGTGGTGCAAATAAAAACGAACTAGCATATACCTAGTATTTCTGGTTCAGAGTTTTACTCACCAATATATACAATTTGGAATTACAGAAGGCTAATGCATGAATTATTATGCATAACAGAAAGTGTCCGCAGCATAGAAGGAAAAGTAGACATCCATACAATGGGGCAATAAGAAATATGTGACTGGAAAAGCAGAAAAAAGAAGTTTCAGAATAGATCCGGGAAATGTGTGTGTGTGAGTTTTTGAATGACACCCATACTCCGTGGGACCGTAACCCAACTATGGCTATATGGTGTCTATATGGTGTTTGTACAAGGAGCCTCGTGACACCTGAAAATATGTGAGCTGAGGGAAAGCTATACCAATTCGAGAAAAAACAAGAAAGCGGATTTGGAAACATTCAAGGCCAAGTAATTCGCATTAAACCATGAAATTACTATCTCGAATATTGCAACAAGGTTAGACCTGATATCACATTCTGTCTTCCCAAGGGTCCCAAGATTGGTGTCATCGGCAAAAGTAACAAGACAATCTCCATTAGAAGTAGCATTGGAATACGAAGGAACATCAGGCTGACACTGCTTGCAGCATGCTAGAGGCCTGGTGTTTTTGACTGCAGAAATCAAATCATTAATGTAAATCTGAAATTAAACGGAACCAAGATGAAATCCCTGAAGGACGCTATAACCTACTTCAGAAGGGCTCTGGAAAAGCAGATCAATTGAAGTAAGCTTACCAGAAAGATATGATTCACACCAAGAGAAAGCATTTGATCTTTTACCAACATGCGAAGGTTTTCAAAGAAGAGTCTGATGGGTCAAAGGATCAAAAGCCTTACGAACATCCAAAAATAAAGCTGCTGGGATAAGACCAGAATCTATTGCCGAATGAATGAATTTCAAGAGAGATGCGCAAGCATGGTTTGCAGAGTGATTAGCTAGGAATCTGAACTGGAAATCACGCACAACTTATTTGCATCCAGAAAACTAAGAAGCCTGGATAGGCTTCTCAATTTTTTTTTTAAATCTGAAAGGAGAGAAATTGGCCTTTAATTAGCAGGATCACTCCGAGAAACACTTTCATACGGTACTATAACCTTGGCTAGCTTGAGAGATTTAGGAAAAATTCCCATCTCGAAAGAGAGATTGAAAAGCATAGCAGAATAGCACGAACAACCCCTGTAGGAATTCAGTCCGGCTCTGAAGATGATTATCCTTTAAAAGTATTTACAATACGAGCTACCTCAACCTCAGAAACAGCCCAAGACCATCGAATTTAAACATGAGGGTCCAAGCTAGGCTCTGAAATCGCAACGAGTGCTCGCAGAGGAAGCTGTCGTTTTCCCGCTCGCAGAGGAAGCTGTCGCTCGCAGAACCTCGAGCTAAAGCTGCGCAGAAGCTGTGAAGCTCTGCTGTCGAATCAGAGCTCGGAGAGGAAGCTGTCGCTGTGGTTCAGAGGAAGCTGTCGTTTATTAGCAAAATAAGAGAAAAATTCTAGCCAAACATTATCTTCTCATTGGACAGTTTTACCATCGACTCTCAGTCTTGTTGGAACTGAAGGCAGATGTTGTACTTTGAAAATAGTACTTTGAGCTACTTCACTAATATGAAGATTCTAAATGTTTATAAGTTAAGAGAATGTCAACTAGCTATTTTGTTTGTCAATTTCTGAATTGTTATTCACCGATAATTGCATTCTTCAGGGATAGTGTCTGAGGCTCAGGGTACTCAACGTGGAATTTTTGTTTCGGCGTTTTGCAGGACCACAGGTGTGGAATCCACTCCCTGAAGGTATAAAAATGGCCGATAGTGTTAGCCAGTTTGAGAGTGGGTTGAATCGTTACCTTCTTGGAAGTTGTTAATGATTTAGGTTTTTTTTTACGATCTTGATTTATAGGTGAAGTTTGAATATTTATTAGTAGATCAAAAGGATGGAAACAACCATCATATACCACGCAATGGTTTTTCCCGATGATTGATTAAAAATTATGTAAGCGTTATTTTTTGTTAATAAATTATTTCTCTGTCTCTCTCTAAAAGAATACCATGTCTTTGTAACATCCGTTCCACACTCAGAAAATATCCTGTGATAATGCTGAGACATGGCCTTCCAACACAGAGAGTAGGCCTTCAACCGTTGATGATGAGCTGCAAATAATGAAACCTTTTATATCTTGTAAAAAAGATTTCATTTTCCAGCTCTTATGGACACCTGGAGTAATCCATGGATTCAGCGGTGCAATCCTTTTTGAAACACGAGGTGCTGAATTCTGATAGCAAACTTATCACAAAAGATATCAAAAGCCAATTCAACTCTCTAATGCAGCAGGTGAGGAAACTAGCCTAAGAATTTAAAAAAGATAACCTTCCAGCTGTTAGGCTATAGTACCTCTTACTCAGAGATATCGTCGACTATTTTTCTTTATTCCATCCCAAGATTCCGATTATTCATAAAAACCGCATCTTCCCCATGTTAAATAGAAATTATATTTCTATATTTATTATTTATCTAATTTATTTATCTAATAATTAATCATATTATAAATATTCTATATTTATATTTATATTTTTATATTTCATATTTCATATTAAGCGATACAATGACTCATCAGCATAGCAAATTAGAAAATGCCCTTACTAAACTAGTTTAACTACTACAACTACTAGCAACTCACCGCAGCACCAAGCCATCTGAGGCTAACACTGCTATGGACGCTCTTCCTCCATCCCAATCTATTCAAAGCCTCCCTCTTTACATCCTCCCTGAAAGATCCTATTTTCCTTAATTCTTTCTTGATGACATCCTCTCTCCCCAACAAAGGACGCCCTGGTTTTCGTTTAGCCCTCGACGGTCGGCCAATAAGGACAATCTTTGGCAATCTGTCATTCTTCATCCACAGAACGTGTCCTAGCCATCTTAACCTTTCTCTCATTATAGATAAGCGGGAACGAAAGACACTTTTCGTCTAGCCTTCTGCTTGAAATACGGTCAGTCAGCCGGTTGCCCAAAACATTTTGTTGGCAATTTCTCTATAACAGTCAAAATTAAATCGAGAAATTCTTTTCCTTCTTTTCTTTTGTGCGATTAATGTTGAATTCCACTTTTTTGTGTTTTTTCTTTGCCTTTTCGTATTGATTTTAATTGACTAACCTTCTCGAATTCGTTTATATATATATATTTTTTGTACAATTTTTGGCTTTTTTTGCATTTTCTGACTAGTTTATGTTTCGATTTGTGGCACTGTGGTATAATGTTGTATTATGATTTGCGAGAATGTTGACTTTTTGCTATCTTTAACAGAAGAAGTACAAATTCCAGATTCACTGTTACGGATAGCTGTTTGCAATTAAAACAAAAATTATTGCGAGAATAAATTACAAATTTGTATTCAAATTCTTAACTTGTTTCTTTTCGAAACTCCTTTTTCAAGAAACATTTCATATATTTGTATTATGTTCCCCACCAAGAAAATAGTATTTGTCCCTTGCTGACATGATAATGAGTACACACGAACAATTTACACATGGCAGATTCCCTTTGACGTCATGAGTCCCGGCTTAAACCAATTTTATGTGTTAGGGGGAAGAAAAATCCACAGTTAATTTTTAATATTTGAGATAAGCACTTTTGCAGGTCTATTAAAAGAAATTCCAAACATTACGTAGATTTTGCGGACAAAAAAAAAAAAAAAAAAAACAAGTGAAAGAGGCTTGAGTCCATATGTAACTGAGAAACCAACTTTTTATTCGTTACATAGATTTATTAACTGAATATCAATACCTATGACCTATATCTAATATCTTATAATTTAGTATAAATATTGCAATTTGTGAGCAGGAAAACAGTTATCAGGTCGATTGGCTTTTATTAATTTTGCCCTGTTTTGATTTTTGCTTGTTCAACCCAATTCAACCTGATGTTACAAAATTTACCCCCTCTCCTCCAAGATTTTGTCCTAAATTTCTACCAATGATTGTAGAGCTAGCCCGTGAACATTTTTCATTTTAGGTTAGGCTTTAAATTATGGTTCTAAATATAGAAATTTCAATAAGTTTAGTCTTGCCCATAAAAGATTACGAGCCTGAGAAAAATTTCCGTATTATTGAAAAAAGGGGAAACACCACTTAAAGTCATACAAACTTAATGAAAATCACATCTTGAGATGCAGTGCATCAGAAAATACTACTATAGAGGTTTCAAGCTCCTATAATGTGTTAGTGGTAATTACTTGGCTAGAAACAAAAGAGAAGAAGAAGGAAAGACGTATCTCCCTAATCCAGCAACAGATATAAATGAGCATTTGAACGAGGTTTTGAGCTTACTTATTTATCTAATTACCTAGCACAAAACAGTAATAACCAAACCGTCAACCAAATCGAAATATCCAGTTCCATGCAAAGTCGTCATTAGTAAATGTAAGCTTTTGTAAATTTACAAGCAAAAGTGCCTTCAATCTAATGAAATATTTCAGACCCCTAACGGAGGTAAGTGATTACCTCTCATTGGGGCTCCTCAGAGGAACACTACCTGCCTAAATGGGTTTCGACGCTTTAATTTCCTTCCCGGCAAGGTGGAGCGTCTACCATAAACCTAGTTTCTGATATCCCTGTGTTAGGTAAAACTTGTGAAATAGATGCCTACCAGTAAAATTATTCAAAAAATACCTACAAAATAAGATTAGCTCTATCTATATAAGAAACCCATAAATCAAAAACTTAATACAGATCTTGAACAATTACAGATCCTATGGAGCGGAGGTAGGCTATAAATCAGTGCTTTATTGGTTTCCTGAACCAACTGTAGATTTAAAGTCCTTCAAACACCGGCGGATCCAGGGAGCTGCGGGGCCCTGACCCCCCCTCCCAAGATTTTTCTGACACCCTCTTTCCCTGTTTTTGCTTCTTTTTTCACTCTTTTTTTGAATAAATTTGTCAGTTCGGTCAATTATTGGCACCTTTGTCACATTCCCTCCAAAATCTTTCTCATTGGCACTGTTGTCACATTGCCCCCTCCCCCCCCCGAGATTCTGCTCTAGATCCACCCCTGTCTTCCAGCTGGTCTGGAAACCTTGTCTAAATGCAAAAATGACAAAAGAAAAATGAAAGAGAAATTTCATTATCCTTCAGTATTTCATGATAATTTTTTATACAAACCTAAAAGTTCATTATACTTAAAACGGAATTTTTTTAAATTGCTAACTATTTTTATTGGCAGAAAAACCTCTTAAGATCAATTTTTGGGTAAGCGACTGACATCTATTTCTATTAGATAAAAAAAAAAACAAGTTTTTTTTTAACTGAAAGTAAGGAGCGACATTCAAACTTGAAACGAACAGAAATTACTCCGTATTTGAAAGGGGCTGTTCCCTCCTCAGAGCCCCGCTCTTTACGCTAAAGTTTGAGTCTTTCTCTCAACTCTACTTTTTGAAACAGTAAAAAACTTTAGCGTAAAGAGTGGGGCTCTGAGGAGGGAACAGCCCCTTTCATATACGGAGTAATTTCTTTTCGTTTTAAGTTTTAATGTCGCTCCTTACTTTCAGTTAAAAAAACTTGTTCTTTTATTTAATTTATCTATTTCTAGAGAAATTCTATTTCTAATTTCTCTGGTGACTTTGGAAAAAAGATAAGCGTGGGAGGCTGCCCTCCAATTTTTGTGGTCACTTGAAAAGGGCTCTAGAACTTTTAATGTATGTTAGAATGAGCCCTCTTGTGACATTCTAGGAGCATTGGGTCGATACAATCAGCCCTGGGAAAAAAAAACAAAAACAAAAACAAATAAGCACGCATCCGTGATTTGTCTTGTGGTAAAACATACAAAATTCCACGTTTTACATTCCATTTTTACTGTAGTGTTCTCTGATACGCTGAATCTGATGGTGTGATTTTGTTAAGATTCTATGACTTTTAAGGGGTGTTTCCTCCTATTTTCTAAAATAAGGCAAATTTTTATCAGGCTTGTAACTCTTGATGGGTAAGACTAAACTTGATGAAACCTATATATTTAAAATCAGCATTAAAATTCAATTCTTTTGGTGCACCTGTTGGTATCAAAAATTGTTTTTTAGAGTTTCGGTTGCTATTGAGCCGGGTCGCTCCTTACTACAGTTTTGTTACCACAAACTGTAAGAAAGTCTGTGTAATAAGTGCAAATTTTCGCATACCTAAATATTTGGGAATAAAAGACTGAATAAGTAATATTTGAATGTATATTATTTTTGATAAATGGGGAATTAATTTTTTCAAAATTAATATCACCAGTTTTATTATATATTTTAAAAACTGATTTATTATTATCCGAAATATTAATATATAAATCCCAAAAAGGGTCAGAGTGTCCTGTCCCGTAGCCAGGCTCTAGAATTCTCTAGTGGATAAATATTTTTGAAATCTTCGGAAAATCTGCGCAATTTCTTACCAACAGATCATCCAGATAGCTTTTATTATTTGAAAGGTAATTTTATTATTTTATTTATTTTATTTTATTATTTACATTTATTTATTATTTATTTATTATTTATTATTATTTTATTATTATTATTTATTATTATATATTTATTTTTATTATTATTTATTTATTTTATTTTATTATTTACTTTACTTGGGCCATTTTTATTTATCATATATTCATATTCTAGTTGACTTAAATACAAGTCTACTATAAATGGGCTAGCATTACCACCCATAAAAATGCCTATTATTTGTTTACACAAATTACCATTAAACCTCATAAAAGTATTGAACAAAGCAAATTCGAGTAAATTATTTATCATGGCCAAGCTATCAATCTTACACTAATAGCACTATTAAAGAAATTAGTCTATCGGGCTTTTTTTTTATTAAAAGTATCTATTTTGAAAAATCTCATGCTATGCAAAAGAAGAGATAACTTATTGACCGTTTTTGATTTTCCGAACACTAAATTAAGTGACAGATTTGTGTGCAGTGTAGTAAAAATCAAACGAATCTACTCTTTTTCTAACAGTTCGTGGTAACGAACTGTAGTAAGGAGTGACCCGGCTCAATAGTAAACGAAACTCTAAAAAACAGAATTTTGATACTAAGAGCTACATCAAAGAATCGGATTTTTATTCTGATTGTAAATATATAAGTTTCGTCTAATTTAGTCTTTGTCATCAAAAGTTACGAGCCTGAGAAAATTTGCTTTATTTTGGAAAGTCAAAGAATCTTAACAAAAGTCACACCATCGCATTCAGCGTATCAGAGAACCCTACTGTAAAAGTTTCAAGCTCCTATCAACAAAAATGTGGAAATTCGTATTTTTTGCCAGAAGACCGATCACGGGTGCGTGTTTATTTGTTTTTTTGTTTTTGTTTTTATTTTTTTTCCAGGGGTCATCGTATCGACCGAGTGGTCCTAGAATATCGCAAGAGGGCTCATTCTAATGGAAATGAAAAGCTCTAGCTCCCTTTTTAAGTGACCAAAAAAATTGGAGGGCACCTAGGCCCCCTCCTAAGTTCATTTTTTCCCAAAGTCAACAGATCAAAATTTTGAGATAGCTATTTTGTTCAACATAGTCGAAAACCATAATAACTATGTCTTTGGGATGACTTACTCCCCCACAGTCCCTGGTGGAGGGGCTGCGAGTTACAAACTTTGACCAGTTTTTACATACAGTAATGTTTATTGGGAAGTATACAGAAGTTTTCAGGGGATTGTTTTTGTTCGGGGGGCGGGGTCGAGGGAAGAGGGCTATTTGGGAGAATCTTTGCTTGGAGGAATATGTCATGGGGGAAGAGAAATTCAATGAAGGGACGCAGGATTTTCTTGCATTATTTAAAAAAAAAAATGAAAAAATAAATATGAAAAAGTTTTTTTCAACTGAAAGTAAGGAGCAGCATTAAAACTTAAAACAAACAGAGATTATTACGCATATGAGGGGTTCATCTCCTCCTAAATATCTCGCTCTTTACGCTAAAGTATTTTTAGTAATTTCAACTATTTATTTTACGGCCTTTCTGATTCAGGAGTCATTCTTAAAGAGTTGGGACAAAATTAAACTTTAGTGTAAAGAGTGAGGTATTAGCGAGGGGACAAACCACCCTCATATACCTAATAAAAATATAAGAATATAGAAGTTCGTTACGTAAGTTAATTCTTAAGTTACGTATATTTCTTACTAATAAAAACGTTTGTTAAAAATTAAAAGTTCTAGTCGCCTTTTCACGTAACCAAAAAATTGGAGGGAACTAGGCCTCTTCCCCCACCGTTTTTTCTCAAAATCGTCTGATCAAAACTAATAGAAAGCCATCTAGCCAAAAATAATCAATAGGCAAATTTCATTTTAATAATTTATGTGCGGAGAGCCAAAATCAAATATGTATTAATTCAAAAACGTTCAGAAATTAAATAAAAAAAAATAGTTTTTTATAACTGAAAGTAAGGAGCGACATTCAAACTTAAAAGAACAGAAATTACTCCGTGTATGAAAGGGGCTGTTCCCTTCTCAACGCCCTGCTCTTTACGCTAAAGTTTTTTACTGTTTAATAAAGTAGAATTGAGGGAAAGATGTGGAATTTTGTATTTTTGCCAGAAAAAAGATTGCAGATGAGTGTTTACTTGTTTTTGTTTGTTTGTTTGTTTTTCCCAAGGGACAATCGTATCTACCCAGTGATCCTAGAATATCAAGAGAGGGCTCATTCAAACGAAAATTAAGAGTTCTTATGCCATTTTTAAACGACAAAAAAGACTGGAGGGAACTGGACCCCTCCCATGCCCCTTGTTTCCCCAAAATTATTTAATCAAAATTTCAAGATAGTAATATTGTTCAGTATAGTTGAAACATCAAATAATTATGTGTAAAATGACCTCTCACAGTCCGTTGTGAGAGGCCTGTAAGTTATTAAATAAAAAGAAAAACAAGTTTTTTTTCTAACTGAAGGAGCGACATTAAAACTTAAAATGAACAAAAATTGTCCCGTATATGAAAAGAGCTGTCCCCTCCTCAATGCCCCGCTCTTTACGCGAAAGTTTTTGATTGTTTACTTTCTTTCAGTTAAAAAAAAAAACTTTTTTTACTTAATTTCTGAACGTTTCTGAATTGATGCAGGTTTTAATTTTGGCTCACCGTACATGAATAATTAAAACGAAATTCGCCTATTAATTTTACTTTTGTTTTTGGCTAAATGGCTCTCTCAAAGTTTTGATCGGACGATTTTGAGAAAAAAGGGGCGGGGGAGAGGGCCTAGCTGCCCTCAAATTTTGTTTTGCTAGTAAAAAGGCCACTAGAACTTTTAATTTTATTTAGCGAAGTTTTTATTAGTAATAATTATACGTAACTTACAAAATAACCTACGTAACGAACTTTATAGTCGTATAATTTTATTAAGTATGTTAGGGGGTTCTTCACCTCGTCAATACCCTCGACATCCCCTTCAATACACAATGAAATTTTCAACTTGATACCATGAACCGGTCCTGACACATTGCTGATTCCTCTTCTTTACAACCTATATGGACGTAGTATGTTTTGAGTTATTTCAATACAGTTTCAATATTGGCCAAAATCTTCGCCTTAATACCCTTAGGTTTATTTGCAGTAGTAGTAGCACCAGTAGTTATTAGTAGCAGTAGGAGTAGAGTTAATAGTAGTAGTCTTAGCAGCAGTCGCAGTAGCAGTAATAGTACTAGAAGCAGTAGTAGTAGTTGTAGGAGTAGAAGTAGTAGTGCCACGATGCAAATATTTCTTTTGGTTAGTTGAACACCCCCCACAATAAGCCTTTTAAGTTTTAATTTCATGTACGAAACTGTCCCTAAGATATTGCTGATATCCCCCTTTGACAACCTGCATATGGATGGGAGTTTGTCATCCGTACAACAAAAATTTTCAAAAATACCTCTCCAAAAGTTTCACCTCCATGCCCTTATCCATAGTTATAACAGTAGTCACAGCAGTAGTATTACTACTAAATATTATACAATTAGCCATTACTGTGACATTGTCGATATGCCCTTTTGATAACCTAGATATTCATATACTTCTTGTAATTTTCATCTTAATGCTTATATTCTTGCAAATAGTTGCGATAAAAGTAGTAGTTTGAGTAGCTTAGTAGCAGTAGTAGTATTAGTAAAAGTTGCAGTGTTAATTGTGTTAGTAGTGACATGCATATATTACCTTTTTGTCAGTTGGTCTTCCCCTTTATGTATTCACTGAAAGTTCCAACTTAATACCTAAACCCATTCTTGAACTTTGCCCTTTTGACAATCTGCATGCGCTTAGTGTGCTTTGATTTAGTTCATTTTCTCCCTCAATTTTCTGTCAAATTTTCTCCTTCGTACGAGTAGCCTTAATTGTACTTGTTTCATAGTATTAGGAAACGTAGTAGCAATAATAGTGTACTATTATTAATAGAAACAGTAGCAGCAGTAGGATTAATAACAGTAGTAGCAGATTACAATTTGCCTTTTGGTCAACTAAAGACTCCACTCTTGATGGTCCTGAAGTTTCCTGTTGATACAATAAGCCGTTCCAAAAAATGTTGTTTATACGCCCGTATCAGTAATGTATACACAAGTAGCGAGTTTTGATTTAGTTCAACTTTCCCTCAACGGTTCCTCAGATGTTTTTCAGTATCCTCAGCCTTGGTAGTACTCACTCAAGAAGCATTAGTGTTATTGATAGTTGTAGTAGTAGTATTAGTAGTTGCGGTAGCAGTGGAATTAGCAGTATTCGCTGTAGTAGTAGCCTGTAAATATAGACTTTTTGGTCAATGGCCTTTTTGGTTATCTCCCTTATCATGTTCTGAAAGCTCCTAATTAACATACTCAGTCATGCCTGTGTTACACCCTTTTGACAACCCATATACACATAACATGTTTTGATTTAGTACAAAACTCATCTCAACATTCCCTGAAAGACTCATCTTAATACTCTTCGTAGTTTGGGAAAGTAGAAATCAAACATGCATACCAATAACACGTCCTAAATGTGAACAATGAACAAAGTACATAACTAACTGCCCTTCATCTACGATGAACAAAATAGTGATCGCAAGTTTTTACTGGAGGTCATTGGGAAAATGATGGGTGTGTGTCTGGACTGGTTGCTCTCAAATCGCTTTTGACTCCAATTTCACATCAAATAAGCCTTGTTATATCGTATTTGGACTATTTTGAACAAAGTAGCTACCTCAAAATTTCGGACAGATGTATTTTGGGAAAATACGGTGTATGTGTGGGGGGATACTTACCCTACAATCACTTTGACTCTTAAAAGGAGCACTGTAACTTCTGATTACCAATCCAATGAGCTCCCTCCAAAGCTTTTGTGACCATCCTTTTCATAAGACCTTATATGTTCCCAGGGCATAACTTACAACCCAAGTCCGGAGGGCTCTGGGAGGGTTGTCATCCTCAAAGACATATTTCCTGACTTTTAAACTACGTTGAACTAAATATCTATCTCATAATTTTGACTGGATGTGTTTGGAGAAATGATGGAGGGGTGTTGGCTGCCCCACAATCACTGTTGACTATTAGAAAGGGCACTAAGCCCTTCAATTTCCAAACGAATGAACCCTTTTCGAAGTTTCCACAACAACTTCTTCAATACGAAGTGCCCTGGTTTAAAATCAAAAATAAATAAATAGATAAATAATACATCTGTCCTACATCGTTCTTTACTTAGGGAACGCTATTGTGCTACCCTTGATAGAGATTTTGGAGAATATATACTTAACGCGTTATACACAGATTTAATAAAAAAACGATTTGAAATATCATATTGTAAAGCCGATTGTTATCACCATTGAATTTGCATCAAGAAGACCTTTTTGACATAAAAGACATGGAACTGTTTTATTTTTTTCTAATTTTAACGGTCACATATTCAATTTGGTACATATCTTATTTGGTATATAATAATATTGGTATAATATTTGGTATATAATAATTTGGTATAATATTCTTATTTGGTATATATCTGTGCTTGGCATGGCGGCCCTTAGATACTTTACCGAATTATTCGTTGAAAAAATGTTTTCGCTTTCTAACAATAATTATTTATTGTTTTATCTTTTGTTATTCCTATTAGGGAAAGGCTTTCCGTATGGAAAGCCTTGAAGATGATTGACCACATCATTATTTCTAAACGCTTAAGTTTATCGTTGAATAACTACACAGATCAACAGAACTCGAAAATGTACATCACAGGCTTGTGTGTGCTAAAGTTCAGCTTTGCCTTCAAGCCCAAGGATCGGAAAGAAGGCCAATCGCTGCAGATATTGGGAAACATAACGAGCCAGATACTTGTCTGGAGTATAGTATTGAAGTATCGAATCGCTTCAAGCTCCTTAGCGCACTTAGCAGTGGCGAAGGTTCCTGGATGCATCACAAACGAGTGAAGCAGCACAGCGGGTGTTTGACAAGAATAGTTTTCTAAAGAAATCGTGGCTTATTAATGAGACGCTGCAGGTCATAGAGAAAATACAGAAGGCAAGACTCCTTGGGAACATGGCCACTTGTCGACGGCTTAATGAAGTGCTGAAAAGACTCATTCACTGGGACCGAACTCGTTGGAAGGGGAGCTTATGAAATTGAACTAGCAGCAAAAAAGAAAGACATCAATAGCCTGTCCAAACATTTCCGAGATCTAACAAAATATAAAACTCTCACTTTGGGACCTGTCCTATCCAAGGATGGGACACTTCTTTCTGATGAATGTTCCTGTCTTGAGCAATAGAAGGACCACTTCTGCTCGCCTCTAAATTATGCCAGCCCATCTCTCCCTCCAAATGATAGTCTCAGCTAGTCTAGCAGTCAAAGACCTGAAGCTGATGTCCCTCCAGATGAGCCCTTGATACCCTCAGAAATCGAAATTCCAGTTAAAAGGCTCAAGAATAATAAAGCTGCTGGTATCTCTGGCTTAAGCTTCGAGCTGCTAAAATATGCAGGCTCATAATGCGTCTGTGCCTCCAAGCCCTGTTCTCCATAATCTTACGATCTGAGTCATTTTCTTTTACTTGAGTGCTATTTACTTACTTTTGACTTACCTTCACTAAGAGATTTAATTTAAAAATCTGTCTTACAACTTCTTCGAAAATGGAAATGTATTTATCTTTTTTAGTGTTTCCTTCACTTTCTACTTTCCTTCCCTTAGTTTATATTACTATTAGAAAGTCATAGACTGGAAACCTACTCAACACTTAAAGACAAGATCGAAGTGAAAACTTCACAAAATGTCTTTTTTATTTTTACATTAGAACCTGATTAGTTCTTTTCCTGTTCTTAACTTTCTTTTTGTCTAGTATCTTTCATCACTGTCCACAGAGTGCTTCGCTTAATAGTTTTTTTTCGTATGTCGCTTTGTCTATACAGATTAATTTCTGACTCATATGTGCTGTCGCTCAGGAACTATCACATTTTATCTGGAACTGATGAAAGGTATCTCTTCTTCCTCTTGGCAAGAAAATATATTCCTTAATCATGTATAATGTCTTCTTAGATTGCTTGTCTAGCGACTGAATAATTTCAATAAAGATTTTACAAAGCGAGCAATCTTATGCTTAATCGATGAGAAACACTCAATCACTCAAGGTAAAAGCATTTCTTATCCAACACTTTGACAATCTTTTATTCAGCAACTACAGACTGAGTTCCTTTAAAGACCTAGAACCAATTACCAGATAGGAGAAAAACTAAACAGGGTAAGGCGCACAGAAGGTATAACAATGGGGAACGTTTCAAGCTTTAAAGGCATGCATACCCTTGATGGGTTTGTGCAATAACTTGTTGAGACAGTTTCGAAAAACCAAAGGAAGTTTTGCATAACAACAGGCTGAAGGGTCCTCCATTCTTTGACATTTAGTGTTTAGTATGGAGTGCCACTCTTTTGCCACTCATAGCGCGTGCCACCTGGTGCACACGATTCTTTAAAGTTCACAACCCTTGTTGCACATTCTGGGTAGAACTCAGATCAGTAACTTGGACGTGCCATTATATAACCTAATGGGGTCGACATATCATGGGGGTGGACTGTAAACAAAACCCTCAGGGGGCAACGGGGTAACTGTTCCACCCTACTCTTACTGACAAGCGTCGGTGAAAAACATTATAAAGACATTTTTTTAACGAGGAAAAGGTATTTGAAAAGAATTAGGAGAGAAAAAGCCAGCTTTGCTATTTCTATATACAGGCATTTAGGAACACATCAAATTTAATTAATGGGTCTATTGAGCTTTACTGTGAGCTTAATGAAGAGCTAGGGGAACTGCGATGGGACAGAATGTTTGAAAAGTGCCTTTTTTATGCCTGTAATTGTCATAAAAATCAATTTGACACTTAATGACACTGAGAATAGAATAGAAATGAGAAAAATAAAAAGAACATAAAATAGAAATATGCAAAAGAAAGCAAATTAAAAAAGAACAGCAGAAAAACACTAGTAGCCTCGAGTATTTCGTTGTAACTTTCAGTAAGCAAATATTTTTCATATTTCTTGTACTACTTTCCATTACATTTCTAAAACAGCTCCTAATTTTCCGTGGGGGGGGGTGTTGAATTCCACTATGAAGTGAATTTGTCGGTTTTAAAGTAGGTTTAAAGTAGGAATTATATTACATTTATTCAAAGAGAAAATATTTCGGAAAACATGGTTTGAAACTCAAGGAAGCAATACTGTGATTCGTCATTCAGCTTGTGCACAAACGAATGTGAAAAAGACCAAACGCATGCCCTGTACTCAATTTAACGAATTATGCACTTCTTGAAAGAAAGTAGAAGCAGAATGAAAAGAAACAAATTGAAAAAAGGATGAGCAAAGAAAAGCTAAGCAGTAATGCGTCCCTTTTCAAATCACTATTTGGACCAAGCCAGCTCGAAACTAACGAGCCTAGGGTGAACTTCCAACCCAACGTTTTTGGGTCAGACCGTCCCTTTATATGAAGCCTGAATAAGGAGAAACAAGTCCACACTTGCTGCCAAAATAAGCATAACCCTTACTCGGTGCAAAGTATTATAACATCCAAGCTACAGAATTTTCGTGACATCATGCGCAAATGAGTGAAGTTCTTTAGTTATTGCAGGTCCAACTGCTTTCTAAACAGCTCTTTTTAGAACAGTTTGGTCCAAGCCACACGAGTTTTGCACTATCAGCCGTGTGGCTCATAGCCATGCACTATGAGCCACATCAAAGCATTGCACTATGAGCCGTGTGGCTCATTCTTGTTTGCATTTTCATTTTTCACCAAAAACCTAGACTATTATTCGTGTTAGATTTTATTTTTACCATCGTAATTTTTATCTGAGACTGCGAAGTTACTTGAGTAATTGCTCTTGTCACTGGCGCAGCTTAAAGAAAAATCCAACTCTTCACCGACTATTATCAGTTGATTAGATGTTGATAATAAAAGATACATGTGAGGAATTAATATAACACTGAAATTTACTAATTTTCATTTTTTAGTTTGGACCAAATAGCAGCTTTCTGTAATTGCTTTCTAAACAGCTTTCATTAGAACAATTTGGTCCAAGCCACACGAGTTTTTGCGTTATGAGCTCTGTGGCCTATTCTGGATTGCATCTTCATTTTACACCGAAAACTTAGGCCTCCTTCCAGCTATTATTCGTGTTAGATTTTGTTTTTACCATTGTAATTTGTTATCTCAGACTGTGATGTTAGTTGAGTAAGTGCTCTTGTCACTGGCGCAGTGGGAAAAATCCCGCTCTTCGCCGACTATCATCAGCTGATTCAATGAGTTGTTGATAATAAAAGATACATGTGAGAAATTAATACACCACTGAAAATTACAAATTTTCATTTATTTACTTTGGACCAAATAGCAGCTTTCTGTCATGCGCAGTACGCTAAATGTTTTCTAGAGCAATTATATGTGGATAACCCTAAGCAATTATTCAAATGACCGTATATGCGAGAAAGATCATCCGATTTTAATTTCTAAGGCTATGACTAAAGACTGGCTAACGAGGCTAGGTCATGTTTTGTGAGTGATAGGTTTTCAAACATTGATAATCCAGATGGATCAAGCAAAAAGCAGCACGTCCTCCGCTGGCACAAGAAGGAGTCATAACAGTAAATTTCAAAGAAGTGAGAATTTCAAAGGAGGCAAGAGTGATGTTCTGAACGGAGTGGGCGTGGAGGATCTTGTGCAGTTGTGTCGGCCACCTGCGGCTTTGTACTAAACCTCCGCACCAGGTCATACAAACCAACCTAACTCAGCAAATGACATTGGTCGAGTTACTGGTATTATCATATGCGCAAAAAAGTGACACGGGAACATCGTTTATGTACCCAGTGCAAACTTTAGTAAATTAATTTCTACAAACTTGCAGTTTTAATGTTTCCAAGTAAGACAACATCTTGATTAGATTCGATAGCTGAAATTCAGTTGTACCCATCCACCAAATTGTGTCTTTGAAATTTGTTGTGCATTTTTTAAAGATTGAGAAACGTGTTGAAAATAATATGCGAAAAGAGGAAAAAACTGCTATGTTTTAGATCAATTAAATAAAAAAAACAAGTTTTTTTTAAACTGAAAATAAGGAGCGACATTAAAACTTAAAACGAACAGAAATTACTTCGTATATGAAAGAGGCTGCTTCCTCATCGACGCCCCGCTCTTTACGCTAAAGTTTGACTCTGTCTCTCAATTCATCTTTTTAAAACAGTAAAAAACTTTAGCGTAAAGAGCGGGGCGTTGATGAGGAAGCAGCCTCTTTCATATACGAAGTAATTTCTGTTCGTTTTAAGTTTTAATGTCGCTCCTTACTTTCAGTTAAAAAAACTTGTTTTTTTTATTTAATTTCTGAACGTTTTTGAATCAATGCATGTTTTGATTTTGACTCTCCGCAGAGGAATAATTAAAACGAAATTTGCATTTTTTGATTGATCGAATGATTTTGAGAAAAAAGAGCGGGAGAGGAAGCCTTTTTGCCCTCTGATTTTTCGGTTAATTAAAAAGGCAACTAGAACTTTTAATTCTTTACGAATATTTTTATTAGTAAAAGATTTACGTAACTTATAAATTAGCTTACGTAAAGAACTTTTGTATTCTCATATTTTTATTACATATATGATGGGGTTCGCCCCCCTTGTCAGATCCTCGCTCTTTACTTTAAAGCCTAAATTTTGTCCCAATTCATTAAGAATGACCCCAGAATAAATAAACCGTAGAATAAATAGTTGAAATTACTAAAAATACTTTAGCGTAAAGAGCGAGGTATTAGGAGGAGGTGAGCCCCTCAAATGGGTAATAATTTCTGTTTGTTTTAAGTTTTAATGCTGTTCCTTACTTCCAGCTGAAAGAACTTTTTCGTATTTATTTTTTCATTGTTTTTTTTTTTAAATAATGCTAGTAAATCCTGCGCTCCCTTCATGGAGATTTTCTTCCCCCATGACAAATTATCGATGGAAAGTTCCCCCAGCATATCCCCCTCTTCTTAACCCCTTCCCCAACCAAAAAAATCCTCCTGAAAACGCCTGTACACTTCCCAATAACCATTACTATATGTAAGCATTGGTCAAAGTTTGTAACTTGTTGCCCCTCCCATGGGGACTGTGGGGGAGTACGTCGTCCCCAAAGACATAGTTATAAGGTTTTTCGACTATGCTGAATAAAATGGCTATCTCAGAATTTTGATCCGTTGACTTTGGTAAAATAATTAGCGTGGGAGGGGGCCTAGGTGCCCTCCAATTTTTTTGGTCACTTAAAAAGGGCACTAGAACTTTTCATTTCCGTTAGAATGAGCCCTCTTGCAACATTCTAGGACAACTGGGTCGATACCATCACCCATGGGGAAAAAACAACAAAAAAACAAAAAAACAAATAAACACGCATCCGTTATCTGCCTTCTGTCAAAAAATACAAAATTCCACATTTTTGTAGAGAGGAGCTTGAAACTTCTACAGTAGGGTTCTCTGATACGCTGAATCTGATGGTGTGATTTTCGTTAAGATTCTATGACTTCTAGGGGGCGTTTCCCCCTATTTTCTAAAATAACGTAAATTTTCTCAGGCTCGTAACTTTTGATCAGTAAGACTAAACTTGATGAAACTTATATATTTAAAATCAGCATTAAAATTCGATTCTTTTGATGTAGGTATTGGTATCAAAATTTCATTTTTTAGAGTTTTGGTTACTATTGAGCCGGGTCGCTCCTTACTACAGTTCGTTACCACGAACTGTTTGATATTTAAGAGAAAAACAAGGTATTTCATAATTCTGGTTTGTTGAAAGGATTGATATAAAACTAATGAATCTAATGTTATGAAAATTTTGTCCTTTCGATGGAACTTAAAGCTGATTTAGAAGACTATATATGAAAATTTTCTGGAAGTGTTGTTCGCATACTTCGAGCTTTAATTGCAAAAGAGAAATTCATCATCATCATGGATTCCCCTGAAAAATATTCACTATCTTTAGGTGTGTTACTAAATAAGGCAAAAGTTGGGTTGAGCGCATACATAGGATTAAATATTTAAAATTTTACAAAAGATAATCCAAAAATAGTTCAATATATACTTTAGTCTTTGACTCTATGGTCAACACCCAGAATTATGGCTCACAGACTCCACAACAGCTTTCACTTTGGTGAAAGCTGACTCCATTTAATCATGGAGCCAGATTCGCTTCTTAATGATAGAAACCTACGAGCTCTTCTGCTACTGAGGGTGAGACATGGCAACGAAAGTCTAACTAAACAAGTTCTTTCAGTCCTAAAAATGTGACAAATATTTCTCCAATAATTCCCAATGATCTAAATACCACCTGAAAAAAAAAAATTAATCACAAAAAGGTCTTGTTCTGCTCTGTCTTCTCTTCAGGAATATGACTGTTCATTTTAAGTTTTAACATGGCTCCTTACTCTCAGTTTAAAAAACTTGTTTTTTTTAATTTAATTCAACTATAAAAGATCGACGAAAAGGCACATGCAATAGATGCAGATATCCATTAAGATGAAAAAGTGACATAAAAACTAATGTGTGCCTTGTGTTTTTTATTTAGCTTATTCATACCTCTTGGACTTCGAATTTTATTTTTTATTTTGGGTTATATGAAACTGGTCTTGGCACGCGATTGGGTAGAGTAAATCGGATGCATTCTGTAAAAGGAACTGAATTTTAGTGAATCAAAAGTGACGAATCTGCTACCCCCTTTTTTCTCTTGAAATGCTCTTGGCTAAGGTTCTCTTGGTAAACCAGAGAGCCTTATGCTCCCCAATGAATCAGTTCCTCTGACATTTTTTTAGAGGGAACTTATGGTCATCCTTGCCCACCTCCAAGGACCCTCAATGTCCTTTCCTTAACTTTTCCCCGCCCATTTTTTTAACTTCTGCTTGGATCCATTTCTAGTTGACTTTTCGGTGGATTAGTGACATTCAACGTATACTAGTAATTAAAACTATGAAACGGAAGAGACAGCTCAACACTTAGCAATTTTGTTTAGCTCAGAACAACTGTTTAGTATGTCAAGCTTTCAGTTCAATATATACTTTAGTCTTTGACTGTATGGTCAACACTCAATTATGGCTCACAGACTCGACAACAGCTTTCACTTTGGGATACCAGTGATAATGGCTCCATTTAATCATGGGCTCTTGTGGTACTGAGGGTGAGACATGGTGACGAAAGTCTAACTAAACAAGTTCTTCCAGTTCTAAGAATGCCACACATATTTCTCCAGTAATTCCTAGTGATCTGAATACCACGCGAGGAAAACTTCTTCAGTAATCCATTGTCGAAAAATAAACACAAGTGCTTGCTTTTCGGTGCTTGCGGACGAAGCGGCAGATATTTCCATTACCAAGAAACTATGTGTTTGCGTCCACCACGTCTACATTGGAAACCTTCATGAGGATTTTCTTTGTTTTGTGACGGTTTCAATACATCTGGACAAGGTCTTCCTTCGGCATTCCCTCAATTTCTCGAAAGACTTGAGATTAATCTGAAAAAGATGGTTGGCCAGGTCTATGATGAAGCTGCAGCTATGAGCGGTGATTGCACGAGTGCTAAGGCAGTTATGTAACAGCAATACCCTTAGGTACTTTATGCACTGTGCAGTGCGCAATGTCTCTACCTTTTCATTTCCTGTAAAAGGAACCGAATTTTAGTGAATCAAAAAGTGACGAATTTGCTACCCCCTTTTTTCTCTTGAAATGCTCTTGGCTAAGGTTCTCTTGGTAAGCCAGAGAGCCATATGTTCCCCAATGAATCAGTTCCTATGGCATTTTCTTAGAGGGAACTTATGGTCATCCTTGTCCACCTCCAAGGACCCTCAATGTCCTTTCCTTAACTTTTCCCCGCCCATTTTTTTAACTTCTGCTTAGATCCATTTCTACTTGTTTTTTCGGTGGATTAGTGCCATTCAACGTATACCAGTAATTAAACTACGAAACAGAAGAGACAGCTCAACACTTAGCAATATTTGTTTAGCTCAGAACAACTGTTTAGTATGTCAAGCTTTCAGTTCAATATATACTTTAGTCTTTGACTGTATGGTCAACACTCAATTATGGCTCACAGACTCCACAACAGCTTTCACTTTGGGATACCAGTGATAATGGCTCCATTTAATCATGGGCTCTTGTGGTACTGAGGGTGAGACATGGTGACGAAAGTCTAACTAAACAAGTTCTTCCAGTTCTAAGAATGCCACACATATTTCTCCAGTAATTCCTAGTGATCTGAATACCATGCGAGGAAAACTTCTTCAGTAATCCATTGTCGAAAAATAAACACAAGCGCTTGCTTTTCGGTGCTTACGGACGAAGCGGCAGATATTTCCATTATCAAGCAACTATGTGATTGCATCCACCACGTCTACATTGGAAACCTTCATGAGGATTTTCTTTGTTTTGTGACGGTTTCAATACATCTGGACAAGGTCTTCCTTTGGCATTCCCTCAATTTCTCGGAAGACTTGAGATTAATCTGAAAAAGATGGTTGGCCAGGTCTATGATGAAGCTGCAGCTATGAGCGGTGATTGCACGAGTGCTAAGGAAGTTATGTAACAGCAATACCCTTAGGTACTTTATGCACTGTACTGTGCGCAATGTCTCTACCTTTTCATTTCCTCTGTTTATCCAATTCCAGTTTCTAAGTAATTCTTTGGACTACTCGATTCTCGGAAGCAGAATCTGTTTGAATTTTGTAAAACAAGATTGCATGATTGCCATCATTCATTTATGCGTTATCTTGAGCTCTATAGGCCTATTTTGAGTTCTTTCGAATCTCTTGATGAGAATAGCTGTGTATAAGCGTCTTAGTTGCTGGATACCGTGAACCAGCCACGGATTGTGATGCGTCTGCATGTGGCAAAAGAGCTATTCTGTGTAAGAGTTATCATTTGATTGACTGTAATGTGGCTACTGCTTGCAGACATTTGAAGACTATCCTTTCCAGAACAACAAAAATGTAAGAAAATGTCCCTAGTGCTTTCGCTTCTGTTTTCGATGAGGCTCGGCGGTTTGCCAGTGCCTTAGGACTTGAGATGACTCACCTATGGACAAGAGGCAGCTGGAATGCGCATCCGAGCTGTCCTAATCTGTTTCCTTGCTTTCGATCCCCTCAATTTATTCCTTTTCTAGACCGCATCATTTATGCAACTGAAACAAAGCTTTGAACTTTACAAGAATTTTTTTTTATCAGACCTCAATATCCTTACCCCTTCTAAGGTTATTTTTATTGATCCCAAGTCTGAAATATTCGACTTGTATTGTTATTAGTGAACAATAGACCTTTTGTTATTTTGCACTGTCTTATTTGAAATATTATACCCGTTTTTCTACATTTCATTAAGATTTATTTGATCCAAGATCATGAAATAGGAGTCGCTGCTTGAGCTCTTAGGTGATATTCTAGTCCAGGCAGACTGCTTGAAGCAAAGGGCTGAGCTTTAGCGCAGAAAATAAAAAAAAATCACAGAAAGGTCTTGTTCTGCTCTGTCTTCTGTTCAGGAATACGACTGTTCGTTTCAAGTTTTAATATTACTCCCTACTTTAGTTGAAAAAACTTGTTTTTTTAAAATTTTATTCAACTATATAAGATCGACGAAAAGGCAAATGGAATAGATGCAGAAATATATTAAGATGAAAAAGTGATATAATAACTAATGTATGCTTTGTGTTTGTTATTTAGCTTATTCATACCTCATGGTTGTCTCTTAGATTAAAAAGAAAATTCCATCGTAAGACATGTAACTGTATCAAATAAATGTAAAGTATATAGAATTGATATTTAAACAATTCCACGGTCACGTTCAAGCCAAAACAAAAACAATTAAGACCTCGAATAAAGAGAGATAATGCAAAACACGTAATATCCTTAATCCTTTCTCTAGGAAAATACATGCAAATTAATTTAAATAGTAGTATTTAACTACAGGTTTATTTTAAAATATATAATAATATGGATGATTTTAATTTTGAATTGATAAATAAATCACTCTTAGAAAGTAACATTCATTCACATATCACTTGCTCTGCTTTTACTCACATTCGCTTAGGTAATCTAGAATATGTAGTAATCATATAGATTTTAAACACAGATATGAAATTTCAGTAGATAAACTGAGCTTTTCATTAACAAGATGTTTTTTCATTAATAAATCTACTTGGAAACTCAAAAAAATCTTTCAATCTAATGAGCATTTTAATGAATATGCACAAAACTATTTTATAATTCCAAGGTTACTAATCGTTACGCTTAGTTTCAGGTTTTATTGTATTTATTGTCTAAGTATAATCACCTTTCTTTTTAAAAAATTTCTTCTCAATTTCTTTCTACAATTTGGTTTTTTTCTTTGATTTGAGTTTGATGTCCAGATATCACCTTTATAAGGGAACCATACAGGCTAGGGACACATTTAAATTCATAACGGCGCTATAACACAATACGATAATTTACTTTTCCGTTCCACTCCTGGTCCTTCAAAGAGGGGGCTAGTTTAATTTTCTTTAGTTCCCTATGTATGCAGTAAACTAGAACATATTTAGCCTACTTTAGTTTCTATACTTTTTAAAACTTCCGATAATTACACCAGTAGTATGGCTGTATGCAGTTCCATGGTAGGTTTATTGACATAACCGGTTACTATCCATGTGAAAGGAACGACAATGGAATTTAGATCAATGAAATACTTACATGACCCTACTACAGGAGATTATTCATTAGCATTATCCAGCCGGCATCTCATTTTAATATACCGTTCTGGACGTGATTGACGAAGAAAGTTAAAATATGTGTTTTGACTAAATAAATCTTTTATTTGGGATTGAATGAAACTGGTCTTATCATACGCTTGTGTAGAGTAAACTGGCGAGCTTATGTTCCACAGTGAATCAATTTCTATTTGCGTTTTTTAAAAGCCAACTCATGCTCATCCATGTCCCAACTCCAAGGGATCCTGAATACCCCTCCTGCAACTTTTTTGTCCCCACCCCCCTCCATTTTTCAAATTTTCTTGGACGTAGAATTTTACTTTTTATTTTGGGTTGTATGAAACTGGTTTTGACACGCGCTTGGGTAATGTAAATCGGACGCGTTTTATAAAACGAACCGAATTTTAGTGAATTAAAAAGCGAAAAATCTGCTCCCCCCTTTTTCTCTTCAGATATGCTTGGCTAATGCAAACTAGAGAACTTGTGTTCCCCAATGAATCAATTATTATTTTAGGGAACTTATGGGATTATTTTAGGGAACTTATGGTCATCCGTGTCCACTTCCAAGGACCCTCAATGTTCTTCCCTTAAGTTTTCAGCATCCCCCCACATTTTTTTGAACTAAAAATTTTTTGAGCTTAGAATTTTTTTTAACCTTATTTGGGACTTTTCAACTTTTTTTCATGTCTTAAAAAGACATTAAATATACTTATAAGAAAAGAAATTAACTTTTGATATTTGCTAAATAGAAAATGAAGATGATATGGATATTTTAGTCGTTATTTTTCCTATTAGGGAAATAATGTTTTTTATTGATATTCTTTTTTAGTTATTTTTTTGGGGACATAAAAATTTAGTATCTTTTTGTATGTCTTATAATGACGCTAAATATACTTATAAAAAAAGAAATTCACTTGCAATATTTTAGAAATACGAAATTAAAATGATATAGATATGTTAGTCGTGATTTCTCCATTAGAAAAATAAGGTTTAGAGTGACATTTTTCTTTGATCATTGACTGTTTTGGAACAGAATTTTTTTCGACTATTTTTTGGGACTTAAAAATTATTTCAAGAACTTATATAAGACACTAAAATGGTATAAGTACCATGTCAAGAGAAAACATAATGAAGTATTTATAGGATGAATTCGTTTTCATTTTTATGATGATATTTTACATGTCATTATTTCAATAGAAATATTTTATGAATTACTTTGTTACGTTTTCATTATTTTTCAGGTAAGTTAATAATTTGAACGCTTATAATGTTTATAAAAAAAGACGGAGATATGAAAAAAGGAATTTTCAGAGACATGGGTACTTCTAGGGGGCTTCTAGTGGATAAATTAGAATCTGAGACAGGTTAACGGGGTTTTAAAAAAAAGTCTGAGAGAGACGAGCTAGATTTTTTTCTAAAAACACACAAAGAGAGACATGGGGACAAGCAAATATCAAATCACACACATACACACACAGAGAGAGAGAGAGAGAGAGAGAGAGAGAGAGAGAGAGAGAGAGAGAGAGAGAGAGAGAGAGAGAGAGAGAGAGAGAGAGAGAGAGAGAGAGAGAGAGAGAGAGAGAGAGAGAGAGAGAGAGAGAAACACCTACAAAAACACAGAGTCGGACACACAAAGATACAAAGACAGGGACAAGCAAACATCCCCTCAGACTTTTCCAAAATCTCTGCTTATGCCAAATGATTTGAGTTCTCCTAAAATCTCGAACTCCCAGAAGCCAAAACAACGGTGTTTTTGTTCTTTGGCTTCTCGTAAATACTGAGGATAATATACTCCTTGGGCTCTTTGTTTGACAAAATTCAGATTTTTTCAGGAAAGTTTAAGAGGGACGTGGAATGAAACCTATATATGCATAATGCCCCATTTTGTCAAATACTGACGCACTTTAGTTTTATCGTCTTGAAACAAAAATTTTTTGTTCGGTTCAGTGTGATTATTTTTCAAATCTAAAAACAAAAAAAGTCGATTTTAAAAATACAGAATTTTCTGATGGAAGTAAAGAGTGTAGATGAAACTTAAAACGAGTAAAAATTATTACTTTTCAGTTTATGAGACAAATATCTACAATGCTGCTATAAATAAGCTGACTCATAACGTTTCTCTAAATATGAAAAACTCTGGAAAACTACAGTAGATACTGTAGCATACAGTAGATACAGTAGATACAGTAGATTACTTTTCAGTTTATGAGACAAATATCTACAATGCTGCTATAAATAAGCTGACTCATAACATTTCTCTAAATATGAAAAACTCTGGAAAACTACAGTAGAGTTCTGCTTAAATTTTATCGTCCTTGCGGTTTTTAGAGAATAAACTGCATACTCAAATTTACTGCTTTAATGGCCGACGAATTGTGACCGTTATCAATTAGTCTTTTAATTTCTGCAGGGTACTATGGACTTTCCTGTTTTATTGTGTCGATTTGTGTTTTGAGAAATGTGCTAGTTTTTTAGAATTATGCAATTTTATGGAAGCCTAAGGGTCAGTTTATTTGAGCCAACTGGAGAATTTACAGTTTGACAATGTAGAAGATGGATGGAATAATTTTAGGAATATTATTTGTGAAAATTATTTTCCGTTATGAACGTAGCTAAGAATATTAATGAAAATCTAGGCCGCATCCAGGGAGGGGGTTAGGGAGTTTGAACCCTCCCCCCCCAAATGTTTGTCTGACTCGTAAAAACGTAATAAAAATGGATATAAACAAACTTTTTATGCATTTTTTGAGGTTGTTCGGGTGCCCTCCCTCTGAAAAAAAAATCCTTGTGTAAAACACTCCCCGAAAAAAAAATCATGGATATGACCCCGGTGAAAATGCTTAATGTTTAATAGAGAGGAGGAGGGGCTTGTACAAGAACTATCTGAGGGATAGATCATACGAAAATAAGAGGAATGTAATGACAGTGAAGACAGCATTAAAAAATGAACTAAGGAGGTGTAAAGTAGAGGCCGTGGATAAAATTGCTCAAGATAGCCAAACGACATAATAGTAAAATATTGCAATGAGGTGTTAACAAACTGAGAGGGAATAGCCAATTTGGACTTGTCCCATTTAAACATAGGAACGAGGCCACAATCAAACAGTTCGTGGTGACGAACTGTAAATGAGGAGCGATGTGGCTCAATAGTTTCCGAAACTCCAAGAAGCAGATTCTCAATAACGATAGACACATCAAAAGGATCGAATTTTGATGCTTATTCAATACATGTAAACTTCAGCAAATTTAATCGTAGCCATCCAAAGTCATGAGCCTGAGAAAATTCACCCAGTTTTTGAAAAATGACGGAATCACCCCCAAAACATCAAGTGATCTTAATGAAAATCACTCCATCAGATTCAGCATACCAGAAAACCCTTTTGTAGAGGTTTCAAGCTCCTATATACTAAAATGTGGAAATTTGCATTTTTTGCCAGAAAAAAAATCAAGGATGCGTGTTTGTGTTTTTCTTCAGGGTTGATCATATCGAGCCAGTGATTTTAAATATCGGAAGAGGGCTCATTTGATTGGAAATCAAAAGTTCTAGCGTCCTTTAAAAAGACAAATATTGGAGTACAGCTAGCCCCCCTACCGCGCTCATTTTTTCACAAAAGTCACCCGATCAGAATTTTGAGATAGCCATTACGTTAAGCATAGTATAAAAATCTAATAACTATGTCTTTGAGGATGACTTGATTGCCCACAGTCCCCGGAGGATGGACTTCAAGCTATGAACTTTTCCCATATTTTACACATAGTATTGGTTATTGGGAAGTTACGTGGGAGGATTTTTTGTGGAGAAATTTTTCTTGGAGGAAGGGATTTTTCCGTGGAGGGGGCCAGATATCCCAGCAATGTTTCAAAAACGATTAGCAATTAAACGAAAAAACAATTGTTTTAAACTGAAAGTAAGGAGCAAACTTCAAAACTTAAAATGAACAAAAATGATTACGTAAAGTAGGGTGGTCGCCCCCTCCTCAATACATCGCTCTTTACACTAAGGTTGTTTTAGTACTTTTGTAAGAGCTATCTATTCTAATTAAACGGTCTTTATGATTCCGGAGTTATTTCTATAGAATTGGGACAGAATTCAAACCTCAGCGTAAAGACTGAGGTAAATCTTTTTGATTTACTTTGTGTAAGAGCGAAGCAAAGGAAAGACAATGGGGGAACACGGAATCAAATGGCGAGGAGAAACTTTCCTGGGCTTAGATTATGCTGATGATTCAAGCATCTTATTTGAAAGTGTGAGCTTCACTTACCTTATTAGCATTATTAGTAAAGACGGTGGATTCAGTAAAGATATTAAAAGTTGAATAGCCAAGCCCCGGGGCATTTTTTCATAGTTGAATAAAAGTTTCGAAGAATAGGAGTATAGGTCTGCAAACCAAGATTAGAACATAAGAAGCTACAGCAATGACATTGGTCAAATATGGTTCTAAAGTATGGGCGCCCCGAAAAACGGAGGAAGATCTGCTAGGCGTTTTCCAGAAAAATTGCCAATAGATTGTTTTGTGTACGTGACTGACTGACCGTGTTTGGAACAGTAGACCGTACGAAAGGTATGTTCCAATCCCGCTTTCTAAGGCTATAATGAGATAAAGGTTCATATGTCAAGAGCACGTTCCGCGGAATAAGAATTATAGATTACCCTTTTCGGCCAACCGTCTAGGGCTAAATGAAAAGTGGGTTGTCCCCGAATGGGGTGGGAGAATGTCGTAAGGAAATATTTAAGGGAAATGAGAACTTTCTGAGAGGATGTAAAGAGGGAAGTTTTGAATAGACGAGGATGAAGGAGGAGTGTGCGTAGCTGTGTTGGCCTCAGGTGGCTTGGTACTGCGGTGAGCTGTTAGTAGCAGTAGTAGTAGTTGTAACATTGCAGATATATATTGGATAAACTACGAAGCCATAATTTTTTTTCATTTTAAGTTTCATCTTTACTCGGTATTTTGATCAGAAATTTTTTTTTCATTACTCAGTAACAGAGATCATCACTCTCTCCCACTCAATTTTCATTCGTAAAATAATTGATCAAACAGTTCGTGGTAACGAACTGTAGTAAGGAGCGACCCGGCTCAATAGTAATCAAAACTCTAAAAAGTTGAATTTTGATATCAATAGCTACATCAAAAGAATCGCATTTTAATGCTGATTTTAAATATATAAGTTTCATCAAGTTTAGTCTTACCCATCAAAAGTTACGAGCCTGAGAAAATTTGCCTTATTTAAGAAAATAGGGGGAATTACCCCCTAAAAGTCGTAAAATCTTAACGAAAATGACACCATCAGACTCAGCGTATCAGAGAACCCTACTGTAGAAGTTTCAAGCTCCTATCTACAAAAATTTGGAATTTTGTATTTTTTGCCAGAAGACAAATCACGGGTGCGTGTTTTTTTTTCTTTTTTCTTTTTCCCAGGGGGTCATCGTATCGACCAATTGGTCCTAGAATGTCGCAAGAGGGCTCTTTCTAACGGAAATGAAAAGTTCTAGTGCCCTTTTTATGTGACCAAAAAAATTGGAGGGCATCTAGGCCCCCTCCCACGCTCATTTTTTCCCAAAGTCAACGGATCAAAATTTTGAGACAGCCATTTTGTTCAACATAGTCAAAAACCATAATAACTATGTCTTTGGGGATGACTTACTCCCCCACAATCCCTGGGGGAGGGGCTGCAAGTTACAAACTTTGACCAATGTCTACATATAGTAATGGTTATTGGGAAGTGTACAGACGTTTTCAGGGGGATTTTATTTTGTTTGGGGGTGGGGCTGAGGGGAGGGGGCTATGTTGTAGGATCTTTCCTTGGAGGAATATGTCATAGGGGAAGAAAAATTCAATGGAAAGGGTGCAGGATTTTCTAGCATTACTATAAGAAAACCATGAAAAATAAACATTAAAACGTTTTTTCAAATGAAAGGAAGGAGTAGCATTGAAACTTAAAACGAACAGAGATTATTACGCATATGAGGGGTTCTAAAAATACTTTAGCATAAAGAGCGAGGTATTTAGGAGGAGATAAATACCTTGCTCTTTGCGCTAAAGTATTTTTTTGTAATTCCAACTATTTATTCTACGGCCTTTCGGATTCAAGGGTCATTCTTAAAGAATTGGGACAAAACTTACGATTTAGTGTAAACAGCGAGGTATTAACGACGGTACAAACCCCCTCGTATACATAATAAAAATATAAGATTATGAAAGTTTGTTACGTAAGTTAATTCTTAAGTTACGTATATTTTTTACTAATAAAAACGTTCGTTAAAAATTAAAAGTTCTAGTTGCCTTTTTAAGTAACCGAAAAATTGGAGGGCAACTAGGCCTCCTTCTCCACCTATTATTTCTCAAAATCGTCTGATCAAAACTAATAGAAAGCCATTTAGCCAAAAAAAGAATTAATATACAAATTTCATTTTAATAATTTATTTGCGGAGAACCAAAACCAAACATATATTAATTCAAAAACGTTCAGAAATTAAATAGAAAAAACTAATTTTTTTAGCTGAAAGTAAAAAGCGACATTAAAACTTAAAACGAACAGAAATTATTCCGTATATGAAATGGGTTGTCCCCTCCGCAATCCCTCGCTCTTTACGCTAAAGTTTGACTCTTTACCACAATTCTACTTTTTAAAACAATTAAAAGCTTTAGCGTAAAGAGCGAGGGATTGCGGAGGGGACAACCCATTTCATATACGGAATAATTTCTGTTCGTTTTAAGTTTTAATGTCGCTCCTTACTTTCAGCTAAAAAAATTAGTTTTTTTTATTTAATTAGTCTATAGAGTCAATTTTTCCCTGCAAGAGATATTCACAAAGGGTGTTTTCTTTCATTGCATTCACTTGGTATTTCTTTTATTATTGCTAATTTATACTTATCATCCACATTCATTGTGGTTGTCCACAAAAATTATAATGGTGGGAAGTGAGGGAAGAAAGATTACAAAAAAAAATTAAATTTTTTTTTACAACGACCTTTAAAATCATACATTTAAGTTTCGGCAGTGGGGCCGAGCCGCTGCCCCCTCCCCTATTTACTCATATTCCAAAGATTTTTTGTATCCATGTTCTTTCTTTTTCCTCAGAGTTTGATCGTAAAATTCAATAAATTTTTGAAAGCTTAGTATTCTTTGAATCAATTATCCATCTTGCAAAATAGGCCCCTTTTATTTGATCGCATTTGCTCCACTTTTCCTAGAAGCTTAATTTAGAAGCAATTTTGCCTTAATGTCAAGAATGAACTCCCTTGGCTACGAAGTGTATGGTTTGTTACACCTTATTATGGAGAACTCATTTACAGCGCCTTTTTTTTGTGTTTTAGCAGAAATAGGGAGTGTCTTTATGCATACCTTAGAATTAATTAGAATTAATTAATTAGGATTAATTAGTTAATTAGTTAATTAGGATTAATTAGTTAATTAATTAATTAGGATTAATTAGGATTAATTAGAATTAATAAAACCAAGTAGCCAGGGAAGGATCCAAGGGTTGTTTTATTGAAGGTCCCCCCCCCCCCAGAAGGTCTAAAATCACTCTAATTACAGAAGTGGAGGATGAAAAGCACCCAAAAGGAGAAACAAAGTTTTGTTAGTGCTTCAAAACATTAATTTCCCCAAACATCAATTCTCTACTCATCCCTTGAAATAGCTATTATCTATTAAGCATTATCTTCTCTTTCAAACAGTTCGTGGGTAAGAATTGTAAGTAAGGAGTGACCAGTACTGATTCTAAACGGAACTCCAGAAAAAGAGTTGTTACAAAATTTTTATACTTCAAAAGAATGAGCTTTTTATCGTGATTTGAAATACATACAATTAAGTAAGTTTAAATTTACCTACCAAAGGCTAAAAGATAAAGAAAATTTGCTTAATTCCCATAAGAAGGAGAAAATTACCCCTAAAATGATTAGTTATTTTTATGGAAATAACCTAGTTATACTGAAGATATCAGAAAACCCTATTGCCGAGGTTTCCAGCCCTTATTTACAAAAAAGGAGATTGTTTTTCCCGAGAACAATGACTACGAATGCGCTTTATTTATTTGTTTAAACTTTTTTTTTGTTCCAGGAGTGACCTTTTCAATCCAATGGTCTAGAAAATCAGGAAAGACTTACTTGAGAAGAAATAAAAAATTCCACTTTTTAAGTACCACAAGTGATCGCCCCAAAACAAACTTGAGTTTCCTGACAATTTTAGGGCCATAAGAGTGATGTGGCCCAAAAAGGGCCAAAAAGTAAGTAATTACAGGATAAAGCTATTGATACATAAAAACCTATTGATTATAAACACTGAGGTGTCTGAGATAGCCATTTGACTTAAAACTGCCGAAAGTCTTCATAGTGAGCTTTACAGTTTCAGAGGCATAATTTCGCGGTGCAGGAGCACTGCGCGGTGCTCCTGCACCGCGCGGTGCAGTGATCTTAATTCGTTCCTAAGGATGTTACATGTTAAGTAAATTAATTCATTTCAGGCTCGATAAAATAATGTACTGTGATGCACAAATGCGCATCTGATAGCATGGATGAGAGTAAGTAGATTTTTGTGTAGATGGGGAGGGAAGAGTACGCTTGAAGCCTCAAAAAAAAATACAGTTTTATGCCAAAATTTCCTCTCTCTCCGTGAGCCTTAAGGTAAATAGAGGTGGATGCATAAGAGGAAGGGTTTTAAGTTTTAATTTTTAATTAATTTTTAATTTATTTTTAATTAATTAAAAATAATTAATAATTAATTTTTAATTATTTTTTAATTTTCATAATTTTTGATTAATTTTAATTAATTTAATTTTTAATTAATTTTTCTAATTAAGTTTTAATTTCTCCTGATTCTTGAGAATATTTCTATGCAACATAAAAGATTGTATTCATCTGCTCACCAGTAAAAAACGTTCAAAGGTAGCAGGAGGACGTCAAGAACGCTCCCAAGAAATTTCTCAGGGATAGTGGGGGCAAATGCAATAAGCAGTTTTGTTTGTGTGAAATTTAATTAAGGGCGCATCTCGTTCTTCTATTTATATACATTTTTAGTAACTTCTTGTTTTCATTGGGTAATTGCTATTTTGCCCTCCCCCTTTCTACCGGCATCTCTTATAACAAAAGTTTCAATCGGAAAAACCCACCTTTAAAATTATGGAAATGATAATCCTGCAATTTGATGTTTTATACCCCCTTCCCCTATTAATAACCATTTCAAGGTATGCACTTTTTAGGATGGCTATCCTTTTCGAAGCATTATTATACGAAATTACACTTGAACTCAAAAAATGGGAGATGATGCAGGGACTATTTGCATCCCTCCCATTTAACAGAGTTTTGGATCAACAGTTCGTAACAAGAAGCTGAAAGTGAAGAGCGACCTGTCACAGCAACCTTGTCAATAGAACCCAAAACTCTTCAAATCGAAGTTTTATTTAAAATATGGTTAGCAAAAAAAATCTGTTAAATATGCGAATTTTTAACATTCAAAGTGTTAACTTTGCAGTTGCTCATAAAGCTAATGACACATCAAAATTTTTGTTATTTTAGAAATAAGAATTGAACACCCCAAAAAAGTGTATTATCTAGTTAAAAATTATGCAAAGAAATTGATTTTTGGAAATCTTAAAGCTATTGTTGGTAAAGTTTTGAAAAGTAGTCTATGAGGTCATTCGAATTCATGTTTGTTGGTAGGGATGAAATATACCTTTAACATTATTGTAATATATACATATTTTAAAGTTTCCTCAACGGTAGGGGTCAAAAATAGTATTGAACATGGGCAAGATTTCAAGTTTTAATTGTGTATACGGGGGGGGGGGGTTAAGGGGTCTCCATCCAAAGATTCAATGGACATGAGCTATATAATAATTCTTCCCCAAACTATTGGGGGGAAATCACCCCTGCCCCCCCCCCCAAAAAAAAGAACGACTCATCTGGGAAAGGGGAAGATTGAGACAAAAATATTTCACTACTTCTAGTTCAAAGACAACCATATATACCAAATGTCAGCCAAATTTTTAGACTGAATGTTGTAATTTTTGAAATCCTTCGTTGTTAAATCCCTCAAAAAGGGATATATCAAAGGAAAATCAATAAGTGTTTTCTTCTAGAAATTTTGAAGAAGTAGTCCTAAACCATAATATGTAGAACAGGGCTGTATCCAGGATTTTTTTGAGGGAGGGGGGGGGAAATTCTGGGGGGGTTTACAAAAAAACTTAAAGACCACTAAAAATTGCTTATATTCATACTGGTTATGTTGCTTACAAGTCTGACAAACATTTCGGAGAAGGGGATGGGCAAAACCCCATAATCTCCCCCCTGGATACGGCCTTAATGTAGAATGTTACTAAATAGTATGTGAATAATCCGATAACTAAAAAAAGGACAAAGAACTGCCTTGTTTAGCTTCAAATTGTCGGCAATAGCTTCATGAACATAGGATGTATGGCGACCTTGACTAGGGCCTACTGGGAATGATAACTACTCTTAACATTTTTTTTTCTTTTTTTTATTTGATTATCATGTAAAATTACCGGCCGTGATTAAGTGAACTGATGGAACTCGAAAATCCCATGTTAAAATTGAAAATTTATATTTAAAAAGTACTCAAGTATTCATTTGCGGAAGATACCGCTTTTAATATCAGGCCGTAGCTTCTTGAAGATGCTATAAAGTGTTTGCAAGGATTTTGCTCTATTTCCCCTAATTGCTTAGAAATCTTAGATAATGTCTAGCTCTTTTTTTTTACGAGTGTACTCTATGAAGGATAATATTGCTTTTAGAACAAAATCGGTACTATCATAAGCAGAAGACAATAACCTGTAATATGATTGGAACCATTTTTCGATGTATTTTCCTGTTTTCGTACAGTCCCATAGAATATTTTCAGGTACCTGAAATTTTTACAAGTTTTTTGAAAGAATCGTTTCAGATCGCCCTAGAGACCAGACTGACAAGCTAGTATAATTAACCTGCTATTTCCGCCAATGAATAAGTGATATTTGAAGGGTTTTTGGTAATCGACGGTCTCTAGAGAATTGAGAGACAGGAGGCTACCCTAACTTCAATTTTGAACCTCGATGTTTTCAAGTTCACTTAATCACGGCCTTAAATAGTTTTATATTCAATGGTAAGAAGTTTGGTTATTCTTTCAGGTCTCTTATATTGCTTCATTCGATTAGGCACGGCTAGAGTTTCAGCCTCTCGAATAAATTTTCGCCTACGATTAGCATTATAACATATATGATTCTGTGAGTTTATCTACCGCTTCTTTTTAGCTGGTCGTCCTTACCCGTTTCGACATTATTGAACATCACAATGGTACGGCTCGGGGTCGTACGTTACTCGACTGACCTTACGCGGTCTTTGACTTTTTAGCGGCGTCATCCAAATTAATTAAAGCAATGGTAATTATCTTCAATAAGTATCAGTAGGTATCAATACTAAGTATTTTTACTTCAGTAAGTATCATTACTAATGCAATGTCTATTAATACACTTTTGTTGCATTTTCATTTGTAAACATCTCGTTCCGTAATACCTGAAAAATAAAAATAAAGGAAGATTGCGATATTTTCAAAAGGAGGGTTATACAAAATCTTGCAAAAATATTTTTTATTAGGGGCGGGGTATGAGGTTGACTGTTTAAAAAAAAAGAAATTTTGAACAATATACAAATTGTTGAAAAAGTTGTAATGAAAACACAATGAGCATTCCATGAGTTTTATAGTATGAGTAACACAATGAGTTTATTTTATAGAAAAATCTGTTTTATTGGGGAGGGGCTTAGGGTGGCTTTCTTAAAAAAGAAAATGAGAGCAATATAAAATAGTTTATGATGAAAATTACGATGACAACTCAAAAGAGGACATTTCAAGGCTTAGATGCTGAGCTTCCCCTTCTCTGTATGTGCCTCAGGCTTGGCCTCATTTAAAGATTTGACTTTAAGGTTTTGGAATGAACGACCATCTGCACAACTAATTGCGCTGTGAAGCAACAAACGCAGTTGCCAAATAAGTGGTAAAACGGCACTAAAGATACTGTTGATGATGTGGTGATATGAGGGACGTCGCTGTTAGGTAAATGGGGGATTGTGCCTCTCTTAAAAATTAATCTGGATCAAAATAATCTGCCCACTGCTATTGGGTGGTAAAGCCAACATATTTCATTTCATTCACACGAAACCTGACGGTTTTTAAAACTGTAAAGAACTTAAAGTGAAAAGTAACAAAACAGAATGTTATTTTACCAAAAAAAAATCAATAAAAAATAATTGTAGGTTCCCTTTTTAGAATGAGAACTCCCTTTTTAGATTTAATGAAAGCGTAGTTTTTTTCTTAATCTAAATTTGATTATAGGTTTTGCTATTACAGAGTGTTAAGATTGCTTTGGATTGGCGGAATGGAGTAAAAATGGAGTATCTAAAAGGCAATGCTGATCTGACGCGGTGAATTGCTTCAAAGGTTCTATTTATGTCGATTTGGGTAATTTAAATAATGATTACAGAAGGTATTTTACTCAGTGTCCTAGGGCCAATAGTTACCTTCCGAACTAACTTTCCTTAATATTTCAAAGCGACTATCTGATCTGTGTAAACAATTAAATAAAAAAAGTTTATTTTAATTTAAAGTAAGGATTAACATTAAAATTATACCAGATATCTCTACATGTAAAACTTAGTCGCCAAAAAAAAGTAACACAAATAATAAAAAAATTCGTATAGGAATTTTGGCAAATTCTACCATATAAGATTTCCCTTTGGAAGCTCATTCCCGGAAACTTCCTCCCAACGGAATATTTCCTTCGTGGAAATCCCCCCGCAGAAAACTCACCCTCCCCCAAAAATATTTGTATGCTTCCCAATAACAAATACTATGAGTAAATATTGGGCAAATTTCCAAACTTACAGCTGTTTTCCTTACAGCGGTTGTTGGAGTTATGTCATCCCCAGTGCCCCATCCCCATCCCCAGTGGTTATTTGACTTTTTAACTATGCTGTACGAGTGGGCCCTCTTACATGCCTCTTACATTAGCCTTTGTGGGGATTTGCTGATTGTAACATTATTCTTTTATTATTGTGTGAAAAAATAAAATATATCTATCTATCTAATATATCTATCAAATCTATCTATTGAATGGATATCTCAAAATATTGATCGGATGACTTTGTGGGAAAGTGGGAACTGGAGTGGAGATAGTAGCCATTTAATCTTTTTTGTCACTTAAACGGGGCACTACAACTTTGAATTTCCGCTCAAATGAGCCTTCGCCTAATTTTTTAGCGTTTTCGATACAATCAACTCTGGCAAGATCAAAGGGAAAAAAGTTATGAACACGCATCCTTGATCTTTCTTCTGAAAAAAAAATACGTAATTCCACATTTTTGAAGATGGTAGCTTGAAAACTCCGTAGATAGGCTATTCGTTTCGCTGAATCTGATTAATCAATTTTTGAATATGATTCTTTGACTTTTGGGTGAGGTTTTCCGTTTTTTTCGAAAACCAAGTAAGTTTTCTAAGGATTGTTACTTTTGAGTGATAACATAAAACTTAACGTAATTTTATATATTTTTAATCAGCATAGAGAGTCACTCTCTTTAATGTATCTATTGTTATAAAAATCTTGTTTTTAGAGCTTCGGTTGCTATTGGGGCGAGTCGCTCCTCACTTACAGCTCGTTACAAAACTCCGTGAACATTTGCTTCTCCTAGATCAAGTGCTTTCTTCTTGATATTAAAGCTAATTTAGATTTGTTTGGAAAGTAGTTGTTTGCCCCACTACGGAATTGGCAATTAATTTTTTGAATCAAACTCTTCTATCAACAGATTCGAACGCTTGATCATAATCTATAAAACCGAGGACCAAAGGCGTTTGACAGCAAAGGTACTTCTCAAATATTAACCTAAGAGTAAAAATTTGGTGGACACATCCTCAACCTTTTCTAAAACCGCACTGTTCTTCTCTTAAAACTTTGTCTACAGCATCTCTCAGTCTAAAAAGTATCATATTACAAAGTAATTTGCTACCTACAGAGACCAAACTAATACCTCGATAATTACAACACTCACTCTTATCACCTTTCTCATACAGGGGTTTAATTAAGGTTTTCCTAAAATCATTAGGTACTTCCCCTCATACTATTCCATCATAAGAATGATTAAAGCTTTAACTGAGATTAACACATCTAGAAATAGTCATATTTTTGTTTTAGGTAAAAAGAAAGTTATACTTGAAAAATAAAGAGGACTGACAGAAAATGGGAAAAAAATATATTGATTTCCCATTAAGATTCCATGAGAAACATGGTTAGAACTTTGACTCGCTTATTCAGTTTCTGAAAATGATGGCTCTGGTGCCGCTTTTTATACGTGGGGTACAAAGCAGTAGGATGACATTACAGTTCTACCAAATTTTTGCCAAAAAAAAATTCCAAAAAGTGTTAATGAATAAAACAAAAATGAGGGATTAAGCCTAAGCCTTACATAAAAATGTCCTTGACTGCCGAATACTACAAACCTTAATCTAATAACTAGGAAAAAGTTATGAAAGTCGGCCTAAAAAAAAACTTGAAAAACAACAAAAACAGGACGATTAAGAACGTTTTCAAAAAGAGACAATTTTTTTCTATGCAGTCCCATTTATTTGATAATTTTTTTTTTAGGTTCAGAGACCGTTTATAAAAACAACCTAGCCCACATCGTAATTATCGTGCAAAGCCGAAACCTATTTTAAAAAGGTATCTAGTCATTAGCTAAATTTATGCTTCAAAAACTAGTTCCTCAAGGATGACTGTAGCTTAGATTTATTTTGTTCAGATTCCTTGTTTTAAGATCAGAACCTCCAAGCGCCAAAGAACTATGATCTTAAAGAGAAAAAAGGGGCGATGGTGCGAATAGTTCATTTTGTTGTTGTTTATCTGTGCTTTTCTAAGGGATTAGCTAGACAGGAGTGGAGTGGTGGGGAAGTATTAGCAGAAGTCGAGTGGATTGGCAGAAGTATTACCGGCGTTGTACCTGACCCTGAAAGTAAGAATTTTTTCTATATCCTCGAGTCTGAAAAAACTCCAGCACAGGCGGAGAGCAGTGGCGTCGTTTGAGGAGGGTGGGCAAGGGTGTAGTTGCCCCCCAATAATTTTTAGAATTTTTTTTACATAACCACTGCCCCTTGACTCTCCGGATGTTGGCCCCTCCAATAAATGTGCTGGATCTACGCCCTTGGTGGAGAGAGGTTTTACAAGCCTGAGCTCGGTATTAGTACTGCATTCCCATTCTCCAAAATAAGACGCTATTAAGGTCTGAAAAACCTTCTAGAATACTTAATAATATCATTCCCTAAGGCATGCCCATAAACTTTACTCCCCCTCCCCTTAATGATGAAATATATACCCTGTGTTCTATATACACTGTTGTACGTCCACGAGGGGGCTTATTCAAACGGAAATTATAAGTTTTAGAGACCTTTTAAAATCTCCAAAAAGATTTGAGGGCAACTAGCCCTCCCATACCCAGGCTATTTTTCCCAAAGACGTCTGATCAAAATTTCAAGACAATCATTTATTCAGCATAATTGAAAAGTTAAACGTCTGTTTCTCTAGGAATGGCATTAACATCCACAGGCCCTTGGAAATCAAATTTGTCCATTGTTGACATATAGTATTAGTTATTGAAAAACATACAGATGTTTTTTGGAAGGAGAAGGTCTGCGGGCACAATATCCACAGAGGAAATTTCACATGAAGTAAGGAAATTTATGGGGGAAATTTTCTAGGGAAATCTTACATGGGGAAATCATACACGGAAAATTTAACAGAAATTATATACAGAATTCGTTTTACTCTTCATACTTTGTCTTTGGCGACTCAATTTTACATGTTGATATGTCCTGGGGAAATTTTCTGCTGGGCTGGAATTGTATGGGTGGATTTTTCCATGGGGGAATTTCCAATGCGGGAAAATCCCATAGTAAATTTTCACACAGGGAAAATTTTTTCATGGATTCTTCATGGATCTCCTCATGGAGAAAAATTTTTGAGGAGGAGAGGGGGGTTTCAGAGAGTTTGAAAATCGATCAAAAATTATAGAAGATAAAGTATTTGTCGAATGAAAGTAATGAGAATCATTCAGGAAGAATTCTCTGAAGGAAATTTTCCTGGGGGAATTTTCAGCGAGGATAGGATTTTCCGAGAATTTTTTTCGGGGGGAGGGGAGGGGGATTTAAGCAGAAAGATTTTGCATAGGGAAGTTTTTCATAGTTTGGAAGTCTCATGGAGGGGGAGGCATAATTTGAAAAAAGATCAGGAATCAAATTAGAAAAATCTTTTCTTTTTTCAGCTGAAAGTAAGGAGCAACATTAAAACTTAAAAAGAACACAAATTATTATAACGAGTACATATAGTTCACTTTGCTCTTCACTTGGGCATGTATTACGGAGAGGCTGCATATTCCCCACCACCTTGTATACATAATGTCTATGCAATGTCTAATGCAATGTCTATACATATATTTACCGAATGTTATATTTTCATTCGTAAAAATCTCGTTCCGTAATTCCATAAAAAGAAGAAGAAAAACTTTGACAATCTCGAGGGGAGGATTAGGAACAAAATTGTGCAAAATCTATTTTATTTGGGGAGGCATTGGGATGGCTTTCTCAAAACTAAATATGGTGAACAATATACAAATTCTGGAAAACATCATGATGAAAAACCAAAATAAAGACATTTTGAGGATCAAATGTTGAGCCTCTCCCCCTGTATTTTCTCAGGCTCGTAGACTTTGATGGGTAAGACAAAACTTAGTAAAAACTTATATATTTAAAATCCACATAAAAATACAATGCTTTTGATATATCTACCGGTATCAAAACCCCGTTTTTTAGAGTTTTGGTTACTATTGAGCTGGGTCGTTCCTTACTTACAGTTTGTTACCACGAACTGTTCAATACGTACAACACTATTTAAAATGTATTTTGGTCGTTTTTGGCCATAAGTTGAACCGACAGAGTGACGCATGGTAAAATGCATGTAAATATGTAATTTGTACTTTATATTTGCCCATTAGGGTGGGAGGGAGAAGAGTTAAAGTAAAGCGAAATGCTTTTCGGAATGATATAACTAACCATAAAATACTTGCTTATACTATTCCTAAAAGCGCTTCCCTTTACTTTACCCCGACCCCTTCAATGTACAAATTATATATTTCCCAACCCCGCCCAAAAAAAAAAACAATTGATTCTCCAACTTCAAAACTATATATTTCCCATACATTTTGTCACACTTCACTCTTTTGTTTCAACTTAATACCGTAAACTGAAGCAACTTAATCCACGAGTAAATAGTGGTATAATAAAAATGGAAAATACCTCATATTGTAATTTTTCTTTTAAAACTAGCTACTTTTTTCCCTTTGCTATATTTATATAACACTACCTAGCCGTGAGATAATAAAAATATAGCCTATAATATATATAGCCTGCGTAGCATAACTATCAAACAGTTCGTGGTAACGAACTGTAGTAAGGAGCGACCCGGCAAATAGTCAACGAAACTCTAAAAAACAGAATTTTTATGCTAAAAGATGCATCAAAATAATCAGATTTTTATGCTGATTTTAAATATACAAGTTTCATCAAATTTAGTCTTTGTCATCAAAAATTATGAGCCTGACAAAATTTGCCTTATTTTGGAAAATAGGGGGAAACACCCCTTAAAAGTCATAGAATCTTAACGAAAATCACACCATCGCATTCAGTGTATCAGAGAACCCACTGTAAAAGTTTCAATCTCCTATCTACAAAAATGTGGAACTTCGTATTTTTTGCCAGAAGACCGATCACGGGTGCATGTTAATTTTATTTATTTATTTTTTACCCATGGCCCTCACAAGAGGGCTCATTCTGACGGAAATGAAATGTTCTAGTGCCCTTTTTAAGTGACCAAAAAAATTGGAGGGCATCTAGGCCCCCTCCCACTCTAATTTTTCCCCAAAGTCAACGGATCTAAATTTTGAGATAGCCATTTTGTTCAGCATAGTCTAAAACCGTAATAACTATGTCTTTGGGATGACTTACTCCCCCACAGTCCCCGTGAAAGGGGCTGCAAGTTACAAACTTTGACCAGTGTTTACATACAGTAATGGTTATTGGGAAGTGTAGAGACATTTTTCAGGGGATTATTTTGTTATTTTTTTTTGGTGGGGGGGGGGGGGTTGAGGAGAGGGGACTATGTGGGAGGATCTTTCCTTGGAGGGATATGTCATGGGGGAAGAGAAATCCAATGAAGGGGGCGCATGATTTTCTAGTATTGTTATATAAAAAAGTGAAAAAATAAAATATGAAAAAGTTTTTTTCAACTGAAAGTACAGAGCAGCATTAAAACTGAAAATGAACAGAGATTATTACGCATATGATGGGTTCACCTCCTCTTAAATACCTCGCTCTTTACGCTAAAGTATTTTTAGTAATTTCAACTATTTATTTTACGACCTTTCTGATTCAGGGGTCATTCTTAAAGAGTTGGGACAAACTTTAAGCTTTAGTGCAAAGAGTGAGGTATTAACGAGGGAACAAACCCCCTCATATACATAATAAAAATATAAGAATATATAAGTTCGTTACGTAAGTTAATTCTTAAGTTACGTATATGTTTTACTAATAAAAATGTTCGTTAAAAATTAAAAGTTTTAGTTGCCTTTTCAAGTAACCGAAAAATTGGAGGGCAACTATGCCTCCTCCCCCACCCCTTTTTTCTCAAAGTCGTCTGGTCAAAACTAGTATATATATATATATATATATATATATATATATATATATATATATATATATATATATATATATATATATATATATATATATATATATCGTAGGTCTTTGGATGTATTCCAAAAAATCTTCATGAACAAAAAATATGCGTGATTAAATCTAACCTTTAAATAATAATGTCCTTGACTGTCAAATACTACAGACCCCAATCTATTAACCAGGAAACAATTTTGACAATTTGCATAAAAAGTAACGGAAAACCATAGAAACAGCAGAGATAAGAAAGCCTTGAAAGAGAAACGATTTTTTTTTTCTATGCAGTCCCATTTGTATGACTTTTTATTTTTCAGGTTCAGAGACCGTAAATAAAAACAACCCAACCCACATCGTAATTACTGTACAAAGCGGAAACCTTCTTTAAAACACTGTCTACTCATTAGCTAAATTTATGCTTCAAAAACTAGTTCCTCAAGGATGACTGTAGCTTAGATTTATTTTGTCCAAATTTCTTGTTTTTAAGATAAGAACCTCCAAGTGCCAAAGAACTATGATCTTAAAGAGAAAAAAGAGATTATGCGGCGAATAGTTGATTTTGTTGTAATTTTGCTGTGCTTTTCTAAGGGATTAACTGATACCCCTACTCGTGTTTTGTATAATGTTACAGAGTGGATTGGTAGAAGTATTGTTGGCGTTGTACCTGATCCTGAAAGTAAGGACTTCTTTTAGATATGCTCAAGTACTAATAGAAAAAAAAACTCTGATAAATTTGGAGAGGGGCATTCAGGCCTGAGCCCGGTATTTGTACCGTTGTAGCTAAGTTTTTCAGCACCCGAATATAATATTTATTTTTCCCTTCTCTGATCCCCCCCATCATCATCACCGCAATACAAGCACACCATAGTATTTACGAAATAACCTCAGTTCCACTCACTATGATGCTGTGCCCGGGAAGACCAGTCTCTTTTACCCCGTCTAGCTACGCCACTGGTATTATCGTCGTTTGAGGCGTACCAATAAACTCCCCCCTCCCTTAACGGTCAAATATTTACTCCGAATTGCACATATGCAATAAAACTTCCTTGGGCTGAATTTGCTGCTTTATCGTTCGTTAGTCGTTAAAACAATTCGAAGAAAAGTATTTCTTACGGAAAATTTATTCTGTATATACATTTTGGGATATATATTTGACTTTTGGAGTGGGGGCCGGCGGGATGGAGTGAAAGGTTCGTGGGTACGCCTTAAAGAATTAAAGCAGCAAGAATTTATTTTCGGAATTTTATAGAGTTTCTTTTGGGTGAACACATCAAAATGTCACTGTTTTTTACTATTCAGTCGAAGTTTCTTAGTTATTGCACTTATAATCTGTTTCTAGCGGTTCTGAAGAATTTTTTCCTCTGCCCCTTTATTTTTTCCTCACCACTTTTCTTCCAGGAAAGTTCTAACTGCGTTTCAGAAACAGATAATGGAGCGAAAGCAAGCGATCAGGCACATATCCCTCTTCATAAAGCGTCAAAATTCTTGTGATTTTATTTTTCAAAAATTTAGTGCATTTCGCCAGCATTGAAAGTTTCAAAAAATAAGCCATCCCTACCAACAATCCGGTCATCTAAAAAGGAATTTCTTTTTGCGTACCTGAGTCGAAATAGATGTAAAACTGGAAAGCCAAAAAGCTAACGGAGTAGGTTATAGAGACTAGACGGTGGACGGTGGAAAATAATGAACTCTAGCGACCATGCGGAAGGTATATCCAGACTTTAGCCCTTTCAAAATTTTAGCATTTTTAGGATTCAGCCATAGTTCCTAAATTATTATAATTGAAACTTGTTTCTTGCGGTTTTGACGAATTTGCTCCAGCATGTTCTTACTGGAAAAAAAATACTTACGCGCCTAAAATATATTATCAGATCGAAAGCAAGACATTAGATATCCAGGCACATCTCGCAACAATGAGGAATGAATATAGAAACTCACACTGGGAATTATAATATTAGGACTATTTATTGACGATTTGGCTTTTAATTTTACCATTTTTTATCTAAGGTTGAACTTTAGCTTTATTCGAAATTTTTGTTTTGCTGTGGATGACTATTAGACATCTTATCGAAATATTCAATTAGTTTTTTTTTTAAACTCACTATCTTGGAAATTTCATTATTCCATTGTCTTCTTTATTGTTCATGTTATGGAAAGGCAGTGGGGTCTTTGTCGTTATTTCTGTTGAGGGTGGGTCATCCCTCCTTTCAAAATGTCGGAATTGTATAATTTTCTGCATTATTTTTCAAAAATTTTATTGCATTTCACCGTTTTGGCAGTTTTGATAAATTAGGCTATCCCCACCGCCGAATGAGTCATACCAAAGTTAAACGAATACAGCCATTTATTAGTTATATTCTCGTCAAACTTGTAATAAAGTAAACTTTAAAACTTTTTCTTATCTCTCATTTGATGCTAGTAATTGCTTAATAGAAGCAAACTTGATCTTTTCCATTGTTAAATAATAAAAAGAGTTTTTTTAACTGAAAGTAAGGAGCAACATAAAAACTTAAAACGAACAGAAATTGTTATGTATACGAGGGGGATTCCTCCCTCTTCAACACCTCGCTCTTCACGCTAAAGTTTTTCGGCTTTTATAAAAAAAAGGTTACTTTATGTTCTAATGAAACGAATCTTGGGTTTTAGGAGTTGTTTTTAAAGAATTGCAGAAAAAATCAAACTTCAGCTTAAAGAGCAAAGTGTTAAGGAGGGGGCGACCCTCGTATAGTTAATAATTTCTGTTCGTTTTAAGTTTTAATATTGCTCCTTCCTTTCAGTTGAAAAAACTTGCTTCTTTTTTATTCATTTTTTGATCGTTTTTATATAACACAAGGATATCTGGCTCCAAATCCATGGAAAAATCCCACTCTCTGAAAATTTTAATCCTGGTGAAAATTTACCTTAGACAATTACCCTCAACACCTCCACGCGTGGAATTGAGCCAGCAAAGAGAAAGCAAGACATATAGAGAAATTTCATATAGGAATTCTTATAAATTCCCCAGTATACAATTTCCCCTGTAAAGTTCACCCCCCCCCCTATTAATTTTCTCTCCATGGAAAATTCTCCCGTGCGAAGTCCCTCAGCAAAAAACTTGTCCTCCCCCCCAACCCGAAAAATATATGCATACTTCCCAATAACAAATACTATACGTAAACAACAGGCACATTTTTAAGACCTTTCCTCAGGGGCTCTCTGGATTCATGTTATCTCCTAAGACATAGTTATTAGATCTTTCAACTATGCCGAAGAAAATAGTTATCACAGAACTTTCATTGGACGATTTCGGGAAAAACAAGTGGCGTGGAAGGGGGACAAGTTGCCCTCCAATATTTTTAGTCACTAAAAAAGGGCACTGGAACTTTTGATTTCCATTAGAATAAGTCCTTTATCGATATTCTAGGTCCACTGGGTCGATACGAAGCCCTGGTGGTAACAACAACAATAAAAAAAAAATAAATAAACACGCATTAATGATCTTTCTTATGGCAAAAAGTGAAAAATTTCACATTTTTGGTTGAAAACACTATGGTAGGGTTGTCTGATACGCTGAATCTCATGGTGTGATTTTCATTAAAATTTTATGAATTTTAGGTATTTTTCCTCCATTTTTCGAAAATCAGGTAAATTTTCTCAGGCTCGTAGACTTTGATGGGTAAGACAAAACTTAGTAAAAACTTATATATTTAAAATCCACATAAAAATACAATGCTTTTGATATGTCTACCGGTATCAAAACCCCGTTTTTTAGAGTTTTGGTTACTATTGAGCTGGGTCGTTCCTTACTTACAGTTTGTTACCACGAACTGTTCAATACGTACAACACTATTTAAAATGTATTTTGGTCGTTTTTGGCCATAAGTTGAACCGACAGAGTGACGCATGGTAAAATGCATGTAAATATGTAATTTGTACTTTATATTTGCCCATTAGAGTGGGAGGGAGAAGAGTTAAAGTAAAGCGAAATGCTTTTCGGAATGATATAACTAACCATAAAATACTTGCTTATACTATTCCTAAAAGCGCTTCCCTTTACTTTACCCCGACCCCTTCAATGTACAAATTATATATTTCCCAATCCCGCCCAAAAAAAAAACAATTGATTCTCCAACTTCAAAACTATATATTTCCCATACATTTTGTCACACTTCACTCTTTTGTTTCAACTTAATACCGTAAACTGAAGCAACTTAATCCACGAGTAAATAGTGGTATAATAAAAATGGAAAATACCTCATATTGTAATTTTTCTTTTAAAACTAGCTACTTTTTTCCCTTTGATATATTTATATAACACTACCTAGCCGTGAGATAATAAAAATATAGCCTATAATATATATAGCCTGCGTAGCATAACTATCAAACAGTTCGTGGTAACGAACTGTAGTAAGGAGCGACCCGGCAAATAGTCAACGAAACTCTAAAAAACAGAATTTTTATGCTAAAAGATGCATCAAAATAATCAGATTTTTATGCTGATTTTAAATATACAAGTTTCATCAAATTTAGTCTTTGTCATCAAAAATTATGAGCCTGAGAAAATTTGCCTTATTTTGGAAAATAGGGGGAAACACCCCTTAAAAGTCATAGAATCTTAACGAAAATCACACCATCGCATTCAGTGTATCAGAGAACCCACTGTAAAAGTTTCAATCTCCTATCTACAAAAATGTGGAACTTCGTATTTTTTGCCAGAAGACCGATCACGGGTGCATGTTAATTTTATTTATTTATTTTTTACCCATGGCCCTCACAAGAGGGCTCATTCTGACGGAAATGAAATGTTCTAGTGCCCTTTTTAAGTGACCAAAAAAATTGGAGGGCATCTAGGCCCCCTCCCACTCTAATTTTTCCCCAAAGTCAACGGATCTAAATTTTGAGATAGCCATTTTGTTCAGCATAGTCTAAAACCGTAATAACTATGTCTTTGGGATGACTTACTCCCCCACAGTCCCCGTGAATGGGGCTGCAAGTTACAAACTTTGACCAGTGTTTACATACAGTAATGGTTATTGGGAAGTGTAGAGACATTTTTCAGGGGATTATTTTGTTATTTTTTTTGGGTGGGGGGGGGGGGTTGAGGAGAGGGGACTATGTGGGAGGATCTTTCCTTGGAGGGATATGTCATGGGGGAAGAGAAATCCAATGAAGGGGGCGCATGATTTTCTAGTATTGTTATATAAAAAAGTGAAAAAATAAAATATGAAAAAGTTTTTTTTCAACTGAAAGTAAAGAGCAGCATTAAAACTGAAAATGAACAGAGATTATTACGCATATGATGGGTTCACCTCCTCTTAAATACCTCGCTCTTTACGCTAAAGTATTTTTAGTAATTTCAACTATTTATTTTACGACCTTTCTGATTCAGGGGTCATTCTTAAAGAGTTGGGACAAACTTTAAGCTTTAGTGTAAAGAGTGAGGTATTAACGAGGGAACAAACCCCCTCATATACATAATAAAAATATAAGAATATATAAGTTCGTTACGTAAGTTAATTCTTAAGTTACGTATATGTTTTACTAATAAAAATGTTCGTTAAAAATTAAAAGTTTTAGTTGCCTTTTCAAGTAACCAAAAAATTGGAGGGCAACTATGCCTCCTCCCCCACCCCTTTTTTCTCAAAGTCGTCTGGTCAAAACTAAGAGAAAGCCATTTAGCCAAAAAAGGAATTAATATGTAAATTTCATTTTAATAATTTATATGCTGAGAGCCAAAATTAAACATGCATTAATTCAGAAACGTTCGGAAATTAAATAAAAGAAACTAGTTTTTTAACTGAAAGTAAGGAGCGACATTAAAACTTAAAACGAACAGAAATTACTCGATGTATGAAAGGGGCTGTTCCCTTCTCAACGCCCCGCTCTTTACGCTAAAGTTTCTTACTGTTTAATAAAGTAGAATTAAGAGAAAGAGTCAAACTATAGCGTAAAGAGCGGGGCATTGAGAAGGGAACAGCCCCATTCATACACGGAGTAATTTCTGTTCGTTTTAAGTTTTAATGTCGCTCCTTACTTTCAGTGAAAAAAACTGTTTTTATTTTATTTAATAACCTATAAGAATGCAGTCTCTAAAACCATAAAATATGATTGGAAATTATTCACAGCGTTCGTTGTGTGTCAACCACCCAAAGATTATGCACAGAAAATATTATAATCGAGGGGCTAGCAATTCCATACCGCCTGGTATAGATCTCAAAACACCACTTGTTCTGCCATAGCCTGTATGGTACACTTTCAGAATATCGGGGCTTTTCACTACACATTTGGGCAAATCTTTGCCGCACGGGGCATACTTTCATCACACAGAGGGTACTTCATCTGATGTACATGGTTTTAGAAAGTTGGCAACCCCTCAACTATTGTTCCATGTATTAAGTCTCCATTTTCCAGAGAAAGGATAGGGTTCGTCAATTGTCATTATGTTATCGATACAAAAATTTAATAGAAGAAAAATAAAATAAAAGACCTAGGCTAAGGTGGCATGGGCACGGGAGTGGGTTTCAGGGGGAATTTTAAGAGGAATAAAAAAAGCACCCTACGTTCTCCAGGGTGAGGTTTCGTTGAAGATAAACGTTGTCATATAAGTTCATATATACTGTTTATTGCATTTTTTCTTAATAACATCAAAAGTTTACAATTGTTTCCAGGAACTATACAGTGCTACGGTCCGTATGGTTGTTACTCAATAGACCCTCCATGGACATCAGCAATTCGACCAATTGGTGTATTTCCAAAACCCCCAAATCAAATCGCCCCTTCATTCTGTTTCCGCTCAAAGAAGAACCCTAACCTGTGTTTGGTAAGTAATTTTGACCTCGTTAATTTTCGCCCATTAAAGGTTAATTTTCGTAATTTTCAACAATGTACAAGTACTGCTTACTTTAAAATCAAATAGCAAGCAAAAAATAGTAAGTTATCTGCCAGGTGATTTTCTAGATTTCAATCAAGGTTGTAATTTTCCAAGATGACACATAACAAACTGTGGTGGGTTCAGGGCGAGGGGAAATGCAGCCTTCTCCCTTAGCCGGACTGCAGATTTTCTTGACATTCACAAAATTCTGAAGAACAGATAAAAGAGACCCGTCGAGAATATTACCTAAAGATCCATCGAAAAAAAGTGTTATCAAAATTCTATTTGCAGAAATATGTTGCTGAACTAAATTAACATTGGGGCATGAGAGTTGATGGTGCGATTGTTAAAATTAATACAACTCGCTTGACATAAGATTCAAGGAGAATGAAGAGACTGGGTAAAGTAATGAGAAAACTGACTATAACTTCATGCGGTAGCTGTATTAGGCTAATTATCATTTTATTCGAAACGGGGGTTTGGTAAAATTAGAAGATCAGTCTTACAGCAAAGATTAGGACACTAGAAGCCACTGTAATGTCAATAATTAAGTATTGCTCTGAGCTGCGGACACTTCGAAAGGTAGAGCAACATATGTTATGACTTCGAGGTGAATAGTTCTTCTATGGAGGAGGGAGCCCCTAGGAACCTGAAATGCCCATATAAATAGTAGTCTTAATTGTGAAACTTTAATGTAAAAAAGAGTATCATTGATAACCAATCAAGATACAAATATCTGATGATATATAACATGGTATATAACATGATGTACGACATTATATATGTAGGCTACCTCTGGAATAAGGTCCCCCTTGGAGGATATTGTTTTTCGAGGGGATGTTTTCGAGGATTATATTAGACACTTATTTGAATGATTGTATCAAAAAACATGCTGTAAGAAAAATGTGCTTCCGTCACATCCAACAATTCGTATGTTGCCAAAAATCTTGGTATTGGGCAATCCGGCTATGGTCCAAGAAAAAGCAAGATATTCTCCAATCAGTTTGGAAGAGGCCTTAGGGAACGGGGTCGTTGGTTAGGTTTAACTGTTTGTAGTACTATTAATTCTATTAGGCATCAGACTCTTGTTGATATTAAAACAAAATTAAAGATTAACTATTCTAAAGTTGTTGCGAATCATGGCTGTTACAAATGGAGAGCCTTGGCAAGGCTTTTCTTGAGTTATTGTGATAATTCTGTTTTGTTTTACACTTATCTTCACGCAATCCTCAATAGTGATGTTTTTAGACGTATGCGAATTGATGATTTTCAATGCTACAAGTTTATTGTTTTTATTCCTAGGTCTTATTGGAACCGAAGGCTTGTTAGAAAGTACCATGCCACATATATTATTCTGTTCTTCAATCGTTTGAGTCACATATTAAGTAAAAATGCTCCTTTTGTGCTAGGGGTACTTACGTATTATACGAGAAACACTTGAGACTAACCCAGTTTTCATCCCAGTTTGTTTGTAATGCATAGTGATAGAATATAGTGTCTGACCATGAATAGCTATATTTTAATTAAATATTTAGTTGATATTTCTGTTAGGTTAGGTTGAAATACGTTTGTTTAGGTTACGTATTTAATATATGCTATGCTTTACCCGTCCCCCCCCCCTGTGCAAATATATAGCCCAAATTTGTTTTTAAACTATTATATTTTTATCTTACTTAGGTATAGTAATAATAATGATAATAATAATAATAATAATAATTTATTCTAGAAAAAGCCCGTGGGCCATAGGAATTTTACATAAAAAACAAAGCAACAAATTAAACTAAAATAAATTAAAACTATTTAAAGAAAACACTCACGATGTGCAGCTGCAATCCAGACAAACCTTGCTAGCCCTTTAATACTCAGAAAATTTGTCTCTTTCATCCTATCCACCATCCATATCTCATTCAATTTTTCTTTACCATATATCTCTCGCCTCCATTCATTCAATTCGACACACTCACACAAAAAATGTATCAAACTTTCATCCTGAGATCCACACATAGGACAAGTAATAGATTCTACTTTCTCCCCTTTTCTCCCTTGATACTTTCTTTTCTCTCCAATCAAAAATCCATCTCCCCTCCAATCCAAATATGCCTTCAAATCCTCTCTACTCAAATCCTCTACTATATTTCATTAGCATTAATCAAACTTCACTTCTCGAGTGTTTCACATTTAATACTTAAGTACCGCGCTAGGCCCTTACCATCACTTCGTCCGCCTATATAGTTAATGAGATATTGTTAAACTTGAGCGCAAGATTTTGGGTCCGAGAGCCAAAACCACCACTGGACAAAACGTTCTGCCCTTAGCAGTGTCCATGACCAAAGAAATAAGAAACACGAACTGATTCCTCGGATAGTTCGATAAGCATGAAATAATACAATAAGTGAACGGATAAGTCTTATTGAGTTAGGTAAAATGCCCCTTTTGTGCTAGGCCCTTACCATTGCCTCATCCGCCAATATAGTTAATGTGTTATTGTTAAACATGTACGTTGTTCTTCTTGTCTCTTTTTTCTCTCACTCCACTCCCTTCTTCCTAAATAGTGGGTTATAGATAAATTATTATTATTATTAAATATCAAAAGAAGGTAGAAATTTCACGGGAGAGAGTGAAGAGTGTAGCTTTAAACAAAGGGGTACACCGTCGCACCAATCCACGAAAATAAGATCGGGAGGGCAAAATACAGTTTTCAAAATCCAGGGGAGGGAGAAAAATCCAGGAGGATACGGAAGAGTTTTTTTTTAGATTGGTTAGTCTGTAGTGGCTTTGTGCCGTGATGGCTTATCGGTATTAGTGGTAGTAGGCTGCCTTTAAATGAAATAACACATAGCATTAACCCGAGTGGCTTCCCAAAGACAGACATGAAAGCACCTGATACTAGGTAAACACCTGTATAAGGTAAGGGTAAAGGATGCAGTACTAGACCCTTAAGGTGCAAACCGGCGGTGCTGATCTCTGTCTCAAGGCCCTTCAGCCAGGAAGTGTAATGGGGGGATGGGGAACAACCATCCTGTCGACCACCTATATAATAAACACTTAGCACACGAACAAAACAAACAAAAAAGAGAAAAGAAACAACCAAATTATGACGAAACTCTCTCATGAAAATAAAAATAAATATGCCATAAAATACTAATAACCAGAAAAAAGAAAAAAAGAGAATAGGAAAAAAAGAAGAAGAAGAAAACAAAAACATCTATGAACCAAGACCCAAAAGAAAGTTTTTCACTTAAATAAATTAGTTAAATCAATTTTTTTCTTAAATAAACTAGGGGGGTCCGCCGCTCTCAGGGAGAGAATTCCAAACCATAGGAATTTGAGCAATTTGAGATTTATGAGAGACAAAGGGGTTAATTAATCAAGCAGGGGTCTAAGAAATTATCTAAGCAAATTGTGTTTGTTAAAACAAGCCTCAGTGTCATCATCTTTCTTAAGGCATCCACCAGTAAGTCATACCACTTTGTTCTGATGAATTTGAACTCGTTTAAAATTTTAATACAAATTGTAATGTATTTATTACCCACTATTTAGGAAGAAGGAAGTGGAGTGAGAGAAGAAAAAGAACAACGTACAAGTTTAACAATAACACTCCAACTATATAGGTGGATGACGCGATGGTAAGGGCATAGCACAAAAGGGTATTTTTACCTAACTCAATATGATTTTTTTCGTGACTTGGCGACCACTTTCTGAAAAAAATTGTATTTAGTTTATAACCAGCCCCCTAAATCAACAATTTTTTTTAAGGAATTTATTGCTAAACCTAGCTCTTGCAGTTAGTGTTGTTACCGCACCATATCAATAATTGAAAAATTGAGCAACTTCAAAACGGTGAACTTAAATAGACTGAGTATGGCAATATCAGTATTGCAATGGCACCATATCTATAATTGACTAATGAGCAACTTCAAAACGGTGAACTTCAACAGACCGAGTACGGCAATATCAGTATGGCAATGGCACCATATCTATAATTGACTAATGATTAACTTCACCACGGTCAACTTCAATAGACGGAATATGGCAATGTCAGTATGAGAATTGCACCATATCAGTAATAGACTAATGCTTCACCACGGTGAACTTCAATATACCGAATATGGCACATAGGCTGTGATTCAATACGCCATACATTGTAATTTCAGCATATCTAGTAAAAATTATTATCTATATTGTATTAATATTACTGCAAGATATAGTACTACTGTGGAGAGGATATACCTGTCGTTTTTGATACTAAAATTTTTGGAGAAGATTAAAATTTGTCCCGGCAATAGTAGATCTCTACAATTATCATTAAAAAGACGATTGAAGCACACATTATCAGATGGTTTCCTTTTTAGAATAACAATACATGGAAAAATAATACCAAAGCGTATTATTGTTATGTCTTTACACTCTTTCCTTATGGTTGTATGAATAATGATTAATGTTGGGACCTGAAATGACGGCGTCCATAAAATAGATTAACCCAGGGAAAACTTCGAATGAATTGATTTTGATGGCCTTACAGCATCATCATTGTCTGATTCTAACCAAAACAACTTGTAGTTCAAAATATTTTCGGAATTAGACGCTATCAATTATCTTTTGTTTGGGAGGGGATAGGATCAAATAATTCCCTTGGGATACCAAAACCCTCTTCATCCAACTGTAGGGTGGATGTCTCCATTTTTTCGTATATCTTGTAAATATTTGCCCCTCAGGAATAGCCCAATTCACCATCCTCGAGTAGAGTAAGTCTTAGGCTATATTCGGAAAATAGAGCATTCATATGACAAAACAAGGGTGCAAGCTTTTTTCTTGGCAGTGGATGATGACGCCAAGGTAAATTTCACTTTCGGTAGATGAACGGTTTTTGGATTTATTAGTGGTGTAATGCCATTTGTTCTCTAATGGGGCACTTAAAACAAACCACAGATTTTAAAAAGTAAAAGCAAATATATAAATAATTTTCTGTTGGCGTGAACACTTGGGTGCCCACATAGTAAATAGCGAGTTGAGTCCTACTGTAGTCCGAAATTCCAATTATATCGAATGTCAAACGATGTACAGTTGACCTCCTTGTTACGTGCTGCTCATAAAAGCTACAAAAAGTAATTCAGTCAGGCCTGAAACTTAAAAAAGAGAAGATTCAGTGGATTAACAAGTTCATCGATCTTGGCAGTCTGATCAACAGCGGTTACAGCCTCTCAAAGGCTATAAAAGGTGGCTCACCCTTGCGAGTTGCAGTTTTAAAGCCTTTATGCCATAAGGTAAAACAAAAATCCGTCCTTGCATCTTAGGCCATGACTTTTTGATACTTTGGTTCTTACCCCTCCCCTGTTGCAATCCACCCATGTGAAAGTTAGACACTGAAGGTAGACAACCCATGTCGACTCGCAGCATTAGAAAACTAAATACCTCCGCCGAATTAAAAGAACTACCTATCAAAAGAACCTTCAAAAGCCTTAATATTCAATAAGCAATTCCAATAAATATCCATCTCCAGCAAATTCAGTGACTCGGTCACACCTGACGGATGAGTCAACCCCGTTTCCGCAAAATTAGCGGTTCTCGCTCTCATGCTCTTCTCCCATAGATGTGTGAGGATAAGTTTACACCTCATCCCCTTTTGGACCCTCTTTGTTTAGCAGAAGTCTGAAAGATATAGAAAAGGTATTTCCACACCATTACTAGGAAAGTAGTCCCAAAACAACTTATAAGGAAAGACATGGCTTTAGGACGAGGCAATGTGCTGTGAAATGGTGATTTATAATGTGTCTGCATATTTAAATGGATTCCATCGAAATGAAAGGTCTGGTGAGGCTGTTTTGATGATATTACTTGAGTTGAGGGCTATGTATACATTAATTCTGGCTTCATAAGGGGGAAGAACTTAATCTCTTTGGCCTACATATCTATTCAAATAAGCCACCTTAAGGGCTGACTATAGGTACTAAGTAAAAACCGATAGCATAGTGAGCGTGATGTAATACAAATTTTAATTTTATTTAATTTTTGAATTTAATTTTTATTTCTGCTCTTGAGAAGTGTATCTATAAAAAAAGACTGTTTCCCTTTCTGGTTACTGCGACAATTAATTATTTTTTGCTTTTTGGGTGGGTTTGGGAATTGTTTAGCTTGTTTGGTTTACCCTTTCTTTGGTAAATCTCTTAGGACAATGAAAGTAAATCTTTTAAAACTTCGTATTAACGATTTCGTCGGCTTGACAGTGTGAAAGCGATCGAGAGAGTGAAACAGTACGGTGTGCTATTTGATGCTATTTCCAAATATACTAATCACTGCCCTCGTAACTTCGTCCTTGTCCCCCCTTCTTAATGGGACTGGATCCAGCAGCAGGCTATGTACAGGAGTTTGATGATTTTGTGGATTTGTATAATCTTTTGTGCTTATTTTTATCAATGATTGGTTCATATTGCCAAATAAAGTCATTCAAAGAAAAAATGCAAAAAAAAACAAAATCCAAAACTTCTGTATATAGCCAAGGGCAATACGTAGCTCCGTCAGTTGGAGGGGGACTGAAAACCATCTACAAGGGTAGCGACAAATATGTTTGGAAAAGCATTAAAAGGAGTATTGAATGCTAGGTTCGTCTCCTAACTAGCCACAGCTTAGACACCAATACAGTTATAAAAACCCTTATCTTGCCCATGAGAAGCTTTTGATACAGAGCTCTGAACTTGGTGCCTCCTCCAAGCCCGTGCTCCGGCGCGTAGATCGTACTACAACACCATAGGCGGTAACGCAATTTTGTTTTGTTGCATACACAGCTTAGATACCAATACCAGTTTCCTTTTACCAATCAGATACCAATACCAGTTTCCTGTCCCCAGCCGCTAGCATCGCTACCGCGCACTCTGTTTCAAAAATAAATCGAGTTTTCATAACTGTATATTGGTATCTAAGCTGTGTAACTAGCAAACAAACCGAGAAAAGAAACATTTTTCCACAAAACAGATTTTCAAAGGATAATGTAGAAACTGAGAACATATTTTTCTAATTTGTTTTTCTGTCGAGTTTTTTAGGTTTGTAAAGAAGAGGAGAGTCAACTTTGTTCTTTGAAATTACTAGGTGTATGCTTTTGACGGTGAAAATTATTGGTGAAACGAGGAGCTATTTATATGGTATATTTACAGCAAAAAATCCTCACAAGAACATAATTGACTAAATGTCCTTTTTGGGTCAATGTTGTAACAAGACAAAGCAAATAAAAATAGCTAAACCAATAAATATCACTTCAACGATAATAACTCTGGGTGTTGTCAACCCTAAAAATCTTTTAAACCTGCACCAAATGTGATTTACCTGCGCCATGCCTTGCCATGCCTGCGCCATGCGCATGTGTCTTCCATGGTTCAATTAAGAATGGTATGATGGCAGTGTGCCATGTAAGGTGGAAAAAATGGCACTCCGAGACGTACACCAGGTAGCAATTAGTCGGCAATCCTTTGCACATGTAGTCAAGTCAAGGATTTAATTCAAGTAATTTGTTTTGAATCTGTTGGGTTTTATGTGTGCCAAAGGATAACTAATACCGTAATATTTCCAGAAATATTAAGGGGTAGTATTTTCCCACACGTATTAGTAATTTCTATATAGCTTAAAGACAAAGTAAACATCTTGTTTCGCCGATCAGTCCAGATAAACAAGTAAGAGATCAAGCTTTTGAAGTTATACCAAGCTTTTGAATACTAAGCTTTTGAAGTTATCCCTTCCTTGCGAAATACAATTCCAAGGAACTTAGAAACCGTGAGATAGAAATTCAACTTTAAACTTATTAATAGGTTTGCAGAAACACTAATGTAATCACCATAGATAGATAGGTACTTTGTTCGTAACCAAATCATAAATTAACATTTCTAGAAAATAAAACAGACATAAAAAATAGAATAAAAAAAGTGAATAGAAAAATAATCAATGGGAAAAGCAACAAAAAGAAACAAACAAAAAGTTATGTGTTATGGCTTTCTTAATCAGAATGGATTTGCCGGAGGAGGCTGAAGAGCTCAAGTATCTTAGGAGTTTCCTTAAACCTGATGGTGCCCTTGAGCGTGAAGTTCTAAGGGTATCACACGCCCAGGAAGAACTAGGTAAATTGTAGAACGTGACAAAATGCAGCTGAGACTCTTAAATACTAACGTCCTCTCAGTACTAACACACGTACAATAATTTTGGGTTTTGCCTAAACAGTTTGAAAATCGGATCCAAACAGACACAGATCTAGGTGATGGTTCTCAGACCCGTGCCACCCAAGAAGGCTGTAGTTGCACTAGGTATAAGGGTGGATGAGCGAAAGACACCAATGAGGGAATTTAAGTTACGGTAGAACTTGGCCCAAATAAAATATTAATTCTATATTCGCCCCTGAAGACATGGGTCTGAAAACAGTTGTTCTAGACGTATCTTTGGAGCAAGCTAGATCACCTAGACCAATAAAATAAAAAAGGCCTATATACGCAGGATTACTTAACAGCCACTCTTTATAGATGAAATTACAAGTAATTGATAGCGTAAAACGGGTAAAATGGTCCGGATAGCCGCCCATTTCCTCTTGAGAACAGGAGTACACCTGCTCGTGAGAACAGGGCTATAAATAGAAGTAGACAAAGGTAAAAACTTCCCGGAGGACCCCTTGAGAAGAATGCTGCGCGGACAAGGTCATCCCCGGAGGATGTCTGATCTGCAGAAAAGAAACGGTCTTCGTGGAGAGGCAGTGTTGTCGGCTTATCCACCAGCTGGTGTGGGAAGGTACATCCAGTTTTAGAGGCAGTACCTAGAATGGGCAAAAGGGCTTAAGAAATTTAAATGTAACTAGCTATGTTTGTGCTAGCCATAATAAAAATAGTAGAACAGTCATGGGTGCCATAGGACGTATGGCCTGGATTAGTCAGTTTAGGATGTGTAAGGGAGTATTTTCGGTTTCTTTTTGTTATGGAAGCACCCTACGTACCCCCATATCCCCTTGCAACCCTCCATCTTTCCCTGATACTAACTGAGGGAAACTGTACTGCTCAAAAGAAAACGATGGACAATAAGAAGTGGAATGTTATTTTTTTTTTTACTTATGAAATATTTCTATTAGTTCAGAGGGCTACTCATCATTAAAGGTGTTATGATCAACAGAATGTTAAAAATGGAATGAAGAGGACGAGAAATCTGGTCACACATCTTCGAAACGTTCGTATGAGAATAATTTAATTACTATTGAGGATAAAGTAGCATGGGTTCAGGGGGTTTATACAAAATCTGAATAACTCAAATTAACTATACGGTTGTGCAAATCAAGATTAGAATATCGGAAGCTACAATGATGACAGAGGCCAAGTATGGTTTTGAAGCGTGAGCGCTACAAAAAAAAGGATAAAAATACAAAACGGAGGAAGTTTTGCTAGATGTTTTTCAAGAGAAATTGCCTATGGTACTTGACTGACTGACCGTATCTCAACCAATAGACTATACGAAAAGTGTGGTTCAATCCCCTTTCTAGGGCTATAATATGAAAAAGCTTGAGATGGCTAGGGCAGGTTCTGCTGATAAAAAAGGTTGTCCTTGTCGGCCAACCGTTTAGGGCCAGCCAAAAAGCAGGTCGTTACTGGTTGTGTTGAGAGGATGTGGAAAGGAAAAGCTTAAGGGCAATGGGAAAGATTTAAGGAAAACTGCTTGGGAGAGTGCAAAGAGGTAGGCTGTGAATAGATTGGAATGGAGAAGAAGCAGAGGAAGCAGCAGAGAGAGCAGAGGAGATGCGTCCATTGTTGTGTTGACCTCAGGTGGCTTGGTGCTGCAGTAAATTGTTAGTATTAGTAGTAAAATTAGCACACGGACTCTCTCTGTTGCTCTATCTCTCTCTCTCTCTCTCTTCAAATCTCTGTTCTTCTTCCCTCTCTTTCTCGCCACCTCTCTGTCACTGTTTTTGTCTCCACCCTCTCATCCTCTATCTCTGTTTTATTAATTTTCTTTTTTAAAGTCATTTAACTAATTATAAGTTCTAACTATGAAAGTTAATAAAGGGATCCTCAAAAGCAAAAAATACTGCAGATAATATACTATCAGTGAAATATATGTAGCATTATCCATGGAACGCCTTACTAGATTTGGTAAATGATTGACGAGAATTGTCATTGACAATATTTTTGATGGTATTAGTTACCAATAATCAGGCCGTAAATAATCACTCATAATTAGTCATGTTAGGCTCGTAAGTTCCTGGAGGACTCTATTCAAGCGGGTGAGGACCTCTACCTCTCTGCAACAGGTATTTACGATGTTTCCCGTGATATTCTGTACTTATTATGTAATTTCTCTTTTTTTCAGATTCGTTAGGGTTCGGTCGTAGTCATAACCATTGAACATTATTTGATTTATGTTTTCTTGTACCTTAACCTAGACGACCACATCCGTTTATTTTGCCAACTAACAATCGCTGTTCAGGATTCCTTGTATGAATAGTGATTAAAATAGTAAATCTCGGGTAGTTTGCGGTACAGCTTGCTTCAGCTTCCTTTTCAAAACCATGAATTGAATTTAATACCCATGTTGACATTTCTTATGTAATACTTGGCAGACATAATGCCAATAATCATTTTGACTTTGGATATGTGCCTGAAGATCAAGTAACAAAACTTACATCACTTTTGTTATTAAATATATTTCAGTGTAATGAAAATGAAGGTTATATTTACAGGTGCGTATACTGGGGGGAGGGGCAATAGCACCATGGACCCACCAAAACAGTTCTTAGGCCTAATCAGGCTATTCTATTAAGTTTTAGAATTGAGGGTCAGTTTCTAAGTTCATATTTTAAAAAGGTCTAAGACATAAGAAGGCATACTGCAATTGACTTTGGGAGAGGACGCATGCTAAAGGAGCAAGTTCTTCGGGTTTGCATTTAAATTATCCGTGTTTTTATTGCTGTTTCGAAAATTTTGCTTGTCCCTTTCCCCTGATAGAGATTTCATCTAAAAATAATCTAAATTCCTGCGTACAAGCCTGGAATAAGAGCAAATCATCTGGTAACCTTTGCAAAGATTCTTTTTCTGAAAGAAACACTTTAACAACAAAAGATTAATACCATTCGATTCCTAATTCTACAGTCTTTCAAAATATACTAGTTGCAACCCTACAATTTTCAAATCCAAGGCTCCTGGGCCATGGAGCCTTGTAGGGGTAGAGAGTTATTATTGTCCATTTATTTTGATGTTAATAAACTGAACTGAACTGAAGTGATGGTGAATCAACTAATGGTGAGCCCTTTTGTTATTAAAGTGTTTCCTTCTGAAAGATAATCTTGGCATAAGATTACCAAGAGTTTTTCTTGGAGAAGGGTGGGGTAACAATGGGGTAACTCATGTTTTTATCATTAATCTATTAGCTTCTGGGGACATGTTGCCATACGGCAATACTTTTTGTTCTTGAAACATGCCAAATGAACAGTTTCTGTAGATGTTGATCTGAAAGCCTCCTTTTTATATGGAAATACCCAGGGGTCTTAGGATAGGATTGCTACAGGTTCAGAATCTATATTCTAGGTCAAAATTTATCCATAAAATATAGCCACCGGCATAAGCAGGGTGGAACACGTCCCAGAGTTCACATTTAACTGTTCACAAAAAAATTAAATTTTTTTGCAGAGTTTCATAAGATTTTCCAACTAACACAACTTTAATTACAAATCCAATTTTTTTCTCCCATGAAAGTAAAGAGACACGTCAAAACCTAAGACAAATCAAAACTAATGAGGGCTTCGTTTATCATTTTGATTTGGGATATTAGTGTAGAAATTTTAGTTTAATTTCTTAGCACCATTTTGTGTCCCTAAAATCTGTTTAATAAGGAGTTTAAGGGACACAATTTTGTGCAAAATAAACTTGCGAAATTGGTGACAATGTACCTTTATGCAAAACGGCAAAGGTGTCCATTCTTTAGTAGAGAACCTCATAAATTTCAAAAACTATTTTAGTAATTACTTAGGCCACGCTGCCTTCTCGTCATACAGAAACAAAAAATACATTTCTAATAAAGGGGGGCTTTTTTTTCAGACAATGACGCTATGACGCTTCTAGTTTTAGACTTTTATTTTACCTAAATTTTTATCGAAAATTATTTGTGAGTTGTTCTTAGAGTACTTTTTTCTATTTTGCCGAGGAAGATTATTAGTCATATAGCCAAAATTTAAATATGGATTGGTTTACTTGTCACTTTCTTGATTGGAAGAAAAATCCTCATCTATGGAATGCTTTAGTTCTTGTGTAAAGGTGGCAGTGAAGACACATTTCAGCCAAGCTGTGTGGTTGAGTCTCACAATTTCCAATGCAGAGTAATTGGTGAAGTCAAAGTTCCCCCTACTCTAGAATGCTGCTGTAATTCAAATTGGAATCATCTGCCTTGAACTTGAAAGAAAGCTATTTTCAAAATTAAAAGTTCATATGGAGTAAACTTGCGATTGAAAAGGCCACTCTTTGACAGTCATTAAACAATTTAGTTATTCTAAGTTACCTTTCAGACAGCATCCCCAGAACTAAATTCCCTACTGTTATGAAATTACTGGTTCTACTGCAAAATTGGAATGTCAATTTTTTGTAGTGCTTCTTAATTACCAAGACTTGCACACGCCAGTGTCCTTTGCTTAGCCATGTCATTAACATAAAAACAGCTCTTACCTGCTAAAGCTGTATATCACCATGCCTGCCTCGTGTCGGACAAGTAAATCAAGCAATGGAAATTCTAGCTAATGCATAAATTTCGGTATTTGACCGAAAATAATTACATTCAAGCAGCCAGCCCGACAGCCAAAAACTTCAATCGCCATTGACTTCACTGGTGTAAAAACTAAATTAACTGGCTGTTATAGTACTACCCATTCTATTAAAAAAAAATTTGACGACACTTACAAAAAGGCCTGACGATACTGTTATACCCACTACGCTCAAGTTCTTGGTCTGACAGAACGGGGTTCTTTCTATATGTTCTTTCAGCGTAGGAACCTCGGAATCACTTGGCGAGGAAAAACTCTCCTGGACTTAGATTATGCTGATGATTTAAGCATCCTAGATGAAAGTATGAGCACAATGAATGAATTTTTAGAGGTTTTGTGAGTTCAGGGTGCTAGAATAGGTTTGAAAATTAATGCAAAGAAGACTAAGTCGTTAAGGCTAGGAATAAGTGACGATGAAAAGCTGACATTGTTTACCAAAAAATTGATCAGGTGGGCAGCTTCACTTACCATGGTAGCATTATTAGTAAAAACGGTGGGAGCAGTGAAGATGTTAAAAGTAGAATAGTCAACGCTCAGGGCATTTTTTTACAGTTAAAAAGAGTTCGGAAGAATAGGAAAATAAGTCTACAAACCAAGAATAGAATATCGGAAGGTATAGTGATGACAGTGGTCAAAAACAGCTCTGAAGCATGGGCACTTCAGAAAGTGGAGGAAAATTTACTAAATGTTGTTTTCCAGAGAAATTGCCTATTCTACGGTCTATTCTGGGTACCTGGCTGACTGACCGTATTTCAAACAGTAGGCTGTATGTAAAATGTGGATCAATCCCGCTTTCTAGGGCTATAATGAAAGAAAGGTTGAGATGGCTAGAGCACGTTCTGTGGATGAAGGATGACAGATTGTCTTTTTCGGCAAACCGTCTAGGCTAAAAGGAAAACAGGTTGTCCTTGTCTGAGGTGGGAGGATTTCATAAAGAAAGGTTTAAAGAAAACGGGAGCTTCCTGGGATGATGTAAAGAGGGAGGCTTTGAATAGATTGTGATAAAGGACGGGCGTGCGTAGCTGTATTGGCCACAGGCGGCTTGGTGCGTAGCTGTATTGGCCACAGGCGGCTTGGTGCTGCTTGAGTTTTTAGTAGTAGTAGTAGTAATAGTAGTAGTGGGAGGGTGTATATACGCTACAATTTAGAAATATTTTAATTAAATATTTTGGTTGCTATTTTGGTTAGGTTAGGTTAGAAACTATTTAATATAATGCGGCCTGGGGGCCTGATTTCCATAGTTCTCTGTTGTAGGTTTTCGATAATTTTTTTTACTAAAGTATTTTATTTTCATTTTACTCGGGTATATTTCATTAGGATTAACCTATGTTCCCTTCTTGAGTGTGGTGGCTATAAACAGATAAGTACCAATTTGACAAATGTGACATGGGTCGTTTTTTTTCCAGCAATCTTTCATTACCATGATGTGCCCTTTCCATCGTCCTTGTTTTAGCCGTTTCCTCACTTTAAAAGAAGTTCTAAATTGTTGAACTTCCTTGCCTTCCATGCCTACTTTGTGCCGTTTAGGCATTTGTGCATTTGACAGCTACCGTTTATACACAGCCGAGCAGCTAGTTTTAGAGCCTAAAACTGTACGAGTGAGAATGTAAATTCAGCTAATCAGGAGATTTCAGTCATAACTCCTTACATTTTCACGTGACATTTCCCATGCACGTCTAACTCCAAGACTAGACACATATGTCCACCCAGGTATTTCCCTGCAGTCTAAACAGTATAAATTCTTATTAGTTTTAGCTTCATAATGTCATTAACGATAGTATCCATACAATTATGCTAATACGGGATTCGACTTTCTTTGTTTTACTTCATAGTACATAGAAACTTAAGAATATATCTTACAGTAATTATAAAGATCAAACAATCCCCATTATCTAATCGTAGAGAAAATCTGCTTATAGACATCTACAGATACTGGTTTATGTAGTGGAAATTCAATGTTTTCTTATTTCGTCCGTAATTCTGGACCCCCAAAACCTCTTCTTACTAACCCTTAAGTGCCCATCTAAATACAAATTAATGTAAGGTAAATGTATAAACAATAAAACGATTAAGAGTTTATATCGTTTTTTCTCTGTTTTTCAGAATATATCAAAACCACAGCAAATATCTTATACTGACTATAATGGTCAAAAGCCAACTGTTATTATTACCCACGGCTATATGGAAAATGGAAGACAAGCATGGTTACAGGTATGTTAATTTTCTTTGTTAAATGTTAAAAATAAAATTTTTAAAGGGTAAATATAAAATGAAGACAACTTGTGTTAGTATTTGTGTTAATAATAAAAGTGTGACTTCAAACTAGAAAAGCTCCTTGGGAGAATTAAATTTTGCAACACTTTCTGGTAAATAGCTTGATAACACGATTTAAAGAAGCCGCCCCTCCCCATAAGCAAGATATACTCATAACCCAGAAAGGCAAAACTAAAATCCTTTTTCTTATTCCCATCAACCTAGTTTGATGGAGATTTTTCAACTCTTTCTGGTGGATGTTAAGATTGCAAGAATTCAGGGACTCCCTTCTCAGACAGAGGCAAGAAGGCTAGGTGCGAAAAATATAACTATAAAAAATATTAAGATTTAAAAAATATGAAAATGTGGGCTCACCGTAATGAATGTCTCAGATACTAGTTTCGAGTGAAAAAGTTAGTCCTGTGTGTTTTGATTTATTTTGCTTCTAAATAAAGGAAAATTGAAGTTGAAATTTTGCAGAAATTTTGTAGGTAAATATTCTAAATTTGATTTAGAAATTATGAGTTTTCACTACTCATATTTTTGGCATTTTGCTTTTTTTATATTTCAACATGTAGAAAATGATGAAGTTTCTTTGGTGCTTTTGGCACATAACTTTTATTAAGTTTGGAGAAAAAATTACTTTTTATGTCCAGGGCCCAAACACACTTTAGTTTCATGTTTCAGCAATAGGCTGCAACCTAACGCAGAGAAAGCTATATGGATTCATTCCTGAAAGTTTCTTTCGCTTCGGAATGTTCTGGTTCTGGTGTTGTCCAGATGGATAATCTTGTCGTGTCCTCTGTTAATTCGTTAGCTGAAAGATAACCATTGGATTTACCATTTGGTGTAGTTTCTTAATGCTATTAAATAAAAATAACGCATTTTTTCAACTGATAGTAAAGTGCAACATTGAAGTAAATCATCAAAGTCGATATCGAGGTAATTTGTTCCAGAGACTTTTCAACACTTACATGTTTCAAAATTTCCAATATTGCAATTTTTTATGCCGTTTGCACATTCTATTTTTCGTTTTCCTCCCCTTCTTGCTTGCATTAAGTGGAGACGATTTCGCATAGCCTAATATATATATTATATATATAATATTATATATATATATTATATATATTATGTTATATATATATATATATATATAATATATCTTCACGTATATATCGTACAACTTAATAAATTTAAAACTCATTTTCCATGACAGAGACATATACCTAATTTTCTTTGGACGTAACGTTTTAGCTAGTTACTACTACTACTAATAATAACTCACTGCAGCACCAAGCCGCCTGAGGCCAACACAGCTACGCACGCTCCTCCTCCAACCTAATCTATTTAAAGCCTCCCTCTTTACACCCTCCCAGGAAGTTCCCATTTCCTTTAAATCCTTATTTATGACATCCTCCCAACCCAGACAAGGACGACCTGCTTTCCGTGTAGCCCCAGACGGTTGGCCAAAAAGGACAATCTTCGGTAATCTGTCATCCTTCATCCGTAGAACGTGGCCTAGCCATCTCAACCTTTCTTTCATTATAGCCCCAGAAAGCGGGATTGAACCACACTTTTCGTACAACCTACTGTTTGAAATACGGTCAGTCAGCCGGGTACCCAGAACAATCCGTAGGCAATTTCTCTGGAAAACATCTAGTAAATTTTCATCTGCTTTTCGGAGTGTCCATGCTTCAGAGCCATATTTGACCACTGTCATCACTGTAGCTTCCAATATTCTAATCTTGGTTTGTAGGCTTATCTTTCTATTCTTCCAAACTTTTTTTAACTGTGAAAAAACACCCTGAGCTTTAGCTATTCTACTTTTAACATCTTCACTGCTCCCACCATCTTTACTAATAATACTACCAAGGTAACTGAAGCTCCCAACCTGATCAATCTTTTCGTTACCTAAGGTCACCTGTTCATCTTCACTTATTCCTAACCTTAGTGACTTAGTCTTCTTAACATTAATTTTCAAGCCTATTTTAGCACCCTGAACTCGTAAAACCTCTAAAAATTCATTCATTTTGCTCACACTTTCATCTAATATGCTTAAATCATCAGCATAATCTAAGTCCAGGAGCGTTCTTCCTCCCCATTTGATTCCATGGTCTCCAATTGCCTTTCCTGTGCTCCTTAAGACGAAGTCCATCAAAATGATCCATATAAAGGGGGATAGAACACAACCCTGCTTAACTCCTGATTTAATACAAAACCAGTTGCTAACCTCATTTCCTACCTTAACCGCAGCAGTATTATTCTCGTACATAGCGCAAATCACTTTAATGTATTTTTCTGGTATACCATATAACGATAAGACCTTTGTTGATGCACGTTAATTTTATACCATAGCTTTTTCCAATATTATTTATTTATCTAACTTTAGGCGAAAAATAAAAAAATAACCTTAGCGAGACTAAAATATTTTTCTCAGGTAAGGATTAGGACCAAAATTTTTTGTATCCCTTAAAATTGTGCCTCCTATTTCCCTGGATATTTCGTAGTAAAATTGGTTCCACCTCAGGCACGTACACCGGACACTCTTTTGCAAAGGGGCGAATAAAAATTAGGGAAGAGGTATAATTAATAACAAGTTATTTTTTAATATGACTAAGAAGCGTCCATCAGTATACTAGCCTAGCCTTACCAACTCATAATAGCACAACGCAGCTAAAAACCCACCTACTATTAATCTTGTTTGAGCATGCCCTGCTCTTTAATTAGCTATTGACGAAGAGTATTTTACCTTCTTACCTTTTAACTATCTATTGCTACAGGTAACTATTTTTAACTATCTATTGCTACAGGTAACTATTTTTACCTATCTATTGCTACAGCCTATCATTATGAATTCCATGATTGTCTGTAAATTGATTACAAAATATATCACGAAGCTCCGCTTTGGATTGTCTGTCACTGAACGAAACGTTAAAACGTTACAAACGTTGTCTGTCACGTTAAGAAATGATACTTTTTCCTCCCACGGAGGTATGCTAAGCTATTAAAAAAAAAATCTCGTCAAAAAGCGTGAGCTTTGCTAGTGCGAGAAACCTTAGTAATATCTACCCTTTATTCAATACAGCTTATTACAATTGAACTGTGTCATCGACAACCAATGGAAACCATTTTATTGGCTGTGAGTGACGAAAATCAGTTGCACAATACTGAACGTGGGGTTAATTTTACCACAAACATCAGGTTTTACTGGAATTCTTCCCTAATGTAACTCCAGCAGACTCAATCTTGGCAAAGTATCAAAATATAATAAACTCTAAAAATGTGTCCTTAATCTCGCCATGCGGAAGTGTGAATCTGGATTCGACTACAAACTTGTATATCAATTTTTCTATAACAGGACATGGCGACCACACTGATGTTATATTACGATGCCAATGTTATTGTCCTTGACTGGGTCAGTGGTTCTGCTCCTCCTTATACACAAGCAGTTGCCAATATCCGTTTAATTGGTACAATGGTTGCGCAATTCATTGTGGAAGTATCGGTAAAGTATATTTGGTATCTTAGTCAGGTTTTTTGCACTTCCTAATGTAAATATTCACCATTACTACTCGAATCCATTATTTATATATATATATATATATATATATATATATATATATATATATATATATATATATTTCCTTTACTATTTCCAAAGACCATTTTGTCCTTTAAATTTATATATAAAATAATTTATTTAAACTTACTTCTAAAAAGGATAGCTCAATACGTGCTCCTAATAAGGGTCTCCTTGTACCTGAACTTTAGTTTAGCTCAAATCCGTTCAACTCCACTTATTTAGCTGATCCCTCGTTTAACTCAACACACGTTTAAATCGACCTCCGTTTAACACCGCCTGCGTACAATTCGACCCCTATTTGACTCAAGCCCCGTCTGAGTCAACCCCAATTCATATTAGTCCCATTCAATTCCCTCTCCCCCAGCAATTAACTCAAAATTCAATTCAAGTCCCGTGCAATTCACTTCTCATTTAGTTCAATCCCCGTTTAACTCAGTATCGCTGCCATTCGACCCTGTTTAACAGAACCCGCTTTCAACTAAACCCCCCTGTAATTCAACCCTCGTTTTACCCAGCCCTCGTGCAATACAGCCCCCTTTAACTCAACTCAATCTGACTCAACACTCTTAAATAAACAATATAACTAGAAAATGTAATTCACCCCACTTTTCATTTACTAATTCTTGTGTAGGTGTTTTATTTTATTTTCTACTGATTTAGTGTAAAGCTACCCCCTCCTCTTGCTTACTTGTGCTTGTGGCGGGAGTCAGGTGTTTCCGCCTCGCCTGGCATCCAGGATCCTTGTGACCTCTTTGGACCAGGTTTCATAATCTGCTGCCAATTGCTCTGCGAAAGGGAGCCACTGGGCCGACCATCTATGTCCAAATTTTCAAAAGCCACCAATGAGATCCAGGTCAGACTTGATCAGGGTAGATCAGTTGTCCTTTTAAATTTTCTAAAAAATAATAATTTACACTTCTGTCTTATACATTTGAAATTATCAATACTTTTCATGTCCAGGGCCCAAACACACTTTAGTTTCATGTTTACAGCAATAGCTGCAACCTAGCGCAGAGAAAGCTATATGGATTCATTCCTGAAAGTTTCTTTCACTTCGGAATGATCCGGTTCTGGTGTTGTCCAGATGGATAATCTTGTCGTGTTCTCTGTTAATTCGTTAGCTGAAAGATAACCATTGGATTTACCATTTGGTGTAGTTTCTTAATGCTATTAAATAAAAATAACGCATTTTTTCAACTGATAGTAAAGTGCAACATTGAAGTAAATCATCAAAGTCGATATCGAGGTAATTTGTTCCAGAGACTTTTCAACACTTACAAGTTTCAAAATTTCCAATATTGCAATTTTTTATGCCGTTTGCACATTCTATTTTTCGTTTTCCTCCCCTTCTTGCTTGCATTAAGTGGAGACAATTTCGCATAGCCTAATTACCGAATTCCAATCCGAGCCCTACAGTGTATTGGTACAGATGAATTCGATTTCTAGGTCCCATATTACCAAGCTGAGATCAATTTCACTGCGCCACTGTAACTGTATTGGTTTCTTTTTCTATACAGCTGAGGATTGGTAATAAAGCTATCTAATTGGCTGACTATAGATAAAACTTTTATGAAAAATTATACGCATCTCTTCGCAGAAAGAGAGCTACGAGTATTTATGTCGTCAATTCACGAAAATTTGGGTGGGGAGGGAGTAGAATGTATTTTCAACATCTAGGAAATTATTTTCGTTTCTTCAATTTTTCCAATAAGAATACCAAAAAAGGGCATTATTTAAGGAAAATGCACAAAAAAGTTATTATCAGGCTACGAACCTGTCCAATTTTCGAAAGAAGAGAGAACAACCACAGAAGGCAAGTGATCTTCATGAAAACACAGAATCACATTTAGGATATAAAAAAAAAATTTATTGTAGAGGTTTAAAGCTTCTATCTATAAATATGTAGGATTTTGCATTTTTTTTTACAAGAAAAAAGATAGTGGATGGTTGCATATTAATTTTTTTCTCTACAAGGAATGATCGTGTTAAACATGGTTTACAGTAACGAGCTGTAATTGCAGAGTAACTCGTGTCAATAGCAACTAAAACTCCTAAAACTATTTGATAACAATATGCAGACCAAAAATAATTAGCCTTTTAGGGTGATTATAAAACTTCTATGAAAAATTATACGCATCCCTTCACAGAAAGAGAGCTACGAGTATTTATTTCGTCAATTCACAAAAATTAGGGTGGGGGGAGTAGAATGTATTTTTCAACATCTAGGATGTAATTTTTTTTCTTCAATTTTTCCCGTAAGAATACCAAAAAAGGGCATTATTTAAGGAAAATACCCAAAAAAGTTATTTTCAGGCTACGAACCTGTACAATTTTCGAAAGAAGAGAAAACAACCACAGAAGGCAAGTGATCTTGATGAAAACACAGAATCACATTTAGGATATAAAAAAAAATTTATTGTAGAGGTTTAAAGCTTCTATCTATAAATATGTAGGATTTTGCATTTTTTTTTACAAGAAAAAAGATAGTGGATGGTTGCATATTAATTTTTTTCTCTACAAGGAATGATCGTGTTAAACATGGTTTACAGTAACGAGCTGTAATTGCAGAGTAACTCGTGTCAATAGCAACTAAAACTCCTAAAACTATTTGATAACAATATGCAGACCAAAAATAATTAGCCTTTTAGGGTGATTATAAAACTTCTATGAAAAATTATACGCATCCCTTCACAGAAAGAGAGCTACGAGTATTTATTTCCTCAATTCACAAAAATTAGGGTGGGGGGAATAGAATGTATTTTTCAACATCTAGGATGTAATTTTTTTTCTTCAATTTTTCCCGTAAGAATACCAAAAAAGGGCATTATTTAATGAAAATGCACAAAAAAGTTATTATCAGGCTACGAACCTGTCCAATTTTCGAAAGAAGGGAGAACAACCACAGAAGGCAAGTGATCTTGATGAATACACAGAATCACATTTAGGATATAAAAAAAAATTTATTGTAGAGGTTTAAAGCTTCTATCTATAAATATGTAGGATTTTGCATTTTTTTTTTACAAGAAAAAAGATAGTGGATGGTTGCATATTAATTTTTTTCTCTACAAGGAATGATCGTGTTAAACATGGTTTACAGTAACGAGCTGTAATTGCAGAGTAACTCGTGTCAATAGCAACTAAAACTCCTAAAACTATTTGATAACAATATGCAGACCAAAAATAATTAGCCTTTTAGGGTGATTATAAAACTTCTATGAAAAATTATACGCATCCCTTCACAGAAAGAGAGCTACGAGTATTTATTTCGTCAATTCACAAAAATTAGGGTGGGGGGAGTAGAATGTATTTTTCAACATCTAGGATGTAATTTTTTTTCTTCAATTTTTCCCGTAAGAATACCAAAAAAGGGCATTATTTAATGAAAATGCACAAAAAAGTTATTTTCAGGCTACGAACCTGTACAATTTTCGAAAGAAGAGAAAACAACCACAGAAGGCAAGTGATCTTGATGAAAACTATAGAATCACATTTAGGATATAAAAAAAAAATTTATTGTAGAGGTTTAAAGCTTCTATCTACAAATATGTAGGATATTGCAATTTTTTTTTTTACAAGAAAAAAGATAGTGGATGGTTGCATATTAATTTTTTTTTCTACAAGGAATGATCGTGTTAAATATGGTTTACAGTAACGAGCTGTAATTGCAGAGTATCTCCTGTCAATAGCAACTAAAACTCCTAAAACTATTTGATAACAATATGCACACCAAAAATAATTAGCCTTTTAGGGTGATTATATCTTCTCTATAATCTATGTAGCTATCAATATATAACACACTGGGAAAATCTTTTGGATTTTTCTTTGCAAGGGCCTAGTAAAGAATGAACTAGGTTGGCATCACTTTTCGCCAAGCTGCTCTTTGAGGTTATGATGACACTCGGGGGAACCAGGTAATAGAATCCATCAACTATGGCCTAATACACTTATCAAAAGATACGTTCGTTAAACTATTTTGTATATGAAAATGCTCTTTTTGTGAAATTTTGTTTTCTTTTTTAAGGTCATGTTTTAATGCTTGCAAAAGGTACTAGGTATATCCATCTTTTTCAAATGAGCCCTTAATATTTCCCCATGATGTCTCAGTACCCCACTAGTGGTGATTAAAGAAAATAAAGCAAGAATAAGAAAAGGACAGCACTGCTTCCCATGGGATTAGTGATTTTCATTGTTGAACAAGATTTAATTCTTTTATACTTTAACTCTCCTATATGGGGGTTTTTGCCCGTGGTGATCCCAATGGTGCAGCTTTCATTTCTACCCGATGCCATTTAAGTGTGGTTTCAGACTATTTTCGGAACTATCCATAAATTTGTTTTGCAATGAACTTTTATCATTTAGATTAATTTGAAATAATACGTAGTTACCTTTCCTAAATCTGGTCCAAATGTTGATTCTTCCTTATTTGACAGATTGTTCAAAACACGTTTTAAATTTTTGGCTTCTACTGGCTAGGGTTCATTGTTTACTAGGTTGTCCTAAAGGGGTAGCCACGATTCCAGAGACTCACATTTTGTCACCCCCCCAAAAAAATTGTGATCCTGAGAAGATTCGCTCCAAGTAAGAAAAGAGCAACTTTAGCACCTATTTTCTTTCATTGATGAAATGTCCTCAGTATCAAACTCACCCTAGTTACTTATCTGCTAATCACTTTCTTCAAATGAATTCTGTCTCTTTAGTTACTTATTACAGCACGAAAAAAATAAGTGTCAGAGAAATGTTGTTAATCCTAAAGCACATTTTTACGCTACCAATCTAGGACTCTACCAATCAATTTACAAGCGTTGATATAAATCTGACCACAAGCAATTGGGAATTATGAAGGCAGTGGTACCCATCATATCTTTGATAGGTCCGAGCATGATTTGAAAGACAAACAGAGATTAAACAAAAAGAATTTTTTCTTAATCAGTAAAGCGTAAAAGTAGCAAAAATTATTTCGTATGTGAGGGAGGCTGTCCCGTCCTCACCCCACTGTTCAGGCCGGAGTTTTATTCTGCTGGTTTTCAGAAACCCAAAATTTTCACTGAAATTGGGATTTTATTTAAGCACTACAGAACTTTAGTGGTAAGAGCGCGAGATTGAAGAGGCAACAGCCTCTGTCACTTACGGAATAATTCCTGTTCGTTTACGTCTAATGTCGTTACTTACTTTCACTTGAAACACACTTTTTTTTTGTTTAATCATAATAAGACGCTATTTCATACCATGTTTATTTATATAGCTCATATTATTCAGAAAATGTTTTTTTTTTAACTTTAGGCAAAAATATTTGTTTCATGGGTAGGGTCATTTAGAACTATCAATATTCATCTAAATAAGATGATAATACCAAAGCGCAAAAATGCCCCTGACTAAATGACTTCTTTTTTGCTACTATTTCAAAATATTAACTGATTTAGGTAATAAAAAGAGACATTTAATTCCCCCGAATTACTACAGTATACGTAAGTACTTATGAATATTGCATAGACTTCCGTACCATAGAGCCTTTTCATAACCCACTCGTGACTCCACGCATTAAAGTGGGGAATTCTAAAGAATCATTGATCAAACACTTCAACTATTTTTGCTAAACTTATTAAACAAATTATGAATACTGTTTGAAGTTTTCAATACGCTTTCATTTCCCTCTAAATCATTCTATCAATTCTATTGCACGTATATAGGCTCTTAACATACTTATAGTAAACAGTAAAATTATACCACACTTAATGTTAAGGGGCCACTTGTGATTTCCTAATAAGTGTTTTAGCGGGCAATTCAGAGCGATCATTGAATAAACACTTCAACTATGTAAGGAAACTTACTGAAATTAGCTTGTTTTTAACATGTGTTTCTTAACAAGTTCTTAATATGCTTTTAATTCCCTTTATTTCACTCAAGAAACTCCAATACACGTTAATACATATGTGGCTACTTATACTTAAACAAAAACTGCTACAGCAGGAATTACTAAAGAATTATTTGAGCAAAGACCTAATCAAGGGGAAAAATAAAAATTACTTTGCTATAGTTCTTTGATGGAAACTGTTATTTCGTCCGATTGGTTACCATCTGTTGCGCGGTTTTATAAGGTTTCGCGCGGTTTCTTTATTTCTGAAAAAACAAAGAACCAACCTTTTAGTAACCTGTATTAATGGTGCATTAAGAGAAGATGGTACTCTCGCAATGGACCTGGAAAAACTCAAAACCGCAAGCTTGCAATCCATATATGGGACCCAGAACAAAGTACTCCCAAACTAGTCTATACTAGTAATCCATCTGTTTAAATGAGGCTGACGTCTTCAATTGTAACCAAGGATTGGGTAAAAAAAAGCCATCGGTAAATTCCAACCATTTAAAGACCCGGAAAAACATATGGTTTATTCCATAATGCTTCAATAGGGTGGGAGAATACAAAAACCCAATATATTTGTATAGGTAGGAGAACCTTCACTTTAGGTTATGCCAGACGTGGCTGAAAGCAAAAGATGTTTTCATTCCTAAGCCCGGGAAAGAAGATTATACAAACTCTCGGATATGCAGAGTGGTTGCTAAGGCATCGATTCAATAGAAAGTGATAGAGCGACTTACCTATCGGTATCTGACAAGTATTCAAAAGACCAAACATACGATTTCAGAAAAACAAACAGGTGTAAGGTAGAGATCTGACAGGAAGTCGCAATACGCAGTCGTAAAACACCCATGGACACAGCTAAGTGGGAGGGGAGGGTGTATACTCCCGCCCCTGAAGTTCCAAGTTTACACATTGATGATTTTAATTTAGGTCATTTTATGTGTCCGCACTTGCAGGCACACTTGGCAATTTTGTCGGCACATTCTTTATATAACCCCTACACACTCAAAACCCAATTTGTGCCCCTTGATGCTCCAACTAGTATGGCAAATTGGGCTAGCTGTTAAAACAAGAACTATATAATGGGCATAATCCTAGATATAGAAAGTGCATTTGACAATATTACTTTCAGAGCTATAGAGGTAGCGATGGAAGAAGGAAGAATTGATCATTGCTTTTAGAAATTGAATTCGCATAGCTCAGAACTCAATAAGTAATCCAGAACTGAAGGTAGTCAAATTGTCCAAAGCTGTTCATAAGGGGGCCTCAATGGGGGGGGGGGGGTAATTTCTTCACATATGTAAAATCTTATCATGAACGGTTTGTGAAATTTTAGAAAGCATTCAGGATGTATCCACGCATATGCTGATGATCTAATGTCCTTATTGAGAGGACAATATCTGATGACAATATTGAGTTTGAACAATATACACTGGATGAAATCCAAATGTTGTTGCAAAAACACACACTATGTTTAGCTTCAAAAAAGAGCCAAATAATAGTTATGATATGTAAGAGAAAATGGCTGGATCCTTTTACTCTAAAAGTTCGTGACCGCCCGATTTCTCTGAAAACAAAATACCCTCGGATCGTATTAGACCACCAGTTATGATAGAAAGCTCAACATAAAGAAAAATGGTTCCTAGAAAAATGGAACAGGGGATAAAGTTGCTCATCAAAAGTAGCGCGATAATTTGCTTTGCAGATGGTTTGTGGAGCACCTTACCAGATTTGAGAAAATTGATTCGCCTTTATGGCAAATTTCCAAGATTGCTGTTGGAACTAGGAGGGATCTGATTGAAACTTTTCTGGTTAAGAGTAGAGGACCGGCTGAAGATTTTCCATATTTGGAATGTAGAGAGGAGGATATTGTGGGGGAAGAAATGGTCTGACAACTGGCCAAGTATATAGTATGGGTAAGGGAAAACAATTCTTAATTGGGTCTCCCAGCCAAGGTTTTGAATTTATTTTTATTTTATCATGGGGTTTTTGAGGCAATGGTCCTTCGAGGCATAATTCTCAACCCTACATAGGTCCATCTCACAGTAAATAGTAACATAAATCTAGTCCGTTTGGCTTAAACATCCCCTTTGCAAAATTTCAAGCCAGTAAAAAGAGCGATTTGTTAAGTTTCACCAAATTGGTTCTCTTGTGTAAAATTTTAGGCCTATAAAATGAACAAAAAAAATTTGAGTAACCACAATAAATTCCAAATAAACTGTAAGTATTCTGTATTTAAATAACGCATCGGAAAACAACTCTCATTAATTAAACTTTGCCTTTATCTAAAGTCCCACATTTCATTCTGTCGGTCTTTGTGTAATTAAACAAAAAATCAAGTTATTTCAACTGAAAATAAGAAGCACAGAAAACGAACAGAAATTATTATGTGCATAAGGGGTTGCGCCCCGTCTTCAATAATTCGTTCTTTACGCTAAAGTTCTTTTTAGTACTTTCAAAAGAGCTATTTATTCTAATCGAACGGCCTTTGTAATTTAGGGGTCATTCTTAAAGAATTGGAACAAAGTTCGAACTTTAGTGCAAAGAACGAGATATTGACGAGGAGGCGCACTCCTTCATATACGTAATAATTTATATGTTTGTTTTTAATTTTAATATTGCTCCCTACTTTCGGCGGAAAAAACTTGTTTTTTTATATTTAATTTCTGACCGTTTTTAAAAAATGCTGGGAAGTCCGAAGCCCCCTTCATGGAAAATTCTCTTCCGCCATGAAAAATTCCTCCACGGAAAGATCCTTCCACGTAACCCTCTCCCTCCGAGCCCCCCTCCCCACCGGAAAAATTCTCCCCGAAGACGTCTGCATGCTTTCCAATAACCAATACTATATATAAACAATCGGCAAAGTTCATAACTTGCAGCCTTCCGCCAGGGACTGTAAGGATTAAGTCGTCCTCAAAGACATAGTTACTGGATTTTCCGACTATGCTGAATAAAGTGGATATCTCCAAATTTTGATCCGGTGACTTAGGAAAAAAATAAGCGTTGGAGGGGGCCTAGTTGCCCTCCAATTCTTTTGGCCACTTAGAAAGGGCACTATAACTTTTAATTTCCGTACGAATGAGCCCTCTTGCAACATTCTAGGACCATTGGGTCGATACGATCAACCCTGGAAAAAAACAAACACGGATCCGTGATCTTTCTTCTGGCAAAAAATTCAAAATTCCACACTTTTGCAGATAGGAGCTTGAATCCTCTACACGAGGGTTCTCTGGTAGAGTGAATCTGATGGTGTGATTTTCATTAGAGTTCTATGACTTTTAAGGGATGTTTCCCTCTTTTTTTTCGAAAATAAGGCAAATTTTCTCAAGCTCGTAACTTTTGATGAGTAGACTAAACTTGATGAAGCTTACGTATTTAAAATTAGCTTGAAAATCCAATTCTTTGATATATCTATTGTATCAAAATTTCGCTTTTTAAAGTTCCGGTCACTATTGAGCCGGGTCGCTCCTTACTTACAGTTCGTCATCACTAACTGTTTGATTTGGCAAGCTAAGTGCTCAGCATCGGAATGCACCACTTCACTTTTCTGTTAGTATACGTGCATACAATGCAATTGTATATTGCACAAAAATATGCTTGGTAGTAAGTAATGACAACTTCTTTTCCTGCTATTCCCAGTCAAGCCTTCCATCTATAAGGTATACATAGCACGAAAGCTTGACAAGTGATGAAGACGCATCATGGCATATTGTTGGTTTTTCTGCTGAACAAGGCCTTGGGAGCTTAGGCCCTGGATCCACTGAAATCACAGAATATAAAATAAATATGCATTCTTTGAAGATATAAACCAAATTGACTTTTTGGTTTCCGGATGGGAAAGGGGTTACCTAGTTTGATCCACAGCCCTCAAAAAAATTTGACCTGATTCACGTATTTGCCTATAAACTTCATGAAAAAGAAATATTGAGGAATTATCACAAGGCAAAAAATCTATGAGATTAGTTGTTTATTCAGGTGCTTCGTTTTTCCCGAGCATTGAAGACTTTTTGCTCGTCTTTCGTATTTTATTTTCATTTTGAAATTTCCGGGCTTTGGCTTAGTTTTATGGCGGGGTCTTCATTGTGTGGATTTTTTTTTCTGGAATTAAGCCCAACAGTTAATTTATCCCCCTCCAAGCGGAAGGGGTGCATTCCCAATAGCACTTTTTTTATGTGGACTGACGAAATCTGAAAAAAAACAACCAATTGTAATACCACCAATCTTAATTAGAAGAGTTTAGCGTAACAGTTTTTCATGCCATATATTCTTTAAGTAATAATTTTCACACTTAAAAAACTAAAAAAAAACTTTTGAAACTTTATTCTTAAGAAACTTCTGAATGTGTGTAAATTTTCTTTACAAACAAAACTTTTTTTTGGATAATGCGAGAATCTGTGCATCAAGGCAACTGACTCCAATAAATATGTAACGAACTCGAAGGCATAAAGGCATAATCATTTCCGCAGAAAATACCACAAGAAAAAGATTTTTTTGCAGGAGATGTTTAAAGTTCCTCTATAAACAAAATCTTTTAATTTTTCTATCGGTACTCCAAGAATCTACGCATCAGATTATTTGGTTCTTTATAGGTAACTGATTTGAAGGTATAAAATTACGAAGAAGGATATTTGTGAAAAATGTACATGCGTCGTTGATTTAGAGAGCCCAATGTTAAGAAATAGAAAAGGGTTGTTAAAGTATATTGTTACAGAAGTAATCTGAAGAAATAAATATAGGTAAGTAGAAGACAATATGCTAATTGCAGTAGGATATATATTCACTAAGTAGAACAATAATACATGATGCTTTTACCAGTACCATTTGAGACCATTCAGAACCATTTCAGGGCATTTTTGTTCTTTTTTTTTTTATAATAGTTAGCAAAATTAATGAAATAGACATTCAGATATTTACTAGCTTACCACCCATCCAGCCATGCTGATCGGGTCAATGCTCCTTTTCTGACTAAATTTTGACAAAGCTACTCATAGCTTTCCCTGTACCCTCTACTCTATGAGAATATTCGCAAAGGGTAGCTGAAAAAGCTTTCCCACCGAAGCTTCGAAGGAGGCCCTCTTGGGCGGGAGGTACCAACGCTTCGTTTAAACGCTATTTTTGGGAGTTAAACTAGAGACATCTGATGAGGGTGGTTCAGCTAACAAAGCTGTTTGCGTTGGATTTTCTGCACGATCGTGTCGGAATTGACAGGTTGGGGCCGCTTGTTTGATATTTGGTCTGGGTAAATGCTGCCGGCATTTCGCTGGCAGGTTCGCTGGCAGGAACCTGGCTGAAAATGCTGCCAGGCTTCGTAGCAACATTGTTTCAAGCACTGGCAATCGGCGTTTGTTCTCTTCTTTTAAAGTACAAGTAATCACTCCGTATGCTTTTGGATAAAATAGGATTCAGAAAAAGGGTGTTTTCATGTTCAGTGATAGTTGTTTCTTTCATAATCAAGAGTAATGGCTTGAAACATGCTGAGGTAAGGGCAAGATATCGTTTGATGTCTTGAGAAGTCGTTTGTTGACGTCAGCTCATTTTAGAGATAATGGAAGCATTCGACTCATTTGAGCTGGACCGTAATTTTGTGGGGTAGAAGGTCTACGTCAATGTGCCCTATTACATTTTCTATTGCTAGTATTGCTTTTCATCACGAAGGTAAAGGTAAAGGTAAAGGATACGGCATTAGACTTTACAGTCCCTACCGGCGGTGCTGATCTCCGTTTCTTGGCCCTTCAGCCAGGAACTGCAATGGGGGGCTGGGGGCCAACCATCCTGTGCTTTCGCACACCCTTCCTGTTTACCTTCCCCAGATTTCTCCAGGTACCCATTTAAAGCTGGGTCGACTCTGGCTAAGCTTACAGAGTCACGTCACTGACTCCCGTCCCAAACTGAACAATTGGGTACACTGGGATTCGAACCCGCGAACTATCTCAATCATCAACATCGTTAGAGTTTGCTTGCATTTTCTATATTTGCCTTGTTAAGGCGATCAATGTACTCGGTGCATACAGGTTAGTTGGAAGTTGGAGAGGTACTCCTCTAAGAGAACTCTCATTTTGATTAGAACCAATAGCGGTACAAGATTCAGGAGTAAACAGAACAGAGCGGCCTACTCCGAAGATATTTGCTTAAAATATGAATAGACCTGTTCTCCAGGTCCCAATATTCTTTTTAGCTTTATATCATGATGAATAAAAATCAAAATCAAGGTACAGGCGAGACAGAAATAGTTTTGGCCATCCATCGTCGATGGGTTGTATATTTGAAACTCTGTTTTTCAAAGTTCCATTTTTAATGATAGTATGCTGCTGTTTTGGTAATTTCTGGTATTATCAGGACGCAGTCCTAACTCCTCTTATATGTTTCCTAGACTGATTTTACACAAAGGTTCATTTTGGTGTTCAGGAAGGGGTTTATCCTCTCACTGCAGAATCGAACCCACTAAAATAGGATGAAATGGTGTTACTCCTGGAATGCCCCCCTAGCACTTTTCGTTATTATCAAAGTCGTCAATACTTCTCCAATGTATGGCTCTATGAAGACATTTTCACCCTCATTCCTTGATCATCCTGATGCCTGAAGCCTCATTTACCAAATTGAATACATAAACTACCAATTCATCGTTTCCTCGGCGTTCATTAAAAATGAACTAGGAACCAATTACTGATTTCTCGGAAAGGTTATATCCCGTGAGAAAATCAAATCAAAAGTTACGGGATCCAATTAACAGTGTTCTATACGAAAAAGGCGGGAAGAAGCCGTGTTACTCTTCAAAAAAGATGTGGGTTTAAACCTCTGAGGCTTTTTGTACCTAATTGGCTTCCCTTGTCTAACTTTGGTCAAAGGAGAAAAATATAATCCCATCTATTGTTTTTGACATGTCTACAACTATTTAAAATTCGCCGCTTAGAAATTATTAGTGAGGGCTGGTTATCTAAGACTATATCCAAGATTTTTGTCAAGAGAGTGGGGTCAGGTGCTGGGGGTCTATCAAATCTGTTTTTTACGGGAGAGGTTACCGAAAGAAAGAAGAAGAAGGGGTCTTCCCCCGGAGGACTTGCATAACGGTCTCAAATAAAAAATTTTCACCTGCATTTTGAAAGCCATTTATGAACCGGAAACATATTTTTAAGTTTCTTACGTGAAACATTTTTTTACTCTATTTTTAACACCTGAATACGAGTCATTTTCGAACATTGTAAATTGATTTAGAAACAAGGACGACCATTGCCAATAGTATCCAAAATAAAACTGGAATTTAGTAAAAAATAGTCGTTTACAAAAATACTTGTTGACAAAAACACTTGATTTTACGGGGGTTGAAAATATCTAAATCATATCAATCTTGCTTCCTCGCTATCAAAATTGATCTTATATTATCTAAAAATGCACAATTTTAGAAAGGGGAAAATAACCCAAAAACCAAAAATAACCCAAAAAAATTTCGTATAAGAATTCTGGCGAATTCACCCAGTGTAAAATTTCCCCTGAAAAGTTCACCCCTGGAAACTTGCATCTCCTTGGTAAGTTCTCCCCATGCAAAATTTCCCCAGCAGAAAATTCGTCCTCTCCTCCTCACCTGAAAAATACATGCATACTTCCCAATAACAGATACTGTACGTAAACAATAGGCAAATTTTATAACTTAAAGACATTTCCCCAGGGGCTGTGTGGGGTCATATGATCTCCAAAGACATAGTTATTCGGCTTTATACTATGGTGAACAAAATTGCTATCTCAAAATTTTTATCGGATGGTCCTGGAAAAAAGTGGCGTGGGAGGGGGCTTAGTTGCCCTCCAATTTCTTATGGTCAGTTAAAAAGTTCGCTAGAACTTTAGATTTCTGTTAGAATGAACTCTTTCCCGATGTTCTAGGCCCAAGAGGTCAATATGATCACCATTAAAAAAAACACAAATAAACACGTATCTGTGATCCATCTTCTGGGAACAAATACAAAATTCCACTTTTTTGCAGATAAGATTCTGATGCCTCTATGGTAGGGTGCTCTGACACGTGACGGTGTGATTTTCGTTCAGATTCTGTGACTTTTAAGGTGGTGTTTACCCCTTTTTTCGAAAATCAAACAAATTTTGTCAGGCTTTTAACCTTTCATGTGTAAGACAAAGCTTAATGAAGCTTATATATTTGAAATCGGCGTAAAAATTAATTTTCTTATATAATTTTTGGTACCTAAATTCTGTTTTTTATAGTTTCGGTTACTATTGATCCTGGTCGCTCCTTAATTACAGTTTGTTACCACAAACTGTTTGAAAAGACATACATTTTAAATGTATATCTTACCTTTAAGGCTAAATAAAAAACATATTGCTTGTTTGTACTGGAAATTGTTTACCAATAACCATCAAAAACCCAACGTGCAATTTTTTTCATTTTTTTTACTTTCCTCTAAATTTTTAAACGTAGCTTACACCGTTTTTTTTTCAAATTACTGCAACTGAGTAGAGGTACAGCCCTTTACAGTTTCAGACGAGCTTGCTTGTATCCTTCAGAAAGGTGTTTAATAGCTCCTACTCACAGGGGGGATCTTTCCAAACCAAAAGCGGTCCAGAGGCCTCGTCTCTGGATCACCTAAAAATATAGACGTAAAAGCAAATCCTTTTTTTTGCCACTTTTTTTCTTTCCGATTTTACAGTAAGCCTTTGAACATTGGTAAAACGAAATTCTTTAGTTTTTTTTTATCTCATTTCTAATCAACATTCTACTTTGAAAGTGGACATGGTTACCTTTTTTTAAAGTAAAATTAATACTCTGCAAAGTTTATAATCATAAATTCATAATTGATATAAAGAGTTATTACTAGTAGCTTCTCTGCAATTGTTTGGATATTCAAATACAAGCAACGAACATCGACAGATTCATAGTCTTTGTTTGGGGAGCACTGATGAAACTCTAGCTCCCCCATTGGTAGTGCTTTGCCCTCTACCCCTGTAATTTTTACAATTTTTAGGGAGGAGGGGGCACATCTCCCTGTGCCAACCCATGGATCTGCCCTTGACTGCAAAGGATATCAGACGTAAAAATTGTGTGTGCCTGTAGGAAAACAAGAAACAATAAACATAAACTACAAAAGGTCAGAGAAAAAATCCTCCCACCACACAATTTCAAGCCTTCAATTTTTGACGCGAACCTTAAATATCTAGTATGTAATGAGTCATATTCCAATCGCGCCTATAGTATAGTGCCTTAACCTTCATTTGACAAAAAATAACTTCTTGTCTCCAGCGTGTAAGGTCATACGGTTGCTATCAAGGCCGTATTCAGGGGGGCTTAGATGGTTTTAATTCCCCCAAAATGTTTGTCCGACTCTTAAAGACCTAGCAAAAATTAATATAAACAAATTTTTAATGCGTTATTAAAGTTTTTTTAGTAACCCCCCTGCCTCCCCTGAAAAAAATCCTTTGGTAAAATACATCCCGAGAAAAAAAATCCTGGATACGACCCTGGTTATGATACAGATTTAGTTAGCAGACATAGCTAACTATTATATTTAAATATAAATGGCAAATTTTTATGTGAACCTTAGATATTCATCTATGGTTAGGCGATTATCAGGATATGACGAAAAAAAAAATCCTCATATATATCTTTCTAGTATAATTGATGTTAGCCACTTCTTTCATTTATTACAACCTGTAAATCTAGAAAATAAATAGTTCTGACAATGAATTTCAAGTGAGTTGTAACTCATCAAAATGCATTAGATTGCACTCAGATTTCTTTTCTTTTTGTCACCACGAGTGCTTAGGAATGGTCTCTCAAGGAGAACAAAAAGTTGAATTCCTCTCTAGATTGTATGATAATTTGACACAAATTTATCCTTTTCAGGAGAAATATGGTCCCTCAACTAGAGAATTCCATTTTATTGGTCACAGCTTGGGTGCCCATCTTGGGGGATATGCTGGTTCAACACTAAAGAGATTTGGATTTACTCTTGGCAGAGTTACAGGTTTGTTTTCTCCTGGAATTAAATAGAATTCGTGAAAAATTTGATTAAAGAAACTGATTTTAAATAAAGCCAAATGAAACACCAGTGCTGCTATATTTCTGTTGGGAGAATTGATATTTAGTCCCTTTTCGGGATTTCTATATTCTGGGTGATGCTTCAAACTTTTAAAAAATTAGTTTTAGGTAACGTGAGTATAAATAAATAAAATAATAAATTAAAAGGAAATTAGGTACATATTTTTTGTCACATCTCTCTGGCATCCTATTGGTGTTTATAATGAATGAAAACATGGCTATAGTTGCTAAAGAGCTTGGGGGTAATTGCTTTCTATGCCAATGGTTTCCCCCTTAAAGACTTTATATTCTTGTCCTTCTCCACTTAGACTTAATTGCTGGAATCACTTAATCAATCAAACACAAGTATGGCAGAAGAAGAAAAAGTTAAGGGAATAGGGAACTTATAAATGCCAAATCATAAAGTGTTAACGGTTTCTTGGCGTAATGGAGGTTTTGAGAGCTATAATAAGCACTTTAGAAATATTACCTGTCTCACTGGCATCTCTTAAGGTATTGAGGTGTTTCGTGCCAGAAAATGTGGCTCTAGATCATTTCCTAAGTTACTTTCATAGTCAAACAATTCGTGATAACGAACTGTAAGTAAGGACCAACCCGGCTCAATAGTAACAGAAACTATAAAAAACAGGATTTTGATAGCTGTGTATCCATCAAAAGAGTCGGATTTCCATGTTGATTTCAAATATATAAGTTTCATTAAGTTTATTCTTACCCAAAAGTTACGAGCCTTAGGAAATTTGCCTTATTTCGAAAAAATGGAACACCCCTAAAAGTGTTAGAATCTTAATGAAAATCACACCATTAGATTCAGCGTATCAAAGAGCCATACTGTAGAGGTTTCAAGTTCCTATTTGCAAAAATGTGGATTTTTTTTTTTTTTACCAGAAGAAATATCCCAGATGTGTGTTTATTTGTTTGTTCTTTTTCCCAGGGATCAAACCAGTGCTAGAGGAGTCATTCGAACAGAAATTATCAATTCTAGTTGCCTTTTTATGTGACCCAAAAATTGGAGGGCAGCTAGGCCCCCTCCTCCGCTCTTTTTTTCCCAGTCACCCAATCAAAATTTTGAGACAGCCGTTTTGTTCAGCATAGTCGAAAAGTTTAATAACTATGTCTTTGAGGATGACTTCATCCCTCACAGTCCTCGTGGGTAGGGCTGCAAGCTATGAACTTGTCCATTGTTTACATATAGTATTGGCTATTGAGAAGTTTACACACGCTTTCAGGGGAATTTTTCTTCTGGGGGAGGGGGTTATGTGGGAGGATTTTTCCATGGAGGATTTTTTCAAGAGGAAAAGTCAATAAAGGGGGTGCTGGATTTCATAGTATTATTTAGAAGCGATCAGAGATTAAACAAAAAAAAGTTTTTTTTTACTGAAAGTAAGAAGCCACATTAAAACTTAAGACGAACAGAAATTATAATGTATATGAGGGGGTTCGCCCCCTAGTCATTACCTCAATCTTCTTTGTATTTTTTCTTACTTTCAAAAGAGTTATATGTTCTAATTAAACGGCCTTTGTGATTCAGGCATCATTCTTAAAGAATCTGAACAAAAATCAAACTTTAGCGTAAAGAACAAGGTATTGACTAGGGTGCAAACCTAGTCAATGGATTTGGGGTTCCACCCCTGTTTCTTTTATCTTTTCAAATAAATGACCTGTTTTCCTTTCCGTAATTATATTGGCTTAGAGATGCTCATAATATAGTTTTCAATGATAAGTTAAAGTCCCGTTGCTAAGCTAGGAGATTTGCAATAAGTAGAAGCTTTGGTTAAAAGTCTATTTGTGTTCGGCTGATCTGGGTCTTTGAAAGATAATATTATTCGAAAGAAGCCAGTGATTTGAACTTTAATCTAGTGGATTGGCCAGGATCAATCTAAGGTCCACCCCTACAGAAAGAGCTTAGTACACAAGTGGTGTTTTGTTTTTAGGCTGTCTTCAGAGTTTATGGATCTATGTTTTGTTAAGTGACGTTGAAAGAATACAAGTGAATTATTTCCTACAACCATGTTATATTATTTTTCCACGAACCCAGGCAGGGTAGGAAAAATACCGTTATATAATACCTTAATATAGAATAAATAATAGAAAAATACCGTTCACGAGAAATACCGTTATTAGTATATAGACAGGGGGTGTTCCATTGCCCTCCAAAGAAATAGCTAGAGATATGATGGGTGACCCAGGTGGTGACACCCTTGGAACAGAGCTTGGTCCTTTTGATCGTTCGATCACGTTACCATACCCTGAAACACTGTAGCAGGGTATTATAATACTCCGTATTTACTTTACAGTAGTTGTGACCGCGAGACTTCCACTCCAATATGTGGTACCAGCATTGGTTCCATTACAATAAGTGGTGCCAGCGGCTTGTCATGACAATACCCCCATATACGTAATAATTTCTGTTCGTTTTAATGTTGCTCCTTACTTTCAGTTGAAAAAACTTTTTTTTATTTAATAAATAAACAAGATCATATGTCATATTTTCAATCTTCTGTTTTACATATTGATACATTGTTTCTCTAGGTGTCAATGAAGGCAAATAAAAGGCATAACATCTTTTTAAATATTATGTTACATATATTTTATAATGTTTCATTCCTGAAATATCCGTAGCTTAGTTGCAAAAAAAAATTGTTTTCGAATTATTCACCTTCGAAATATCCTCCTAAAACTAGGTATTTGACGCTGATGCAGGAATACCGCTACTACTACTACTGGCAACTCACTACAAGCATTGCAGCACCAAGCCATCTAAAGCCAACACAGCTACGCAAGCTGCCTTTCCATTTCAATCTAATCAAAGCCTCCGTTTTTACTCACTCTCAAATTACCCCTTCCCTTAAATCTTTTCTCACGATATCCCCCCACCCCATTCAGGGACGACTTACTTTTCGTGTGGCCCTGGACGGTTGACCAACAAGGACTATCTTTTGGCAATCTGTCATCCTTCATCCGCAGAACGTGTACTAACCATCTCAACCTTTCTCTCATCATAGCCTTAGAAAGTGGGATAGAACCGTATTTTTCATACGGTTTACTGTGTGAGATACGGTCAGTCCGTCAGGTACCCCAAACAATCCATTGCTCTCTGGAAAACATCGGGAAAATCCTCCTCCATCTTTCGGGGTGCCCAAGCTTCAGAACTATACTTGATCACTGTAGTTTGCAATATTCTAGTCTTGGTTTGCAGACTAATCTTCCTATTCTTCCAGACTGTTTTCAACCGTGAAAAAAAAAAAAACATGGACCTTGGCTATTTTACTTCTAACATACTTCACTACATCCACCGTCTTTACAAACAATACAACCTAGGCTTGCGAAGCTGTCCACTTGATCGATTTTCTCATTGCCCATGATCACCTTCTCACCTTCACTTATTCCTTGTCTTAGTGGCTTCGTTTCCTTAATAATAATCTTAAACCCAATCCTTGCACCCTGAACTCTCAAACCTTTAAGAAATCATTTATTTTGATAAATTCTTTCGTCTAGGATGCTTAAATCATCAGCATAATCTAAGTCTACGAGATTTTTACTTCTCCAATCGTGTCTGTTTTCTCCCATTGCCTTGGTTGTACTTTTTCGGACAAATCCCATGAAAACCATCCATGTAAATATAGATAAGACGTAATCCTGCTTAGCTTCTGGTTTAATACAATTTTTCAACGCTGTGACGTTCCAAATTGCAATTTTTACGTTCCTTGAATCATTGAAATTGTTATGGCCTCAGGAAAAGTAATGGTGCTAAAATCAGTGCAGGATGGGAACCAACGCATCTTCTCAAGTCTGCACAAAGTGCTTAAGCTGGCTTAGTCGCCTCAGGAAAAGTGATGGTCCTAGAAGTAGTGGAGGATGGTGACTAACACATTTTCTCAGTTTTACACGAATCACTTAAGCTGGCTTAGAACCGGACAGCAAGGAGTTCTTGGGACGGTCAGTATGAATAGAGACTTCGTGCAATGCTTGGTCGATCTTGGTCACAACATGGTTCTTACACTTATCAATGTTTTTCTATCAGTAAGAGTCAATATTCTGCGCAGACAATCTCGAGCATATTACCGTCAACTCATTATTTTTCCATACCGACAAATATTATGCTACTATGGGGAGGTCAAACCCATAATAAATAAGAAAAAGAAGACTCTTAGCTAAAAAGAAGTTTTTGGCCCTAAAAAGGCCACCAAAACAGACAAAAGCAAGAACCATCCGTTAATCAGAATCCAGTGCAAATGCTGTATCGTTTACTAGGCCATAGTATCGTCGAGGCGTGCCACTCCTTAAAGTAACTCTACAGTGCTGTTAGCAGTCATGGTAGCAGCATTCATTGGTAATACTTAAGGAGATGGGACCATTTGAAGGAAACACTAAAACATTCTGAAAACTACTTTAAAATAATCTTAAATTTTTACTTGTCTCACTCCTAAAGGCGCTTTGCTCCAATTACACCATACGCGAATTTAAACCTGTCTTCTAAGAGTTGGGGGGACTTCTTTTTTTGGAACATGGTTCCATGTTATTTCCTTAACTAAATATCCATGACTCAGCGAACCTTCCTACAGGTGCTTTGGATTGGGAATGGGAAGATAGGAAGTGATTTAAACACGGCTGTGTTCTATCCCCCTTTATATGGATCATTTCGATGGACTTAGATTGAATGATTATTTAAGCATCCTAGGTGAAAGTGTCAGCAAAAGGAATGAAATTTTAGAGGTTAGGCGAGTTCAGGGTTTTAGAATAGGTTTGAAAATTAATGTTAAGAAGACTAAGTCGCTAAGACTAGGAATAAATGAAGATGACAAGTTGACGTTGGATAACGAAAAGATTGATCAGGCGGGCAGCTTCACTTACCATGGTAGCATTATTGTACGGTGGGAGCAGTGAAGATGTTAAAGGTAGAATAGTGAAGGCTCAGAGTTTTTTTCACAGTTAAAAAAATGTTTGGTAGAACAGGAAGATAAGTCTGCAATCCCAAATTAGAACAGGAAACTACAGTCATGACGACTCAAAACAAGCTCAAATTCACTTAAACAGCTCAAATATGGTTCTCAAGGATGGGCGCTCCGAAAAGCAGATGAAAGATTTTCTAGATGTTTTCCAGAGAAATTGCCAACTGAGACGTTTTCCAGAGAAATTGCCAATAGAGACGTTTTCCAGAGAAATTGCCAACAGAGACGTTTTCCAGAGAAATTCCAGAGAGATTGTTCTGGGCACCTGGCTGACTGACCTTATTTCAGACAGTAGGCTGTACAAAAGTTTGTATCAATCCTGCTTTCTATGGCTATAATGAGAGAAAGGTTGAGATGGCTAGGGCACGTTCTGCGGATGAAGAGTCACAGATTGTCGAAGATTGTCCTTTTCAAGCAACCGTCTACGGCTAAAGGGATTATTACCTTATTTATTTAATAATATTTCAAACAAGAACTATGTTATTCAAAACTGTGAGAATTGAATAAATCTTTCATTCTAAGGGCTTTATGTTAAATAATTTATAAACTTCATTACATTACTCCTGTGTTAATGAATTCATTCTTGAAATTTTGGGAGAAAAGTCAAACTGTAACGTGAAGAATCTGAGATTAAAGGGGCAATAGCCCCCCTCATACACATAGTTTTGTGTTCGTTTTCATAGTTTTAATGTTACTTTCTATGCCGATTAACCTTTTTTTTAATCTTCGCTTATGTTTATTTGTGAAAAGGACTCTCTTAGGTATCTTCACCTTTAAATATAAAATAGAATGGCCACAAGGCAGAGGAAGGCTGTCGCGCCAAGCAAACCCTCACTCTTTAATTTTAACCATTAGTTTATATCATAATGCTACGATGTTTAAACCATCATTTCCTACTAAAAACTACCTTTTCTACAATAAGAGGATATGTGTCACCGTTCACCGAGAACAAAATATTCTTCTAAATTAAGAGATATCAAGGTTTTTCTCCCCTCTCTCCATATTTGGCTAAAGAGCCACTCATGGTAATTTTCTTATGTCTAAGAAAGAGAATAGATTGAGATCGAGGAAGAGTACATGCAACTGTGTTACCCTTAGGTGGCCTGGTATTATAATGAGCCGTTAGTAGTAGTAGTAGTAGTAGCAGTAGAGCTAGTACATGAGTGGTCTTTGATTGAGAATTAAATAAAAAAGTAATTTATTTTCAACTGAATGTAAGAAGTGACATTAAAATTTATAGCTAACAGGAATTGTTCCGTGCCTTATGGGAGCTCTTCAATTCCCTGCTCTCTGCGCTAAAACTTTATAGTGCTCTGCGAGTGTTTCAAATTCCAACTCACCAGCCCTTGTCTTTTAGCAGTAATTCTTAAAAATACAAAAGTCAAACTTCAGTGTAAAGAGCAAGGGGTTGACAAGAGCAGCCGATCTCATATGTGTAATAATTTCTATTCGTTTTAAGAATTAATGTCACTCTTTACTTCCGTATGAAAATACTTTCTTTATTTATTAATTTTTGTTCGTGTTTATAGCATGCTCAGGACTACCCCAAATGCGAGTAGGGCTAACGCCCTCTTCAAACCAACTTTTTAAATTAGAACTTAACTTTTGCAAAGCAGTTTTACTAGAAAAAGGCACAATTAGTGTTTTTTTTCTTTGAAATTAAGTGTAACTTTCAAAAATATCCAATGTATGATTTTTTTTTAGGTTTGGATCCTGCCGAACCGTTTTTTGAAGGAACGGAGACAATTGTCAGATTAGATCCTAGTGATGCAGATTTTGTTGATGTCATCCATACTGATGGCAAGCCTATTCTTGCTGGCGGTAAGCTCTTAAGGATTATAATATGAAAAAAACTTCGTTTTCTTAAAGAGTTAAAGAGGCTGCGTCCCAAAGTCGAACCTTAAAACGTACAGGAATTAGGAGAGGCAGTTGGGGGGCTGCCGCCCCCAAAACCCCCCGCTTTTAAAGACTCTTTTGTACAGGTTCTTTGTTGTGGGGGGCTGCCGCCCCCTAACCCCCCACTCTTGGCTTCGGAAAAGCCCTCTTTTAATTAACATCTGACAACTGCCTCTCCTAATTCCTGTACGTTTTAAGGTTCGACTTTGGGACGCAGCCTCTTTAACTCTTTAAGAAAACGAAGTTTTTTTCATATTATTTCTGTACGTTTTTCTACAATCCATGGTGGATGTAATTTAATAATTCCTGTACTCCTCGTACAGGAATTAGGACTGCCTCTCATAATTCCTGTACGTTTTAAGGTTCGACTTTGAGACGCAGCCTCTTTAACTATTTAAGAAAACGAATTTTTTTTCATATTTTGTGAAAAAAAAAACCGCCCGATAAGGGACTTGAACCCTTGACCTTAGGATTAAAAGTCCCACGCTCTACCAACTGAGCTAACCGGGCATGTTTGAAGTCGAAATACCTGCATGTGTATAAATATAACTTTTAAGAATTTCAAAAATTAACATGGGCTCTTATGGGGAAATGGGTTTTTCTAAGCCAGAAAATCGGGGGGTTAAGATTTTCCAACGAAACTTTCCAGGAAAATTACTCGGAGAATTCCGCGTCGAATGAGTCTTCGTACACCCAGATCCGATGTCGGCTGTGACCTGTAGGCGTGGCGAAAAAAAAGAACATGAACATTAAGTGGCTATGGGTGGTTTCTGGAAAACAAGGAAGGAGTTATCGGATTGAGCTGAAATTTCGCGGAGAAGCTCCTGGGCCCTAGGGGACCTTAACTTGTGAATTTCAGCTCGATCGGACAACGTTAAAGGGGGGTGGGGTTGGTAGGTCGAAACTTTCGGCCAGATATTCCCCATGAAGGAAAAGTCGGAGGGGGATGAAATTTGGCAGGTTTCTTAGTTGGAGCTTGGGCTACGAAATGCATCCCTCCCCATCCCTCTGCGACCACTGGAACCGAAGATCGCTTAACATTGTCGTGGTTCGCCTCTTTAAAGAGGCACGAGTGTGCCTCCTTGATTTATCCCTAGTCATACCCAGATCCAGGGTGTCTATCTATGAAATTTTTATCGAAAATAATCTATTGTGCTCCAAACAGTTTTTTGGACGGTTTGCATCAACTCGTTGTACTCCCAGACGTGAATTTATTCCACAGAAAGTAAGAAAAATTTAATCATAATTGCGACAACCAAATTTCTACGATATCAAAGAAGACCCTGCCACACCATGAAATTGGTTATAAATTGAAACAAAGAGTCCATCATTGGATTTTCTCTGGAAAAAAAAAACCTTTTTAAAGGGTTTTCGTCGGAAATGCAAAAGCAATTAAATAAAAAACTTTACAATAACTTTCATAAAAAAATAACTTGCATAAAATAACTATGCATAAAATAAAAATAACTTGCATAAAAGCATGTAATTAGTCTGAAAAATGTATTGCATTATATAAACAACCAACATTTTATATTTGAGAAGAAGAACATCGTCTGTACGAGTTTCATTATTTAATATATCAGGGTTAAAATTCAACAATCACTTTCGTAATGGATCACACTTAATTCCCTTTTTCGAACCTAACTTACATTTCATGTTAGTTCACCAACATGAAACTCCTCTTCTAAGAACAGAAAATCAGCAGGAGTCTTAGAATCAGTAGCATCGGGCTAAAAAAATACACTCAAGGTTATTTTCATATTTAAATACTAATAAAAAATTAAAGTCTTATATGCAACATTGAAAATAAACATACAAATTACAGTAGAATTAAATTTTGAAGTGGTAAGCTTTCAGTAATTAATATAATTATATATATAAAATATACAGTTTAATTTTATTAGTTCTTTTGCACACTGTCCAACACAAATATAGTTTTACTATAAACAAGAACTTGGATACTGCCCCCTTCCTTAGATGTAAAAGTCTAAAGCCTAATCAATCATTGGTGCTTCACTGAAAACAAACTACATTACAAATATTTTCTTTTTCAGCTATTATAGCATTGAAAATGAAAACAAAAATTAAAGTGAAAAAAAAAATCTTGAACTGATTACCTTTCAAGAATTGATATCATTATAGATTAAATATTCAGTTTGATTTTATTTGTACTTTCCAAGACTGTTCAGGACACCTATAGTTTTCAGTAAAGCGCCAATGATTTTAGACTTTTATAGTGAGAGAAGGAGGCAAAACCTAAACTCTTACTTGTAGTGATTTTTGTTACTTCTTTTTCGGATAGTTTTTTTGAATATATTTTTGTTCGTTATTGATTGCAAAAAGTTTAAAGTTTTTAGAAAATGCCTATTTCAAAATCAATTTTTGTCGTTTCTAGTTTGAATTTTAACAGGTATTTGTATCTGCTGGTCTTAACTTTAATATAGCCTATAATTTTCTTTGAAAAACTTCTTTTTCGGAAGTTTTTTTTTAGAATTAATTGTTTTTCGTTTTTGATTGCAAAAACTTTCTAAGTTTTTAGAAAATTCCTTAGTTCACAACCAATTTTTTTCAACATCAAACTTTTATCAAAGTATTAAAACTAGTATCAAAGTACGAAATTATCAAAGCAAAGAAAGCATATAAGTAATTAAGGCATCACCGTAAACAAAGTATCAAAGTAACAATAAGCAAGTTCCGTAACTCAGAGCCATTTCCCCGGGGCTTGGAGGGGGAGGGTTCCAACCCAGAAATATATTTATTTGGCCTTTGAACTATTTTTCAACAAAATGGCTATCTCAAAATTTGACCGGATGCTTTTTGGGAAAGTGGGGCGTGGGCTTATTGCCCACTTTTGGCCACTTTTTGGTCACTAATTGGCCACTAATTGGTCACTTTTGACTCTTAAAAAAAGAACTAAAAGTTTCAGTTTCCGGTCAAATGAGCCCCCTCCAAAGTTATTGTGACCACCCCTTCCGCAAAAAACTTATATTTTAATAATGGGCCACTTACATAAGTTTTAATCCTTTTCCTGGGGGCTAGGAATGATTTCTCAACTCCTAAGTTATAGCAATTTGAATTTAGGACTACTTTGAACAAAATAAATTTTATAAAATGCATTTGGGAGAAAAAGGCACAAGGGGGGTGGGAGGGTTTTTTACTTTTTGATTATTTTCGATTCTTAAAAGGCACAATAAATTTTGATTTCCGACCGAATGAACTTCCTCCAAAGTTTGCACGACCACGTCATTCATAGAAGATTTACATGTTAACGATGGGTTGCTAGTATAACTTACAGCCCTTTCCCCCAGGGCTGGGGGTGGTTCAAACCCGTAACCATTGCTATTGGCCAACTCAAAATTTGGATTGAAAGTATTTAGAAAAAAACATGGAGGTGGGGGGGGGGGTTCTACCGTCTGATTACTCTTGACTTTAAAAAATGGAGCTAGAGCTTTCAATTTAAATCGAATGAGGCTTTTCCGAAATTTATACGATTACCCCTTCGATGAAAACCTTGTATGTGAACAATGGACAGCTTGCATAACTTGAAGCCCTTGCGCCGGGGACAGTGGGAGGTTTTGTCAACCCCCAAGGAATAATTTTCACTACTTCACCTTTTGACTATTTCAGACATAATTGCAATCTCAAAATGTTGATTGGGTGCGTTCGGGGAAAAGACGGCGTCGAAAGGAGGGGGCTTGATGTTCTACAATCACGTTTGACTCTTAAAAGGGCGCTAGAAGTTATTCTTTCCAACTGAATTCCAAAGTTTATGACACCACCCCTTGCATATGAAGTGCTTTTGGAGAAAAAAAATTGGAGCCTTATGGCTTTGGGGTTGGCGGGGGAGGCTAGTTGCCATTGGAGCCCTTTCGACTCTTAAAAGGGGAAATAGAATTTTCAGTTTATAATCATTAGAGTCCCGTCTGAAGTTTATACGACCGACTTTCCCGTAAAAATTTATATACCCCCCGGCATAAGTTACAGCCCTTTCCCCAGGTTCTTTTTTTGGGGGGAGGGGGTATGTGGACCCCGAAGTTTTGTGATCTGATAGTTGGAATATTTCAAACAAAGTGGTGGTCTCAATATTTTTATCGGATGGGTTTGGAGAAAGGGGCTGTGGGGGTTAGTTGCCTTTCAATCACTTTGACTCCTAAAAAGAGCACTAAAACGTCCTATTTACAACTGGATGAGCCTCCTCCGAAGTTTATGCTACCATCCCTTCCATAAGAACCTTATACGCCCCCAGGGCATAATTTAAAACACTTGCCCCCAGCTTCGGGTGGGCTGTGTTACTCCTGGAATCTCTGTTATATGATCTTTGGTCTATTTTGATCAAAGTGGCGATACAAAATATCAATAGGACGCATTTGGGGAAAAGACGGTTGGTGGGGGGGGGGGCTAATTGCAATCGGATCACTCTTGGCTCTTAAAACGAGAATTAGAACTTTCAATTTCTGATCATTTGAGTCCCCTTCGAAGTTTATACGACCACTTCTTCCATAAAAACTTTCTATACCTTATTGGCATAAATTACTAATCTTCTCTCGGGCTCTAGGAGGGAGGTATGTGTTGACCCCAACATTTTGGTTCTCTGATCGTTGAACAATTTCAAACTAACTGGCAATCTCAAAATTTTGATCAGATTCATTTGCAGAAAAGAGGGTGTGTGGGGTGGTGGTGGTAGATACCCTCCAATTCCTTTTGACTCATAAAAAGATAACTAGAACTTTCAATTTCCAATAAAATGAGCCACCTCTGCATATACGGCCTCCACTTACAATCTTATATGCCCTCATGGCATAACTTAAAACACTTGCCCCCGGGCTCTTGGGGTTTGAGTAACACTCCGGCCCCGGAATTTTTATTATCTTATTTTTGGACTACTTTTAAGATAATGGCTATCTCAAAATTTTTATCGGATGGGTTTAAGAAAAAAGGGGCAGGGGGACTGGTCACCCTTCGGTATCTTTTGACTCTTTAAAGCTGAACCAGAACTTTTAATTTCCAATCAAATGAGCCCTCTCTAATGTTTACACGAGCATCCCTTCCAAAAGAACTGTATATGCCCCCAGGCCATAACTTATAACGCCTGCCCCTGGGTCCTGATGGTGGTGTCGACCCCGGAGTTTTTTAATATTTGATGTTTGGACTATTTTACAAAATGGTTATTTAAAAAAATGTATTGGGTGTATGTGGGGGAAAAGGCGTGGGAACGGGTATTTGCGCTCTGATCTCTTTTGACTCTTAAAAAGAGAACTAGAACTTTCAATTTCTAATCAAATGAGCCCTCTCTAAAGTTTACACGACGATCCCTTCTATAGAAACCACATATGTCCCAGGGCATAACTTACAACACCTGCCCCAAAACCCTGGGGGGTTTTGTCGATCCCGAAGTTTCTACTATCTGATGCTTGAACTAGAATTTATCTTAAAATTTTTGTCGCATGGGTTTGGAGGAAAAAGGGCGTGATGGGGGGCGGGGCTAGTTTCTCTTTGATCTCTTTTGCTTCTTAAAAAGGGAACTAAAACTTTCAATTTTCAATCAAATGAGCAATCTCTGAAGTTTATACGAGAATACCTTCGATAAGAACCATATATGCTACCAGGGCATAACGTACAACACCTTTCCCTGGGCTCTGGGGGGTTTTATCGATCCCGGAGTTTTATTATCTAATGTTTGAACTATCTTAAAAAATGGCTATGTAAAAATTTTATCGGATGGCTTTGGGGAAAAAAGGGCCTGGGGGGCTAGTTAACCCTCTTATCAAAAATGCCCTCTTAAAATTGAGCTAGAAGTTTCAATTTCCAATCAAATATTCCTCTCTGAAGTGCATACGAGCACCCCCTTCAATAAAAATCATATATAGACCCAGGATATAACTTACAATGCCTACCACCGGGCCCTGTAGGGTTCTGTTGACCTCAGAGCTTTGTTATCTGATGTTTAAACTATTTAAGAAAAATGCTATCTTAAATTTTTTATCGGATGTGTTTGGGGGAAAAGGGCCTGAGGGAGGGGGGTGCTAATTGCCCTTGGAACTCTTTTGGCTCTGAAAATATGAACTAGAAATTTCAATTTCCAATCAAATGACCCCTCTCTGAAGTTTATTTGACGACCCCTTCCATATAAAGTGCCTCTGGGGGAAAAATTAGAGCCGTATGGCCTTTACTAGCTGTAGCGCCTTATAAATTTCCACTTTATGGTTTAGGTGATTCGTCACGAAGCCACTCATAGCTGTCATTGCGTTAGTAGTATATAACGATGATAAATATGAAACATTATGCAAAATGAATATTGAGATTTATTATTAAAGGTATATTATCATATACTAACGGTACATTTAGATTAGATATTAGAACCATGTGCTAGGAGTATATCTTATTCAAATATATTAGCAGAATTATATAAGTATTGGGGTATAATCCGGGAGGGGCCTCTTCCTCTGGCCAATATAATAATTTTTTTCTTGGGTAATTCTTATTCAAATAATCAAATAAGACTAGTTTTTGCCACTGGCACCTTTCTTAAGCAATTCCTGATTACACACCTAAGAACTAACCATTGTTAGTATATCGTTAGAAAAATTACTGTTAGTTTTATAAAAATTTTCAAATAGTATCCAGGTATTATTTAATGCAAGGACTAATTTTATAAGAAGTATCAAATCAAACAGATATATAATAAGCAAGAAACCTCACCTGAAAAATTAATTTGGAAATTTTTCTGTTGTGTAGAATGTAAAAACTATGAAAAGGTTATCATTAAACCATCTGATTATGTTACATAGCAACAATCTTTTCTAATAAAGCCCACGCAGGAAAATTTCCAAAACATCTATTCTGTTGTAATGTTGAATTTTGAATATTTCTCTGGCAAGCAGTAACATTTGGAAAGGAAATTACACTGTATAAAAACTTGATAATCTAATCATAAGAAAAAGATTTCAACATTATTTATTTAATAGTTTAGCTGAATTTATAAGGAACTTAAGATTGTGATACGTACCCGAAAATACAGATTAATGGGTATAGTCTTATTAATTTTGTAAAATATTGACGAATGTGGCACCTCTCTCCCCTCCTCCCACCGCCTCCAAACATTTCTCTATTTTCCCCTCTATCTCCCTATTTTTCTATGCCATTTCATCTTTACTTGATTTGGGAATTAACAGCCCACTTTATGTGTCTAGGATTTGGAGGTAAACACAATATTTTATGTGCATTGGGTTTGGGGCTTAACATCACATATTATGTGTCTATGGTTTGGGAATTGGCAGCAGATTTTATGTGTCTAGTGTTTAGGAATTATCTGCACATTTTTTGTGTCTATAGTTTGGGAGTTAGGAGCCAATTTTATGCGTCTAGGGCTGGGGAATTGACAGTACATTTTATGTGTCTAGGGTCTGGGAAATAGCAGTACATTTTATGTGCATAGGAGTCAGAAAATAGCAGTACATTTTATGTGTCAAAAGTTTGGAAATTAGCGGCACATTTTATATGTCTAGAATTAGTAGCGCTCTTTCTGTGTCTGAGGGTTGGGGGAATAGTAACATATTTTCTTTGTCTAAGAATTGAGAATTAGCAGCATATCTTATGTACCCAGAATTTTTAGCGGCCCATTTAATGTGTCAAGAGTCTCAGGCTTAGTGGCACATCTTACGTCATTAACGGCACATTCAGTCTAGCTGGGAATAGCAGACTAAGAACTCATCACCCTCGTTTGAAAAAAAAAGACAACATAAAATAACTAATTGAATCCCAGGCAGTTTGAAAGAAGTTTCAAAGGAACGTAAACGGTGCAATTATAAAAAGAAAGATTCGATGTGATAATTCGAAAGTCGGTGTTGTATAAGTAACACATTTCACCGGGTAAAAGCTGAAAAATATGTTTTGTGTTCTTTGGTAATAACGAATTATTGCTGCTACAAGGAAAATTTTACACTAGCTTTCAAGATGATATAAACCAAATTCTTAGGTCAAAAATTAAAAATTCCAATATTTATGCAAAATTCCAATATTTTAGAAAATGACATATTACAAAGTTTGAAAAAAAAACGTAGTAATTACTTTGAGACCTAGGATAAAGAAATGCAGACTAGATTGTTCTATGAAGCACATTTCTTTTAATAGGGTAATAGGGTCAATTCGATGAATTGACAATAGTGTCAATTGCAACACCTTTTTAACTACTGCCGTCGACGTCTACTGCACGCATCATGTCTTCATTTTAACTAATAGCAATTCATACTTAATCACTAAGCATTTGCCAGCCTGCCACCCATATCAGTATCAATTTGACGACAAGAAGTAGCCATTTGCCACCCTCATGTTCTTAAAAAAAATAAAAGATGGTCATGCCAAGTGACAAAACAGAACCTATTTGTTCCATAGGGGTCCAATTGATTTTCTTCGGACTAAAGCTACTAAATGTTCTTTTAATAATATAATTAAATAAAAACAAGTTTTTTTTTAACTGAAAGTATGGAATAATATAAAAACTCAAAACAAGCTGAAATTTTTCCATGTACGAAAGGTTGACCCCTCCTGAATACCTTGCTCTTTATGCTAAAGCTATAAGCACTTTTAAAAAAGCTTCCTTTCTTAATTAAACGGCCCCTGTGTTTCAGTAGCCGTTTTCAAAAAATTCGGACAAACAGCCAGATTTTAGCATAAAGGGAAAGGTATTGAGGAGGGGATAACCCTTCATATACGGAATATTTTCTATTGGTTTTGAGTTTTAATGTCGCTTCTTACTTTCAGTTAAAAAAAACTTTTTTTTTATTTAATTTCTGTTCGTTTTTTAGATAATGCAGGTAAATTTGGCTCACCCTCCATGAAATATATCCCTTCCTCCGCAAAAATTTAATCCAACGTAAAGTACAACCCCCCCCCCGTCAAGCTCCCTCCAGACAGGTCCATCCTCGCTGAAAATTCCCCACCCCCATAAAATTTCTTGCGGACAATTAAGCCTGGAAAACTATCGTTAGCATACTTTCGTTTGAAAAAGACTTTAATCTATAATCGGTTTCTCCATCACTCAGGGAATACACCCTTCCGTGGAATTTTTTTCCGGGAATCAAAACATGCTCAAAATGGCCCCTGGATAATTCCCCGGAACATCTTCACATGCAAAATTAAGTTAACAAAGAGAGTGTAAGATAATTAAAAAGAATTTCGTATAGGAATTATCCCCGAATTCGTATCCTTTGAAAATTCACTCCCCTCCCCTGAAGAATGTCTGTGTTCTTCCCTATGACAAATTCTATCCGTAAACAATTGTCTAATTTCATAGCTTATAGACTGTATAGCTTATAGAATGGTTATCTGGAAATTTTGATCAGATAACCTTGGGAAATAAATGGGCATGGGAAGGGAGCAGTTGCACTCCAATCTTTTTTGTCACTTATAAATGGCACTAGAACTTTTAATTTCTTTTGGAATGTGCCCTCTCCCGATCTTCTAGGACCATTATTTCAGTAAAATCACCCCTGGAAAAAAAACAAATAAACACGCATCCGTGATCTGTCTTCTGGCAAAAATAGCAAAATTCTATGTTTTGTATATAGGAGTATGAAACTTCTACGTTAGGGTTCTGAGGTACACTGAAGTTGTTGAATTTTCTTGAATTTTAAGGGGTGTTTTCCCCCTTTTTTAAAGACCAGAAAAATTTTCTCAGGCGTAATTTTGATGGATAACACTGAAATTAATGAATCTGCCATAAAAATATTTAATCAATGAAAAAAATGTACTAGAAAAATATGTTTCATTTTCCAATTAATTTTCTCTAGTGTTTTTCATCCTCTTTTTCTTGCTCCAACAAATAATTTCAAATTAGGGCTTTTGACATCAAAATTAATTTTACTGTATCCCGATTTGTTACAATTTGCTTTTCTTTAAAAAAATTGCATCATACTTAAAAATAAAAAATAACAGGAAGACATAGAGTTTCAAATGGAGAGTTTCATTCGCCAGTAAATTTTGTATTGTACAACATGCCAACTTATGAGTTGTCGCTGCCGAGAATTGCATCACTCTACTAAGATTAATTTTAAATTTTTAGGTCTGGGTCTAATTCAGCCTTCTGGACACGTAGATTTTTATCCCAATGGAGGTATGAAGCAGCCAGGTTGCGGAGGTGACATTACTGAATCAATTGACATGGAAGATGGCAGCATTGTTTATGGTATAATTTAATTTATAGTTTTTTTATGCAAAGAAATGTCAAAAATTTAAAACAATAAAGACGGATCTCAGTAATTTTGGATTACTTATGACGAACCTAAATTTATTTTACAGATAAAATGCTTATAAGAGACATAAAAGTTCCAAAACTAGATAAATGAAAATAAAATTTGTTTAAAAACAATTTATTTATCAGTTAATGGTACAGTAAGATTAGTTTCCCAAGGTTCTCAAAATTTCCTTGAGCATTAAATACCATTTATCACACATTTCTTTGTTGTTCATTATTAACTATTTATAGTAAAGAATCACAAGCTTATTCAAAATTCAGGGCCCCTATTATTTTTACCCTTCACTAACCTTGTCAAACAAGAAATGCCCTAAAACTGAAGAACTGAAAATTTATTGAAAGTTGAATGAAACCATCTTTTTTTCAGTTTTAAGCACTGTTTTTTTGCTAATCTATATGTAGCTCTTCAAATTGAAAACCAGAAGAAAATGCTGGTTGTCGATATGCTTGATCTCCTTAAATTCAACAATGATACCAACTTCCTTGGCTTTGGATTCGTACAGAAAATAGTCTCTGCTGGGTCTCTGCTCATCAAAACTGCTCGATTTTTTTTATTGAAATGATTTTTCCGCTGTATTAGCCAGAGAAAATTTTTCTACTGGAAAATTGGTGGAGTGGGGTTAAGCCATCCTCGAATGACAAATTGGTGGATACTTGTTCTTGTGAGAAAACTTTTCCTTTTTAGAAAACACAAAAATTTTCTTTCCTTTTACAGAACTTTTCTTAATTATTTTCCTTTTGGAAAACATAAAGCCAGCTGATTTAAAATACCTCTAACTGAGTTTTTGCTTATAGGATAAATATAATCTTAATGCAGGTTACAATATGATCACAAAACTAATACATTAACCCTTTGGTGAAAGCAGTTCGCAAGAGGGTGTTGTTTTCCTTTGAAGGTATAGTTGTCATTAGGAATCAGTTGATACTTAGCATGCGAATTTAATGAACAAAAAGTGTTTTCAAATTCAGCCGATCAGTCTTGCTTATTGGTTTACACAATTCAACATGGCAACACTGACGGAAATATGGCACTGTCTTAAAAACCTTATTATTTAGAACTAATTGAACGGAAAATTTTAAAAAAACTGCGTTTTTAGGCGTGGATAGACCTAAGTTGCGTTCAAGGGGGATAATATATGGCTATTTTGATCTCCTTGGTATCTTTAAATCCCAGTAATCATTGATTCTGTCACCGTTATTTTTAGGTTATTCACCATAAGCCAGTCTATGCTCATATACTCATTTAAATTAACAAAATAGCTGACGTTTTACACATATAATTATTCAAATCTAAATTTAGTTCTAAGGGATCTGAACTGGTAGTCCATCTAGCCGCCTACACTTGCTATACAATTTTTCTTCCTCTAATTTTGTATGTTGGCTTGTCTTAATTGTTGAATAAGAATAATAAGGATTTTAATTTTTTTGGATAATAATTCTTCTTCAAGCCCTAGTACAGGTTTGGGAAGAGAGGAAAGATTAATCAAATAGTCCGTGGACGAACCGCAAATAAGGAGCGAATTTTGTTGTCAATATATGCATCGAAACAATCAGCTTATTATGCTGATTCCATAAATATATAAGATTCATCAAGTTTAGTATTACCCATCAAAAGTTACAAGCCTGAGAAAATTTGCCTGATTTTTAAAGAAATAGGGAAATATGCCTAAAAATAAAGGAATCTTAACAAAAATCACACCATCAGATTCATCGTATCAGAGAACCATATTGTAGAAGTTTCAAGTTCTTATATACAAAAATGTGGAATGTTTGCATTTTTGCCAGAAAAAAGATGGCAGATGTGTGTTCATTTATTGTTTTCTTTTGTATTTTTTTAGGGTGATCGTATCGAAATAATAGTCCTAGTTGGGATACGGTGCATTCGGACGGAAGTTGAAAGTTTTAGTGCCACTTTTAAGTGACCAAAATGATTGGAGGGCAACTAGCCCCTTCCCACGACCCTTTCTCCCCAAAATTGTATAATCAAAATTTTTTGACAGTCTTTTTGTTCAGCATAGGTGAAAGATCCAATAAATATGTCTTTAGGGTTAACATGACCGCCCACAGTCCGTGGAGAGAGGTCTGTAAGCTATAAAATTTTTCTATTATCTACATACAGTGTTTTTTACAGGGAAGTATATGCACATTTTGTTTGGGATTCCGGGAAAACGTTTCACCGGAAGGGCGGATTTTGGGAAAACATTTCCACGGAGAACAGGGGATTTCCGGAGGGATCTTCAAGACGATTAGAAATTAAAGTATTTTTCAAATGAAAATGTGCTAAGAAGAATTTTTCAGGTTGAATCTCCCCAAGAAATTTTTACTGGGGGGAATTTTCAGCAAGGATAGATCTATTAGGGGGAGTTTAAAGGGCAGACGAAGTGTATTTTAAGTTGGATGATTTTTCTACGGAGGAGTTTCCCGTGAGGGGGAGGATTCGTTCATGGAGGACGAGCCTGATTTAACTGTATTGCATGAAAACGACCAGAAGTTAAATAAAAAGATATTTTTTTAAACTGAAAGTAAAGAGCAGCGTTAAAACTCAAAATGAACAGAAATTATTTCGTATATGAAGGGGTTACTCCCCCCTTCTTCATTACACTATTCCTTAGGCTTAAGTTTGACCATTTGTCTCAATTTTTTTTCAAGAACGGCTTCTGAAACACATGGCCGTTTAACTAGAATGGAGGCATTTTAAAAAGTACTAAAAGATTTAGCGTAAAGAGCGAGGTGTTAAGGAGGGGAGCAGTCCTTCATATACAAAACAATTTCTGTCCATTTTGAGTTCAATGCTGCTCCTTACTTTCGCTAAAAGCTTTTTTTTAATTGTCTTAAGGATACTCGTAGAGGAGAGGAAGAGGTGGTTTGTACTTATTTTACCATACAAGAATTGAGGCTAGGAAAGACCTAATTTTCTTAATTTTTCTGCAGGCTATATAAAGTATAGAATCCGTGTAACTCTTATTACACTAAATAATATGGGTCATTAGACGACTGTAATGAGACATTTACTATATGCTTGTATACTTTTTATAGAAGTTAAAGTTTGGTCAGTTCTTATTTCATTTTCTATGGACTCTGATATTTCCCTTAGTTTTGCAGAAAGTTAATATACTTTGGACACTGTTTTATTAAACGATCCAACATTGTAACATGAGTTACATAACGTCTGTTCGAAAGAAATATTTTTGGGAATTTTTAAGGGACCTGATTTCATCCCAAAGATATTGTAGTCACTTTTAGTCTCCACGGTGGCTATAAAAATGTTACACCTTAGAAAAACAATGTGAAAAATACTTAAGCCCAAATTTAGGATTTTTTTAGTGGAAGGAGATATTAGTATAGCAGGGTTAATTTAAACCCCACCCCACCACAAAAAGAATATACATAATTTCAGCTTTAGAGCATATACTTTCTCAAAATTATTTGCCAAAGAAAATTAGATGCAAATCGCTAAAATGAGTTTTGCTGTTGGTAACTCTTTTTGTCATCTTTCCCCAGCATACGATTATTGTTTTCCCTTAGACAGCCATGATTTAAACACTTTGCTATAAGTTAACTATTATTTAGAGTAGCAGTAATCCCAGAAATGTCATTGTCACTTCTAGTTTCCCTCAAGAATGGGACAATTTATCTTGCTTGAAATGTTAGATGAAACACTTATCTTTATGTTTACCCCCTCTATAGAGAAATAAAATTTCACACAATCTTTATATATTTCCCTGTTGTTTGTAAGACTTGTCAGGACTTGGCAGGAATTGATTGAACCTCGGAAAACATTTACGAAGTGAAAGTTTAGTGCAAAGCTGGTTATGAAACTGTTTTTCCAAGAAAATAAGATGTCAATCATCATGATAATCAAACAGTTCATGGTAACGAGCAGTAAGTAAAAAAGAGCAATATGTTAACAGTAATAAGCTCTAAAAGAGAGTTTATTATAAGATATATAGCAAAAAAATTAAATTTTTATGGTGATTCCAAACATATAAAACTCAAAAAGTTTAAAGGTCTCTATGAAAAGCTACGAGCCTGAGAATGTTTGGCTGATTTTTGAAAAGAGAAAAATATATCCTGAACAAGGCAAGTGATCTTAATGAAAATTGCATCATCATGTTCAGCATGTAAGTGAATCCTACTGCTGACAACCTCCCATTTACAATCATAAGGAATTTTGCAAGTTTTTAGAAGGGAGGCCACGGATACGTGTTTTTTTTTTCAGGTATGATCTTTTCGAACCGAAAGTCCTAGAAAATCAGGAAAAGGTTAATTTGAAAGACATTAAAAAATTCTTGTACCCTTTTTGAGTAGCCAAAAGACTGCGCCACAGAAAGTTGACGTTTTCTGCTAATTTTTGCCATAAAACTAGATTTATGCCCCAAAAAGGGCCAAGTTCTATCTGTTGAAAATTCTGAGACAGCCAATCGACTCAGAGTTATCGAAAACTATATATTAATCTTCCCAGTCTCAGTGGCAGTAAGGCCACACAGTGGCGCCTTCGTTCCTAAACAATCAAGGAGTCGATGAAAGATAAAAGGTTAACATAGACTCATTTTTAAAGCTTGAACATCCTTATTCCTTAAGCCTGATTAAAAAAAAGAAGAACAAGTTTATTCAACCGAAAGTAAGGGGCAACATTGAAACTTAAAACGAACAGAAAATATTAAGTATATGAAGGGAATTGTCCCCTCCTCAATATCTCGTTCTTTATGCTAGAGTTTCCTAGTAATTAAAAAAAAACTTCTTATTGTTTAATTAAAAGACCCTTGTTTTTCGAGAGACGTTCTTAAGGAATTGGGACAAAATTCAAATTTTAGCCTAAAGAGAGAGATGTTCTAGAGGGGGCTATCCCCCTCATACAGGTAGTAATTCCTGTTCTTTTTAAATTTTAATGTTGCTCCTTACTTTTAGTTGAAGAAACTTTTCTTTTATTAATTTTTTATCATTTTTGAAATAATGCCAGGAAACCTGGCCCCACATCCACGGAGAAACCCCCTTCCCTACGAAAATATCCTCTAGACAATTCAATCCTGGTCAAAATCTTCCTTGGACTATTATTCCACGCGTAAAATGATGCGAAAAGAGAAAGCAAGACATATAAAAATAATTTTGCATAGCGATTCTTGCAAATTCTTCCAGTGCATAATTTGTCCTGACAAGTTCACCCGCTGGAAGCTTCCTTAACCATGTAAAATTCCCCCGAGGAAAACCCCCCGGCTTTTTAAACAGCAAACAAGATTGCATCACAGCATCAGACTTTAGTAGCGCAAAACAAGAATTTTGGCCCCAAGGATTTCAAAAAGCCATCGAGTGAAAATTCTGAAAAATGGTTATCGACAAATTTTGACAATGCTTCCAACAAAGGTTAAAGTTTGGCGCTAAAAAGTGGGCACTTCAAAGGTTCAGGAAGAAGTGCGTGAAGTTTTTCAAAGGATTTACCTAGGGATTAAATAAAAAAACAATTTTTTTAACTGAAAGTAAGTCGCTCTTTACATTAAAACTTGAATTTTGTCCCAATTCCTTAAGAATGACCCCTGAATCACAAAGGCCGTAGAATAAATAGTTGAAATTACTAAAAATACTTTAGCGTAAAGAGCAAGGTATTACGAGGAGGTGACTCCCTTATATGCGTAATAATTTCTGTTCGTTTTAAGTTTTAATGCTGCTCCTTACTTACAGTTGATAAAACTTTTCATATTTATTTTTTCATTTTTTTATAAATAATGCTAGAAAGTCCTGCGCCCCCTTCATTGAAATTCTCTTCCCCCATGACAAATTCCTCCATGGAAAGATCCTCCCACGTAACCCCCTCCCCCCTCAGCATCTCCCCCCAGAAAACATCTACAAAACATCTGTACACTTCCCAATAGCCATTAGTATATGTAAACAACGGTCAAAGCTTGTAACTTTCAGCCCCTCCCAAAGGGACTGTGGGGGAGTAAGTCGTCCCTAAAGACATAGTTATTAGGTTTTTCGACTTTGGTGAATAAAATGGCTATCTCAGAATTTTGATCTGGTGACTTTGGGGAAACAATGAGCGTGGGAGGGGGCCTAGGTGCCCTCCAATTTTTTGGTCAAAAAGGGGCACTATAACTTTTAATTTCCGTTAGAATTATCCCTCTTGCGACATTCTAGGACCACTGAGCTGACACCATCACACTTGGGAGAAAAAAATAAAAAAAAACAAATAAACACGCATCCGTGATCTGTCTTCTGGCAAACTTCGAAATTCCACATTTTTGTAGATAGGACCTTGAAACTTCTACAATAGAGTTTTCTGATACGCTGAATCTGATAGTGTGATTTTCGTTAAGTTAATTCAATTATTATTGTATTACTTTTAGGGGGTGTTTCCCCCTATTTTCTAAATTTTCCATCTATTTTCTAAATTAAGGAAAATTTTCTCAGGCTCGTAACTTTTGATGGGTAAGACTAAACTTGATGAAACTTACATATTTAAAATTAGCGTTAAAACGCAATTCTTTTGATGTTACTATTGGTATCAAAATTCCGTTTTTTAGAGTTTCGGTTACTATTGAGCCGGGTCGCTCCTTACTACAGTTCGTTACTACGAACTGTTTGATAATTTTAGGTACTCATTTGAGTGGCAGAGTATCCACCAATAAGCTCATAGGCCATCTCAAGTTTTGCAGTTTGTGGGCCTTCGCGGTGCCGAACGAAAATCAGGGCATTCCCATATTCAATGAGAATATTTTATATGGAAGGCTTTAAAGAAGAGTAGAGTTCCTTAGGAGGGATTAAAGGCCGGGATAAACAAGGGAAGGGGAAGAGTGTGCCTAGTTTTGGCTACCTTAGTCAGCTTAGTGCTGTGATGAGTACTTGTAGTATCTCTTACCGTCCATTGCTACAGGAAAATGAATTTTTAAAACCACGAAAACACTTTTTTTTCTTATACAGCGTGTAATTTTGGTTACTATGAAATAAAAAATTGAGTAAAAATTGAATTTTTTGCCTCTCGAAGTGATTCTAAAGTTCTATATTTTTTACAAGTTAAAAATTCAAATTTAAAATTATATTTTAATGAAACTGTGACGACCTATCTGTTGAATATTTCTGGATAATTTCAGGTATTCGACGCTATATTGGCTGTAACCATATCAAGGCAAATGAGTTCTTCACAGAGTCCATAAAGCGGGATCACTGCCCGTTTTTAGCAGTTGAATGTCCTTCTTGGGAGGATTTCCAAAGTGGAAAATGCTCTTGTGGATCAGGTGCAATTAGGTAAGGCCGTTGCTTAGGCGTGATGCACACCTGAAAATAAATATTGCAGTGTTTGGACTAGATTACTAACACAAGAGAAAATAAAGCTTGGATTGCAGTTCACCCATTATTCAGTTCACCCATTGGACACCTTTTTCTTTTTTGTAAAAACTAGATTTTTAATGGTTTTTAAATTGTTTAGAAAATTTTCTAGTAGCATTGTATTCTCAATATAAAGATTGGGTTAGATTCTTGTAGCTCGCAGAAAATGTTACGCATAAGAGCCATGGAAATTAAAAAAAAAAAAAATTAATTTTAATTGTAAGCTGTTATGTTGAATCATATTTTATTATTTTAGAACAAAAGAATTGTTAGCAATCAATAAAGACAGCATTTAAAAAACCAGATTATGGTATATTATTGATATAGTTATTGAATGCTTATTTTACAAAATGATACTTTTACTGAAATTATTTTTCATAATTTATTTTTTTTTCAATTATTTATTGAAAATAAATACACTATATTTATATATAATTTTATATATAAATATAATATATTTATTATATTATATATATATATATATATATATATATATATTAACATAATATATATTTATATATTATATATATAATATATTATTAATATAATATATGTATGTATATATATATTACATTAATATTAATATTGATTAATATATATATATATATATATATATATATATATATATATATATATATATATATATATATATATATATATATATATATAAATATTATATATAATTTTATATAATTCAAAAAATATATTTTTTCATATATATATATATATATATATATATATATATATATATATATATATATATATATATATATATATATATATATATATATATATATATATATATATATATATATTATAAAATTATTATATTATTATTTTTTATTATATTATAATAAATAAAATTTATTATATTATAATTGTAAAATATTATATTATATTATTTTTTTACAATTATTTTTCATAATTATTTTTCAATAATTTGAAATTAATTATTTTTTTGATAGTTATTATTGAACGCCGATTTTCGGTCTGGTATCCCCTAAAACTCTTTAAAATTAGTTGTCTATACTATTATCCAACCCAATACGTGTTAATGGACTCTATTTGCACACTGTGTGAGATACCCATTTTTTCGCAATATCTATAATTAAAAAATACTTAGAATATAGTTGTACACTACACGACTTATAATGACAATAAAACATATTTCCATTAAACAAAGTCAAATAAATTATTTTTCAACTTTGCCCTTGATTACTGTTCTTTATAACTTTTCTTAGGGATTGTTTTCAAGGATTTTTTTTTTCAAGATGAGACGACGAAGACTGACGAGACCCCAAAAATGTCGAAATATATAACTTTATACATTAAAATATAAAGTTCCTTCTGCAGAGGCTATGCTGATTTTATTCTCTGTAGTCGATTTGTATTGTCTGTTGTCTGTCTCAGGGATTTTTTTTAGGTTTTAAGACCAAATTTAGTAACAAAACACGCACTACTTGTGTTAAACTCTTTTTACATAGATCATACCAGTTTTACTTATGCAGGATTATTACTCTTTATACCGTTTTTTAGGGATTGAATTGCATATTTAAAAAAAATATTGAAAGAAGCCGGGAATGTTGGAGCAATTGAGCTTATTTGGCACTTTAGGAATTCCAAGGGAGTTTTTTTTATAAAGAGTCGCGAATTTTCTAAGGAGTAAGTTATAAGGCGCTTTTCTCGAAAGTTGAAATTTATTGCATGATAGTGAGAATTCTTTTGTTTTGGCGTCCTTAGGTCTCGAAAATTCTAATATTTATGCTTAAAATTTTTTAATGCTCAGCTTATTCTCCATCAAAATCTAAAAGACGGTAGCCTCGTTGTTCTTCCTCCCTTTAATTTTCATATCTTCCATGGACAGTGCAGTTTTCTTCTTTTTTTATTACCAAAACTTTGATGGCAATTTTGACCATTTTGCTATAGGTTTGAAATAGGTTTTGTTATAGGTTTGGAAAGCAACCTCTTTTGACAGTTTATACTTTAAGGACATTAGAGTTTTGTCTAAACACAGTTCACTTGAGAAAACGTGCTCACCACAGAAGCTGAAAAATACGGCGAAACAGTTAAATTGCACATATAAAATGACAATAAAAGAAAGTTTGTTCTATCTAAGCCATTTTTGACGTTTTTAGTGACAACTAATGTCGTGGCATGTTTTCTGTTTCAATTGCATGGGTATTTAAACAAATTCAGGAGCTCCTCTTTAGATCATCCACTTCAGATTTAAGTTAGGGAATTCAATAGCTAATATAAATATGCCACCTAACACCATTAGACTTGAAAGCCAGTCAGTACGTCTAATAGATATATGTCCTCTTTTGGCTATTCATGCTTATGAAAGTGAGAATGTTTGCAATGTTTGAAGGCGAGAATGAAGGTGAGGCTGTTTGCATTCTCCACATATGTGTAAATTCAAACCTCACAGAAAAGGTTTGTTCGGAAATCCTACTCAACCCAACATAGAGAGAAGACCCAAACACCTTACACAGGTTATAGGCAATGATAAGTGGAACATAGCTCATATTGCAGAACTTCCAGGTAGCAACGCTTTTTTAGAACGGCTGGAGCTCTTTGGAATTGACGAGTTGTCTTTGTTTTTCAATACCAGATTTCATTAATGTTAGCCCACGTAAAAGTGACACAAGCTGCGAGTGTTAGTACTAATTACTATGAGGTAGAGTGAGGAAGATCTTTCGTGAAAACCAATTGTTCCAAGGCCACAAATCCATCGCTTAAATTCTATTTTGCAATAAAATATGATCTGACCTACTGACGGTCATATTCATGTTTATAGAGACGAGGATAAGGCTGTTTGCAGAGCTCACAGAAAAGTTTTTGTCCGGAAATACAAGTCAATCTATCATAGAGAGAAGGCTGAAACACCTTAAAGCGGTTACAGGCAATGATCCGTGGAACTTTCACTCATATTGTAGAACTACACTACAAAAGCAATGGATCTGTGTACCAACACAGATCTGTGTACCATCACAGATCCATTGCTTGAATTCTATTTAGCAATAGAATTTCATTTGGGCCCACTGAAGGTCATATTGTATAGATAAGCATAGATTGGCAAACTTGTTAGCCTTCTTAAGCCGATTGTTTAATTTTGTTTTGAATGGGATCACAAAATGAAAAGGAAAAACTAAATATTATAATATCTTTATAAGTTATGAAAGACGATTTCATATTTTCAGACAATTAATAAACCCCATTTAGCAATAGAATTTCATTTGGGCCCACTGAAGGTCTTATTGTATAGATAAGCATAGATTGGCCAACTTGTTAGCCTTCTTAAGCCGATTGTTTAATTTTGTTTTGAATGGGATCACAAGATGAAAAGGAAAAACTAAATATAATATCTTTATAAGTTATGAAAGACGATTTCATATTTTCAGACAATTAATAAACCCCATTTAGCAATAGAATTTCATCTGGGCCCACTGAAGGTCTTATTGTATAGATAAGCATAGATTGGCCAACTTGTTAGCCTTCTTAAGCCGATTGTTTAATTTTGTTTTGAATGGGAGCACAAAATGAAAAGGAAAAACTAAATATAATATCTTTATAAGATATGAAAGACGATTTCATATTTTCAGACAATTAATAAACCCCGATCAAAACCAATTATGTAACAGAGAAAAGATTCAAACCTGCTCATGTCACTCAACTAAGTCAACCAACCACAAAAACTTACAACACTTCACTTTTACATCTTTCCTATCATCTGCTTGCCCATTGTTATCTAAAATACTCTTTACTTAGGCTAATTCACTCCTAACCATTAGCTATAATTAGCTCTTGGATTGTTTCTAATTGTTTCTCGTTTTGTAGTTCTAAAGAAAATTAGTTACAGAGAGCAGGTCAGAAGCAATACAGCTCCACTGCACCTCTGTTTTTTTTTGTTAAATTTTTTAGCCTTTACATGGTGTCCCTTCCTATTTAAGTCAATGTTTTACCTCCTCCAAAGATCTAATCTCCATATTTACGAATTCAAGTCCTTTTCAATGACATTCTCGATAACTCCTCGGGAAACCAATTCTCGTGTCAGGAAAAGATCGTGACCTATTCTAAAATTTCCGCTTCCCTTGATGTTCGGAAAAATAAATCAAGAGTCGTGATTGAGAAATCAGATGGAAAGACGATTTGCAATCTCTTGAGAGCATTTTTTTGCTTACCATTCATTTTCTATAATAATCTCCAACTTAACAAATGACCCTCATATTATGTTACATTCAAGTAGCCTCCGTACCATCAGAAGTAAGATCTTCAAGTAGCAATTGTAAATTGAAACATGGAACTCCTTCTTTCCCAGTTCAAGTCATAAGTTTTGACTTATTCTTCATTTCATATCTTTTAAACAGTTCTAAATATTTATAGTAAATTACTAAGTTTAACGTGTTATCTATCTCCAGTAGTTAAATCTCAAGTTTTCTTGTTAAGAAAGGAATTCAATGAAGTAAATCAATAAAAATCTTCTCTAAATCTTATAATAAACAAGATACAATCAAAAAGAAAAAGAGTTGTTTTTTTCCAGAGAGTAGTAGAGAGAAAATTTACTTCTGAAGTAAAAATTTAGCTATTTTTCAGTTCACACTTTTGACAGGTTTCCGCTTACAATAGCTCTTAAAAAAATAAATTTACAATAGCTAAAAAAAAATAACTACAATAACTAAAAAAAAAATACAATAACTAAAAAAAAAATACAATAGCTCTTAAAAAATAAACCGTAAATTATAAATCTTATAATAAACAAGATACAATCAAAAAGAAAAAGAGTTGTTTCTTTCCAGAGAGTAGTAGAGAGAAAACTTACTTCTGAAGTAAAAATTTAACTATTTTTCAGTTCACATTTTTGACAGGTTTCCGCTTACAATAGCTCTTAAAAAAATAAATTTACAATAGCTAAAAAAAATAACTAAATAACTAAAAAAAAGAATACAATAACTAAAAAAAATACAATAGCTCTTTAAAAGTAAACCGTAAATTATAAATCTTATAATAAACAAGATACAATCAAAAAGAAAAAGAGTTGTTTCTTTCCAGAGAGTAGTAGAGAGAAAACTTACTTCTGAAGGAAAAATTTAGCTATTTTTCAGTTCACATTTTTGACAGGTTTCCGCTTACAATAGCTCTTAAAAAAATAAATTTACAATAGCTAAAAAAAATAACTAAATAACTAAAAAAAAGAATACAATAACTAAAAAAAAATACAATAGCTCTTAAAAAGTAAACCGTAAATTATAAATCTTATAATAAACAAGATACAATCAAAAAGAAAAAGAGTTGTTTCTTTCCAGAGAGTAGTAGAGAGAAAACTTACTTCTGAAGTAAAAATTTAGCTATTTTTCAGTTCACACTTTTGACAGGTTTCCGCTTACAATAGCTCTTAAACTTAAGTCTGAAAGCAAACCCAAATAACCTGCGTTTCTAAGGCCTGCTTAGTACTTCGCCGTTCTTGTAGGAAATTCAATTAAAACAAAGGGTTTTAAACTGAAAGTTAGGAGCAGCGCTAAACTTAAAAAAAAACATAAATTATTTCGTATATGACGGTGGCTGTCCCTTCCTGAACCTTCACTCTTGACGCTAAAGTCCTAACGTTCTTTAAAAATACTTCTCATTCAGGTTCAACGGATTTTATGTTTGAGCAGGCATTCTTAAAGAAATATGACAAAAAGTAAAACTTTTGCGTAAATAGCGAGGATCGAAGAAGGGACAGCCCCCTCTAATATACAGAATAATTTCTGTTCGTCTGAGTTATAATCCTGTTTCTTACTTTCAGTTTAAAAACTTATTTTTTTTAATTTCTGACCGTTTTTGGAATCTTGCCAGGAAATCCTCCCCCCCGTGTAAAATTACCCTGGAAATTAAACCATTTCCTCCCCACGGAAAATTATCCCTGGTGGAAATCCTCCTCCCCACCACAGAAAACACCCCCAAAAGATTTCTGTACATTTTCTAATAGCAAATACTATGTATGAACTATGGGCAAATTGCGTACCTTACAGCACTTTCTTCAGGGACTATGGGGGTTATGTAATCCCCAAAGGCATAGTGATTGAACCTTTAAACCATTTTTAATAAAATAGCTATCTCAAAATTTTGATCGAATATTTTTGAGGGAGAAAAGGCGCTGGAGGGGGCTTGGGCACTTAAAAAGGGCACAAAAAATAAGCCCTCTCTCGATCTTTTAGGATGAGTGGTTCGATACGACCATCCCTGGAAAAAAACTAAAGAAAAAACAAATCGGTGATTTTTCTTCTGGCAAAAACATCAGATTTTTGTATAATTCCATATTTACCAAAATTCAATATTTTTGTATAAAGGAGCTTGAAACCTGTACGGTAGGGTTTTCTGAAAAGCTGCAATCTGGCGGTGTGATTTTCATTAAGATTTTTCAATTTTTGAAAATAGGGCAAATTTTCTCAGGCTCGTAACCTTTGATGGGTAAAATAAAATTTTGTATATGTGGAATCTACATAAGAAATAAATTCTTTTGATTATTATCAAATCCTGTTTTCAAACTGTTATCAAAATCCTGTTTTTTAGGGTTTTGGTTACTATTAGCCCGAGTCGCTCCTTACTTACAGTTCCTTAGCGTGAACTGTTTCATTTGAAACCAGTGAATATTCCAACTCAAAATTTTCATCGGACAATTTTGAGAAAAAGGGGCGTGGGAAGGGGTCTAGTTGCCTTCCAATTTCTTGGTCACTTAAAAAGGAGCTAGAACTTTTAATTTTTTGAATGAGTCCTCTTAATTCTAGGACCATTGGTTCGATACGATAACCCCTGAAAAAAAAAAACAACGAATAAACACTCCTCCGTGACCTTTCTTCTGGCAAAAAATACAAAATTCAAAATTTTGTGGATAGGCGCTTGAAACCTCTAAAGTACGGCTATCTAATATGCTGAAACTGACTGTGCAATTTTCATTAAAACCATAAGACTTTAAGGGAGTGTTTCCCTCTTTTTGAAAGTAAGACAAATTTTCTCCGGCTCGTAACCTTTGAACTACACTTAATGAGACTTATTTAATTGAAATCAGCATCAAAACGCAATTTTTGATATATCCATTGGTATCAAAATTCTGTTTTTTAAAGCTTCAGTTACTGTTGAGCTTGATCGCTCCTTATTTACAGTCCGTTACCATGAACTTTTTGATCACTGCTTTTTATTATATCTCAGATGAGATACTCTCCCACAAAATGTTTTTGGATAACATAATTCTTCATGAGGTATCCTGATTTCTTGGGAACAAGTCCGACAATAAAATACTGCAGTCTCTCAAGGTATGGTGGTTGCAAAGGTATGGTGGTTGCAAGGTATGGTGGTTTCGGCACTTTATGGTGGTTGCAAATCAAGACAAATGAAATATCTCAGGATAAAAACAAATTTCAGTATAGAAACAGGTTTCACCATAAATTGCAAACCTCCGTTTGGAAACAGTTTCATGAAACTACTACTACTACTAAAAACTCACTGCAACACTAAGCCGCCTGAGGCCAACACAGCTACGCACGCTTCTCCTCCAACCTAATCTATTTAAAGCCTCCCTCTTTGCACCCTCCCAGGAAGTTTCCATTTCCTTTAAATCTTTACTTATGACATCCTACCAACCCAGACTAGGCCGACCTGCTTTCCCTGTAGCCCCAGGCGGTTTGCCAAAAAGGACAATCTTCGGCAATCTGTCATCATTCATCCGCAGAACGTGGCCTAGCCATCTCAACCTTTCTTTCATTATAGCCCTAGAAAGCGGGGTTGAATCGAATTTTTCGTACAACCTACTCTTTGAAATTCGGTCAGTCAGCCGGGTACCCAGATTCATCCGTAGGCAATTTCTCTGGAAAACATTCCTAGTAAATTTTCATTTTCTTTTCGGAGCACCCATATTATTTTTTTGTTTTGTTTGTGGGAGTAACAGTTACTGAATCATCTGCTGTTTGGCAGAATCATTGCTTCAAGGCAAAGAGAATGGGAGACTTATTAGAGTTTCATATTTGGTGGTTTATCATAGGAAGGTAGAGATGAAATACTACCAGTGCTACTGCCATTTGAGCATCTGGTAACTTCATTATAGAAGAAGCAGATTCCACAGAAAATCGCCCAATTGATATAGTAAATTTAGATAATTTTGGACTAAAGCTAATTTCTCTTTGCAAAAAATAATTAATAAGTTTTTTTTAGTTTTCAAAGATTGTTTTCAGTCCAAATCCATTCTTTATAAAGTAGGACAAGATCTGATCGAGAAAATCTTGGCAAGACTAATTAAGTTGGCTAATTGGTTTTAAGCTGATACGCATACTCAGTTCTGCTTTCTCTGCAACTTCCTTCATGATTAACTACCTGTAAACACAAGTATGCTGTAGTCTAGGGTAGGCTAAAAAAGGAACCAAATCGCAAAAAGCTAGATGGCGTAGGTAATTTTTTTCTGGAAATTACACCTGTTTCCACGCTTATAAGTTACCAATACTCCCTTTATTCAGGGAGCAAGTTCTCGCTTTTTTTTTATTGTAACTCAGCTGAAAAATTTTGATTATCGACGTAGAATTTGGTTATAAATTATAAGATTTGGAAAAATTCTAGATATTGAATTGGGTATGCAAGATGTCAAGCAACGAAATTTCCGTTAAAGCTTTTTATGATCCTTGGCCCATTCACCAAAGACACTGAAACTGTTATAAATTTAAAATTAATTTTTGAGTAAAGTTCTCCCGAACAAAAATCCTGGATACACCCTTGATATAAACATTCAAATTAAAACTGTTAAATATTTCAACAATCTAATTTGTTTTGATCAAATGGTTGGATAAAAATTCTTGCTGAGCAATGGAATTTTCCCGTAGAAGTCGGGGTTAGTATAGTACTGCCTCGAGGGCTAAAACAGATAGTAGCTGTCCCCGGGAGAGGGGGATTAATTCAAATTCTAACCTGAATTATCTTGTTCATTTTAAATAATGGTCATTTCAGCAGTATTGTTGCATGAATACCTGGGTAAGCTCGTATCCCGTGTAATATACCCAACTAATACTGGTTATAAGACAGCAAAATCTAAATCTGTTTCTTATTTAGGTGTCATGTTATGGGCATGCACTCACGTCAAGATTATGTTCGGAAATTTCCAGTGGGTACACAACAGCCAGTTCCACGCTCTATTTCTGCATATTTGTTGACAGGATCAGAGAAACCTTTTTGCAGTAAGCATTATGTTTATATGACTTCTTAAGGTAAAACCAATTTTTAAATTTTTACTACTATTCAGTAATTTTAGTAGTACGTAAAGTCAGAAAATGAGCAAACTTTTTTTCAGATGCGAGAAAAATGAGTTTAACTTAATTCTGAATTAATACAGTGTAATACTGATTATAACTGTCCCCAGTGGTGGTTTTAGGGGAGTGAGGAGGAGGAGGCACAACCCCTGGTGCAGAGATCTTAGGGATGCAAAATCTCAAATAAATAATGTAATGAATAGAACTGTTTTGTAATTTTTTGAATTTTATTTTTATTAAGATATAGTAGAGGGTACAGTTGGCACTAAGGACAAACAGATTCAATCTGAAATTTGTATTTTTCCATATCTCGCTCACTGTTCCATGAAAATAAAAGTAAGTAGACCAGATTTAACTAATTAAATATTTTTTGTAATGTTTTTTTATTCAAAATTGGGAAACACTTGAAAATTCTGCTAATATACGAAATTTTTTTTTTAATCTGGCCTTAAGACTTTTGGGTGGCAGGGAGGGACTGTCCTATCAAAATTTAGCCCGGGCATAAGAGAGGCCAGAACGGCCACTGCCTGTTCTAAACCTAACTGAAATATAACTAGAAATTTTAACTAGAAGTTAGTTTTACTAGAAACAAATTTAACTAGAATTTTTTGATTTTCAAGCATAATGCTCTCTTTTATGTAATTTAAAAATTTTAATATGAACATATTTACCTCTCTGAAGATTAAAAATCCCTTGCACTACTTTTCATTCAGTTCTTTGAGCCAGAAAACTAACAAAGAGCTGTCTTACACAAGATTAAATACCGAAAAACGGCTTTATAAAAGTAAATATCTACTGAAAGGAACAAACATTTTCCCCAGCATCTTTATTTTGTTCAGTATCAAATTTCATGCGGTTAATAGCCTAAAGTCTTTGAAAAATCAGTCCACCCCTGGACTCAATAGAACAAACGTCAACAAAATATTTGGATTATTTGGACAATTTAAACTGAACCAGTTCAAACATCACTAAATAGAATATCTTCGGTCCTCGAGTATCAAAATCTGAGTTCTAATAAAGCTTAAAATTGTCAACTTGTCCCCTCCAAAAGGCCCGGATCAAGTTGTTACGGGGCCATCTCTGTATATCTAAAATTCAAATAGACTTTAGATTCAGTATATATGTTAATATATTAAATCCCACGTTAATTAAATATCAAATAATAAACAAGTTAATAAATCTCATCAAGCAATGAGAACCGGAAATAAATATATTTGTAATTGTTTGAATAATTAATAATTTACTATTATAGCCAAAGTAATTTGTTTTATATACCTAACAGTCTTTTGTTGATTTTGATGGTAACTCGGGCCATTTCAAATGCATGGCCCGATTAGGCCTAATCGCTCCAACCGTCTTTTATTCGGCCCTGCATTCTAGTGCTCTGTCTACAGGGAGCCGATCAGAGACATCATTTTAAAGATCACTGCAACTCAAAGGTTTCGACTCGAGACTGATTAAAATCAGAACGCAGCATTGAAACCATTGCTTTTAAATAAACTTTCTGGCACAAGGAAAGTAAACCAGAGTAAAAAATATTAATTATCTAGTGCCCCACCCTTTCCTCACAGTTTGAAAAAATACGTTTGATTAAGCATGTATTTAGTTCGAAAATTGACCTTCTTCTGTAAAAATAACTAAACGAAAAATTGTTGAAAGTTACAAACCCCCTCGGCCACCCACCCCCACTCTTAAATTAAAAAAAAACATAATTTAGCACACGTTTTTCATTTGTTTTACGGTGCAACAGAGTAAAAGAAGCAGGTTAAAAAGGATATTACTTTTATGAATATACTGAAAAAAAAATTCATATTTGATAGCTTTAAAGAACGGGTCAATATTTGCCTTCAAGTCAATACCACCAACTATCTGTTAGAGCTATATAGTTATGTCAGAATGTATCTTATTTTCAATTCGACCGCCGTGTCATTTTGAAAATGGTTGTATGCTATCAAGAAAAATTGTGAAAAACCCTACTGAAAAAAAATTTCATATTTGATTGCTTTAGTTACTATTAGAACGGGTCAATATTTGCCTTCAAGCCAATACCATCAACTATCTGTTAGAGCTATATAGTTATGTCAGGATGTATCTTATTTTCAATTCAACTGCCGTGTCATTTTGAAAATGGTTGTATCAAGAAAAATTGTGAAAAACCTTTACGAGGAGTTTTTTTTTGTTTTATGACAGTTCTTGCCTTTTCCTCAGTGCTTCTAACAATGTATATTCGACGGTCCAAAGCAACACTTTGAAACTAACAGCATTAGTTTTAATGGTTTTGTGGAATATAAAAAGACTATGTATTCTATACCGAAGAAGAAAACAAATTAGAAAATCGCGAAATTAAAGAGATTAACTCTTTAAATTATTAAAGAGATAAAAGAGTATTCGTGAATTATCAACTTTGTGTTATTCTAAACTTAACCAAAATGAAAAAGAGAGATACTGTCATTTACTTCAATGCTGAAACGTGTTTTTATACCAATTAGTTTATTTAATGTCTTATTCCAATAAAAATCACAATAAAATTCCTTATTTATTTTTTATTTATTTATTTATTTATTTATTTATTTATTATTTATTTTTTATTATTCCATTTTTATTATTTATTTATTTTATTATTTATTTTATTATTTATTTATTTTTTATTCCAATAAAAAAAATTCCTTATTTTTAGAGAGAAAGGTAGCCCCCTGACTTTTGAAATCCTTACTAATGATACTCGTTAGCTAATAGTAAACAAAAATTTAGAGATACAAGAAATCTAATTTCTGGAGAGGCAAATAGCTCCGCCTTATTAAAGCCTGATAGCTCTTGCAAAGAAACGTCTTCGATACAAAAAATGGCGAATATAGAGAAAATACCATTAAGTGCAAAGTTAATTCAACATTGCAGTTTTTCAGAGCGGGCTAAGACAAATAACTGATGCTTCTCGAAACAGTCTGGACTGATATGTCGAATCGGGTATGGACAGCCACAGCTTCAAAAACTCATGTATTTTTCATAAAACCGAAAGAATATTAAATGAAACGGGTAAAAATGAATCAGTCGGGGACATTAGTCATTAGTCAACAGCTCTTTAGTCATTTTCTACTAAAAGTAGTTTTTCTTTGGACATACTTTAGTGTGTAGACCCATCCCTGAAAGTTTGATTTTTTTTAGTTTAGCCCCTTTCCATGATAGCGGAAAGCAGCTAAACTAGAATTTTACCCTAATTAATTTTTATGAAAAGAAATGAGCTCCTTGGGTAAATAATCAATGATTGATCACTTCTTTTATTTTATACGCTAATAAATAAAACTAGTAACATTAGACTCCCTATTGCTCATTTTTTTTTTGTTTCGTTGATATTACGATGGGGGGGGGGGGAGGCGAAACCGACATTGTTCCCGGGTGCTGAAAACACTAGCTACGCCTCTTGTTTCACATATTCTTTGGGTGTATGTAGGGCATGTAATCGAGTTTCCTCGAGTGAAACTGGCATACGGGTTCTTATGTCGGTCAGATCTCCGGTCTTCTTGTGACTTTGTTTTTGGATGTCGCTTTTTTTTGGGGTGTTATGTGGGGTTTAGTGATTTCCACGTTTTAAGCTTGATAATTTTAGTTCTAGTATTATAAATTTAATATGATACAATAATATAATAATTTAAGTTTAATATAATAACATATTTAAGCTAAAAACACGTATACACTCTCAATATTATGTATATCAAAGACAAAGAGCTGGCTGCTCCAGGAATTTTACTAGCGCTTTTGTAGGCTTTGGTCGCCTCACACCACTCTTGTGATTGTCCAGGTTATACACGATTCCCGTTGCTTCTTTTGGCTCCATTTGCTCACTAATATCAGCGACAGGACCTTTGACTCTGAAACGATCTTCATACCAAGTAGAGTTTTCAGGATTTCTTTTATCTGAATTTTCTGAGAGGTTTTCTGAGAGGTTCTGAGAGGGAAAATTAAAAAGTGTATTGGTTCCAACAGCTATGGCAAATTGTATGAGGTCAAGGAAAAATTGGGACGCTCTCGTTGGGATAAGGAGAGGTAATCTGGAAGGATCTAAATGAATAGGATTTTTATAGAAGGGCACAAAGCTTGAAGTTTTGCATATATAGGGGCAGAGAAGAAGTATCCGTATTTGCATATATAGGTATTGGTATATAGAAGTATTTGCATATATAGGGGCAGAGAAGAAGCAGCTGTCTTGGGCATCAGTGGCTCGGTAGTAGTAACCGCTCCAAGAGTTTAATCTAGGCTCTGGATGTAAACTATAGGAGCTACTAATCCTCGAAGACGTTACTACTCACGCCCTGGGTCTGACGCAAAACTATAGCACACGTGTATAGTACACTTACGTCATGGGGAATGTTTTCTAAGAGATGTAGGTGTCTGTTACATAATAGGGAGGGTTTACTTTGATGGTTATGTAATAGATTTTGGGATGTTACATAATAGGAATTGTTAGAGACCGTTAGTCTAGCGGGGAAGTCCCAGTTGTAACTGGGGGGCACACACGTGGGTGTTTTGTAATGGCGGTACAGAGGTGGGATGCGACGCAATCTTGCATGCCTGGCTAGATTTATTGGGGTTGAGGTAATCTTACATGACTTTGTAGATTGATTGAGAACTATTCAATGGCAGTGCACACGTGGATGTTACGTGATAACGATGTACATGTGGGATGTTCCATAATACTTTAAGAGATTTGATTTTCTTTCAATGCTTTTTTTTCTCAAGGAACGTTTCTTAACTTAAGATTTTTGTCCACTTTAGGATTCGAAAGGAATTCCCCTTAATGAAATGGAGCGCTAACCAGTTGGACGACAAAAGTCTTTCTAATATTGTGATTCGGTTAATACGTTCTACATAATAACCTATTACACACACAAGGGAATTCCTCGCCCACCTTCTAGAACGATAAAGTTGCTCAAATGTTTCCTAACCCTCATCACTGAGCCGCGTAACTATCCAGCAAAGCCATTGATTTTTGGTCTCTTGAAAACATCCGCATGCTAAATTACATTAGTGCTCTAACATGACCAAGATAGGTTAAGTTACATAGCAGATGTTACATAGCATTGCCTTTAGATATTTCGTTTCGTAAGTGATTACGTAAACCATGTCATGTCACGCCACCCTGCCACATTATGACTAGCCGTCGGGAAGCTATTATCACGCGTATGACAATTTTGGGCATTTTCGTCCCAAAATACCTTTCACACTAGAATAGATTGCTTAAACTTAAACAAAAAACCTCATAACGTTTCTTCTGATGAATCCTGGCAATGGACGCCACTCTAGCACAATAGGCCAGCCCAATGGTACTCTTTGACGCAAATTACCATATTTAAGGCATTTTAAACCTTTCCTCCACATAATTAAGTTTATACAAATGACTAGAAACTACCATAGTATATATTTGAACAGCGAGAACTTGCCATTTCATCGTTAGGTTGCTATGTTCCTTGGCATTTCACACCCCCCTTCTCCTAATTTCCAGTGATTTTGTAAAAGATTCCCTTTTATTGTTAAAAAGGACATAGAATTTAAAACATTCTCTCGAATAAGCCTATTCCTTACTCCAAAAACATGTAGAAACCTCGAAAATCAAGACGAATACGTAGGAATAAATAGCCAGTGCATAGAAATACGCATGAATTCACGAAAATCAGGGTCAGCCGTAGAAATTCAGACGAAACCATAAAAGAGCAATCCGAAGTAAGTAAGAGATCAGTATGTAGAAATCCATAACAATCCTTAGAAATAATGAACAGTCTATTAAAATCCATACCAAGCCATAAAAATTAAGAGTAAACTCCAGAAATCAAGGTCAACCGCTAAAAATTTTGATCAACCCAAAGAAATCAAGCTATCAATATGCAGAAATCCAGATCAAACAATTGAAATCCAGACCGAGCAATTAGGAATCAAGAGACCAATTCAGATCAAACCATATGAATCTAGACAAGCACACATAAATCAAGATATTAATGTGTAAAAATTAAGAACAATCCTTAGAAGTCAAAACCAATACATAGAAATTGGACCAAAGTCTGGATATCAAGACCAAACTGTAGAAATCGAGACTAATACATAGAAATCAAGAAAAATCTCGTAGAAATCAAGACGAACCTGTAGACATTATGGCCAACCTCTAAAAATTAAAAATACATAGAAATCAAGATCATATTCTATAAATCAAGACCAAAATTTAGAAATCAACACCGAATTGTAGAAATCATAGCCAACCTCCGAAAATCACGACCAATATATAGAAATCCCGACGAATTCATAAAAATCAAGACCAAATTGTAGAAATCAAAACTAAACTCTAAAATATAAACCAATCTGAAGAAATCAAGATATCAATATGTAGAAATCCAGACCAAACCATAGAAATCAAGAACAAACCATAGAATTCAAGAAACTAATGCATAGAAACTCATACTAAACCATACAAATCCAGGTAAACTCGTAATAATCAAGATATCATTATTTAAAAATCCAGAACAATCCTTAGAAATGAATACCGATGCATATAAATTAAGACCAAAATCTAGAAATTAAGACCAAACTATAGAAATCGAGACTATTGGACAGAAATCCAGAAAAATCCCATAGAAATCAATACCAAACTATAGAAATCATAGTAAAACTCCAATAATCATGGCCAATACATAGAAACCCCAACTATTTCATAACAATCATGACTAAACTGTAGAAATCAAGGCCAGCCTCTTAAATCAAGACTAATCCTGAGAAATCAAGAGGTCAATATGTAGAAATTTAGAGGAACCCATAGAAATCATAATAAATGCATAGAAACTCAGACGGAAAATGAAGAGATCAATATGTAGAAATCTAGAACAATCCTTAAAAATTAAGAGAAATCAAAACCAAACCATAACAATCAAGACGAACTTGTAGAAATCATTACCAGTGCATAAAAATCCCTTCAAAATCGTAAAAACCGAGACCAAACTCTAAAAATCAAGGTCAAACTCTAAAATCAAGATCAAACTCTAAAATCCAATCCGAAGAAATCAAGGATAACATCTAAAAATAAATCAATACATACAAATCATGAACATACCCTAGAAATCGAGACGAATTCGTAAAAATCAAGACCAAATTGAAGAAATCACGACCAAACCGAAGAAATCAATATGTAAAAATCTAGTGCAACCCATAGAAACTATGACCAACTCATAGAAATCCGGACGAATTCACAAAAATCAATAGATCAATATGTAGAAATCTAGACCATAGAAATTAAGACGAAGCCGTATGAATAAAGAGATCACAATTTAGAAATATAATACAATTAGAAACCATGACCGGTGTATAGAAATCCAGATCAAACCGTAAAAACCATGACCAAACTAGAAATCATGGTCATTCCCAAAAATCAAGATCAATGCATGCAAGTCATGACCAAATCCTAGAAATCCAGATGATTTCCTAATAATCCACACCAAACCAAAGAAATCAAGGCCAGTATCTAAAAACCAAAGAAATCAAGAGATCTAAAGACCAACCTCTAAAAATATTAAACGAAAAAAACAAGATTTTTCAACTAAAAATAAGGAGCGACATTAATACTTAAGACAAACAGAAATTATTCTATACATGAAAGGGGTTGTCCCCTCCTCAATGCCTCGCTCTTTACGGTAAATTTTTTATTGTTTTAAAAAGTAGAATTGTGAGAAAGAGTCAAACCTTAGCGTAAAGAATTGCAATCCCCTCTGGAATTGCTTGCTAGGGTGGGCTAGACACGATGTCACGATGTCACGATGTCATGTCACGATGTTACGGTGTTGTTACGATGTCGTAACAATTGTCACGATGGCGTTAATATGCATAGTCTTAGCCCAAAGAAACACGACATTTCAATTAACACTGTTTATTTTACACCGTACCTCTTAATATGGATTAAATTTAACTCTAATAGCACGCCCCGCTTCTAGAATTGCTTGCTAGGGTGGGCCAGCCACATATTGGCAAGGTGGAGTGAATATGCATAGTCCTAGCTAAAAAAATTGCCATCATCATTAAAGCTCTCAGAAATAGCTGTTCGTAGGGTTAAAATTACCCTCTGGAATTGGTTGCTAAGGTTCCCACCTTTCTTCAATTTATGGCTCCTTTCGCTTAGGTTTTACCATGTTTTATTTATTTGTGTTTTATTTATTTGTTTTATGTCATGTTTTATTTCACGTTTATTGCCGCTGTTGAGTTTTAACTGATTTTTCTGTGTCTTAACAATGATTTTTATTTGTTTTTGTTGATAAAATTTGTATGTACAAAAGTCTTTGTCCTTTAGATTTCTTAATTTAGGATAAAACTTCTACGTAATTATTTACGTAATCAGATATCTAAAGCCGATGCTACGTAACATCTGCTATGTAACTTGAACTGTCCAGGTTATGTTGGAGCACTTATCTAATGTAGCATGTGGATATGTTCAATAGACCAAAAAATAAATAGCTTTGCTGGATTGTTACGCGGCTCGGTGATGATGGCCGGGAAAAATTTTAGCAATTTAATCGTTCTGTAAGGTGGGCGGGAATTCCATCGTGCGTGCAGTACGTTGTTATGTAGAAAATATTTGCCGAATCAAAATATTAGAAAGACTTTTGTAGTCCAACTGGTTGGTGCTCCATTTTACTGAGGGGAATAACTTTTGAACCTTAATCTGAACAAAAATCTTGTTAATAAATGTTCCCCGAGAAAAAAAAAAGAAAACGCATCGAAAGAAAATGAAATTTAATGTAACATTACATAGTAAGTATTATGTAATACCCCACATGTAAATGGTCATTACGTAATACCCACGTGTGCGCTGCCATTACCTCATTCTGGATAGATCTATCAAGTCGCGCAAGATTGCCTCACCCCCAATAAATCTAGCAAGGCCCGCAAGATTGCGTCACATCCCACGTGTGTACCGTTATTAAGTAGCACCCACGTGTGTGCCCCCTCAATTACAACTGGGACTTCTCCGCTTGACTAACGGTCTCTAACACGTCCTATTAGGTAACATCCCAAAACCTATTACATAAGAACCAAAGTAAACCCTTGCTATTATGTAACAGACACCTGCATCTCTTGAAAAACATAACCCATGGCGTAGGTGCGCTATATAAATGAGCTAATGTATTATGAGGCTTGTTTTAAAACTATGGAGAGGATCCTACTCTTGGTGTTGAAATGAGTTTTCAGTAGTATTTGCAGTAGCTTGTAGATCAACCTTATTTCGATTTTGCGTTTCAAATGTGCTCTGCATCCCTTAATAATCCAAACTTAAATAAATCCCTTTTTTGGGACCAAGTGGTTAAAAGATTTTGTATGTTTGATAAAGGAAATTCAACATAAATTTCAAACGTGTAAATAATCACATCTCGGAAATTATCATTTTAATTCAGATATCTGTATCTGAAACAGTTTCTTTTTTAGTTCCACTGTCCTCTTACCATCCCCTCGAAAACAGATTAGCATACGTTTTTCACAATTACCTCAAAAGTGTGGGAATTGTTTTTTTTTATGTCTTGGATCTACTGGTTTATTATCACGCATTTCTAGAAAATTTTAAGTTCACAAAACCCTCAAATCCGATGCGATTCCCAATGAACTTTGGGCAAAAGCCGTAAAGAAATATATCTTTTGTGAGATAATTCCAAGAGGTAATTCCAAGAGGTCCAAGAAGTAAATTTTGGAAAAATACTTGGAAATAAGGATAGCTCTATGACCAGCCTCCTTTCATACTTCCCTTCTTGTGTATTTTTCAGTATTTATTTACACTTCATGTTACTATTCACAGGAGTATTTCAAGCTGATAAATAAGCAAATAGTCAACTTTATAACCGTCGCATAGAATAATCTCTTAATTTCGCATTGGCTGCTAAGAATTTTGGCAACGAAGAATTATCTTTTATGTTTAGATTGCCTAGTGTGGTATCATAAAAACGACGATACTGCTCAAAATTGAAAGACAATTGGCATGTACATTATCTTGAATGGTGCAGATAAGACAATCGGATTGTCTATACAGCTAATCAGTTTGTAAAATAATTTCTTATTGAAGGAGGGGTTTGGGGATGTAGGGTAATTGAGCATTTTAAAAATTTAGTAATAATATGCAAAAGGCCTGTTTGATAGTGGAAGTTATCACAACTGTTTTATAATCAATATTTATTCTTTTTTTCTTTTTTGTTAGCAATTTCGCTTTTGAGGGAGATAATATCGATAAGTCACTTGAAAATGCGTCGAATATATCAGGGGGCGATGTGGGGTCACAGGTGAGAATGGGATATCGGATAAATAACTTCAAAGACCACACTGCCTTTCCATGACGAAAGTATAACAGTTCAAAATAGGGATGAAACCTTCAATCGACAGTGAACAGATATAAAATTTTATATCTGTTCACTGTCGATTAGAAGGTTTCATCCCTATTTTGAACTGTTATACTTTATATCGGATAATCGAGAGTGAAGTCAATGCGGGAATCACGAAAATAAAAAAATCACGTTCTAAGAAGAATCAATACATTCTGGCGAGACCTTCTTGGTAGCTATTCCACAAAGATACGGATATGTAATGCATCTGTAGGCTCAGTTCTACTATGCGGTTTAAAACTTGGCCAAAAACAACCATGATTTCAAGCAAGCTGGATGTCAGATTCAAACCGTAGGACTCCAAAATATAGATAAAATCTGCTGATTCAACTTTATCAGCAAGGCCAGCTTCCTGACCCAGGCGATAGAGATTTGATATTCCTTGCAAGTATAGCAGTATACGCTGAGATAGTGCATCCATGCCCTATGAATGCCAGAAGAAACCCATTATCACGGCACTTATGATTGCACCCTCGAAGCTGTTCGATGGAAACGGCTGCGTGGTTGTCCAAGCCTACATCAGCTCTTTAGCAAGGCAGAAATAAGACCTGAAGATGCACCCGCGTCTGTCCAACGCCAGATATCCTAGATAGTCTCTCTTCTCTCAACGCTGCTCCAAGTCCTAAGGAGAATTAAGTCAAGGGGTGGGGTATGTGTTTGAGAAGTGGTTTCAGGAAATGCTAAATATGAGAGCTGTGATAATAAGAGTATAAGGATCTATAATAGATATTCTAACAACGTCCAAATCCAAAAAGTTTTTTGTGGAGGAACATGCTTATAACTTTAAATTTAATTTTCTAGGGTACCACTATCGAATAACTCTATTCATATCTGACACGGATGAGAGTATATCGCATGGGGCTGATTATGGCTTCCTTTATCTGGCGCTAGGAGACGCTTTGAGAACATCTCAACCAATTAAACTCAACAAGAAGTAAGTATGACCAAGGGATATATTTATCTTTTAGAAAGCAAACTGGATAATGCCAATTACATGTTTTTTTTGTCAGGTTTCAAAATGAGTGGACTTGACTGACTTGTGGCCTTATGCAACAAATTGAATATTCCTTGACACGATCCATGATTTCATCGTTGATACTGGGAATGTTGGTAGTAGATTTGATTGTTTTATTTTTTAAAGTTACATTTTTGCACCTGTTCTGCTTCCCACCTTACACCATCCTACTCAATATTCTATTTGTTTACTTTTGTGTCATTCATGCTTATATTCATAATCCATCATTTATTAGTTGGCAATTTTAGTCCGAATTTCTGTCAGCATATGTGAAATTGGTTTCTATCAGTTGTTTTGGTTTTAACATATTACAATCAATATTAAAATCCTAAAATTAAACGAATAAAACCAAAATATCAATGATATTGACTTGCCGTATGGTGAAAATGTAGATTTGATACAATATCTATAAACCTGAGATTGAAAGCGTTGTAAAAGACTAAAATAGAAAATTGGTATAAACAAGTCACACCATCATGAAAATTTTTTGCCCAGACATGATTCAACAAGAAACTTGAGTCAATCAAAGCCTGATTTTGGATCAATTCAAGCGAAGCTTAAACTCTATTGCCACCCCTAGCTGCCTGTCCCTTACCCCGTGTTTTTATGGAACTTCTCAAAAGATTGCAGCTGTAACGGCCTAAAGGGGTATCCAAAAGTCTTAAGATTTTTAAACAATTTGCCAAATACCGCCTGCTTAGCTGTTCCTAAAGTGAAGATTATTAGGGCAGTAACTGTTCAATCCTCCTCCTCAGCTACAATCCTCCTCTAACAACCTGTAACAACCTCTAACAACCTCTCGAACAATCCTGTTCAATCCTCCTCTACGATCCTTCTCAGCTACATTGCCCTGCTAGTCTTGAAATTTATAAATTTTTGGGTAATTTGATTTTCTATAAATATCAGATTCAGTTATTAGATTTTAGATCTTCGATATTAGACATTAGATCTAAACTTCTTTTTATTGAATTTTGGTTTCTATTGCCAAGAGTCGCTTTCCAATTCCATGTTTTTGCTTACAAACCAGTTGATTTCCTATAATTTGCTATAAATTTCCTATAAATTATAAATATTAATTTCCTATAAATCATAATATAAATTATAGAATATAAATTATAAGATGTAAAGAATATAAATATCCTATACATTATAAATATTTATAAATTTTTGGGTAATTTGATTTTCTATAAATATCAGATTCAGTTATTAGATCTTGGATATTAGATATTAGATCTAAACTTCTTTTTATTGAATTTTGGTTTCTATTACCAAGAGTCGCTTTCCAATTCCATGTTTTTTCTTACAAACCACTTGATTCGGAACTCTGTTTAATGTGAGGTAGGTTGTGACCACCTTCCCTTAACTCCTGTATTCGTAGATTAACGTCTAATATTCGTACTGCAGCGCTTTTATGGTCCTTGAATCATGATAGTTCCTGAAAAAGTGTACCCGTTAGAATATTAAGGGGGACGAGGTATATAATATTAAAAAATCAAAGAGTCTTAAGTTTTACAATTTTCAAAAGGAGCTCTTCGAACAAGTCCTTTTTATAAGGAACCCCTTTTGCCTCTGCTCCCTTCCTTGAAGATAGGGATATGAAAGCCATTCTTTAGACTACCCCTATATCAGCTCTACAATACAAGGAGAGCTGTCATTATATACTACCTATTTTATTGGTTTACTAAAAAAAACAAGAGCTAAGAGCTCATATGGCACTTGTGACGAGGCGAGAAGAGCTAAGAGCCAAAAGATCGTGTGGTATGAGCTCTGACAAAATTCTATGAATCAATAGATCGATTTAAAAAGGAAAATAAGAGGCTTAATGCCGGTCAGGATTTAAAATAAGAGCTCTGAGTCACGATGTCCTTCTAAATATCAAAATTCATTAAGATCCGATCACCCACTCGTAAGTTATGAATACCTAATTTTTTCTAATTTTTCCTCTCCCTTTAGCTGGTCGAATCTGGGAAAACGACTTTATCAAGTCAAATGGTGCAGCTCCCTGACACGCTTATCAATTTTCATCGTCCTTCATCGTCACCCCAATTTTCACATTTTCCAAGAATTCCGGTTTCCCCCTCCAACTCCCCCCAATGTCACAGGATCTAGTTGGAATTTAAAATAAGAACTTTAAAGCATAAGATCCTTCTAAATATCAAATTTCATTAAGATCTGGTCACCCTTTCGTAAGTTACAAATACCTCAATTTTCAAAATTACCCCCCCCCCCCTCCAATTCCACCAAAGAGAGCAGATCCAGTCCGGTTATGTCAGTCACGTATCTTAGACAGGTTTTTATGCTTCCCATCCAGTTTCATCCTGATCTCACCGCTTTAAGTATTTCTAAGATTTCCGGTCCCCCCAACTGCCCCCCCCCAATTACGCTTGATCCGGTTGAGATTTAAAATAAGAGGTCCTTCTAAATATGAAGTTTCATGAAGATCCGATCACTCCTTCGTAAGTTAAAAATACGTCATTTTTTCTGATTTTTCAGAATTAACCCCCCCCCCCCCCCAATAGATCAGATCCGTTCCAACTATGTAATTCACGTATGTAAGACTTCTGCTTATTTTTCCTACCAAGTTTCATCCCGATCCCTTCAATCTAAGCGTTTTCCATTATTTTAGGTTCCCCCACCCCAAACTTCCCCCAACGTCACCAGATCCAGTCAGGATTTAAAATAAGAGCTTTGAGACATGGTATCCTTCTAAATATCAAATTTCATTGAGATCCGATAACCCGTTCGTAAGTTAAAAATACCTCATTTTTTTCAATTTTTCAGAATTAACCCCTCCCCCAACTACCCCAAAGAGAGCGGATCCGTTCCGGTTATGTCAATCATGTATCTAGGACTCGTGATTATTTTTTCCACCAAGTTTAATTCCGATCCCTCCACTCTAAGTGTTTTTCAAGTTTTAGGTTTCCCCCTCCCAACTCCCCGCCCCCCCCCCCAATGTCACCAGACCTGGTTGGGTTTTAAATAAGAGCTCTGAGCCACGATATCCTTCTAATTATCAAATTTCATTGAGATCCGATCATCTGTTCGTAAGTTAAAAATACCTCATTTTTTCTAATTTTTCAGAAATAACCCCCCCCCCCAACTATCCCAAAGAGAGCGGATCCGTTCCGTTTATGTCAATCATGTATCTAGCACTTGTGTTTTTTTTCTCACCAAGTTTCATCCCGATCCCTCCACTCTAAGTGTTTTCCAAGTTTTAGGTTTCCCCCTCCCAACTCCCCCCAATGTCGCCAGATCCGGTCGGGATTTAAAATAAGAGCTCTAAGACACGATATCCTTCTAAACATCAAATTTCATTGAGATCTGATCACCCGTTCGTAAGTTAAAAATAACTCATTTTTTCTAATTTTTCAGAATTACCCCCCCCCCCCCCCCCAACTACCCCAAAGAGAGCAGATCCGTTCTGATTATGTCAATCATTTATCTGTGACTTGTGCTTATTTTTCCCATCAAGTTTCATCCTGATCCCTCCACTCTAAGTTTTTTCCAAGATTTTAGGTTCCCCCCTACAACTCCCCCCAATGTCTTCAGATCCGGTCGGGATTTAAAATAAGAGCTCTGAGACACAATATCATTCCAAACATCAAATTTCATTAAGATCCCATCACCCATTCATAAGTTAAAAATACTTCATTTTTTCTATTTTTTCCGAATTAACCGGCCCCCCACTCCCCCCCAGATGGTCAAATTGGAAAACGACTATTTCTAATTTAAGCTGGTCCTGTCCCTGATACGCCTGCCAAATTTCATTGTCCTAGCTTACCTGGAAGTGCCTAAAGTAGCAAAACCGGGACTGACAGACAGACAGACCGACGGACAGACAGACCGACAGACAGACCGACAGAATTGGCGATTGCTATATGTCACTTGGTTAATACCAAGTGCCATAAAAAAACTCCACAGTTAAAGAAGATTAGGGGAAATCATTAGTCTGATCCCCTACTTCTTTACTTACCTGAATGTTCAATAAAATCTCAAGGAAGCTTTGAGCTCAAACATGAACTCTTTGAGAGGCTCCAAGCTCTGATCCTCGCTTAGGGAAAGATTCAGTAAACGATCTCACCAATAACTAAAGCCTATCTACCTATACCTCTCGTAGACTGCACGTAGGTTAAGGAACAAAGGCAGCAACGGTGCGGCATTATAGTTTCTGAAACTGGGTTCCACAGACTCTGCTCGCAAATTATGTGTGAGGCATCCAGTTGCAAAACAAAGTTGCACATTATATATCGGAGTCTTTGCTAGTCGATTTTTTTATTGCAAGGATGCACCTAATGCCTCGTGAAACTGCTGAAGCACAAATTTTCAAACTTTCTATGAAAGGTCCTTCACAAAAATTGCAAGAATGTTCAAAAGATTATGGAAATAAGTTCTGATTTCCTTTCATTAAGAAGTATCTATATGAATAGGATGAAACGGGCAGTTCGGGTGTAAAGGGAGAAAAAAATCCATTCTTGTTGCGGAAGAGATAGTTTCCTTCGGAAAATAATATTACTTTTTGAAAAGAAAATGTACTAAATTAACTTTTGTTATCGAAGTATTGTTCTGCAAAAGCTAAAATTTGCTGTAAAGAGTAGGGTTTTATTAATCGTTTATATGGTATGACAAACCAACGGAATCTAAATAAAGAAACAAGTTGTTTTTGAAATGAAAAGGAGCAACGAAATTAAAATTTTAAAAAGACATATTTATTACGCATATAAGAAGGACTGCCCTCCCACTGCTCCCCAACCTTTACGCAAAAGTTTTATTTTCTGAAGTCTAAAGGCTTAAGAACAGCATCTCAAACACAAGGGCATTTGAAATGAGATAAAAAATAATTTTTCACAGTCCATCAAGAATGAAAGAGCGTGTTGATGCGCATTTGCAATGTAAAAACATTTAGTTTCGTTTTTTTAAGGCAATTGGCAAATAGAATACTAGAAAGCACCCATTAAATAAATACGTTAAATTCGTGAATGCTTTCAGTAAAGCAATTTAAAACTTTAAAATGGATAGCGAAGGCTGAGGAGGGGGATGTGCGAAAATTTTCTGTCTGTTTATCAGCTGCTCTTCACTTTCATTAAAAAAATATGTTTTTTTACTTTGTTTATTTGAAGTCAAAATTTTGCTATCGCTGTCCGCCGTACCAAATTAAAGTGAAATCCGTTTTGCTAGCCGCCGGGGAAAAAATCGTCCTTTTATTAGGCTGCTCACCTAAATTTTAGCTTTTGTACCCTGACTGGTATTCTAGGGATATAAAATTATGGAAATGGCTACTTAATGTCAGACCCAGAAGGCATTTAGATTCAGTAGAGCAACTTAGCAATACTGGTAATTAGATAATTCATTGAATGAAATATATGGCGTATTACGTCTATGTATATTTCTTGACCTGACCCAAGTACTAAAGAACTGGCCTTAGCTTTGTTGTTTTACCAGTGTTCTAAAACTCCGTCATAAATTCATACTTAATAATCTTGTGCCTGTTGAAACCATCCTTTTTTTTCAAACAGTTCCTGGTAGCTGCAAGTAGGGAGCTACCCGGTAATTTTTATGCTGATTTTGAATATATAAATATTAAAATTTATCATACCCATCAAAGGTTACGAGCCTGAGAAAATTTGCCAGATTTTGTAAAAAGGGGGAAATTCCCCCTAAGAATCATAGAATCTTAATGACAATCAGATCAATAAATTTAGCGTATCAGAAAACCCTACTATAGAGGTTTCCACCACTTATCTGCAAAAATGCGGAATTTTTTTTCCAGAAGAAATATCACGGATGCGTGTTTGTTTTTTTGCATCCAGAGGGGTTGTATCGACACAGTGGGCCTAATCAATAGGGGGATTATTCTAACAGAAATTATAAGTTCTAGTGCCCTTTCTAAGTGAGCAAAAAATTGAAGGGTAACTGGGTCCCCTCCCACGCCACTTTTTTCCCAAAATCGTATGATTGAAATTTTGAGAAAGCTATTTTTCCACCATTGTTGAAAGGCCCAATATCTATGTCTTTGAAGATAAAACAGCCCCCCACAGCCCCTTGGGAAATGTCTTTAAGTTAAAAAATTTAACCATTGTTTATATACTAGTTATTTTTATTGGGGAATATGCATAAATTTTTCAGGTGAGGAGGGAACGACCAATTTTCTGCTGGGGGGATTTTGCACGGGGAGATTTTCCAAGCAGAAAGAAGTTTCCAGGGGGTAAAATCTTACACTGGGTGTATTTACCAGAATTCCTGCAACAAAATTTTTTATATGTCTTGCTTTCTCTTTACTGACCCGAACGCGTGGAGATGTTAAGGGTAATTTTCCGGGGTAAATTTTGACTAGAATTGGATTGTCCGGAGGATATTACCGTGAGGAAAGGAATTTTTCCGCCAAATTTCCTGTTTTTTTTTAAAAACCATCAGAAAAAAAGTTTTTGAACTCAAAGTAATAAGCAATATTAACACTTAAAACGAACAGAAATTATTACTAATAGCAGGGATGTTTCCCCTCCTCGACAATTCGCTCTTTCCGCTAAAGTTTAAATGTTGTGCCAATTCTTTAAAAACGATTCATCAAAGACAAGGGTCGTTTAGTTAGAACATTAAGTAACTTTCTTTAAATTGCCGAAAACTTTAGCTTGAACAGCGAGGTGTTGAGGAGAGGGCAACTCCCCTAATATACATAATAGTTTCTATTTGTTTTAAGTGTTAATGATTTTCCTTACATTGAGTTGAAAAAACTTTTTTTAATTTAATCAGAGTCAATGGAGGATACAGAAAGCAATTATTTGATGATAAATGCTAAACATTTATGTCTCTACCATGTCTGTATTCTGTTAGCGGCTACAACTCGCTTGCTGATGTAGTCAGTTAATTGCAAAGAGGAAAAATGCTCTGTCAATTCTTCACCGAGTTTAAATTTCAAAGCAAAAAAAAGCCTTTTGCCAAAAAACAGAAAAGTTTTCTGGACTGCGGACGAGTTTTTACTAGACTTTTTGCGGAAAAACTCATATCCGTAAGTTTCTCTACTTGTGCGAGAAATTGTGCTCAGAAATCAAGTGAATAGCCAATTAAAAAAAAATATGTATATTATTTCTGTGATAGTTAGCACATAATTAGTGAAACTTTGCTGATTATTTGTTAGCAATAATAAAAGTCACCAGCAATAGTTGATCGAAAGCAATAGCTCATCTTTTGTAAACAAGTTGCGATTTTTCAGGATCATGCTATGAAAAATCATAGCATGATGATATCCATGCTATGCTATTTTGTGCGATTTCCTCCCAGAAATTATATACATAGTTTGGACATGTCTTTCTGTTAATCAATTTAGGACCGGATAAGGGAAAGCCTGTTTGCCTGGATTGGACATTAATGATATTCCTTGGAATGAGGGCCAATTCACTTTAGAAAGTAGACATCAAAGAATACGTAGTTTCAAGGTGGCTGGTTCATAACCAGTTGAAATCATTGCAAAAGTGTAAAGTATACATCAAGGAGTATACATGTGGACAGTTGTTGGTAAAGTTTTGGTAAATTGTCACTTCTAGCATAGCAATGAGAATTTATTTTAGGGTAGGGATAGCAATTGCTTTTTGTTTATATTACTGTTTATAATATTCTAGGAAATTTCTCAACCTTACTATATTGCCCAAAAAGGAAGTTTTGGTATTCACATTTAGGCATATCATAATATCTGATAGAATACTAGAATTATAAATAGTACTTATGGAAGTAGAAGGATAAAATTAGGATTTAACCAATTCATCTAATTAATTCCAAGGAGTGAATAATATTTTGGTAACTCTCTACTCATTGTTAATATTGAAACGAAGTTAAGTTGGAGTCAGTTAACCTCTTTTTTAGTATTCTAAACCTATTATCATAAATTTCAATTTTATACTTCAATGCCTCTGTGATTTTTACAAACTTTCAAATTTTAGCGTTTTCCAGCTTTCTTTTGTGTTTGAAAAAATTGTATAGAAAGATTGAAGAAGTCAAACTTTTAATTGATTCTCCTTTCACAGCTATGATTAATTCTAGTTTCCAGTTGATTTCAGTTTGTTCTTCTAATCCAGAAGATAATAGAAAACTTCTTACAATTTCTGTAAGAAAAAGGGCAAATGTCTGAGCCATTAATTTTTCTTTTGTTTTATCATCGGAAATGAGACCAGACTTTTTCTATCCCTTTGGAATATATCTTTTCAGACATAATTTTGTTTAAGTCTTAATATTTAGACAGAAAATTTAAATTACGCATGAGCTATTGATGTCAAAAGGGGGGGGGGATCCGGCTCTATTTTGAATTTCAAGTAAAATACTGTACATGGAAAGTTTTTCCAAATGTTTTCTAAAAGGATATAATATAGAAACAAAATGTGTAAAATACTATAAGAAAAAAAACAATAAACAAAAGAGCTTGTTGTGGATGATTTACTCATCCACAACAGCAAAAGGTCAAGTAAACAGTAAACAGCAAAAGGTCAAGTAAGCCCTTTAGAGCTGTAATTTCTTTAGGGAGAATACTTTCGGACAGGTAGATTAATACCACCCTCTGCGGAGTTTCCAGGATTAGTTTCATCCACTGCGTTTTCATAATAAGTCTATTTACTACCAAAAGTAAATAGCCTTTTAAGTTTCGAAGGCCATTTTGTTCTCTTCTTTGCCCCCCCCCCTGTTTTCTGTTTGATATAGATATTATGTTTTGTATTTCCAGTATATCCATGCTAGGTTTTGACTATAGAAACCAATAAAATATGTTTTACCTCCCGTGAACAGGACCGGATTTAAATCTTTGGTGCCCCTAGGCCTAAATGTTTGGCGCCAATAGACCCAAGCATTTTTTTTTCGGGGAGACACAGAGATTTACGGGAAACCCGTGAAAATTCGAGGATAGTAGAAGCCCTGCACAAAATACAGGTGACGAGTGATGAGTCCAATGTAATGCAAGAGAGGTAATGCTGAACTCTCAGATGCCGTTCTTGGGAGACATCTGACAGTTTATAAGCGGCTACGGAATTCTTGTGTTGTTCTGAAATCAGGTGGCCTGTGTTTACCCCCCCCCCCTCAGAAAATGCCACCTCGGAAAATGTTTCCCGGACAACACCCCTTCCTGCGTAAAATACCCTCGGGAAAATACCCCCCGCAGAAAATACCTCCTCGTAGAAAATATCCCCCGGAAAATACCCCCGAGGAAAATACTCCCTGAAAATACTTCCACCGGAAAATGCCCCCCAGGAAAATACCCCGGCGCTATGCGGAGCATATCAAACAGTTCGTTGTAACGAACTGTAGTAAGGAGCGAACCGGCTCAATAGAAACCAAAACTCTAAAAAATGTGGTTTTCATATCAATAGGTACATCAAAAGAATCGCATTCTAATGCTGATTTTAAATATATAAGTTTAATCAAGTTTAGTCTTACCCATCAAAAGTTACGAGCCTGAGAAAATTTGCCTTATTTTAAAAAATAGGGGAAAACAACCCCTAAAAGTCATAGAATCTTAACGATTCTAAACGAATTAAATAAAAAAAAACTAATTTTTTTAGCTGAAAGTAAGGAGCGACATTAAAACTTAAAACGAACAGAAATTACTCCGTATATGAAATGAGTTGTCCCCTCCACAATCCCTCGCTCTTTACGCTAAAGCTTTTAATTGTTTTAAAAAGTAGAATTGTGGCAAAGAGTCAAAATTTAGCGTAAAGAGCGAGGGATTGTGGAGGGGACAACTCATTTCATATACGGAGTAATTTCTGTTCGTTTTAAGTTTTAATGTCGCTCCTTACTTTCAGCTAAAAAAATTAGTTTTTTTTTATTTAATTTCTGAACGTTTTTGAATTAATGCATGTTTGGTTTTGGCTCTCCGCACATAAATTATTAAAATGAAATTTGTGTATTAATTCTTTTTTTGGCTAAATGGCTTTCTATTAGTTTTGATCAGACGATTTTGAGAAATAAGGGGTGGAGAAGGAGGCCTAGTTGCCCTCCAATTTTTCGGTTACGTAAAAAGGCAACTAGAACTTTTAATTTTTAATGAACGTTTTTATTGGTAAAAAATATACGTAACTTAAGAATTAACTTATGTAACAAACTTTCATAACCTTATATTTTTATTATGTATACGAGGGGGTTTGTACCCTCGTTAATACCTCGCTCTTTACACTAAATCGTAAGTTTTGTCCCAATTCTTTAAGAATGACCCCTGAATCAGAAAGGCCGTAGAATAAATAGTTGAAATTACTAAAATTACTTTAGCATAAAGAGCAAGATATTTATCTCCTCCTAAATACCTCGCTCTTTATGCTAAAGTATTTTTAGAACCCCTCATATGCGTAATAATCTTTGTTCGTTTTAAGTTTCAATGCTACTTCTTCCTTTCATTTGAAAAAACGTTTTCATGTTCATTTTTCATTGTTTTCTTATAGTAATGCTAGAGAATCCTGCGCCCTTGTCATTGAATTTTTCTTCCCCCATGACAGATTCCTCCAAGGAAAGATCCTCCAACATAGCCCACCCCCCTCAGCCCCACCCCCAAACAAAATAAAATCCCCCTAAAAACGTCTGTACACTTCCCAACAACCATTACTATATGTAAACACTGGTCAAAGTTTGTAACTTGCAGCCCCTCCTCCAGGGACTGTGGGGGAGTAAGTCATCCCCAAAGACATAGTTATTATGGTTTTCGACTATGCTGAACAAAATGGCTATCTCAAAATTTTGATCCGTTGACTTTGGGAAAAAAGGAACGTGGGAGGGGGCCTAGATGCCCTCCAATTTTTTTGGTCACTTAAAAAGGGCACTAGAACTTTTCATTTCCGTTAAAATGAGCTCTCTTGCGACATTCTAGGACCACTTGGTCGATACGATGACCCCTGGGGAAAAGAAAAAAAAAAAAACAAAAAAAAAAAACAAACAAATAAACACGCACCCGTGATTTGTCTTCTGGCAAAAAATACAAAATTCCACATTTTTGTAGGTAGGAGCTTGAAACTTCTACAGTAGGGTTCTCTGATACGCTGAATCTGATGGTGTCATTTTCGTTAAGATCCTACCACTTTTAGGGGGTGTTTCCCCCTATTTTCCTAAATAAGGCAAATTTTCTCAGGCTCGCAACTTTTGATAGGTAAGACTAAACTTGATGAAACTTATATATTTAAAATCAGCATTAAAATGCGATTCTTTTGATGTAGCTATTGATATCAAAGTTCAATTTTTTAGAGTTTTGGTTACTATTGAGCCGGGTCGCTCCTTACTACAGTTCGTTACCACGAACTGTTTGATTTTAAATCACACCATCAGATTCAGCGTATCAGAGAACCCTACTGTAGAAGTTTCAAGCTCCTATCTACAAAAATGTGGAATTTCGTATTTTTCACCATAAGACAAATCACGGGTGCGTGTTTATTTGTTTTTTTTCCCCAGGGGTCATCGTATCGACATTCAAGGGTCATCGACATTCTAGTGGTCCTAGAATGTCGCAAGAGGGCTCATTCTAACGGAAATGAAAAGTTCTAGTGCCCTTTTTAAGTGACCAAAAAATTGGAGGGCACCTAGGCCCCCTCCCACGCTCATTTTTTCTCCAAAGTCAACGGATCAAAATTTTAAGATAGCCATTTTGTTCCGCATAGTCAAAAACCATAATAACTATGTCTTTGAGAATGACTTACTCCCCCACAGTCTCTGAAGGAGGGGTTGCAAGTTACAAACTTCGGCCAGTGTTTACATACAATAATGGTTATTGGGAAGTGTACAGCGTTTTCAGGGGATTTTTTTGTTTTGTTTTGGGGGTGGGGTTGAGGGGAAGAGGCTATGTGGGAGGATCTTTCTTTGGAGAAATATGTCATGGGGGAACAGAAATTCAATGAAAAGGGCGCAGGATTTTCTAAAATTACTATAAAAAAAAAACAATGAAAAAATAAACATGGAAAAGTTTTTTTCAGTTGAAAGTAAGGAGTAGCATTGAAACTTAAAACGAACAGAGATTATTACGCATATGAGGGGTTCTAAAAATACTTTAGCATAAAGAGCGAGGTATTTAGGAGGAGATAAATACCTCGCTCTTTATGCTATAGTATTTTTAGTAATTTCAACTATTTATTCTACGGCCTTTCGGATTCAGGGGTCATTCTTAAAGAATTGGGACATAACTTACGATTTAGTGTAAAGAGCGAGGTATTAACGAGGGTACAAACCCCCTCATATACATAACACAAATTTAAGAATATAAAAGTTTGTTACGCAAGCTAATTCTTAAGTTACGTATATTTTTTTACTAATAAAAACATTCGTTAAAAATTAAAATTTATAGTTGCCTTTTTATGTAACCGAAAAATTGCAGGGCAACTAGGCTTTCCCCACCCCTTATTTCTCAGAATCGTCTGATCAAAACTAAGAGAAAGCCATTTAGCTAAAAAAGGAATTAATATGCAAATTTCATTTTAATAACTTATATGTGGAGAGCCAAAATCAAACATGAATTAATTCAAAAACGTTCAGAAATTACATAAAAAAAAACTAGTTTTTTTTAACTGAAAGTAAGGAGCGACATTAAAACTTAAAACGAACAGAAATTACTCCGTATATGAAATGGGTTGTCCCCTCCGCAATCCCTCACTCTTTACGCTAAAGTTTGACTCTTTGCCACAATTCTGCTTTTTAAAACAATTAAAAACTTTAGCGTAAAGAGCAAGGGATTGCGGAGGGGACAACCCATTTCATATACGAAGTAATTTCTGTTCGTTTTAAGTTTTAATGTCGCTCCTTACTTTCAGTTAAAAAAACTGTTTTTTTTATGCAATAAAAAATAGCAATTGACAAGAGTATAATAGAAAAAAATGTAAGAAAAACATTTAGTTTTCCACTCAGAAGTAAAGAAGTCGATTAAGCCAAAAATGAGTTAAAATAAATTCGAATAGTTTTCCAAGCTTAAAACTACCCCAAATCACCATCAATAAATAAATTTAACCTAAAACAAACATAAATTACAATAAATAACCGAGTCAAACTCGAAACGAGCAAAAATTAACATGGGTATCATTCAAGTGCTGATCTATATTAATCACTAATGTAGGAAAACAGTCTTTCTTTTCTCCTTCTGTCTTTTTTTTATGTGTTTGTTCTGTTGCATTGGTGATTTCTCTTTTCATTATAAGTATGACTGACAACCCTTACGCCTTTTAATGACCAGAATATAATTTGCACTTTACTGAAAACTAGATATATTTTAATTTTATTAACTTTTTTTGACTTTGATAAATAAAGAAGTATTAAGACTATAAGGAATAAATATCTGAACATATATAGTAAACCGACAATCCACGATTATTATTTTTTTTTTTTTGTAAAGTGCAAATTATGTTCTGGTCATGAGAAGACATGGGGGTTCCCAGCCCTATCGTTTTCGATTAAAAATGTATTGAACAGTCCTTATTTATTTCAAATATATCATATTTTAATACCTGACGTCAACTGTACCTTAATGATTGGCTTACCACAGTCTACACAAATTTGTGTTAATACTTACCAATATTTTGTGACAAAACTGTATTTGCTAATACCCATCTCTATTATTTTTATCTAAAGCAGAAAAATCTAATGTTTAATAAAGTATTCATAGGAAACAACTATTAGAACTAAATCCTTCCTTTTTTCTAGGAAAATAAAGTTTGAGCCAGGAGCTTCTTATTCCTTTATGACCGACTTACCACAGCCAAGTAAAATAACAGTGGCGATTTTGGAGTGGAGACACTGGAGGAATTTATTCAATCCTTTTACATGGAGAATACTCTCTCAGCCTGGATTATTCGTAAATAGGATAGATATTGAATCTTTGGAAACTGGAGAAAGGTAGATAAATAAGTAAAATTAATTTGATCAGATCTTAATTAGAAAAGCTAATATTATTAGCTGATTTCCCAGTAGTTTTGAAAGATAAATTGCCTGATTTTTTCTTTAAATATCATATTGGGAAAATATTTCATTAACATGGTAATTTTAACATCATAACTTTACTTATATGGTAATTTTATTCACATGAAAATTTTAATTTGAAAAGCTGATATTAATAGCTCATTTTCTAAGAGTTTTGATAGGTAAATTTCCTAATTTTTATTATCATAATTAGCAAAATATTCTATTAACATTTTAATTTTCATCATTTTCTAGAAGAATGATGAGAATAGTGATAATTATTAACGAATAAAAAACGAAACGAAACAAAATAATAACAAGAGCAAATAGGAGGAATGGGATGAATTTGTAGAAATGATTCATTTCTAATGTCTGTTAGCTATATTAATAAAATATTACAAATACAAAAATAATAAATAAAACAACATTAATACCACATGAGCGACTGGGACTTGGGTAAAATTAAATAAAAACAAACAAGTTTTTTTTAACTGAAAGTAAGGAGCGACATTAAAACTTAAAACGAACAGAAATTACTTCGTCTATGAAAGGGGCTGCTCCCTCCTCAACGCCCCACTCTTTACACTGAAGTTTTACACTTTCTCTTAACTCTACCTTTTAAAACAGTAAAAAATTTTAGCGTAAAGAGCGGGACGTTGAGGAGGGAGTAGCCCCTTTCATATACGAAGTAATGTCGCTCCTTACTTTCAGTTAAAAAAACTTTTTTTTCTAAGTTAATTTCTGAACGTTTTTGAATTAATGCATGCTATGATTTTGGCTCTCCACAGATGAATAATTAAAACGAAATTTGCATTTCTATTTTTTTGGCTAAATTTCTTTCTCATAGTTTTCATCGAATGATTTTGGGAAAAAGTAGAACGGAGAGTCGAATGATTTTGGGAAAAAGTAAAAAAGGCAACTAGAACTTTTAAATTTTTACAAAACGATTTTATTAGTAAAAGATATACGTAACTTACGAATTAGCTTACGTAACGAACTTTTGTATTCGTATGCTTTTATTACGTGTATAAGGGAGTTTACCCCCTCAGCAGTACCTCGCTCTTTACAATAAATTGTCCCAATTCCTTGAGAATAACCCCTGAATCACAACGGCCGTAGAATAAATAGTTGAAATTACTAAAAATACTTTAGCGTAAAGAGCGAGGTATTAAGAGGAGGTCAACCTCTCACATGAGTAATAATTTCTGTTCTTTTTAAGTTTTAATACTACTCCTTACTTTCAGTTGAAAAAACTTTTTCATATTTATTTTTTATTGCTTTTTTTAATAATGCTTGAAAACCCTCACTTCCTTCCTGGAAATTTTCTTCCCCCATGACAAATTCCTCCATGGAAAGTTCCCCCAATATATCACCCTCTTTTCAACCCCTCCCCCAACCAGAAAATCCCCCTGAAAACGTCTGTACATTTCCGAATAACCATCACTATATGTAAGCACTGGTCAAAGTTTGTAACTTGTAGCCCCTCCCATGGGGACTTTGGGGGAGTAATTCGTCCTCAAAGACATAGTTATAAGGTTTTTAGACGATACTGAATAAAATGGCTATCTCAGAATTTTGATCCGGTGACTTTGGGAAAATAATTAGTGTGGAAGGGGCCTAGGTGCCCTCCAATTTTTTGGTCAGTTAAAAAGGACACTAGAACTTTCATTTCCGTTAGAATGAGTCCTCTCGCAATATTCTAGGACCACTGGGTCGATACGACCACCCCTGGGAAAAAACAAAAAACAAACAAACAAATAAACACGCATCCGTGATCTGCCTTCTGGCAAAAAATACAAAATTCCACATTTTTGTAGATAGGAGCTTGAAACTTCTACAGTATTGTTCTCTAATATGCTGAATCTGATAGTGTGATTGAAGTTAAGATTCTATGACTTTTAGGGGTGTTTCCATCTATTTCCTAAAATAAGGCAAATTTTCTCTGGCTCGTAACTTTTGATGGGTAAGACTAAACTTGATTAAACTTATGTATTCAAAATCAGCAATAAAATGCGATTCTTTTGATGTAGCTATTGGTATCAAAATTATGTTTTTAGAGCTTTGGTTACTATTGAGCCGAGTCGCTCCTTACTACAGTTCGTTACCACGAACTGATTTATCCTATTTACCAGAAAAGACTTTATGTCCAACTAGGAAAAGCATATGTCTGTAAAGTATTGAGACAGAAGAATGTATTTCGGTTTTTCGAAATATTTTCAGATACAAAAAAACGGAGTAGCTTTTATGGCATAATGCTTACGACTTTGAAATGTTTAAACAGATAGGTCGGGTTTCGTCATAGATATCAACGAAAAAGTGTTTTTCGTCTATTTATTTTACTTTTAGTGAAGATAACAGATATTATTTGCCCTGTTCCTCCACCATAGGCCCGATAGAAAAGTTGATAAGACAGAACCACGCATTGTTGATGCTATATTTAAACTGCTCCATAACGAAAATAGTAAATTACTCTGAATCCTCCTTATGTTTTATATCTTTACCCATTATTCAGCATTTTTTTTAACTCATGTTCTTTTGCAAAGGGTGACATACTTGTGTAATTTTAGTTTGTGATTTCAGTCTCTTACCGCTAAGTACAATGCATTTGTCTCATGACTAAAATTTGAAACTTAATTTTTTGAAAGTTACCCAAAAGGGTTAAAATATATTTGTGATTGCAGTTTCCTTTCAAAGAAAACCAATAAACTCTAGCTAAAGTTTCTCTATTCAAAAAACAATCTTTCTCTTTAGCAAAAGAGTAGAACGAAGTTTTTACTTAAATTCAAGATTCAATCGATGTATTATGGCTTACCAAAAATCATATCATAGATTCTTAGACTGTAAATTTTGTTTTTCATAGATTTATTTCACACCGAAGATTTATTGTAAAGAGTAGTGACTTGTATGACTTTAAATTTACAATATATATTGAGTCTGAACCAGCCTTAAGGCTATTTAGGCCCAAACAGACATGTAAGGCAGTTGTGTTTGTTACGCCCTTTTTTAAAGGACAGAAAGAGATCGACATCAGACAAGTACATATTACTGAATTTATTGCACCACAAATCAACGATTAAAAAATCTATAGGGTTAAAATACAATCAAGCGAAAATTATGTGAGAGCCATGGTTACAGGCCTCCGTTCTGAGGTCAAATTGACTAAGTCCGCCGAAAATGGAGCATCGTTACTAACCAGTTCCTTATCTACCCGTTAGGCCAGCCAGATGGTATTACTTAAATGTTTCAAGAATTTAGTGATACTACAGATAATGATATTGCTTAGACATTTTAATAAATAATTATTTAAAATATTTTTTTCAAAAATATACCCATGCTTGAATCAATATAAAGAATTAAATTTAAGGAATAAATATTTAGAAACTCAGATTTTTAGCACAGGTTTTTGTGTGTTTTGTAATTTATTAGTATTATTTTTTTATTAGGCTTCTTGTTGTAGAGAGTGAAACATCTATTAGGATTAATTAATAAATCTATTATTCATTAATTCAAGTCCAAAACAAGCAAGACATCAAAATTGGGCTGTATTTTTAATTGAAGTCTCTGTTCCAGGGTTGTGAGATGTGCTGAATTGTAGAATGAAATTTCCGTTATTCACATTTTTTGACGGTGCTTTTCACATTTTCTAAAATCATACAAATATACTCGTGGCAACAAGTTTTGATTGCTGACTTTAAAGCTTGCACCTAAAACTGAACATGTCAATATGTATATGCAAATTTATAATTGAATATGGTGAAGTTTTTTTGCTATTTTGCGTACCTGATTTCAGTTTTATTATAGAATTTGTGAATTACCGACTAAGGTTTATGCACTTTTGTTATTCTTTTTAATGTAGTAAACAAATATATTTCTAACGAAACATTTATGTTTTCTATTACGTAAAGGTAATTTTGTGCCTTTTTCCTTCTCATAACTAATGGAAAATTTTAATAAGTAAATACAAAAGCAGGTATTGTTATAAAATTATTTGCTTTATTTATACTTGTTTCCTATGTTATCAGAGTTACCAAAAGGAATTTCTAGAGGATCCAGGGTACACCCTTAAACCAATTTTTTCATTAGTTTTTGTAATTTCATTTTCTTAAACCTGAAGAAAATTCATTTTAAAGGAAGTAAACATGAAAGGGTGGATTGTCATGCAATTTCTTATTTTGTTTCCATTTTTTTCTCCTTTGTCAACAAAGCAGACAGAAGAGAGTCCTGGGGTCTACAAAACCCCTTCCTTCACAATTCCATATTACCTCTAAATATCAATTTTTTATGTCGACGCTATTAAGGACAAACCTCGTATCTGGACATTTTTTTGCAATTTTAGGGTTTTAAAACAATTTTAAATTTAAAAAATTGGCGTCATATCTTCAGTTATTCTGAAGCATGTTTAATAGACTTACAGATGGTGCAAACACATTTTATTTAATCAGGTCAAAAGAATAGAGCCTTTCTTAGACTTTTTCACTTTCCTTTAGCTATTATCTTAGATTTTTAATGTTTTACTGATCAAATAATGGTTTGGGATTGGCACTTGTCCGTCTGTAGACCTGTCTAAAATCAAAAAAACTCTGCTAATCATAACCATATACATAAAATTAAGTGTGCATGTTTGAGCGTGCGCGTGCAGATTTTCTTTTGCAAAGAGAAACAAGCCAAAATAATTAAGCTAAAAACGTGACAATAAATGCAGGGCCATTATATGTAAACTAAAAGAAAAAGAGTGTGTTACGAATAATAAGCTCTTGAGGACTGATCTGAGCTGCGGTTTGTCTACACTTATTTACTTATCATTGGTTTTTTTTTCAGGTTTACTCTTTGTGGGAACGATATTATGCTAACGTCAGGTGTTCGTACCGTTTTAACCGAAGACTCAGAATGTCGAATCCAGACTCAGTACACACAAGGAAGTCTTGGGTATCGCAAGCTGAAAAATAGACTAAGCATTTTTTCAAGGTTTTCTTGATCTAACTGTGATATTAGTTTTTGTTCAAACAAATATATTTTTTTATTTTTCTTGATTATTATTTTATGAGAAAGATTATGCAGTGTGTTGATTATTTAATTAGAAAACAAGTTTACATTTGGAACTAAAGAACAACATTAAACTGAAAACGAACAGAAACTGTCCTGCATATGAAGGGAGCTTTCTTCTCCAACCTCTCACCTTTAATGTTAAATTTAAATTATTATTCTACCCAAGGAATTTTATAGTGTCAAAATGTTTCCGGTTGGTAAGTATAGATATTCTATTTTCTGACTACCCCTCGAAACACTCGAAATAAAAAGATTTATTTTTCAAATCAAGTGCGAATGTATAAACTCACTAACTCTCGTGGTTCTGTCAAATAGTTTCTTATTATTTTTTTTATCACAACACATTTTTATTAGAACATTCGTCCTTGTGATACTAGTAGGAAAACTCATACTTTATCATAAAAGGCGTAGGGGGGGGGGCAAAGGGATGGCAGCTTCCTCATTTATTTTTTTTCATTGCCTTTCGATCATTTACTGCTCTTACAAAGGGTACTCTTGAAAACGATTTTTTTTAACAAAACTCATTATATAGTCAAAGGAACCCATGCAAGGTTTGTCGGTGCTTCCGTCCTTACATTTCAGAATACTAGTGGCCCAGGTCGCTCTTTACTTACATCCCTTTATGAGGAACTTTTTGATATACTACTACTCATAGTTATATAGCTTGAGAAAGATGAATAAACATCTTTTCTTACGCACATTTTTGAACTTGCCATTGCTAACCTCCTTTGTCGAATAGAAGAGAGGGCCAACTTGTAATAATCCTGCTTACCGTGTAGTGGAATACATGCTCGGTACTAGTGTGATCTACATAGCATAAAATTTACCATGCGTAAGGTAATGAAGTTTGACATGGCAGAATTGGAGGAACCAGTGGAACCGTCTATCGACAAATGAATTAAAATCAAGTTATTGGACTGTGAAGAAAAAGGTAAGAGCCATGGCTAATTGGAGAAAAAGCCAAGACAGAAAGCCTGAGTGACAGGCAAAGCTGGTATAAGCCTTTTTTTAGAATTTAAAAAAGAAGTGGTGGAACTTCACTTGTTGATAGGTTTTACCGAGATATACATCCATGGCCGAAAGTTTTTAGCCCCTTGGTTAAAACTTACAAACAATTGGAATATAAACAGCCTTTAAGAATATAATTATGTTTGGACAATTTTATATTAAACGAAGCGCCTAAGAAATATTATTCACAACAGCCGAGCATGATCAACTTTGTGATATCATTGACCCTGCCTTTGAGATATGCCTAGTTTGTTTCTTGCCATGAAAGCTTAATTTCCCATTTAATAGCGGAACTAATATCAAATTTACGCGTGATGAACTTTCTTTCAAGAAATGGGTTTTTAATTAAGATCACTTTTGTCAGCGAAGGAAAAATTCTCTTTTTTGTGATAAATTTTAATGGTATATTTTTGCTGATAAAGCACGGAATGCTTCAATAATTTTGTCCCAAGACATTCCAAGAATAATCAGGTCTTTTTTCACAAAAAAATCATGTAATACTATATTAACCAGAAGAGGTAAAAGGCTTCAATGTCCATAACAATTGAGAGTTCATAGGTGCTTTATAATAGACTTAGTCTGTGTTACAGTAGGCTAATAATCGTGGAAATCCTCAACCCCCACTCTTTATGCTAAAGTATAACTTCTGCCCCTATTCTTTAAGAACGACTTCTCAAACACAAAGGTGTTTGAATTGGAAAGACATTTATTTCTAAGTACTATGAAATTTTAACGTAAAAGAGTAGGAGTTGAGAAGGTAGGAGCCCCCTCATACACCAGTTAATTTATGTTGGTTTTTAGTCATAATTTGACTCTTTACTTTCATTCGAAAACCTTGTTTCTTAGTTAATTTCACGGACCATAGATCCACATAAAGATGCAATGACCTTTTTCTATATTGCCGTATAGCATGTGCTGTTTAATTGGTGTTGCTGATCAACACTATTGCTTTCATAGCTGTTTTTTGGTGATCAAAATAGCTGTAGCTTTTTAGTGGTAAGAGATGTAAACATTAAACGTTTTCGCTGGGCTTGGTAATCCTAAAACGGGGCAGAAAAAGTTCCAGTTAACTTTGTAAAATTTCAACTAGTTGAAATTTTTCACATAATTGGGTGTTTATAACACCCAATAAACTATCTTAAATAAATAACTTCCATAAATCAGTTTAAAAGTTAAGTTGGGAAGTGTTACAGAAACTTTTCCGGGGGAGGGGGACTGAGATAAAACACCCAATGAACAGTCGTCGATGTGTGTGGACCATCATTGCTTAACATCCCACGCGTGTCATTACGTAACACTCACGTTTGTGCCGCCAATACTTAACACTCACTCGTGCGCCGTCACTACGCAACACTCACGTGTTTGCCGTCCTAAGTTAAAAGCGAGACTTCCCCGTTTGGCTAGTGCATCCTGAACTCTAACAAGTACTATCACGTAACAACCAAAGAAAACATTTGTATAAGTAGACAATCCTCTATTAAGTAAAAATCAGGTGTATTATAGCATTACGGGACATACACCTGCATCTTGAAGAAAATTAATAACACCTGCTGGTTGCTAGGGCCCGCTTGAACTTGTTTCTAGGACCTTAGCGTCTTGAAGGTTCTCTTATTACGTAACAATCAGGTTTACTATACCATTACATAACAAACAATTGCACTATAATATTGCGTAAGACCCCGGTGTGCGTAATAGTATCTCGAGGGGGTAGTAGCTCCAGCAGTACACTCCTATGGTCCTCATAGGACCTGGAACCACATCACGTCTTGAAGAAGGTAATCTGAGATCTTCTTATTTTTATTAATTTTTATACAAATGGTCAAATACCCAGAAAGTGATTTTGGAATATGCATTGGTTCGGGTACAAAGACACTCAGACTGCTCGGAAAACCTCAAAAATAGTTCATTAAGGGTGCCTTACTCTATAAAGAGGACCCAACTATGGCTAAAAAAAAAAATTCTTCAATTACATTGAGTTTAGTTTTGGATCAAAGGTATCAATCATTTCCTCTTAACCAAGGGATAGTTTGTTTTCCAGCAGCTTTTAAGGGAAAAATAGCACCTCCAAACAACATACATATCCAACAGAAACCGTAGAATATTGACTATAAGTTTTAACAAAAAACTCGTCATTAATTCCTCCTGGAATTGTACTAACCAAAAAAGACCACTGTCTCAGTTATTATTTGAAAACCAAGCGGTCTCAGTTCAGTTATGTTTTACGTTTTCTTTTAATTTTTAAATTTAAAAACAGTGTGGTCTAAGAAACTCTTTAAACTTAAGAATATTTAAGTACGGAGTCAAACTTCTTCCAAGTTTTCTTCGCAGTGACTTGCTAGAGGTGTTCCACAGTCAACTAATCGGATTTTCTTTCAACTCCTCCTTGTACTCATTTTTGGAACCCTCTTGTGAAGGAATTAGCAAAAACCTGCTCCTTGCATTTATGTTTAAGTAATAAAAAAAACTCAAGATTACAGAGATGACAACTGAGTGTTAAGATATGACAGTAACAGACTTCAGTATCCACAGTAAAGCATTGCTGCAAATCGTACTGAAATTCGAATACTTCGCAGCACTTCCATTACTGTAAACCGTTGTGTGGCTGAAGGGGGTATGATGTCCACTGCTTCGAAGGAGTTGATAACTCTATAAGGGATTATCAACAGTATATCTCCAAATTTCATTCACACATACAAGAATCCTGGGTAAGCTAAATATTAGAGTCTGAAATTTAGACTCTAATTTCTGTCTTAGTATTTTAGAACCTCTTTTCACAACATAAGTAACTATGCTTTAATTTATATTTTCTCGGCAATACTCATACTAAGAGGCCTAGAAAAATATATGCGGTAGGCTTACATAAATATAGCTTTATTTTTAACAATCATTATTACAAGTTAACTGACAAATTTTTCGTTTATGAGTATAATAACAAACATGAAAAAAACAATAAAAACGGAATAAATCTAGTAATTTTTAGATGCCCACAGAACACAATAACCTTCTCAGCGGGGTTTTGTGTTTCCTTGATAGCAACTTAAATTTAACAAATGACCTAAGAACGTGTCTTTTTCACTGCTGACATTCTGATTCCAGAAGGCAAACACTCTGATACATCAGCAAGTTGAGTTCTGTGGGCATTCAGCTTTAGTCACAGGAGTTGCAGATTCTTTTTTCAGCAAAAAATTTTTGTGACTAAAAACAGTTTTTTTTTGTGACTAAAAATAGAGCAACTAAACTGGTACAGCGCAAAAAAAAAACAGTAGCACAATCAAATTGTAGAAGAAAAATAAACAAAAAGGCAACGGTATACATATAACTATTTTGAGATGGCCTTAGAATTAGTTTATCTTCTACTCAGATTTTTTTCATTGATAGTAACTTTCTAATAAGTAAATTAACCTAAGCTAATAACCTAAGAACATGCATTGTGGCAGTTGAAAATTTAATGAGTAGGCGGGTTTTACTTTAAGAGTTATTCAGGTTCTGTGGATGTTATGAAGGACATGTGTTAAAAAAAAGTTTACATTTTGAAAAATGTTTCGTAATAATATATTCATAACTTTTGAAGTCATTTCTGAGAGCGTTTATGCCAAGATTCTCAATTTTAAATATTTTTCTGAAATTTTTAAGTTTTTATTGAGTATATGCTAATTTTCAAATTTTTCCTTATTCATACGCAACTATTAAACTTTGTCCCACGGTGTGGCTCAAGTCTTCATGGTCTGAATATATGTATATTTAACTATTTAATGGTAAAAAAAAAACGTGGAAGACTTTGTATTGTTGAGTCCGAGGGGAAATAAAATACATTTACTGTCATTATTTGTCATGCCTTTAAGGGAAGGAGACATAAGACCGATTAAGGGGGGTGATTTTTTCAAGGATTAACTAATCTAACTGTCGATGACATCTTTTACAGTATATACACTAAGAATCGTTTTGAAACATCTTTTGTAGTTTTTAAAAATTTATTGAATCAGCACTGGTGTTTGAGTTTTACTCTGTTCATTTATAGTATTTAAGGTTCTTCCATTGAGTGAGACCATTTTACAATTCTACAAATTTTATGTTATGGTCCAGAATATTTATTTTTTGAATTACTTCAACCCAATTGAAGCGATTATAAAGTTATAAAAGTTTTTAGAACGCCTCCGGGAAAGAATATATTATTCCAGTCGTAAATTTAACCGTTCAGTCCTAAGGATAACAGCCAAGTGTAGAACCTACAACGATTAATTGAACGTTAACAAAATACAAGACTATTCATAAATACAGGATAGTATTGTTCTTTACAAAGACTAGGAGATGTAAACAGAAAAATAAATCCTAGTTTTAGAACACTGTATTTAACACTATTAAATTTTCATTCAAAATGGGACCTAAATACAAATTCATGTTTAACATACCTAAACGATACTCGATACGAAAGCATAGATAAAACCAAAAGCAAAGAACATTCTAAATGAAAACCAAACTAGTCCATTTGAAAAATGCTTTGATGCGAAGCCTCTTATTTAGCTCAACAAATCGAGTAGAACATAAAATTTCTTAGAAAAAAAAAGAAAATTTATCAAAAAAGACAAATTTGAATAAATGCTTGAATATATAGCTGAAAATATAGTTTTGGCACCGTAATTTTACAAAAGAACCTTTTATACATTAAAATTTACCCGCAGGTGGCACAAAAGAAATTTTTAACCTTAGTCTAAAACAGTAGGAAAACAAATATTGACCCAGACAAATATCAGCCCAAATACATGCCACATTTTGGCCCAGAGGCCTTTTTTTTATTGTGTGCCAACTGAGGCTGACGAAGCAAAATTTTACTCCTCTGAGAACCAAGTTTCAATATCGGTATTAATAATAGGTCCTCAGGGGAACTAAAATATAGAAAGCCAGAGATATCTACAAGAATTAACCTTCAAGTAAAACCTCCTGGTTTAGTAAATACAATTGTAGTTACCTCATGATTTTTTGTCATTGAAGAGTTTCCCGGTGAAAAAAAAATTCTTGGTTTTATCCATGCCTTTGTAGATATCTCCAGAGGACTAACGATTTTTATCATATTTTTATTAGGAGATAAGCCAAAAGTATTAGCACTAATAATGACGGAAGGGGATAAGTTGAAGTACAAGTGGCTTCAGTTATGTTAACACAGGAGTCTGAATGCACTTGGAAGTTTGCCAATGTTTGTGCCACTTTCATAACAAATAAATTTGAATCAGTCCGACAAAGGAATCTCACCTTATCATAGACACAGTTTAGGAAGCCCATTTTTGCACTAAAAAAGAAAGACAATTAACTTTTCACATCAAAATTCCGCTAAAAGTTTTTTGCATCATTTTTACTTTTGTCTTGGATTTATGTAAAGTGAACCTAGTAAATTAAAAAGAAAATTAAAAGTCAACCAATGTTTATGATTAAGATAGCTTATGATCATAGCTTATGATTAAGAATTAAAATAACTAAAATTATTGATTAAAGTGATGAAAAATTAAATGATAAATTTTTCAGTGATAAGAAATACTAAATGATAAAATGCTAAATGAAAAATGATTACAGTAAAAAAAAAAGAGACAATGGGATTAATAATAATTGTTATTCGGGAAACTTGCATGCTGAACAAAATGGCTGTCTCAAAATTTTGATCCAGTGACTTTGGGAAAAAAAATGAGCGTTAGAGTGACCTTTTTAAGGGACCAACATTTTTTGGTGACTTAAAAGGGCACTAGACCTTTTAATTTCCGCTCGAATGATCCCTCTCGCAGCATAGTAAAACCACTGGATCAATACGATCAGCCCTGGGGGAAAAAAATAAACCCACATCCGTGATCTATCTTCAGTCAAATTATTCGTTTGATTTGTGCACAACTCCCTATGGTTTTTAATCAACGACGAAGACCATATTTCCTTTTTACCATAGAAACAACAAAAGGTAAAACAATGGGGAAACAATATAAAACAGTGGATTTTTTTTTATCAATAAATGGATATTTCGGCTCTATATCCAAGGGCCATCCTCTGCAAAGAACACATAAGATAAGACTTACAATAAAATACCTTATCATTGAAACTAAAATTAAAACTGTCATAGAACCATTAATTGAAGGAAAATCAACCAGGACTGAAGAAAAGGCAATTCATTCAGGTAATAAAATTTAAAAAAAATTTAACTTAAAGTAAGGAGTGACATTAAAACTTAAAATGAACAGAAATTATCCCGCATATGAAAGGGGCTGTCCCCTCCTGAACGCCTTGCTCTTTATGCTAAAATTTTTATTGTTTTAAAAAGAAGAGTTGTGAAAAAGAGTCAAACTTTAGCGTAAAGAGCGAGCCGTTGAGGAGAGCCCCTTCCATATATGGAATGATTTTTATTCCTTAACTTTAGTCAAGGAAAACAGTTCAAGTATTACCAAATAATGATATCTAACAATGAATCAGTGGAAATTCCAGAGCTTCATCATAAAATATTATTTTTTCTTTGCAGCTAAGTAAATTTAAACATTAGACTGAAAAATTGATTAAAAATGAACCAATTAAACGCTTCAATTTATCAATTTAACATCAATTCAAACACTGCTGGAACTAACAACATACTGCAGCACAGAGTTGCTTGAGACCATCGCAGCTGAAAACGCTGCTCCTCCATCTAAACCTTTTCAAAATTTCAATTTTCACCCCCTCCCGTAAAATTTCGGCTTAAGACTTCATAAGCGCCCTCTTAAGTCCAAATTACGTCTTAAGCTAATGCATAAATTAAGCCCGAAGTCCGATTATTCTGTATAAAAAAAAAAAGTTTATCTTATTATGACAGAAATGCGCTGAAATTTAGGCTTATGGATACAACTAGACTTCACCAGTACGCCAGTAAGTTCCCAAAAATAACATCAAATAAACTTGAGCCCCGATCTTGAAAAAAAAATTAATAAGTTTTTGGTCTAATTGAAACAATAATGTAAATACTACAAAAAATCATGGATTATGCCAATTTTGAAAATCTACTTTTTAAAGTGTGTGATCTCTTCAGCCTGATTCATTAAGGATTTACTTTTATTGATTTTTGTAGAGTTCTGTATAGACTTTTATTCGAGTTTTATAGAGTTAAAGAGTTCTATAGAGTATTGAATTCTTTTCTTTTGTTGTCTTCTAGAAAAATGTGCTCATGTTGAAAAAATGTATCTATTTGAAAACTGAAGTCTGAATACGATCAGTACATTTACTAGTACACGTAGTAAATTCATTAGCACATTACAATCAGTAATATATCAGTACTTTTATTAACAAGTCATTGTAACACATGGCTATCCATGGCTAACACAGCTTAAGGTCACGTAAGTCTCTTTTGGTATAGAAATAAAGAATTGATACAACCATTTCTTGATTTAACAGTGAAAATGATTCTAAATACTGCAGAAAATAGATCGTATTTTCACTAATTTTAGAAGAGTATTAATTGAAAACTGCAGTTACTTTATAGATTGGTTTCTATAGATCAACAAGTTTTCTCTTATTGTAGAAGTTAATTATTCTTTTAGACCATAGACAAAAAAAAATCAAATTTTTCCTCTAAAATTCGTGTTTGCCTAGATTTAGCGACTCTTTTTGTTAAAAATAATCATACTAAAGGAAAAAAAGACAACACGAAAACCCCATTTCCCCCGTCAAAATAGGTCAGATCCCAGAAGAAAAAATTGAGAACACCCAGTACCTGATGAAAATCTTGATTTAAGCCTAATTAAGACAAAGTAGGCTAAAATCTTGGCTCTTAGCGAGTCAAGCTCACTACTGAGTTGCGACAACTATAAATGATTGAAACGACATTTCTAAAATCTCAAGGCGTAGATTTATTTATTTCACTGTCGCAAGGTTAACACTGCGGCAGCACAACGCTTTGATATTCTTCTGGGCAGTATTGGCCCAAGGTTTGATTCTTGCCTCCAGAAGTTTGGGCAACATGCTTGCTACCTGTCCCTGTAAAAAAGACCCGAGTGACTGAGACGTCGATTCATTACACCCCTCTTTTTTCTCAGATCAAAGGGGGGGGTGTCAAAATTGGCACCTATGTAGGAAGAGAGGGGAGATTGATATTCTTGTAGGCAGTATTGGGCCCAAGGTTCGATTCTTGCCTCCACAAGTTTGGGCAACAGGCTTGCTACCTGTCCCCGGAAAAAAAGACCCGAGTGACTGAGATGTCGATTCATTACAACCCTCTTTTTTCTCAGACCAAAGGGAGGGTGTCAAAATTTGCACCTTTGTAGTTTGAAATTTTAGTTTCCTGTGCCCTCCTACTAAACTGAAGAAGAATGTTTTAAGCTCAGTCAGCCATTTGACGGAACAATCATTTTAAGCGAAATTTATAACTACAATAAATCTTATAATCTCATAATAAATTTTATAATCTATAATTACGATAAATCTTATAATACGATAAATCTTATAATAGAGTACAAGGGAGGAGGAGTACAAGGCAGGCCCTAAATGTTTACAGCACCTGTGCTAAAGTCTATCTTGGATTTAGGGGAATTCAACGTTGCGCTGTATTAAAAAAAAAAGTAGTTTCGCAAGCATAAATGTTAGGAAATCGTCTTTTTATAGAAGAATACAAGGGAAGAGAGGGGAGAAAAGAGAATTCCAATAGAAGATTAAAAGGCCAAAACTATATGATGACTTAGCTTGAGCCTCTGACGTGTGGCTAAGTAAAAATCTAAATGGATCACTTTTGTTCCATTCATGTGTGTTGATACTTGTTTGACCGAGAATAGTTGGCAAACTTATTATTGCAGTAGGGCTGCACCAATACTTTTAGACCTAGGAAGAAGAATTTGGCTTACCAGCACTGTCCAATTTCATGCTCCTCCGCTGTCAACTCCATATGCTCCTGATCTTCAGTAATGAAATCCTGAAATCGATTGGCACACTTTTGCCAGTAATTTGAAATAGCTCGATAGCATGACTGATGTTGAAGAAAATCTAAAGAAGGACGAAATCAAATAGCATTTGATTTAGAGTAATTTTCTGAGATTAAAACCGAAGACTAAAGTAATTATGAATTATATATGAGCGTGGTTGTTGTATTTCTTGAAAGCACCCAAGTCTCTATGTCTCTTAGCCACCCAAAGACTGGGTTGTACATTTAGAGAATTTTTGTTAAATTGTTGTTTGATTTAAAGGCATGCAATATAGGTGGGTCAGAAGGAACTATCTTTTCATTTTCAGTTGTAATTTTTATGCGAATTTTGCTCTACACTTACAGTTTAAAATTTTGTTGTTTTTTTTTACTTAATTTATGATCATTTTTTAAATACTGCTGGGAAATCCAGGGCACCCTTCACAAAAAATTCTCTTCCGCCATTAAAAATTACTCCACGAAAAGATCCTTCCACGTAACCCTCTCCACCTGACCCCCCTTAAAAGAAAAAATCCCCCTGAAATCGTCTGTATGCTTCCCAATAACCAATACTATATGTAAACAATGGACAAAAATGAGCGTCGCAGTGACCTTTGTGACCAAAATTGTTTTGGTCTCTTAAATAGGGAGCTAGAACTTTTAATTTCCGTTCGAATGATCCTTCTCTCAGCATATTAAGACCACTGCGTCGATACAATCTCCCCTGGGGAACAAAAAAAACAAAAAAATAAATAAAAACACATCCGTGGTCTTTCTTCTGGCAAAAATTTAAAATTGCACATTTTGGCAGAGGGGAGCTGGAAACCTCTGCAATAGGTTTCTCTGATGCGCTGACTCTGATGGTGTGATTTTCTTTAAGATATTATGACTTTGGAGGGGTTTTCCTCCTTTTTTTCGAAAATGAGGCGAATTTTCTTAGGCTTGTAACTTTTAATGAATAGGACTAAACTTGATGAAACCTATATATAGAAAATCAGCATCAAAATCCAATTCTTTTGATGAAATATTGGTATCAAAATTCAGTTTTTTAGGGTTTCGGTAACTACTGAGCCGGGTCGGTCCTTACTTGCAGTTTGTTATTACGAACTGTTTGATGTATGGGTAATGAAGGAACGTTTAATGTTTATATCCATATTTTTGTATTTTTTTTTTAGAAAATGTGGGTTCTCTGATACGCTGAATCTGATAGTGTGATTTTCATTAAGATTACATGACTTTTGAAGGGATTTTCCTACTTTTTTTCGAAAATGAGAGAAATTTTCTTAGGCTTGTAACTTTTGATGAATTGGACTAACTTAATGAAACTTATATATAGAAAATCAGCATAAAAATCAAATTCTTTTGATGAACTATTGGTATCAAAATTCTGTTCTTTAGAGTTTGGGTTACTATTAAGCCGGGTCACTCCTTACTTACGGTTCGTTACCATGAACTGTTTGATGCATGGGTAAAGAAGGAACATTTAGTATAATTTATATTTTTGTGTGTTTCTTAGAAACGTCAAAAGAATTGGATTTTAATATTAATTTCCAATATATAGGTTTCATCGAGTTTAGTCTTACCCATAAAAGTTACGAGCACAAGAATATTTGCTTTATTTTGGAAAAGATGGGGAAAACACACCCAAAAAGTCATATAATCTTAATGAAAATCACACCATCAAATTCAGCGCATTAAAGAACACTACTGTAAAGATTTCAAGCTCCTGTCTGCGAATTAAATAAAAAAAAAGCAAGTTATTTTAACGGAAAGTAAGGAGCGACATTAAAACTTAAAACGAACAGAAATTACTTCGCATATGAAAGGAGATGCTTCTCATCAACGCCCCGCTCTTTACGCTAAAGTATGACTCTTTCTCTTAACTCTACTTTTTAAAACAGTAAAAAACTGTCAAACATTAGTTTGACCTTTTAACGTTTTATTTGACTTTTTACTTTTTATTTGACGTTTTTTGGATTTAGTCAGCATTGCCAGTCAACTTTTTTCAATTTAATACAAGGTTTGATGATGTCAGGCTAGCTAGCTTTTTAACCCACTTCTGATATTTATAACCAAATTTAGCCTAAGCTAATCTAAACTAACCTAAACTAGGATAATTTAAATATATTTTATTTAGTTATTTATAATTTATAATAATCGTAATGAATTTATAATTTTTAGTTATTTATAAATTATAATTTATTCATATAAACATAATTTGTATCTTTGGGCTAGTAATAATTGTTCGTCTTCTTTATATGGAGTTGTTAGTCTTGTGATAACTTTACAAAAAGAAGTGAGAGGCACCGGAAAACGGTTACTGGTGAATAGCACTTTCAAAACTGTTCTCTACGGATTGAATTTTTATTTTTAATTATTGTGCTCGTTTCCGTTTTTTTCTCTTTGTTCGGATCTTTGCCCGTTTTTATCAGAAAAATGTCCTTTTTTGGAAATTTAACTTATTTTATCTTCAAGCGTAATGTTTAAACCCTGGAACAGTCTGTTACTACTAGACTTCCTGAAAGAATTTGTTACGTTATTTCAAACCATAAAGTGTGGAAGGCATACATTTTCAAAGTATGCTGGGTAATTTAAATTTTGACATGGCCATTCATAGCCAGAGGTTAAATTTGAAGCAAAATTTTTGTATTCTTGAACAACCATCTTTGACTTTCTTTAAGGACACTCTTCGGTATCCCTTGTATCCCTATTTTTTTACAATTCTATGTACCATCCCCATCTAAACTTATGTTAAAACAAGAAGAAAACAATCGAGATGAACGCCACTTTTGAAGTTAATCACAAATAAAAATAAAATAATTAAAATAAAAACAAAAACATAAATAAATAAAATAATTGTAAATTATAATAGTTATAAAGTAGTTATAAATAAAATAGCTATATTATATTACAGTTAATAGTTTTATATTATAAAATAGTTATAAATAAAATAAACGTTAATCATAAATAAACTTTTATATAATGTAGTAATTCTATAAAAAGATAAAACACATGAAGAAATTAACCTCTTGATTATTATACTTCATATTTTCAGGTTTCACATTCTTCATACGACTTAGCAGAAAAGAGAGAGACAAAAAAAAATATTCTGAATCAGCTGAAATTAGAACGAATAAACTCAGATTGCTTGGAACCGGATTCTAGAACTGTTTTTTTGTTTTATGTTGGCTTCTTCAAAATAGCTTTAAATCAATCAACCATCTGAATCCTTTTATTCATTTCGAAAGCCAATTCCACCACGGTGAGCTAATCCGAGCAACAAGTAACTAGGGAGAATTTTTTCTATTATATTTCAGACCAATAATACTAGCCATGAAGCTAGGAAACATCTTGTTGCAACAAGAATTGCTTTTTCCGTGGACATACTAAGGACCTGACGACATTTAAAAATAGTGCTCTGTAAACATTTTAAATTGGTTTTTCATTAGAACATGTCACCCGCTGATTTTGTTTATGTTCCATGATTATTCGACTTTTTCATGCTTTCACAACCTTAGTCAAAATAAATTAATTTATATTTAGATTTTCGTCGATTTCGGTAGACATCATATAACACTTGTTTTAATTAAAGGTCTTGGCATATCAAATTTCTAATTCTAGAGAAAATACAATTTCTTTTATTTCCAGATTTTCACTAAAATCAGGCCCTAAGGTGCAGGGGCAGATCTAGTGCAAAATTTTGGAAGGGAGCCAATGGGACAAGGGCAATAAGTAAATTCTCAAGAGGGAAGGTGTATTATGACAAGGGCGCCAATAATGACCAAATTGACAAATTTATTTAAAAAGAAAGAGTCAAAAACCAAAAGAAAACAAAGAATTAGGACTCCAGAAAAATCTCAGGTGGTGGGCCCCCTTCGTCCCTATAGATACACCAGTGCTTCAGTATCTTGGCCTTAGTACATTGGAATCTAAAATCATAGTAGAATTCGCTGATTTAGGAAACCAAATAAACAGTGGCCCTTATAAGTAGTATCGCTATAATAGATGCAGGGGATAAACCCTTATATGGGCATTAAATCTTGCCAATACTCCGATGACCACAGCTTATTTAGACATTATAGGTTGCCTATAGTCCAGGAGTTACGCCTGAGACTTGTCCTGGTTAAATGTTAGCATACAGAACTTGAAAAACAACAATTTTGGAGGTGGTTCAGTTACATAATTTTTGAATATATACTGGTTGTTTATAATTTATTCGTATCAGTTTTGAAATATCCTTCAAACAGCAGATTTTCAAATTTAAGATATATTAAGAATTTATGGCTTACCTATTTTTCCTTTAAGTAATATAAAAATTCAAATTTCTCATAGATCATATTTAAATGAAAAAAAAATTCGTTTATCCAATGTGGCTCCAATAAATGCACAAATTGAACTGGAAAAACGGTAATACACGCAAAGTGGGGTTAAAGGGGTCGAAACTTTATATTCTATTCTGTCAGCCTGGATACCTTAGGTGTATTCCAACGTTAAACAGGGATAATTTGCTCGGCAATTGAAGACAGCTAATTGGGTTTAAACATTCAAATGGAAAGATATTTTGATGAAAGTAAAAAGGAAGATAATAAAAATAATACCAAAAGGAAAATACAAATATATTAATTAACAGTGAAATATGCTTATTCAAAGAGGGTTGAATTAAAGCGATCGTATATATAAGTTAACATTAAAAAATAGATTGGGAGAGGGGGAAGGAGCTTATGTGGTGCTGTCAACGGACCGAATACTTTTTTTTATCCATTAGGTATATTTTGAATAAACTCTTATGCATCACTTACTAGGATAAGATTTCGAGAGTTTACCAATAGCATACTCGACTTTTCTGTGTCTTTCATAGTACTTTTTTGAATAAAAACAAAAGCGGGTTACGCACTGTGATTTTATTTATTTATCTGGACTTCATTTAAATATTTATTGTCTTGCACCTATATATCTTAAATTTTAATCTATTGAACTTGATGGCACGGGTATGGTTTTCAAGGGTTATAGGTGGTGAAAGGAGAACTGAAAAATATGAGTTTAGGTTAACTTCCAAAAATCATATCAACCATGTGACACACACCATTCGTGATAAAATCGTTATACCAGCATCATGAATACCGTGTGCAGGGTTGCCACTCAATGAAAAAATCTCTATATTCTTGAAAAAATCACTAGATTACCACATGAATCACTAAATTATTGAATAGAACACATACACACATAGACACAAACACGAAAACACACACACATACGCACACACACACACACGGACACACGCACACACACACATACACACACACACACACACACACACACACACGTCTGTCTGTCACGTGTGTCTGTGTGTCTGTGTGTGTTAATAACTATTTTTTTTAACATGCACGTGTTTTAAATGATACGAAAATATGGCTCGTTAATACTCCGTTTTTCGACTATATAAAACATTACTAATTTCATAATGAAAATAAATTCTATTATTATTCTAGGTTAGTCTAGCAGAGTTGTCACCACCAACTCAGGGGGCATGCAACCTTTTTGTGGGTATGGAGAATCCACCACTAAAATTTCAGGATGATTACCATGTGGACTCATCCTCCATTAACAACTAGCTAGAATTTTATGACAAACTATTGAAAGATTTTTTTGGAGGGGTGAGTTGAGATAATGTATTTTATAATAATCACCTTAATGACATATCCTCTGATAACAACGACTAAGACCCAGAGTGAATTAACAAATTTTTGAAAGAATGTTTAGGAGATGCAAATTTGACTTCCTTCACTATATGAATGGACATTCCCCCAGCTCAACCAATTACCGTTGAAGAATAGGGTATAACAGGGGATGATGATGCTTGGCTTGACCAACTCAGTCCCAATACTAATAAAATATTGGAAGCTGTATATGGAGAGGCAAATGAAACTCCCCTCAATGTTTCAACGGAGAGGTCAGATAATAGTCTTACTCAGCCAAGTGCATTTCCACGGGGTTTTGGATGTCGATTTTGTTCAACCAGATGCCTGCGAAGAGCAGGGTTTGTCAGAGGATGATTTTGGATCGACTGGCCAGCTCGGCCGAATAAACATAACATTTGGGAGATTACTCTAGAGAGGTGATTGCAACTCCTTCAGTATATCAATGGATATTACCTAATCTCAGACAAGTACCTTGAAGAGGGATGTGTACCAGAGAATAATTTTTCTTTGGCAGACCGTCTCAGTCCAGATAATGTCTAAGATATGCTGAGTGAACTTGGAGATTTCACCCGAGAGTTGAACCTACTTATAGACATTGACATTGAAACAGGACAGAGTGGTATTGGTGTAATAGGGGAAAGCTCTGCAACGTCCACTGTATTATAAGAATTTTATTTGTCAAACTCTGCCTTGCAAAATATAATGTTTGTACGGCTGCGTTTCAGGATCTGTTTAATACACTGATGTCGGGGGATATTATCACAGATCCCATGGGCAGAGTACACTCCTGTATAGGCATGATTCAATCCCTTCTTGAATGACATATTTGAGAATGGGGAGAGAGAGACATTATAAAAGTATCCATTGTAAAAATTGTTATATTTAAATGAAAATTCGGGTGATTTATATTCTGACTATTTACAAACTGAAATGATAACAATTCACTCACACTTGGAAAATTTTGAAGGTGTGCTTATGGAGTGGGAAGATAGTATTTTCACAAAACTGAATAACTATAATGAGAGGGGAGTGGTTTTATTTATTGGAAATTTAAATGTAAAAATTTGTATATTTAAGAACATTTTGTTTGAAGATACGGGATTTGGAGAGTGCTATAGTTTTAAATTATAATTCAGGATCAGAGGGATGTAAAGGTCTACAACGAATTTATTTCCGTACATGGCTTCAGTGTTTCAAGTATACATTTCTTATAGCTGCCCACAAACCCCGGAAAGAGAATGCTACTAAGACAAAGTTGGGCAAATTTACACTTAATGGAGATAGGAAGGGGCAGAGTTTCCTAAAGTAGATTTCAGTTGTCTAAATGGTCAATATCCAGTAACACTTATGGAGACAAATACTTTTTAGTGGGATAATGAACATTTAAAAATTGTACTGTTTTACAATATAGTACAAAATTTTAGAAGAGTGAGCACAGTAATAAAAAGGGGATGCTATATCCAGTGAGAGCCCCGTACATTGAATCAGTGAAGCACTGGTTATTGCTTCTTTATGCGACTACTCAGAACCAGTTTCAGTTAGTCATTTTAATCCAATAGCAGATATTAGTCAGGTTTTGGGAGAGAGAAAAATTTTTGGGGTGTATGCTATTATGATCCAACAAGTCTTCCTCAATTTCTTAGTGAATTAAAGCTAAAGCATCATATGAGACACTGTTAACGTCATGGGTATGTGGAAAAGTTTTGTAGTGACAAGGCAATGTTACGTTTCAAGAACCTTCAAAATTAACTCTTAAAGAGTGACAAGATCATCTTAGACTGCGGAGCCAAACTCACCGATGTGTGTGATCCATCAATCTTAAATCGTGCTCAAGAACGTAAACCTATTGCGGTCTCTTACACCCATGCCCACAGAGACTTGTATAATACTATGCTATTGGTAGAGGTATTTGAGACACTGGGTGGGGAAAATTGTATGCGCACAACCATGATTTCACTTATTAAAACAGCAAATAAGGCGAATTCACGGTTGTGCAACGTTAATCACCCAATAACTCTGTCACCCGAGGACAGTTTCGCCATTAAAATTAACATATGTGTTGGGTTTGTAAGAAGAACATTGTTGAGGGTAGTGAGGGAATATCAGTCTGCGACCATGACCATTTAAGCAATCCAATTTAATCCAGAAGGAGTAACTTTCGTGGACTGGCTCATACATCATGTAATTTAAAAGGTAGACAATAATGATTAAAGCCTGTTCAAATTCACAATTTCAATTATGATTCAAAATTCATTTTAACAGCGACGGCACGTTTTCAGAAAGGTGAAGTTTGCAGATGGTGCATGGGTAGTTGGTTCTTGTAATATAATACCAAAATCATCTGAAAAGCTGCTAGTATTAGATCTTCTATGGAGAACGATAGATAATGGTAATATGTGCTTTAATAAAGTCCTTTTTTAGGTTCCTATAGTTTTTTCCCCTAAATCACTGAGTCAGTTGATTCAAGTACTGAAAGTGACAACTTTAATACTTTCCCCCTCCTTAATCAGTGTTATTCCAGATGATGAAATATATGACATATAACGTGTAAAGGCATATACCCGTATGAATAATAAAGCTCCATCCCGAGGCTACGTGAGGAAAAATTGCCGCCCATCGAAGCGTTTTATGATTATCTTCACGATCGTCAATGCACCACTGCCGACTACAAATCTGCTATAACGTTTTGGGCAAAGTGAGGGTGTAAAAAGTGGAGGATAATTCGAAAATGCACTTGTCAAGTGATGTATTGACGTTATTGGATATTTTGTATATGAACACGGACAAAATCTATCAGGAATTTGGGTTGGATCAACTCCTCATTTGCTGATGGATTTAATTCTACAAATCAGTTGTAAAAAATAGGTCTATTGACCCGCGTAAATCAGCATCTATTTGTAGAGATATTAATGAGGGTAGGGTATTCTTTCCGTGGGGATCGTACCTTAGAAACTGATCCAGCTGGACATAGCACCGGTGAAAAGTCAGGTGCAGTTTTTCTAGGTGTGAATTCCCTTTATCCGTCGACAATATCTCACTACTATTTTTCATGTACTAATTAACAATGGCTTGACAATCCTTGTTCTCGAGATTTCCCCGACGTTACTACCGTTTAGGGGAATGGAAGGCAGGGATGGTTGTTTGAAATTGATGGTGAAATACTGTTGGAACTTCATGACTTGGTAAACTATTTTGTTTTTCAATGCATAAACAGACTATTGATGGCGGAATTTTTGAGTCCATTTTATTTATCATTGGTAGATGATGGGGTTGTGCACTGGACAATTTCAAAAAAAAATATCGCTGACCTTGATCCAAAACAATATATCGTTGGTCTTCATGTTCCTTTGCGATGGATTGTAGCCAACGGCTTCATGGTAACAAGAATTCATAGAGCCGTCGAATTTGATCAAAAGCCATACCATTTATGTGCCATAACTTATTTGATCATAAACCATAAAACCTTTATTGAGACTTTTGTCAGTAAATGTTCAGAAGTGAAAACAAAGGATGAAAAAGAAATCTACAAACTCATTTTAAATTCAGCCTTCGGTAAAATGTGTAAGATTGTCCGCGATAGGAATTCGATGTAACGCTGTAACCAGCCCAAAAGAATGGGCTCTAATCATAGCCGATCCCAGCTTCACATCATTCAGTATCGCAGACTCCAATATGTTTCTCTCACATTGGAAGCAAAATGTAATTTAAGTACAAATATTTCTGGTGGTAACCCAATTACAGAAATCTAAGAATCTCATGTTGTCATTTTTACAATGTTTGTAAGCTCCAATGGCCGAGGGAGGGGGAAGGTCAAATATGTTATGGAGACACTGATTCACCCCTGTTAAAAATTAAAGCTGATAATTTATTTTATTATTTGTAAAATGGTAAGTACATTACTTCTCGAATGGACTTACCAAATGGGATGATTCCATTTATCCGGAGCTAGTGATGCACCAAGCCCCAAATCAATTATTATTGCTAAAACCTGAGACAGGAAGCAACTTGACATCCTGTGGTGTAATTTCAGGTCCGAAAGTGTACTGTGCATAAACGCACAATAAATATATAAATCAAGTCTGCAAGGGGTGTGTACACACTATTATTTCGATATGAGTGTTTAAAGAAACTGTTTGGAAAGTAGTTTAGTTCCAAGAACTAAAGTCATGGCAATTCATTCTTTAAAATTTAAAAATTACACAGTCAGGGTAGAAAAAACTGCCGTATCAGCCATATCGGACAAATTCTATGTACGTGAGGGTAGTGTGAAGGTACTACCCCATGGGCATTACCGTAGTTCAGATCGAAAAAAATGTGTAGAGTTTATAAAACATCTCGGTTTGGAGAAACTAACTTAAAATCATTAGTAATAGGTTGGTGGTGGGAAGATTTTTTATCAATATGTTCCATGTGTATGCATCGCATAATTATTTTATTTTCAATGTATTTTTATATATCTTTAAAATAAAAGAAAACATTCTTTAAGATTGTTTTCGCCACCACGCCCACTTCCATCCCAGGATGGGGGGGATTCAGCCTTTGTCCGGCCACCGGCAGCGGTCACCTCACCCTACCGGGGGAAAGACTTTTTTCTTAGTGTATTTGTGATATTTTTCTGTTGATTAAAAATGTTTTATAAATGAAAATAAGTGTTTTTTAAAATGTGATTTTATTGTACCGATGAAAGATGTTGTATATTTATTGTGAAATAAAACAAGTGTTTTTAAACTGTGATACTTATGTGTTGATTAAAATATATTGCGTATTTATTGTAAAAATAGAAGAGAATATTTATTTTTCTAAATTCTTGTTGTTGTTCTTGAACATGGTACTAGGACTGATAGGGAAGTTGTTTATTCATTTTACAACTACAGTTTACAGCTAGTTATACGGCAACGGCAACAATATGTATCTATTTAAAACACCCTTCAGACTTTTCTTTGTGGTCCACCAATGTCGGGCAAAACAACACTTTTAACAAAATTAATTGAAAATTGCAATAAAATATTTTTAGAAAAACAGAAGGAACCTACTGGTGCAACAGTGTTTGGCAAAAGTCATAAGATAAAATAAAAGCTATTGCACCAGCCACAAAATTCATGCTGGGACTTGATCTGTCCAAAATTATGGGACCAAATCCATGATTGATTATTGATGATTATTGATTATTGATCACAGAAAATGCTACAATTTTTTACTGCCCGCTCACGTAATGAACAGATTCCCATAACACTAGTTCTATACAATCTTTTTTTTTTCAAGCCAATGTATGAGAACATCTGACTTGCATTCTACCTACTATATCACTTACAGGGTTTTTCGTGATTCTAGTTCTCCGAAAACTCTCAATAAACAATTAATTTATCTCGATGCTCCAAAATTTCTACTTTCAGCATATAGTCAGGCAACATATAAACCCTATAGTTACATTCTATTGGATCTCAACCAGAAAACACCCAAGAATCTGCGTCGCAGAAATTTTTGACAACGAAATTAGCGTATACCTTCCAGCGAACATAAAAAAGGTCATTAGTTCTCATTTTGACACTGAAGAAGCTACATGAAAATAGACATTTATTCTCCGTTCTAAGCAGCTCAAAACCGGCACTTAGGAAAACCATACTCAAATTTAGTATTGACCAAGAATTCTTCAATAACGTACCTGGACTTTGTTTAAACTTGACCGAAGGGAATATTCAATTGCCAGAAATAGCTAAGCAACAGACAAAGCAACATTGTTCCATTTTATTTGCCCTGGCTTGCAAAAAGAAAGGAAAAGATTTTAAAAGGAAACGTCTTCTCCAAACATGTGGTAGCTTTTTTCCACTTTTACTACCAATAATTTCAGGACTTTAAATTGTAGGGGTTTTTTAGTTCCCAGGATGATCCTATCGATGTAGTTCATAAACTATCTTGTCATGTCGTTGGATTCTGTGAGACTTTTCTTACAGACCTGACTCCTCAGGTTGTTTTTCCTGGATATCAATTTATTTTTAAAAACCGATTGACTAGGCACCAAGGTGGTTTAGCAGTATTAGTTAAAGAAGGAATCTCTTTTCGACGCATTGCAAAGCTGGAAGGTTCTCATGAGGAAATGCTTCTTGAAGTAATGGTGAATGAAATTAGTCTTTAAAAAAGAGATGTTTTTTGCGTAGTATACCAACCGCCTTCTTTTCCATTCAAGTTTTTCCTCTCTAAGCCCCATGATTTTTCGCATCAGCCCCATTTGCAAAGTAAAGATGTTATCCTTTCCGGAGATTTCAATATTCCGGACCTTCTAGAAGCTTCAAATGAATCTTCTGTTGAGTTATTGTCTTCTTGCTTTTCTGCGTATCTGCTTCCTACTTGCCTGATACCTACAAGAATTTCACCTAGTTCTGCTTTTCTCATTGATAATATTTTTACATCTTTACCAATTCAAGCAAATTTTGCTGTTTCAAACAGTTCGTGGTAACGAACTGTAGTAAGGAGCGACCCGGCTCAATAGTAACCAAAACTCTAAAAAATGGAATTTTGATACCAATACCTACATCAAAAGAATTGCACTTTAATGCTGATTTTAAATATATAAGTTTCATCAAGTTTAATCTTACTCATCAAAAGTTACGAGCCTGAGAAAATTTGCGTTATTTTAGAAAATAGGGGGAAACGCCCCCTAGAAGTCATAGAATCTTAACGAAAATCACACCATCAGATTCAACGTATCAGAGAACCCTACTGTAGAGGTTTCCAGCTCCTATCTACAAAAATGTGGAATTTTGTATTTTTTGCCAGAAGGCAGATCACGGGTGCGTGTTTATTTGTTTTTTTTTTTGTTGTTTTTTTCCCCCAGGTGTGATCGTATCGACCCAGTTGTCCTAGAATGTTGCAAGAGGGCTCATTCTAACGGAAATGAAAAGTTCTAGTGCCCTTTTTAAGTGACCAAAAAATTGGAGGGCGCCTAGGCCCCCTCCCATGCTAATTATTTTACCAAAGTCAACGGATCAAAATTCTGAGATAGCCATTTTATTCAACGTAGTCAAACAAACCTTATAACTATGTCTTTGGGGACGACTTACTCCCCCACAGTCCCCGTGGGAGGGGCAACAAGTTACAAACTTTGACCAGTGCTTACATATAGTAATGGCTATTGGGAAGTGTAGAGACGTTTTCAGGAGGACTTTTTTGGTTGGGGGGAGGGGTTGAGAAGAGGGGGATATGCTGGGGGAACTTTCCATCGATAATTTGTCATGGGGGAAGAAAATCTCCATGAAGGGAGCGCAGGATTTACTAGCATTATTTAAAAAAACAATGAAAAAATAAATATGAAAAAGTTCTTTCAGCTGGAAGTAAGGAACAGCATTAAAACTTAAAACAAACAGAAATTATTACCCATATGAGGGGCTCACCTCCTCCTAATACCTTGCTCTTTACGCTAAAGTATTTTTAGTAATTTCAACTATTTATTCTACGGCTTTTGTGATTCAGGGGTCATTCTTAATGAACTGGGACAAAATTTAAGCTTTAGTGTAAAGAGCGAGGTACTGACGAGGGGGCGAACCCCCTCATATATGTAATAAAAATATAAGAATACAAAAGTTCTTTACGTAAGCTAATTTATAAGTTACGTAAATCTTTTACTAATAAAAAGATTCGTAAAAAATTAAAAGTTCTAGTTGAATTTTTAATTAAGCAAAAAATCGGAGGGCAACTAGGCTTCCTCCCCCGCTCTTTTTTTCTCAAAATCATTCAATCAAAATTATGAGAAAGCCATTTAGCAAAAAAAAATGCAAATTTCGTTTTAATTATTCCTCTGCGGAGAGCCAAAATCAAAACATGCATTGATTCAAAAATGTTCAGAAATTAAATAAAAAAACTAGTTTTTTTAACTGAAAGTAAGGAGCGAAATTAAAACTTAAAACGAACAGAAATTACTTCGTATATGAAAGAGGCTGCTTCCTCATCAACGCCCCGCTCTTTACGCTAAAGTTTTTTACTGTTTTAAAAAGACGAATTGAGAGGAAGAGTCAAACTTTAGCGTAAAGAGCGGGGCGTTGATGAGGAAGCAGCCTATTTCATATACGAAGTAATTTCTGTTCGTTTTGAGTTTTAATGTCGCTCCTTACTTTCAGTTAAAAAAAACTTGTTTTTTTTATTTAATTAAGTGATATATCGGATCATTTCCTGCTGGTTTCAGATTTAGCTTTTACTTATAAATACCACCTGTAAGTAAGGAACGTCAAGGACGGTTAATAAATAAAATAACATTAAAGCACCTGAATAAAAGCCTTGGACTATTGAATTGGCAGGAGGTAATAATCCACGGAGGATACAGATATGGCAACTGATAATTTTCTAAGAAATTTCAATTGCTGCCATGATTCTAGTTGCACATTTGTTACGATTAAAATTTGCAGAGAAAAATTTCCTATAATGCCATGGATAACGTCTGGAATTATCAGTTAAGAAAAAAAAATCAGTTATTTAAAAAGCAGTTAAAGAATCCAACTTATTATAATATTAAAAATTTTAGAATTTTCAAAAATAAATTAACCACACTGATACGTTTGTCGAAACAATTGTATTATAAAAAGTCTTTCGAAGAAGCTCAAAATTCTCCTCACAAAACGTGGTCTTTAATTAATTCTTTTATAAAAAAAAGAAAGTAAGTCTAATTTTCCTGAAGCTATTATTTTAGAGTATGGTTCGACTACTAATAAATCGGAGAAAGTGGCTGATATTTTGAATACTTATTTTGCTAAAATAGGAGAGAAAATTGTTTCATCAGTCATAGAACCAGTTTGATTCACGTAGTAATAAACATTTTTCTTCATACCTTCCATCTCCTCAAAGTAATTCAATTTTTCTCGGGCCTAAATCTCGGTCTGAAATAACAAAAATAGTGTGTGATCTAAACCAAGGTAATTCAGCGGGAATTGACGGGACTAGTTCTAAAATTTTCAGTTAAAACTGGAGTTTTCCCATCTGCTTTAAAAGAAGCGCGGATAGTTCCGCTTCACAAAGGTGACTCTCCTGAAAATCCATCAAATTACCGCCCTATTTCTATTTTGTCAGCATTTTCTAAAATACTTGAGAAGGCAATTTATAAGAGGTTTTATGACTTTCTTAAATCGTCTAATTTCTTCACAAATTCCCAGTTTGGTTTCCGGTCTGGACACAACACTGAACATGCTATCGTTGCTCTCATCCAATATATTCATGAATTCTTAGATAGAGGTGAAATTCCAGCAACAATATATTTAGATTTTAAAAAGCATTCGATACAATAACTGTCCTAGGTCCTCTGCTTTTTTTAATTTATATAAATGATTTTCACCGCGCTTTTACATCCCCGTGTCTCAACACACATTTTGCTGATGATACGGCAGTTTCAATTTCTGAAAAGAATGACGAGAAGTTGGAGGCAAAACTGAATACTGCATTTTCTAATGTTCTTGATTGGTGTTCTTCAAATTTTATTGCTTTGAATGTATCAAAAACTAATTTCATAATTCATAAAGTCAAATAAAGTCAAATATCTGCCCTCGTATTACCCGAGTTACTTCTTCAAAGTATCTATTATAAATATTTCGGGTGAAAATGATAAAGTACCTTGGACTTGTGATTGACGAAAGCTTATCTTTTAAAACACACATTCAAAATCTACGCTTAAAGATTAATGCGAAGGTTGAAGCTTTGTTTGCCCTACTCTGCTTTACGAAGTATTTATTTTGCTCTGATTCAGACTAGTATTAATTATTTTTCTCTAGTATATTTATCTACATCTAAAGCCATATTAAACCAATACAGATTTTACAAAATAAAGCCCTAAGAATCCTTAAACTTTCTATTCCATCACCTATTAAGCTTCCAAATAAGTCTTCTACAGCATCTTTATATACTTATCTAGATATGCTTCCAGCTTCTCAACAATTTGCTTTTGGAGCAATTCTTTTCAAAATCAATTATAACATTAAGAAATTACCGCCATATTACCTCCACCAAAGTTTGTTCTCCCAATCACAAGATTTACATAATTATAACACTCGACAAAAAAAGAGTATCTACATTGACAAGCACAATACTGAGAGATCTAAATTCGCTCCGTTTGTGTCAATAGATCGGTGCTGGGATGCTCACAATGCTCTTATTGATAAATTTTCCTCTACCCATTTAATAAAAAGGAAACTTAAATTTCATTTAGTTCAGGATTGTTTTTAATTAAGTATCTTTTTAGTAAGGCAAAGTTATTTGTATGATTCGTTGCTCTGGGTGATTATGGGCCTCTCAGCTATCTTCCAGTATTAATTTATATTTAATAATATTGAAATTTTTAATTTCTTCAATAGCATTGAAAGATCCTGGGCTAGCTGCTACTTTCATATTATTGTTGTGTTATTGTATTTTTGCCGTCATGTTTATCTTTGTATTGTAGTGTATGTTGTTATTGTATCTTTGTTTAGGCCTAGTTTTTCGAGCTTGTCTCCCAATGGGCCTATGTATATATATATATATATATATATATATATATATATATATATATATATATATATATATATATATATATATATATATATATATGTATGTGTGATTAATAAATAAATGAACTTGAACTTGAGGGCAATCTTAGTAAATGTATTAATTGCAAGAATATTCTCGATGATAAGAAACTAATTTGCTTCAAGATGCACTTCGACGAGTGGACAAACGTAAACCCTATCATGTGAGACTGGTCAAATGAAGTGTCATTGAAAAAAAGGAAACATCCGTTCAAGGTTAACAACAGCACAATCAAAGGAGGAAGATTCAATACTTTCGAGTGTTGGAGACCTACTGCAACACTCATATTATAAACAAAGTAAAATAGTTTTAAAATTTCTCATGGAAAGTGAACGCATTCAAGTTAATAGTAAAGGAAAAGGAATTATAATTCAAGGGTTAAGTTATAATCTAGTTGATTTAATATATGATACGGTCACAAATCGTAAAGTACTTTTATCATTTGACAATTATCTATACAACTTTTTAAACACAATTAACTTTCCTAAAAGTCTTATCACCAAGAAGTAAATTGTAAGAAAATTAAAGGATTTTAGCACGTTAAAAGCAGAAGAAGAAGATTTTAAATCAATCTTGGAATATACTAGCACACCCACCGTTAATACTAGTAGTAGAAAAAAAATGATTTGATGGCACTAGTGGTGGTGAGACCAAAGCAAAGACGTGTTGATATCACAATCAGCACCCACCGCTAGTACGCAAAAGGGTAGAGGACATCCCAATACGTGTTTGTGTTCAAAATAGTTAAAGTTTTGGAACGTTTTTGTGAAAATATGGGAATTTGTGAAGTCTAAGTTCTCCCATCATACTTTCTAAAGTCACGGGAGAAAAAGTATTTCCAAGAGGGTATCTACAAAATGAACCAAGTTATACTCTACAATGAAATCATTGGGTTCATAGTAATCATTACCGAAAAACTAAAGCCCTTTCCCCATTGTATATAGTGCAAGAAGATTTTTAAACTCCAGAGGAGATTCAAAGGCGTCACAATACACCCTACAAACATATGCTACTTGCAATCAATGTCTTTAGTCGCTATGTATATGCTGCTCCATTGCGGACAAAGAGAGGTGTTGAAGTTACTAAGGCTGTAGAAAGTTTTCTTGAGCAAGATTGGTATAGAAAAATTAGCGGATTTGTTATTCCACATGTAGAGAACGTATTGTTGAATTATAATACAATACTGTATCATAGTCATAATCCTATAAAGGTTGCATTGGCGGAATGGTTGATAAGAACTATTCTATTTGAAGATATTGTACATTGAAAAGTTCTGCTGCTTTTATTCTATATTAAGATGAAATTGCGCAAATTTAGAATCATTACCCCCATCGATGTCAGTGCAATGTTAGCCCTCATGAAATTCATTGAGGAGATCATGATAAACTTGACACTTTTCTTAAACAATAATCCTGTTAAAAGTTATGACGAAAAAGTTCAATGTTGGTAATACTGTTTGAATTAATACAAATACTAAAATTTTTGAAAAGGGGAATTACTTCCCCTTTGGACTTTGGGGTCCTCTGGACTTTTTAAAGCGTCAAAAATCCCAGACATCGTCTACGAGACACCAAAGATAATAAAAATAATAAAATAAACATAAAATGCATAACAAAAAGACACTTTTAAAACAATGAAATAACAAGCCAGACTTGTCTCAAAATTGCATCAAAGTTATATTAGTGGAGGAAAGACGCAGGAAAAAATGGTGAAATACCGGGGAAAGTGGAACAGAATTTTTATTTTAAACCAAAATGTTAAAAATAATCAGAATAATTAAGCAAAAAATCCCAGTGGTCCAGAGATACAAATTAAGTGAATAGTGAAAAAATTCCTTTTCGATACCACATTTGGTAATACGTATTTTATTTGAGACAAAATGATCCTTTAGCCACAAGAATCCGTCAAAAGATTTCTGCACTTCCCCACCCCCTGTTCCATGAATTAGAAAATTTATACCGGGTTAAAGAAAACTGGATTTATAACGCCAGATGCGGAATCTTCATACTTGATTTGATAGAAAACGACCACATAAACCCAAAAATACGTCCAATAGAAATTCTAATTTTCCGCCTCATTTTTTCCCTTCAAGTGGTGTTTCAAGTAGTTTTACAAAGAGGATTCGGGGGAATATTTTTGTGTGATTGCGCTGCTTTTTTCTGAATATTTTTGTATAAAAGAGTAAATCCTGTTATAATTTCCCCGAAGTCAAACCGTAATTTTCCTTCACTACGTCCTCTCTTACAATACAAATGTCACTGGAATACTGAAAAGTTTGGTAATATGTTTGTCAAGTACAGATTTTTCTTGCTCAGGACAGTCGATCTGTAGTATCACATTTTTCCAGAACCGTATTTCAATTATGTAATGATAGTCACAGAGGAAATTTTCAAAATCCAGAACAGATTTTAAGTTAATACCTCATTACTAGTAACAATCGGTAAGGTAACTCCTTAGTCCAGTCTGGCGAAAATTTACTTGTGAAAATTAAAATTGACTACAGCTAATTTTGCCTACTTGGATCTGATACCGGCCAAAACTTGGTCGATGATGAGTGATAACAAGCTTCTAAAGTCAGTATTGTATGATATTAATTAAAAAAATTATTCCAAAAAAAAAGTTTTCAAGGAAAAGTAAATAGCTGTATTGACCAAAGACAAGCAGAATTAAATTAAAACAATAACTGAAACTTAAAATGAACCAAACTCAATGAGAAAATAAGACCCACAACTAATGTAGATTAGAATGAATTATCAAGTCAAAGGTAAATGAGCAGAAATATCTGCGAACAGGAGTAGGGTTAGTACCCCCATAGATTTTTAAAGAAAAGAGCGTCGTTTGCAATTTGCTGAAAAAAGTTTTCATTTTGAGCTATGTGTTTTTATTTGTCATAACATCAAGAAAAAAGAAACAAAATAACCATAATACCCAAGATTACTGAAAAAATTTATCTGTGTTTTTTTTTTTAACTGAATACTGAACCATTTGGATTCATATCTTTAATTGACGAAAAGCCTAGATATACTAAACAGATCTATGAAATTGCAACTGAAGTCAGTTTTTTGGTGTTCCAAAGTCGACTTTTAAAATTATAGCTTTTTGGTTAGAAAAAAAAAACTTTAAAAAATTGTGAATCCTTGTATTTTTTTTTGTCATTAGTTGTTTATTAGTAGTCTGTATCCACTCACTCACTGAGAGAGAGACAAAGAGAGAAAGAGTGCTTGTCTTTGGTCTGCGAACAGGAGTAGGGTTAGTACCCCCATAGATTTTTAAAGAAAAGAGCGTCGTTTGCAATTTGCTGAAAACAGTTTTCATTTTGAGCTATGTGTTTTTATTTGTCATAACATCAAGAAAAAAGAAACAAAATAACCATAATACCCAAGATTACTGAAAAAATTTATCTGTGTTTTTTTTTTTAACTGAATACTGAACCATTTGGATTCATATCTTTAATTGACGAAAAGCCTAGATATACTAAACAGATCTATGAAATTGCAACTGAAGTCAGTTTTTTGGTGTTCCAAAGTCGACTTTTAAAATTATAGCTTTTTGGTTAGAAAAAAAAAACTTTAAAAAATTGTGAATCCTTGTATTTTTTTTTGTCATTAGTTGTTTATTAGTAGTCTGTATCCACTCACTCACTGAGAGAGAGACAAAGAGAGAAAGAGTGCTTGTCTTTGGTCTGCGAACAGGAGTAGGGTTAGTACCCCCATAGATTTTTAAAGAAAAGAGCGTCGTTTGCAATTTGCTGAAAACAGTTTTCATTTTGAGCTATGTGTTTTTATTTGTCATAACATCAAGAAAAAAGAAACAAAATAACCATAATACCCAAGATTACTGAAAAAATTTATTAAAGTAGATTAACTGTTTAATATAAAATCTCATCCATTCATGGAAGTCTGAGCGATTTTGTTGCTATAAAAGAGACAAACTTTTAAATAGATTCTAAATATTAGTACTCGACCCGTCTTATGTTTAGTGCAGCTTTTTACTTTTCTTTGAAAAGCTTCTTTTTTTGGAAAATATTTTTTGTAATTTATTTCTGTTCATTACATTTTTCATTGCTTAATAAAAGAAATATTTGCGAAGTTGTTTTTCGGTTTTACTGCTTGAGACGTAAATATTTGGGGTTGCTATTTACATGTTGGAAAAAAAATGCAGTAAACTTTAATAACAGTTCTACTATTGAGCTTTAGATGTATAGGTAGGGGAAACTTTACAAAAAAGAATGAATGGAAAATGGCATGAATGGCTTAAAATTCTCGAAAAGTGAAACGCGAATACATGGGCGGATAATAGATAGACTTATCTATTAACAAATTAACTATAATGAGCTCAAAATTTGTTTTGGAAAACATTTTTTGTAATTAATTTCTGTTCATTTTTCATTGACATTTTTTTATTCCTTAATAAAAGGAATATTTGTGAAGTTATTTTTCGGTTTTACTGCTCGAGACTTAAATATTTGGGGTTGCTATTTACATGTTGGAAAAAAATACAGTAAACTTTAATGACAGTTGTACTATTGAGCTTTAGATGTATAGGTAGGGGAAACTTTACAAAAAAGAATGAATGGAAAATGGCATGAATGGCTTAAAATTCTCGAAAAGTGAAACGCGAATACATGGGCAGATAATAGATAGACTTATCTATTAACAAATTAACTATAATGAGCTCAAAATTTGTTTTGGAAAACATTTTTTGTAATTAATTTCTGTTCATTTTTCATTGACATTTTTTTATTCCTTAATAAAAGGAATATTTGTGAAGTTGTTTTTCGGTTTTACTGCTCGAGACTTAAATATTTGGGGTTGATATTTACATGTTGGAAAAAAATACAGTAAACTTTAATGACAGTTGTACTATTGAGCTTTAGATGTATAGGTAGGGGAAACTTTACAAAAAAGAATGAATGGAAAATGGCATGAATGGCTTAAAATTCTCGAAAAGTGAAACGCGAATACATGGGCGGATAATAGATAGACTTATCTATTAACAAATTAACTATAATGAGCTCAAAATTTGTTTTGGAAAACATTTTTTGTAATTAATTTCTGTTCACTTTTCATTGACATTTTTTTATTCCTTAATAAAAGGAATATTTGTGAAGTTGTTTTTCGGTTTTACTGCTCGAGACTTAAATATTTGGGGTTGCTATTTACATGTTGGAAAAAAATACAGTAAACTTTAATGACAGTTGTACTATTGAGCTTTAGATGTACGGGTTGGGGATACATTACTAAAAAGAATGAATGGAAAATCTTTGCAATTGTTTCCCCTTTTTTAGGGCTGAAGCACTACTAACCCCAATAACCTTGAATATTGGCAAATTGTCATTGACCATTTAGTTATAAGCATCTGATTGTGTTTTATCTTGTTTTAACTACTTGTTAATTTAAATAAATATATTTTGAGCTCATTTATTAAAAAGATTTCTGATTTATTTTGCTTTTTTATATAATTAAAAATAGAACATAAAGGATCAATGCAACCGAATTTTGTTTTCGATTAAGGTTTCTTTGGTTCTGAAGCTGTAATTTAGGTGTATTCTTTGCCTATTTGCCAGTCGTCTTCTTTAAACAAAAATATGTCTCATTAGGGATCAATACAAGTACATAAGGTCACCTTGAACCCCCGTCCCGCCACTTAAAAATTTCGCTTTTAACGAGGGAAAACAAACACCAAATTTTTACACCAACGCCACATTATAGTTTTATGGGTAAGTAGATCAATATTTATTGTGCGTGTCAGTAAATTTTCTCCTTTCCTTATTGGAATCTCGCCTTTCAATATTGAACTCCTGAAATAAATTCAAGAGCCCTTTAAGTTAAGTGAAAAGCAATTTTCAGGAAAGAAGGGGGATCATGTTAGTAGTTTAATGCACTACGAGCTGTAGTTACTGAGATAAGGACTTCGAAAATACTTTGAAAATAACAGCGCAAATTAACAAAAGTGATTAAGTTTGAAAGCTTTGAGAGTAAAAGGTCTGTTTGTAGTTGATTCAATAGCGGGCTCTATTAGAGGAATTACTGGCTGGCTTAGTATTTACGGCGACGATGGAAATATTTTGGTTTGATATTGAGTTTATATGTTATTCAAATGAAAAACTCAAATATCATGCTGCATGTCAAACACGTCAAATGACACACCATTGCAAAATCTATAATTCAGTTTGTATGATTTAATGATCAGAAATGCTCAGAAATTTGTACGTATATGAGGGGGGTTCGTCCCCTCATTGCGCTAAAGTTCAAATTTTGTTCCAATTTTTCAAATATGACCCCTGAATACAAAGGATTTAATTAGAGTATATAGCTCTTATGAAAGCACTAAAAAGACTTTAGCGTAAAGAGCGAGGTATTGACGAGGGGGCAAAACCCCTCAGATACGTAATAATTTCTGTTCGTCTTAAGTTTTAATGTTGTTCCTTACTTTCAGTCGAAAAAACTTGTTTTTCTTATTTAACCTCTGGTCTTTTTTCAAATAATATTAGGAAATCCCGCGCCCCCCTCATGGAAAATTACCTTCCCACATGAAAAATTCCTCAATGGAAAGATCCTCCCACGTAGCTATCTTTCCCCCGCCCCCATCTGAAAAAATCCCACCTAAAAAGTCTGTATAGTTCCCAATAGCCAATACTATATGCAAACAATGGGCAAAGTTCACACCTCGAAGCCCTTCCCTCGAGGATTGTGGAGGATGAAGTCATCCTCAAAGACATAGTCATTGAATTTTCTGACTATGCTGAACAAAGTCTCAAAATGTTGGATCAGGTGACATTGGGAAAAAAGAGCATGGGAGGAACCTAGTTGACCTCTTATTTTTTGGTCACATAAGAACGGCACAGAACTTTGAATTTCCGTTCGAATGAACCCTCTTACGATATTTTAGGAAAACTAGGTCGATACGGACACCCCTGGGAAGAAAAAACAAATAATCACACATCCGTGATCTTTCTTCTTGCAAAAAATAAATTCTACATTTTGCAGATTGAAACCTCTACAGTAGGGTTCTCTGATAAGCTGAATGTGACGATGTGATTTTCATTAAGATTCTATGATTTTTTTTGTTTTGTTTCCCCCTTTTTTCGAAAACAAGGCAAATATTCTCAGGTTTGTAACTTTTAATGGGTAAGACTAAACTTGATGGTACTTAATATATTTGAAATCACCATTAAAATTCATTCTTTTTGTGTATCTATTGGTACCAAAATTCCGATTTTAGAGTTTCAGTTACTATTGAGCCGGGTCGCTCCTTACTTGCAGTTCTTTACCTTGAACTGTTTGAAACCTTGGAATCGAAGCTTGCTAATTTCGAGGTCCAAAGGCATTTAAAGTCGGGAGAGCAGATTGCTCACTTTGACGCCCTTTAAAACAAATAAATAAAATAAAACGCATGATTTTATATCGCTGTGTATAAGATATAGTAGCCATTCATACTTTATATCAAAAAATAATGTTCAATTCTTTGACTTTGTTTCTTAAGGAAGCTGGGGTGTGGAGATATTACACTAAAAGTGGTTTGTCCCCTTTTCCTTCTATGTATACCAATTACTTTTGTTTTACTAGAATAACGGCTTAGTAATTAATGATTGTTTATATAAAGTCACTATCATGTCATCTTCATGACTTCATCTATTTCCTTTAGTACCAAAATCAGTCATCGTCATCCCCGCTTTTAGATACCTCTTAGGCGCCAAAGTTAATAAACTGCTGCGCCAACTTAGGTTCGAAGAAGCCTAACCCTTTTACCAAACAACCAAATTTAGCTTTTACCGACAAAAGTTTTTACACAAACAGAAATGAACCTGTATTTGTGGAGGTGTCCTCCCTTGACCTTTATCTTAAATTTTATCTTTATCTTATTTATCTTTATCCCAAATTCTCCAAGCGTAACTACTTTAACACAAGGACAATGGGTTCTGGGTATGAGTTATTTTTCACAATAATTAATGAATGAAAGGGTTTAATTATGCACCATTGCTACAAATAATAAAATTTTCAGTTCAAAAAATTTTGAAAAGCAATCAGTAAAAAAAACTCTTGTTATTACCCACTAACTATAACTGCTAAGACTTTAGCGAAAACAGGGGATTTCTCCCCTGTTACAGGGGAGATATCCCTCCCCTGTAATATAGGGGAGGGATATATCTGTAATATATCCCTCCATACATACAGGGCCATTTCGGTTCATCTTAAAGTTTAATGTTGCCGCTTATTTTCGATTGACAAAAAAGAAATTTATTTATGTAAAGGAACTTGAAACATCTGATATAGTCTTCCTGGAAAGTTTAAATTAGACTGTAAAATTTGCATCACTAGCTCTTCCCTTTAATATTTCACCTTATTTCTAAATTATGAAAATTTTTATACGATATAAGCTTTTAAGGAGCAATTTTAAATTAACTAATTATACATGTCAAATAATTAGTATTAAAAGATATCGTTAGTGCATGTTTTTGCAATGAAAACTTTGTTTTTTAGAGTTTCGATTTCTTCTGGCAATGATTGTTCTTTATTGACAAATTGTTATTACAGACTATTTGGCCCAGGGATCTCTTAAATTTCACAAATCACCCCTTCAGCCCCCATTTTCCAAATTCAAGCTGTATAACAATGTTTCAACAATGAAAATCAAGTTAAAAATTCACAGGAAATTTTGAAAACTAAATATTTTTTTCAAACAGGTGATCGGTACTATTAAATATCAATCTCTAGTTTGTTATTTTTTAAACTGATATCCCCACCCTCCGTTTCTTTATGTCTTGGTCAAAATAGCATCTGATAAGGTGAATTTTGAGAAATGACAAATAAGCACCGATTGGATCTCTTCTTCACATTCTTCCACGAATTTATGTTCAAGCTGTATCAAGATTATAAAAAAAACTTATGCTGTATCAATGCATTTTCGAAAAAAAGAAACTCATTTTGAAACCCAAATAAGAATAGGAGCAGGGAAGGAATGAGACCAATTGAACTAGTATGCTTCATTTTAAAAGGGGGAGGCCTATAACTGCCTCTTTAATATAATTTATCACAAAAGAATTCTTTGAATTGATTCCCAGAACCTGAACTACTTTAGTAAATAAATTAACAATACAAAAGAAATTAACATACCTATTTGGAAGTCAGGATCGCCACAAGGGACAGGGAATAGGCCTATGTACAATGAATATAATAAAAGAAATAAACATAATTATTTGGGAGTCAGGATCGTCACGAGAGAAAGAAAATTCGTTTAAACTCATTTAAATTCTTATGTGTGTCAACTTGACAAAAAGTGTCACATAGTACCTTTTAAATATCTATTGTTACCAGAATCTAATTTAGCTCCCTGACAACCAGGATTATCCCAGTGAAAAGCAAATGTGATTTTATCCCCTTTAGCTTGTTATAAATATTCCTATAATAAAAATACGTCACGTGACAGCTTTTGGATTACAGTAGACCCTTTGGATATGAGGAACCACTTACCTCTTTGAAAATCAGCATCGTCACAAAGGAACGCAAACGTATTTCTAGCTCCCTCCACTTGCTTTTGTAAGCTTTGACGCTGTCGCTTGGTCATGCATTCTGTTGCAGCATCCACACATGTCATTCCTTTTTTAAAGGCACTAAAAAAAACTTCTCTTTAGGTCTAAAATAACAAAAAAAACTTATTAGATAGGATTAAAGTTGCCATCAATCCATGGCTAATTGGAGAAAAAGCAAAGACAGTCTGAGTGAGAGGCGAAGCTGGCATAAGCTTTTTTCAGAATTGTATAGGAATGATGTCATTTAAATTGTTGATATAAAGTCTATCATCAATCCATCCTAGGGCAGAACTAAGGTAGATAGTCATAGAATTAAGGGATGATCAAGATTTTTGGGTTTCTAGCCCCTCCACTTGCTTTTGTAAGCTTTGACGCTGTCGCTTGGTCATGCAGTCTGCTGCAGCATCCACACATGTCATTCCTTTTTTAAAGGCACTAAAAAAAAAAACTTCTCTTTAGGTCTAAAATAACAAAAAAAAACTTATTAGATAGGATTAAAGTTGCCATCAATCCATGGCTAATTGGAGAAAAAGCAAAGACAGTCTGAGTGAGAGGCGAAGCTGGCATAAGCTTTTTTCAGAATTATATAGGAATGATGTCATTTAAATTGTTGATATAAAGTCTATCATCAATCCATCCTAGGGCAGAACTAAGGTAGATAGTCATAGAATTAAGGGATGATCAAGATTTTTGGGTTTCTAGCCCCTCCACTTGCTTTTGTAAGCTTTAACGCTGTCGCTTGGTCATGCATTCTGTTGCAGCATCCACACATGTCATTCCTTTTTTAAAGGCACTAAAAAAAAACTTCTCTTTAGGTCTAAAATAACAAAAAAAAAACTTATTAGATAGGATTAAAGTTGCCATCAATCCATGGCTAATTGGAGAAAAAGCAAAGACAGTCTGAGTGAGAGGCGAAGCTGGCATAAGCTTTTTTCAGAATTGTATAGGAATGATGTCATTTAAATTGTTGATATGAAGTCTATCATCGATCCATCCTAGGGCAGAACTAAGGTAGATAGTCATAGAATTAAGGGATGATCAAGATTTTTGGGTTTCTAGCCCCTCCACTTGCTTTTGTAAGCTTTGACGCTGTCGCTTGGTCATGCATTCTGCTGCAGCATCCACACATGTCATTCCTTTTTTAAAGGCACTAAAAAAAAAAACTTATTAGATAGGATTAAAGTGCCATCAATCCATGGCTAATTGGAGAAAAAGCAAAGACAGTCTGAGTGAGAGGCGAAGCTGGCATAAGCTTTTTTCAGAATTGTATAGGAATGATGTCATTTAAATTGTTTATATAAAGTCTATCATCAATCCATCCTAGGGCAGAACTAAGGTAGATAGTCATAGAATTAAGGGATGATCAAGATTTTTGGGTTTCTAGCCCCTCCACTTGCTTTTGTAAGCTTTGACGCTGTCGCTTGGTCATGCATTCTGCTGCAGCATCCACACATGTCATTCCTTTTTTAAAGGCACTAAAAAAAAAATTATTAGATAGGATTAAAGTGCCATCAATCCATGGCTAATTGGAGAAAAAGCAAAGACAGTCTGAGTGAGAGGCGAAGCTGGCATAAGCTTTTTTCAGAATTGTATAGGAATGATGTCATTTAAATTGTTGATATGAAGTCTATCATCGATCCATCCTAGGGCAGAACTAAGGTAGATAGTCATAGAATTAAGGGATGATCAAGATTTTTGGGTTTCTAGCCCCTCCACTTGCTTTTGTAAGCTTTGACGCTGTCGCTTGGTCATGCATTCTGTTGCAGCATCCACACATGTCATTCCTTTTTTAAAGGCACTAAAAAAAGGAAAAAAAAACTTCTCTTGGAGTTTAAAATGAGTAAGCTTGCTATATAGGAGGGAAAAACATCTCAAAAATCTAAAAATAAAATTTGAGGATGAACTGATATGGTAAAAATTTTAAATGTGTTTTGTTTTCATGATAAAACCTATATATCCTTATTTGTTTAAAATTTTAAGATATTAGTACCACTGAGATGAGGGGAAGGAAAATTAAAAAAATGAAGAGGAAGTCAAATGCCAAACAAACACTGAGTAATAACAGTGACAGACAGCGAGGCCGATGATTCCAGGGCTTATTTAGAAGATTATGTAACGGAAATATTATGCCTAGAGGAAACCCTAGACGTTTAAAGCAATGTTTTCATTTGACCTTTTACTTGTATTAAAGTTGGAAAACAAATATTTTCAAATGAACATAAGGAACCTCATTCAATTGTAAAACGAGCAAAGTTATTCCGTATATGAGGGGGCTGCACAATCCTCAACCCTCCGCTTTTTACGCTAATATGCATTTTATTGAAAACTATACACATCTTGAACAGTGTCGTTCTGTTTTTCAAAGCAACAACGACAAGTAAAAAATTAATCACTATAATAATCAAGATGACTGGAAAGAACTAACGAACAAGAACTGAATATTTGATACATTAAGATACTAGAATCTTAGAAATTTAAGGTTTTGTAATACTTCATATTTTTTAATACTGCATATCGAAAAAAAGAAAATATATGTAACATGACTCGTTTTCAGTAAAGCGCAAATGACGCAATAGGCTTCAGATTTTTATGGTTAGGGGAGGGGGAAGCCGAAAATAGCCAAACTTCTGTTTGCAGTAAGTTTTGTTGGTTTTAAACTTGATTTGAATATACTTTCACTAGTTTTAAATTTATTGAATCATCTATATTTGTATCTATTATCCTGATTTTTATTTTAATCGTTCATTTTAATTTATGTTTGTTTTGGTTTTCATTTATTCTTTAATAGTAAATTTTGGTTATTTTGAACTTGAATTGCCGTAGAACTTCATTTCCTCTGGTATTAAGTTTATGTCAGATTATACTTAGTACAACTTAATTTTAAGGGATGAGCAAATCATGGTTTCTGTCTAATCGTTCTTGCTGAGATCTGATATTTAGCTTACGTGTTCTACTGGAGGAATAAAAAGAATAGCAAGTGTAGTTTTTTTTGTGTTTATTGACTTTTTGAAATCATTTGATTCTGTACACCGAGAGGCTATGTGGAAAATTCTCCTGGTGTATGGAACACCTCCGAAAATTGTGAATATGATTAAAGCCCTGTATGCTGCACAGGTTTGTGCAGTCCAGACGGAGAATAGGCTGTCAAAGGGGTTCCCTGTCAAGTCCGGTTAACGTCAAGGATGTTTACTATCTCCAATATTATTCGCAATATTTATAGATTTTGCGCTTCAAGCTTGCCGTAGAGGAGGCATTCAACTAAGCACCGAGCGTCAAATACACGACAGTGATTTTGCCGACGATAATGGTCTCGATGCTCACTGCCAAAAGGACATTCAACATAATCTCAATGAACTACCACTGAAAGCTGCCTCTATGGACCTGAAGATTAATTTTGATAAAACGAAAAGTATGAAAAACGGAGTCGTCACGACCTTTGCAGCTAACATTCGATACGGAGACGCTGATATAGATGAGCTGAAAGAATTTAAGTACCTCGGCAGTACAATGACCCAAGATAGGGATTGTGATAGAGAAGGATGCTACGTTTAGCGTCTGAAGGTGGAGCATTTTCACAGCTGAAGAATATTTGGAGATGTAAAAACTACTCTCAGAAGTTGAAGTTGCGATTGTTTAGGAGTAGTGTACTCTCTGTACTTTTATACGGTTGTGATTATTGGAGTCTTTCAAAGAATGCTGAGAAAAGACTACTTGGCTTCGGGAATAGTTGCCTGCGTAGAGTCTTTGCGGTACATTGGATTGATAAAGTAACGAATGCCTACATAAGGGCTGACACCGAATAACCACTGGTGACCGACGAAATCAGAATGAGAAGATGGAAGTACTGGAGACATATAACCCGCATGAGTGAAGGTCACCTCCCACACGACACATGGTGTTGAACCCTACCCGGCATTCAAAGGATTGGAAGACAACGCAGCACACTTGATCAATCCCTGGAGAAAGAGGTGATGATTCTCCAAACCATTCTGAACGAACTCGGGGCTTTGACACAAAATCGGTCAAGTTGGATGTCAACTGTGCCCCCAGGCATAGGAGGGTCTAAGTAAGTAAGTTAAGTTTAACATGGCTCTTTACTTTTCTTTGAAAACCTTCAGAAGATTGAAGATCTTATATCACTTGATTTTTTTTAATGCTGTAAATATATAAAAAAAAATTCGTCGCGCAATTCGTTTTCAGTAAATTGCAAATGGTGCAATAGGCTTTAGAATTTTATGGTAAAGGATTTACTACTACTAATAACTCACTATAGCACCAAGCCGTCTGAAGCCAGAACAGGTACGCACGCTCCTCCTCCATCCCAGTCCATTCAAAGCCTCCCTCTTTACACTCTCTAAAGAAGTTCCCATTTCCTTGAAATCTTTATTTATGAGATTCTCCCACCCCAACCACGGATGACCTGCTTTCCATTTAGCCCTAGATGGTTGGCCGAAAAGCACAATTTTTAGCAATCTGTCATCAGATTGCGTCATCAGGGCAATCTTATTCCGCAGAACTTGCCCTAGCCATTTCAATTTTTCTCTCATTATAGCCTTAGAAAGTAGGATTGAACCACACTTTCCGTGCAACCTACTTTTTGAAATATGGTCAGTCAGCCAATCCGTAGGACAACCGAACAATCCGTACAGAACGATCCGTAGGCAATTTCTCTGGAAAACATCTAGCAAATCTTCATCTGCTTTTCGGAGCGCCCATGCTTCAGAGCTATATTTGACCACTGTCATTACTATAGTTTCCAATGTTCTAATCTTAGTTTGCAGACTTATTTTCCTATTCTTCCAAACTTTTTTTAACTTTGAAAATATAAAGAGGGATAGAACACAGCCCTGCTTAACTCCTGAGTTGAAACGAAACCAGCAGATAAACTCACTTCCTACCTTAAATGCGGCAGTGTTATTCTCGTACATAGCACTAATTAATTACTTTAATGTCTTTGTCTGGTATACCATACAAGGATAAAAACCTTTGCTAAAGTTCTTCTATCAACATAATCGAACGCCTACTGATAATCTATAAAACTGAGGATCAAAGGTTTGATAACTCAGGTACTTCTCCATTATTAACCTAAGAGTGAAAATTTGGTCGACGTATCCTCTACCTTTTCTAAAACCGTACTGTTCTTCTCTAAAAACTTTGTCTACAGCATCTCTCAGTCTAAAAAGTATCATATTGCTAAGTAATATGCTACCTACAGAGACCAGAATAATGCCTCGATAATTACTACACTCACTCTTATTCTTTTCTAATGCAGGGGTTTAATTAGGTTTTTTTCTAAAATCGCTAGGTACTTCCCATTTTTCAAAAATCATATTCATAACCCTCAGTAGCTTATTTCTAACCTCAGAGCCACCATATTTAAGAAACTCATTTACCACACTATCAGCATCTGGAGCCTTATTTTTAAATTATTTTATAATATTTCGCTAATTCCTTCTCACAAAACAAATCTTCCTTCCCATCTAAGGTAGCACAAACTTTTCCGTTTTCCTCTATATCTTTTCATGCAACTCTATCTCGGTTTAGCACATTCTCAAAATGTCCTGCCCCTCTCTGTTTAAACCTTTTCTTATCACTAATTGTGGCCTTGTTTCTATCTTTAACAGGGACATGTCCAGATTGACTGATCCCTCTCAATTTATTAACATGCCAGTACAATCTGTTATGCAGTCTAGCTACATCTTCCAGATCCTTGAAAATTTTATCCATTGCCTCGACTTTATACCGCCTTAGTCAAACAGTTCGTGGTAACGAACTGTAGTAAGGAGCGATCCGGCTCAATAGTAACCAAAACTCTAAAAAATTGAATTTTGATATAAATAGCTACATCAAAAGAATCGCATTTTAATGCTGATTTTAAATATATAAGTTTCATCAAGTTTAGTCTTAGCCATCAAAAGTTACGAGTCTGAGAAAACTTACCTTATTTAGGAAAATAGGGGGAAACACCCCCTAAAAGTCGTAGGATCTTAACAAAAATGACACCATCAGATTCAGCGTATCAGAGAACCCTACTGTAGAAGTTTCAAGCTCCTATCTACAAAAATGTGGAATTTTGCATTTTTTGCCAGAAGACAAATCACGGGTGCGTGTTTATTTGTTTGTTTTTTTTTGCTTTTTTTTTGTTTTTTCCCAGGGGTCATCGTATTGAACAAGTGGTCCTAGAATGTCGCAAGAGGGCTCATTCTAACGGAAATGAAAAGTTCTAGTGCCCTTTTTAAGTGACCAAAAAAATTGGAGGGCATCTAGGCCCCCTCCCACGCTCATTTTTTCCCAAAGTCAACGGATCAAAATTTTGAGATAGCCATTTTGTTTGGCATAGTCGAAAATCTTAATAACTATGTTTTTGGGGATGACTTACTCCCCCACAGTCCCTGGGGGAGGGGTTGCAAGTTACAAACTTCAACCAGTGTTTACATATAATAATGGTTATTGGGAAGTGTACAGACGTTTTCAGGGTTTTTTTTGGTTTTGGGGGTAGGGTTGAGGGAGGGGACTATGTGGGAGGATCTTTCCTTGGAGAAATATGCCATGGGGGAAAAAATTCAATGAAAAGGGCGCAGGATTTTCTAGCATTACTATAAAAAAAAAACAATGAAAAAATAAACATGAAAACGTTTTTTCAAATGAAAGTAAGGAATAGCATTGAAATTTAAAACAAACAGAGATTATTACGCATATGAAGGGTTTTAAAAATACTTTAGCATAAAGAGCGGGGTATTTAGGAGGAGATAAATACCTCACTCTTTATGCTAAAATATTTTTAGTGATTTCAACTATTTATTCTACGGCCTATTTAATTCAGGGGTCATTTTTAAGAATTGGAACAAAACTTACGGTTTAGTGTAAAGAGCGAGGTATTAACGAGGGTACAAACCCCCTCGTACACATAATAAAAATATAAGAATATAAAAGTTTGTTACGTAAGTTAATTCTTAAGTTACGTATATTTTTTACTAATAAAAACGTTCGTTGAATATTAAAAGTTCTAGTAGCCTTTTTAAGTAACCGAAAAATTGGAGGGTAGCTAGGCCTCCTTCCCCACCCCTTATTTCTCAAAATCGTCTGATCAAAACTAAGAGAAAGCCATTTAGCCAAAAAAAAATTAATATACTAATTTCATTTCAATAATTTATGTGCGGAGAGCCAAAATCAAACATGCATTAATTCAAAAACGTTCAGAAATTAAATAAAAAAAACTAGTTTTTTTAATTGAATGTAAGGAGCGACATTAAAACTTAAAACGAACAGAAATTACTCCGTATATGAAATGGGTTGTCCCCTCCGCAGTCCCACGCTCTTTACGCTAAAGTTTTTAGTTGTTTTAAAAAGTAGAATTGTGGCAAAGAGTCAAACTTTAGCGTAAAGAGCGTGGGACTGCGGAGGGGACAACCCATTTCATATACGGAGTAATTTCTGTTCGTTTTAAGTTTTAATGTCGCTCCTTACTTTCAGTTAAAAAAACTAGTTTTTTTTATTTAATTCATATTTTAAAGCTCTCTCCACTTCCTTTACGTCCTTTTTGTTTTCAATGATCTATCACTCAGATAATTCTTGTACAAGCCCCTTCTCCCCTGTAATAAACATAAAGCTTTTTCACTAAAATTCCTAGCTGTCGTCCTAGTATTTTCTCTAAGACACCACCAGCAACCTGAAAAAGTGTTTTCCTAAAGTTATTCCATCCATATGTTCTATTGTCAAATTTTAAACTTTCTGGTCTAGTATTCAACTGTTCCAGAAAAGTTTCTCTCAAATTCTCATCTTAGAGTCTACCAGAATCATAACTTCTCGGGATGTAGTTTTCTTCCGAAATTCCAGCTAATAAATTAACCCTAGACACTACCAGACGGTGATCTTTACTTTTAACATCAATAACAGCACTCCTATATACTCTAGTATCTTCTACTGATCCTATTATCTTCGGTTTACAATAATATAATCAATAAGGTTTGCTGTCGTACCACCACGCGAATACCAGGTTAACTTATGGGTTCATTATATGACCAATGCAAAGTTTTGGTTATAACTAAAATTTTAAACCTACAAAATGGCAACAGTCTATAGCCATTTCTGTTTTCTTTTCCTGGACCAAATTTACCAAGGCTAGGATACCATCAATCCCTATTTCTACCGACCTGGGCGTTAAAATCTCCAAATGGAAACACCATACTTCTACCTGAGACCCTGTCTATTTGCTCCTGCAACTGTAAGTATAATTCATCTGAGTCACTAGTATCTCCGTCAGTAGGTTCTACAGGATACTACTATAGCTGATACCCTGAAATTTCTAGTAATAAATTGAGGTATTCAGGTTAGTAGATACAAATAATTCCCGCCGCAGTCAAAATTAGTAGCATTTGCAAGTAGTCCCAAGTAGTTTTAGTCACAGTTGCACATTCACAGTCACAAGTAACTAGTAGTCACAGTTTCAGTTATAGTATTTTTAGCAATAGTGGTGCATATATACCCTCTTGATAACCTGGATGTACATAGTGGACACAGTCCTAGTCTTAAGTAGAGGTAATTGAAGCAGCAAGTTGTCACACTTGCAAGTAGTGTCAAATAGTCATAGCCACTGTCACAAGTAGCCACAGTGCAACCATAGTAGTAGTGGCAACTTTGGTCCTGAAAGTAAATGCTGTATCGAGGATTTTTATTTGGGGGGTATTTTTTGGAAGAGAAACAAAAAAAAACTCTAAAAACGCATCAAACTTTGATTATATGCTTTTTATTACCCCCCCCCCCACGCAGCATACAGCCTTGCAGAAAATGTAAAATTAATACCCTTAGCCGCTCCTAAGATGTTTTGTTAACCTTGATGCATTTAGTGTCTTTTTATTCAGTCTAACTTTCCCCTCAGGTTTAATTGAAGTTTCGTCTTAATATCCTTAGCTGACACTCTGGACCAAACTTTCCTTTCTTTACCGATGATAAATTCTGTACGTAATCGTGTATCCTAATGGGCAAATTACATAACTTACAACCTTTTTCCAGGGGCATTGGGGGGCACGACATTCCCAGGGGCATAGTTATGAAACCTTTAGACTAATTCGAACAAAGTGGCTATTTCACAATTTTGACCAGGGTTAAGGGGGTCTAAGAAGGAAAGAAGGTCCTTTCCCCTCTAAGCAGTGATCAACATGCCCTGAAAGTTTTAATTTCGTCAGTTGTTCCTGAGATGTTGCTGATGCACCCTTTTGACAATCAGCATGCACATGATATGTTTTGATTTTATTCAACATCTCCCTGAGCATTCTCTGGAAATAGTAACAAGTAGATGCAGTAACAGTTACAAAACAAAATATTTGGGAGGGGCGGGGGTCAAACTGGAAGTACATGATAAATTTGATGACAATGATATAAAGGAATTCATTTCTAACACCAAAAACTGCGTCTTTTACATACTTCGGAAACAAAAACAGCCGTAGAACTGACCCTGGAAGGATGACCCTGGTCAATATTTAACGGGAAATTGGAAAGTGGATTAACAGTGTATTATTCCGCCAAAAAGATAAGAATTAAAAATAGAGAAACATACTACCCCCTATGCAACAATTAAAATCTTTAGACTGTCAAGTATTGTGTTCACGAATCAAAGGCTTCATACGTGAACTGAAGAACTGAGCTAAAGAATTGAAGAATTTTAGTGAACTGAAGAATTCTGGAAAAGTAAGGTTATAAGTTTAGCTTGAGCATTGGGTTTGAGGGCGAAAGCCCTCCTAACTTCTCTTAAGTTTGAATGCCGTTCTTTACTTTCCATCGAAAAAAAATTATTTTCATTTCAAAAATATGTTTCAGGCTTCATTGTTCTCTCCCTCTCTGATACGTTCTCTTTTCCTAATTGAAAGATCTTACAAGATCAATTTACAGGATCTTAATGCCGAAAATGACCCTGGTAAAACAGCCAAATACTACATAAATAGTTTCGTTAATCCCACACTTTTTATTTTTACCACGTACTCAAAGCTTTTTTTTTTTAATGTTGTAGGACCTCAAAACGTTTTAAATAGTATGTGTCACAAAAAAGGAAACATATCCTTTCATAGGCGCATCAAGTGCTGTGACTCAGTGCTGAAACAGAACTTCATGTCTCTTGTTTTAACTTTGTTTTCGTGTCGGGGAAACAATTCTATAAAATTCCATAAACAAGGATTAGGCCTAAACTTCAATATGTTTAGCATAGCTACAATCCCGTAGGAAAAGGGCTGTAAGTTACGAAATGTGTTTATTGTTTACGTGCAGAGTTTAATATTGGGAAATATACAGACATTATGTTTTTTTGGGGGGGGGGGATTTTCGATTGGGGAAAACTTTTTCGGTGTGAACTTTCAACGGGGAGGGATATTTCAAAGGGTGAACTTTCTAGGGGAAATTTTACACTAGGGGAATTTGCCTGAATTCTAGTAATTATTTTTGTGCGTCTTGCTTTGTCTTTGCCGATTCAATTTTGCATGTGAGGATTCTCCAGGTCAGCGGGGTCGGAATTGTCTGAAGGATTTTTATTTAATTTTTATCCCGATTCTTTATTAAGACTCCTCAAGGGTTTGTGTTCTTTATGCGCACTCTTAGTCGCTTAATCAAAATAAGAAATTTGTCTTTTAAAGTTCTATCAGCTTAGCATTGTCTAAAGGTTCCATTGAAAAACTTACGTTTTGTCATGTTTGGATGAAACGTGGCTTTTATTAGCGCAGACCAACTTCTGCAAGCTACCATTTAGGGTAACGGAAAACCCATGAGATATTCCGTAATCAGATCATCGAACCTCCAAAAAATTTCTTTTGGAGACGTTCAAATGCCTTCAGAAAAATGTCTCTGTTGGCTCAAAGTTAATTTTCTTGCCCCGTGTCAACTTTTTAATATCACTGTTAAGAAACGAGCAGAGGTTAAGCTTCAATTTCCTTAGCAACTTAAGAACTACAATATATTAAAGGTAAATGTGATATCACTTATTTGTCCCAGTTCCAAACAAAGAAAATTTAATGAAAAACTTGGAAGAAACACGAAGACCAATGGAAAACACCAGGAGATGACAGCATTACAAGGTCCGTGAGAAATTTGTTTTAGATCCGTTAAGTTTTTTATTTATTATTTTACGAAAATATATGTCGGCGACTAAGCCACGGAACCATCATGGATCTGAAGCGTATTAAATTAAAAAACAAAACAAGTTTTTCGTCTGAAAGTGAGGATCAAAATTAAAACATAAAACGAACAGAAATTATTACGTGTATGAAGGGGATTGCCGCCTCCTCAACACCTCGCTCTTTACGCTATATATACTTAGTACTTTTAAAAATGCTTCCTATTGTTCTAATTAAACGACCCTTTGTGTTTCAGGAGTTGTTCTTAGTATTCTTAGTAATTGTTCTTAGAGTTAGGAAAGTATTCAAACTTTAGTATTCAAACTCAGTCTACACGGCAACCATACTACATATGCTCCACACTTGACCTTGGTTACATCCTATTAAGCATTTACACTCTTCAGTGTCCTTGATCATTGGGCAAGGATTTGCTAGACCCCTCAGTTATTCAATAATACATAGAAAAAAAGGTAAGGGAACTTGGAGCTCATCTGTTAAGGGCGTCTAATCGTCCAGTAATGTTCTCCGGGAATACTTTCCAGTAATCTTCAGTTAATGTTTCCCAGTAAATTCTAGTGGTCATGTTTAAACTTACAGATAAAAAAAAATGTAACAGAAAGTGGAAACATAGAATCTTCTGCAGAGGACATTAATTACCCAATTAATGTTAAGGAGCCAATAACATTATGGCTTATTTGCCATGATATATGTTAATTATGCCATAATGTTAGTTTGATGTTAAACCATCTTTCTAAGGAGAAAGCCAATGCAAGCTTTCGTTTTTTGAAGCCCACGCTATTCAATTTTTCCAGAGTTGTCTCGGAGACCAAGCTTTTATTAAGACAATCAGTAAAAACTATTTTTTTTTTTTGGTCAATTCTAGTTCCAATTTTGTTTTTGTATTGAACAAACAAAAAGTGCAAATGGCAAAAGTAAAGGTGGCAAAATTTATACTTGGGCTAAGCATCTTGTTCTTCAATTCCCGAGAGCAAACATTAGGGGAGCTAATTTCAAGTTAATAAGCTTCTTATCCATCCGGTTCAAAACCTCATATGTTCCTTTCAACATGCGAACCATATTTTTATACAATTCCTTACGAAACCTCTTGTGTCCCCTCCTCTAAGAAAAACAAACATGATCCCTACTTTAAAAACAGAAAATGAAATATGAGACTACATAACAAAAAAAAATCCCAAACAAGCCTTGTCTATTTTCATTATGGCAGGTGTAGCGATAACTAATTCCTGATACTTACGTACAAGACTTTTCAACAGCAATTTTGCTTTGTGGGATTCCTTTGACCAATGGATCTTCCATCAAGGGATACAATGGGGATAAGCAGTCGTCAAGGGATGTCTTGGAGCACTTCACCAATTGTACTGGATGAATGAACAATGCTATGTAGAAGTAAATTAATTATAGAGCAGCATAAGGAAAATCAAAACATTTGTGTATGTCTTATTTCTGCTTAATCGTCGTAGTATCAGTCTGTGTTTTACATACTGATAAGAATATTATTTGAAAATATTGAAAATCTACTAAGGGATCTGAGTGAAAGAACAGAAATTTGAAATGAATAGCTAGGGTAAGACCTAACTAGAGTATATTTTTAGCATCCCTACCCCTTACAAAAATGTTGAAGGTATTGTATGTATATATAGTTCTGGGACAAAGGAAACACTATAGTGGCAAAAAACCTTTGCTTCTTATTAGACCAACCCTCTCCCAGACCAATCAGCTTGGCGCATCCAATAAATTATGTCCATGACCATAGTTTCTCCATTTTCGACCATTTTAACTTCAGCACCGTTCAAAAGTCAAGGTGTGATTCAGATACAGCTGATGACATTATCAAACAGTTCGTGGTAACGAACTGTAGTAAGGAGCGACCCGGCTCAATAGTAACCAAAACCCTAAAAAATGGAATTTTGATACCAATACCTACATCAAAAGAATCGTATTTTAATGCTGATTTTAAATATATAAGTTTCATCAAGTTTAGTCTTACCTATCAAAAGTTACGAGCCTGAGAAAATTTGCGTTATTTTAGAATATAGGGGGAAACGCCCCCTAGAAGTGATAGAATCTTAACGAAAATCACACCATCAGATTCAGCGTATCAGAGAACCCTACTGTAGAAGTTTCAAGCTCCTATCTACAAAAATGTGGAATTTTGTATTTTTTGCCAGAAGGCAGATCACGGGTGCGTGTTAATTTGTTTTTTTTTGTTTTTTTTTTGTTTTTTTTCCCTAGGGGTGATCGTATCGACCCAGTTGTCCTAAAATGTTGCAAGAGGGCTCATTCTAACGGAAATGAAAAGTTCTAGTGCCCTCTTTAAGTGACCAAAAAAATTGGAGGGCACCTAGGCCCCCTCCCACGCTGATTATTTTACCAAAGTCAACGGATCAAAATTCTGAGATAGCCATTTTATTCAGCGTAGTCGAAAAACCTTATAACTATGTCTTTGGGGACGACTTACTCCCCCACAGTCCCCGTGGGAGGGTCAACAAGTTACAAACTTTGACCAGTGCTTACATATAGTAATGGTTATTGGGAAGTGTACAGGCGTTTTCAGGGGGATTTTTTGGTTGGGGAGGGGTTGAGAAGAGGGAGATATGCTGGGGAACTTTCCATCGAGAATTTGTCATGTGGGAAGAAAATTTCTATGAAGGGAGCGCAGGATTTACTAGCATTATTAAAAAAAAAAAAATGAAAAAATAAATATGAAAAAGTTCTTTCAGCTGGAAGTAAGGAGCAGCATTAAAACTTAAAACAAACAGAAATTATTACCCATTTGAGGGGATCACCTCCTCCTAATACCTCGCTCTTTACGCTAAAGTATTTTTAGTAATTTCAACTATTTATTCTACGGCTTTTGTGATTCTGGGGTCATTCTTAATGAATTGGGACAAAATTTAAGCTTTAGTGTAAAGAGCGAGGATCTGACAAGGGGGCGAACCCCCTCATATATGTAATAAAAATATGAGAACACAATAGTTCTTTACGTAAGCTAATTTATAAGTTACGTAAATCTTTTACTAATAAAAGTATTCGTAAAAAATTAAAAGTTCTAGTTACCTTTTTAATTAACCAAAAAATAGGAGGGCAACTAGGCTTCCTCCCCCGCTCTTTTTTTCTCAAAATCATTCGATCAAAATTATGAGAAAGCCATTTAGCCAAAAAAAAATACAAATTTCGTTTTAATTATTCCTCTGCGGAGAGCCAAAATCAAAACATGCATTGATTCAAAAACGTTCAGAAATTAAATAAAAAAAACAAATTTTTTTAACTTAAAGTAAGGAGCGACATTAAAACTTAAAACGACCAGAAATTACTTCGTATATGAAAGAGGCTGCTTCCTCATCAACGCCCCGCTCTTTACGCTAAAGTTTTTTACTGTTTTAAAAAGAAGAATTGAGAGAAAGAGTCAAACTTTAGCGTAAAGAGCGAGGCGTTGATGAGGAAGCAGCCTCTTTCATATACGAAGTAATTTCTGGTCGTTTTAAGTTTTAATGTCGCTCCTTACTTTCAGTTAAAAAAACTTGTTTTTTTTTATTTAATTCCATAAAGGGCCGGACACACTTACAGTATTTTTTTTTCCGCACCGATTTCAGCAGCTCAGGGGGCAGATGATAGCAGAACAAAGTAATGCCCTTTGCGGAACATTTTTGAGATTAAACATCAAAGACACCAATTGTCAACTGCAGTTTAGCAATAGTTGCACTATTGATGTAGCTGGGTCTTTCATCGTTCGCATTTAATTTACGCTTTGTTTTTTTTTTGTTTTTTTTTCATGTTGATCACAACGAAATTCAGTGTCGTAAATTAGGTTTGTAAATCGTAATTATGTTTGTATGTCGTAATTAGGTTTGTAAATTAGAGGACTGGAAAGTTTTTCAAGCTCAAATCAACGCTGTTTTCTTTGTAATTCCGGTGCTTATTTGGCAAATCGGTGCCAGTAAAAGTTATGTGTGTCCAGCCCTTAAGAGAAGAAGTTGGTGCCACTAAAGTCAGCCCTTCGACACCCAGATAGGTTCTTCTTCGGATCCAATCTTCGGGCAGCAGTTTGTTGATTTTGGAAGGATATTAAGTTATTATTAGCAGCTCACTAGATTAGGTAAGCCTACTCCTTGAAACCAATGAATATAATTGATGAAATTATAATGTTTCTCTCTGCAAGATAAAGCAGCCACCGATACTTTAAGAAAAAAATAAATGTATAAATCTTACAACTTTATATTTTTTGAAGGAGGATGTTGTGGTATTGCATCAACGGTTATTTGCTCTTTTTTCTATACACCATCGACTTCTGATTTTCTAGTGAACTGCTTTAGTAGTCAGTGAAGCCACCGGTACCCTGGATATACAGAGGTACTATCTATTATCCACATTTCTCAATTGCACACCAAGATTAGCAATCGGCATCGCCTTTTTAAGACACCTTTAAATTCCAGGGTACCAAAATAAGAAAGCTGCTTCCGCAAATTTAGGTCCTAAGAGGCCCGATACAGGTACCAGAGAACCGACTATAATCCTATCGAGGAAAAGCGATTCCTGTTAGTGGAAGGCTTCATTGATAGCGATTAAACACTAAACAAAAGTACTAATACTTATGAAAACAAAACTTACTGTTGTTTTAACAATCAAACAGTAGATGTATTGTATCAACGCTATGTTTAAATTTGATTAATCACCTATTTTCCATAAAATCTTAACAGCGCCTTGACAACCACTTTAATTATTTCAAGTTTTGGGACTGCTATAGTTTGGTCTAAAGCTATTTTTCGTTTACCATTTTCTCTGAGAAAATATCTGAGTGAAAATGAAGAAGGTATTCTTTTATTGATTGTGAGAAAAATTGTCTCAGAGATTTGTGTTCCATTGAAGTTGATGAGTGAGCTGCTGAAAAGGTCAGACAGGACAAACCGTTGTTCCAAGGTAAAAAAAATGGGGAGGACTCTTGTATTTATAAAATCGAACACATATTTTTAAATAATAGAAGCATGTTGTGAACTTCTTCAAGCATTTTGTTTTTGTGACGTTTCAAGACTTCTCACTATATTTGAAGAATATTTAACAGAAATGGATGTTCTACTTCTACCAAGCATTCCATGAGCTTGGACAATAAGTTAGATTTGAAATTTTTGCAAAACGTTTGCTACAAGAACACATAAGTAGATAAGGGGTTAGTTTCCATTATGGCCGAGCCACATTAGAGTCATACCTACCAACAAAAATTCGAGTTAAACGATAGAGTTGGATTTTTTTTTTCGGGATTTTAATACCACACTTGAATCTCAGAAAATGAAACAGCAAGATAATTAGTGTGAAAAACTAATACCAACAGTAATTTTCTCCCAATTATTCCCCATTAAGACTATATTTTTGTAACTTTTACCAAAATTTCTACAGATAGAATAAAGGGACGATATTTCGAGCTTTTTTTTGGGGGGGGGGGGTAAAAAAGTAGGTCATCACACCCGACTCTCATTGAACAATCATAAATTTAATGCCTGAAAGTTGAAATACCATACATAATTGGTGCTGTAGTCGTGAGTAATTTTGATTTACCCATGAAAGTGACTGTCATAGGACCCGGGAATGAGCGGGAATGACCCGGGAAGGAGCAACTTTCAGTGATCACAGCCATTCAGTTGCCAATTTTAGCATCCTTTGCTGAGTCGTCGACCAATTAATCGAGTCGGAAGAGATAAGTGTTGAGAACAAGAAATTTGGTGAAGGGGGCATTTTATCAGAACATAACCGACTAACAGCAAATGAAATTTCTTTTTGGCCCAATATTGCCAACCGCAATATTTTTTTTCTTTGTGTTATTTATCTATATTTGTATACAACAAATTTTTGTCTACTTTTATTATATATTATTTTATTATTATATATTATATATATTTTTATTATACTTCTTTTATATTTTTATTATGGTTTTTATATTTTTTATATTATATATTTTATATTTTATATATTTTTATTAATATTACATACATATATATTTTTTTATTATATATAATTTTATTATTTTATATTTTGTCTAATAATATTTGTCTACAACAAAGTTATTCTTTGCAAAGAAATAAATGAAAAACTTTTTTTCAACTGAAAGTAAGGAGCAGCATTAAAACGAACAGAAACTATTAAGTATATGAAGGGGGTGGCCTTCTCCTCAACACCTGGCTCTTTACACTAAACTTTCTTAGTACTTTTAAAAAAGCTTCTTATTGTTTAAATTAAGTGACCCTTGTGTTTCAGGATTCGTTCTCAAGGAATTGGGAAAAAAGCAAACTTTAGCGTGAGGAACGAGGTGTTGAGAAAGAGGCAACCCCCTCTATATACCCACTAATTACTGTTTTTTGGAAGTTTTAATGTTGCTAATTACTTTCAGTTGAAAACGCTTGTTATCTTATTTAATTTCTGACCGTTTTTATATAGTCCAAGGAAATCTAGCCCCACCTCCACGGATAAATACCCTTCCCAGGAATATATCCTCTAGACAATTTAATTCCGGTGAAAATTTCCCAGGACAATTACCCTTAACAACTCCATACGTAAAATTGAGACGGAAAAGAGAAAGCAAGACATATAAAAAGAATTTTGGATAGGAATTCTTGCAAATTCCCCCAGTGTATAATTTCCCCTAATAAGTTCACCCCCTGGAAGCTTCCATCTCCATAGAAAATTCCCCCTTAGAAAAACCCCCATCAGAAATGTCCCTCCCCTCAATCATAAATTGTATGCATGCTTCCCAATAAAGTGTACTATTCGTAAACAATGGACAAATTTCAAACTATGATGAACGAAAGGTCTATCTCAAAATTTAGATCGGCCAATTTCGGGGAAAAGGGGCGGGGAGGGGCCTAGTTGGCCTCCAATATTTTTGGTTACTTAAAAGAGCACTAGAGCATTTAATTTCCGTTCGAATAAGCACTCTCACGGTATTTTGGGCCACTAGGTCGATACAATCAACCCTGGAAAAAATAGAAAAAAAAAACATGTATCCATGATCTTTCTTCTGGCAAAAAATACAAAATTCCATATATTTGCATATAGGAGCTTGAAACCTCTGCAGTTTGGTTTTCTGGTGCGTCAAACCTGATGGCGTGATTTTTATTGAGATTCTGTGAATTGTCCATGAAAATTCATAGAAATCTAAAGAAAATCTATGATTCTATTTAAGATTCTCTGAAAATCAAGCAAATCTTAAAGGCTTTTATCCTTTAATAGGTAAAACTAAACTTAATGAAACTTATATATTTAAAATCAGCATAAAAATTCAATTCCTTTGATATATCTGTTGGTATTAAAATTCTGTATTTTAGAGTTTGGGTTACTATTGAGCCGGGTCGCTCCTTGCTTTCAGTTTGTTACCACAAACTGTTTGATTGGATAAACGGTCTTTGTTTTTTTTGTTTTTTTTTGCGTAATCACAAAAAGAGTCACTATTCTTATATAGAAGGTTCTCTGCATTAGAGTAACGCCCTGTTCTTAATAATAAAGATTCCTAAAAATGGCAGAAATTACACGGCTCAGGGGAGAATTAAACAGAACAAACTCTAGCTCATAGTAACCGAAAATTGAAAGACGCGTTTTCAAACGTGTTTAGTTAAACGAGCGAAAGTAAAAAAAAACCTACCCAATAAGAAAAAATTACCATTTGAAGTTGAAGGTGACTCAGGAATGGTAGCTATTATTACTATTAATCTTAATGATAAGAGATTGCTGCCCAAAGAAATTTATGAAATATTCCAAAAATAGCCTCCCCACAAAATGATGTCTGATCGAAATAATGTCTGACGAAAACTGTACCACTGCAAGCCAGAATACCTATTTAAGAAATTACACCCCCCCCCCATCTTCACCTATAACTTTTTCGCATAGGGATCTGTGTTGTGTCTTTTTTTTATCAACTCCTACTTTTCTTCATCAGCACAAGTGGGATGCTGAAAAATACTAGATAGATGTTTATGGGCTCATTTTAAAGGAAATTGCTGTATCTACATTCTTATTCTAAGAAATAAATCATAATATTAAGAAAACTATTTTTTATACCGCTCAGGCTTGTAAGTAACGACTGACTTGTTCTATTGCCAATGGAAACTCTAAAAAAGGAGTTTCAATAGCTATTTATGTGTCAAAAAAATTGCATTTTGTATTGTTTTTAATCATCAAAAGTCCATTCAATTTAAAGACACTCATGAGGGGTTTTACAAACACCAGTAAAAGGGCGATTGATCTTGATGAGAATCATACCATCAAATTCAGCAAATTAAGAAACCCACATAAGAAGTTTAAGTCAGTAACTGCAAGACAAAAAAATTCTTATTTTTCAGAGATGGATGACCATGAATGCGAGTTTATTTGCTTTTTTGTTTTATTTTTTACCTGGAGTTATTAGATCGAAATATTAGTCATAAATGTTACGAGAAGGCTCATTGGAATAGCAATTGGAAACTCTTGATCTGTTTTAAGGAGGGGGGTTCTTTATGGAGACACTTTTTAAAGAGAGAAAAAGGTTGGGCCTCAGTAAAGTGGTATTTTCTGCCAATTTGTGGCGCAAAGCTACATTTAAAAAAACACACAAACGGAAAACAGTTTAGATTATATTAGGACACCACCCTTGACACACGAGCATTACTCACTTGCCATAGCAATTTAGTTGCGAATTATAACAATCTTAACTGTTTTTACCAACATTAAGTAGAGTTAGAAAATACGAGAACAGAAATTAATTTCTTTATTAACATAGGTAACTATTAACAATCATGTTCCTTTTCTACAAAAACCCTATGATACAATTCAGCGTATAATGATTAAATCCACAATTTTATGTCAGAATAAAAATTTTAGCATTCAAAATTTTATATCAGCAAACTCATTTCTTATTTAAAAAAAATTATAGTTGTGCCAATTATGTTACCACTAACAGTTCTATGTACAGTATCACCGACCCCACAATTGTTACAACTAGAAACAGTACCAAGCTTCATAGCAAGAGAGTTACTGTTTTCAAATTTCCAGCTGTTGATACATTTCTCAAAAGTAGAAAAATTAAACATTTTCTATAGGGTTTTTAGCCAGGGTTTGACTTAGTATTAGCAGATCTGGTGGATACCCATTTTAATTTTTTTTAATATAGCTTTTAAAGGAGTTTTTGAACTTTTTTGATTTTTGGAAGCTATAATGAAAAACAGACTGTTTTAATATTGTATTGTTATGATAGGCACACATTCTGTGCCAAAACAAAGCTTAATACCCATGAGAATTTAAGAATTGTATACCTCTAACTTAAGATCTCAAATTAAATACAAAATAAGTGACAAGTTACCCTTTTTAGTCCCAAAACTAGCATTTTTATATTCAAAACTTTTTGAATAAAGAGCATAAAAAGGTGTACTTACCTGATAGAAGAAATACGTAAATACAGCTTAGACCGGAATAGGCCATAGCTAACCTCTTTGGATACTTTTAATTCCTCCAGTCATTTTAAATTCATTCTGTATTCTTGATTTCTTGCCTAAAACAAAAAATGTTTACTTCTCACATATGTTTTACTTCTCACAGAATAAAAAAATAACCACAACAAAGAAAATAAAACCCTTTGGTAAAAAACCCTGATGACCTATCTCAGACTCTAGTATACCTCCTATCAGCTCGTTTGTAGTACATATATCTCTGAAATTTTCTTATTTTGCGTCTCTGACCTTTGAATAAACATTCTAAATGTTGGAGTTGTTAGCACACCCAAAAAATAATCGAAACATAATAAAGTAATCGAAACAAAATATTTGTATTTAAGTAAAATGGCCTGGGGAACTTTATCATAAAAAAAAATATTGCTTTGAATCCATCTCGTAAAATACATAAACGCTACGTTTTCTCTTGAGATGTCATATATTCCATTTGGGGGATGTCATATATTCCGGGTCACACAAAGCTTTTTACAACTTCGTCATAAATCTCATCACTGATATTATAGGATTGATGGACTGTATCTACTGGTAAACTATCATTGACGCTAATAACGTTGTTTTTTATTAATTCATCTTTAGTTTCCGTGCTGATACTGTCTCTCAACGCACTTTTAATTTTACTTTCGGTCTCATCGTGTAGTGCGACGTCATTTTTACATAGGTTGCAGCGTTGACACCTGGATAAAATACGCGTTATGACGTTGGTGCTGTAGTAGGCTTGTCTTCTTCTTGTGTTCTTTTGACTGGTAATGCCAGATATATGGTAAAAGGATCTATTGATGGGTAATGTGTTACCAGCAACAGTAGCGATTAAAGTTTTACTCATCATCAACTAAACGTTTTAGACTTGCATTTTCTTTGAGCACCATCATCTTTGGAATTGTTACTGTCGCACATCTACCTTCACATAATATGAATTTTTTTGTATTCCAAAAGAATTTAACGCTGCACTGTCATGACACGCAAGCATAGATTTTCAATAAGATTTTGTTTCATAGTTCATATATATCTCATTGTCAGCTTGCAACACAACGATAACTCTATCAAATTCGCAAACTTTCATGGAATGTTTCATTTTTTTTGTGCACTATCATACTTGGAGATGTTACTCTCGTATATCCACCATTTTCAGGATGGAAATTCTTGGGCACTCCATAGAAATTTAACACCTTACTTTAATGACAACACAAGCATATATTTCCAATTACATCCCCGTTAATGTTTGTTTCAAAGTTCAAATATTTTCTTTGCGAGCATTGAATCATACGGTAACTTTATCTTGAGCAAACACTTGCCTGAAAGACTTCGTCCTCACCTTTTCCATGATGATAGTAATAATGTTTGCTGTTGCCTTTGTTTTCATCAATTCATCTTTATATTCCTTGGATATGCTGTCTGTCAATGCCCTTTTTATTTTTCTTGCAGTTTCACCGTCTATTGCGACCTAGGTCGCAGTTTCGACACCTGATAAGATGTACATCATGATGTTATTGGTGAAGTAGGCTTGTGTTCTTCTTGTCTTCTTTTCAAAGTTAATTCCAGAAAGATGGTATAGGATTTATCAATGGGTACTGTGTTACCAGCAAAAGTAGCAAAAAGTTGGCCTTTGTCATCAACTAAAAGTTTTAGGCCTGCATTCTCTTTGAGCACTATCATCTCTGGAAATTTTACTCTCGCATGTCCACCTTCACAAATGATGAATTTTTTTTGGTATTCCTACGGAGTTTAACGCCTCACTGTCCTGATAACACAGATATACATTTCCAATAAGATTCCAACTAATGCTTGTTTCATTGCTCAAATATTTCTCATTGTCAGCTTTCAACGTAACGATAACATTAACACGTGCAAAAACTTTCTTGGAATGTTTCATCTTCACCTTTTAAAAGAGGATGTGAGTGTTTATCCTTCTAATTTACGAATTATACTGATTGAAAACGTATAATAAACTAGCTATTGCCGAGGACCAGCCATAGATTACCACGCAGGCAGCCATATAACAATACTGGAATAATCGGAACTTGGCGCAGAATTGGTGGAATCGAAACTGTGGAATTCAGGGACGAAAGCAACAATTTTCTACATAACTACTTGAAATAAGGAGAAGGCTCGTTCGAGAAATGTTGTAAATTCTAAGGGTATTCAATTGCCTTGGACTATTACGTTCTAACAACGAAACACTAAGTTCCATTGTTCAAATAAAAGCAGTATTCAATTTTGGATTTACAAGCTTATTTATGTGAGAAAAAGGTTGAAAATGCCTTAAAGATGATGACAGAGGCCACATGGAGGCAACGGGGTCAGCTGTGAAGCGTTTCGAGACACCATGAAAGGTCTTTTCTACGAAAACATGAACCAATGGAGTTAAAACATAGGTTTCTATCAATAAAATGTCCGAAAATGGTTCAGAAATGATGAGAGGTACCAGAGGGTACCAAGTGTCAGCCATTTAGTGTCACAGGCTGGGGATTGCCATGGTACTTCGTAATCTAGCAATAAAATTTTAAGTATCCGTTATTCAAATAAAAAATGCAGTCAGTTTTAAGTTTATTGATTAGTTTTTTTTTAAGGTTGAAAAACCATTAGGTGTAATAATGTGCCCTTAGTGGGTGTCATCAGGGTGATTCATTGTACCGCGTTGGCCTCAGTTTCTAGGCTTCATTAGAAGACACACTAATAGAAATTTTTTCTTCAATTTGAAACGACTGATTCTACAGTAAGTTGATTATTTTTGCAAGAAAGTGCCTGAAAAACGCCATATGTGCGATAATGCCTGCTAGAGCGTGCCGTGTTTCAGGCATTTGGTTTAACAGACTGGGAACCACCATGGAATGTTGCAATTTAGAAAAAAAATTCCATTTCCACTGTTCAAATAAAAACAATGGTCATATTTAGTTTAATTTTTTAGCGAAAAAGGTTGGAAAACCCTTAGGTGTGATAATTTGCCCCCAGAGGGTGTCATCGGAGGGTGATACGTTATGCTACGCTGGTCTTGATTGCTAGGAGTCATCAAAAGAAACGTTAATAGGGATTTTTTATTAAGTTTAAACGATCAATTCTATTGTACATGAATATTTTTGCAAGAGAGCGCCCAAAAAAATACAATATGTGTGATAATACATTCTGGAGGGTTCTGTGTGTCAGCCATAGTGTGGCATGGTGGCATGAATTGAGATGCTGTATCAAGTTAGAGGTGGCTTACTAAAACATGAACCATCGGATTTAAATCATAGTTTCGCAGGAAAATGTACGAAAATTCCTTTGGAATGCTGGAGGGTGCCAGAGGGCCAGTCATAGTGTGGCATGATGGTGAGAAATGACATGTTTACCACGAAGGGTTGACTCTGGAAAACACAAACCAATGGATTTAAGGCATGATTTTTAACAAGAAAATATTAGGAAAATGTCTTAAGATTGACAATATGTATCATAAGGATGACATAAGCCTGCCATATATTGGTATGGTGGCTTGAATAGCCATGCAGGGGCATCACACTGAAGGGTGTCTTGCAAAAGCACGAATTGATGGAGTTTAAGCATAATGTTATTATGAAAATATATGAAAAAGGTCTTAGGAATGATAATGCGTATCATAGGGTTGTCACGGGGCAGCCGCATTTTGTCATAGTGACATGAATTGTTGTGGAGGCCATCAATTTCAGAGGTGACGCATGGTGCCATGTACCATCCATAGTGTGACAGGGTGACGTGAATTGCTTGAGCTAACATGTTCTGCAGCTTAAATTTAATGTGGTAGGCATTAAAAGAATTTTTTCGGCGGACGAGAACTGAAATCTAACATCCAGTCAAAGAAATGAGGTATTTTCTTTAAGAACTCTCAGCAATAACTCTTAATAAGGCTTAAATTTATCTCTAATAACAACCCTTCCCCTCTTGGTGTCCCTCATTGCTTGCCAGGGTGGGCTAACCACATATTGTCACGGTGGCGTGAATATGCGTAACCTTAACCCAGAGAAACATAGTATGTCCATTAAAATCTCTCGGAAATAACTCTTAATTTGGTTTAGATTTATATCTAATAATAAAGCTCCCTTCTGAAATTGGCTACTTCGGGGCCGTTAGAATTTGATGTTAGGGGCCCCGCTGGAATTACTCTTCAGGGTCCCATTGGAAATGGTTTTTAGGCCCCTCGTGCAATTGGAAGTTAGGGACCCTCCGCTAGAATTGCTCGTTAGGGTCCCATTAAAATTGTTTTCTAAAGCCAAATTGGTTTCTAGGATGTTAGGGGGCCCCAAATGGGATTGGATTATAGCTCCCCTTGGAATAGGTTGCTAGGTCCCCCATCTTTCTTTAATTCACGCTTTTTTGCTTATATTTTATCTTATAACAGGTTTTTCCCGTTTTGTTTTTCCATTTGTTGAGCTTTAACTGCTTTTTCTGAGGAATTTTTCATGTTTTTTCCCTTTTTTTTTGGGGGGGGGGGGGGTTTCAACCGCTCTTTCTGTGTTTTAATAATGCTTTGTAAATCTGTTTTTATTGATAACATTTGTATGTTAAAAAAATTTGTATCCTTTAGATTTATTGATCCAGAATATATTTTACTAATGCAAGAAAAGTCTAATGCCAATGCTATATAAGATTTACTATGTAATTTAACCTGTCTAGGTGACTTTAGAACATTAATAATGATGTAACCTGCAGGTGTATTTAGTATATGAAAAATAAATAGGATTGGGAGGCTTGTGATGTCACTTGGAAATGGTTGGACATGCAAACCATTTAATTGTTCTAGTATGCACAAACACGAGATTCTCCTTGCGTGCAATAGGCTATCATTTAGAATGTATTAGCCGAATCAGATTATTAGAAGGACTTTCATAGTCCACCTGGTTAACGCTACAGTCCATTGAGGGGGAATCCCTTTTGAATCCTAATGTGGACAAAAATCTTTAGTTAATAAATATTCCCTGAGAAAAACGTCTTGCAATAAAATGAAATGTCAAAAAGAAAAACAAAACTTGGAAAAAAAAACGCCTCGAAAAGAAATAGAATATTCAAGTACATTACGTAGCCCCACGAGTGTGTCTTCCACAGTTACAAGCGGGAATTCCCCTCTGATTTTTAGCATGTCTTGCAAGATTGTGCCATCCTTAACACTGGTAAACATTCCCTATTACATAAGAAGTAAAGCAATTATGAAGAAAAGCATCTTGAAGAAAAATGTCTGAAAATCGTCGTGAAATGACTTGAAACGTCTTTAAAAATGTCTTGATGGAAAAATGTGTTTAAAAGGTTTTGAAATGTCCTGAAATGTCTTGAAAAACCTCTCGAAGAAAATTTTCTTAAGTAACGTCTTCAAACGTCTTCAAAGACGGCTTGATAAAAAAATATTTTAGAAAACGTCTTGAAATGTCTTGACACCTCTTGAAACACATCTTGAAGAAAAATATCTTAAAAATTGTCTTGAAATTTCTTGAAAAAGCATCTTGACTAGTTTACACGTCCTATTACGTAACATGTGTATAACTACACATTCCCTGTGATATACCAAGCAGCTATATCTATTAGACAAATTCACTATTAAGTAACAAGCAAACCCTATTACAGAGGTGTACTATACACTTGCGTAATAGTTTTGTGTCGGACCCAGGTGTGCGTAATAACATCTTGAGGGACTATTAGCTCTAATAGTTTACCCCTCTATCTGGCCGTTTAAAACCATCTTCGGGATGCTACTCACGCTTGTCTGAACAAAAAGATAAAAAACATGCTTAATATCTCAGAACTTTAGATGCTATGAATGCTGATGAATGAGAATTGTCCATCCCGTTCCTTAAATAATTGTCCAAAAAAAATTTTCATAGGGCAACAGATTCCTAATGAGCAAGTTGATTTTTTAGGAGTAAAATTCTAGAAAGTACTACTTATAACAAAAAGTATAGAAAAAACGTAGCTTTCACAGAAAGTATTCAAAAAGTTACACTTTAATCAAAGGGTACTAAAAGTGGTACTTTCTTATTTTCTTACCCGTAGTAACCCTGATTGAGAATGTATACAAACCAATTTGTATTCCTGTTAGACTCGTTTTGCTCAGTAGAAGTAGTGATCACCCTTTGGATTCCAGAGGACTCATAGGGGGTACACGATTTGAGCTACTTGTCTCTCAAGATGTTATTACGCACATCTCGGTCTTACGTAGTACTATAGTGCACCTGTAACGGTACAATACACCTGTGTGCTACGTAATAGGGTTTACTTCGGGATTTCTCAGGCTGTTACGTGATGGGGTTTGTTTTCCTATGCAAATGCTTTCTTTCGTTGTTATGTAGTAGGGTTTTTACATTAAGATATAGGTGCTTGTTAAGAAATAGGGTATTACTTACATATGCAGATGATTTCAAGACACCTAGGCCCTAGCGAGCAATTCCACCAGGCTCTGCCGGAGGCCCCCAGCCTAACATAGCAACCTTTTCCAACGGGGAACCTTAGCAACCAATTTAACAAGAGACACTGGCAACCAATTTCAACAGGAGAGCTTTTGCAGTCTATTATGATGGGGACCCTAGCAATGAATACCAACGGGGCCCTAGCAGTCAATTTCATCGGGGGCCCTAGCAACCAACTCTTACGTGGTCCTAGCATAGCATTTAATAGGGGGCCTTAGCATCCAGTTTCACGAGGTTCCAAAAGTCAAGAAGTTTTTCAAGACGTTTCAAGACATTTCAAGACGTTTTATAGAGATTTTCTTCAAAAAGTTTCTCAAGTCGTTTTAAATTATTTCAAGACATTTATAAGTCATTTTTGGGCAGTTTCTTAAAAAAAAATTCAAGACGTTTTTCTTCAAGATTTCTTTGGCTGTTACGTTTTAGGGAATTTTTACTTATGTTAAGGATGACGCATTCTTGCGGGATATGTTAGAGGTCAGGGCCCGGCATTCAAGTGAGGAATCTCTGGTTGTAACTTAGGATAGCGCACAAGTGAGGTGTTGCGTATGTACACCTTTATATTAAGTAATAGAAGATTGTTTGTAAATTTTAAGGATGACGCATTCTCGCGTAACTTGTTAGGGCCCACCAAGTGGAGAATCCCCGGTTGTAACTGAGGATAACACAAACTTGGGGTGTTACGTCATGACAATGCACACCTGGGTGATATCGAATAGTTTAAGAGATGTTTTTTCCTCAGGATTTCATTTTTCTTCTTTTTTCTCAGGAAACTGTATAATCCAAAGATGTTTGTCCGTTTGGGATTCAACAGTGATTTCCCATCAACGAAATGGAATGCAAGACAGTTGGACCAGGAAACACTTTCTAGTATTTTATTCGGGGAATACTTTCTACTTGATAACCTAACGCACGGAGAATTCCCTGTTCTGCATTCTAGAATAATTAAATGGATTGTTTATTTCTAACCCTTTCCACATGAGAGTGCGTCAGCATCCCAATGCTATATATTTTATCTCTATTAAGCACACCTGCCTGTTACATTTCATTAATTTAGATCTTGATACTCTCCAAGTCATATTTTCAAAAATGAAGCAAGCAAACGGTGAAACAATAGACGCATTTTCGCATTCTGTTATTTCTGATAGGTTTTAATGAAAATGTCACGGTTCTTTGAGCCACGACTCTGCATATTCACGCCAAAGTTATGGGGGAGATTGTCTTGAAGCAATTTTTTGTTTATGGATTTTATTGTTAAATAAAGAATTCAGAACAGTGGCAATATCTGAATACCCGCCCTAGTATGACATTCCCGAGGGGAAGGGTTGTTGCTAGAGGTAACTTCAAGCCATTTTAGGAGCTAGTTTTGGGAGGTGTTGATGAAAATCGTTTCTTTGACTGGGTCAGCAACACCCCCACCTTAACTTTAAGCGGTAGAACGTACTAGGCTAGGCCAAATTATGTCACAGTTACAAACTATGGATGGCAAACTATATGCTGTGGCACCCCTCATCATGACTAAGACATCACTTAAGGTATTTTCCTGCTAAAAATATGCTTTAAACACATTGGATCGTATTTTTGCAAGCCATCCTAAACGTGATACACTATGTGAATTCACACCACCACCACACCACACTATGACTGGCCCTTTGGCACTCTCCGGCACCCCCTCATCATTCCTAATACATTTTTCAGACATTTTCTTCAAAAATGTTTCCTTTAAATCCATTGGCTCATGTTTTCGTAAGCTAACCCTCCGGGATACATCATGTCAATTCACACCACCATAGCACACTATGGCTGACCTGTTACATCCCTACATACATATTATCATTCCTAAGACATTTTCCAGAATTTTTTGGATAAAATTATGCTTTAAATCCATTGCTTGGTGATTTCGCAAGCTACCCCTCGTGAAACACCTTGTCAATTCACGCAACCATGGCAATGTGTGACTGCCGTCCGCCAACTCTATGATACATATTATTGTTCCTAAGATATTCTCAGACAGATTCATAAGTGTGCTTAAAATACATGGCCTTGTTTTTTTACAAGCTACCCTTATTACTCCTAGGTATTTTTAAATATTTCTTATAAAACTATATCCCATTCCGCTTTTCACGCTTCTGACCCCCATTACAGCAATTCCAGTTCCAATTCCACTTCCCCCGCTTCTGACCCCGCTTACTGTAATTCCAGTTCCAATTCTGTCGGCTCCAACATCGGTTACACTTCTGGCTCTGTCAGTTCCTGTTCCGCCACTTCCACCATCCCCCCCCATTCCACGATTCGGATTCCACCAATTTCACTCCGAGGGCACTACCAAAATCTTCAGATATCACCTAATTTAACGAGAATTATCTATTGCGTTATAAAAACCCGAAGTAGTTTTATCAAAATCATGCAAGTTAGTATCAAAATCATGCATGGTATTACCAAGATCCTGGCATTAACCAAACGTTTTGTGATAATATTAGAACGTACCTGATATTGTCAAAATCTAAAATGGTGTCATCGAAATCATGTAATCTGTCAGCAAAATTCAATGTTGTAATAATAAATCGTGTCTGTTGTAATCAAGGTTATCAAAATCTTGTCAAGCAGTACCAAACTCTTAAATGATATTATCAAAATTTTTCTGATATTATGAAATATCTCGCACAACATTATCAAAATCTCGACTGATATAATGAGAATCCTCTATGGCAATACCAAAACCACACACGTAACTATCAGAATCATTCAAGTTATTCAAAATCATGTCTGCTACAACCAGAATTTAACGTAGTAACATAAAATCGTGTCTGGTATAATCTAAACTCTCATATGATACTGTCAAAATCTTGTCTGATTGATCAACTGGACCGTTGGCCCTGACGCTCTAAAAAGTCACGCGAGAATGCGTTATCCTCGACATAAGTAAGCAATCTCATATCAAGTAACCTAATGGTGTACGTGCGTAACACCCCACATATACACTATCCACAGTTACAACTGGGGATTTCGCACTTGAATGGCAGGCCCTAGTCTCTAACATATCGCGCAAGAATGCGTCATCCTTAACGGACGTAAACATTCCCTATTACGTAACAACCAAAGAAATCCTGAAGAAAAAATTCTTGAAGAAAATTGTCTTTAAAAAATGACTTGAAAAACCTCTTGAAGAAAAGTGTCCTAGAAATTGTCTTGAAGTGACTTGAAACGTCTTGCAAAACGGCTTGACGGTAAAACTGGATACTAGGGCTCTGGTGAAATTGACTGCTTAGGCCCGTTGGAATTGACTGTTAGGGCCCTCCGTTATAATATGTTGCTAGGGCTCCCACGTTCGAATTGGATGCTAAGGCCCGGTTGAATAGAATTCTAGGGACCTCTGATTGAACTACGTGCTAGGGCTCCTATTGAAATTGGATTCTAGTCCCCCAGTGAAATTGGATTCTAAGCTGGTTAGGTTAGGATCCCGGTGAAATTGGATTTCAGGACCACCAAAGAAATTGTATTCCAGGGCTCCGTTGGAATTGGTTGCTAGGACCCCTGTTGGAGTTGACTGCTAGGGTTCCCCGTTGGAATTGGTTGTTAGGGCCCTCGTTTGAATTTGTTTCTAGGGGCTCCCCGCTGGAAAAGTTTGCTAGATTAGTTTAGGGGCCCCCGGTTGAAAATGTTGCTAGGGGTCCAGTGGAATTGCTTGCCAGGGCCTCGGCATCTTATAAGGTTCATCACTAGCGGCCCTTGAAGGTTTTCCCTTACATTTCTAGGTCTTCAAACAATCAAAGAAACTATCACGTAACACGTACTTTTGCATCTTAACTAGCAGACTCTAATAAGGCCTATTACATAACAACGAATAGCAAACAAACTTTATTACATAAAAACCAGAGAAATATTGAAGTAAACAAACCCTATTACGTAACATACAGGTATACCATACCGTTACAGGTGCACTATAGTATTACGTAAGACCCAGGTGCGCCTAATAACTTCTTGAAGAATTGGTAGCTCCAATAGTATACCCCCTGTGGGGCTTCTGGAATCCAAAGGACGGTCACTACTAGTATTTAGGCCAAGTAAGTTGCATGCCTATCAGAAAAAATGTTGACCCCATTTCAAGCGTTGCAAATCGATGGAAAGAACTTCAGAGTTGTTTGTCTTCATTAAAGTTGCGAAACGTTTGGTTTAATACCGCTTTCTATGTTTATAATGAGAGAAGGGTTGAGATGGCTAGGGAACGTTCAGCAGATGAAGGATGACAGATTGCCGAAAATTGTCCTTTTTGGTCAACCTTCTAGGGCTAAACGAAACACAGGTCATCCCCAAATAAAGATTAAGGGGAAATAGAAATTTCCTGGGAGGGTGTAAAGTTGGTGGCTTATATTAGAGAGGGATGGCGGAGGAGCGTGCGAAGCTGTGTTGACCTTAGGCGGCTTGTTGCTACGGTGAGTTTTAAGCGGTAGTAGTAGTTTTAGAAGTTAGTTCTACTTTTTTTAATTAATATTCAAGTCTCAAGTACTTATTGCATTGTGTTTTGTTTGAGTAATTAAGAATTAGAAATAGGAATCAGGCATAATTTCATTATTTTTTTTTGCTAATAAGTTGCAATTATTTTAACATGAACTTATCTGGATATAATACAATTAGAGTATTTAACAGTTTTCATTTAAGTAAGTTAAATTTTAAAGTACATTTCAATGACAAATCATGTTTTACCGCCCACCTAATATATAATACCAAATATATGGTAGCATTGAAATTGGCTGAATCTACAAATCGGTGACTTTGATGGAAGCCCTTAGATTGCTGGGATTTACCCACTGGAGAAGTAATGACTAAAATCAGTGACAACGATTTTAGTCTTTTTAGAAGCAAACGGAAACTTTTCTCTTTATTACTTATTAATTGGAATGTTGACTTGTTTCATTAGCAACTTAGAGCTATTCCTGAAGGACAAATTATCTAGTTACTGAATACATTTTCTTTGTATTCTATTTGTTTGTCAGCCAAGGGCAGTTTCTATACTAGCAAAGCTAACAGTTTTGAAATACTAGTGGCAAGCTTATTTCGCAGTTCAAAGACAAGAGAGATGGAGGAAGAATCGAAAATTCGATTAACGAAGATAAAGATTCGAATAACGAAGAAACGAAAGATAACGAAGATTCGTTATCATTTAAAAATTATCGATAAAGACAACATAACTGTTTTATTTTACTCAGGTCAATTTGATTTAACTCAGCTCAACTATTTATACAGAATTTATACAGTATTTTATGCCTTTTTGAAAATGGATTTTGAGAAGATCTTATTCTTCAAAATTGTGGACCTAGAGTAAGACCCTGGGGTTCTGTCCCTTCTTCGTAAGAATACAGATAATCCCTCTTTTTGAAATTACACATACTTTGACAATTTTAGTAGCAGTCTTAAATGGTTATAAAACTGTCTTAAATTAAACCAAACTTTATGTTGTCTGTCCGAACCTTTAGTATAACTATAATAAAAACAATAAATAATAAAATAGTAAATATCATATATTTAACTCAATAGTTTTGTGTAAGCATACACTTGGTTTGGCTTTTTTATGCCTTATTGATAAATCTTGTAAGGTTGTAGAGAATTTTCAAATCTAGCGAGGAGTGTGGTCTTTTTAAAAGCTTTCCTGGCGAATTAAAATTGCCGACAGCTAAAATATACTTTTTACATTTCTCTTAAGCAGTCTATAAATGACCCAAAAGATAATAGCCGTGAGATTAACACAAAGCCTAAGCGGATGTCGTTTATTATATTAACATCAAGTGACAAAACGACGTAAGAAACTACTACATTGACGTTTCATTTCAAATTTCCTTACCGACCATACCAACTCGATGGATAGAAAATTTGCGTTTGATAGTCGACAGATGGCATTTTCTTAAGCAACAACCTCTTCCGAGAGTAGTAAGACATCTCTAAGTCCGGCCGCAGCGTCCTTTAAGGGCATTTTCCAAAACGTTAGTCAAGTGGGGAAACCCCACATTTAAAAAAATGTGACCCCCTCAAGGCGCTTAAAGACGTTAGTTTAATGTTGTTTTGCACAGAAAACACACAGAACACACAATTTTATGTGTGTGTGTTTGTGTGTATGAGCCGTGTAGTACGGCTTGTATTTGTAAAAAAATACCAATTTAGTTATGTGGATCCGTTCCAGTTATGTCAATCATGTATCTAGGACTTGTGCTTATTTTTCGCACCAAGTTTCATCCCGATCCCTCCACTCTAAGTGTTTTCCAAGATTTTAGGTCCCCCCCCCAACTCCCACCAATTTCACCAGACCCGGTCGAGATTTAAAATAAGAGCTCTGAGACATGATATCCTTCCAAATACCTAATTTCATTAAGATCTGATCACCCGTTTGTAAGTTAAAAATAACTCATTTTTTCTAATTTTTCCGATTTAACCGTCCCCCCCACTCTCCTCCAGATGCTCGAATCGATGATACAACAATTTCTAATTTAATCTGGTCTGGTTCTTGATACACCTGCCAAATTTCATTGTCCTAGCTTACCTGGAAGTGCCTAAAGTAGCAAAACCGGGACAGACCGACAGAATTTGCGATCACTATATGTCACTTGGTAGATGCCAAGTGCCATAAAAACTACCTTTGTGTGAAGGGAAAAACCCTGTATATAAACAGGCCTTTGTGTAAGGCATTTAATAGGAAAACCCACCTGGCCCTTTGTAGTTGTTACAAATTCTGGAATCAAAATAAGTCTTGTGTAGGTCACGTAACAGGAAAATCTTTGTGGTCAGGGTACAAAGGTTCTTGGAAGCAAAACAAGTCTTGTTTAGGTCATGTAATGAGAAAACCCACTTGGCCACTTGTATTTGTTACAAATTTTGGAATCAAAATAGGCCTTATATAAGTTTTGTAACAGGAAAACCTTTGCGCTCATGGCACAAGGGTTTTTGGAAGCAAAACAAGTCTTGCGTAAGCCCTAACAAAACAATTAATATTGACCCTCAAATTACGTCATTGACAAGGTCGTTTGAATTTACACAAGTAAACATTAGACGAATGTCTTTAAACATCTTGAGATCATTTCTATACATCTCCCCCGACACAATTCCCTTCAAGCTGAAAATTCGCCCCCAGAAAATTTTGCAGACGATTCCAACTGAAAAAAAAATTTCTTGGCACATATTCATTTGAAAAAGTCTTTAATTTTAGTTTGTTTTTAAAATCATGTTGGAAAATCCTCCCTCCGTGGAAAATTCTTCCCGAAAATATCCCCCCTTAATAAAAAGTTGCCCCCGTAGAGAATTTCCTCTGGATAATTTTGCCCGTGGAAAACTTCCCGATGGAAAATTTCTCCAGCGAACCCCCCCCCCCTACGGGAAGATACTCTAGACAATTCTAATACGGCAAAATTCCCCTCCCTCCCTGGACAATTCCCCTTAACATCTCCACATGTAAAATTGAGTCGGTAAAGAGAAAGTACGACAAAACAAAAAAAATATCTTATAGGAATTCTGGCAATTTTCCGAGGTGTAAAATTTCCCGTGGAAAGCCCAACCCCTAGAAACTTCCCTCCTAACGATAGATTATCCCCGTGAAAAATCTCCCCAGCAGAAATTTCACTCACCCCCGAAAAATGTCTGTATACTTCACAATAACAAAATAATACGTAAACAATGGGCAAATTTCACGCATTTAAAAATCACCAGTGTTTTAAGAACGTATAGGCAGACACATACGATAATCTTGCAGGTACTTTGAAATTACATACGATAATCTTGCAAGTATTTTAAAAGTACAAAGTATGGACGAGCAAAAACAAATCTGTTTGGCTAGGCCACCGAGCAGCATATTAAGTAAAATTTGATGAACTTGAATTTCAATAGCAATTGTTTATACAAATCCAGCATTGAAAACATTTTGCTTTATTGATTCAAAATCCGAATCTCAACTAAACATGCACAAAAAAGTCAAATTAAGTGTCTATTTAGAGCAAATCATTAGTTCCCAACCTAATGCCAAAACATAAGGCAATAGACATTAAAACAACACGTTTAGCTTAACAAACACGGCTTCAATCCAGCCCTTAAGATGCTCGAAAAACAGACGGGCCGAAATCGACCGGAGTTTAATAGACTTAGTTCATGCGACTACCACATCTTAGACATCTTACTGATGGTATTTCGACAAATTTCTTTTCATAATGAAGAGAACATTTTTTGCGTTTTCAAACACAACGCGAAATTATATTTCGTGTTCGATCACATTAAGCTATAAAACGTAGTTCGACCACACCTTGTAGGAGGAAAACAACCACTAGTAGGTGAAAAAAGACAAGGGAAAGGCGAATTTGTTAGGAGGCTATGAAGCGCAAAACTGGTAAATAATACTAAAATTTTTGATGAAATGCTATTAACATCCAAGGTAAGTAAATAGAGCAGAAAAATAACAATAAAAAACCGCTATTCGGATTCATCTGATTACTGAATTAAGATAGATTAGTAATATTTTAATCCAGAAAGATGAACAAAAAAAGGCTGCTGCTTGTAAATGTTCTGCTCAAGAGACTATGCAATAAGGACGGTAATTTGTTTCATTATATCCTAAACACAGGCAAAACATCTGTCCTCCATGTCAAGTCCTCAAAATACTATGGCTTTAATGGTATGTTTCATAATTCCAAACTTTCCTTTATTTTTTGGTATTCTAATGACCCAATATATCCAGAAATATATTTCCCCCGAAACAACTCTTATCTCATTATCTCAGCTATGTAATAGAAAAAAACAGGTCGTAAATATGTATATTTATTATAATTATTTCTATAGGCTGTCCCGCTAATGATATAATGAATACACACTGCAATATTGAAGAATATATGCGTTGTCTAGAGCAAGGATCAGTTGTATTGGCAGCAATATCAAATATAATTGGAATAAAAGACAATATCTCGATATTTAAAGAGCCAAATCCATGATTCAAACAATAATTATGTACGAAGATTGACAAAAGAAACCCTTGCAATCGGACTGTCAATAATAAAAAATAAAATAAAAGCATCATGCAATGATCAGCCATAGCTAATTTTTAAGACTTTCCTCCTACCCCTGTCCCTCCTTTACTATATCAATGTATAAAATAGACTGTACATTATTTATAAATTGCCCATGACCAGGCCACAGGTGTTTTGAGAGATGAGTTTCACTACGCACTTATTTATAATTCTAAAAATATATCTAGAGAATTTTTGGGAACAGTACCTTCTATTAATAACCCTGGTCCGAAATCCAATGATCGTGTCTAGGGAAAGACTGAGGGAATCTTCCAAATCTCCCGATGCTAAAAACAGTTTAGTCCCAGGAATCCTACGCGCTCATCAGCGCATTTGTATTTTGGGAAAAGAAGTAATAAATTTAATTAAAATGGTATTGCATCAGATTAATTAATGGCTTACTTAGTGAACTAAATAGCCTGAAATATGCAAAGTAACAGGGCTATAGCTTATAGGTTTTTTTTAATGTAGTTTAACGAAACGGTAAAAGTAAAAAAAAAATAAATGGAACTGAGATGAAGACAATCTATATAACAAGAGAAATAGCCTGGGGAATAATTTTCATGTTAAAACTTGGAGTAATGAGGAATAATGGTATTTTCCAATATGAAATATCCTAAACTTGGAAGGACAAGCTTTGAAAGTCCTGACAACTTTCTGTTTTGAATTTTTTTTCTTTACATTACTTATTTGAAAATACCCAGGACATAGGTGAAAACAGGAACAAATTAATGCAATATATACTCACAATATATGAATTTTAAGTCAGTCACATTTACTATAAAGCCAAAGAGTGGTTTTTGCACCTGAATCCAAAAGACAAACATTTTCCACACAAAGTAAAGGGCAAATTCAAATACATAAATACTAGCTAATTTTATGTATATCAAATTGATGTAAAACGCACGGCAATTTATGTAAATGAAGCTACTAAGTCTAAAATGCACAATGACCACAATGAACAATACAGCTGACTCTGAGCGGAATACATCTGTAGGAGCCATCAAACCCCATAAAAACCCAACCCCAGCCATCAAACCCGCTATTTTGCCGTCTGGGCTTAGTTGAAAACTACACAGATATCTTAAGACGAATTTCAATGGGTTTGATCCCAGACTATTTTCTTGTTTTAAATAATGTCGTATACGATTCCTAGGAATAAACATTTTTTAGTGGTAAATTCTCTATTTGTATTTCTAAACATAACGAAAAATATGATCTGAGTATTTTTCCAAAATTACCATTGGTAATTAAATAACAATTAAACATTCAAAAGCGGTAAGTCTATTAAGTAGACAGTGACAACCGATAAAAAAGTCTGGATATTTCGATCAAACGTACAGCAGTCGTCTTAACCAGAAATTAAATAAAAAAAACAAGATTATTTAACTGAAAGTAAGAAGTGACATTAAATCTTAAAACGAACGGAAATTACTCCGTATATGAAAAGGGCTATTCCCTCCTCAGCGCCCCGCTCTTTACGCTAAAGTTTTTTACTGTTTTAAAAAGTAGAGTTAAGAGAAAAAGTACTGTTTTAAAAAGTAGTGTTGAGAGAATGAGTCAAACTTTTGCGTAAAGAGCGGGGCGCTGAGAAGGGAATAGCCCCTTTCATATACGGAGTAATTTCTGTTCGTTTTAAGAGTTAATGTCGCTCCTTACTTTCGGTTAAAAAAATTTGTTTTTTTTTATTTAATTTCTGAACGTTTCTATATAAAATTATGTTTTCATTTTGGCTCCCTGCACATAAATAATTATAACTAAATTTGCATATTTCTTTTTTCTTGGCTAAATGGCTTTCTCATAGTTTTGATCAGAAAATTTTGAGAAAAAAGAACCGGTGGAGGAGGCCTAGTTACCCTCCAATTTTTTTTGTTACTTAAAAAGACACCTAGCACTTTTAATTTTTTACTAACGTTTTTATTAATAAAAAATATAAAAAACTTACGAATTAAGTTACGTAATGAACTTCTTAATTTAAATGTTTTTATTACATACATGGGGGGGTTTGCCCCCTCTTCAAAAAAACATCGCTCTTTGGACTAAAGCTAAAATGTTGTCCAAATTCCTTAAGAATGACCCCAAAGGCCGTAGAATAAATAGTTGAAAGAACTAAAAATACTTCAGCGTAAAGAGCTAGGTATTAGGAGGAGGTAAACCCCTCATATGCGTAATAATTTCTGTTTGTTTTAAGTTTTAATGCTGCTCCTTACTTTCAGTTGAAAAACTTTTTCATATTTTTTTTTCATTGTTTTTTTCAAATAATACTAGAAAATCCTGCACCCCTTTCATTGAAATTCTCTTCCCCCATGACAAATTCCTCCATGGAAGGTCTCCCCACGTAACACCTTCCCCTCAACCCCTCCCCCAAACCAAAAAAATCCCCTAAAAACGCCTGTACACTTCCCAATAACCATTACTATATGTAAACACTAGTCAAAGTTTGTAACTTGCAGCCCCTCGCGCTGGGACTGTGGGGGAGTAAGTCTTCCCCAAAGACATTTATTAGATTTTTCGACTATGTTGGATAAAATGGCTATCTCAGAATCTTGATCCAGTGACTTTTGGGAAAAATGAGTGTAGGGGGCTTAAGTGCCCTCCAATTTTTGGTCACTTAGAAAGGGCACTAGAAATTTAAATTTCTATTAGGATGAGCCCTCTCACGACATTCTAGGACCACTCGGTCGATGCGATCACCCCTGGGAAGAAAAACAAAATAACAAACAAACAAATAAACACGTATCTGTGATCTGTCTTCTAGCAAAAAATATAAAATTCCTCATTTTTGTAGATAGGAGCTTGAAACTTCCTCTCATACGCGGAATCTGGTGTTATGATTTTCGTTAAGATTCGATGACTTTAATGGGGTGTTTCCCCCTATTTTCCAAAATAAGGCAAATTTTCTCAGGCTCGTAACTTTTGATGGGTAAGACTAAACTTGATGAAACTTATATATTTAATATCAGCATTAATATTCAATCCTTTTGACGTAACTATTGGTATCAAAATTCCGTTTTTTAGATTTTCGGTTACTATTGAGCCGGGTCGCTCCTTACTACAGTTCGTTACCACAAACTGTTTGATACTAAAACATTAAAATTATAACTAATATGTTTATACAGAAGAAATAATTATGTCCGGCTCACAACTGATTTACGATTGATTAACCAGATTTGTCTGAGAGAATTCATTAACTGGGTTCATCCAAAGTCTTGAGAAGTAAATTTTCTTCTTTAATATTGCTTCTTTTCTTCTTATATTTGACTAAATGTAAGTTGTATTTCTAATGAGGATGGCAAAATCTTCTTCATGTAAAAGAAATGCTGCTGAATTGATAATTATATACTCCATTTGTCATATCTCTCGATATATACGATGTTGATTTACATCTTTACCAGAAGAAAGATCGCAGATGCGTGTTTATCATTTTGTTTTCTGGTATGTTTTCTCAGGGCTGACTATGTCGAACCAATGATCCTAGAAAACAAGAAGACTTTCCATAGGTTCAACATTCGCTTGTTTTCATCTGTGTATACCCTTGCCTCCAATGTATATAATTTTCCAGTCTATTGTAGTCAACTTGCATTTTACTAAATACTGCCAAAGGATATTTGTTCATTAGCTTATTCGTTTCATTATCTTCACTATCTCCGGAAACGATAAGAAAAGTTGAGATAAAAATGTTACCCGTTTTGGAAGACTTCCACAAATTATCCGCTTAATTTCCACTTTGAATTAACTCGTGAGGTCTGAAATTAAAGAAAAATTAGATTTGCTCCTTGATACTGCAGCATCAGTTGCTTAGCTGCAAGCCCTTGTAAAAAATAAAATAGAAGAAATCTCAAAAAGGGGTTAGAAGCATTTAATAGCTGATATTTCTGTTTTTGCATGTTTTTGCAGAGCAGCTTTGTTTACGTGTTTTACAAACGGGTTTAAACGGGTTATTAAGCATTACATGGATGATACCCCTTTTTAATGATTTTTTGCATGGCTTTGATTCTATAATATATTACAAACGGATTGAGCTCCATCAATACCCTCTAGTCATTTCTTTGCCTTCAACCTAGTTTTATGGAGCCTCCCAGAAAATCGTAAACATAAGCAGCCCTGCATGAAGGACAGTTGTGTCCAGGATGAATTAAAAACGCACAGACTGAGGGGTATGCTGGTGAGGCAGGTTTGAGGTAAGGATGCTTCCTATCCCTAATCTTACAGTTTTTTTCTTGAGTTTTTAGAAAAATTTTAAAGGTTTAACGTTAAACAGTTCAGAGTGAAGTAGCAGTGAACAACGAGTTACTGATAGAAGAATCAACTTTTGAAGACCTAAGAGGTCAAGATTTTGAAATGAAATTAGAACCCTGCGATTCTGTAGAAATAGAGAAGATTGTTTCTTCAATAAAATCAAACAGTGCTGGGACCGATGGCCTCAACCTACGAACTCTAAAATCAGTGATTCCGAATGTTCTTCCAGTATTAGTATTTTTAATAGATCTGTCAATGGCAGAGGGTCAATTTCCCTGTTGGCTGAAAATGGCCAAAGTCATCCCGCTTCCGAAGTCTGGGACTTTTGTTGGATAGATTGTCGAAGTTAGGTGTTAGGAATAAATGTTTGAGTTGGTTTGAGTCGTATTTGCAAGTTAGAAGTGTAAAAGTCGTAATAAATAATGAAGTTTCACAAGCTTACCCATTGAATTGCGGACTGCCACAAGGTTCTGTCCTAGGTCCTCTTTTATTTTTAATTTATGTAGATAGTTTTGTCCCTGGTTACTTAACGTCTTTTGCTGATGACACTGCTATAACTGTTATTGCCAAATTGTTGCCGGACTTGATAGACCGAGCAAACAGTGCTTTAAAGGGACTACATACGTTTGTTACACTCAGTAAACTTGCTGTTAATGCTTCAAAAACAAGTTACATGGTTTTTAGAAGGACTGGTGAGCCCCAAGGTTTACCTTCAGATATTAAGTACAATGGTGTTTCTTTAAAACAAGTCGAGAAACGCGTTACCTCGGGTTTCTTCTTGACTTCAAACTGAGTTGGAAGGCGCACAGTGACCTAGTTTCCTGCAAAGTGTCAAGGGGAGTTGGAATGCTGCGGCGTCTAAAAAATGTGCTTCCTTTGAAAGTTTTAATATCACTGTACCGTACTTTAATAGCGTCGTATATAAATTATGGTTGTTTAATCTGGGCTAGTAACTTTCAGTCTAATTACAGGAGAGTTCAAGTGCAACGGAATAAGGCAAGTAGAATTCAAGGAAATTATGATCGTGGAAGCGCTAACACTGTGTCCATATATAAGAAGTTTGATATTTTGGATGTTTGGAAAATCAGAGACATGCAGATTGGTATTTTAGTATATCAGTGTCTACATAATTTAGGGCCTGATATTTTTAATGATTTTTTTAGCTTGGGTTCTTCCTATCATGATTATGACACGCGAAATTCAAATATTCTTGTTCATGAGTTTCGGAATACTTCCCGGTCGGCTCATGTCATCAGATAGATGGGACCGTCCGTCTGGAATCCATTCCCACGGCAAGTTAAGGAATCAAAAAGTCTGCCTCAGCTGAAACGACGCCTCAAGGCCCATCTTCTGAACAATTAGTAATGTCGAGTATTTTAGATTGAGAGAAGGGTATCTCCCCCCATTTTGTTAAATTGACCATTAGTTTTTGTTTTGATTTCTTTTTTTGTGTTTTTTTTCTTTTTTTGTAGTTTATTTATCTTATTTATTTTTCTTTTTGATGTAAGTGAAAAATTTTAAAGAAATGGATCGTATTTGATGTCAGCTATGCTTACAGGCCATTGCGGCCTATTTTTTTTAGCTGATGAATGAAAGTTTATTGTATTGTTTTTTGAATAAATTACCTACCTACCTACCTACCTAAAAAACATTCATCCAGAGATGATTTCACGACTATAATTCTGTCCGATGACATTTTGTTACTGCCCAATTCATAGAGGATAAGCAACGGAACATACAGAAGGTTTCTTATAGAAGCCTTCTAAATAGTTCTGCAGATAAGTGTGAGCAAAACCCAGTCAATGTGTGATGACTTTATCCCTTCTCTTGTAGCTTGTTTTGAACTGGGGGACGAGATATTCGCAAAGTCAACTAACTCAAGTAACTGGGTGGTACACTAGCTCAAAATAGACTTTGCGATATAAACCGTGCTTCAAATTAAATACGCAGGCGCAGAGTCTTCTCAATTAAATAACATTTGAAGATGTAGCAAGTACTCTCTGGGGGCTGAATCTGCACCGTTCCGCAACTAGGTAATCTCCATATTTGAATATGAATAAAAGTCCAAAAGTCTGTCTACAGCTATGAACGAAAGATCACTTGGATCTGAAAACAATTACCTGTGATGTACATTTGCAATTATATTGTTTCACAGAGTTTCTGGCACCCAGTTCTAGTCTCCAAAAGAGAAATCAGAAACAACTGACGAATTTAAACTATGAAGGTGACGGTACTACTACTATAAGGGATCCCGGGACTGCGTGTATTTACGGAAATAACATTCCCCCCTCCTAACGTCGTTTAATGAACTTCCAGCACAGCGACTATGGATCTTTGTATGAATGATCTCTAGCTAGTTGCCTGAATAGCAATGACCTATACCTAATACGGGTAAGATCCACATCAATCTATAGACCATTTGCGGTTACCATGCCAATAAACTCTCTTAATAAATGTCCCAATGACCATGAGCTGATGTATATCTTACGCCTTTGACATCCCAGAGGTCAATGTACTAAACAGAAAAGAAAAAAATATTGATGAAATGAATATAATTTTTTTATAAATATAAGGATTGATAACCTTTTACTCAGTATCTTGTATTAGGATTGGTGGAGAGTTTATTAACTTCTTAGTTCTAAATAAGACTTTGCATTATACTGACCTATGTTTTACCATTAAAAAGATAAGCAATTTTACATTATTGGACTTAAAAATAGAGATGAGTGAACTGAAAATAAGAGCAACAAATATTGTGACATAAATAGCAGTCGGAAGCCACCTAACTTTGAAATGGGATTTAAATTTTAGCAGATATTTAATATCATTGAGACGATTCAAGATAGATGATCAATTATGTCTTGCTGGTAGAGTGAATATGATGAATTTAGGCGTTATACTAAAAGGATTCAATAAGGTTGTCAATTACATAGAGATTAATTCATTAGGTCGCCTATCGACATTTACTAGTTATAATTTTTCGTGTGCACATTTTTGAATAATAAACTTTACTTTTGAAATTATCTTTTTTCATATAGGAATCACGTCATAGGATACTTGCTCTTTTAAGAAAATGGCTATTAGGAATCTGGATGTGAGTGCGAAAGAGAGATACATAAGAGATTATTTTTATATGTGAAATAATTTATATGTTCCACGCAAGGCTCGGTGTTTGTTCATTCTAGGAAGTTGACCACAGTGTGAGAATCACACTAGGAAGTGATTCTCACAGTGTGAGAATCACACTATTGCTGCAAGACGTAATTACAGATGTATATTGTGCAATTTTTTTAAATTACACAGAGAGTATGCGTTTCAGGTTAAAGACTGTTCAACAAATGATAGAAATATTATTGATGTACATGCTAGAAGATTCAGATGCTTCAACTGTCAGTATGATAAACATGAACAATGGGAGGCCACCTGCCCTGGTTTCATTTTTGAAAACCCTAAGAGGAATTGAATTTACACGGAATAAACTCGTTTCCAATATAGATTTAAATTGTATTAGGAGATAGACCCCAGTTCACGTTTTAATTGTTTAATATAGCAAGAGAATATAAATTTTACCGCATAGTTGTGACACTACGACATAGTTATTGCTTTGCTTGGTGATTACCTCCAAAATAGAGAGCAGTAGTTCACCTTAATGGATTTTTTTCAAATAAAAGTCTTTTTAAATGTGGTGTCCCCCAGGGCTCTGTATTAGGTCTTACTCATTTTTTATATTTATTAATGATCTGCCAAATGCTGTTACAACTGCCTCTAGAATTAGGGATTTAGTCGACCCTGCACCTTCTGGGTTCAGGGTCACTACACCCATATTTGCTGATGATGCGATATTGATGTGTATTGCTTCAACTGAACAACTACTTACCTCTATAATTAATGCAGCAATGACCAAGAAATGTCAATGGTTGAAGGTAAGCCGGCTTGACCTATATATAAGTAAGTCAAATTTTGTATCTTTTCACGGTGTCCAAATTATTATTCCTGGATTACTGAAATAACTTGACCAAAGGGAATTATTAAGCAGTTAAGTTCTGTTAAGAGCCTTGGGATTATTACTGATGAAAACTTATCATTAAGTACCATGTAAAAGCAATAAGTAAAATATTATCGTGGAATTTACGGATTACCCGTAAATTACAACATTTTTCCTTTATATGATTTACAGATATTGTATTTTTCTCTGACATATTTGTATATTTTGTGCTGTTCGTCTGTATGGCTTGGTACTTTCCTTTCAATACTTCGCCCAATACGTGTAATACACAATAATACCATTAGATCTTTTTGTGGAATAGGGAACTGGAATTCTGTCAGGCCAATGAACAGTATGATTAAGGCCTAGCCAAAGTCCAGACATTTAACTCCCTAGTCAATTCTTTTTATTAGGCGGCAACTTGGTCAAATACAAAGGTATCAGTTTTCTTCCTCGCTTCAACTAAACAAACGTAGGAAGGTTGAACGTAAGGAGTTTCTCACTCAAAATTATTATTAGGTGCAGGTTATCCTTAGCAATTCTTCTTGTAAATATTTATACAATATAATTTTTATATGTATTTATTAACCGGCACTTTGATGTCTGCACGCTACTTATTCTCTAGACTTTGTTTAAACAGGTTACAACTAACTAGTACTTGGCTGAATCGCTCCTGAACAATCCGAGTGGTTAGCCCCTTGGTCTAATTTATGCATTCGCACACGCTCCGATTACAGCTGGATCTAGTCTTTATAGGGGAATTTTTTACTTCAGAACACCAATATGTAAAGTATTTAAAGGGACTGCAGCCAGGAACTATATATTATAGAAATAAGTTTCTGATTGTTTAATAAAAAAAAATTGCTCTATTTTTTTATACCCCACAGCAACAGTGTCAAGGATAGCAATCTAGAGTGCGAACCCGAAACAGGCTTTATAATTATTTTGGAATTATAAAAAAAATAATTGTCGGCTTTAAGATTTAATCAGATCAAAATATTTAACGGATTTTATTATTTCTATTGACATAAAAACCGCCGAAATCACTAATTCAGGAACGTCAGGCAAACTCCTAATGTTTAACATGTGAGGTATAGGAAGATTCTTTGAGAGTGCGTCCTGCCTTAATATAATGCCTGCAGCTGGATCATGTGATTTTTATAAACTGGTTTTTATGTACACGTATTGCAACGGGTGGTTTCCAAACTATTTTACAGGAATATTTCGGGACGAAATATTCCAACGTTCGTTCAACGTTCATTAAGGAGTACTTCCAACCTTCATTGTCACGGAACTCAGACAAGTGTAGATTTTGAGGTTCCTTGCCTAGTTTCAAGTGGGACTGCTTTTTCAGGTATTTATTGATGGGCTTTATAGGTATTTTAAGTTATTTATCGATAGGATTTATAGCTTAGCTCGAGTACCAAGGAATTACCCATAAGCCAATTTCAATCTTAGCTACTTGTTGGATTGCTTGGTAAGTATACCTTCGAAACAGATTGAGTTTGATGGAAAATCGACAATTTTTTTTTTTTTTTATTTTTTTTTTTTTTTTTTTTTTTTTTTTTTTTTTTTTTTTTACTTCGGGATCTTGATATTATGTTGTTTTATTGTTTGAATTATTTAAGTAAGTTTTTTTCGGTACACATGTTTCACCCTTCTGTTTATTATAGAATATATTTGTTGTTGGTTTATGTTTTTCTTTTAGTTTTGTTTTTTGTTTTTATTTCGTTATTTCTTCTTCTATTTTTTTCGTGTTTGTTATTAGCACTCCCTAGCAAGCGACGCTTTTGGTGTGCTACAGAGTGGTTTTGTCTCTGTTCTTTCGATAATAAATTGCTATTACTACTAACTACCAATAGGTTTCATTCAATACTTACAGAAAGTGAGGACTCAGTATTAACTAAAATCATGCACATTTCAAAAACAGGGAAAGTCACACGTATGAATATCATAGACTCCTTCCTGAAGCCTATTACTTACACTGAGTGGGAATATGGGGCAAGCTAAGCCTCTAAACTGTTACGGCGGTTATAGAGTCTTAGGAAATGAAGTTTGACTCTCTGTTCCTAGGTACCATAGGAAATCCGTCAGCGCCTCTCAACATGGTGAAGGGGTGTAAACATCACTAAGCTAAGCTTTACACTGAGCAAGGTGATGTCTAAGGGACTGCACGGTGACCTTGAAGAGTGGGTTTGTTTTGGTGGGGGGTTTTCAGGATGAAAAACTTCTTCCTAGCTAGATTGTCTAGTACGAGTTGCTTTTACGTAGTAGCATAGTACGTGTAGCCATGAATATGTAACGAGTCGGATATAATAGTCTTGAGATTGTCTGTGCAGGATTTTAACTCTTTCTGATAGAAGAGCATCGTCAAATGCTGAAAACCACGTTGGTACCAAGATAGGCCCAGGATTGCACAAGGTAACCATTTAACAGAAGTTCCCAAGAACTTCTTGCTGACCCTTTCTAAGCCACCTTAAGTACTTCTGTAAAAGATGTGTCAGTCCCCGTCCTGCACTGGTTGTGGAGCCATTGCTTTTTCCGAGGCAAAATAATTTTAATGATTTAAAGAATTTAAAAAATGCAACTTTGAATGTTATAATGTTAAAAATCGATATTTTATCGTATCTACATTTTTATTGACGAACTCAGACACTTTGAACCGGACTTGTTAGGAGTTTCACAAACTCATTACCCGTGGGTATATAGAAGTAGATGATGTTGTTTGGGGCAAGGTTGTTTGGGTGGGAATATGGGACAAGCTAACCTTCTAATTGTTTACGGTGGTTATAGAGTCTTAACAGCTGAAGCTTGACTCTCTGTTCCTAGGTGCTATAGGAAATCCGTCAGCGCATCTCAACATGGTGAAGGGGTGTAACATCACTACGCTTTGCACTGAGGTGATGTTTAAGGCACTGCACGGTGACCTTGAAGAGCGGTGCCTCTCGGGAAAATTATAACCTATTAAATAATTTAAAGAATTAAACAAATGTAACTTTGAAGATTATAATGTTAAAAATCTATATTTTATCGTATCTACATTTTTACTGATGAATTGAGACGCTTTGAACTGGACTTGTTAGGAGTTTCACCAACTCATTACCCATGGGAAGGATACGTAAAATTGGATGATGTTGTTTTCATTTACTCGGGCACGAAGGATAGTGTACATAGACTGGGAATACAGCTCATTATGAACAAGGAAGCTGTTATATTATGATAGTATATACCCCATTAAAACCAACTGACAGAGATACCAGTGACTGAGTAGAATTTTATTTGCACTTACATGAACAAACAGAGGGTGTCCCATGTAGAAATATGGTATTTTTACAAGTATGTTTAAACTATAATGTTGGTATTAATAGTGATAGATAGTATTTTAGCCTATGTAAATTCAATGCAGGAAAAGAAAACAGTAATGGCTACAGACTGATGCAGATAAAACAATCTAGTTATAACCAATATAACATTTTGGTTATATAATGCCCCATAAGTTAATATGGTATTCACGTGATGGTAAGACAGCTAACCGAATTGATTATATTGTAAACCAAAGACTGGTTCGATCAAGACAAGATACTAGGGTATATAAGAGTGCTGTTACTGATGTTAAAAGAAAATGGTAGCGTCTAGGGTTAATTTATAGTTGAACTTTCAGAAGGGTCACTACCTCTTAGGAAGGTATGACGCTGATAGGATCCATGATGAGAATGTCAGAGTAACTTTCGAAGAACAGTTGAAAACTAAATCAGAGAGTTTAAATGTTGACAATATAGAAGATGGATGAAATAATTTTATGAAAATAATTTGTGAAGTCGCTGATGGCGTCTTAGGAACATAAGTTAGTAACACAGCTTGGAATACTAGTAAAAATGGTTTTTGTTTAATAGAGAGGAAGAGCAGCTCGCACAAGTACTATCTGAGTGATATAGGAGGTGTGAAGTAGAGGCCTTGGATAAAACTGTTATAAATCCAGAAGATGCAGCTAGACGTCAAAATAATAAAATAGTGTACTGGTATGTTAATAAATTGAGAAGAAGTAGTCAATTCGGATTTATCCCAGTTAAAAATAGTAACGGGCCCACAATTTTGAGAATAAGCAAAACCGGGATAGAGCTACAGGAAATGATATAGAGGAGAATAAAAATATTGTGACACCTTGGATGAGAGGGAATATTTGTTTTGGAAGGAGGAATTAGTGGCAGTACTAAAAGGATTAAAAACTTATAATGCCCCAGGTGCGAATATTTTGGTAAATACGTTTCGTAAATATGGCGGTTGTAAGGTTAAAAACAAGTTACTGAAGATTATGAATATGATTTTGATATAGGGGAAGTACCTAGCAATTTTAAAAAATCTTAATTAAACCCCTGTATAAAAAAGGTGATAAGAGTGAGTTGGTAAGTATTAAGGAATTAGCCTGGTTTCTGTAGGCGGCAAATTCCTTAGTATTAGGATGTTTTTTAGACTTAGAGATGCTATACATATAGTTTTAACAGAAGAGCTTTGCGGTTTTAAGAGAGGTAGAGAATGTATCACAAAATTTTCACTCTAGATTAACAATCGAGAAGTGCCTGAGTCACCGAACACCCTTAGTCCTCAGTTTTGTATATTATGAGTTTTGGAACAGCTTTAGTGAAGATATTATCCTTGTATGGTATAACAGACAAATACATAAACGTATTTAGCGCTACCTGCGAGAATAACACTGCTGCGGTTAAGGCAGGAAATAAGGTTAGTAGCTGGTTTCCTATTATAGCTAGAGTTTAGCAGTGTCGTGTTCTATCCCCATTTACATGGATCATTTTAATGGAATTTGTCTTAAGCAGGACAGGAAAGGTAATGGGAGAACACGGAATCAAACGGGGAAGTAAAATTTTCCTGGACTTAGATTATTCTGATGAGTTAAGCATCTTAGATGAAATTATGAGCAAAATGAACTGACTTTAAGAGGTTTTACGAGTTCAGGGAACAAGAATAGGTTTGAAAATTAGTGTTAACAAGACAACGCTTGCAGCGCTGATTAGCACGTGTCACAGTTGTTTGAAAAGAATCTACCTTTTTGGTGACAAAACAGAAAAAGAGAGAGCTGGGAAAGCAGCAGTGGAGGTGATGCAATACAGTCTAGTGTTGGTATCAGTGTGGAAGTATTTTCCCGAATGCGTCAAAATTTTAAGTATAATCTTAAAGTGGTTTCATTCTGAAATAATTGCACTCTTTCAATTAGCTAAGGTTAAGCTTGGAGTGTTGCCGTAGACCTCTCGATATGCAGTTAACCTTTCAGCAAAAAAATTTGTAATGTATTTGGAAAAAAGTTTAGTTTTTGGTAAAAAAAAAAGAAAACAAAAATCAGGAGTACGTTTAGCACTTTCCGCTTTGCCAAGATTTCAACTGCTCACCAACAGCTTTCGTCGAAGATCTAAGATTTTCCTTGAAATTTTTATTCAAGCTCCTTTCCTGAAGTGCCGAGGCAGAAAAATTTGTTGGGTCTCGTAAAATATATTTCTCGCCAAAGAGTAGTGACAAAGAAAAAAAAAAATCAGCTAAACACCTTCAAGAATATAGCCAGACATTGCAACTTGCCCCTTGTAAGAGTCCAACCCATATCCTAACTACCTTGGACTCGGATCAAAAACATTGCGGTCAATGTCAGGACAGACAAATGTGATTCTTCTACTATTCATATTGAATGGTTCAAAAATGAGACATAATAACATAGAAACCCGTTTGCAGCTGAAAGATCTAAATTCCGTTCTAAGCGTTAACTGACAGAGTTTCAGATATGAAGTGTTTACGGGGACATATTAGAGATGTCTTATATTGTAATGGTAAACATTGTTCTCCATAGTTTTTTCTCTCTAGAACTCGTAGAAGAAGAACGCTACTGTTACCAGTTCTGGAAGGCTCCACAAATAAAGCATAAATGAAGATACTTCTCTAACTGTCTGAGGAGAAGCTTGGTGCAGAGTCAACATAAATCACACGATCTTTTCCATTGAAACTTTAGCCCTAATTGTGTTATTTTTATAGACAAAGACGTCGCACAAGTTTATTAAGGATAAATTTTTCTTTCTCGATGTGGCTATAAACGTAAATTATTCTCTTTTTAGTTATAGAGTTGAACAAGAAAGCATCCTTTCTTCGACTCTTAACCTTTGTGTTGATACCCTGACGCAGTTCATGCATGCTGTTATATTCGTTGTGGATTATGAAGGCAAAATGATGCTCATTTGAGTCAAAAGTTAAAAAAAAAATTCTCACTGGAGAACGGCTAATCACGAAGTCTTACTTTAAAATCATACATAATCCCTATTAGTAGAATAGCATATGGATTCTTGAGGATACAATCAAGACAGCAGCTACATATCTACCATCAAATTCGAGATGAGAGAGAGTTTAGTTCAAAAACCGCTAGAAGATTGGAAACACTGCATTCGATGAAATTTGATGTTCAATTTATATTTTTAGCAGCTATCCAGATCAAATTCAAAGTTGTACCCAAGCAAGCGAATCAGTACATGTTTCTAACCTTTATAAATTATAGTTTTTAATATCTTTTCAATTTGATATAAACCACTGTCTTTAACTCACTACAATTCATAATCAGTAAGTCCACAAAAGGTAATTGTTCTTAGTGTTTTGCAGTCAATAGATCAGCGGTGAAACTTATATGCATTTCGATACCAATCTGTAAACTAAAGGCTGTAAAAATAAATTCATCTGTGGGGTTTTTACAGTCAAACCAGGGTAGGTGGTCTCCTATTGTTCACATTATTCATAATAGCAACTACAGTATTGGAATCCTCTGACATATAAATGGCAGACATTTCCATCACAGGTTGAATCAGAGTTTGCACCATTTTGGCACTTTTTTGAGGCGGTTGCGCATTGAATTTTTCGAATCGTCCCTTTTCTTTAGGGGCGAAATCGTTCGTTTGTCGCATCTTCACTAGAAATATTGAGCCTTCGGCCCATTTTCACTTTTAGGTGGTGCCACTTCAGACCAAGCAACTGGCAACACCCATTTTTCTGAGGGGTGAAATCGTTCATTTGTCGTTTTTTGCTAGAAAAATCGAGCTTTCGGCGCATTTTCACTTTTAGGTGGTGCCACTTTAGACCAAGCAACTGGCAACACTAGGTTCAACAGTCTTTAATTTGAAATTCATACATTCTATTTACTTTAAGAATATTACAAAACCTACATTTGTCATCATATTTTGCAGCAATGGTGCAATTATCTAAAAAATCAACCGTAACAGAGAATGCTGGCAAATTAAGATGGTGCTGAAATTGCAAAAACCTGATTTTTAAGCGAGATTGCCAGATATATTCGACAGAATATAACCAAGAAATATAAAAATACGAGAGCCCTGTTCGTAAACTAATTCAAACTTACAAAAGAGACATAATGTTTATTGTGAAATTTGAAACCTAAAAACAAAACAAAAACAATCGAAAAACAAACCTTACAAGTTTTTTTCTTTATCATCAGCAGTTTGCGTAACAGCTTTGAAAAGTAGTTTTGCTGTGGAATAGTAGTGTTTTGCCCTTTTTCCAGAATTTTTTAAAATATTTTTTTCAAAATATTTTAATCAGATTTCTATTTGATGGCTGATCCCATTAAAACTAAATTTTGTTGGATGGATGCGATACTGATGTATTAAATTAATTACAATTTTTACACAAGTTATTACATAAAAAAAATTACTTTTTTGTCTTCGTGTAAGATAAGTTTTATTGCAATGGTTTTTAACATTTTAAAATAATATTTTTATATGACATTCAACCTGATATTCTGCTGCTGTGTGAATGTAATTTTACGGTGAAAATTAAAGTATTCTGTTCTTTTTTTTATATCGCCATTTTTACATTAATTTTTTTAAAGTTATGTAGATGATTTCCTCCATATTTCTAAGTAATTGGTAATATATACAACATTTTTGTCGGGTGGATGCAAAATTGTGTTATCAATTTAGTTCCAACTTTCTTATGGTTTTTCTTGTGGTCTAGACACGTTTTTCAAAATTTAGTACTGGATATTATCTGCATTTTTAATCGATTTAAGCTAGTTATTGTGTCCATGTAAGATTCGTTTTCATGCAACAATGCAATTTTCATGCAAAATTTTGCAACAACATTCTGCACGACTCAGTCCAGTTCAAGAATTTAAACTTCATGATGGCATGATTCACATGGAGCTTTGTAACCATAAACAGAGGAGAGGAACAAAGCACCTATTTTCACTGGTTAGTCTTTGTTCATTCTACAACTACTGAAGAGAGAATAATGAGGACTTTTTCCCAAGACAGTGAACCAACAAAACCTATTTGAATATTTCGGCCCTATATCTAAGGGCCGTCTTCAGCAAAGAAAATAATAAACAATAAAACACTTACAATAAAAGTTTTCGGTTAAAAATCCATTCTTTTTCAAACAGTTCGTGGTAACGAACTGTAGTAAGGAGCGATCCGGCTTAATAGTAACCAAAACTCTAAAAAATTGAATTTTTATATCAATAGCTACATCAAAAGAATCGCATTTTAATGCTGATTTTAAATATATAAGTTTCATCAAGTTTAGTCTTAGCCATCAAAAGTTACGAGCCTGAGAAAATTTGCCTTATTTAGGAAAATAGGGGGAAACACCCCCTAAAAGTCGTAGGATCTTAACGAAAATGACACCATCAGATTCAGCGTATCAGAGAACCCTACTATAGAAGTTTCAAGCTCCTATCTACAAAAATGTGGAATTTTGCATTTTTTGCCAGAAGACAAATCACGGGTGCGTGTTTATTTGTTTGTTTGTTTTTTTTTGTTTTTTTTTCCCAGGGGTCACCTTATCGACCAAGTGGTCCTTGAATGTCGCGAGAGGGCTCATTCTAACGGAAATGAAAAGTTCTAGTGCCCTTTTTAAGTGACCAAAAAAATTGGAGGGCATCTAGGCCCCCTCCCACGCTCATTTTTTTCCCAAAGTCAACGGATCAAAATTTTGAGATAGCCATTTTATTTAGCATAGTCGAAAATCATAATAACTATGTTTTTGGGGATGACTTACTCCCCCACAGTCCCTGGGGGAGGGGTTGCAAGTTACAAACTTCAACCAGTGTTTACATATAATAATGGTTATTGGGAAGTGTACAGACGTTTTCAGGGGGGATTTTTTTGGTTTTGGGGGTAGGGTTGAGGGAGGGGGCTATGTGGGAGGATATTTCCTTGGAGAAATATGCCATGGGGGGGAAAATTCAATGAAAAGGGCGCAGGACGAATCTGGTCACGTTAGAAAAAAACGTCAAATTAAGAGTTTAATATACAATGCTGGGTGTTCGGAGCCTCTCTATTATGGAGTATAATTCGAAAATAACACAACTATACGAGCGATAAAACATATATACCACAACCATAACTCAACTAACGAAAGAACTGCTAAGAGATAACACAACTATAAAGCGAAAACAGGTGAAAACTAACGGGAAAATAAACGAACTAAGAGGTGGAAGGGGCCCAGAGAAAAAATATAATCCTTTTTCAATTTTGAGCCTAACTTCCGCAAAGGAGTAATAATGTCAGAAGCCCCGAAATACCGAATTATTTTCTTTTCAAACAGTTCGTGGTAAGGAACTGTAGTAAGGGGCGACCCGGCTCAATAGTAAACGGAACTCCAAAAAACGGAATTTTGATGCTAAAAGATACATCAAAAGAATTGAATTTTTACGCTGATTCTAAATATATAAGTTTACCCTACTATAGAAGTTTCAAGCTCCTATCTACACATACCGAATTATTTTCTTTTCAAACAGTTCGTGGTAAGGAACTGTAGTAAGGGGCGACCCGGCTCAATAGTAAACGGAACTCCAAAAAACGGAATTTTGATGCTAAAAGATACATCAAAAGAATTGAATTTTTACGCTGATTCTAAATATATAACTTAACCCTACTATAGAAGTTTCAAGCTCCTATCTACAAGCCTGAGAAAATTTGCCCTATTTTGGAAAAAAGGGGGAAACATCCCCTAAAAGTCATAGAATCTTAACGAAAATCACACTATCGCATTTGGTATATCAGAGGACTCTATAGCAAAAATTTCAAGCTCCTATCATAAAAATGTGGAATTTTGTATTTTTTGCCAGAAGACAAATCACGGGTGCGTGTTTATTTGTTTGTTTGTTTTTTTTTGTTTTTTTTTCCCAGGGGTCACCTTATCGACCAAGTGGTCCTTGAATGTCGCGAGAGGGCTCATTCTAACGGAAATGAAAAGTTCTAGTGCCCTTTTTAAGTGACCAAAAAAATTGGAGGGCAAATAGGCCCCCTCCCATGCTCATTTTCTCCAAAAGTCAACAGATTAAAGTTTTAAGATAGCCATTTTGTTCAACATAGTCGAAAACCATAATAACTATGTCTTTGGGAATGACTTACTCCTCCACGATCCCTGAGGGAGGGGCTGCAAGTTACAAACTTTGACCAGTGTTTACATATAGTAATGGTTATTGGGAAGTGTACAGACGTTTTCATGGGGATTTTTTGGTTTGGGGGGTGGGGTTGATGGGAGAGGGCTTTGTGGGAGGATCTTTCCTTTGAGGAATATGTCATGGGGGAAGAAAAATTCAATGAAAAGGGCGCAGGATTTTCTAGCATTACTATAAAAAAAAACAATGAAAAAATAAACATGAAAACGTTTTTTCAAATGAAAGTAAGGAATAGCATTGAAATTTAAAACGAACAGAGATTATTACGCATATGAGGGGTTCTAAAAATACTTTAGCGTAATGAGCGAGTTATTTAGGAGGAGATAAATACCTCGCTCTTTATGCTAAAATATTTTTAGTGATTTCAACTATTTATTCTACGGCCTTTTTGATTCAGGGGTCATTCTTAAAGAATTGGGACAAAACTTACGATTTAGTGTAAAGAGCGAGGTATTAACGAGGGTACAAACCCCCTCGTACACATAATAAAAATATAAGAATATAAAAGTTTGTTACGTAAGTTAATTCTTAAGGTACGTATATTTTTTACTAATAAAAACGTTCGTTGAATATTAAAAGTTCTAGTAGCCTTTTTAAGTAACCGAAAAATTGGAGGGCAGCTAGGCCTCCTTCCCCACCCCTTATTTCTCAAAATCGTCTGATCAAAACTAAGAGAAAGCCATTTAGCCAAAAAAAAATTAATATACTAATTTCATTTCAATAATTTATGTGCGGAGAGCCAAAATCAAACATGCATTAATTCAAAAACGTTCAGAAATTAAATAAAAAAAAACTAGTTTTTTGTACTGAAAGTAAGGAGCGACATTAAAACTTAAAACGAACAGAAATTACTCCGTATATGAAATGGGTTGTCCCCTCCGCAGTCCCTCGCTCTTTACGCTAAAGTTTTTAATTGTTTTAAAAAGTAGAATTGTGGCAAAGAGTCAAACTTTAGCGTAAAGAGCGAGGGACTGCGGAGGGGACAACCCATTTCATATACGGAGTAATTTCTGTTCGTTTTAAGTTTTAATGTCGCTCCTTACTTTCAGTACAAAAAACTAGTTTTTTTTTATTTAATTTCTTATAAGATAGCCTTGGCATCATTACTTCTTAACGAAAAGTTCAGCCAAGACTGTGTGATAAAAGCTAACATTTTACAAGCTAAAAAGGTTCATTCATTGAACTAAGTGTATTTATTAAAAATAGGAATAATTTCTTATTGCGATATTTGCCTTCTCTGCAGCTAATCTTGTAGTTCTTTTTGGATTGGGCTTGTTTTTATTCGTTCCTATTTTGTTTTATTTTGAATTAGATTATTTCTGTAATTAATTTTATGTACATAGGTTTGAGTGTGTATTCACTCAAGTTTCTATTTAGGGATGTATTATTATTTAAGTTTCACTTGATTTCGATTGCCTCGTGGACAGTTTGTTTGATTCCTAGGTCATTGCCAATTAGAATTATTTCGTCAAATAGAACATAATGGTTTGGATTTTCAAAAATATGATTACTTAAAGCTGAATCGAAAGATATGGAGTTATTTCTAGATTTTAATGCTTTTTCAATACTTTCTTTGTGTTGCTGTAATCTTGTTCCTAAATTTTGGTGGGTTCGACCAATGTAATAATTTCCACAACTAGTCAGCGATAGGTCTAGACACTAATGTTCTCATGCATTTGGTCAAATTATGTAACAAATATTCCATGCACTTCCAGTTTCGAGATTCATATTACAAACAGGTAAGGGGCCTTCCTATGGGAGCACCTGTATCAGGCCTACTCGCAAATATTTTCGTCGAGAATATTGAAAATTGGGCCCTGGATTTTTATTTTCTTAATCATGTGTTTTGGGGACGTTTCATGGACGATGTAATTTCAGTTTGGTATTATGGAGAAAGTGACCTTAAAGGTTTTCTAGAACATCTAAATACTTACGATAGAAACCTGCAACTTACTCTAGAGACCAAAACAGATGAATTAATACCTTTTTTAGATGTATTGATAATACGCAGTGTGAATAAACTTGATTTTGCGGTTTACAGAAAACCTACGCATAATAATAGATACCTTCACTTCAAATCTAACCATCCTCCACAGGTTAAAAGAGGTGTGGTAATATCTCTTGTGGATAGAGTACTTAATATCTGTTCAGAAACGTATATTAAAAAAGAATTAAATTTTATTACAGATATACTTTTCGGCAACGGGTACCCAATTTCTCTCATAAATACTGTTATTGCTCAAAGATTAAAAAAGCATTCTTCTAAAGCCTTAAATCCCACACCAGAAAACGATTCGAATAATCCCACAAGCACAATTTACCTACCTTATATTCTGAAAATTACTTCAAAACTGAAAAAAAGTTTGTTCAAAAAACAATTTACGTGTTGTATTCACAAGTAATTTAAGTATAATGAATCTTCTCAATTCTGGTAAGGGTAAAATCCCAGTCACTCGTCTAAGAGGGGTGTATCAAATACCCATGCAGTTGTGGAAATTATTACATTGGTCGAACCCACCAAAATTTAAGAACAAGATTACAACAACAAGCCCAAATAAAACAAGCATAAAAACAAGCCCAATTCCAAAAGAACTACAAGATTAGCTGCAGAGAAGGCAAATATCGCAATAAGAAATTATTCCTATTTTTAATAAATACACTTAGTTCAAAGAATGAACCTTTTTAGCTTGTAAAATGTTAGCTTTTATCACACAGTCTTGGCTGAACTATTCGTTAAGAAGTAATGATGCCAAGGCTATCTTATAAAAAAAAGAATGGATTTTTAACCGAAAACTTTTATTGTAAGTGTTTTATTGTTTATTATTTTCTTTGCTGAAGACGGCCCTTAGATATAGGGCCGAAACATTCAAATAGGTTTTGTTGGTTTACTGTCTTGGGAAAAAAGTCCTTATTATTTTCTCTTCTGTAGTTGCATTATGGAAAGGCTTCGTCATTATTGTTCATTCTATTCTTCATTATGAAATTAAGCTTCATTTTAAAACTTTGTTACATTCCAGCCTAACGGCAAATTCTGACAACAAAATTTTACGGATTCTAGCCCTGTCTCTATTTAATCCGTATGCTATTAATTTTCAGACCAATAAATAATTTATAATCACTATCCCTGGAATTAAACAGACAAACAGGAACCCATAGTAAACAGAACTGAAAAAGCTGCCTTCATTAAAACTACTCTCTAAAAGCTTGTCCCTCACAAAGCCGTTCATTTTCAAAGACACCTTTATCCAATATTACTAGAATAATATAGAATAAATCTATATTACTAGAATAATATGTCTGTTGTTCAAGGACATCTTGAATAAAAAAAAACAAGTTTTTTTTAAATGAAAGTAAGGAGCGATATTAAAACTTAAAACGAACAGAAATTACTCCGTGTATGAAAGGGGCTGTTCCCTCCTCAACGCCCCGCTCTTTAAGCTAAAGTTTGACTCTTTCTCTCAATTTTATTTTACAAAACAGTAAACAACTCACAGTTGTGGTAACGAACTGTAAGTAAGGAGCGACCCGGCTCAATAGTAAACAAAACTCTAAAAACGGAATGGATTCATCAAGAGAATCGGATTTTTATGGTGATTTTAGATATATAAGTTTCATCAAGCTTACTCCTACTCATCAAATTTTGCCTTATTTTCGAAAAAAGGGGTAAACAACCTCTAAAAGTCATAAAATCATAATGAGAATCACACCATCAGATTCAGTGTATCAGAAAACCCTACTGTAGAGTTTCCAAGCTCCAATCAGCAAAAATGTGGAATTTGGTATTTTTTGCCAGAAGAAAGATCACGGATGCGTATTTATTTGTTTTTTTTGTTGTTGTTTTTTCTCGGGGGTGGTCGTATCGACCCAGTAGTCCTAGGATTCTGCGAAAGGGCTCATTCGAACTGAAATTAAAAGTTCTAGTGCCCTTTTTGAGTGACCAAAAAATTAGCAGGCAACTAGGCCCCCAACACTCATATTTTTCCCAAAGTCACCGGATACAAACTTGAGATAGCCCTTTTATTCAGCACAGTCGAAAAATTTAATAATTATGTCTTTGAGGACGACGACTCCCCTATAGTCCCTGAGGGTAGGGCTGCAAGTTATGAACTATGCCCACTGTTTACATATAGTATTGGTTACTGGGAAGTATACAGACGTTTTTTGGTTGGGGGAATTTTTTATGGTAGGAGGGGGGAGGGTTGGGGAGAGGGTTACGTGGGAGAATCTTTTCATGGAGGAATGTTTCTTGGGGGAAGAAAATTTTCCATGAAGGGGGCGCCAAATTTTCCAGCATTATTTTAAAAACGATCAGAAACTAAATAAAAAAAAAAATGTTTTTCAACCGAAAGTAAGGAGCAAAACTAAAACTTAAAATAAACAGAAATTATTACGTATATGGAGGGTTCACCCTCTCGTCAATGCCTCGCTCTTTACGCTAAAGATTTTCGTACTTCCAAAAGGGTTATTTATTTTAATTAAACGGGCTTTCTAATCAAACGGTGAGTCGGTGGTCGTTCTTATAGAAATGGAACAAAATTTGACCTTTAGTGTAAAGAGCAAGCTATTGACGAGGAGCAAACTCCTTCATATACGTAATAATTTCTGTTCGTTTTAAGTTTAAATGTTGCTTCTTACTTTGAGTTGAAAAAACTTAATTTTTTATTTAATATATAGCATAAAATTTCTAGCATAAAAATTGTTTTTTATGAGTGATTATCAAATCAAACTAGTCATATGAAACTTAGTTATTATTTGTTGTTATTGAAATGAGTGAATTTATTTATAAACCATACACACACACAGAAAAAGTACAAAAGGTGAAACAATACAAGAGAAAAACAAAATCAATATAAGTGTAAAAAAAAAATGGCCGGTTGATGTCAAATTTTCTTGCCATTGATTATGGTGACAGACCTTAAAGAGATCCAAATAAAAACAGGAAGTATCATCAATAACCTCTGAAAGGCTACTAAGCTGTCTTTATTCTAAATGATCCGTATACTGTGGATAAAAAGGCTATCAGTCTGATGCATTAATTTTATTAAGAAGGAGTAAAAGAATCCTTCTTCCTTCCTTAAGAAAGAATCATTTATAATAGTAAAGTCTCCTGTAATTATTATGAGATTTCTGACTTGGATCTTTTTTATTATTAAAATTGATTAATGATGAAACTGGTTATGATTAAATTTGATTATTGTCGAAGTCGAATGTAACTGTTAGGAATTCTATTGAATGAGGGGGGATACTTGCTGGTGAACACGAGTAGAAATTATACCTAGAAGAAATTTCTCCCACCCACCCCTAAAATGAAAATCTTAATAATCTCCGTAGACTGAAAAATACCAATATTAAGGGTGAATATTCCCTAATTTTATCTAGTGGTTATCCGAATAGACACTACGGCTTGGAAAAAGTGTTCATGGTACCGTGAGTGTCCAAAATATGGACGCAGAACATATGTCAACAAAACATAGGCGCTTGGTGTATTTCCGAAATGTTTGCTCAATATCCTTATTTCTTACTTTTACCGGAGAATGACGACATTCACCATGCACTAATGGTGAATGTTGAACATTTCCGAGATTAATATTTTCTTCTTCGTTATTCAGTTGCCAAACATTTTTTACCACTCTCTCTGGGAAGGATTACTTACAACGTAAAACGCATAGTACATTTTTAATGAGAATAGAAAATAGAAATAATAAAAATTTTCCCAGCGCAAATTTTTGATATGACTTGACTACTGAATTCTCTACCGTTATTTGATTGCAATATCTTATTTATTGCAACAGCTCAAACCATTATGACACCTTGAATTATACAAAAGTCCCTTGTTTTAAATACTGCATTTGTTTGTTGAAAACCACAGCTTAGACACCAATATACAGTTATAAAACTCGATTTATTTTTGGGATACAGTGCGCGGTAGCGATGCTAGCGGCTGGAGACAGGAAACTGGTATTGGTTTCTAATTGGTAACAGGAAACTGGTATTAGTATCTAAGCTGTGTATGCAACAAAACAAAATTGCGTTACCGCCTCTGGTGTTGTAGTACGATCTACGCGTCGGAGCTCGAGCTTGGAGAAGGCGCCAAGTTCAGAGCTATGTACCAAAAGCTTCTCAAGGGCAAGATAGAAGTTTTCATAACTGTATTGGTATCTAAGCTGTGATTGAACACTTACTTTTGCAATGACAGCTGTCATAGCCTTGTCCACTGTTTCTTAAAGTAGCTGCAGCAGCTTCTCTCAGCAGAATTTCTTAAAAATCAATTTCATTCATAAAAATTAACTTTCTTTTCGAATTACAAACTGATTAGCTGTGTAAAGCTGCTTATGGGTACTTATGGGTATGGCTGCCGTGTGGAGCTGCCTTTCATTTGCAAATTTGTAAAAGTCGGGGGTCTTCTATTTCAACAACAGCCACTAAAACATTTCGGTTATCTGTACAACCAATGTCGATATCAGGGACTCGCATTCGTACAGAATCACCAATTTAAGCAGGAGGAAACTATTTTTGTGAGGTCCTTAACATTTTTGTTTATTGCACCAGAAGATATCCTTTCGCTGCCCTTTTTGTTATTAAATTTAAAAAAAAAACAAGTTTTTTTAGCAGAAAGTAAGGAGCAACATTAAAACTTAAAACGAACAGAAATTACTTCGTATATGAAAAGGGCTGCTTCCTCATCAACGCCCCACTCTTTACGCTAAGTTTGATTATTTCTCTCAACTCTGCTTTTTAAAACAGTAAAAAACTTTAGCGCAAAGAGCGGGGCGTTGATGAGGAAGCAGCCCTTTTCATATACGAAGTAATTTCTGTTCGTTTTAAGTTTTAATGTCGCTCCTTATTTTCAGCTAAAAAAAACTTTTTTTAAATTTAATTTCTGAACGTTTTTTAACCAATGCATGTTTTGATTTTGGCTCTCCACAGAGGAATAATTAACAAGAAATTTGCAAGTTTATTCTTTTTTGGCTAATGGCTTTCTCATAGTTTCGATCCAATGATTTTGAGAAAAAAAGGAACGGAGGAGGAAGCCTAGTTGCCCTGTGATTTTTTGGTTACTTAAAAAGGCAACTAGAACTTTTAATTTTTTACGAATGTTTTTATTAGTAAAAGATAAACGTAACTTATAAATCAGCTTACGTAACGAACTTTTGCAATCTCATGTTTTTATTACATATATGAGGGGTTCACCCCCTCGTCAGTACCTCACTCTTTACACTAAAGATAAAATTTTGTCCCAACTCTATTAGGAGGAGGTGAGCCACTCATATGCGTAATAATTTCTGTTCGTTTTAAGTTTTAATGCTACTCCTTACTTCCAGTTGAAAAACTTTTCATATTTATTTTTTCATTGTTTTTTTTTAAATAATGCTAGAAAATCCTGCGCTCCCTTCATGGAAATTTTCTTCCCCCATGACAAATTCCTCGATGGAAAGTTCCCCCAACATATCTCTCTCTTGTCAACCCCTCCCCCAACCAAAAATCCCCCTGAAAACGCCTGTACACTTCCTAATAACCATTACTATATGTAAGCACTGGTCAAAGTTTGTAACTTGTAGCCCCTCCCACGGGGACTGTGGGGGAGTAAGCCGTCCCCAAAGACATAGTTATAAGGTTTTTCGACTACGCTGAATAAAATGGCTATCTCAGAATTTTGATCTGTTGACTTATGGAAAATAATTAGCGTGGGAGGGGGCCTAGGTGCCCTCCAATTTTTTGTCACTTAAAAAGAGCACTAGAACTTTTCATTTCCGTTAGAATGAGCCCGCTTTCAACATTCTAGAACCACTGGGTCGATACGATCACCCCTGGGAAAAAAACAAATAAAAAACAAACAAACAAATAAGCACGCATCCGTGATCTGCCTTCTGGCAAAAAATACAAAATTTCACATTTTTGTAGATAGGAGCTTGAAACTTCTACATTGGGGTTCTCTGATACGCTGAAACTGATGGTGTGACTTTCGTTAAGATTCTATGACTTTTAGTGGGTGTTTCCTCCTATTTTCTAAAATCTGGCAAATTTTCTCAGGCTCGTAACTTTTGATGGGTAAGACTAAACTTGATGAAACTTATATATTTAAAATCAGCATTAAAATGCGATTCTTTTGATGTAGCTATTGGTATCAAAATTCCATTTTTAAGAGTTTTTGTTACTATTGAGCCGGGTCGCTCCTTACTACAGTTCGTTACCACGAACTGTTTGATAGAAACTAACTTCCGTTTTCAGCCAAAACTTGATCCGAACCGGATCAATGTCATATGGTTTTCGGTAAGAGCACTGCTTGGTTTTGTTTCAAAAGTATTATCTATTTCTTCAAGAAATGGCAATTTCTGTAAGTTGCTCTTCGGTTTCATTATTTGTCATTTATGTGCTAAACAAAAAAGAAGATGTTATGACTATGACATGGCTTTCCATAAACTAATTCATCTTTTCACATAGCGGAAAATTTTGGGTATGACCCAAGGTATTATACCCAATTTTGGGTATGACCTGATTACAGAATTATATGCAAATAAAAATATGCAAATTTTAATTATATGCAAATTTTAATAATATTGAAAAAATGTGATGCGCTACTTCTTCCGCCCTCTTTGTTTCGTTCGCCAGAGATAAGTATTGGGCTTTAAGGATTGGGTTTTAGAGCTTGGGTTTTTTTTTCCTATCTTTTAGACATTCACCAGAACATATCTGTGATTGCCGACATACACCGGTAAGGGTCGAATGCACAAGAATGTAATGAAATATTTGACCTTTAACTGACGTATTTGGTGTTTGGTGACATTCACCGGTGAAAGTCGACACTCACCATTTTCGGATATTCACGGTAATATCCACACATAACCGCTATGTTGTTTCTTTACTTGATAAACGCTGAATCAGAAGCGACAAAACTGGATATAAATTGTAAGCTAAATTTTGTGTGGCAAGTTTCCCCCATAAGAGTTTTCAATCGTAAAGCTATTCAAAGCTAATGGGCCACTTTGATCAAAATATATCTTAACAGTACCACCAGTCACACATTCAAACAATTCTTTTAAAATGAACAGTATATATTATAAATTTAATAATTATTATTAATTCAAGTAAACACATAATAATTAAGCCAATAGACGACAAACACATCTAAATAAAAGGAATCATCAGTATCTCCTGAAAGGCTGCAAAGCTTTCTTTATTATAAATGACTCGTGTATTGTCGATAAAAAAATAACTAATCAAAGATGCTTCTGATCAATGTGATAGATTAATTCCATCTAGGAAAGAGCAGAAACATCTTTCACTTGTCTTTCAGAAAGAGTCATTTATCATAAGTCTTTCTGTCGTTGAAGCTCTTCATTATTCATTTATGAACAAAGAAGGTCTACTGGATTGAAAAGGCACTTGTCCTTTCAAATTCGGCAAAACTTTATTTCTCACTGAGATCATTTGGTCACACTGGGTAGTTTGTACTGTGGATAGGGGATTTAAACAAAACCTGGAGGTGCAAAATTTAGCTGCACTAATTCGATGGGTAATATGTTTCACATTTTAAATTTTTAGAAGAGAGTCAAAATACTGAGAACATGTTTTAGCTGTTTAGTTTCTTTTTAATGAAAAACTAACAAAAATAGTTTATGACGAAAGTATAACAGTTCAAAATAGGGATGAAACCTTTTAATTGACAGTTTTACTGCTGATGATGAACACTGTATATGTGTTCGAAATATCCAGTTAAAGAAAAATTATATCTGTTCACTGTCAATTAATAGGTTTCATTCCTATTTTGAACTGTTATACTTTCGTCATGGAAAGGCAGTGTGGTCTTCGAGGTTATCTAAAATAGTTTATCTATCCTCTAAGATAAGGTTCAAAATAGAAGGTTCAAAAAAAAAATTTAACTGGATATTTCGAACACATATACAGTGCTCATCATCAGCAGTGTGTTTTACTGCTGATGATGAACACTGTATATGTGTTCGAAATATCCAGTTAAAAAAAAATTATATCTGTTCACTGTCAATTAAAAGGTTTCATCCCTATTTTGAACTGTTATACTTTCGTCATGGAAAGGCAGTGTGGTCTTCGAGGTTATCTAAAATAGTTTATCTATCCTCTAAGATAAGGTTCAAAATAGAAGGTTCAAAAAAAAAATTTAACTGGATATTTCGAACACATATACAGTGCTCATCATCAGCAGTGTGTTTTACTGCTGATGATGAACACTGTATATGTGTTCGAAATATCCAGTTAAAAAAAATATATCTGTTCACTGTCAATTAAAAGGTTTCATCCCTATTATGAACTGTTATACTTTCGTCATGGAAAGAGAGGGTGGTCTTCGAGGTTATCTAAAATAGTTTATCTATCCTCTAAGATAAGGTTCAAAAAATTTTAACTGGATATTTCGAACACATATACAGTGCTCATCATCAGCAGTGTGTTTTACTGCTGATGATGAACACTGTATATGTGTTCGAAATATCCAGTTAAAAAAAAATTATATCTCTTCACTGTCAATTAAAAGGTTTCATCCCTATTTTGAACTGTTATACTTTCGTCATGGAAAGAGAGGGTGGTCTTCGAGGTTATGTAAAATAGTTTATCTATCCTCTAAGATAAGGTTATAAGTTCGAGCTTCCTAATTCTTGTGCGTTCTAGAAAAAGAATCTGACACATTTTGGAAAAACTAAAAACTCCTAATTACCTTGACACATAAATATAATATGGCGACAAGGAGTAGGACAGTTGGTCGATCGTATTTCCTTTGACAAAGCCTGTTTTATTAAGAAAGCCTCATTCTAGGTAATTCCTTGCCATCTATGTTTTTCTAAAGAATTATGTTTATTTTAGTAAACTAAAAAGGAAGCAAAATTTTCATGTTATAACTCTCTAATTGTCATTACTTAATAAAATGCAAAAAATAAGACGAATGAACTGGAATAAAACTTCTTAATAAAACAGGCCTAAAGGATGAGGTAAAGTACCTTTTTGCCAAAAAGTGTCATATCAAGCCTTTTGGATTATGTCAGTCGAAATAAAAAAGGCTCTTCGGCACTCTTATCGGGAGCCTTGGGATTTTAAATGAGGACAGCAGTTTGTTAATTTTGACATTCAATAGATCCAAATTTATTTAAGATTGAGGATACCAACTGCTAATTTTTCTTTTCTTGGGAAGATCTGTAAAATAATTTGTATTTGTTAATGTTTCATAAGCTGTCATAGTTGGAAAACATAAGTCGATATAATAAATGAAAGAAAACCAATAGCAAAAGCTCTTTGAACCCAATATATAAAGTAAAAAGAAAAAAAAACTATAATAGCTACAAAATAACCATGGTAGGTCTGACCTGTTATTTTTAACCAGGGATACGCGTATCCTTGGGAGTAAGCCAGAGATAGTTTAGAGACGCTCCAAAAGAAGTTGACATGGTGGCAAAATATTTTACTTAAATTTTAATACCACTTCCGAAATAATAAGAAAACAACTAGTTAGCCTGAGAATAGGTCATGAAACTATTCAAACAAACATAATTTAGTACCAGAAGGTAAACCATTTCAGTGCGCTTGATTTCGTATGGAAATTCTAAATAGGAGAGGGCTATGGGAGTGGTTCGTAATAGAGTTTCCTTTTCAATGTGTCAATTCTTGTTCCTAATTTACTATAATTAGTAATTAATTACAATAATATTATAATTAACAGAGGAAGTTTTTATTTCATTTTCTGATAGTCTGGATTTTGAGTGTAAGTTACTCTTTTACGCGCTCTTGTGATTTTTATTGCCATATATTTTTCGGAAGATCTCGAATGAAGGGTTATATGCTTTTTCAATTTGCCCGTTAAAACTTAAGTGGGTTTGCTTGAACACTTAGTCTACGATTTCGCTTGCTTATTGAGCCTCGGTTCATAAGACTTGCATCTATCGGTCTGACCAGTCTGTAAGTCCAAACATTATGAACTTCCAGATTTCCAAGAGTCTCCAAACTATTATTCAATAACCATAGCGTATGTCAACGAAAATCCGCCCCAGATTTGCATCACATCATCACCGATTCTATTGATTTTGTTTCTAAAATATTTATAAAAATGAGTTATTTTTTGCTGACAAAATTAATAAAGCCCCAGGCCCGGATGGTATTCAGTCAGAACTATTAAAAGCAGGCCCAAAAGAACTGTTCGATATCTATCACAAAGTCATAACAAGTGTCTGGGAAACGGGCCACTTCCCCAGATCTTTGGCGAAAGCCATCATCGTCCCCCTTTTTAAAAAGGGGGAAAAGGGCGACTGTAACAACTACAAACCAATAAGTTTAACTAGCCAACCGTTGAAGATTCTTACAAAAATACTCCTTGACCGCCTGAAATCTCTGACAAACCATATCTTAGGGGAATACCAAGCAGGCTTCCGAAAAGACCGCTCTACCATAGACCAGATTTTCTCCACTCGGCAAATGATGGATAAGTATATCGAGATTGCGAAAGAGCTGCTACTACTCTTCATTGATTTCAAGCAGGCTTTTGACTTGATAATATGAAAAAAATTTCGTTTTCTTAAAGAGTTAAAGAGGCTGCGTCCCAAAGTCGAACCTTAAAACGTACAGGAATTAGGAGAGGCAGTTGGGGGCTGCCGCCCCCCAACCCCTCGCTTTTAAAGACTCTTTTGTACACGTTTTTTGTTGCGCGGAGACCATGCTTATTTCGTCAATGATGAAGAGATGTGTTTTCTGTAGGATTGCCTTGAGTGTCAGCAGTTGCTCAGTGTAGAGTTCAGAGTATTTGGATGTTCCTGCTTGATTGACGGGCAAACTGAAGCATCTATGTATTGTTTCTCCTTTGATGCTGTATGCTGCAAGTCCTGTGGGTGCCATAACGATGACGGGACATTTGTCTTTGCTGAAATGATGACAGAGGATGTTCCGAATCACTTTTATCACAACTGACTTGCCTGTACCTCCGAATCCTGAGACAATCATACGAAGTGGTGCCCCTCGCTCTTGGCTTCGGAAAGGCCCTCTTTTAATTAACAAAAAATTGAAATGACTGAATAATGGAATAACTTCGAAAAATGTTAAAAACAAGAGGACAGGAGAACCATTGCGCCGAAACTAGTAATTAGTAACAATGAAGTCCCAAAAAACCGGTTCAAAAGAGTCTTTAAAAGCGGGGGGTTTGGGGGGCGGCAGCCCCCCAACTGCCTCTCCTAATTCCTGTACGTTTTAAGGTTCGACTTTGGGACGCAGCCTCTTTAACTCTTTAAGAAAACGAAGTTTCTTTCATATTATTTCTGTACGTTTTTCTACAATCCATGGTGGATGTAATTTAATAATTCCTGTACTCCTCGTACAGGAATTAGGACTGCCTCTACTAATTCCTGTACGTTTTAAGGTTTGACTTTGGGACGCAGCCTCTTTAACTCTTTAAGAAAACGAAGTTTTTTCATATTTTGTGAAAAAAAAACCGCCCGATAAGGGACTTGAACCCTTGACCCGAGGATTAAGAGTCCCACGCTCTACCGACTGAGCTAACCACCTGCATGTGTGTAAATATAACTTTTAAACGAGTTTTAAAAATTTCAAATTAACATGGGCTCTTATGGAGAAATGGGTTAATTAAGTTGCTAATGCGTGGTTTCTGGAAAACAGGGAAGGAGTTATCGGATCGAGCTGAAATTTCGCGAATAAGCTCCTGGGCCGTAGGGGACCTTAACTTGTGAATTTCAGCCCGATCGGACAACGTTAAAGGGGGGGGGGTGGGGTTGGAGGGTCGAAACTTTCGGGGGGTTAAGATTTTCCTACAAAACTTTCAAGGAAACTTACTCGGAGAATTCCGCATCGAATGAGTCTTCGTACACCCAGATCCGATGTCGGCTGTGACCTGTAGGCGTCGAGGAAAAAAAAGAATATGAAGATTAAGTGGCTATGCGTGGTTTCTGGAAAACAGGGAAGGAGTTATCGGATCAAGCTGAAATTTCGCGGATAAGCTCCTGGGCCCTAGGGGACCTTAAATTGTGAATTTCATCGGACAACGTTAAAGGGGGGCTGGGGTTGGTGGGTCGAAACTTTAGGCCAGATTTTCCCCATGAAGGAAAAGTCGGAGGCGGATGAAATTTGGCAGGTTTCTTAGTTGAAGCTCGGGCTACGAAATGCATCCCTCCCCATCCCTCTGCGATCACTAGAACCGAAGATCGCTTAACATTGTCGTGGTTCGCCTCTTTATAGAGGCACGAGTGTGCCTCCTTGATATGGCGAGACGGATTATGGCACATCCTGCTACACTATGGAGTCCCTGAAAACATAGTAATTCTGATAAGAGACATGTATTCACATTTCGTCAGCCAACTCCAAACGCCCGAGGGATTGATAGAGGGGTTTCTGACATCGGCAAGCGTTCTTCAAGGTTGTCTCTAGTCACTCCACCTCTTTAACCTATTCCTCAACGCAGCGCTATCATTTGCCGAGACTGTTGACGGTGAAGAAATTGGAGGGAAGCTTATCGATACATTGGCATACGCAGATGACATCAAAAAATTCAACAGTCAGGAGCATCTACTCCAAGCCGACACCGACGAACTAGTGTCGGCAACCGAGGCCTTTGGGATGGTCATTAACACAGCCAAAACCAAGGTAATGCTGGTGTCTGGAGACCCTACTTCAAGAAACGTGCAGCTAACAATAAAAGGAGAGCCAGTAGAAAATGTCGACTCCTTCGTCTACCTAGGGAGCCTCCTAACTTCTGATAACGACTGCTCAAAATCGATCAAACGAAGACTTGCCCTGGCAGGCGCCAGCTTCAAGAACCTCTTGCCAATCTGGAAAAACAAGAGTCTGTCAACTTTTCTGAAGGTGCGACTCTTCAACTCTCTCATAATCCCAATTGCCTTACACTCAAGCGAAACTTGGTCAATAAAGGCTGATGATGAGCGAAGAATCTCCGCATTTGAAACTAAATGCCTTAGACGCATTGCAGGGATCACCTACATTGACCGAATCTCAAATGAAGACCTCCGAAAACTACTCCGTTGTCCCCGCACCATCATGGACCGGGTCAGAAGCCAGCAACTCCGCTGGCTTGGCCATATCCAGCGAATGTCGGCCATACAGCTCCCAAAAATCACATTCGAAGGACGGGTTCACGGCATGCGCCCCAGAGGCTGACCTCGTAAGAGATGGACCGACAACTTCCCGGCCAATAACCTCCCCCAGCTACTTCGTCTAGCTCCAGATAGATCGAACTACCGTCGCCACATTCATCATTTGTTCAGAAGAGAAGAAGCCTCAATACAACCACAAAGGCCAGACGGGACTTAAGTCAAGTAAGTCAAGTCATTTTTTGCTGACGAAAATTTGGGAGAAATTCTACTCTTGTACCTGGGAACAAATCCGAGAAAAAAGCTGCTGGATTTTGTGGTCGAGTACTTGGACTTGAAACTCCCGTGGCACCAAGGAACTTACAGAAAATTCTACTTAATCCGAAGCGCTATATATAGGTTTTCTACACAAAAGTTCTAACGTTCAGTGGATTATGATAAGTACCTAGCGGAAACACTGCCTAAGGCTCTTGTGTATTTATCAGATACGTATCTGCAGATAAAAAATTATCTACAAATATATGCAACTTATCTATCAAATAGTTAGATAGTTATCTTTTTAATAGTGAACTTAATAGTTATCTTTTAAATAGTTAACTTATCTACAACAAGAGCTAAGAGCTCATATGGCACTTGTGACAAGGCGAGAAGAGTTAAGAGCCAAGAGATCATATGGTATGAGCTCTAACAAAATTCTAAGAATCAATAGATTGATTTAAAAAGGAAAATAAGAGGCTTAATAATGGTCAGGATTTAAAATAAGAGCTCTGAGTCACGATGTCCTTCTAAATATCAAAATTCATTAAGATCCGATCACCCACTCATAAGATATAAATACCTAATTTTTTCTAATTTTTCCTCTCCCTTTAGCCCCCCAGATGGTCGAATCTGGGAAAACGACTTAATCAAGTCAAATTGTGCAGCTTCCTGACACGCCTACCAATTTGCATCGTCCTAGCACGTCCAGAAGCACCAAACTCACCAAATCATTGAACCCCTCCCCCCAACTCCTCCAAAGAGAGCGAATCCAGTACGATTCTGTCAATCACGTATCAAGGACATTTGTTTTTTCCATCCACCAAGCTTCATCCCGATTCCTCCACTCCAAGTGTTTTTCCAAGATTTCCCCCTCCAACTCCCCCAATGTCAAAAGATCTGGTCGGGATTAGAAATAAGAGCTCTGAGACATGAATTCCTTCCAAATCATCTATTCGTAAGATCAAAATACCCCAATTTTCACGTTTTCCAAGAATTCCAGTTTTCCCCTCCAACTCCCCCCAATGTCACAGGATCTGGTCAGATGAAGCACAAGATCCTTCTAAATATCAGATTTCATTAAGATCTGGACACCCTTTTGTAAGTTAGAAATACCTCAATTTTCGAAATTACCCCCCCCCAATTCCACCAAAGAGAGCAGATCCGGTCCGGTTATGTCAGTCACGTATCTTAGACAGGTCTCTATTCTTCCCATCCGGTTTCATTCTGATCTCACCGCTTTAAGTATTTTCTAAGATTTCCGGTCTCCCCAACTGTCCCCCCCCAATTACGCTTGATCCGGTTGAGATTTAAAATAAGAGATCTGAATTACGAGGTCTTTCTAAATATGAAGTTTCATGAAGATCCGATCAATCCTTCGTAAGTTAAAAATACGTAATTTTTTCTTATTTTTCAGAATTAACCCCCTCCCCCAATAGAGCGGATCCGTTCCAATTATGTAAATCACGTACGTAAGACTTCTGCTTATTTTTCCCACCAAGTTTCATCCTGATTCCTCCAATCTAAGCGTTTTCCATGATTTTAGGTTCCCCCACCCCAAACTTCCCCCAATGTCACCAGATCCGGTCAGGATTTAAAATAAGAGCTTTGAGACACGATATCCTTCTAAATATCGATAAATATCCTTCTATATCATTGAGATCCGATCACCCGTTCGTAAGTTAAAAATACCTCATTTTTCTAATTTTTCAGAATTAACCCCTCTCCCAACTACCCCAAAGAGAGCGGATCCGTTCCGGTTATGTCAATCATGTATCTAGGACTTGTGCTTATTTTCTCATCAAGTTTCATCCCGATCCCTCCACTCCAAGTGTTTTCCAAGTTTTAGGTTTCCCCGTCCCAACTCCCCCCAATGTCACCAGATCCGGTCGGGATTTAAAATAAGAGCTCTGAGACACGATATCCTTCTAAATATCAAATTTCATTGAGATCCGATCACCCGTTCGTAAGTTAAAAATACCTCATCTTTTCTAATTTTTCAGAAATACCCCCCCCCAACTACCCCAAGGAAAGCGGATCCGTTCCGTTTACGTCAATCATGTATCTAGGACTTGTGTTTATTTTTCCCACCAAGTTTCATCCCGATCCCTCCACTCTAAGTGTTTTCCAAGTTTAGGTTTCCCCCTCCCAAATCCCCCCAATGTCATCAGATCCCGTCGGGATTTAAAATAAGAGCTCTAAGACACGATATCCTTCTAAACATCAAATTTCATTGAGATCCAATCACCCGTTCGTAAGTTAAAAATACCTCATTTTTTCTAATTTTTCAGAATTACCCCCCCCCCCCAAAGACAGCGGATCCGTTCCGATTATGTCAATCATGTATCTGGGACTTGTGCTTATTTTTCCCATCAAGTTTCATCCCGATCCCTCCACTCTAAGTGTTTTCCAAGATTTTAGGTTTCCCCCCTCCAACTCCCCCCAATGTCATCAGATCCGGTCAGGATTTAAAATAAGAGCTCTGAGACACAATATCCTTCCAAACATCAAATTTCATTAAGATCCCATCACCCGTTTGTAAGTTTAAAATACTTCATTTTTTTCTATTTTTTTCAGAATTAACCGGCCCCCCACTCCCCCCCCCCCAGATGGTCAAATCAGGAAAACGACTATTTCTAATTTAATCTGGTCCGGTCCCTGATGCGCTTGCCAAATTTCATCGTCCTAGCTTACCTGGAAGTGCCTAAAGTAGCAAAACCGGGACCGACAGACAGACCGACAGGCCGACAGAATTTGCGATTGCTATATGTCACTTGGTTAATACCAAGTGCCATAAAAACCAGAACCAAACCAACTGGCTGTCGAATGCTCGAAATCAATTTCAGAAGTACTTTTTTAATACCTGACAATATCGGTAATTGGATTTTAAATCCATTTCAAGATTAGTACAAGTAGCTAAGTTACCAATAAAAAAAAGAAGATATTGATTGGATTATCAAGTAACACCAAAGTTTAAAATAAAGGACTTCTTAAATGTGTGCAATTAACAGTAAATTATAACTTCGAAAACAGCTCGTTCGATTAGACATTGAAAGAGCCAGTCCCTTTTTAACAGTCGAAAGGGACTGAAGGGCAACTAAACCCCCTCCCAGGATCACAATTTCCGGAAACACATCCAATAAAAATTTTGAAATGGCCATTTTGTTCACCGTAATTGAAAGGTCCGGAAAATATGTCTTTGAGGATGGCAACCCCCACAGCCCTCAAAGCAAGAGTTATAAGTTATGCCCTGAAGCATATAAGGTATATATAGAAAGGGGGATAGTATAAAATTTGAAAAGGATCATTGAATTTATAATCAGAAGTTTTAGGGCCCTTTTTAAGACTCAGATCAATCGGAGAAGGATACCCCTCCCCTCACACCTGGTATTTTCACGAAATGCATCTGATAGAAACTTTGAGATGGTCATTTGTTGTCATAGAAACTTTGAAAACAGCTTATTGGATTGGAAACTGAAAGGGACAGTGCATTTACTAATAGTCGAAAGTAATTAGAGGGCAAATAACCCCCTTCCTCGCCCACCATTTCCCCAAACACATCCAATCAATATTTTGAAACTCAGCGTAACTGAAAGGACCGGAAATTGTGTCTTTGAGAATGACCCTCCCCTACAGCCCTCAGGGCAAGGTAGGTTATGCCCTGGGGGCATATGAGGTATATATATATATATATATATATATATAAAGGTGATCGTATAAGCATCAGAGGGGGCTCGTTGGATTGGTAATTAGAAGTTCTAGTGCCATTTATAAGATTCAGGGTTATTGGAGAGTGGATACCCCCCCCCCAAAAAAACTCTTATCTTCCCGTAATACATGTGATAGAAATTCTGAGATGGCCATCTGTTGTCGCAGAAACTTCGAAAAAGGCTGGTTCGATTGGAAATTGAAAAGCCTAGTGCTCTTTTTATTAGTCAAAGATGATTGGAGGGCAACAAACCCCCCAAGCCCACCAATTTCCTAAACATATCTAATCAAATATTTTAGATAGCCATTTTGTTCAATGTAGTAGAAAGGTTTGGAAATTATGTCTTTGACAACCCCCATACCTTCTCAAGACCAGAATATAATTTGCACTTTACTGAAAAAAAAGGCTGTTGATTGTCAGTTTAGTATACATATATTAAGATATATTCCTTAAAGTTCTAACAATTTTTAATTTATTAAAGTTAAAAAAGTTAAAACATTTTAAACGTATTTTCTTTATTTAAAACATAGAGTAAATAACCGATTCAAACTCAAAACGAGCAAACATTAACACGAGTAAGGTTGTCAACCCCCATGTCAACCCCCATGGCTTCTCAAGACCAGAAAATATTTTGCAATTTACTGAAAACAAATTAAATTTAAAATGCTTCCACTTTGTTTTTACTTGTTTAATTTTTTTTAAAAGATATATGAGGGGGGGGGGGAGAAGTCCTCCTCATTGCACTTCAGTTGCAGCGCGAGTGTCTGGTGGCCTTTTTAAGAGTAATAAAAGATTGGAGGGCAAGCAGCCCTTCTGATAAGCCCATTCATTTTCCAGACACGTCCAGTCAAAATTTGAGACAGACATTTCGTTCGACATAGTAGAACGGTCCAGCAACTACGTGTTTAGGAATGTCAGGCATGTCAACCCCCCACAATTATGCAATTGGCCCATTAAGCTTCAAAACTAAATGATGCTTTAAAATAAATCAAAAGGCATTGTGTTAATGGTTGCCGAATACCTCAGACACCTACTCCTCTTTAGGGACCTCTCTCAGGCCTCTCAGTGTGTCCCCAGGTGGCGATAGGGGAACGCCCTACAGATATGCAGGGTACCTTCATAGGAGACACGGACCAAGGGGGACCTTGCCGCTGGCAGTCCTTAATAGAAACTGGGACACCTTCACCTGGGTCCATAAATACATCATCGGGGTCCCCTCAATTGTACACTCAACAGGTCGCACCGGCGTGTCCACACGTCCCGTGAGTTGCAAACCTTCTTCCAGTAATGGGTTAAATTTTATGGTGATGCAGAACACCATCTTGGGAGTATCGTTTATAGGAGAACAACTGCGGCGGGGCGTAAGATCCAGATCTATGGACCACGGCCTCTGTAAAGGGCTGCCTTGACTCTTTTGGGGTACCTGCAAGACTGGGGACCTTGCGGTTAGCTCTATTCCTACTTGAGGAATGGCACCCCTCGAGGAAATTATAGCCAAGTAGACGAAACAGCATTTGCATGGGATTCTGATTCATGGATAATTCTTCAGGCTCGGTCTGTTTCGACGGGCATTTTCGGGCTGAAAAACATCTCCCTAGCTAATTTGCCTTCCATACACTGCCTCCCCGTAGTAACACAATATTTGTAGTCATGAATATATAATGAGTCGGAGGTAATAGACTTGGAACTTCCTGTGCAGGATTTTGACTCTTGTTGATAGAAGAACATCGTCAAGTGCTGAAAACCATGTTGTGACCAAGATGGGCCCAGGATTGCACAAAACCTCCATTCATACTGGAGGTCCCAGGGACTTCTTGCTGTCTAGTTCTACGCCGGCTTAAGCGCTTCGGTGCAGACTTGAGAAGTACTGTTGATCCCCGTCCTGCACTGGTATCCGGGATCATTGATTTTCTTGAGGCCAAAATAATTTCAACGATTTAAAGAACAGAAAAATCGGAACTTGGAATGTTACAACATTAAAAAATAACTATCGTATTGACATTTTGACTAACGAACTCAAACTATTTGAACTGGACTTATTAGGAGTTTCAGAAACCCATATGCCAGGGGTCGGAAGCAAGAAATTGGGTGATATGTTTACTCAAGTAGGAAGGATGGGGTACATGGACAGGGAGTAGGGCTCCTGATGAATGAGGGAGCTGCTAAGTCTTGTTCAGGCAGGTATTAGTAACAGAATACTAATTGTTCATTTTATGACTAAAAAGTTCAGTGTATCAATTATAAAAGTATATGACCCTGTTGAACCCACTGACGGAGATACTAATGACTCTGATGAATTTTACTTACAGTTACAGGAGCAAATAGACAGGGTGCCAGTTAGAAATATGGTGTTTTCTCTAGGAGATTTTAACGCCGGGGTCGGTAGATATAGGGATAGATGGCATCCTAGCCTAGGTCAATTTGGTGTAGGAAAAGAAAACAGTAATGGCTACAAACTTTTACAATTTTGTTGGTATAACAATCCAGTTTTAACCAATACGGTATTTGGTCATAAAACGGTCCATAAGTGGACATGGTGTTCACGTGGTGGCAAGAAAGCAAAAAGCAAACCTTATTGATTATGTTATTGAAAACCAAAGACTGGCAGGAGCAATACAAGATACTAGGGAATACAGGAGTGCTGCTATTGATGTTAAAAGTAAAGATCGCCGTCTAGTAGTGTCTAGGTTTAATTTAAAGCTGAAATATTGAAAGGGCAACTGCCTCCAGGGAAGTTATGATATTGGTAGACTCCAGGACGAGAATTTGAGAGAAACTTCCCAGGAACAGTTGAATACTAAAATTGAGAGTTAAGAATTTGACAACGCGGAAGATGGTTGGAACAATTTTATAATAATAATAATAATAATAATAATAATAATAATAATAATAATAATAATAATAATAATAATAATAATAATAATAATAATAATAATAATAATAATAATAATAATAATAATAATAATAATAATAATAATAATAATAATAATAATAATAATAATAATAATAATAATAATAATAATAATAATAATAATAATAATAATAATAATAATAATAATAATAATAATAATAATAATAATAATAATAATAATAATAATAATAATAATAATAATAATAATAATAATAATAATAATAATAATAATAATAATAATAATAATAATAATAATAATAATAATAATAATAATAATAATAATAATAATAATAATAATAATAATAATAATAATAATAATAATAATATAATAATAATAATAATAATAATAATAATAATAATAATAATAATAATAATAATAATAATAATAATAATAATAATAATATAATAATAATAATAATAATAATAATAATAATAATAATAATAATAATAATAATAATAATAATAATAATAATAATAATAATAATAATAATAATAATATAATAATAATAATAATAATAATAATAATATAATAATAATAATAATAATAATAATAATAATAATAATAATAATAATAATAATAATAATATAAATAATAATAATAATAATAATAATAATAATAATAATAATAATAATAATAATAATAATAATAATAATAATAATAATAATGATAATAATAATAATAATAATAATAATAATAATAATAATAATAATAATAATAATAATAATAATAATAATAATAATAATTAATAATAATAATAATAATAATAATAATAATAATAATAATAATAATAATAATAATAATAATAATAATAATAATAATAATAATAATAATTATAATATAATAATAATAATAATAATAATAATAATATAATAATAATAATAATAATAATAATAATAATAATAATAATAATAATAATAATAATAATAATAATAATAATAATAATAATAATAATAATAATAATAATAATAATAATATAATAATAATAATAATAATAATAATAATAATAATAATAATAATAATAATAATAATAATAATAATAATAATAATAATAATAATAATAATAATAATAATAATAATAATAATAATAATAATAATAATAATAATAATAATAAATAATAAATAATTATAATAAATAAATAATAATAAATAATTTTATATGGAATAAAATAAGTATCTAATGGTGGCTTAGAAGACTGCAGCTATCAATATTAGTGAAAAAGCTTTATGTTTAATAGAGAGGAGAAGGGGTTTGTACAAGAATTTTCTGAGTGATAGATTATGTGAAAACAAAAGGAATGTAAAGAAAGTGAAGAAAACATTAAAATATGAATGAAGGAGGTGTGAAGCGGACGCCATGGATAAAATTGCCGAGGATCCGAAAGATGCAGCTAGACAGCATAATAGTAAAATATTGTGCTGGCATGTTCATAAATTGAGAAAGAGTAAGCAATCCGGACTTGTCCCAGTTAAGATAGGAACAGGGTCACAATTAGTGATAAGGAATGAGTGAAAGAGAGGTGGACAGAACATTTTTTTTTTTTTTTTTTTTTGAAACAAAGCTCGCTAAGTAATTACGGCTCATATCCCAGGGACTAATTGGCTGTGCCCCAAATACTTCCCAGAAAGATTAAACCATCCCAGTAGTAAGAAATAACGTAAATGCTATGGTGCACAACCTCAAACATTCGTTCTATTCCTCTTGGTGTAAATTCCAATGTTGACTAGATTCCCATTTCCCTGTCATAACAAATATTTTATCCGAAAGGGAATAAATTGACTACGGGTGACTGAAAAGAGGAAAATGGCTTTTTGTCTTTATTTCCCTGTCTAAGTAAAATATATCTCTGACATGCAAGAAAAAAACTTACATTTATGACAATGCCGAATACGAAATGCTGTTCTAGAAATAGCAAGTGATTATACAAGATCCTGAAAGGAAAATTGATACAAGAGAAATTGATCTCCCCAGGGAGGATGTGAAACAATAATAATTAAATTGAAAAGGCAAAGCAAAAACAATCCGAGATTTTTATTCCTTTATGCAGAAACTAAAGCAAAGCCCCAGATTTTCAACGAGAAATTAAGTGCAAAAAATTTAAAACGAGAGTAGAATCCTCTAATCGCTTTTTAGCGGGCATGTAGCCGCTACTCTTTTCTTCCTTAATGGCTCAAGATCGCGAAAAAGTTTAGCGACGATTCCCTTAAGACGCAGGTGTTATTAATTTTCTTCAGGGTGCATTGCTTGTTACGTAAGAGGGAGTTTTTTCTAAAAGATACAAGTGTTTGTAGTGTAATAGGGGATATTTTCTTGAAGATCTCTTTGATTCTTATGTGTAAAAACCAGGGGTTGTAGGGAAAGACCTTCGCTCTCCTACAATCGTGATTTCTTTGGTTGCTGCGTAATAGGAGCTGTTAGACTTTAAGGGCCGCTAGTCAGGATGCAAATGTAAGTGTTACGTAATAGGGATTATTTTCTTCAAGACATTCTTCAAGACATTTCAAGACCTTTTTAAGACATTTTTCTCCCAGATGTTTTTCAAGACGTAACAAGACATTTCAGTATGTCTTTTAAGGCATTTTTCAAGACATTTCAAGATGTTTTTTTTAGATGCTTTTTCTTTAAGGTGTTTGTCTTTAAGATTCCTTTTGTTTTTCTGTAATAGGGAATGTTTACCTGTGGTAAGAATGACGTGCTCTCACGTGCCTTGTTTCTTCAGGCCCCTGGGGAGCCCCCCACTTTTAACAGAGTAGAACTGAACGTGGGTTGTTATGTAATGACGATGCACACGTGGGATGTTATATTATGCTTCAAGATATTTTCTTCAGGATTTCATTTTTTCAAGGCGCTTTTTTTTCATCACAGGATTTTTTTTAATACGTTTTCCAAAGGGAATCCTTATAATCCAAAGATTTTTGTCCGCCTTAGGATTCTAAAGAGAATCGCCCCACGGGACTGTGTGCTAGACAGCTCGACCAAGAAAGCCTTCCTTATATTTTGATTCGGGGAATACTTTCTGATGGAAACTTTTCGAAGAATCTATCGATTGAATGTTTCCTGTGTCTGGAATAGGAAAAATAAGAAAATGAAGGGAAGAAAATCAATTTCTAGCAATTGGTTACATTTGACAAGCACCTACTTGTTACAATGTTATTCATTTTCTAACGCGATCTAAATATATTAAGTTAGGTTATGAATTAGTGAGATGTTTCATTGCCTTGGCTTTCGACATTTCATTGTACAAATGATTACACATCAAAGATTCATCCAAGAACAAAAATCTAAAAGACAAAGCAAGTTTGGAAGGGGTAGGGTTGTTATTAGAGGCCAATTTAAGCCATATCAAAAGATTTTCTGAGAGCTTTTAATGGAAATACCTCGTTTATATTGTTCTATTATATACACCTGCATTCATCTTGAATGAGTCTTAAGTATTACGCCTTATGCAACAGAAGCCTCATTACTTCCAATGGTCACAATAAGAAAAAAAGTCATCTTCTCATTACGTTTTGTCGATAGTAAATGAAACACGCAAACGAAAAAAAGAGATACTTTTTTGTATTCAGTTATTTCTTAGAAGTTTAAATGAAAATGCCACATTTCTTTAAGCCAAAACTATGTATATTTAAGCCGCTATGACAGTATATCGCCGATCCCTGTGATCCCCGTGATACATATTGTCATTCCTAACGCATTTTTCAGATATTTTCATGATAAAAATTATGCCTTAAATCCAGTAGTTCTTTTTTTCTCAAGCTATCCCTCGTGATACATCATGTCAATTCACGCTACCATGTCAATATGTTGCCGGCCCGTGACATACCGATGATACATATTATTGTTCGTATGACATTCTCAGACATTTTCTTGATAAAAATTATGCTTTAAATTTTTTGATTCATGTTTTTGCAAGTCACCCCCCAACTTGATGCCCCCATGACAATTAATGCCACCATCGGAATTAGTGTCTGGCCAACCCTAGCAACTGATTCCAGAGGGAAGAGGGAGGGTTGTTATTAGAACTCAATTTAAGCCATATTAAGAGATGTTTCTGAGAGTTTTTATTGAAAATACCTCATTTCTATAACTCTATTAGACGAACCTGCATACTACATTGTATTAGTTTAAATTTGGGAATTATCAAAATCACAACTTTAACGAGCCTTAAGTATTGCGCGCTTGATGCAGCAGAAAATTCATTGCTTACAATAGTAATAATAAGAAAAATTGTCAACTTCACAATACGTTTTTTTCCTAGTAAATAAAACACGCAAACTAAGAAAAAAAGACACTTTTTTGCATTCGGTTATTTCTGACATATTTTAATGAAAATTCCTCGTTTTTATTGCTCTATGAAATGCACCTGCATGCTACATTGTATTAATTTAAATCCGGGTATTAGCAAAATAATATTATGAATGAGCCGTAAGTATTACGCCTTATGCAGCATGAGGCTTATTACTTACAATAGTAATAATAAGAAAAAAATGTCAACTTTACAATACGTTTCTCACTTGCAAATAAAACACACACACGAAGAGAAAAGAGACACTTTTTTGCATTTTGTTATTTCAGAGAGATTTTTATCAAAATACCACGGTTCTTTGAGCCAAGACTATGTATATTAACGCCACCGTGACAATATATGGCTGCTTCATGACATCCTCGTTATACGTATATCATTCCCAAGGCATTTTTCAGATATTTTCATGAAAAAATCCTGCTTTATATCCATGCTTAAGATCAAGCCACCCTCTCCTGATACACCATGTCAATTCATGACACTGTGGCCCACTGTGGCTGGTTGACCCGTGACATCCCTATGATTCATATTATCATCCCTATGACATTTCCAGGCATCTTCTTGATAACAACGATGCTTTAAATCCATTCATTCGTGTCTTTATTAGAAGAAGAAGAAAAAGAAGTTATTTATTATTCAATACAATACAATACAAAATACAATTCAAAATGGAATTACAATACACTTACTCTCCCTCGAAAGGCTCCGTGGCCAGGGATACAAGGGGCCAGCTCCAACTTGATGGCCCCCATGGCAATCTGCATCACCGTGGCAATATGTGGCTGACCCCTGGCATCCCTGTGATACATATTATCATTCCTAAGAATTTTTTCGTATATTTTCTTGACAAAATTATGCTTTAAATCCATTGGTTCGTCATATCACAAGCCACCCTTCGTGACACACCATGTCAATTCACGCCACCTTGGCAATATATGGCTGGCCTGTGACATCTCTATTGTACATATTATTATTTCTAAGACATATTTCATGAGAATTATGCTTGAAATCCATTGTTTTGTGTTTTTAAAAGTCATCTCATCACCCCTTAGGTTTTTTCAGTTTTTTAATAAAACTATACCATTCCACTTCCATCAATTCCAGTTCCGGTTTCGCTTTCCAGCTTCTGGATCTCATTACCACCCTCACCCCCCCCCCCTCTAATGGCCCAGCTTACAGCGATTCTGGTTCTGATTCCCTTGGATCTGACCCAGGGTCCAATCCCACTTCCGATTTCACTGATTCTGGCTCCGTCAGTTCCAGTTCAGCATTTCTGTCCCCCGATTCCCCGGTTCTGATCCCGTCAAATTTTGCTCCAAGCTCTATCAATTCCAGTCCCAGTCCCTGTTCCACCGATTCTGGTTCCATCAGTAACACTTTCGCTAATTCTGTGCCCCAATTCCGCGGTTCTTATTCTACTAACTCAGCTCCGAGTTCCACCAATTCCAGGATTTTTATGCGGCAGCCCCCGTGGTACTCTATGGCTGCTTATTGGCAATAGCTAGTTTATTGTACGTTTTTGACCAGTATCGTCTGTACACTTAAAAGATAAACACTCACATCTTGATTTCAAAGTGAAGATGAAAAAAATCAAAACAGTGTGTGTTCATGATAAAGTTATCGTAGCATTGACTGCTGATAAATAAAAATATTTTAACTGTGAAACAAGCATTAATGGGAATCTTACTGAAAATATATGTGTGCTTTTTCATGATATTAAGGTGTTAATTCCTTTGGAACATTGATAAAATTCAACATCACTGGTGTTGGTGGATATGCGACAGTAACATTTCTAGAGATGATAGCGCTCAAAGAGAAAAAGGAACCTAAAACTTATAACTGATGACGAAGGCCAATTTCTTACTTCTGCTGCTATGATCTATCCCCGTTGATAGATCATATGACGATCTTTTTGGCACCAGCATTCAAACGAAGTGTAGTGTACAAATAATATTGCTCGAAAATTTACAATAAATTATCTATTGTCCATAACCAGCCGTACTGTACCACAGGGGCAGCCACAAAAAAATCTTGGAATTTGTGTAACACGGAACAGGATTGGCGGAATCGGAACTGTGGAATTGGGGGAGAGAATTGGCGGAAGCCCAACTGACGAAACCAGAATCGATGGAACTTGGACTGGAACTGATGGAGCTTGGTGCAAAATTGGTTTGAATTAGGGGAAGAAGTGGCGTGTTTGAACTGACGGAGCCAGAATCAATGGCACCACGACTGGGACTGAAACTGGGGTCTAAACCAGCAGAATTGGAACCGGAATTGCTGTAAGCGGGTCAAAAAGCGGGGACAGCGGAATTGGAACTGGAATTGCTGTAATTAGGAGCAGAAGCAAGGGTAGCGGAAATAGATACAATTTTATTTTTTAGAAATCTGAAAATACCTAGGGGGTAATGCGACTGGCTTGTAAAAACACAGTAATGGATTTTAAGCATAATTTTTGTCAAAAAACAGGGATGTCACGGGTCAGCCACATATTGCCACAATGACATGAATTGCCATGGGTGGGGCTTCAAGTTGGGGGTGGCTTGGTAAAATAGAAATTAATGGATTTAAAGCATAATTTTTATCGGAAAAATTTCGCGCAATGTCATAGGAATGGTAATATATATCATGGAGATGCCACGGGCGAGCCATAGTGTGCAACGGTGACGTGAGTTGACATGGTTTATCAGGAGGGGTGGCTTGAAAAAGCACGAACCTATGGATGTAAAGCATGATTTCTATCATGCATGATTTAAATGCCTTAGGAACAATAGTACGTCTCAGGGGGATGTTACAGAGCAGTCACATATTGTCACGGTGGCGTCAATTTACATGGTCTTGGATGTAACTCGTATTTTCATTAAAACTTCTGAAAATAATGCAAAAAGTGTCTTTTTTCTTCGTTTGCGTGTTTCATTTACTAGCGATAAAATATATTGTGAAGTTGACATTTTTCTTATAATTACTATTGTAAGTAATGAGGCTCCTGCTGCATGAAGTGTAATGCTTAAGGCTCATTAAAAGTGGGATTTTTCTCATCTAGAATGTCAGAGGAAGGATAATCTGTATCTTAGGGTTGCCAAAGACCAGCGACATATTGCCGTGATGGGATGAAATAACTCTATGTATCACGAGGGGTCAGCTTTAGAAAACATGAACCATTGGATTTAAAGCATGATGTTTATCACAAAAAATATCAGAGAAATGCATTGGGAACGATAATATGAATCATGGGGATGACATGGACGGTGCGTGATTACACACATCAGACGGTGGCGTGAATGCAATATTGGCTTAAAGAAAGTTTGGCATTTTCCTTACAGCCTCTCAGAAATAACCGAACGCAAAATAGTGTCTTTTTTCTTCTTTTGCATGTTTCGTTTACAACAGAAAAAAACTCGTTTTGAATATGTATGATACCAAAATTTAAAATTGATATAATGTGGCATGCAGATGCATCTACTTTACTATTAGAAACGAGTCTTTTTCATTAAAAACTCTCAAAAATATCTCTTAATATGGCTTAAATTAACCTTTAATAGCACTCTCTCCCTGAAAAGTCTGTGTCTTCTAGATTTCTTGTTTCAGGATGAATATTCAATGCGTTATCATTTGCGTAATGAAATACCTAAAGCCGATACTATGTAACATCTTACTAATTCAACACCTAACTGATCCTGTCTAGGTCACCTTAGAAAATTAATAGCATTGTAACAAGCAGGTGCACGTCAAATGTAACCAATTTCCACTAATTGATTTTCTCTCTCGTATGCCAATTATTCCAGACATAGGAAACACGCGATTCCATAGATTTTACGAAACGTTTCCAATAGAAAGTATTCCCCAAACCAAATAATAGGAAGGCTTTCTTGATCCGGCTGCCTAGCAAACAGTTCCTTTGGGGGAAATCTGTTTCGAATGCTACATGGGACAAAAATCTTTGGATTATAATGGTTACCCTGAGGAAAAAATCTTGAAGAAAATGAATTTTCAAAGAAAAAATAACTCTGAAGAAAAAACGCCTTGAAAGAAAAATGAAATTGTAAAGAAAATAAAATCGCTTAAAGCATTATACAAAAACCCACGTGTGTGTTCTCCTCGGTTATAAGCCAGGATTCCCCACGGGGCCTGAAGAAACAAGTCCTGAAGAGAATCCGTCATCCTTAACACAAGTAAATATTCCCTATTACGTAACAACCAAAGAAATCTTGAAAGAAAATGTCTTGAAGAAAAAGTATTAAAAATGTATTGAAACGTCTCGAAACGTCTTGAAAAACGTCTTGAAAAAAATCTAAAACATTTTTGAAATGTCTTGAAACATCCTGAAGAAAAATGTCTCAGAAACGTCTTGAAATGTCTTGAAAAATGTCTTCAAGAAAAATGTCTTGAAAACGTCTTGAAAAACATCTTGAAGAAAACACTCCCTATTACGTAACAAGTACTTTTGCATCTTGACTATCGGCCCCTGAACTCTAAAAGCTCGTATTACGCAACAACCAAATAAATCTTGATTTGGTGGGGCTGAAGGTTTTTTCGTACACCGTTAGATTTACAAAACACAAATATTGGCCTCGGAACTCGGAACGATTTTTTGAAAGTTAGTAAGTGTAAGAGTCGTTGTTTTCTTTGCCAAGATCATTTTATCCCACGGACTTCTGTTAAGAGTACATTGTATAATAAAAATTTTGCATGCAAGTTACGTGGTAATGTTACTTGTAGAACAACCAATGTAATTTACCTATTAGAATGTAATAAATGCTGCCTACAATATGTGGGGGAAACAACTAATAATATATATAAAAGATTTTCTGGACACAAGACAACAGTAAATAATGAAAAAACTAATAACTATCTAGTTCAACATTGTAATAATGGTAAATGTTCCATATCAGATATAACTGTCACAATTTTAGAAAATTTAGAGTTAGAAAATTTAAATAAAGAAGAGAAGAATAATAGACTACGTAAACAGGAGGATTTCTGGATCCATACTCTTGATACAGCTTATCCTTTTGGGCTAAATGATCGTGTAGCAAAATATGGTGACATGTCTCAGGTTGTTATTAAATGTATTGATGGTTTTATGGACCATCCTTCTTTTACTTGTCCTACTAAACGTAAAAGACGATCGAGAGGACATAGGAAAAATAATAGAAAAAAAGAATTAGATTTACATATACTTTCTATAGATCTATGCCAGCTACTTGAATCTAGGGGTATGATTTCTGTAATAAAATGTCTAAATAATTTATCCAAGAGGAATTTTATCAAACTTTTCTGGATTGTTAAGAATAATACAGCTCTTGAACATAATTTTAAAGTAATATGTGATACAATTTGCATTCTAACTAAAACAAAATTTATTTCAAAAAAGAAAAAGTTTGATAAGATTGGTAATAAGGATAACAGATTATATTTACCTATTAATTTTACTTGTAAGCAGATTGAAGATATTAATTTACCAGAAATTTTAAATCAGCGGCATGTGAAACAGGCCCTTCCTAGTAATTTGAATTATAATGATAGTCCAGTTTTAACTTATAAATTTTCAAAAACTATTGGGCAAATTATTTTTAATTATAATTTAATACTTAAAAGATTAGATAGTGATATAAATTGGAAACCGGTTTGTAATTGTAAGCAACTTGGCCCATTTGTAAATCCTACTTACAAACATGTTATAACAGGGGACTTGTCATTTTGCCATAATTTGTCAGAAGCTGTATAGTGATATCTTAAAAAGGGAGTTATGCACAACTAATGTTTACGAAAAGGTAAATTTAGAGGATGAGAATTTAATTGAAAAGACTGAAGAAATACTTTTTAAAAATTTTAATATTAAAATAAATGACAATGATAAAAAGTTCCCTTTCCTATATTGGACTGTAAAATTTCATAAGAATCCCCCTAAACCACGGTTTATTGCTAGAGCAGCTAAATGTCCAACCCGCATTGCTTTATTAAAATTGTAAATAAACTTAAAAACCTATTGTTCTGGTATTAAAAAATTTTCGAATTTTAATCCATATTGGAGTGTTAATAATTCACTGCAGGTGATAGATTCTTTAACAGTGGTTTCAGCTAAAAGAATTGAGTCTTTCGATTTTGCGACAATGTATACTAATTTATCACTTAATGTAGTGTTAGATAATTTAAAAACTGTTATCAAGAAATCTTTCCTCTTATCTAGTAAAAGGTTATTAAAAATAAACACTTATTATAAAAAAGCTATATGGACAAATTGCTTTAATACTACAGTTAACTTGAGATGTTACAGCTTGGATATGATTTTTGAGTTATTAGAATTTGTTTTATACAATACTTATATAAGATTTGGTGGTGATTTGTACAAGCAAATCATGGGAATTCCCATGGGGGGGAATGCCAGCCCATTTATAGCTGACTTGTTTTTAAGTCAACTAGAATATAAATATATGATGGATAAGAATAATCCAAATAATTTAAAACATGTTTTGTCAAATAATAAAAGATATTTAGATGATATTTTGGTCTTAAATTGTAAAGATTTCATTGATATTTCTAAAAATATATATCCATCAGAGCTTACTCTTGAACCTAGTCATGGCGCTGGTCATGAAGATCATTTCTTAGATTTAAATATTAATATTTGTGATAATAATAAATTAAGTTTTAAAATGTATAATAAAACGGATAATCTTGATTTTGAAGTGATTAGTTTCCCATTCCCTGAAAGTAATATACACTCAAATATCACATATTCGGCGTTTTTCTCACAGTTACTTCGTTATGCAAGAATTTGTAGTAATTATATTGATTTTAAAAATAGATGTAAAATCTTAAGCCAAAAATTGATATCAAGAGGTTTTTCTGCAAATAAATTAACTTGGCAATTTAAAAAATTTAGTTTTCATTATAACGAACTTTTAAATAAATATCAAAAGAATTATCTGGAAATACTTGAAGAAATTTTCAACTAATTTCGGAGGTTCGAGAAATGATGACGCAGCGCCATTTATTTTGAATTGTGTTTCTAATAGAGCGGATTTTTTTTAAAAAATAGCCACATGGTAAAGATGAATTCTATAATTGTTTAGTTCATTCAGGTTTTTTGCAATGTGTTAATATTTGTGATTTGGTAAAATTTATCATATTTAGTTTACCTATTGTTGCTAAAAAAGAGGGATGTATTAACAGGATAAGCTTGTTTTGGTGTTACTTGGTTGTTTTACATTTGCTGGGTTTTTTTTTTCATTGGCATGTATTTTGGGGGTGATACCTGACATGGGGATGCCATGGATATTCTGTGGTAGCCACAACACTTGACTAGGTAGAGAATTTAATGTGGCGAAACCCTAAAGGCAAGTGTATTCTCCTGATGAGCCCTTGTGTTGGGTTGTTGCCTCTGAATTATTTGTATTTATTGTTTCTATTGTTTTTTAAATGACGACTTATACTTATTGACGACATGACTGCCTGTCCATGGATTATTCTTTATGGTTGATTGTGTATGGCTATGCTGTTTGACCTATGTGATTGTATGGATGAGTAGGGTTAAGGCCTCATTCAAGTGCTGGTCTATATTAGTCACTAATTTAGGAAAACAGTCCTCCTTTTCACCTTCTGTCTCTTTCATGTGTTTTATGTGTTTTTTTTTTATGTGTTTGTGCTGTTGCATTGGTGATTTCTCTTTTCATGATATATATATATATATATATATATATATATATATATATATATATATATATATATATATATATATATATATATATATATATATATATATACATCAAAAGAACTTTCTTTTGATGGTGATTCTAAAACTATAAAATTAAACAAAGATACGAACCAAAAGCCAAGACCATGTGAAAATTTGCTTGGTTTTTGAAAAAGAAGGAAAACATCTCTAAGGAGGCTCTTAATGAAAATTACACCATGAAACTCATCAGATCATATAGTCATACTGAATAGGTTTAAAACCCCCATCTAAAGATGTGGAATGTTGCTCCTTTCTTCTAGAAGGGAGGCCGCAGATGAATGTTTATTTGTTTTTGCTTTTCTTCCAAGGGTTATCATATCAAACCAATAGTCCGAAAATATGCTTCCAGGGCATAATTTACAACACCTTCCCCTGGGCTCCCCCCCTCCTCACCCACAGATTTTGTCATTTAGTCTTCAAACTATTTTGAACAAAATGGCTCTCTCAAATTTTGAACTCCAATCACTCTTAAAAAGGGTACTAGAAATTCTGATTTACAGTCGAGTGAGCCCCCTCCGAATTTTGTGCTACCATCCCTTCCATAAAAACCTCATTTTGTACCAGAGAGATAATATACAACCCTTGCCCCTGGGTTCTTGGAACTGTGTTGTCCCTGGAGTTTTTCTTATATAATTTTTGTTCTATTTAGAACAAAATGGGCTTATAAAAATTTCATTGGACCCATTTCAGGAAAAGACAGATGGTGGGGGTCTAGCTGCCATTGGGTCACTTTAGACTCTTAAAAAGGGATTAAAACTTTGAATTTCTAATCATTTGGATCTCCTTGGAAGCTTATACGGCCGCCTCTTTCATAAGAACCGTTGTATGTCCCCGGGTCGTAAGTTACAACACTTCCCCTGGCTCTGGGAGCGGGATATGTTGACCCCAAAGTTTTTGTTATCTAGTTGTTGGACTATTTCAAAGAAAATAGTTATCTCAAATTGTACCATTCCATCAATTCTGACTCTTAAAAAGGTAACTAGAACCTTCAATTTCCAATGAAATGAGCTACATCTGAAGATTATACGAATATCTCTTACATAGCAGCTTATATGTTCCTGGGTCATAACTTAAATCACTTCCCTTCGTCTCTGGGGGATTTTGTCAACCCCAAATTTGTGTTATCTCATGCTTGAGCTATTTTAAACAGAATGGCTATTTAAATATTTATCGGATAGGTTTGAGGAAAAAAGGGTATGGGGAGGCTAGTTGCAATCCGTTCTTTTTTTTACTCGTAAAAAGTGAACTAGAACTTACAATTTCTTATCAAATGAGTCCTCTCTTAAGTTTACACGGACACCCACGGCATAACTTACAACACCTGCCCCTGGACCCTAGGGAGTTCTGTCAGCAAGGATTTTTTGTTATCTGATATTTAGACCTTTTAAAAATTTCATCGGACTTATTTGGGGGGGAAAAGGCTAGTCTCCCTACTATCATTTTTGACTCTCGAAAAGGGCACTAAACTTCCAATTTCCAATTGAATGAGCCACCTCCGAAGTTTATACGACAATCGCTTCCATATGAGATCCCCCTGGGAAAAAATAATAAAACATTGGAAAAAGTAATTGGGGCCTCTGGGAAAACTGATAAAATACTGGAGCCTTATGGCCTTAGGGTTGGTGGAGGAGGCTGCTAGACTTCGAATAACTTTTAACTCTTAAAAAGGGAACTAGAATTTTCAATTTCTAATCATTTGAGTCCCCTCCGAAGTTTATAATACCACATCTTCCACAAAAACCTTATATGCCCCTAGAGCATAAGTTACAACCCCTCCCCTGAACTCTGGTGTTGTTATGTTAACCCTTAGGTTTTGTCACCTGAACGTTGGACTATTTTAAACAAAATGGCTATCTCAAAAATTGAATCAGAGGCATTTGAGGAAAGAAAAGTGTGGGAGGAGGGGGTAGATGTCCTCCAACCACTTTTGACTCTTAAAAAGGTAACTAAAACTTTCAATTTCCGACCAAATGACCCATTTCTGAAGTTTATGCCACCACCGCTTAAATAAATTCTTATATGCTCCCGGGGTATAACTTACAACATTTACCCCAGAGCTCTGGGAGGTTGTGTTGACATTAAAGTTTTTCCTATTTGATCTTTAAACTATTTTAAAGGAAATGGCTATCTCAAAATTTCGATTGGATGCACTTGCGGAAAAAGGACATTTTGGGGGACTAGTAGCCCCTCGTTCAGTTTTTACTCTTAAAAAGGGCACTAGAAATTCCAACTTACAAGCGGATGAGCCCCCTTCAAAGTTTATACAGCCATTTTTCCATAAGAAAAACGTTATATGCCCCCAGACCACAATTTTTAGCATTTGCCCACGGGTTCCGGGGGTCTGTGTTATCCTTTGAGTTTTTGTTGCATGGTCTTTGGTTTATTTTGAACAAAATGGCTATAAGAAAATTCGGTTGGACGCGTTCAGAGAAAAGAGGGTTGGGAGGGGGAGGGGCTAGTCACCAACGGATCACTTTTGACTCCCAAAAGACAAGCAAAAATTTCAATTTCTAATATTCGAATACCCACCAAAGGTTCTACGACCACCTCTTCCATAAAACCTTATATGTCCCCGAGGCCTAAGGCGTAAGTTACAATCCTTCACCGGAATCTGGGGGGGGGGTATTTTGACCCCGAAGTTTCTGTTATCTGATCGTTGGACTATTTCAAATAAACTGGCTATATAAATATTTTCATCTGATGCATTTGGGGAAAAGAGGGTTTGTGTGTAGGAAGTGGGCAGATACCCCTGATCAATTTTAACTCACAAAAAGATAACTAGAAATTCCAATTTCCAGTCAAATGAGCTACCTCTGAAGTTTATAGGACCACTCCGTAAATAAAAACCCTATATGCCCTCGGGGCTGAACCTAAAACACTCCATTCCATTGGGCTCTGGGAGAAATTGTTCGGCCCCAGAGTTTTCGTTATCTGATGTTTGAACTATTTTTAATAAAATGGCTATCTCAAGATTTTTTATTTGATGGGCTTGGGGATAAAGGGCGTGGGAGGTATGGGAATGTTTGTCCTGCGATCCCTTTTGACTCTTAAAAAGGGAACTAGTACTGTCAGTTTCCAATCAAATGAGCCCCTTGTAAAGTTCATACGAGCATCCCTTCCATAAGAACCACATGTGCCCCAAGGGCATTACTTAAAACGCCTGCCCCGGGGCCAAGGGGGTCTTTACTGGCCCCGGAGCTTTGTTATCTGATGTTAGAATTATTTTTAACAAAATTTCTATCTCAAAATGTTTATCAGATGCATTTTGGGAAAAAAGGGCGAGGTGAGGGCTAGCTGCCCTCCGATCACTTTTTTACTTTTAAAAGGGCGCTAGAACTTCCAATTTCTAATGAATTTAGCACCCTCTGAAGTTTGTACGACGACGCCTTCTTTGGGAAAAAATAATAAATATACAAATAATAAAACATTGGAGCCTTATGGCCTTTACTACATGCAATGCTTTAGGGTTGCCTCTGATTTCTGCTCATTTGTAATTTGAACAATCCATAGACTTTCTTATGTTCGTTTTAGATTTTAATAGCGCTGTTCATTTTCCATTGTCTCACTTCCCATTTATTTGGAAAGGACATTTCATTAAGATATATTTACTTATATTTACTATATATTACTTATATTTACTATATATACACATATATTTACTGAATAATAAGAACAAAAGGGAATTTAAACAATAATAAATGGCAAATATGTCGTCATTCCCCTCCCCTCTCCTTTTTCCACAATGCTCTATGACCTGGAATTCCGAGATAAAAGATAAGGGAATGAAACACTAACACACTAAGAAAAGAGAGGGAAAAACTAACACCCACCAGTTATTACTTACCAAAACCGAGGCAAAGCCAGGTTCTATGAGTAATCGAACAAAAAAAAACAAGTTTTTTTAACTGAAAGTAAGGAGCGACATTAAAACTTGAAATGAACAGAAATTACTCCGTATATGAAACGGACTCTTCCTCCTCAATGCCCCAGTCTTTACCCTAAAGTTTGACTCATTCTCTTAACTCTACTTTTTAAAACAGTAAAAAACTTTAGCGCAAAGAGCGGGGGTTGAGAATGAAAAACCCCTCTCATATACGGAGTAATTTCTGTTCGTTTTAAGTTTTAATGCTGCTCCTTACTTTCAGTTGAAAAAACTTTTCATATTTATTTTTCATTGTTTGTTTAAATAATGCTAGAAAATCCTACGCTCCCTTCATTTAAATTCTCTTCCCCCATGACAAATTCCTTCATGGAAAGATCCTCCCGCAAAACCCCCCCCTCAACAAGTTTGACTCATTCTCTTAACTCTACTTTTTAAAACAGTAAAAAACTGTAGCGTAAAGAGCGGGGGTTGAGAATGAAAAACCCCTCTCATATACGGAGTAATTTCTGTTCGTTTTAAGTTTTAATGCTGCTCCTTACTTTTAGTTGAAAAAACTTTTCATATTTATTTTTTATTGTTTGTTTAAATAATGCTAGAAAATCCTGCGCTCCCTTCATTTAAATTCTCTTCCGCCATGACAAATTCCTTCATGGAAAAATCCTCCCGCAAAGCCCCCCTCCCTCAACATCACCCCCCCCCCCATATCAAAAAATCCCCCTGAAAACGTCAGTGCACTTCCCAATAACCATTACTACATGTAAACACTGTTCAAAGCTTGTGACTTGCAGCCCCTCCCAAGGGGACTGTGGGGGAGTAAGTCGTCCTCGAAGACATAGTTGTTAGGTTTTTTGACTATGGTGAATAAAATGGCTATATCAGAATTTCGATCCAGTGACTTTGGGAAAAATTAAGCGTGGGAGGGGGCCTAGGTGCCCTCCAGTTTTTGGTCACTTAAGAAGTGCACTAGAACTTTTGATTCCCGTTAGAATGAGCCTTCTTGCAACATTCCAGGACCACTGGGTCGATACGATCACCCTTGAGAAAAAAGAAAAAAAATAATAATAAATACGCACCCGCAATCTGGCAAAAAATACGAATATCCACATTTTTGTAGATAGGAGCTTGAAATTTCTACACTGTGGTTCTCTGAAATGCTGAATGAGATGGTGTGATTTTCGTTAAGATTCTATAACTTTTAGGGAGTGTTTCCCCCTATTTCCTAAAATAAGGCAATTTTTTTCAGGCTCGTAACTTTTGATGGTTAAGCTTAAACTTGATGAAACTTATATATTCAAAATCAGCATTAAAATGCAATTCTTTTGATGTAACTATTGGTATCAAAATTCCATTTTTAGAGTTTCAGTTACTATTGACCCGGGTCGCTCCTTACTACAGTTAGTTACTACGAACTGTTTGATAAACCATGCAAACAAACAATTCTTGCTTGGCGAGGAAACAATATGCACAGTATGAGGGCATTAAATAATACTCATAAATCAAAAAGTTTTTGTTATTTTTCTGAAGGCCAGGGGATTGTAGTCCGATCTGACTTACAGGATGTCGAATAAATTCGAATGTTCCCAACAGTACAGTAAAATAGTCAAATATGACAGGAGTTGGAGTCGTTCAAATGATTGCAGGGACAACATTTTTAGGAAAAACAAGAGACACGCAAGAGAATATGAGGGCAATTAAAACGGTACATAAAAGAGGAGATCACTGTATTAATTGGTTGTTGTTTTTTCCAGGGTTATCGCATCGATCCAATGGTCCTAATTAATTAAGAAATGGTACATTTTAACTCAAATTAGAAGTTTCTGTGGTCTTTAGAAGCGAGCATACCCATCACTAGGTCTATAGAGAAAATCCCTTCAAAGATCCCTTCTAACATCAGAAAAAATAACCTGGCAGTATTTAAGACAAGACAAGTTAAAGTCAAGTCATAAAATCTCTCTCTCAAGCAAAATACGGGCTTGATTACTCCATTCTAATACCAGTCACAAGGGTAGAATCATCCATAAAATCAACTAGAGCTTCCACGTCTATGGATGTAGACCTTTATTTTTTCAGGATGAAAAAATTCGGGGTAACATGGACGACAGCAAATTATTGGTTCTCGATGCATCATCTCCGCAATAAAATCCTAATTGAGTTAAAGTGCAATTAAAATTGCATTATATTGCATTAAAGCATTAAAGTTACAACATTCTTTTTCTACTGCCATCAAAAACATTTTTCTTATTGTTCTCACAAAAAATGTTTAGAATTACTAAGAAACACCAAAAGCAAAGGCCAAAGAAGAATGCGTCATTAATTCGTAAGTATATCATTGTAGTTATGGATACATCAGTAATTAAACAAACATAATCCGTAGAGTTCAAGCTTGAACAAATTTGCAGTATCAATTAGAAATAGACACAACAGGGCATTATCCAGGCGAACGGGGAAACATTTAAAGGTTAGATTATCATAGAAACGCAGACAAATCACGTTCATCATTTTATCATTTTATTGTGAATATACTGTGGCAATGTTTATTTTTGATTTTTTTTTTAATATCACACAGGGAACATATTCTATTATAAAGAGAATAAACCCATTTATTAATTAAAAAAAAACCTCAAAATAGAAAAGTTTACACAGACAAATTGACAGCAAGTAAATTAAATGGTAACAATTAAAATTTACAATTTAAATGGTAACAAAATGGTACAATTTTAAATGGTACAATTTTAATGGTAACAATTTAAATGGTAACAAAATTAAATTTTGTTTGCGGTAGTGCTCACCAAAAAACCTGATGCTCAACATAACAAATAAAACGAACAGACTATCGGTGATTGCACCAACCCGTTTGAACTTGGGCTTCGCAACGAATCATCGTTGGGTTTTCTGTTTTTCCCTTGAAAGCCTACAATTACATTCAGATTTACCGGGTCTTTCCTATAAATGATAAATTCACGCATACTTTCCTAACATACTTCTATACTTCAGAGAAACTTATTTGATTGGAGGTGCGTTGTCCGACGTTTACGCCCCTTCCCGAAAAATACCCCTGTGCAAATTCCCCCCTCTCCTCTGCGGAAAATATTCACCTTGGAAAATACCCTCAGAAAATACCCTCCTGGAAAACACCCCTCAGAAAATACCCCTAGAAAATATCCCCCGGGAAATACACTCCTGCGGAAAATGCCCCCACCCTGGAAAATATTCCCCGAAGAAAATACCCCCGAGCATTAACCCCCTCCCTCTCCCCCCCCACCCCACGGATTATATAAAAAATAGAAAACAGATGTAAAAATATTCCATGAAAAAGGCCATCATTGGCAGCGTACTAGCGGTAGCTAAGTAAAGAATGATGTTGGCTCAGTGTATTATTTTCTTTGGACCATGGTACTTTGTATAGAAGGAGTTGACATAAAAACTGCAAAAAGGGCTCGTTCGATTGTAAACTGAGAGGGCTAGTGCCCTTTTTAATAGTCAAAAGTGATTGGACGTATTTTGTTCAACGTAGTTTAAAGGTCCAAAAATTATGTCTTTTATGATGCTAATCCCCCCACAGCCCTCAGGGGGAAGGGTTGTAAGTTATGGCCTGGGGGCTATAAGGTTTTTATAGAAAGCGTGGTTGTATAAATTTTGAAAGGGCTCATTGGATGGGTAATCAGAAGTTCTAGTGCACTTTTAAGAATAAAAGTGATCGATGGCAGCCTCCCCCCCCCACACACACATCGTATTTTCCAGAAATGCATCTAGTAGACATTTTGGGAGAGCCACTCTATTCAAAATAGCCCAAATGTTCAAAAACCCAGAGCCATGGGGCAAGGGTTGTAAGTTATGCCCCAGAGGCTCTTAGAGTTTTTATTTGAAGGGATGGTTACTTAACTTTAGAGCAGTCTCATTTTGGCTGAGAATTAGAAGTTCTAGTTCCCTTTTAAGAGTCAAAGGTGATTTGGGGCAACTAGCTCCCCGCTTAATGTCCCTCTTTTCACCAACGCATCTGATTAAAATTTTGAGATCGCAATTTTGTTCAAAATAGTCCAAAATACATATAACAATGCCTTAGGGTTGACACAACTCCCCCAATGCCCTGGGGATAGGTTATAAGTTATGCCCTGGGGGTATATAAGGCTTTTATGGAATGGGGGCTTTTATAAAATTCAGATGAGGCTCATTTGATTTAAAACTGGAGGCTAAAATGTCCTTTCTAAGAGTCAAATGGAATTGACAACAACCAACCCCCCTTTCTCGCGCCATCATTTCTCCAAACACCTCCAACCAATATATACATCGAAGAGGACTCACTGGATTGGTAATGAAAAATTCTAGTGCCCTTTTTGAGAATAAAAATGATCCAGGGGTGGCTCGGAAAAGGCGAGATTTCATCATTTGAACAACTCCTAGGTCACATAATACGACTCGTGAAAATTTATTGTAATTAACTTTCTATCATTTATACTTATCTATGGAGTCAAACAAATGAATAAAACTGGGACAATGACTACAATGACAAATGACTAAAACAAATGACTAAAACGGAATGCATCACGCGTAACTAAGGACAGCTATGTGTTTGTATTCACCAGTTCTTCAGAGTGGACCACAGCTGGATAATGTTGTCAGTGGCATCAGTCAGTGGCATTGGTGAGGTCTTTCGCATTTGTTAACAACATAAGGAATCTAGTCAAAAATCAACCATAGAGATTCTCAGCAAATTCTCAATAAACTTAAACTTGCTAAATGTTCCTTCGGCAGGAGCAACTACAACAGGTGCTGTCACAGCCAATTTGCAACGGCGATTGGCTGGCTTAAGCTGGTTGTGCCGGCTATTTCCTTCGCCTAGGACTTGGCTGAAGCAAGCAGCGCCGCGGCAAAACTGAAACAAAACTTCAGTCTTTACTTGAAAAGCAGTAGAATCTGGACGTCTTTCTTAGTTTTGAACGAATTTGTTGCAAGCTGAATATCTGTGGCTAAAACCTTTTTTTTAAAGGAGGTTAAAGTTAGGATCAAAATGGCTGAAAATTGACAAGGCAAGCTCTGAGATTATTTCCCGTCATTATAGTCACCATTTTGAGCAAGATTCAAAAATTTTGTCCATAGGAGCTGATGCCTTGAGGTTTCGGCTTGACTCTGATCTTGCCTGTCAAAACAAGATGGTCCAAGTAGCCGACGATGATTTCTGACGAAATCTGCCTCTGGAACTTCTCTCATTCTAGCAAATACTTTTACTATGTCAATTAAATTGTTTTTTCATCCTCCGATATGCTTTCGAAAAGTTTGAGCTTCGAAAAGTTTCATAGCTTCAATCATCTCGATTGTCTCGATGATGTTGGTCTCTTCTTCAAGTTTTTCTGTTGCTACCTTATTTTGTAAATTATTTTTTTCATAAAGATAAGGCAGCGATAAATTTGAAGTTTAAAATCCTTTTCAAAAGGCCGGTAGCTTGTGCCTTCGACTTTACATTCAATATCAAAATAGGGTTGATTCTGTTAATTAGAAGAAATCTTCTTCTTTCATTTATCAGTAATAGCCCACTCTCTGTAAACAGCAACTTAGTATTTGTTGGTTTCTTATCATGTAATAAAAAACAAAAATCCAGAATTAAAGCGAATAATCAGAAGTCACTTTTATGAAAGAAAATCAGCTACTTAAGCCTTCTTGCATAAGGACCGTAATACCATAAGGACCGTAATAAGGACCGTAACCAAAAGGCCGGTAGCTTGTGGCTTCGACTTCACATTGGTATTCAGTATATGTTTTGTCTGTTTCAAACTAAGTAGGTGCTGCTTGTATGGTTTCAGCCCTTGCAGTTTACCGAGTCTGTGATAAACTTCAGAGATTAAAGCTTTTTTGAGTCGAAAAGAGTTTTCTTTAAGGGTGGCAAAATGCTTTGCAGACGAAGAGAAGAACATGTATATTTCGTCTAGGATGTTGAAAAGCTAAACTATAAAAAGAGATTAATATCCACTGTGCTTGGGCCTATCAGGGAACATAGGAGACATGATGATCATTAGATTGAAGAGACATCGCACTTGCATAGCCACAAGACTGGAAAACTAGTTTACGCAGAAGAATTCCTCTCCTTGACAATGCTCCTATTATACTTACTGTCATATCCTGCCTGGTTTCATTATTAACCTCGCTAACATCTAATAGTCTCTCTCTAGGTGTTCCTTTTGAGCTGGTATTGCGGATTGTGCCCGCAAGCTTATTAGGATGGGAAGCATCGGGTATAGTTCCACAGAATAAAATTCTGAATCCAAAACTTCGTTGAGGATCTTCTCCCTGCCTTCTGCTGAAAGAAAGTCAATGAACTTGTTTTGAGGAATAGCCAGTAAATAGATAAATTTGTGTGGTCTATATCGGGTATCAAGAGCTGCCACATATCTCACTAGAAGTTGATAAATTTGAATAAATTTGTCTTTTTCTTCTCTATTTATCCTAAAGCCAATGCCCTGTCTTGTTAGAGTCACTGCAGCGTCGAAAAAAAATTACAATTATTATTTTTGTCTCTCTACGTTTTGCTTGCTGCAAAACCTTAGTTTGAGTTCTTATTAAGCAATAAATCCCCGTGACTGCTCTTATAGACGAAATGACAAAAACAGAATCAAGCTGCTTTTTGTGATTCGGAAGAGAAATGACTTACCATTTTGCCTTTCTTCACCTTTTCTTTGCTCTTCATTTTGTGCCATTGCCGAAGACGGACTTCCACCCAAGCTTTTTAGATTTGGTCGCTCCTGGGACCGCTGGAGAAATGAAAACACAGGGAGCAGAAGGCAGCATCTTTTTCGATATTGTATTCCATGAACTGGTATCCTCATACCATCTCAGATGAAAATACCACTGTTTTCTTTTTTATATTAAAGGATTAACTGGGAGATGCTCAGCTGTGGTTGATTTGATTGACCACCTTTGATTGACAGCTTTGGTTGACCACCTGAAATAAGGTACTTTCTTTAGTTTTCGCTAGAGATTGGCTTCCTTATTCCTGAACCCTTGTGAATTATCAAATAAAAAAACAAGTTTTTTCAGGTAAAAGTAAGGAGCAATATTAAAACTTTAAACGAACAGAAATTAATCCGTATATGAGAGGGTTCACCCCCTCGTCAATACCTCGCTCTTGACGCTAAAGTTCGAATTTTGTTCCAATTCTTTAAGAATGACCCCTGAATCAGAAAGGCCGTTTAATTATGATAAATAGATTTTTTGAAAGTACAAAAAAACTTTAGCGTAAGGAGCAAGGCATTGACAAAAGGTTGAGCCCTTCATATACGTAATGATTTCTGTTCGTTTTAAGTTTTAATGTTGCTGCATACTTTCGCTTGAAAAAACTTGAAATATTTTTATTTAATTTCCGATCGTTTATTAAATAATGCTGGGAAATCGGGCACCTCCTTCACTGAAAATTCTCTTCCTCTATGAAAAATCCGTCCATGGAAAGATCCTCCCGCATAAACCCCAACCCCCACGCCCTCTCCCCACCAGAACAAATCCCCTTGAAAACGTCTGTATACTTCCGACTAACCAATACTATATGTAAACAATGGGCAAAGTTCATAACTTGTAGCCCTTCCCCCAAGGACTGTGGGGGATTAAGTTGGTCTCTAAGACATAGTTATTAGCTTTTTCGACTATGCTGAACAAAATGGCTACCTCAAAATTTTGATCCGATGACTTGGGAAAAACAATTAGCGTGGAAGGGGCTTATTTGCCCAGAACCTTCTCGCCAAATTCTAGGACCACTGGGTCGATACGATCATCCTTGGGGTAAGAAAAAATAATTAACGGAAAATTCCAAATTTTTCTAGATAGGAGCTCGAAACCTTCAGAGTTTGGTTCTCTGATATGTTGAATCTGATGGTGTAATTTTCATAAGGATTATATTACTTTTAGGGGCTGTTTTTCCCTTTTATCAAAAATAAGGCAAATTTTCTTAGGTTCATAACTTTTGATGGGTAAGAATAAACTTGATGATACTTATATAATTGGAATTAGAATGAAAATTCAATTCTTCTGATGTATCTATTGGTATCAAAATTCCATTTATTAGAGTTTCGTTTACTATTGAGCTGGGTCGTTCCTTACTTATATTTTGTTACCCCGAACTGTTTGATACTTTCAAAATCGTCACTGCAACTTTCGACAACAACTCCATTAACTGTTGAAACATTGAGAAATTCTTCAGTGAATTAACTCTTTACATAGCTGAAACACAGAAGATGATTTACATTGTAATTCCACCAAGATGTCTCTTGCATTCAATGTAAAATGTTCCCAGACAGTCTTAATAACGGTATTGGATTCAACAACTAATGACATAATATATTCGAGCTCGTGGAACCTGTAAGAAATACCTTGTCGGGTCTTTGATCGGAAACGTCTTGCCCTATATTTGACTCTTTCTCGTAATCCGTTTTGATCATTGGCATGACATGAAAGTTACCGTAAAGAGCCAAATAATTTATTATCTAATTGTTCGTTAGAAGTTCAATGAGGTCAAAACAAACCATAAAAACGAATTCCCAAAAACCAGGAGGTTGATTCACCCCCCCCCCCTTCGAGACACCCCTGGAATGATTAAAGTGCAGCTACCACCTCCCTCCCCCCACACATCGTGTTTTCCGGAACTACATCCAATATAAATATTGAGACACTCCTTTTATTAAAAACAGTCCTAAGATCATATAACAAGGCTTTTGGGGTTTATTAAATCACTAGACCCTGTAGGTGAGTATTGGAAGTTATGCCCCTGGGGCATCTAAGGTTGGAATGGAAGGGATGGTTTTACATACTTGAGAGGTGGCTCATTTGCTTCAGTTGGAAGTTCTAGTTCCCTTTTAAGAGTCAAAACTGATGGAGGTGAACTAGCCCCCCGCCCAATACCCTTCTGTTCAGCAGACGCAAATATCACAGTAACGGTTTATATTAATAAGTTAAGCCTTTGGGGTAAATCGTGGCAGATCTTGAATTAGTCAAAAGAAAATATGCGTATACTTTTAATGCTACTTCTACGGTCACTAAGCTACTAGAGCCTGGGGATCAGGATTGTAGGTTATGTCCCTGGGGCATTTAAGGTTCTTATGGAAGGGATGGTTGCATAAACTTTAAATGTAACTCATTTGGTTGAAATTAGTAGTTCTAGTTCCCTTTTAAGAATCAAAAATTATTGAGGTCAACTATCACCCCCCCAACTACTGCTCTTTTAACCAACTGCAAATATCATAATAACGACTTACATTTTTAGATTAGACACTTCAGGGTAAGTTGTGGAAGATTTTGGCCTAGCCAGAAGACACTGTGTACTTTTAATACTACTCCTACGGTTACTGTAACTAATGACACTAAGGGTCTTAGGTTGAAACGTTTAGGGGGAGCTTTAATTAAACAAAAAAGCTATAAGCATGCAAGTATTAAAAGGCCACATAAATAATATTATAGGCAGCGCTGCTCTACCATAGCCAGCAATATCATTTATATTTTAAAGATGCTAATTTGATTGGAAATTCAGAGCTCTAGTACTCTTTTTAAGAGTCAAAAGTTTTTGGAGTGCAATCAACTCTCCTCTTTTGCTCATAATTTTCCAATTATGATTCTGATGCACTTCCAATTATGATGCACTTCCAATCAAAATTTTAATTATGCACTTGCATTTATGATGCACTTCCAATCAAAATTTTAATTATACACTTCCAATTATCCAAGCACTTCCAATCAAAATTTTAATTATGCACTTCCAATTATGATGCACTTCCAATCAAAATTTTGATTATGCACTTCCAATTATGATGCACTTCCAATCAAAATTTTAATTATGCACTTCCAATTATGATGCACTTCTAATCAAAATTTTAATTATGCACTTCCAATTATGATGCACTTCCAATCAAAATTTTGATTATGCACTTCCAATTATGATGCACTTCCAATCAAAATTTTAATTATGCACTTCCAATTATGATGCACTTCCAATCAAAATTTTGATTATGCACTTCCAATTATGATGCACTTCTAATCAAAATTTTAATTATGCACTTCCAATTATGATGCACTTCTAATCAAAATTTTAATTATGCACTTCCAATTATCCAAGCACTTCCAATCAAAATTTTAATTATGCACTTCCAATTATCCAAGCACTTCCAATCAAAATTTTAATTATGCACTTCCGATTATGATGCACTTCCAATCAAAATTTTAATTATGCACTTCCAATTATCCAAACACTTCCAATCAAAATTTTAAGACAGCCATTTTGTTAAGTAATAAATTTAAAAAAAAACAAGTTTTTTATCTGCAAGTAAGGAGCGACATTAAAACTTAAAACGAACAGAAATCATTCCGTATATGAAAGGGGTTGTCCCCTCCTCAATTCCCCGTTTTTTACACTAAAGTTTGACTCTTTCTCATAGCTCTACTTTTTAAAACAATAAGAAACTTTAGCGTAAAGAGCGGCGTTGGGGGGGGACAGCCTGTTTCATATATGGAATAATTTCTGTTCGTTTTAAGTTTTAATGTCGCTCCTTACTTGCAGTTAAAAAAACGTGTTTTTTTATTTAATTTCTGAACATTTTTTAATTAATGCATGTTTTGATTTTGGTTCACCGCATATGAATAATTAAAACGCAATTTGCAGATTAATCTTTTTTTGGCTAAATGGCTTTCTCGTAGTTTTGATCGGACGATTTTGATATAAAAAGGGGCGGGGAAGGAGGCCTTGTTGCCCTCCAATTTTTGGTTCCTTAAAAAGTCAACTAGAACTTTTTATTTTTTTTTACAAACGTTTTATTATTAATAAACATACGCAACTTACAAATTAACTTACGTAACGAACTTCTATATTTGTATATTTTCATTACATATATGAGAGGGTTCTCCCCTCGTCAATACCCCGCTCTTTACTCTAAAGGATTGAATTTTGTCCCAATTCTTTAAGAATGACCCATGAATCACAAAGGCCGTAGAATAAATAGTGGAAATTACTAAGAATACTTTAGCGTAAAGAGCGAGGTATTGTGGAGGAGACAAAACCCCTTATAGATGGAATAATTTCTGTTCGTTTTATTTTTGAGTGGTGCTCCTTACTTCCAGCTGAAAAACAATTTTTTATTTATCTTCTCATTCTTTTTTTTAAATAATATTAGAAAATCCTGCGCCTCCTTCATGGAAATTATCTTTCCTCATGATAGATTCCACCATGAAAAGATCCTCCCATTTAATCTCCTTCTCCCAACCCCCTTCAACGCGAAAAAGTCCCCCTGAAAATGTCTGTACACTTCCCAATAACCATTACTATATGTAAACAATGGTCAAAGTTTGTAACTTACAGCCCCTCCCCCGAGGACTGTGGGGTATTAAGTCGACCCGAAAGACATAACTATGAGGTTTTTTGATTTTACTGAACAAAATGGCTATCTCAAAATTTTGATACCGTTTGATACCGACTTTGGGAAAAAATGAACGTAAGAGGGGGCCTAGGTGCCCTCCAATATTTTGGTTCACTTAAAAAGGGCACTAGAACTTTTAATTTCTCTTTAGAATAAGCCCTCTTGCAACATTCTAGGACCACTGGGTCAATAAAATCAGCAAAAAACAAATGAACACGCATCAGTGATCTGCCTTTTGACAAAAAAAATACAAATTCCATATTTTTGTAGATAGGAGCTTGAGACTTCTACAGTAGGGTTCTCTGATACGCTGATTCTGACAGTGTGATTTTCATCGAGATTCTATGACTTTTAAGGGTATGTTCCCTCCTATTTTCTAAAATAAGGCAAATTTTCTCAGATTCGTAACTTTTGATGAGCAAGACTAAACTTGAAAAACTTATATATTTAAAATAATCATTAGAATGCGATTCTTTTGATGTAAATATTGGTATTAAAATTCTATTTCTTTGAGTTTCAGTTACTATTGAGCCGGGTCGCTCCTTACTACAGTTCGTTACCACAAACTGTTGGATAGCTGAACTTGTAACCGTATCTTTGGTCAACCCCCCCCCAGCTATGCAATTTACTCACTTTGCTTAAAAACCAAATGTTGCTTTAAGACAAAATCAAAACGCACTGTATGCATGCTGGCTGCAACTAATACATCTTATCAATGTCCCAAGAATCTGAAAATATTAAGTTCAAACATTCAGAGCTACTTCTATTACTACTTCTTTTCTTAAAATTTAACTAAATCAAAAGAGTGTATGTGTATCGAAGCTCTCAAAGAGCATGGATAGAATATTTTGGCAAAGGTATTAAGTTCCATTTTTCAGGTCAACTTGAGAAGGTATGAAACTAAATAAAACACTATCATTTGTATCCGGATTTTCAAAAAGGTGTATGTTGTCAAAAATTGTTGAAAAAGTTCCTCCAGCGTGCATATAGCAGGCCAAACTATGAATTCTTAAAAAAAAACCGAAAAGGTTTAAACTTTTTTTCTTCCCTGAAAAACACTTTAAATATAAAACAAACAGAAATTAATTAAAAAGAAACGTTATACACAAAATTAGTTTTTTCAAAGAAAAGTAAGGAACTCCATTAAACTAAAGATGAGCGAAACTTTGGTAAAGATGACCAAATAATCTAACAAGCGTAAAATACCACAAATCAACATCAATATATAAGTGTAACCCATAACGAACAGAAACTACAAGAAATAACCGAGTAAAACTCAAAATGAACAGAAATTGACATGAGTGGGGCGAAACCTATACGCCTTCTCAAGGTCGGGACATAATTTGCACTTGACTGAAAAATTCTTTAATATTTTCACTCTTATAACTTTAATAAATCAAATATTATGAATATTTCAAGAAATAAATATCAGCATATGTAACAATGCACATTCACTTGTTTTTTTTTTAAGTGCAAGTTATGTTCTGGTCTTTGGAAGGCAAAGGGATTTTGACCCCTACTCATGTTAATTTCTGCTCGTTCTTTATTTTGACTCGGTTATTTATTGTAATTTCTGCTCGTCTTGGGTTTCATATATTTAATGAGTGTGATTGGTGGTAGTCCTATGTTTTGTGGATCATTTGATTCTAGTTTTGCTTATTTTTACTTTAAAGGAGTTCTTTACTTTTTCTTTGAAAAACTTATCTAGTGGAAACGGTATTTTTTCTAATTAATGTCAATAAAAAATGAATAGAAACTAATTTAAAAAACTTTTCCGTAAAAATATTTCCATTAAGCCAATAATGGGTAAAAATAAATTCGTACCACCAATAAATTAATTAAACCCAAAATCAACAGAAATTACAATAAATAACCGAGTCAAACTCAAAATGGGCAAAAATTAAAATGAGTAGGGCTGACAACCCCTACGCTTTCTAAATACCAGAAAATAATTTGCATATAACTGAATATAAAATACATTTTAAGTGTTTTAGCTTTTTTGACTTTAACAAATAAATAAGCATGAAGACCTAAAGGATTAAATATCAGAATATGTATATTAAACTGACAATCTACGGTTATTATTGGTTTTTATGGCACTTGGTATTAACCAAGTGACATATATGATTAATTTCTTTTGTAGTTAGATTAGGTACTTTTTGCGTTGAATTCTGTTTTTTGTGCGTGTTCGTACTGTTGTTAATTTCCATGCTTGTTTGTTATTTATTTATATTTTTGTGTGTATATGGCCCACGGGTTTTTGAAATACACTTATCTATCTATCTATCTATAGCAATCGCAAATTCTGTCGGTCTGTCGGTCCCGGTTTTGCTATTTTAGGCACTTCCAGGTAAGCTAGGACGATTAAATTTGGCAAGCGTATCAGGGCCCGAACCAGATTAAATTAGAAGTAGTTGTTTTCCCGATTTCACCATCTGTGGGGGAGTGGGGGGCCCGTTAATTCGGAAAAATAGAAAAATTGAAGTATTTTTAACTTACGAACGGTTGATCAGATCTCAATGAAATTTGATGTTTGGAAGGATATCGTGTCTCAGAGCTGTTATTTTAAATCCCGACCGAATCTGGTGACATTGGGGGGGGGGGGGGATTGGGAGGGGGAAACCTAAAACTTAGAAAACAATTAGAGTGGAGGGATCGGGATAAAACTTGGTGGGAAAAATAAGCAAAAGTCCTAGATACATGATTGACATAACCGGAACGGATCCGCTCTCTTTGGGATAGTTGGGGGGGGGGGGTTAATTCTGAAAAATAAGAAAAAAATGAGGTATTTTTAACTTACGAACTGGTGATCGGATCTCAATGACATTTGATATTTAGAAGGATATCGTGTCTCAAAGCTCTTTTTTTAAGTCCCAACCGGATCTGGTGACATTGGGGGGAGTTTGGGGTGAGGGAGCCTAAAATCATGGAAAACGCTTAGATTGGAGGGATCGGGATGAAACTTGGTGGGAAAAATAAGCAGAAGTCTTAGATATTTTATTTACATAATTGGAACGGATCCGCTCTATTGGGGGGGGGGGTAGTTAATTCTGAAAAACTAGAAAAAATGACGTATCTTTAACTTACGAAGGAGTGATCGGATCTTCATGAAACTTCGTATTTAGAAGGATCTCGTGACTCAGATCTCTTATTTTAAATCTCAACCGGATCCAGCGTAATTGGGGGGGGGAATTTGAGGGGAACCGGAAATCTTAGAAAATACTTAAAGCGGTGAGATCAGGATGAAACTGGATGGGAAGAATAAAAACCTGTCTAAGACACGTGACTGACATAATCGGACCGGATCTACTCTCTTTGGTGGAGTTGAGGGGGGGGGGGGTAATTTTGAAAATTGAGGTATTTGTAACTTACGTAAGGGTGACCAGATCTTAATGAAATTTGATATTTAGAAGGGTCTTGCGCTTTAAAGCTCTAGTTTTAAATTCAGACCAGATCCTGTGACATTGGGGGGACTTGGAGGGGAAAACCGGAATTCTTGGAAAACGTGAAAATTGGGATATTTTTATTTTACGAATAGGTGATCGGATCTTAATGAAATTTGATATTTAGAAGGAATTCATGTCTCAGAGCTCACATTTCAAATCCCGACCAGATCTTTTGACATTGGGGGGAGTTGGAGGGGGGAATTTCGGAAAACCCTTGGAGTAGAGGAATCGGGCTGAAGCTTGGTGGTTAGAATAAGCAAATGTCCTTGATACGTGATTGACGGAACCGTACTGGATTCGTTCTCTTTGGGGGAGTTGGGGGAAGGGGTTCCGTAATTTGGCGAGTTTGGTGCTTCTGGACGTGCTAGGACGATGAAAATTCGTAGGCGTGTCAGGGGGCTGCACAAATTGACTTGATAAAGTCGTTTTCCCAGATTCGACCATCTGGGGGGCTAAAGGGAGAGGAAAAATTAGAAAAAATTAGGTATTTATAACATAAGAGCGGGTGATCGGATATTAATGAATTTTGATGTTTAGGAGGACATCGTGACTCAGAGCTTTATTTTAAATACTGACCGGCATTCAGCCTCTTATTTTCCTTTTAAATCAATCTATTGATTCATAGAATTTTGCTAGAGCTCATACCATATGATCTCTTGGCTCTTAGCTCTTCTTGCCTCGTCAAAAGTGCCATATGAGCTCTTAGCTCTTGTTTTTTTTAGCAAAATGCAAATTATGTTTGGGTCTTGAGAAGGCACAGTGGTTGTAAGCCCAACTCGTTTTAATTTCTGCCAAAGCCAACTATGCTTTCAAAGGAGACAATCCTTCTTAAACTTTTTCTGGCCATATGTTTTTAGCATAATTTTGATGATTTTCACCCACATTTTTCTTTTTTTTTTTTTTTTTTTTTAATTGGCGGCGTCTATTGCCAAATATTGCAGAATTTATTATGGAACCTTTTTCAACAAAAATGGATTCGCGAGGGTTTTTTTCTAAGCTTTTAACATAATTGTGGCGTAAAAATTCCTCTTTATTTCTTTCCTTTGGACTTCTCAACGAAACTTAAAAAGAACATGACTCAAAAAACCTCAAATTTAGAAAACCCAATTCTCAGAAGGGAGGGGGGTTCCCAGGGGAGGGGGTATTTCTCGGGAGGAAGATGAGGTTATTTTCCGTGGAGGGAGTATTTTCCATGAGGGAGCATTTTCTGGGGAGTTATTTTCTAAGGAGTATTTTCCGGGAGTGGGGGGTATTTTCCGCAGTGGGATATATTTTCTGCGGGAGGGGGTATTTATCGGGATTTTTTATCCAAGAGGGCCATTTTCTGAGGGGGATTTTCCGGGGGAATTTCCATGGGGGGAATATTTCACTGGGGGCGATTATACACCTGGAACATGGAGGTTTTTTATGTTTTTTTGGTTCATGACAGGTTCTATTTGCTACCTACAATTTCGTATGACCATAGATCCCTCTTTTTGAGTTGCTGTTTTTTGGTGTTCCATTTATCTTAGGTGTTTGTAATGACAGGTAATGTCAAAACCTCATTCTAGTGCCTTTCTGTTCAAATGATGAATGTAGTAACAGACTTATTTTTTCTCACCAAAATATAACTTTCACCACAAACTGAACCTGATAGCTTCCTTGAGTTCAATCCAGCCTCACAGGGACCACTCCTATTGACAGGGCATCAACTAGGACTTTATACAACGGTTAATCTACTACTGTTCTGAACTGATGTGTAAAGTATAGGTGGTAAAAGTTTTCAAACCATTCCTCTTGTTGACTTCCTCTGATCGTTGTCTATCTATCGACCTTCGAGTACGACTTTCGGGGAACGAGCGCTTGTTATTCTTCTGACATGCTCAATCAATTGCAATAGATAACTTCGAAGACCACACTGCCTTTCCATGACGAAAGTAAAACAGTTCAAAATAGGGATGAAACCTTTTTTATTGACAGTGAACAGATATAAAATTTAACTGGATATTTCGAACACATATACAGTGTTCATCATCAGCAGCAAAATTGTTGATGATGAGTTTTACTGCTGATGATGAACACTGTATATGCGTTCGAAATATCCAGTTAAATTTTATATTTGTTCACTGTCAATAAAAAAGGTTTCATTCCTATTTTGAACTGTTTTACTGTCATCAATTGCAATGGCCGTTCTTTCATTTCATTTGGGACTATTCATAAGATATCAGCCGTCTTCACACCTCCTCGTTTGGTAAAGAAACAGATTAACAGACCACAAATATATAAAGTCCAAGGGCCTTAGCTAGATCGGGATTTTTTTTTTCAGCTAAATTGTTCAGAAGGGATAGAACACTCTTAATTCTGAAAAGGATAAGGGATTAGTCTGTCTTAGTCTAAACAGGGTTCGCTTCACATCCTATTCATTCAGAAGATTCCCTAAGTTCCTCATCCATGTTAGCCTATTTTAGGAAAAATAAAAAATCAATCAAAGCAATCAAAAAGATTCGTGCTGTAGTTAAAAAGACTCACGGAAATTCCGTCCTTAACAAGAGGGAAGATAAAATCGAAAACTTCAGTCAATCGAGATTAGTTCAAGACGCTGTCAGAATTCCAATTTGATAAAGTGATTTATGTTCCTTTCAAAACTTTTAAGAGGATTGCAGCTAAAAAAATAATTAGATTTAATGGCGGGGCTTTTGTCTGACTTTCTTTTTCTTTCTGTCTTTTCTTTCATTTTTTTAATAAATCTTAATCTTTTACTGAAGGTGGTCTACCTTTCCAAAGAATAAACATCTATCGGTCAACTCCTAGATGAAGGGTTTTTGCTAAATTACAAAAGAAGTTGTGGGAGGCGAATTAAACTTTTGGGAGCAAATCAGGGGCTTAAATTATGTCCTGAAAAAAACCTTTTGAAATGTTTACCTTCACTACTTCTCGATCAAAACGGCACTGACCATTGATAACCTTGGACTACTTTGTATTGAGGAAGAAAAAAATCAGAATGAGAGTTGAAGCAAACCCGACACTTAGGGAAAGTGGTTTGAGTATAAGAACCTTGTAACTTTCGTTCTTTTTACTATCATAAATTTTCACAGAGGGGAACAAATCAGAGACATTTAACTTTATCCCCGCTAAAAATTTGAAACAGGCACACAGGAGAACAAATCAAGTTTTATTTTAAAAACGTGGGCCTAGTTGACTTTTCTTTTTGGCCTGCTCTTACGGAATAATATCCTTACAAAATACGTCACGGGCGTAAACCAATGTTACTAAAGCACCCTTTATACCATGGAACAATAAGAAGTAATGTGACTCAAATTCCTCTGGTTGACATGTTATATCGGCTGTAGCAATTCAAAAAGTGGTTTATAAAAAGGTCTAAACCACAATAAAAGGTTTACTGGACTAACCAAGTACAAACCAAAACATTTGTTTGTTTTTATTTGACATTTACTAAGAAGAATTTATTTGTTAAATGAAGGCTTCCGAAAAATGACGAAAGTAATTTAACTATCGAGGTGCCATTGTGAGGTGCCATTCCAGCTGTGGCAAATGAAAAGGTGGCATTTTAGAGAATGGAGTCTCAAAGCAGACCGGAACAAACTTAAAATACATCCGACACTCTAAAAACTGGAATCTTGATATCGATAGATATATTTAAAAAAATCGGATTATTATGCTGATTCCAAATATATAAGTTTCAGTAAATTAAGTCTTACAAATCAAAGGCTACGCGCCTGAGAAAATTTTTCTGATTTTCGAAAAAACATAATGAAATTCTGCGTATCAAAGAACCCTGTTGAAGGGGTTTCAAGCTCCTTTCTGCAAAATTGTAGAATTTTTTTTATTCTTTCCCAGAAGAAAATACCAAATGAGTGTTTATTTTCTTGTTTTTTTTCTTGTTTTTTTGTTATTTTTGTTTTCCAGGGATTATCGTATCGACAAAGTGGTCCTAGAATATCGGGGGAGGGCTCATTTGAACCGAAATTAAAAGTTCTAGTGGTCGTTTTAGGTGACCAAAAATATTCTCACGCCTCTTTTTCTCAAGTTTGCAAGATCAAATTTTGAGATAGCCATTCTTTCAACATAGTTTTTGTTTTGTTCAACATAGTCTAAGGCCAAATAACTATGCCTTTGTAGATAACACGACCTTCCCCCCTTAAAACCCTGGAGAAAGGTCTTTAAGATATAAAATTTGCCCATTGTTTCCGAATAGCATCTGTTTTGGGAAGTATGCATACATTTTTCGGGTGGGGGACGAACTTTCTGTTGGTTGTATTTTTCATGGAAAGAATTTTCCATGGGAGAGAACTTTCTAAGGCGTAAATTTTTCATGGAAAATTTTACACTGGGGAATTTGCCAAGATTCCTAAACGAAATTTTTCTTGTTTTCTCTTTGCCGCCTGAATTTTACGCGTGAAGATATTAAGGAAAATTGTTCGTGGTAAATTTTCACCAGGATTGAATTGTCTACAGGATAAATCCCAGGAGAAGATGTGGAGCCAAATTTCTTGCATTATTTTCAGGATTCAACATTTTTATTAAATATAACTCATGTGGGCTTGACGACCGGTTACAAACAAAGCACAAATATGCTTAAAAAGCGCAACCAGTAAACAATTACTAAATTATACAACTAACCAAATCATCACTGAAATAAACACAAATAAAGAATAATAAAAGACAGATGTTAATAATAATTACAGAATAATAACTTGATATTATTATTGACTTATATATATATATATATTATATTATATATATATATATATATATATATATATATACATATATATATATATATATATATATATATATATATATATATATATATATATATATATATATATATATATATATATATATATAGAAGAGAGAATAATGAGGACTTTTTCCCCAAGACAGCGAACGAACAAAGGCTATTTGAATATTTTAGCCCTATATCTAAGGGCCGTCTTCAGCAAAGAAAATAACAAACAACAACGCACTTACAATAAAAGTTCTAGGTTAAAATACAGTTTTTAAAATAGCCAAGGCATCATCACTTCCTAACGAAAGGTTCAGCCAAGACTGTGTGATAAAAGCTAACATTTTACAAGCTAAAAAGGTTCATTCATTTCACTAATTGTATTTATTAAAAAATTGAATAATTTCTTATTGCGATATTTGCCTTCTCTGAGGCTAATTTCGTATTTCTTTTGGGATTGGGCTTGTTTTTATTCGTTCCTATTTTTGTTTTATTTTGAATTAGGTTATTTTCTATAATTAATTTTGTGTACATAGGGTTGAGTGTGTATTCACCCAAGTCTCTATTTAGGGACGTATTATTATTTAAGTTTCGTTTTATTTCGATTGCCTCGTGGACAGTTTGTTTGATTCCTAGGTCATTGCTAATTAGAATTGTTTCGTCAAATAGAATATAATCGTTTGGATTTTCAAAAATATGGTTGCTTAAAGCTGAATCGAAAGATGTGGAGTTATTTTTAGATTTTAATGCTTTTTCAATACTTTCTTTGTGTTGCTGTAATCTTGTTCCGAAATTTGGGTGGGTTCGACCAATATAATAATTTCCAAAACTACATGGTATTTGATACACTAGTAGTAGTAGTGTAGTAGTGTAGTAGTAAACTAGTGACTAAAAACTCACTCAACTGTTGCAGAACTCTCTTTGCTTTTTGGACCAATACTTCAAGAGTCTTCGCTGCCACAACAAGTGCTGTATCGTCGGCGAAAGATGTCGTAGACACACCAGAAATATAGAGCCACATACTGTCGACATACATTATATACCACCGGGGTTCTAAGACGGAACTCTGAAGAACTCCATATGAAACTGGAAAAAACCTAGAAAATCTCTCTTCTAGATTTACCCTCACCGACCTAACATTTCAATACGAACTAAATCAATCCAAACATCTCCCTTTCACACCAAAATCTCTTAATTCATCCAATAAAATACTGAAATAAGCGGTACCAAACGTTTTTTTTTTAATCTATAAAAATACTATTATGATACTCTCCCTTTTATAAAGCTAAATTAATATTTTCTAAAAGATGCTGTAAAGCATATGAAGTCGAATGGCCCTTTCGGAATCCGAACTGGCCATCACACGAAGCAAGCAGGCTGGTGAGGTGATCATGAAGTCTTCAGTGGATAATTTTTTCATAAAATTTCGAAAACAGTGGCAAAATAGAAATAGGCCTCCAGTTCGATATATCTATTTGAGTACCCCCTTTGTAGAGAGGCCGAATCTTTGCTGTTTTCAATAATTTAGGAAAAACTCCCTTCTTCATTGATAAATTTATTAGGTGCACTAGCATAGGAAGAATATATACCAGAAGAATGTAGTCTTCAGGTTGACACCATCCAACCCAGCACCGCTGGATCTGATCGATATACTGATCTTTATTAATTCAGCTGAATCACAGGGACGAAATTCCGCTTTTATCGTCGTTCCAATATTAGTAAAATAATCTCCAAATTTGTCATTTACTCCTGTCTATCCTCTACAACCACTCCTTCGATTTCAATTCAAGGGTCTTGGGTTCTCCGAACCCCGCTAACCAGTCCAGTGATAACTTTCCAAGTTCTTTTCGGATCTGTTTTATTTTCCTCAAAAAGTGCCGAGTAATACTGTTTCTTTTTTTTTATTTCTCAGTTAGTTCGCAAATATTCCGAATCTTTTCAAAATTAAATGAAAAAAAACAAGTTTTTTTTAACTGCAAGTAAGGAGCGACATTAAAACTTAAAACGAAAAGAAATTATTCCGTTTATGAAAGGGGTTGTCCCCTCCTCAATATCTTGCACTTTACGCTAAAGTTTGACTCTTCCTCACAACTCTACTTTTCAAAAAATAAGAAACTTTAGCTTAAAGAGCGAGGCGATGAGGAGGGGACAACCCCTTTCATAAACGGAATGATTTCTGTTCGTTTTAAGTTTTAATGTCGCACCTTACTTGCAGTTTAAAAACTTGTTTTTTTTCATTTAATTTCTGACCGTTTTCGAATTAATGCATGTTTTGATTTTGGCTCATCGGACATGAATAATTAAAACGAAATTTGCACATTAATTTTTTTTTGGCTAAATGACTTTCTCATAGTTTTGACCGGACGATTTTGATAAAAAAAAAAGTGGGGGAGGAGGCCTAGTTGCATTCCTATTTTTAGCTACTTAAAAAGGCAACTAGAATTTTTTATTTTTTACGAAGCTTTTAATTAGAAATAAATATACGTAACTTATGAATTAATGTACGTAACGAAATTCTATAATTTTATATTTTTATTACATATATGAGGGGGTTCTCCCCCTCGTCAATAACTCGCTCTTTAAATTTAAGATTCAACTTGGTCTCAATTCTTTAAGAATGGCCCCTGAATCACAAACGCCGTAGAATAAATAGTTGAAATTACTAGAAATACTTTAGCGTAAAGAGTGAGGTATTGTGGAGGAGACGAACCCCCTTATATATGTAATAATTTCTGAACGTTTTCGAATTAATGCATGTTTTGTTTTTGGCTCATCAGACATGAATAATTAAAACGAAATTTGCACATTAATTTTTTTTTGGCTAAATGACTTTCTCATAGTTTTGACCGGACGATTTTCATAAAAAAAAGTGGGGGAGGAGGCCTAGTTGCATTCCTATTTTTAGCTACTTAAAAAGGCAACTAGAATTTTTTATTTTTTACGAAGCTTTTAATTAGAAATAAATATACGTAACTTATGAATTAATGTACGTAACGAAATTCTATAATTTTATATTTTTATTACATATATGAGGGGGTTCTCCCCCTCGTCAATAACTCGCTCTTTAAATTTAAGATTCAACTTGGTCCCAATTCTTTAAGAATGGCCCCTGAATCACAAACGCCGTAGAATAAATAGTTGAAATTACTAGAAATACTTTAGCGTAAAGAGTGAGGTATTGTGGAGGAGACGAACCCCCTTATATATGTAATAATTTCTGTTCGTTTTAGGTTCTAATGCTGCTCCTTACTTCCACCACAAAAACCTTTTTTTTATTTATTTTCTCATTGCTCTTTTAAATAATGCTAGAAAATCCTGCGGCCCCCTCATGGAAATATTCTTCCCTCATGGTAAATTCCTCATGGAACAATCCTCCCACGTAACCCTCTCCCCCGACCCCCCTTTAACGTGAAAAAGCCCCCCTGAAATCGTCTGTACACGTCCCAATAACCATTACCTTATGTAAAGAATGATCAAAGTTTGTGACTTGCAGCCCCTCCCCCGGGGACTGTGGGGGAGCCAGTCGTCCCCAAAGACATAATTATCAGGTTTTTCGACCATGTTGTACAAAATGGCTATTTCAAAATTTTGATTCAGTAGCTTTGGGAGAAAATGAACGTGGAAGGGGGCCTAGGTGCCCTCCAATTTTTTTGTCACTTAAAAAGAGCACTAGAACTTTTAATTTCCGTTAGAATGAGCCCTCTCGCGACATTCTAGGACCACTAGTCCGATACGATCACCCCTGGGGAAAAGACAAAACAAAAAAAGAAATAAACACGCATCCGTGATCTGTCTTCTGGCAAAAAAATACAAAATTCCACATTTTTGATCTGTCTTCTGGCAAAAAATTCAAAATTCCACATTTTTGTAGATAGGAGCTTGAAACTTCTATAAGGTTCTCTGATACGCTGAATCTCGTGGTTTGATGGTTTCGTTAAGATTCTTTGACTTTTAGAGGGTGTTTCCTCCTATTTTCTAGAATACGGCAAATTTTCTCAGGCTCGTAACTTTTAATTGGTAAAACTAAACTTGATGAAACTTATATATTTAGAATCAGCATAAAAATGTGATTCTTTTGATTTAACTATTGGTATCAAAACTTACGTTTCCATATTTTAGAGTTTCGATTATTATTGAGCAGGGTCGCTCCTTACTACAGTTCGTTACCACGAACTATTTGATGAGCATTGTCTTCTCCTTTGAAGATCTCAGATAATCTTGAAACACGCTGTCCGGCTGTTCAAATAAGTTAACTAGCTCTTCATCAACATATGGAATTTCTCGGCATATTTGGTTTCTGTTTGAGTGGACAAGCAGACTTCAGCGGACAAGTTGCACAAAATCTTCACACGGGTCTTCCCGGTTCAAGATACATTCAAAAGATGTTGCACTTACTTCTTCTTTAACCATCCGAACGTTTTCAGGCTTACCCTCGAACAATTTTATTCTGCTTTTTCTGGCGGTACACTAAGAAATATAAAGTCAATAAAAAGTAAATAAATGGAAAATGATCAGAAGCCGAATTCACTACAATATTAGAAAGTGCCTTTCGGATATAGTTTGAAGAGACATAAACATTGATAATCAGTGTAGCAGAGTGATCCTAGTAGGAATTGTTACTGTGGAAAAAACATCACTGGAAACCATAAAACTTAAGTTAGAACCACCTGTACATAAAAGATCAAAACTAAAATCACTCATGCATAAAAACTCTTTCTGTGACCCCTTGACCATCATTAGAAGACTTTGGAAACCTTGTGTGAAATCCTCAAACAACACAAACTAGAAGACTTTGGAAACTTCTGTGAAATCCTCAAATAACACACATGGACGTTTATAAACTACTGATAGGATAATTTTTCTCGCGTCAAGCCTTATACCAATTTCAATAGAAAATGCACCTATCGTATTTTCTCTCCGTACATCAAGATCCTCCCTTGGCTTCTATTTAAGTGAATCACTTACTATCAAACCGAGTCCGCCGCGTTTCATTGAAGCTCTGCTCGCGGTAAGCTGATAGCCCAGATAACTAAAAGACGAGAGAGGACTATTCTGATTCAAAAAGGTTTTACAAAGGGACATAATATGGAGATTCTGACATTTCGAAAGATCATCATACGAAGAACCAAAGTGGCAGTTCCACAAACACGCATTGAAACCAGTATTTTGCATAATTCCAAGATACAAGGAATCACAATATTTATTCAACTGCAAAGGCCTATAGCTCACTGTAGACTCTTCATTCACCAAATCCGAAAGTAAATAACTATCAATATCAAACGGGCAACTTTCAACCGGCTCAACCTCGATGGGGTACTGATTGGTATATCACAAATATTTATATGTAATAAACACTTTCATAGCTCTGACTGTGAACAAAAACATTAATAATAAAAGAAAAAAAGGTGCAGCTGAGCTCTAGAAACAGATAAATAACTATAAGAGTAATAAATGAAAAGAGTAGTAGTAGTAGACAATAGTGGACAGGTTTAATAGCAAAAACTTGACAGCTATCGCTGATTTGTGTTTCTTTACAAAATATACAAGATCAAACTACACTTGTAAATATAAATCAAACTATAAATATTAACTCTTATTATACATTTTGACGAAAACCGGGACGATAGAATAGCAATATCGGTTTGTTCTTGCTTTAATGGGAGCTAACTTATTTTGCTTTCTCGTTCTTGATGGTAGAGGTTGATCAGGTAGAATGTCACGGTGCTGAGATTTAGAAAGCAAGAACTCTCCAAAACTCATTATCAGAGTTTCGTACCGGTTTTGGAGTGACGGCAGTCCTAGCACTTCCGGAGCCTTTTCGTAGGGGATGTCAAGGCGGCCCAAGATGATCGATTCCGCTCGCTTCTGAACCGATTCAAGCTCCTGACAAAGATACACTGTCCTAAGTGCTGAGGGCACCCAAACAGGGCACGCATATTCCAGAATGGGGCGGACACACGCTATGTATGCATACTTAATACTCTCTGTGTTCGCACTGAACCTACGCATACCGTTTAAAGTCTGTAGACTAGCGTTTGCACTTTTGACCACGTTTTCAATATGTGCGGCAATGCTGAAGTCATTGAAGAAAGTAACTCCAAGGATCTTGATACTGGTTGTTAGAAGGAGTGGAACATTTGGCTCCATAACATCACTTTTTAGCGGGTTAAAGCGCGCTATCTTCGACTTGTCCCAATTAATCTCAAGATTTAGCTCCGCGCACTCTTTTGTGAAAACACTGACAAAATTTTAACGGAATTGTGGCGTCACAACTCCGTTTTGTACTAAATATTTCAGGATAAATGTTAGGTCGTCCACAAACTTGTAGCGGTCGTCATAGTCAGCTATGAGGAAGTTAATTACAGACAAGAATACAATAGCTGCAAGCTTAGTGCCTTGAGGGCTTCACAGGTGGTTGAGGACCATTCGGAATTACTATCACCTTCGTAGAGAGCAAACACACGATGCATCCTCTGACTGGGAAAGTCCAACACGTGCGTACGAGTCTTTTTCTTAGCCCCCATAGCTCCTTTTGTTTATTTCCCAATATTTTTGTCATTAGTCATTTCTTAATTTATATTCTTGACTAAAAGAAGAATCCTGGTTTTAAGTTTTTCCTGTTTCTAAAAAGTTGACATTTTCTGCCTATCACCACAAAACTATGACATAACTTATAATACTAAGCATTGGAAAAAAAAATGTTCACATATGAATTTGTTATCCTTCAACTATTCATTGAATCCTCACGTCCTCCATTTACTTTTTTTATTTACCTTTGGGAGAAAACTGAATGTTTCTAAGAAATTATATTTTCTCAGTTTACTACAAGAAAAAGAGTGTCTGATTTTAGTCAACCAAAAGCAATCCGCACGTGACCGAATCCTGTGAGCAATGGAGTCTGTTGGGAGTTTTGCGAAAATTAGCCCACAATCAGACCAGACATTACGCACTCCAAAACTATTCCTTGCCGTATTCATAATGTCACGACAGCGTTTCGTTAGGGCCTCAGACACGAAAATTCCCAACTTGGCAAGTTTAGTTTTACTCTTGAAAACTTTCCTTGCCATTTCGCTGTTTATCAATTTCACAATCACCAGTGTAATATCTCTTTAACCTGTGTAATGGAAATATTTAAACGGTAGCAGTAAATAACCTACTGGTCATTTTGCGAAAATTCAATGACTCCCAATTTCTGTGTTATGATATTCGTTGTTGTTGCTTTCAAATCTCCACCCGGTAACTGCTTCACACTGTTAAAAACTAGGCTATCTAGGAGCTTTTCTTGTTCAAAATTGTCTATTCTACTTTTTTCTGGGCCATGCGGCTTTCCAATCCTTGAATTTCGACTTTCAAACTTTAGTATGACTGTAATGTGCTCTGAAATTTGATGTAAAATCAAGGGACATTGAGGCATAGATTTCACTAACAATCGTCACGCACGATTTTTTTAAGGCAATTCCCACTTTTCTGTTGTTTATCCCCGCACTTTTCTAGGACTTTCTCAGTAATTTTTTGCTTTACGTTCTTGCAACCTCTTCCACGCTAGTAACGATTCTCTCTGACAGCTAAGATGACGAGCTCACTGGCTCGCTGATTTTGAGCACAGCGTACGATTTGTTTTGTTTGTAGACTTCAGGAGAGTTTTTAGCTTCTTCGAACGCAAACATTTCTCCTTTTCCTGTTTTTTGCGACGGTTCCTTTATATTAAACTTTATACCAAACATTTTTCAGTGAGTTTTATTTCCTTGTTATCTTCGTAGCAGAAAACAATGAAGTTTTCTTGACCTTTGCTGTATTTAACGATCTGCAGGAATCTGACTAGCCATAACAGGAATCCTTGGAAATGAGCTAGGACTAAAGCAAACTGTTTAAAGGTCTTCTTGAAGATAAAATTCATCTTGAAGATAAAAGGGCATTTTGAAGAAAAAATTAAAATAAAATCACTCATTTTGTATTGAGCAGGCCAACGGATGGCATCGGCAATTACCTTTGTGGCAGGTGTTGAAGAGGGGGCAACCTCATATAAGTAATAATTTCTGTGTATTTTAAGTTGTAATGCTGCTCCTTATTTTCAATTGAAAAAACTTGTTTTTTTTTTTGTTTGTTTAATATCATCAAAAAGCAGTTGCTTGTAAAAAGAAGGTTTTACACAGGCATCCAAAACATGGCAAAAAAATGTTGACATTAACTGCTCGAAAAAAAAAACTGTTTTTGTAAATGAAAAAGGAAGGATTATTAAAATTTTGGAAAACAGAAAACCTTAGAATATTTTAAGAGCACAATAAAATCGGAACTAAACAGACCGAATTGACCGAAAGAGTGTACAATGTTTGCGGAGATGTAACCCCCTCAAAACCTATATTTTCTCAAAAACATCACATAGTTAAAACTTTAAAAAAAACTTTTGCATGCTGACCAATGGTCTGCGTTGCACAGGTATCGATCTCCTGTTTCACTGCCTTTGGCTGGGGGTTGCAATGCATGGTTGGGGGCAAATCCTTCATCGCTGTTTTCCCGTGTTTTTCCCCAGATTTCTCCAGCTACCCATTTAGAGCTGGGTCGACTCTGTCTGAGCTTACCAACACACACCAGGTGATCTTCCTTCCAAACCAATAACCAGCGCCACCAAGACTCAAACCCCCAGACAATTTGAAGTCTGGAGCAACAACCACTCGACTAGGACGGCTAGAAAATACTGTCTTTTGAATTACGGTAGCTGGTATTAAACGGTGAATAAGCAGATATAAATCAAAGGTTTGCCTCTTTTAGCTTAAGGCTCATTCAAAATATTTGCAACTACTTTGTTCTTGTAGCACAGTCATTTTCTTTAAATTGGAAAATAACGCGCAGGAAAGCTAGATGGCAGCAAAAGCTTCAGGATATAAAACTGCTGAGTCCTTAACCTTTTAAGTTGGAATAAATTTAGGGCTTCCGACCTTCCAGTGAAGTGGAATTTAGATTACCACTGGGTAACCAAATTCAACATCAGGAAAAAAAAGAAGCTTTTCAACATTTATAGATAAAGACAACGATAAACTACCCAATAACGGAAAGAAAACCACGAAACTTTTTGTAGCGAGAGGAAAAGATAGTGGCACTTCATCGAAATACAAAAAAAAACAATAATAGGCAACCAAACTCTTTTTAAAATGGCAGATAAGACAATAATACTTTGCCTACTAACAAAAAAAAGATGAAGGAAAGAAAGAAAAAATATGAAAATGAGAGAAAATTTTACTTTTGCTGTTAAATAAACAATTGCTTTTAAAAAAGTGAGTTTCTCGATTTCTTTAGCAGGCAAAACATTCTGAAAAAAAAAATCTGATGCATTAAGGGAACCAAAAGAAAATCTGATGTTTTTTAGGGAATCAAGAGAAAATCTGATGCTTTAAGGGACAGATAAACCAAAAAAGATTGAGGACTTCTGCCCTAAGCGTGATATATCAGTGCAGTGGCATGAGCCCCTTTAGAGCCTATTTGTAGGGAAATTAACAGTTACAAATGCAAATATACACGATCCAAGGTAGAAACGTTAAGTTTACTCAACGTTAAGGTTAACGTCAACGTTAACGTTAACGTTAAGGTTACGTCAACGTTAAGGTAGAAACGTTAAGTTAAAGGTTAAGGGACCTCAATACTTGGATAGTACAGATAGAAATAGTTGTTATCTTAACAAAAAAAAATAAAAAACAAAAAGAAAAAAAAATAATGGGAATTGACTGTTTGAGTTTTGCACGTACGATGATTTAGTAGTAACTAACAAAGAATTTGTTCATATAATGGCACGTAAGTTAGCATATTGCGGATGAAGGACGCAATATGCCAAAATTGTGCTATTTGGCCATACAACTTGGGGCAAAACAGGCAGATTGACCTGACTAGGCAGGGAAGAAGCCATAAGAAAAAGATTTAAATGAAATCGGGAAAATAGTGGAGGGAGTAAAGAATGAAGTTCTGCATGGATTAGGGAGAAAGAAGAGCGAGCAAATCTGTTTTGGCTTCAGTGGGGCTTGATGTGGCAGTAAAGTGTGAGCAATAATGGTGGCAAGCAATAAGTAAGGTGTTGAACCGTGGATTACTATCAGATTTGGTTAGACCTATTCTTTAAATGTGCCACCGTATCAAAGCAAAAATCCTTATGCAAGAAAATGATTTACTGAATAAGTAAATGTTACTATAAAAATGCCAGCATTTCAGGCCATAGAACCTTGCAGGGTATATAGATTGTATGTGCTTGAAAATGTGCATATTTCATCTGAGTAAATTTTTTACCTTATCTTATTAAAAAAATATTGGGGTTAAGAAGGATGCAATGACTTCGTCCATAGTTTACAATAATTCAGCGTTGCCAGCTCCTTGTCACCTTTCTTTGTGTTGCATTCACAAAAAAACTGATTTTTGGGTACTATCTTGGGCAAATAATGTTGTTAGTGTAGTAGGACCACTAGCAGATTAGAAAAATGTTTCATAGAAAGTTTTGAGTCACTGAGGAATTTTTCAACGAGTTAGCTCCAACAAGAATTAATGACATATTTATAGGCTTTAATGTTTCTTTAGTTAAGATTTTTGATAAGTTAACCTAAAGATAGTCTGTCCCTATACAGGATATCCCCATAGACACCCCTATCCAAAATAACCTTAAGAAAGCTAAGCTACTAATTTTAGAAAAGAATAGAAATTAAAATCCACTATTTCATGCGGTACGATTGTAAATCCCCAATTCTGTTTGAAAAGAGCCCTTCTTGCAAGGATTTAAAATAGTGTCGGATATTCTGTGTCTATTGCTGTTTCACCAAATATTTAGTATTCATGAATGTCTAAATTTCCCCGAGGACTCGTAATACTTACACTATGCAAAAATATGGTCTAATGGACACTGATACCTTAATGCTCACAAGTGAACTGGCAATGAATGACAAAATGTCATATTTTATTTAATGTTAATTTTTGTTTTCAAGTCATGGTTTCTTTCCTTTCCCTTAAAATAATGATTTTTGTTCCATACATTAAATAAATACATTAAAAGATTAGACTAATAATTTAAATTTAATTGTCTTAACCGTAAATTTTGTTGCACATGCTATTAAATTGTCTGTGCTGTACATAAAACCTCATGGGAACGATATTTTTTATATTAATTTAATATCTTTTGAATTTTATATCTTTTTGCACCCCAAATACTTTTATTCTTTTGAATTTCCTATTTTATTTGTTACAAAATTTTACCCCAATAAGTTGAACAGGAAAGATATCTCTTTCTCTCCCTAATAATACAGATAAGTCAGATTATCATTTTGACAAACCAGCTTTTATATAAATTTTATATAATTATTTTAATTATTTTAAATTATTTAAATCAAATTAAATTATTTATAAATTATTTAAATTAAATTATTTAAAACTATTTTAAATATTTTATATAATTATATAAAAAAAACTCAATGATTCGATGGCCTAGTCCTTGGTAACGAAAAAATGTATCCAATGAAATACAAGTAATTTATGTATTTTCTTCCATTGCAACATCATCATCATCTATAACATTCTCTTTCCTCATACCAGATACAGAATCAAATATATTCTCACACATATCATTTATTTCTTCCTCGGACATTCTTTCAGAGGTCGTAATCGCATTAGCGACCGCAAGTGTTTGTTGGGTGTTCTTGCCTCGCACCCAAACTCGACCGTTCAATCCGATTGCAGCTTCGAACTTCATCTCTTTACCAAGATTCTTTATTAAATTTGACTCTTTTCTTAGAATCCTAGAAGCAAGACAAATTATTTAAACAAGAACCAATGTTTACAGTTGCAAGCAAAGAGTAATAATAAAAGAATGAGGATTCTAGACTGTAAGTGTAGAGTCTAGTGCTTATAAGTATAGGAGTTAATGACTAAATAAAATAGACGAATAAGAGCAAAATGTATAGCCTATAATTTTAAACCAAGTGAGGAAGTCTTTACAGTGCGGTGTCTATTGTTAGTCTATAAGAGTAGAGATAAGGTTATTAAATAAGAATAGATGTTCATGGGCATTGACAAAGAGTAATAATAAAAGATTGGAATCTACCCCACTCTGAAGTCTTTAAGGATAAGTCAATAACTTAACAAAAAAAATGAATAATATTAAATGCTCCGTTGTCAGTCAGGAGTGCGAGTCAACTCACTGCAGAATCAACTGAAAGTCGAAAAGAGACTGGTGACAAATGATCAAAAGAGAATATTTCCAATAAGAATAAATTTTCACTGTTATAATAAAGAGTGGGGCTAGTCCCAGTTAAAGATAGAAATGGGGCCACAATTAGTGATAAGAAAAACGTTAAAGAAAGATGAGTGGAACATTTTGAGAATGTGCTAAACCGAGATACAGTTGCAGGAAAAGATATAGATGAAAATGAAAAAAGTTTGTGATACCTTGGATGTGAAGGAAGATTTGTTTAGTGAGGAAGAATTAGCGACAGTACTAAAAGGACTAAAAAATAATAAGGCTCCAGGTGCTGATAGTGTGATAAATAAGTTTATTAAATGTGGTAGCTCTGAGGTTAGGAATAAGCTACTGAAGATTATGAACATGATTTTTAAAAAAGGGGAGGTACCTAATGATTTTAGGAAAACCTTAATTAAACCACTGTATAAGAAAAATGACAAGAGTGAGTGTCGTAATTATCGAGGCATTAGTCTGGTCTCTGTAGGTAGCAAATTCATAAGTAATATGATACTTTTTAGACTGAGAGATGCTGTAGACAAAGTTTTAAGGGAAGAACAGTATGGTTTTAGAAAAGGTAGAGGATGTGTCGACCAAGTTTTCACTCTTGGGTTAATAATTCAGAAGTCCCTTCGTTGTCAAACACCTTTGGTCCTCAGTTTTATCAATTATGAGCAAGCTTTCGATTCTGTTGATAGAAGAGCGTTAAAAAAGGTCTTATCGTTATATGGTATACCAGAAAAATACATTAAAGTGATTTGTGCTAAGTACGAAAATAATACTGCTGAGGTTAAGGTAAGAAATGAGGTAGGCAACTGGTTTGTATTAAGTCAGGAGTTAAGCAGGGTTGTGTTCTATCCCCCTTTATATGGATCATTTTGATGAACTTCGTCTTAAGGAGCACAGGAAAGGCAATTGGAGACCACGGAATCAAATTGGGAGGAAAAACACTCCTGGGTTTAGATTATGCTGATTATTTAAGCATATTGGATGAAAGTGTGGGTAAAATGACTGAATTAGAGGTTTTGCGAGGTCAGGGTGCTAGAATAGGCTTGAAAATAAATGTGAAGAAGACTAAGTCACTAAGGCTAGGAATAAGTGAAGATGAAAAGGTGACGTTGGGTAACGAAAAGATTGATCAGGTTGGCAGCTTCACTTACCTTGGTAGTATTATTAGTAAAGACAGTGAGAGCAGTGAAGATGTTAAAAGTAGAATAGCTAAGGCTCAGGGTGTTTTTTCACAGTTAAAAAAAGTTTGGAAAAATAGAAAGATAAGTCTGCAAACCAAGATTAGAACATTGGAAGCTACAGTGATGACAGTGGTCAAATGTGGCTCTGAAGTATGGACGCTCCGAAAAGCAGATGAAAATTTACTAGATGTTTTCCAGAGAAATTGCCTACGGATTGTTCTGGGTACCCGGCTGACTGACCGTATTTCAAACAGTAGGTTGTACAAAAATGTGGTTCAATCCCGCTCTCTAGGGCTATAATGAAAGAAAGGTTGAGATGGTTTAGGCCACATTCTGCGGATGAAGGATGACAGATTGCCAAAGAATGTCCTTTTTGTTCAACTGTCTTGGGTTACACGGAAAGCAGGTCGTCCTTGTCCGGGTTGGGAGGACGTCATAAATAAAGATTTAAAGGAAATGGGAACTTCCTGGGAGGGTGTAAAGAGGGAGGCCTTGAATAGATTAGGTTGGAGGAGGAGCGTGCGTAGCTGTGTCGGCATCAGGCGGTTTGGTGCTGCAGTGAGTTATTAGTAGTAGTGACAAAGAGTAATAATAAAAGCGTGGAATCCGCCCTATTTTGGAGTCTTAATATATGCTTTAATAAGAATAAATTTTCAGTTTCAAGCCAAGAATTAGAATCCATCGTGTTGTTTAGTCTATAAGCACGCGAGTCTATAAGAGTGAGTATCTGCCAAGCAAACATTATTTAAACAAGAGTTAAGTGAGTTAAGAAAGAAAGTGAGGGAGTAGCCTCACGTCGAGTCTAAAAGTCGAGATCACGTCGAGATAAAAGTGGAAGTCCACTTAATCAGACAAAATTATTGAGGAAGAAAACATCTTCACAGTTTTAAGCAAAGAGCGTATCGTTGAGATTTCTCTGTTTGTTGTTCTTAGTCATACAGAGCCAGAAGAAAAACAGGTCTTCACCGAATGGTGTGGGAGGATGTCGTAAGGAAAGTCTTAAGGGACACTGAAACTTCTTGAGAGGGAGGCTTTGAATAGGTTGGAGTGGAGGAGGAGCATACGCAACTCTGTTGATCTCAGGTGTTTTTAATAGTAGTAGTAATATTTTTAGTGGTATTTTCACAGTAATTAATACTTGTTCTGGTAAATAATATTCAGAGGTAATTCAAATAAAAGTCAAGGCACATATCGATTTTATAAATTTCAGTTACTTATTGTTTGTTTGTTTTTTCTTTTCTTGTATTATAGGTTCTTTCGGCAAAATTGTATAAGCTTGACACAAACTATCATGACAAAATTACGACAGAAAGAGAGACCCAATATGTATAATGTATCGTAGCAATCTTTGCACTGCTGTTAGACAGCAGTTTTTTGCATTTTTATTATATGTTCCCCCGGCACTATCATATACATTTTATTTTAACGTTAAAACATCCAGAAGATCACTGTTATAAATTAAATTTAAAAAAAAATATGTGTTTTTAACTATAAGTAAGGAGCAACATTAAAACTCGAAACGAACAGAATATATTCCCTATATAAAAGGGTTACCCCCCCCCCCGTCCTCAATACCTTGCTCTTTACGCTAAGGCTTTTGGCCCTTCAAAAAAAAGCTTCCTATTCTAATTAAACAGCCCTTGTGTTTCAAGAGCCGTTCTTAAAAATGAGCACAAACAGTGAAACTTTAGCGTAAAGAGGAAGGCATTGAGGAGGGGGCAAAACCTTTATATACGGAATAATTTCTGTTCGTTTTTAGTTTTAATGCTGCTCTTTACTTTCGATTAAAAAAAAAAAAAATCTTTTTTTTTTATTTAATTTCTGATCGTTTTTCAAATAGTGCCCGTAATCTGGCTCATCCTCCATGAACCCCCCTCCATGAACAACTTGCGGAAAAGGGGGCATGGCAAGGGGGGCTAGTTGACCTCCAATCTTTTTGGTCCCTTAAAAAGAGCACTAGAAATTCTAATTTCCATTCAAATGTACCTTCTTTCGATCTTCTAGGACTATTATTTTGATACCATCAGCCCTGGAAAAAAAAACACAATAAACTCGCATTCGTGATCTGCCTTCTGGTGGATCTCGCAAGTTCTACAATAAGGAGCTGAAAGTTCTATAAAAAGGTTTTCTGATACGATAAATCTGACGGTGTGATTTTCATTAAGAATCCTTGACTTTTAGGAGTGTGTCCCTTTTTAGGAAATCAGGCAAATTTTATCAGGCCCGTAATTTTTGACGGGTAACACTAAACTTGATGAATAACTTGTATATATACTTGAGATCAGCATAGTAAGTTGATTCTTTTGACGTATCTATTGATATCAAAGTTGTTTTTTTTTTAGAGTTTCGGTTACTATTGAGCCGATTTGCTCCCTAATCTCAATTCCTTACCAAGAACTTCTTGATTGAAATGGCAGGTATTTTTGTTAACTATTAGTCTTGGTATTGACCTTGAATTTTATCAAAGTATTTGATGTAGTTTTGAATGATTGCTATAGTTAATTGTCTTTTTTTATTTTTGCTATACTGCGTCTTTTTCCATCTTTGTAAGACGAGTTTTCAATTAAATAGACAAATACATTATATATACATATATATATATATATATATATATATATATATATATATATATATATATATATATATATATATATATATATATATATATATATATATATATATATATATATATATATATATATATATATATATGGTGTGTGTGTGTTTGGTGTGTGTGTGTTTGGTGTGTGTGTGTGTCTGTGCATTTGGTGCGTGTGTGTGTGTGTGTCTGAGTGTGTGTGTGTGTCTGTGCATCTGGGTATGTGAGTCTGTGTGTGTCTACGTGTGTGTGTGTGTGTGTTTGTCTGTGTTTCTGTGTGTTCTACGTATATACATGTAACACTCGGAAGAGCAAAAGTATAAAATAATAAATACTTGGAAAAACCCTACACTTTTCCTGGCAAAAAAAAACTGATTTCCAAATCTCTGATCATCAAATCCCCCCCTTAAAGACGCTTTGCAAGCTAATTTTTGAGGGTCCCTATTTATATCCCTCTCACACTGTATTTCACCAGCCTATATCGGCATTAAGAAGTGTTCCGCTGCAAAAAAAAGCAGGGAAGACCAATCCAATGTCTTGAAGGAGGTGGGGAGGTACCTTCTTTCCAAATAATACATACCGTCTAGCGTGATTTATAGGTATCCTGAACAAAAAGCCATCATCAGAGAGTTGTCCAAGACCACCAGATTTGCCATCGCCTGATATACACACTAATTCTGGTTCCATATCTTTACTTGCTAAAAGTACCTTAGCATACACCAATTCTCCTTCCTGAAAACCAAGAAAAGTAAATACAACAAAACCTAGCTTTTAATACAACCCATCAGACGCCAAATATATGCAAAGTAGAGAGCATTAGATCCCTATCCATGAGACACCATGGCACATGATTAAAAAACAAGAATCAGACAACAAGCTCCATTAAATACGTTAATGAGAAACAAAGGAAAGAAGAGAGACTTAAAAGAGATGGAAAAGCATTGGAATATATAAGAATTAGTAATCAATTGACGCAAAAACAAATCTATTAAAAACGAATTTTCTATTGAAGCAAAATTGGTCAATTTTTATATTCAATCAAGAAAAAAAAACCTCAAGTAAGAAGAATATATTTCCTTAATGTTGTGCTAACTTAACATGTATTGTTCTCATTCGCGCCTGTTCTCATATGATATACCAGGGTTTAATAATACTTCAAACAAAAAAAATTATGTATTATGTGAAGGGGCCTTATGCTTCAACCCAAAGGTTATTTATAAAAAGACGAGAAACAGAGCAAGTAAATTAAAAACAGAATTACCATCTACTAACTACCAACGGTAAATAGCATAGATGTCACTGAACACACGTAACATATGAGAAATAATTATGAAATTTTGAAATAGGAAGATTGCAAAATATGGACATTACAATACTGGATTGTTCAGAGTTACCATGTATCAGATTTAACTATTCGCATTAATCTTCAGAATTCTGAAATAGACGGCAATAAGCTTTTTTAAACAATCAATTCTGTTACATAGATTATCAATTAAATAACGATGCATAAATTTTGACCTTCCACTTCTATATGCATTTCACATAAAAATGCTTCTAGTTACCAAAAAACGATTAAATGACAATACTGAAAAATTATTATGTATATACATTTACTACGAGCGCTATTATCGATGTTTTTTTTGGTTTTCTGCGGGAGATACAAACTTTCACATATTGTTACGAATAATCTTTACTTCAAACAACCAAAGTACCTTGATCATATTGATTTTAGCTTCTTTCTTTTCTTAAGGGTCATCTATGGAGACATACAGCCGTTCTCGCTGGTGTTTCCTTTTTTTATATCTAATATTTAAATAACCTTTAAAAAATCCCATTTATTCTTATTATTTTTAGTTCGTTCTGGTCCTCCTTTTGTCATTGACCCTGGCAACTGGCCACGTGCTTTCGGACGACAAAATGATTGACAAATTTTTGTATTGCTTTTCATTAAAGATCTTTTTGGAGCTGTAAGAGTGTTGGCTTTGATTCATGATTTCAATTTGTTTTTTCTTAGATCCTACAATTCCTACACCCTGTATAACGAGGTAAAAAAAATTTGCATAATAAATTCAATCTTCAGATCTAGGTTTGCTTAAACGAGATTTGTTGTACTAAATTTCAAACTTTATACCTGTACATTCGTCATAGCAAATCTATTGTATGGGCCTCTCACTCTCTAGGTGAAGATCAAATCAGTACCTTAGACTTGTTTCTCACGGAATTAGGGAATGCTATAAGCCTTTTTTATCTGCTAATCTTACTAGGAAATCAAATCAACTTACGATGACCGTGGAAGGACTCCTAGACATATTATGACCAAAGCAAATCTATGTGCTACTCGTTCTATTATACATTCAACAATGAGACAGAACAAACAGTGAGGAGACTTTTATGATTTTCACAGAGTGCTGACAGAACTGAAACTACTCTTATCTTTATTATTTCCTTAAAAAGCTGATTCAAAACAGCAAGTGTGACGAGTCATGGCCTCTTGATCGCATCAAAAGTATCCTATCACGACCCACAAGAGCTAGGGAAATAATTTCCTTACTTTATGCAGGAATCTCAGAAAAAAATTGCACGACAGTTCCCATATCTAAACCATAAAGTCGATCCGACGAAGTGGTATATGTCAGTAAATATAACTTTGTTATTTAACTAACAAAATAACAGGAAGAAATTCTAGGATAGATATTGTAATGCTTAGTGAGGAATGGTCCATTGTCAGAGCGTGCCAAGTAAGTGACTTTGATGAATAGGCAACAAACCTTGCTGGGTAAAAATGTCTCAGTGAAGGTGTTTTGCGTGCCCTGGCAAGGGTAAAAAAACCATCAAAGCATTAAGTTTACCACAAGCTTCGTAATCTGAATCCGCTGTCTACGTCACATCCCAGTGAGCTACCTGTTCATTTTACACGTGATCCCAAAGCCTCTATCTAATATCTTAATCAGGATTTTATCCTTTCTACTTTCCCAAGTCTCTAGAAAAGAGTGGTTGTACGGAATATCTACAAACAAAAACCTATTTCTCGTCCAACGAGCTCTACCCATTTCCGCTAACCCCCTTCTCTCTTGGCAAACTGATTGTATCTTTAATTTTATGACTGCAGAAGTCAAATTGTCTCAAATTTTGACACCTACAAGCATGTTGGTTTAAAAGGAGCAGTCAGCCCAAAACCAACCTTAAACCTTTATTCCAGCCCGGGAATGTCATGAATTAGCTGTCTGAATAATGGAAAAAACTAAATTTGAGCTTAAAAACATTTTTTAAACATGAGCATATTTTGGAAACATGAATCAAAAATAGATTTCTAGAAAACTCACGTCACAAAATGGAATTTTTTCAATTTCAATAATCATGCAAAAAAAAGTTGTTAGTGGCTTTCGCTCTACCTACAAATCCTATTTTTCTTCTTTTTTTTTTTCAAATAAAATTCATCAAATACAAAACAGACTGAAACATAGTTGATGCTAACCTGCAATACCAATTATGATTAAGAAATACTCAATTGGCCTCGACTTGCCAAAGCTAAAAGAAAAAGTGGAGACAAAAAATACCGTAAAAGTGAAACAAATATTCATAATTACTTCATTTTTAAACATTTCATTTCTTATGCATTTTTTTAATGCTTTGTCCATAATCTTTACACTCCACCTAAGGTCTATAATGGATCTAAATCTAATAAGGAATATATAATTTTAAATACAACCCATGGACTTAAAATATTTATGCCCACAATACATACCCAGGGAGTATTTTCCAAAAAGACAAAGAAAGTAATTTGGGTTTGCCATCCCTGGTCTAGATAATAAAAATATAACTCTTCATCCTTTTTACTTCTAGATCACTATCTTAAAATAGCTTCATGTCGGTGATATGGTTACCGCAGACTTACTATCGCAATCATTTATCATTTTTTTATTTTCATGGTAATCATCACTTACTGGAAACATCAATCTAAGGAAAATGGGTGCAAATGAGGTATCCTTTCTTTGCTGATAAATTTTTGACGTAATGCCTTTAATTAGGTATATTTTGTCCAAAACCTCACTGCCTTTCTATGACGAACAAATAAACGTTCAAAAGCGGAAAAGTCCATTTACTCGACAGTGAAAACAGATAAAAAAAAAAGTCTGGATATTTCGATCACATTTACAGCAATTGTCATCAGCCGAAATACTAAAGCATTAAAATCAAAACTAACATATTTATGTAGAATAAAACAATAACTTCCTGTCCACAAATAGAATACGATTCATTCACTAGATTTGTCTGAGAGAGCTCATTAACAGGGTTCATCCTAAGTCTTGAGTTGTAAACTTTCTTCTTTAATATTACCTAAATGTAAGTTGAGTTTCTAACGAAGTTGGCACAATCTTTCTCTTTTTCTAATCGCCGATGGAATTATGTTGAGTCTATAATAAACATATTTATCCCCATTTCAACGTAAAAGCAGTGTGGTCTTAGGCAAAAAACACCTCATTTAAGGTATTACGTCGGAAATATGTCGCATATATGGGAAAATTTGACCAGTCAATCAATTCAACATAATTCCCTTTGCAATGACGATCGCTGTACATGTGATCGAAATATCCAGACTTTTGTATCCGTTTTTACTGTCTAATAAATGGACTTATCCCCATTTTAACGTTTATTAGTTTACTGATAAAATTGTTCCCAAGTCGAAGGAGTAAACCTTAAACACTATTGACATCAGCTCAAATTTGACCGAACTGACATGCAGTGCCCAACAACGAACAAAGTCTGTGGGTATTATTTTCCGAGTGATTGTTATTCTTATCAACTACCTACTTGAACAGCATGAGGAGAGGATAAAGGATACTGATAACCTTTGCATCATGCTTAAATAGTTACTAGAAAATGACGTCGTCACCTCCCAGTTTAGCGCCAGACCACTTCATTCGTATCAAGACTCATATCAGTGTCACTCATATCAAGATACCAAAGAAACGCAACTAAATTTAAAGAATACCCCCAAAATCTTAAAAAGTCTGGATATCAGGGCCGTATTTGAGGGGGGGGATCATCTGGCTAAAGCCCCTCCCCAAAACTTTGGCTGGACTCGTACAAAATAAACAAAATACACGCAAACAAATTTTTAAAGTGTTTTGTCAAATTCTCTATTATTTTTCTAAACTTTAGTCAAAATCTTGATAACACTCGGCAGTTTCGTTTAGTTCCACTTCTTCTAATCTAAATTTTGCCTGCAATTGGGTAGCGTAGTGCCACCCTTAGGGCCACATGCCAAGCAAACCTGTAAGCAAATACACCTAACCTGTTTGTGGACCCTATGTTGTGGACAAAGTGTGAGCTAAAACGAGCCTACAATAAACAGTAAAAAGGTTGTGAATCTTAGCAGTAAGCCGAAAAATGCTAACTTAACATCCATTAGTTCTAAGGAGAAAAATTTCCCTCTTAGTTGCCAACAGTAAAAGGAAGAACACAACAAAAATCTTTAGCCAGATATCCTATCAAGCAGAATGAAACCAAACCCGAAACCGCTAGTTCTACATTCAAGGTTGAGCTGAAAGTGACTTAGGGTTGAGTGGAAGTGGCAGGATTGTATTTTTTTTTTTTAGCATCGGCTCGAGTTTTGGATTTTATTAGGTGTGTAATAACACATCATAATTTTCCGAATTTCCGTTTATTCTAAAGTTTCTTTACTTTCAAACTTACTATTCTTTTTTCTTCTTTTTTTTTATATTAGGAATGCCAAAGAAACAGCCTATTCTAAGCCTTTTAGGCCTGTCTCAAAATCATGCGCAAATATTTAACTCTGAGATTCATTAATTTTATATAACCCCAATTTACTGCAGAAAAACAACGGGTCCCAAATTAGAAAAAAAAGAAAAGAAAAGGATACGGCATTAGACTTTACAGTCCGTACCGGCGGTGCTGATCTCCGTTTCTTGGCCCTTCAGCCAGGAAGTGCAATGGAGGGTTGGGGGCCAGCCATCCTGTGCTTTCGCACACCCTTCCTGTTTACCTTCCCCAAATATCTCCAGGTACCCATTTAAAGCTGGGTCGACTCTGGCTAAGCTTACAGAGTCACGCCACTGACCCCCGTCCCAAACTGAAGAATTGTGTACACTGGGATTCGAACCCGCGTCCTCTCAGACAAGGGATCCCGAATCCAGCGCACCAACCCACTCGGCCAGGACAGGTCCCAAATTAGGGTAGGGTTAATTCCTTAACCTTAATTGAAATGTATATATCTGATATAGTACAACTTTACATTTCCCCATCCTTATTCCTAGAACACAATAGATAATAAAAAGCTCAACTTAGCAACGAAACAAAAAATCAAATTGTGAATAAATAAGAGTTTATGGCATGGGAATTCACATAGGTGCTACATTGATACCCATTACCAAAGTTTACTGTTCGAATTCCAAAACCAGAGCCCTCCCCCTTCCCCGCAAAAATAAAAATGGCTAGAAAATACAAGTTTGTAACTGCAAAACCACCTTCCCTCCCGAAGTGAGAGGGTCTTTTGTGGGCATATGCCCCCATGAGATACAGAATTGGGAATATATGTTCTGTGTTACTTTTCTCTTCTATTTCTTCTGTAGGAATAAAAGATTTGGCTAGTGACAAATTTTTAGAGACCACATACAGTACCTTGAAAATAGGCCTATTCTTCTTTGTGGCACCAGGGAAAGCAAAGAAAGACAACAAGGCTGATTCACTAGAGCCAATATCTACTTTGTAAAAGTCATCAATCCTTCCTTGAATGATGCCGATTATTTCCTCGGCTTGTGCAGGAATGTACTAAAAAAAATATTAACTACAGATATTTATAACACTTAAATGATCATATATAATTTGGATACTGACATATTACTTTTTTATTTATTCTCTGTATTTTATTTCATTCACTTGCTAAAAGTATTAACAATAGATATTTATAAGTAGAGGGCGCATCCAATGTCTCAAGTCAAAAGGCCCAAATAAACACAAGACTACTGGTTGCTTTTTTTGTCATTTTAGCTGTATCGTCTTTATATTTAGTGTTTGTCTAAAATTTCCATATTATCTCCTATATCATTCTGGCTTTATGCTGTTTATATTTTTTATATATTGTTTGTATTTTACAATATTGTTGTTGCATTTAGCTAGATTTGCTTTATATTTCGATATATACATGCATTATTTGTTTACATATTTATATATATGTTTTTTTATTCATTTTTGTATCTCCTTGTGAGTTTTGTATCTCCACAAGAACCCACAACACTTCTTTGCTTTTGTCCTCCGGCTTTTACACCCCTGCGCTTTACGTTCCAATTTGACTTGAACTTCAGAGTGATCTTAACTGTCCAGGTCAAGTTTAAATCTGGCTTAATCCAATACTTGGAGGAGTTCTTGAACACAAGGACAGTGTCTCTTCTTAAAAACTTAAAAATTTTTGAACACTTGCAAGTACCAACTGGCTATATCAAAAATTGCTTGCTTGTAGCAATCAATGTACAACAATGTATAACAAGCTTGCTTGTAGCAATCTTGATTGCTTGTAGCAATCAAAAATGCTTCCAGTAAAGCTCCTTACAACCGCTGCTGCAAACAGCCGCGGTTGTAAGCAGCACTGGTCCCCGTCATATACAGGATAAATTTTTTTAATTTAGTTTTACTATTGCTCTTTATTTCCACTTGAAAAAAAAATTATTTAAATGTATACAACCAAAGAGCAGTGATCACTTATAAGAGTGGAAACTTGCGCTAATGTCAGTAAAAATAACATCAAAGCCATCTAGCGTGTGGCGACACCTGGCATTTTTTCAAGCTTTGTAATCTTTCTTCTATCAGAAACTGAGATCAGATACTTATTACTACACTAATTTTACCAACTACCCATATGAATTAATTATTCTTATTATTGTACTGAAAAATGCAGTGACGTCGAACACAAGATGGTATTGAGTTTTTTTGTCAACATTATTGCCCATATTCTTTGGTACACAACACTGAAAGAAAACGAGTTTTAACGAATGGTAGGAATTTTTCTTGCTACTAGCAACAGAGGTAGCATTAAATAATGGAAAAAATTATTACATTTTTTTTGTTATACCAAAATGTAAGAATTGTTTTCTCTAACATAGAGTAAGAGAACTATATCAAATATAGGTTTCCTTAAAGTTTTCCTACAAGTAAGAAGTATGGGAAATTAATAATTGAGAAATATTTAGCCCTTTACCTTAGATCAAATGGAAATGAAAACTAACAGAGTCACTGACAGTGCAGCATTATTATACATAACTAGAACAAATCAGGAACACATTAATTTTGTTTTATTAAAATTTCGATTTGACCCAAAGAGTCCAATCTCCTAAGATCTCTGAGGAGTAAAGTTATTGCAAATACAAAAACCATTGCGAATGAGAAGTACTTAGATTTGTCTTTTCGAAACTATTCTTTGTTATTATGAAATACTAGGACGAGGTCCAAAAAGGATCTTTGTTTTTTTGTTTTTTTATTTGTTTTTTTTCTATTTACAAAAACATCTTTCGTTTTTTTTTTCACTGAAAGGCTGTTATATTAGCTTGCCTAAAAATTGATAAAAGATAAACAACTACAGCAACCATTCCAGAGCTCCCATCCAAAATATCCAGGAGCTTTATTTCTTCTTATACTCCCCCCTCCTTCTCTGGTAAGTGTCTATGACATTAATTATGCAGGATCCCGTTAAAAAACATGATAGACAACAAAATAATTTTTATGCTCATACGAGACTAGATCAAAGGGTGGTTTAAGAGTTAAATTCAACACATTCTTGGAATCGAATAATTAGCTTCTGTGGAAGCTATTCTTCTTCTCTATGGCATCATCGATCCAAATGTTTAAATGCGAAAACAAACAATCTTCAGAGCGTTATAAAAGAGTAATAAATACCTTTTTATAAGCGCGGAATAGGAAATGACACATCAGAGCAAACGTAAAATCATTTTTGGTACATAAGCACGATTTTCCTATCGTTATAAATGACGTTCCAACAAATTTGAACAAGCAACAAATGAATCATTATTTCTCAAAGATGGAGGATAATTTAAAGTAAAATTCCAAATATTCTAACAGAGAAAAAAAATCATGATATATCTTTTCTATAATTCGAAATTGGGAAAAAGTGAGAGAGAAAAGAGACAGGATGATTAAGAGGGAGATGAAGAAGAGATAGGGTGAAAAAACGGAGGGGCAAGAGGTAAAAAAGAGAAATGATGAAAAAAGAGACATTTTTGGAACTGGTTTAATGGCTAAATAAAACGTAAGAACATCTTTTCTGTAATTTTGACTAGAATTTCTAAAGAAAGCAAAAAGGTGAATTATATTAAATTTGTAGGAAAAACAAAAAAACTTAAAAACCAAAGGACTCCAATAAAAAAAATATTTTAATACCTGTTTTTGGCATGCTTCTATCCAAAAAATAGGAGGATTGTCTCTACTTTTAAATTTGCCAGATTTGCATGCAACTATCCTATTTTCAACCTTTCTTAGACCAGGACCCAGAACAACGTTCTTGTCATTTGGTATTGAATCCACATAATCTCCTGCAATTAATATGTCAGCCATCTCTGTTTTATTACTGACCCTGAAATTGTGAAAATGTAATGGTAGAACATTCATACACGGAACCAAATGATTTAACTTAAGTTTTTTTTTATGAAAATGTGTTATTGTACACTTAAAAGACATGTTACCTAGTGTGTCTATATTCCTTGGACACATTTCTAGATGTATATTCACTTGATAACAGGTAGATCAGATCAATGATGATTGGAATAAAATGCTTCTGACTACCTAAAATAATTTCATATAGGCTATTGCATAGCCTGCCAAAACAAAGTCATAGTTACAAATTCAGTTAAAAGAAATGAGGTTTTTACAGATTTTCTCAATTACACTCCATATGAAAACCTAGAAGCTATGTTTAAGGAATTAACTTTTATGACAACTTTCCAAAAAGCAGTTTTTCAAAAAAAAAGTAAAGACCTATGAATGAATGAACTTTATTACCCATAAAACTATAAAAAACACAAAGTACAGAGTATTATAAATAAACAAAAACAAAAACGAGAAACAGCAAAAAGAAAAATTCAAACTAACAAAAGACAACATGGACTAATTAACCAGTATCAATATGGAAAAAGGGCTGCAGAGGGTCATAAACATCAATAAAGTTGATAGTCTTTTTACATAAATCACCAGTGGAAGACTGAACCCGAGAAGGCACATCCATTAAACCAAATCGAGCAATTATTTTTCTGTTTCGGTGCCATCTAGTACGCCGGAGGAGGAATTTGCAATATCTGAAATAAGCCGCACGTAAAGTATAACGATCCTTCTTATGAAACAGATGAGCCATGCCTGATAAAACAAAAGCACAGGGGCACAATAAGCGTTATAAATCATGCACAAACCGTTGCGGTTGCAACGGCTTTTATTTGAGGATATTTTCCCGTAAGCGATGCGTAGGTTTTTCACAGCTAGATTCACTAAGGATGAACGGGTAGTGGAAAGTGTTGGACCGAAACACAGACCAAGCCAACTAACTAAAGAAGAACATGGCAGAATTGCAGTCCCAGCAACGAATGGAGCGACCGCATAAGGGCAATTAAAACAAATAAACTTGCATTTAGACGCATTAATTGACAGTTCAATCTTAGATAGTTTATTGGTTAAAATAGTAAAATTGGAAAACAATCCACGGCGAGTACGGGCAACAAGATGAACGTTGTCCGAATATGCAACAGAAGACAAACTAATATTACTGTAAAAAAAACAGAACTCTTAAAGGGACGCAGGCACGATGGAAGCACACATTTAAATATACTAGGAGACAACACGACACCTTGCCAAACTCCCTTATTAATTTTTACCGGGTCAGGTATTTGGCCATTCCAGGTAACTTGAATTTTAGACTTTGAATACCAAGAAGACAATAAACATAGTACAGAAAGATTAACACCTGAAGGCGCAAGGGAGAACAGAGCCTGAGAGTGCACAATTTTGTTGAAAGCCCTAGAAATGTCAACGGTAAGACAGTATAAAGACATTTTAGTTTTTACAGCGCTTAAAACATGATGTGCATGAGAGCAATCGAAACTTTTCTGAAAACCAAACTGAAAAGGCTTATATCACAATTCGACTCAATTTCTGGTAGCATTAAATGTTCAAGCAGCTTACTTAAAAAACATGATACCGTAATGGGACGATAATTTATACATGACGTGGGGTCCGTGCCTCACCTTTGAATAGACGTTACTCGGCCACAAAGGAAACTATCAGGAACAAGCAACTGTGCTAAGCAAGACTGGACAAATATTTGTAGATGGTTAAGTAGAGCAGGACAATCATAAGCAAAAAACGGTAAGAAAGGCCGTCACCATCAAAGCGATTTGAACGCTTGATTTTTCTTAAAGCCTGGCGAATTTCAGATATTGCTACAAGGTGATAAGAGTGAGTGTTGTAATTATCAAGGCATTAGTCTGGTCTCTGTAGGTAGCAAATTACTTAGTAACGTCATACTTTTTAGACTGAGAGATGCTGTAGACAAAGTTTTAAGAGAAGAACAGTGCGGTTTCAGATTCTAAATTCTAAGAACTGTTTTAAAACTATCATAAATACTTACTTATTTCATTCCTAGACGTGTATTTCTTAAATTTAGCCTCCATTGACCTATGGATAAATGTACAATCTGCTACATATGTTCAAGCTTTGTTATATAATAGTACAACTCTTTCATCTTTAGTATTTTACAGCAATCAATTGCTGGATAATTATTCATTTTCAATTATTAAATATAATCATAAATATTAATGCAGATCAACAGGAAAAATTTGGATTTTTTTTATTACTTAGGTAGGTAGAATGTGAGTACACCACTGGAGGCCTCTTTATAAGCTATTTCCATATATATATCTTTCAAATAGCTTCCTTTACAAATTTTGTTTTGGCCCCTTAAAGGGACCAAGGGACACTTATTCCTTATTAGAGAATAGTTACCAGAAATTCTGAAAGCTACCTTAAGACGATCATAAATACTTTGTCATCTCATTCCCAAAAGTATATTACTTCACCCCCCCCCCCCCCTGAAAGGTAAATATACAGTCTACTCCATAAATTCAAATTGTATTTTTCACTAGTGGACTCTTTTCCTTTTTATTATTTCATAGCAAGTGTCAATCAACCAACAGGAAGAAAAGAGTCATACTATTCTACAAAACACTGTGATTATTTATAGTTGGCTGTATATTTGTCCATTGTGTGTGCATATACAGGGGGAAGATGGGATAAATCAAGCTTATTATTGCTTAAAATAGTTCTCAACACTTTTAGTATTTATTTTCTACTGGCCAATAATAAGGAAAAAGGTGCCACTTTAAGGGTGTCCTTGGTGCTATTCTAAGAAATATTATGAATATTTATAGTTAACTAGATATTTATCCATTGGGAGGGGGGGTAATTGAAGCAATGCAATTTTATTGGTTACGAAAAAATTATACTATTTTCAAATGCTTACTTATGCTCTATGACGCCTAAAATTGTACTTTTTCACTTTACCCTCCACTCCCTTATAGATAGATAAATAGTCCATTATATATATACTCAGTATTTTTGGAATCAAGAGCTGTTTTCCAGAGAAATTGCCAATAGATTACTTTGGATACCTAACTGACTGACCTTATTTCAAACAGTAGACTGTAAAAAAGGTGTGATTCAATCCTGGTTTATATGGCTATAATGAGAGAAAGTTTGAGATGGCTATGGTACATTCCGTGTATGAAGGATGACAGACTGCCAAGGATTGTCCTTATTGGCCACCCATCAAGGTCATCTTCGAAAAGGAGGTGATCCTCAGTTGGGGTGGGAGAGTGTTGTAAGGATAGATTTAAGGGAAATGAAAACTTCCTGGGAGGTTGTAAAGAGGGAGGCTTTGAATAGATTGAGATAGAGAAGGAGCAGGCATGGCTGTGTTGGCCTCAGGTGGCTTGATGCAATGGTGAGTTATTAGTAGTAGTAGGTTTTTTTAGAATAGAGCCATTTTTTTTCCTTCAAACTGATGGTAATCTAGTTGTTTTTTTCTTGGCTTGATAGAATAGGAACACGCCACTCAATGGTTTTTTTATGCTCTTTCTGAATATACTCACCACTTTCTTTACAGATTTTATTTTGAGCCCTTGAAGTGACACCTTACTTCTAGTATTGGACAGCAAAAATAGTTACCAAAATTCTGGTAATTACTTTAAACAATCATAGCGTATCATTTCACATTAGGTGCTTCTGAGAAGGAAACCATCACAAACAGATGAAAACAACACTTTAGATTCTATATTTTAACAACTTTTCAAATATCATATTTCTGTTTTTTTACATTGCACTACGATTACTGTACTGCAAACCTTAAGCACCACATCTAAAAATCAACAAAACTTAAATTCTTATTTTATATTATGCTGGATTCTCTGTTTTTTACTTTTTCATCTTTCATTCCATTTACTGTTTGATAATACAATTATATCTCAAATCATAATACAACAAATTCCCCAAAAATGGCTGCTTACGATGCAACATATATCAATGCACCATGCATATATGACATTTATAATGCATAATGATATTTTTTGTCAATTATATCCAAATGAAAGTAGTATTTGTGCAGTACATTACAGTCTGCTCCTCCTCCATCCAAATCTATTCAAATCCTCCATCCTTACGCCCACCTAGGAGGCTCCCATTTCCTTTACATCTTTCTTTATGACATCCTCCCATCCCAAACAAGGACAACCTGCTTTCTGTCTAGCCCTAGATAGTTGGCTAAAAATAACAATCTTTGGCAATCTGTCATCCTTCATCTACAGAATGTGCCCTATCCATTTCAACCTTTCTTCCATTATAGCCCTACAAAGCAAACAACATTTTTGTAAAGCCTACTGTTTGAAATACAGTCAGTCAACCAGGTACACAGAACAATCTGTAGGCAATTTCTTTGGAAAACATCTAGTAAACCTTCATCTGTTTTTCAGGCCACTCATGCTTTCAAGCAATATTTGACCACTGTCATCACTGAACCTTTGAATATTCTAATCTAGCTTTGCAGAATTATCTTCCTATTCTTCCAAACTTTTTTTAACTGTGAAAAAACACCCTGAGCATTGGCTATTCTACCTATAGCATCTTCACTGCTCCCACCAGCTTAACTAATAATACTACCAAGGTAAGTGAAGCTGTCCACCTGATCAACCTTATTATTACCCAACATCACCTTTTCATCTTCACTTATTCATAGCTTCAGCAGTGACTTATTCTTCTTAACATTGATTTCCAAACCTATTCTAGCACAGTTGCAAATTTTCCAAAAGTTAATTTATTTTGCTCAAACTTTCATCTAGGATGCTTAAATCATTAGCATAATCTAAGTCCAGGAGAGTTTTTCTTCCCCATTTGATTCTGTGGTCTCCAATTGCCTTTCCTGTGCCACTAAAGACAAAGTCCATCAAAATGATCCATATAAAGGGGGATAGAACACAACCCTGCTTAACTCCTGATTTAATACAAAACCAGCTACTAGCCTCATTTCCTACTTAAACCACTGCAGTGTTATTCTTGTACATATCACTAATCACTTTAATGTGTTTATCTGGTATACCATACAAAAATAGTGATGAACTGATTTCCACTGTCTTAAAAAGATTTTCCCTATTGTTGCTACTTTGTATTTGTTTATACCATACAAGGATAAGACCTTTGCTAAAGCTGTTCTAGTAACTGAGAATACTTGCTCATAATCTATAAAACTGAGGACCAAAGGTGTTTGACAATTAAGGCACTTCTCAATTATTAACTTAAGAGCAAAAATTCTGTCAACACACTTTCTACCTTTTCTAAAACCACACTGTTCTTCTCTTAAAACTTTGTCTACAGTATCTTTCAGTCTAAAAAGTATCATATTACTAAGTAATTTGCTACCTACAGAGACCAAACTAATGCCTCAATAATGACAACACTCACTCTTATCACCTTTCTTATACAGTGGTTTAATGAAGGTTTTCCTAAAATCATTAAGGACTTCCCCTTTTTTAAAAATCATATTCATAATCTTCAGTAACCTATTTCTAACCTCAGAGCCACCATATTTAAAAACTCATTTACCACACTACCAGCACCTGGAACCTTATTATGTTTTAATCCTTTTAGTACTGTCACTAATTCATGCAAAACAAATCTTCCTTTACATCCAAGGTATCACAAACATTTCCATTTCCCTCTATATCTTTTCCTGCAACTCTACCTTGGTTTAGCACATTCTCAAAATGTTCCACCCATCTCTCTTTAACTCTTTTCTTATCACTAATTGTTGCCCCATCCCTATCTTTAACTGGGACAAGTTTGGATTGACTACTCCTTCTCAATTTGTAGAGAATGTACAGTGCAGTACATTCACTAAACCATGTAGCGACCTTTGTGGAACTGGTCTACAGTGCTTATATGCAAAATATTGAGCATTTACAGAGATGTATATATTCCTAAATAGGAATATCTAATGCCCACAGAGTAGGGTACTCAACAGAATTTTACTTGAGAAGGAAAAAGTATGTCATATTGGACTAATTGTACCTTTTTGCTATGCACATGGGTGGGGTCACAATATTCAAACCAGAAATTAAGAAACAAGCTGATGGCACACCAGGTACTAGCCTAGCATAAAACCCAGGTACTTTTTAATTTTGTTCCTTTTATTAATGGTTAACTGAAACAAATATTTTAATGCTGAAATGCATTGTTGTACTTGAGATACTAATACACATTTGGACTAGGGGACTAATACAATATTTGCATAACAACAATTAATTTTTAGGTTTTTATTTATTAAATATTTACAAAAAATAAATTTATCTATTAATTAGAAATCAAACAAACATTTTTTATCTAATAACTACATAAAAGCCATTCTTACATAATCATTATTACTATAACAATAGCCTATTATTGCTTAAGTGGTTATTTTCAGGAAAATTTGAAATTGTCATGATTTGAAACAAAATTACTTTATAACACTGAAAAATAAAAGATGACAATATGACAAACAGGAAATTTTAACATGTTATAAAGTAAGAATTTTGGTTTTTTCAGATTTTAGTTAGGGTGCAGGGTTGGTAAAAATTAGGATTCATTGTAAAACAAAAAAAAAGAACACAAATAGCCTACACTATGATATTTGAAAAGAGCATAAAATAATAAATATCAGGGATGGCTAGCCTAAGCCTCCTACTTTTGTTTATTAAAGTGTTCCCTTTAAAGGAGGCCCTTATCTGGAACAGTACCAAATCAAATGCAATAATCTTAGTGAATTAAAGAAAGGCCTTATCGTGTTAAAATTCTAGTTTATCTACTTTTTGCAATCATGGAAAGGGGTTAGGTTAAGAAAAATGAAACTTTCAGGGGGTTGGTCTAGAGAATAAAGTAGCCTATGTCCTAGGAAAGTATTTTGAAGTCTCAACCTAAACACTTTCTCTCTCTCCTAGAGAGAACAGTGACCTTTGAAGACCTTTAAAAATCTTTGTGTTAGAAAAGTGAAACCTTGTAAAATAGATCTTCTATTTAAATCAAGTAGGCTACAACAAAACTGTTTTCAGCTTCACAACTTTGCTCACACCTCACAACTTATTGGAGGTTTCAAATATCTGTAAAGATGTTTCTTAAATTTGGAAAAATAAATTCTAAAATTCTACTCAAATAACAGGAATTACATTTTTATAACAAAAACCAGAGAAGACAAAAATGATAACTGACAATTTAGTTAAAATGTTGTTTTGTTAAAATTTCAGAAGAAATGTCCAAGACTTAAAAACTAGAAGTAAGTTAACATAAAACCTTGGCAATACCTTCCTGGAGTATATTTTTGGCTCTAAAATCATAAATGAAAGTTCCATTTTCCTAACCCAACCCAGCCCTCTTCCAAGACATCAAAATATCTAAACTTGAATTTCATCCTTGTAGCTTTCTTGTTGCGTTTTTTTTCAGAAATTGCCAAGATCTAAAGTGATAAAGAAATGGACACTAGGCCTATATGCTTATTTCATTCTAGACCTTACATTTTAATATTTAGACTCAATTAAGTTTCAAGAAATGACGTGGATTAGAATTAAATCGAGTTTAGTAGTACTAGCCTTTTTAATATTATATATTTCAAAGATATGGATTCAATTCTGTGTTGAGGATCTGAGAACGTGTCCACATATTTTAATTTAGTTTGCTTTAATAGCGCTATCTCAAAAAAAAACGACCATAAAATAAAAGCACGAAGCCGCTCCAGAAAACTGTGGCTCGCTTCTGTAAGGCTCAGTGGCAGTGGCCTGCAAAAATATATTCATGTTGAGCGTATTTGAAGTGATTGGCTTCACTACACAGTAATTATTTATTATGAGAGGTCATACAATCCAGGATAGACACCAATTCCCATAATTAAACAGTAATGAAAAAAGAAAGGAATCTTAATAGCTACCAAGAGACGCGAGTCTATAACAGGGCTTGGCTAACAGAAGTTAAGCATCTTTACCTTTGGAGTTTCGTTTTGGAGGAACTACTTCAGGTTACTATTTGAATATCAAATCACATCGTTCGGCCAGTCGTAATTTTGTATAAAAATCTGTAAATATTTCTTCGCAATCAAATTTGCGATGCATTGGAAACGTGATTTTATTTATATGAATTTAGAATCTTTGCATTACTTGATCTTTTGTAAGGCTCAAGGCTCTCTGCTCTCTATTTATTAGAAACCCGTGAAACTACAATTCACTCTGATTCACCATTTTATTAAAATATTCTTAATTTGTAACTGTTGTTCAAATATATATTCATTTAATATATATTCATTTTTAATAATATTTTTATTAATATATATTTAATAATCATTTTTAATAATATTTATTTAAAAAAAAAATTTATTTTTAAAAAAAAATTTAAAAAAATTTTTATTTTTAAATTTTTAATATTTATTTTTATTTTTATTTTTAAAATCATTTTTAATATTTATTTTAAAAAAAAATTATTTTTGGTACTCATTTTCAATAATATATATTTAATATATATATATATAAATATATATTCATTTAAAAAAAATGTTTATATTTTGTTATTATAAGAAAAGTTTGGACTTCTTGGTTTGTTTTTTTATGCTAATGGAAGCTCCCTTTGTCCTGTATCTATGTACCAGTCATATTCAACTGGAGACCATCAGAAAATAAAATAGATAAAAGTCGTGCTAAAAATAGACAAACCAAATTTTCTTGCAAAATTTGTTGTCCCTGCTAGTTTACTACTTACCTTCTAGTTTTCAGGTCAATCGGAGGAAAACCGATAGCGGACTTTCGGTAGTAAGTAAATAACTGATCAAAAACAATTTTTGGCTTGTTTTGGGGTTAATTAATATTCCATCTTAAAACAACGTGTACTTTCTTTATGCAGTGATCCTTGAAACCTTCCATCTAGCCAGAAAAAAAAAAACATTTGTGGTCCAGAGCTTTGACCCCCACACTTTTTTTGTGTACACTAAGATCTTTTTGGCCTAGCAACTACAGCTTTAAGATCTAAGAAATTAAGAAAAACAAAGCTTATAAACCTTTTTTATAACACCATTTTCAGACAATTAATCATTTTGTTCATTTATTTGCATTGGGGCATCCTCCCACCTCCAGACTTTAAGGCCAATTAATTTCCAAATCAGTCTAAAAAGAATCATCTTCTGGTACCATTTTGGGAGCTCTTATCCGAAACCTAAATTTATTTTTGATTGAGGGATCTCTTACTCCAGAACCTTAGAGGTTTAAGTTTCAGATTTTTCACAGAAAGAGGTTTTGATTTGCTTTTTGAAGAGCTAAAATGACAAAAGAAAAACGCTAGGTGTCGTTCCCGCTGCCCATGCATCGTAAATATAATTCCTGTTCGATTTATATTTCAGATATTTCTTACCTTTAAGTTTGACTTGGTTGTTCATTTTAGTAGTGTGACTTGGTAAGGTCAGCCAGAGTCAACCCAGCTCTAAATGGGTACTTGGAGAAACCTGGGGAAGGTAAAAAGGAAGAGTGTCCTAGGTCTTATGGTCCTACTTTAGTTTCATCTGAAAACAGTTCCCTTGTAAAATATTTTATAATTACTCTTGGCTTCAGCAATAGATGCAGTCTAGTAAGGAGTGAACCATGAACTACAGCATTTAATATTTAAGAAGCGGGTCTTTGAAGACACTATACGCTGATAAGTATTTTCCCAGTGACAACAAAGAGCATTACATTTCTGCACGGGTTTTCAGAGGCACCGCTCCTTTGTTATTGTCTTTTCTCCTGGCATCTTTATAGAGTAAATGGGAGCGGGGCTTAGAAATTTCATAATACGCTATTTGGTTGGAAATTGAGAATTCTAGTGCTCTTTTAAGAGTTGACATGGCTTAGAGAGCGATCAGGAGCTCTCCTAAGCCATTTATTTATTATTTAGTCCCCCTTGGCCCACTAAGACATCTGACCGAAATTTTGAAATAGCCATTGGGTTCACCAGTGTTCAGCTAAGAGCAACCTAATGCAAACACTAATTTTCCCTCGCCTTGTGCCCCAGCGGCAAGAAAATGAAGCCGTAAAAAGTTCTTCCCTGATTGGCATGGAACTTGTATCCTTGAGTTCATGGGATAAAGGGACCCCAATGCAGAATGAAAAACAGAAAGTGAGGGTGAAAAGGTGATGTTAACTAACGAGAAAATTGATTGACTGGATAGCTTAACTTATCCTGGTAGTAGTATTGGTGAAGATGGTGGATATTTCAAAGACATAAAATAGGAATGGCCAAGGCACATATTTTTTTCTTCACGGTTGAAAACGTTTGAAAGGATAGGAAGACGATTCTGCCATCTATGGCTAAAATATTGAAAACCGTAATAATTGTGAGTGATAAAGTATGGCTCTAAAGCGTGGGGGGGGGAGTTGAATGACCAAAGAATATATATTACATACTTTCCAGGAGAACTGTCCAAGGGTAGTATTAGACATTCGTTTCCCTGGCTATTTATTACGTACAACAAGCTGTGGGAGAAGTGTGGTCCTATTCTTTTTTCTGAGGCTAGACCGGAAGAAAAGTTAAGATTGCTAGGTCATGCTTTAGGGAGAGTAGGTTTCCAGAGATTGTGCTTATTCAGCATCCATCTGGGGCCCTACCAGAAGCAGTTCGTCCCAAAATGGGGTAGACACAGGTGAAAAGAAAGGATTTGAAGAATATTGAATGGGAGTAGTAGAAATTTAAACTTGGAATGGATTGGTTCGAAGGATGGGTATGCACAGCTTTGTAGTTCTACAATGAGTTGCTAGTAACTGTGGTCCCTGTAATAGTTTTAAGATTTATGCTTTTTTTGTGCTTTTTTATGTCTTTTTTTTGCCTTTTGACAACAAGAAATTTTTGATCACCAAAAGTTGATCAAATTTTAGTACAAGAATAATGATGGCGAGGAAATGGAGGCTTGCAAGAATTCACCTACATAGGGTCATTGATGTAGAGTTGGGCCAATTGTACAGTGTGCAACCAGTAATAACCATGAAAAGTCAATATCTTTTTTAGCCGAAATCTTGAAGCCATAGATTAAATCATTATGATGGTTATGCAACCAGAGTCACATGGAAATTATGGCTCACACAATACACTCCCTTTCAGAGTAGAGGAAGCAAGTTGTAATTAAATTGAACCTTTAATTTGAGGTCTTTCTTTTTCGAAAAAAGTGCAATGTGTCAGATGTAGCAGGATATTCTCCTGACAAGAGCCAAATTTCAGTCTTATCCTGGGTATCTGGTCGCCCCCCCCCCTAAAAAAAAAAAATGTCCATCGTAGCGATTGTTTGATTTGCTTCAATGTTGGATCTGAATTGCAAAAAGCTTCCCGACCTTCATTGGCCAAAAAAGTTGTGTGTTCAAATAAATAAAAGTTTCTATACATATGCTGACAAAAATATAAAACCAATTTTCTTTTTTAGAAAGGTGTTCAAACAAGTCCCCTTTCAGGATTCATATAGAAGCTCGACTTGAAAAAAATGTGCTGTTTCTTGTCAGGACTTGGATTAGTATTTCAGGTAAAGGAATTTTCTATTTATTTATCAGTTTATTTTCACTTTTGGCAGGAGCTAGATTCCGTCCTACCGAGCACGGATGGACTTTGGAACTAATTTCGAAGAGAGTTCTAATTCATCCCATCTTTTTCCCAATCTTTATCCCATCTAATACCATGGTTTTGGAGGCCCACCCATAGTTCAAGGTCTTTCTTGAGTTTATGACCCTAAATTATTTTGTGTCTCCCCAGTCTTGCCTCCTCAACTTCTTTTCATGCCTGTATGCAGGCAACTAATTAATCTAAGTTGACTCAAGTCAAACTTAAAACAGGGTCTAAACAATATCTTGAAGATAGGTATAAAAAGTTTTAATAATCACACGAACTAACAACAAAAATTGTTGACTCTCAAATAATTCACTCATAAGTAACCATCACCCCCCAGCAAACATCAGAATAAAACACTTGAATGGTAACATTAAATTGCAAAAGATATAATGAGACCATCATTCTACTTTTCTTTCTCTCTCTCTATGTAAGGACAATTCAAACAATATCATAGTAAACTAAAGTGTGATAATACAGAAAGAGGAGAAAAAAGAGAGAAACAAAAAGAAAATACAAGTAAGAATTGATTGAAAAATTTCTATCAAATAAACCGTAATTAGTTGCTACCTAAGCAGTCAAAATTAGTAACAAAAACCAAATTCACTTTTTTCTTTGGATTATTTTCTTATTTAGTGAAAAAGACATAACTGATTGCGGATTATGAAATAATGTGCCTAGAGTAATGAGGGATGAGGGTTGAAACTTCCTAGATGTTCCAATAAACATGTTATAATATGCACGGATGTAAATTCCCCAAAAAACAGTTTCTTTAAATTGTTCCAGGAGAGTACCTAAACATTTATCAGAATATATGATTATTGTTAACTACTAAAATTGATCAAGTGGGCAGCTTCATTTACCTTGATAGCATTATTAGTAAGGACGGTGGGAGCAGTGAAGATGTTAAAAATAGAATAGCCAAGACTCAGGGTGTTTTTTCACAGTAAAAAAAAAAAAAAATTGGAAGAATAGGAAGATAAGTCTGCAAACCAAGATTAGAATATTGGAAGGTACAGTGATGATAATGGTCAAGTATGGCTCTGAAGCATAGGCGCTCCGAAAAGTGGATGAAGATTAACTAAATGTTTTCCAGAGAAATTGTCTACAGATTATTTGGGTACCCGGCGGACTGACGACCGTATTTCAAACAGCAGGCTGTGCAAAAAATGTGGTTTAATCCCACTTTCTAGGGCTATAATGAAAGAAATATTGAGCTGGCTAGGGCATGTTTTGCGGATGAAGGATGACAGATTGCCGAAGATTATCCTTTTCGACCAACCGTGTAGGGCTAAACTGTAAGCAGGTTGTCCTCGTTTGGGGTGGGAGGATGTCATAAGGAAAGAATTAAACGAAATGGGCACTTCCTGGGAAGGTTTAAAGAGAGAGGCTTTGAATAGATTGGGATGGAGGAGGAGCGTGCGTCACTATTTTGGCCTCAGGTGGCTTGGTGCTGCGGTGAGTTGTTTGTAGCAGTAGTGGTAGTAAAATTAAATAGTTATTACTTATTATTATAACCAGCAAGTACCAAATTTATAACAGGGTATTACACCGGTAGTTGGACAGCTAATCGTCACTTCAACAGTTAAATAACTGAAAAATCTCCATTCTAACAAAATCTCCATTTAATGGAATATATGCGATAAATACTTAAACAATCATACTTATCTTGATGATTTTGTTTGTGACACTATGGTATAACGTTAACTCTCGAGCTTATTCTAAGTTTTTAACTTTAGGTTTTCTTTCTCAATAGCAACGTCTATATTCCGTTTTAGCGAATTGGTTTACTACGATATTTTAGCAAGTAGGATGACTTGTAACTAAAAAGAAACTTGCTCAGAATGGTTAGAAACTGTGGAAAGAGTAGAAAATCTTGTTTTAAATAAGTCTTACATTCGAAATAAAAATTGGGTGCTAGAAAAATTCTTGGCAAAAACTTAATCATTATTCAATGCACCCCATCCCAAATAAAAACCTCCAGCCTTCTTATTATCTGCAATATTCATCACCTTTTTGGCATGTACTCACTCCTTTACATATTAGCGCCTCTAAATTCCGTCATTTAGAAACAAACTTCGGTCACATTTTTGAATTTTTGATTTTGTCTCAACACCCTGTCTCAATTCACCTTGTTCATTTTATCTCAAATTTTTCAAATTTTTCGTCATGATATTATCTACAAAAAGAAATCACGCTTCTTCCGTTTCTAAATTTCAATGCTTCCATCTTCAGATTTAAAAAAAAATCCTATTTCTATCAACAGGTTGTAATTTTCTAAGTTTCTTTGACCGTCAAAATATAACAGCATAGAAAAAATTGCAGTAAAATTTTGTCGGTATTCCTTACAAAATTAGGATTTATCCTACAGATGAAATACTAAATTTAAATATCGGAAGACATAACTAAATTGTTTAGTGACTAAAGCACCAAAACGAAGCATAGAAAATGGCAGTTAAATCTCACTGTTATACCCCCTAAAAATTGGATCTTTCCTACTGGTAAAACATCAAATTCAAAAATCTGCGAATAAAATTCTAGGTTCGGCGAGAAAATTACTGAATTGTAGCATACAAAAATAACAGTATCATTAAAAAAAAAAGAAGAAAAACTGAAGATTTTTTATATCCCTGAAGCAGCGACTTCAAATAACGACAAACAAAATTCTATATTCGGCAAATAAATTACCGTATTGTAAAACAGTAAAATTCCACTCGTGTTTGAAAAAAATTTGAAAAAAAATGTTATTGAAAAATGACAGCAAAGTTTCACTGGTATTCATTAAAAAAATAGGATTTTTCATATCCCTGAAGCAGCGGCTTCAAACATCGACAAATAGAATTCTATATTCGGCGAGTAAATCACCGCATTGTAAGACAGTAAAATTCCGATCGTGTTTAAAAAAAAAGAAGGGCCGAATACAAATTTTGACAAATAAAATTCTATATTCAGCGAAGAAATGACCGAAATCCTGCATAGAAAAATGACAGCAAAGATTCACTGGTATTAAATTTCACATTTCACTGGTATTAAATTGGTATTAAATAGTAAAATTTCACTCCTATCCTTACAGAGAAAAAAAAATTGAACTCAAAGTTCAACAGATAAAATCCTAATTTCGGCAAATAAAAAACCGAATTCTAATACAGAAAAATGACAGTAAAATCACAGGTATCCTTACAAAAAAACAGGATATTTGCTATCGCTGAAACACCGGATTCAAATATCGATGAAGAGAATTCTACATTCGGTGAACAAACGTCAAATTATAGCATAAAGTAGTGGCAATAAAACGTCACTGGTATTCCTTACAAAAGCTTTCTTTTTTTACCGTTGAAACGCAGAATTTACATAAGGATTAAACGAAGGAACATTGTCTGATTTGTTTTGTTTTTGCCTACCCCATATGTAAACAAAAGCACCAATCAACACAATCTGTGCAACTAAAAATAAACCACAAGCAATAAATAAACTAACAATGTTACTGCATGTCTCATTATCGAGAGACTTCGCTATAGAGGTTCCCCCTCCTTCAGAAGCTTTGAAGGCATCTGTTTTAGATTCTGTCTCAAATTTGTCAGATATCCTTATTGTTTGAATTAACAGCATTTCGTCTTGATCAATATCAGCTTCTCTTCTTCTTCTTCCAAAAGAGGTGAAACTTCTTTCAAGTCCAAAATTGTCGTTCATATCACATTCTGCAGGTTGGCAAGAGGGTAAGCAGGGTGTTACCAACGCTTTAAATTGAACTATATCCGATGTTGGGAACTTAAAAGCATCGAATGGCACAGTGAGAACTTGACCACTTCCATTTACCTAAAAATAAATTTGAATTTTTTATGAAATGAGGATGGTTGGCAAGATTGTATGTTTTAAGTTGGTACAAATTGTAGAGAGATAGGAGAATAGAATAAGGGCCGAAAATAGAAGAATATTTAACATGGAATAGAGACCAGAATCTTGCTGGTTTCCTTTATTTATCTCATTCTTCCGTCCTAAAATACAGAGGGAATCCGGGTTAGTGGCAACTTCTGACCACAAAATTCACAGAATCTCACCTATACTTTTTTTTTAAATTTACTTCTCGGTATAAAGTCAGGAAAAAATAAACCATGTAAGGGAAAATGAAATAAATGGAGTGAATGAGAAATAAATGGAGTGAAGACACCAGTAAATAATGCCGTTTTATTATTCTTAATTCTCGTAACAACTTATTACAGCACAAAACTCCCAAGGCTTACACGGCTACGCACGCTGCTCTGGCCTAACCTGTGCAAAACATGGATTGTATCTCCCTCGAATCAAGTGCCACATTCTTTTCAAGCCTTTCGTCTGACGTCTATCCAACCAATTCAATAGCCTCCTACTTCTCGTTAGCTCAAAAGAGATGGCCAAAGGGATTTTCGGAAATATATCCTACATTAACGTAACCTAACCATTTCAAGCTTTATTATATTGTACTCTTAGAAAATGGGATCGAAATATATCCTATATATCCGAAAAACATCCCCAGGAACAAATCTAACACATCTTTTTTAAACTTTCGAAGCAACTGCGTTTCAGAGCCTTGCTTGACGGCTGTCGTTACCATAGTTAGCAATATCTTAATTTTTTTGAAGAATTATCCTCCTATTCTTCCCAAGCTGGTACGTACGCAGGGGGGGGGGCCTTCGGGCCCTCCCCCCCAAAATTTTTTGAAATGTTTAATTTCCCCGTGGTTTCTTGGGATTTATGGCAAAAGTAGGACATTTATTAAGAATCTAGATACATGTGTGAAGCCTTTTTTGGGGGATTTTACAGCATGCAATTATCCGGTCAAGTCACTGCCCAATTACTAACCCATTTTCTGTCAACTTTTTACCCTCTTTGAAGTAATTAGCAATTGTACTGTTATTTTTTTTTTGTAAGGAGAGTTTGCTTTCCACAGCAAAATAGAATTATTCTTGATATTAGTGCGTTTATCCCCCCTATTCAGGATAAAGTACAGCTTTTAATGGATCAATTTTGGAAACTATCATTTTTCATTAAAATCTACGTTTTTGCAATAGAAGAACTACCCCCCACAGCACCCATATTGCACTGTTAACCCTAAAATTTCCCTTTCAGTGGGATATAATAGATTAATCACTGGTTCTAAATCGCTATGAACATAACCTGAGCCTAAAACGTACTTTTGAGGCTTCAGTCTTCTTCCCCCTTTCCGCTACAGTACTACAGATTAAAGTTAGTCTGTATTTTCCAATATACGTGCTTTTTGCATTGCTAAATTAAAAAAGTGCTACTTTATATGTGCTGTTTCGAAGGTTTTGGGCCCCCCGAAAAAAAATTCCTGCGTACGTGCCTGTTCCCAGGTTATTCGAATTGTGATCAAAGACACTAAGTAATGGGCATTCTACTTTCAACATATTCGCTCCTTCCGCTATTTTTACTACTCGAACTTTAAATCTTTTGTTCTAGTCGATAATATAGATAGAAAAGTTGTTCTTCTCTTCTACATAATATAGATGGAAAAGTTGTTCTAGTCTTCTATATTTTCAGTAAAATAAAAAAAAAAAAAAATTGCGAAAGATATTCACTATCAGTGATCAGTCAAATAATTACGTTTGAAGGTTGACCATAGCCCAACTCATAAATTTGGGCGCAGGATCTATTATGGAAAGTGTAGCTATACGTAATTTTGTTTTTGTTGACGAGTTTGACTATAGTGGAGTTGATCATTTTGATAACGAGGCAAAAGTCTGCAAAACTGAGTCTAAAAATCCAAAAAAAATGTCAAAATTTCTTAAACTGAATCTATTTATTAAAACCCAACATATCACAAACACTAGTTTAGAAACCTGGCTTTATACAAGTGTAGCAAGATAGAGCTAGCGGATAAATCTTGTTTACCTTAAGAGCGGGTCCCATTATTTCTTGGTCTGTTGGGCAACCGTGTTCGTCAATGAGAGTTATTTCACTTGAATCTGTCCCATCCAGGGCAACCAGTTCACGAATGAACAGTTCGTAAGGACTATTCTTTTCAAAAATTTCGAATCGTAGAGCAAGAGGATCTCCAACCTGAAATAACATTTAATATAAATCAAAGAAAAAAGAATAAATTTTCCGATTAACTCACTAATGAGAAAGGAAAGAAATGTATATACCTTTAAAATCAAATTTCATCTTGAATCCAAATATAGAATTCATTTCCTTAGAAAATGAACTTCCCCCCCCCTTAATGTGCAAATATGTATCCTGAGTTGTATGTTGCACTGAATTCTCTGTAACTTACTCTTTTCTTCAAACTGATTTAAGGGTTTGTCAAAATAGGGGGAAATCCATTGTATATATTCAATTCAAGGTATGTATCTGGACCGCAGGGGAGTGGGTAAAATTCATTTTTAACGGAAACGAACGATATATTTGGATTCAGGATGAAATTCTGATTCTATTAGTCTATTACTTATATATATCTCATTAGCGACTTAATTGGAAAATTTACCAAAGAAGTTCACTATTTTATCCTTCATTCCTCGTAGGCTATTATACAAATTTCTTAACTTCCCCTTTATATCGTATTCTTGTGAGCGTACAAAAAAATAAACTGGGGAGTGGTAGAAAAGAGTCTTGACCAGTAGCTATGGTTAGGGTATTAGTTGATCGTGACCGCTTATGATCAGATCGCTTATGCAAGGGTTTTACTCTTGTCACGCGAATCCCTCACAGAGGGATCACGAAAAAGCTAGGGTGGGAAATTAATTTTGAAAATCTAGGAGGGGGGGGGCATTTTTTAGATGAGAATACCAAAAAAGAAAATACCAATATGGAGGCATTTGGCGAATTCAACATGAGCAAAGAAATCTAGGATGAGAATTAGATTATGCTGATGATTTAAGCATATTAGATGAAAGTGTGAGCAAAATGAATGAATTTTTAGAGGTTTTGCGAGTTCAGGGTGCTAGAATAGACTTGATAATTAATGTTAAGAAGTTAAGAAGACTAAGTCACTAAGGGTAGGAATAATTGAACATGAAGAGGTGACGTTGGGTAACGAAAAGATTGATTAGGTTGGCAACTCCACTTACCTTGGTAGTATTATTAGTAAAGACGGTGGGAGAAGTGAAGATGTTAAAAGTAGAATAGCTAAGGCTCAGGGTGTTTTTTTTCACAGTAAAATTTTTTTTTGTTAGAATAGGAAGATAAGTCTGCAAACCAAGATTAGAATATTGGAAGCTACAGTGATGACAGTGGTAAAATATGGCTCTGAAGCATGGGCACTCAGAAAAGCAGACGAAAATTTACTAGATGTTTTCCAGAGAAATTGCCTACGGATTGTTCTGGGTACCCGGCTGACTGACCGTATTTCAAACAGTAGGTTGTACGAAAAATGTGGTTCAATCCCGCTTTCTAGGGCTACAATGAAAGAAAGGTTGAAATGGCTATGCCACGTTCTGCGGATGAAGTATGACAGATTGCCGAAGATTATCCTTTTTGGCCAACCGTCTGGGGCTGCACGGAAAGCAGTTCGTCCTCGTCTGGGTTGGGAGGATTTCATAAATAAAGATTCAAGGGATTTGGAAACTTCCTGGGACGGTGTAAAGAGGGAGGGCTTGAATAGAGTGGGTTGTAGGAGGAGCGTGCGTTGCTGTGTTGGGCTGAGGCGGCCTGGTGCTGTAGTGACTTAAGACTGATGTTTCTAGAAAATTTAGTTCGATGTTCATGGCCTATTTTCAGTGACTATTAAGATCAATAAAACCAAAAAACCTTTAGTAACAAGCACGGACACTAACAAATTATAAGACATACAATCTTTTGATATTCATCCTACACCTGGCCAAATTGATTGGGGCACTGGATTTAGGATCCTTTGTCCGAAAGGACGAGGGTTCGAATCCTAGTGTACCCAATTATTTGGTTTGGGACGGGGTCAGTGGCGTGACTCTGTAAGCTTGGCCAGAGTTGACCCAGCTCTAAATGGGTACCTGGAGAAATCTGGGGAAGGTAAACAGGAAGAGTGTGTGAAAGCACAGGATGGTTGGCCCCCAGCCCCCCATTGCACTTCCTGGCTGAAGGGCCAAGAAACGGAGATCCGCACCACCGGTAGGGACTGTAAAGTCTAACACCGTATTCTTTACCTTACTTTACCTTTATCCTCGTCGTGTCTGGCCGGTTTAATCTCAAGAATTATTCTCGTGTTTCGGTTATAGAACAAACAAATATACTGGCTGTTTGTGATGTTAATCATAAATTTTAGCCAAAAAAAGACCTTTTGCTATTAACATTAAGTTTTTATCATTTATAATGGAGCCAACTGGCTCAAAAGTTCCCATCTACTAATGCACTTAAAGCGGTTTTTTAAAGTGTTGCAAAAAATAGCATGGTTGGAAAAAAAAGGAGTTTCTGTGTATTCAAACATAAGTATAATCGAAATGTTTTCCGGATTCATTGACTTAAGCGAAATATTTTTCCCTCAGAAAAGCAGTATAGAAACGGAAGCAACCCAGCACGGATTTGACAGCAGAGCTTCCTTATAAAATTTGTTCTTCAACTCGCTCATGTCTTAAAGTCATTGTTTATTGTCTTTCAAAAATTTTCTTTGTGAAACCAAAAAAAAAGATCAAAGGTGAACTGTATGGCAAAATTTGAGCATCAAATACAATAAGCGGGCTGGAAGACGCCACAGGATTGTTTCCTTTCTGGTGGTCCTTCCTCTATGAACCGTCAATGAATCTTAGTCACGCATTCAAACAGATTGCTGTTTTGCTATCCAGGAAATTTGACCTTTTTCACATTACCTGCTAACTAGCTTAAATGACCCATTTGAATTTCATAGCTGTATCCGTTTTTCTTAAATTGTTTTTTTTTTTTTTTTTTTTTTTTTACAAAAATATGCCATAAACAATCTTCCATTCGGGCCGACGGGGAGCACCGATATGTCGGCTACACAATTAACCCGAAAAGACTTTAATGACGAAGAAAAAACATAAACAGACATATGGTAGGAGACTACCCAAATACGAAAGCGCCACAAAAAACTTAATGCTGAGATCTTTTGTTTGACATCAAACATTGTTCTTTTTGCTGTGATGTCAACTGCACAATTACAAATCTTAATTTTCTGTCCACTATTCTTAAATATTCCCACTGATATTTATAATAGTTGCGAATCTTTCATTTTTTTAAAAACTTCAAACCCTCATATTTGGAATTGAACTTAGATAGCTACGTTTTCAGCAGTGTAACCCTGGGTTGTTTACCCTCCCCCTAGATTTATTTGCCCCCCTTAGAATTCTAAAAAATACCTTCTTTCTTGAAATTTCCATTGAAAAAAACCCTTTTTGTTATTCTCAAGGAATTTCTTGAAATTTCCACTGAAAAAAAACCCTTTTTGTTATTCTCATATTTGGAATTGACCTTAGGTAGCTACGTTTTCAGCAGGGTAACCTTGGGTTATTTACCCTCCCCCTAGATTTCTTTGCCCCCCTTATAATTCTAAAAAATAGCTTCTTTCTTGAAATTTCCATTGAAAAAAACCCTTTTTGTTATTCTCAAGGAAAGAATCCCCCCCCAGGTTTTCACGCATTTTAGCCAAAATAACAATGAAGACTGCACTGCTTTCCCATTATACAAACAACAACAGGTAAAACAAAAAGGAATTAATCTAAGACAGTGAAATTGTCTGAAATTAAGACGAGGTGCTTCCTTTTTTCTTTTCTTTTCAGGTTTTTTTTTCTCTGAAGTACTAAGGACTTCAAAATGAGAAATTTTTTCCACTGGCACTAACTTCGGTTTATTCATGTTTGAACCCTGCAGTTTCGAGGATTTTTTTTTTCTCTATTGGTTGTTTTACAACTATTGAGTTTTGATGCGAAAATTCTCTCCGTTAGTACTACAATTGATCCGTGAAAAGAGGCAAGCGCGGAAACTTTTCTTGTTTACAAACAAGCCCAACCAAACGTTTGTAACACCCAATATATCTGCAGCTGATGGCAGCATTTAACAAGGAAAATAGGGGGAAAAGGGGCATAATATATTAAAACAAAGCAGTGGACAAAACAAAAAAAACTTTAAATAACAAAGCAATCCGTTAAATAAATTCAAAAAGTAATAAAATAGGATTGGTCTTTTGTAGGCTATACGTAAATAATTACGTACCTTGAATGCTTACGTTAATAGTTTGTTTACGTATAACCTACAGAGGAGAAAGGACGAATCCTGTTTTATTGTTTTTGAATTAATCAAAAATTAAAGCATTTTATTGATATTTCAATAGTCACCCGAAGAAATAAAAAAAAAAAAAAAATAGAGTAGCCTAATTGGTCTTTCGAAAAAAAATGTTTTTGTTTGTAAGTTAACTAACTAGTAATCTGAGGTTTTAAGCATGATTAATGTAAGTAATATTCATATTATTGCATAGCTTAGATTTATGGCAGATGTCTCTTGCTACAACAATTAGGAAAGTAACACTTCTAGAGCTCCATGTTGATTCATTTTCTGCTACTTTTCACAAACATTCCTTATTTTCAAACTTGGCACCCGGTAAGTGTACTACCGAAGTCTTTTTCATTAAGAAATTACGTTTGGGTTTTCCTAGTTTTTAAGACAGGTGTGGTCGTGTAAGTTTCTATTAATTTAAGGAATCCAATTTAGTTTTTAGTGTGTTTGGTACTTTAATTACTCTGAAAGGTTAGTTTTTCTTTTATATATTTTTTTAAGCATTGAAGATAGTTTGGCAGAGTTCCTTTCCGAAATATTTGTTGTTATTTTTCTATTTTCCATTCACTGGCTGAAATTCTCCACGCTGTTGTTTTACCCTTTTTTTCAATTTTTTCTTGTTTTTTTTTTTTTTTTTTTTTTCATTCATAGCCTGTGGAAGTTGAATTTTAAGTGCTTTGATTTTGATTAGTTTAGTCTTAACTAAGTTAGTGACTTTTGATAATTAATATTTCGTCATGTTAGACCAGTGGTTCTCAACCTTTTTTTTTACCCATGGACCCCTTTTCTCTTCTTTTTATCTTGGTGGGCCCCTTCATAGCTATTGGACATAGGAACAATTTTCTATTCTTCGCTAAAATAAATTTTAAGGTTTTAATTATCAAAGAAATAGCATACAATTACGCTTTATTTTTAAATGAAAACTAGTTTAATACAAATAAAATATTCTACTATAATAATAATAATTATTGTTATTATTATTATTATTGTGATAATAACTACAATATTACATTGTTTCTTTCATGGGCAAGCAACTCAAAATCATGGAGAGTAGAGCTCCTCAGGTAGTTTAATTCACTCCAACATTATTTTTATAAACTGAATACAAAAAGGAGTTGAAATTAAGTGTGTGATTAAAAAAAGAAGGAAAAGGCATGTTTATTCAATGAGATCCCTGTGGTTGATGCTTCTCGACGAGTTTTTTTTATATTTGGTTCTATCAATGGTAATGATAGTCGAAGATCGTCCCTTTTCACAATGTCAAGTCTATTGCGAGCTTTTGATAACATTTGAGAAACACGACTAAATCCCGCTTCAACAAGATAAGGTAGGAAAAGCAATAACGTAGAACTGCGCTTTATCCCAGAGCAAAGGGTACTATATAGCAAGGTCGGTTGTTTTCCATATATTGTACTTTTCATCTTTGAATTTTGCACGCGTTATTTCATCACTCTGTAATTCGATGAGGGGCTCTTGCAAAGACAATTCTATTTCGGCAACATTAACTTCGAAAGGAATTGAAGCCTAAATCGGTATATCCATCCCGAGTAGGTCGCTAAACCGAGTTTGCATATCTTCATGTATATTTTCCAAATATTCACCATATAATGCAATATCTTCATCTTGCAAATCGCTGCTAACACAGGCCTAACAAGGAAACTGTTCAAATGCACGACGCCTGATATTATTCTTATATAGCTGTAGTTTCCTTAGAAAAGTAGCAATAGCACTTTTACTAGATATCAGATCAGAATCGTTTCCTTGGAGCTGTTTATTAAGTGTAATAAGTTTTTCAAATATATCTGATAAGTAAAACACATCATTTTTATTTGCAAGCAGTTTCGCTCCAAGTTGTGTGTCAGCAAGAAAGGAAACAATAGAATCCCAAAGTGCAATGAAACGTTTAAGACAATTCCCCTTTGATAGACATCTCTCCTCTGTTGTAATACAAGCCACTCAAACCCTTCTCCATTTTGCTTACAGAATTCACGAAAAAGGCGGTCTCGGAGAGAATTTGATTTAATATGGTTTACTACTTTTATTACAACAGAAAGGGCATCATGCAGACGTGCACTCATTTTCTTTGTAACTAAGTGTTGACGGTGTATCACACAGTGAATACAATATACTTCTAGGACTGTTTTTTTAAATGTGCAATAAAACCTTTGTATCTGCCTGTCATAGATGGTGCACCATCAGTAGCCCAAGCAATTATATTTTTAGGTGGGATATTGTTTTCCTTGAAATAAGTAGCAACTTCATTAAAAACTGTTTCACCTTTTGTGTCTGTCGTAAGTCTTCTAGCAAAAAGCACTTCCTCTTTGGGCCCTTCATTGTTAAATCTAACATATGCTAATAAAAGGGCCTCACTATCTCTTCAAGTTGATTCAACAAGTTGAAGGGCAAACTGTTTCACTTGCAAATGAGCTATCAACTGTTTTTCTACAACCTCTACCATTTCATCAATGCGTCGTGACACAGAAGAGTTGTTTAAAGGGATGGAATTAGTAATTTCAATAGCATTTTGTTTCATAACTGACGAAATTATAGCAGAAACTGCGGGTAGAATTACTGTTTCACCAATATTATGGGGTTTTCTGGCCTTTACAATTATTTCGCTTATTTCATATGATGCCAGGAAACTATCATTTCCTAAGATATGTTGAAAGATTATGATCTTTGCTCTTGTCACTGACCAGGGGGTAATAGATAAGTCGTTGCAGATCTATGGTTAGGTACTGGGCATTGGGAAGGAAATATCTAACTTGAAAATAAAGATCAAAGCTCACCGCCTACTTCATGAGAGAAGTTAAAAGATTTTCACCTTCGCTTGTTCTTGCCACAGACTGATGGGTGAATATATAAGTCAAAAGAAAGTAAAAAAAAAAAATAACGAAAGAATCATTAATATATATATTTCAAAATAATGTAAATTACAGTAGAAATTGAATTTTTTTAAAATAAAGAGCGTTCTGAGTTGGTTTTCTTCATGGACCCCAAAATATCATTGTGGACCCCCAATTTGTTGTGTTTTACCTGTGGACCCTCAGGAATATTACATGGACCCTTAGGGGTCCATGTGGACCCCGGTTGAGAACCACTGTGTTAGACTATCCTTGGAACGGTCAATGAACAACCATGAGTAAAAAGAGGTATGCAATGTCCAATTGTTATAATCGAATGGGGTGGGAGCCAAAGGGCCCTGATCTGACACCTCTAAACCACACAGAGATTGAAATTCTTTTGATGGGTCCAAAGCGAACGTTAGTGAAAGATTTACTTAATTTTTTTTAGTATTTCTAAATAGCGATTTTAGCCTCGTATTTGTAATCAACAATCTCATAAATCCTTAAATATTCCTTCAGGTGAAGCAATTTGTATGCCAGAGTTAAGAGGAGATAAAAAGGGTATGACTACAAGGGCCTCATTTTAGACCTTTCAAACATGCAGATCAAGACCTTTTATGACTCATATTTCATCAAGGTGTAATGCGTCCACATTTTTCGACAGAAACATATTTACGCAGCTCCTCTTATGTGCAGGCTATTTTCATGTGATTTGGGGCATTGGACCCGGATCCACACTAATCTCATCATCCGCAAAGGAACCATTTTGGATATTTCGACCATTTTGATGAAAATACTAATCTTCATATTTTAATCAGATGCCATGAGAGGTCCGGAGGGAGGGCATTATGGGCATTTATGGGGTGTCAGATGGTCTCCCGATCGGTATTGGTTCTTAAAATGGGCACTAAAACTATTAATATATGAGAAAATCAGCCCTCCCACAGGTTTTTACGGTCATCCGTTCTATAGGAATGCTGCTTGGTAATAATCAGATTTACTACACTCTAACATCAGTTTATATCAACTGTAAAGTGCTGCTTAGTTAGTTTATTCATTGTTCGAATGATACGAAGCATTTTCCCTTTTCTTCTTATAGTGTCGTTATCTTTTGACTGCCTACATCTCCAATCTAAAAAATGAAGATAATAAAACAGAAAGTGTCATACGACGCAAAATGTTAGGAACGATCAGGGAAATTACTATACGGTCAATAGGCTATACTACCTATGATATCCATGAAGCAACACGAATTTGAATCCCCTTCCCCCAGAAAAAAGGTAAAAGTTTGTACAAATTGTGCAGTTTTAACTATGCAATGCCCACCAAAGACATACTCAATATCTAAGCCACCTCCCCCCCCCCAATGGATCTACAGAAAAAAGGTATTCATAATAGGAAAGTTGTAGAAAAAGAAGCCAAAAAAGTACCTGTGCAGAGGCAACTTGTTCACCGTTTCTACCAGTGATTCGAAGTCGTACTGTAGGTGCAGGCACTACTGCTGTTTCTTCTTTCAGTGCAGGTATCCTTCCACTAATGGCTAGTTCTAGGTTGCTTGATACTGTGTAATTCTTTAGAGTGTAAGAACACCGCAAGGAGAGTCCAACATCTTGGGTAGTTACAATTTGGTCGTGATTCTTAAAAAAATGAGGTAAAGCTGAGCTGGGTAAAAACAAATTTACTTAGGTAAATTGACTTTTATTATTATTTTTTTCTTTGGTGGATTTTGGGTACGATATTGCTTAAATCCTGTAAAGAACATGTGACATGGGATCAAAGTACTCCACGACCAAAGAATTGATCTTTTAAACGACACTCTAGACTTTACAAGGTTTAAGAGCGTGGTAGGCCGACACTTGTTTGTGGTAAAATTTGCAGTTTTGTAGTTTGAGACGATTACTGATTTTAATTTTTTCTCGTTTTAGACTGACTTTTATTCATTCATAGTAATTTGTATTCGTTTTATATGACTTATTGCATGAATTTAATTTTTGTCCGTTGTAGGTTTTACAACGGCTATTGACTTTTCTTTGATAAACTTTTTTCAAATTAGTCAAAAACATGTCTAACAGGAAAAGTAGCTTCAGAACATTTTTCTTACCACAAGCACTAAATTACTGCATCAATTTTTCATATTTTGAAGAATTTTTTGAGTATTGGAGGACTCCTCTGGGCTTAGGCAAGTGGTGGTGGTCAAAATGAGAAAAAGTGAATTTTCTCCCCTATTTTTTCTTTGTCAGTTGCCAGAGGGGATCGTGAAACAAGCTCAGTTTGGATTCCTCATTTTTCTACACGATATCTCCTAGATAGCTTATATGCTCTAGAAGAAGAAGATTATTTTGAAGCTATAAATCTAAGATATAAAAATCAAAATTAGATTTTTGATCAATTTTGAATTTCAATTTCAATTTGAATTTCGAGGACGAAGTGGTAAGTAAAAATAACACAAAATTATTTAATTGGATTTCTTTTTTTAAGAAGAGACTCTTTATTTGGTATTTATTTTTGTTTTAACCCCTATGTAACGGGCCATGGAGCCTTGTAGGGTTAGAGAGTTATTGTTGTCCATTTATTTTGATGTTAATAAACTGAACTGAACTGAACTGCTCTTAGAACAAGAATATTTTGAAGCTATAAATCTAAGATATAAAATCAAAATTTTATAGTTAGGGTATCCGAAATTACAGTAAAAAAGATAAGAAGGTCGTAAAAAATCATTTAATGGTATTCCTGTAGGCAATATTAGTGAATTGCATCAAAGAACAATTTTAACTACCGTTCATTCCACACTGAATTGCTGCTATCCTGCAGTGTCCAATGCTGCTGCTACTATTTAGTTACAATCGTCAGCAATTATTTCAAAGGCTGCTGTTGTGCGGACAAATTACCAGAAAAAATTGCCGGTTGATTTTTTTTAACCCAATGAGTTACAGAACAAAGCACCTAAATTTACCTAAATTAGTAACTAAATTAAAATGATAGATATTGCTTATATGAGAACTGATTAAACAGTATTTTCCTTTAAGAGGTCTATTGGTGATGTCTATTTACCAAAATGAACCTGCAAAGGTGTGGCAACAAGCCAACTTAAAGGGATTGCCAGATGTGTAAGTATACCACCATGTCATGGTGTATATATAGATTATATTCTACAAGTTTCGCTGTACTACTTTATAATCATGTGCAAGTTTTGGAAGTGACAAAGTGACTGTCTAATTTGCAGCCATTTGAACATAGTAAACCATTTGTTGTTTTTTTTTATTCTTTTTTTGTCTTTTCATACCGGCTTGGCTTTCAATTAATATCCACGGCAAGCGGAAAGCTGCCAGAAGAATACTTGCGAACTTGCAAACATTACTGAGACTTGGAAATCAATCCAGGTTGTGAATGAAGTGGAAAGTGTTACTAGCTTGTTGTTATTAGCGACCCATTATTACCCCATGGCTCAAAAACAAACTATGATATTTAAAACAACAATATTTTCGGAAACCTCAGTCGATTTTTTCGGTAATTTTCGCTAGAAAGTCTTATAAACCAGCTTCGCTTTCCATTGAATATTAGCGATCGATATTTTTTTGGGCCGTTGAGACACATTTTGTAACGCATACCCCCTTTACATGTAATTGAATAATAAAACAAGCTTTTTTTCAACTGAAAGTAAGGAGCAACATTTAAACTTAAAACGAACAGAAATTATTCCATAAATAAGGGGGGTTCACCTCCTCCTCAATACCTCGCTTTTTACGCTAAAGTTCGAATTTTGTTCCAATTCTTTAAGAATGACCCCTGAATCACAATGGCCGTTTAATTAGAATGAATAGCTCTTTTGAAAGTACTAAAAAAAAACTTTAGCGTAAAGAGCGAGATATTGACGATCACCCTCATATACGTTATAATTTCTGATCGTTTTAAGTTTTAATGTTACTCCTTACTTTCAGTTGAAAAAACTTGCTTTTTTTTATTTAATTTCTGATCATTTTCTAAGTAATGCTGGGAAATCTGGCACCCCCTTCATGGAAAACTTTCTTCCCCCGTGAAAAATTCCTCCATGAAAAGATCCTCTCACGTGACCCTCTCCACCCGATCCCCCCAACAGAAAAAAATGTCCTCCCCGAAAACGTCTGTATACTCCCCAATAAAAAATACTATATGTAAACAACAGGCAAAGTTCATAACCTACAGCCCTTCCCCCGGGGACTGTGGGGGATTAAGTCGTCCTCAAAGACATAGTTATTAGATTTTTCGACTATCTCAAAATTTGGATCCGGTGACTTCGGGAAAGAAATGCGCGTTCGAGGGGGCACTATAACTTTTAATTTCCGTTCGAATGAGCCCTCTCGCAACATTCTAGATCCACTGGGTTGATACAATCAACCCTGGAAAAAAAGCGAAAAAAAAACGAATAAACACGCGTCCGTGATCTTTATTCTGGCAAAAATACAAAATTCCACATTTTTGCAGATAGGAGACTGAAACCTCTACACTAGGGTCCTCTGATACGCTGGATCTGATGGTATGATTAGTGGGTGTTCGCACCTTTTTTCGAAAATAAGACAAATTTTCTCAGGCTTGTAATTTTGGCTTTGATAAAGCTTATATATTTAAAATCAGCATAAAAATCCGATTCTTTTGATGCATCTATTGGTATCAAAATTCCGTTATTTAGAGTTTCGGTTTCTATTGAGCCGGGTCGCTGCTTATTTGAAGTTCGTTACCATGAACTGTTTGACAATGGTTTATATGGACACAACGCAAATATTTTTTTTTCAAATTTGCGACACCGGTTTTAGATCATTTTTAATTTTATGTGTACAATAGATGTTCCCTACACTCTTATTTCTTTTTGTGAGTGTGTGTTCCTAAAATAAAAATAGGAGCTGAGAAAACTAGGATCTTCTGTTTAAAATGTTCGCTATGTTCATAGTTTGGACATAGAGGGTGGGAGGAAAGGGGGGCAAACCGGGAACCTGGGTTCTTTGCAAGGTCCAAAATGCCATGTTTTGGTTATTTTCTAAACCTTCGTATTTTAAAATGTTAACATATTCAGTTGGAAGAGCGATTAAAATTATCTTAGTGGGTTATAATATTATCTTTTCAACACCAATGGCTTTCTTTGAGGGATCTTGAACATAAGGGAGAGAGACAAAGGGGAAATTTGAATAGAAACTTCGGTTCCAGAAGGCTAAAATTATGTGAAAATAAAATTAGGGGAATGTTGTTTTATTCGGTTATTTTTGTTCAGGGTTTGGTAATTTTTTTGCCTTTTAAGATGACTGTATTATTTATGATATTTCTTCTTTCTCTTCCCCTCGCAGCTCTTTTTATTCTAGAGCATGAAGTTTGACTAAAAATACTGTTTAAAGTAAAGTTTGAAAAACCTCCAAACGTACCCCTAAGAAACTAAGATAAAAAGACAAAAACGGTGGAAGGAGTTAATTAGATGCTTGTATATTGATATGTATGGGAATAAACCTGTAAGGGGCAAGAGCGCTTTTCTCTTCGTGGTGGGTACTGGTAAGATAAGAGAAGAATTTAATTGTAGATATTAGTCCCGGTGTTTGGTGTTAGATCAGATAGGTCAGGTTTGAACCTTGTTTTGTTTTTATTTCATTTATATTCATTATTCTTCAATCTATATTATTTACAATTAGTTTTCTTCTATTGTCCTTAGCCTTAAAGGCATATTTATGCTGTTGAACTTTTGTACCGTTCGTCTAAAACTGAACTGAACCATGGGTATCAATTGGAAGGGACATAAAGCTCCCCTAGGTTTTTGCTCACCCTAATATCCCCCCGCCCTTGCCAAACTTTTAAAATACAATTTTCTGGTATTTTCATTGAAAATACCATTTTGTATTTCCATTTTGAAAAAAATAAACATGCTATCCCCCTTTCCCCCTTTATTTTCGTATATTGAATTAAGCTAAATCTTTTTCAATGTTCAGGACACCTTTTTATGTACAGGAGATATACTCGTTTGACAGTTCTTCTTTTCTATGATTGGTCATAGACTCATCATTTTTCAAGGTTTTTCTTCTTTAGCTTTCAACGAGCAGAATGTAAAATAAGAAGTAAGAACACTTACTTGGATCACAACTTCCGATACAAATTTCCCTGGCTCTTCCTGACTGACGGAACAGGAAGAATCTTGGTAGCCCAATTGGAGTTCAAACTCAAGAGACCTTGTTACATCATTAACACACGAATTCGGATTTAGACGTGCATAAATCTTGCCATTAAAATTTCGACTTGCTTTAACTTTAACAATCATTTCACTGGCACGACAATCAATTGTTACATTGAAACACGACGTTATTTCGTATGTTGAAGACGAAGGGACATCAAGGTATGGTTCCTGAAAATGAATGGACCCTTAAGTATGTATAATCGGTAAATAAATCAATCAAACATGAACTGCGAAACTTATAGCGAAACTTCCAGTAGATTTAGAAGGAGGGAGAGAAGGACTTCCTCCCAAATCTCTCTTCAGTCCGAGAAATATTTCTGGACCAAGTTTATAATGCTGCAGGGTGAAATCTTTCTTCTTATTGTAAAACTATTTTAAGTCTAAGATAAAGGTTTATATTCACATACTTAGCTACAAAGAAGGAGGAAGGGTAGGGGCATTCCCTATAAAAAAAATATTTGTTCGAAGAGCTCGTCTTAAAAAATATGAAAAAGATTGCACTACAATTCTTTAAGGATATTTCAACTCCCAATCCCCCCCTCGATAAATACTTTAAGGGATGCAATTCTTAAGAGATGATAGAAGCATTTTTAAAGGAATAATAAACCTGTATCAAAAACATGACTGGAGGTGGGGGGTGGGTGAGGTTGCAGCCCTGTCACTTTTGAGAGAGTACTGAATCAAGAGCAATAACAAACTACAGCTCCCCCTTGCAACCTTTGTCAATATAAAAAAAAAACTGTAAAAAAAAGTTTAAGCAGCAATATATGAATCAATAAAGATCGCTATTCATGCTGAGTCTAAATATGCAAAAGATATTAATTTAAAATCTGTTTATTAAAAGCTCTTAGCATATGGTAATTTACCTAATTTTAGAAAGGTTTCTTATAAAACACTAGAAAGGGGCCGAATCTTGGTGTTATGCAATGAAATTAAGTTCTTATAAGCTACTAGTCGGAGAAAAAAGAAATTTCTTGTTTTTTCAGAGAAGGTTGGTCACACGTTTGGGCTTTTTCCCTAAGGGTAATCGTACCGAACCAGCAGCGGTAAATTGTCGGTAGAAAGCTCACTCGAACGAAAATTTAAAGATGTAGTACCTTTTGAAGTAGCAAAAGAAATCAGAATACTGCAAAGTACGGAATTCCGAACATTTTGTCGTACAAAAGAGCAACTTTGATCCATGACGGGATAAATACTATCGACTAAAATTTCTAAGAGCTACTGAAAGCTTTTTGCCCTCCTTTTCCCTAGATTTTTCAAAATATATTCTTCAGGGATTTCACTGAAAGAAAGCCTCTTTCAGTAAAAAAAAATTTGCTGCACCCTAAGTTTTGAAAAGTACATGTCGTCGTCCCCTCCCCTATTTTGTGTGAATTAACACCCATGCTACCCATTTCCGAACTTGAAATCTGTTACCATAATATTATTATTATTATTATTTTTTTTTGTAAGTGCATTTTCTGTCAAAAAAGTTTGTAGAGCTTTAGATTTACTTTTAAATGAGCATATAGTCCAATTGTCAATTGAAATATACCCAAAGTAAGCGCAAGCTTTTAAGAACTGTGCAAACATTGAAAACATGAGCATAACCTTCTAAGAAGGGCAAGAACCCAGAATTTAACACCTATGACTTCTTAGACAAGTCTAATATAACAATAAGCATTTGATCCTCTATTTATACATGTTTTAATGAGGTTGAAGTGAGGTTGACCGTGTTTTTTATGCTTTTTTTTGCAGGGATAATTTTGTCTAGCTTTACTCAAACTCAGTTACTCAAAAGCTAAAAGTAACCGACAGAATTGATGATCTGATTATTAAAGAAAAACTCAACACGCTCCGTTCGAAAAAGTGGCAAATACATTGACAGCCGAATTTCTACTTTCACGTTTTTAACCGCTTCTTTGTGACACACGGTACGGTCGCACTGCCTACAAAAGGAGACACCCCGCACTGAGTACTCGAAAAAAAAAATCTTCGTAAGATGCTACAACTCTATTTGGCCAAAGTAGTTTTATACCAAAACCAAGTGGTTTTATGATAGTTCACACAAGTCCATATAAGCATTTTAAGAGCATAGCAATAGCCTAAAAAAGAAGGGGTTGTATTTCCCTAGAACAAGGGGGCCAAGGAACTAAAACTTCGCACATAAAGTTCGTTAAACCTGCCCTAAATCTAAAAATTGAACGCTTTATTTTCCAGAGTTATTCATTTCTCAAATTATTAAATTTTCCAGTGTCATATATCAAATTCAAAATGCTAATGACTGCAGTTCATAGACCTTAAACAGTAGTGAGTTCTTTCATTGTGATTTTTGGCCAAAGATTTATGCAGGTTTACAAGTAGACTCCAAAAATATAGGGGCTATATCTTTCTGCCTCAAAAGATCAAGGAGCTGAAGTTCAGCTGGTAACGGTAACTAGAAATACCATATGTAGCAGTCACACTTTGATATTCTAACTCTTTTAATTTCAGAGATAATTAGTGTTTACCTCTACCACTTGTAATACCTCAAAATTTCTGACGCACAAATTTTACGAAAGCCCCTTCGATGCAACATCCCATCGCAAAAAAAAACGAACAAACAAAAACGGATGTTCATCCGTACTACTTCAGGCAAAATACTGCTTCGGATGATTTTTTTGGCTTTTTAATACTAGCAATTAAGATTTTTTAACTATAAAAATTAATTTGTATCAGTTATTATTCAGGTTCAATACAGAATGTTGTAACCTATTGCAATAAGCTATATTGAACGCAGGGATAGTAACTCTAGGATTTTCGCTCCTTCGTAAAAAAATATGCCGATTTCATTTCAAGTATAACTTTTCAAGTTCCATACATGAATCAGTAGTTATCGGTAGCATATACAGAAAAAAGCGTTAAGACATGAGTACCTGCAGGAGGGGGAAGTTGACAAAGAAAAAACCTGAAAAAGCGCAGACACGAGCTAGTATATCAAGCTGAAAATGTTGCTCCGCTAGACTGAACATGACAATCTTTATGAAAAGAAACCTTATTCTCAGACCTCCCCCAGAAAAATTTTATGCAGGAATCGATGTGTTTGGTGAGTCCAGAGCCTCCTCATCCTTAAAATTAATATTTTAGAATTATCTTTAGAGATTCGCTGAGGGGGCCACTTACACCATAATCAAAAATTATAACCTGTAAGTGAATTTTCTCGTACCCTCCTCCCCGCCTCACAGAACGAGAACTATATGTGGGAAAATATTTGTTCTTGTAATCAAGAACCTATCCATCACTATATCCTTAAGAATACTATCATATGCATAAAATGATATAACCTTTCATGCCTGTGCACACTGAAGATTCTCCTCCCTTAGCCGCAATATTTGGTCCGAGGACTCCTTTTATCAACAATATGAAAGATTGTGGCTTAAATAGTGCCTATTTTGTATTTTCTCCCCTACCCCTCCAAGGAAACTGCACTACTCTCCAACTCTATACCACTTCATGAGGAATTGTAAATATGTGAACCCAAGTCTGACCCCCCCCCCATATTGTATCCGTGCTTAGCCTCTTCATTTCTCTATAATTAATCGCATAGCAATTTATTATTCATGCAGTGATTCTGAAGTATAATATAGTATGAAAATCATGTAATCATTAGATATTCATAGAATAGCTAGTAATAATAGGGCGTAATACATAACAGTAAACAGGATCCTACCTTAATATGACTGAGGGTATTCATGGAATGATGACTGATTCGGCATACTTTTTCCGCAATGTCACCGTAATCAAAACTGTGGCACCGGAAATTCCCGTCAAGACAAAGCTTCTTGCAGTCTTCGAAGCTTTCGATATCCTGCAAATAAGAGGTGCAAATGAACACTGGTCATTTATAGATATGAAAATTAAATATAAGAAAACAAGTATTTTCTACTGAAAGTAAGGAGCGAGATTAAAACTTAAAATGAACAGAAATCATTCCGTATATGAAATGGGTTGTCCCCTCCTCAACGCCTCGCTATTTACGCTAAAGTTTTTTGTTGCTTTAAAAATTAGAGCTGTGAGAAAGAGTCAAACTTTAACGTAAAGAGCGAGGAATGTTTGCACGCTGATTTTTGTTCGTGAAACGTATTGCATTTTCATTTTTATTTTCGTGAAACTTGTACATTGATCTTTCTCTTCAAGAAACTGATATTGTTCGTGGAGCTTGTTGCATGGCGATTTTTCTTTGTTCGTGAAACTCATTGCATGTTGATTTTTTCTTCCGGAAACTTGTGCATTGATTTTTCTCCTCGTGAAACTGGTTTTGTTCATTTAATTTCTCGTGTGCTGGTTTTTGTTCGTGAAACTTGTTGTATGTTAATTTTTTTCTTCGTGGAACTCGTACATTGATTTTTATCCCCATGAAACTGATTTTGTTCATGGAACTTGTTGCATGCTGATTTTTGTTCATGAGTAAATATAAAAACAAGTTTTTTTTTATACTGATAGTAAGGAGCGACATTAAAACTTAAAAAGAACAGAAATTACTCCGTATATGAAAGGGGCTGTTCCCTCCTCAAAGCCCCGCTCTTTACGCTAATTTTTTTTTACTGTTTTAAAAAGTAGAGTTGAGAGAAAGAGTCAAACTTTAGCGTAAAGAGCGGGACGTTGAGGAGGGAACAGCCCCTTTCATATACGGAGTAATTTCTGTTCGTTTTAAGTTTTAATATCGCTCCTTACTTTCAGTTTAAAAAAAATTGTTTTTTTCAAATGTTTAATTTCTGAACGTTATTGAATTAATGCATATTTTGATTTTGGCTCTCCGCAGATGAGCACTAAGAGTACTGAACTTCGGTACTCTAATAAAAGTATGATAAAGTACTTTAAGAAAATTTTCTAACAGGTAAATTTGCTGAGACAATAAGAAAACTTACTATTTATAAGCCATAAACATTTCACCATAAAACTATACGCATTTTCAATATAATAAAAAATTAGAAATGCAAAGCGAATTTTAAAAATACAATGCAGTAGACGGGTCAGCTGAATCTCCCCTAATGAGTGACAACAAAATTTCTATATTATGTTGAAATAAACCCTACAATCAAACAATTCGTGGCAACGAACTGTAGTAAGGAGTATATACCAATATACTACCAATATACCATAGCTATATAGCAATAGCTACATCAAAAGAATCGCATTTTAATGCTGATTTTAAACAGATAAGTTTCATCAAGTTTAGGCTTACCCATCAAAAGTTACGAGCCTGAGAAAATTTGCCTTATTTTTGAAAATAGGGGGAAACACTCCATTAAAAGTCATAGACTCTTAATGAAAATCACACCATCAAATTCAGCGTATCAGAGAGCTCTACAGTAGAAGTTTCAAGGTCTTATCTACAAGAATGTGGAATTTTGTGGAACCTTGGGAGGGGCTGAAAATTATAAACTTTGATAAGTGTTTACACATAGTAATGGTTATTGGGAAGTGTACAGACGCTTTCAGGGGGATTTTCTGGTGGGGGGTTTGAGGGGAGATGGTTATGTGGGGGGACTTTCCATGGAGGAATTTGTCAGGGGGGAAGAAAATTTCCATGAAGGTGGCGCAGGACTTTTTAGCATTTTCTTTTTAACAATGAAAAAATAAATATGAAAAAGTTTTTTCAACTGAAATTAAGGAGCAGCATTAAAACTTAAAACGAAGAGAAGCTATTACGCATATGAGAGGTTCACCTCCTCCTAATACCTCGCTCTTTACGCTAATGTGATTTTATTAATTTCAACTATTTATTCTACGGCCTTTGTGATTCAGGGGTCATTCTTAAGGAATTGGGACAAAATTTAAGTCTTAGTGTAAAGAGCGAGGTATTGACGAGGGGGTGAACCTCCTCATATTCGTAATAAAAAAATACGAATATAGAAGTTCGTTACGTAAGCTAATTCGTAAGTTACGTATATTTTTACTAATAAAAACGTTCGTAAAAAATTAAAATGTCTTGTTGCCTTTTTAAATAACCAAAGAATTGGAGGGTAACTAGGCCTCCTCCCTCGGTTCTTTTTCTCAAAATCGTCCGATCAAAATGAGAAGGCCATTTAGCCAAAAAATTAAATTAATAGGCAAATTTCGTTTTAATTATTCATGTGTGGAGAGCCAAAATCAAAACATGCATTAATTCAAAAACGTTCAGAAATTAAATAAAAAAAACAAGTTTTTTTTTTAACTGAAAGTAAGGAGCAATATTAAAACTCAAAACGAACAGAAATTACTCCGTATATGAAAGGGGGTGTTCCCTCCTCAACACTCCGCTCTTTACGCTGAAGTTTTTTACTGTTTTAAAAAGTAGAGTTGAGAGAAAGAGTCAAACTTTAGCTTAAAGAGCGGGGAGTTGAGGAGGGACCACCCCCTTTCATATACGGAGTAATTTCTGTTCTTTTTAAGTTTTAATGTCGCTCCTTACTTTCAGTTTAAAAAAACTTGTTTTTTTTTATTTAATCATAAAAAGGGTAAAGAATGCGGCATTGGACTTTACAGTCCCTACCGGCGGTGTTAATCTCCGTTTCTTGGCCCTTCAGCCAGGAAGTGTAATGGGGGGTTGGGGGACAACCACCCTGTGCTTTCGTACACCCTTCCTGTTTACCATCCCCAGATAACCCCAGATACCCATTTAGAGCCTGGTCGACTCTGGCTGAGCTTACAGAGTCACGCCACTGACCCCAAACCAAATAACTGGGTAGCCTACACTGTGATTCGAACCCTCACCCTCTCGGACAAAGGATTCTAAATCCCGCGCACCAATCCACTCGGCTAGGACCATAAAACATACAAAACCCTTGTACAGGGACAAAAGGCTTGAATAACCTTGAACTTATGATCTAGTGATTCAGATATACCGTATTTTGTTGAAACAAGATAAACCAGTTTTATTTCTGGTTTGTTTACTACGGAGAAAAAACTATGAACACCGCTAGCTTCATTTTTCCAAATCACCCACACAATTCGAAGTTGTGAAACAAACCATTCTTCTTTTTCTTCCTCTTTTCATAGTTAGCAGAACTAAAAGAACTGGACAATCAAAGAATTTTAATTTGTGAAAAGAAACCCGCTAGTTTTAACGTCATGGTAAATGCTAGGTCTAGGTTCTCCATTGTTAGGTTTGTTACAGTTAATTTATAAATTTAAAACGGTACATAATATTAATTAATTGAAACAGTAAGCAATATTTTAGCTGTAGGGGATGGTAATACTACCCTAGATTAGGAGGGAAAATACTCTATTTAGTATATTCGTTAAAAAAGAATCACAAAGAAAATTAATATCCCCCACATACTTTAAACATGCACTTTTTGCATTTTCATTAAAAAAGTCCCTACCCCATCCCTAAATTTAAATGAATTATTCTTTTATTTTTAAATAGGAAGTCAAATAATTTATCAACTACAACTGAATGGTCACTGTGATATTTAAATTTATGAATTGAGACATCCAGAGTTAACAAGAGGGATATGCAAGGTGACATAGAAACAGCAAGGGTCTAGCCCCCTCCCCCATCTAGAAAATGCATGATTAAGTAGAAATGCTCCGAGAGCATCTAGGATACTTTTTGATCGATTCAAAGGAAAGGCACACCTTATCAAGGCCATATCCAGTGGGGTGGAGGGATAGGAGGGTTTCACCATATGTGTAGGTATAGTCCAGTACAAATATTCTAACTTAATTGTGGAATTTTTAAATGCTATTTGAGATAGATATGTACATGATACTAGTGCTAAAATCATACTTTGATTTTCCTTAACATTTAACAAAATTGCGAGCATTGAGACCATTGTGTCCTTAAATTTTTTGCTGCCTTTCAGCTATCAAATAAAAAAAAAATTAGTTCTTTTAACAGAAAGTAAGGAGCGACATTAAAACTTAAAACGAACAGAAATTGCTTCGTATATGAAAGGGGCTGCTTCCACATCAACTTCCCGCTCTTTACGCTAAAGTTTGACTCTTTCTCTTAACTTTTCTTTTTAAGACAGTAAAAGACTCTTTTACTGAAAGACAATTTACTTTTCAAACAGTTCGTGGTAACGGACTGTAGTAAGGAGCGACCCGGCTCAATAGTAACCAAAACTCTAAAAAATGGAATTTTGATACCAATAGCTACATCAAAAGAATCGCATTTTAATGCTGATTCTAAATATATAAGTTTCATCAAATTTAGTCTCACCCATCAAAAGTTACGAGCCTGAGAAAATTTGCGTTATTTTAGAAAATATGGGGAAACACCCCCTAAAAGTCATAGAATCTTAGCGTATCACCATCAGATTCAGCGTATCAGAGAACCCTACTGTAGAAGTTTCAAGCTCCTATCTACAAAAATGTGGAATTTTGTATTTTTTGCCAGAAGGCAGATCACGGATGCATGTTTATTTGTTTGTTTGTTTGTTTGTTTCTTTTCCCAGAGGTGATCTTATCGACCCAGTTGTCCTAGAATGTCGCGAGAGGACTCATTCTAACGGAAATGAAAAGTTCTAGTGCCCTTTTTAAGTGACAAAAAATTTGGAGGGCACCTAGCCCCCCTCCCACGCTAATTATTTTCCCAAAGTCAACGGATCAAAATTCTGAGATAGCCATTTTATTCAGCGTAGTCGAAAAACCTTATAACTATGTCTTTGGGAACGACTTACTCCCCCACAGTCCCCGTGGGAGGGGCTACAAGTTACAAACTTTGACCAGTGCTTACATATAGTAATGGTTATTGGGAAGTGTACAGGCGTTTTCAGGAAGATTTTTTGGTTGGGGGGAGGGGTCGAGAAGAGGGGGATATGCTGGGGGAACTTTCCATCGAGGAATTTGTCATGAAGGAAGAAGATTTCCATGAAGGGAGCGCAGGATTTACTAGCATTATTTAAAAAAAAAACAATGAAAAAATAAATATGAAAAAGGTTTTTTTCAGCTGATAGTAAGGAGCAGCATTAAAACTTAAAACGAACTGAAATTATTACCCATATGAGGGGCTCACCTCCTCCTAATACCTCGCTCTTTACGCCAAAGTATTTTTAGTAATGTCAACTATTTATCTACGGCTTTTGTGATTCGCGGGTCATTCTTAATGAACTGGGACAAAATTAAGATTTAGTGTAAAGAGAGAGGTACTGACGAGGAGGCGAACCCTCTCATATACGTAATAAAAACATGAGAATAAAAAGTTCTTTACGTAAGCTAATTTATAAGTTACGTATATCTTTTACTAATAAAAAGATTCGTAAAAAATTAAAAGTTCTAGTTGCCTTTTTAATTAACCAAAAAATTGGAGGGCAACTAGGCTTCCTCCCCCGCCCTTTTTTCTCAAAATCATTCGCTCAAAATTATGAGAAAGCCATTTAGCCAAAAAAAAAAAAAAAAAAAAAAAATATGCAAATTTCGTTTTAATTATTCTTCTGCGGAGAGCCAAAATCAAAACATGCATTGATTCAAAAACGTTCAGAAATTAAATTATAAAAAGAATTTTTTTCAACTGAAAGTAAGGAGCGACATTAAAAATTAAAACGAACATAAATTACTTCGTATATGAAAGGGGCTGCTTCCTCATCAATGCCCCGCTCTTTACGCTAAAGTTTGACTCTTTCTCTCAACTCTTCTTTAAAACAGTAAAAAAATGTTAGCGTAAACAGCGGGGCGTTGATGAGGAAGCAGCCCCTTTCATATACGAAGTAATTTCTGCTTCCTCATCAACGCCCCTCTCTTTACGCTAAAGTTTGACTCTTTCTCTCAATTCTTCTTTTTAAAACAGTAAAAAACTTTAGCGTAAAGAGCGGGGCGTTGATGAGGAAGCAGCCTCTTTCATATACGAAGTAATTTCTGGTCGTTTTAAGTTTTAATGTCGCTCCTTACTTTCAGTTAAAAAAACTTGTTTTTTTTATTTAATTTCTGAACGTTTTTGAATCAATGCATGTTTTGATTTTGGCTCTCCGCAGAGGAATAATTAAAACAAAATTTGCATTTTTTTTTTTGGCTAAATGGCTTTCTCATAATTTTGACCGAATGATTTTGAGAAAAAAAGAGCGGGGGAGGAAGCCTAGTTGCCCTCCGATTTTTTGGTTAATTAAAAAGGCAAATAGAATTTTTAATTTTTTACGAATATTTTTATTAGTAAAAGATTTACGTAACTTATAAATTAGCTTACGTAAAGAACTTTTGTATTCTCATATTTTTATTACACATATGAGGGGGTTCGCCCCCTTGTCAGATCCTCGCTCTTTACACTAAAGCTTAAATTTTGTCCCGATTCATTAAGAATGACCCCAGAATCACAAAAGCCGTAGAATAAATAGTTGAAATTACTAAAAATACTTTAGCGTAAAGAGCGAGGTATTAGGAGGAGGTGAGCCCCTCAAATGGGTAATAATTTCTGTTTGTTTTAAGTTTTAATGCTGCTCCTTACTTCCAGCTGATAGAACTTTTTCATATTTATTTTTTCATTGTTTTTTTTTTTAAAATAATGCTAGTAAATCCTGCGCTCCCTTCATGGAGATTTTCTTCCCCCATGACAAATTATCGATGGAAAGTTCCCCCAGCATATCTCCCTCTTCTCAACCCCTCCCCCAACCAAAAAAATCCTCCTGAAAACGCCTGTACACTTCCCAATAACCATTACTATATGTAAGCACTGGTCAAAGTTTGTAACTTGTTGCCCCTCCCACGGGGACTGTGGGGGAGTAAGTCGTCCCCAAAGACATAGTTATAAGGTTTTTCGACTACGCTGAATAAAATGGCTATCTCAGAATTTTGATCCGTTGACTTTGGTAAAATAATTAGCGTGGGAGGGGGCCTAGGTGCCCTCCAATTTTTTTGGTCACTTAAAAAGGGCAATAGAACTTTTCATTTCCGTTAGAATGAGCCCTCTTGCAACGTTCTAGGACAACTGGGTCGATACGATCACTCCTGGGAAAAAAAAACAACAAAAAAACAAATAAACACGCATCCGTGATCTGCCTTCTGGCAAAAAATGCAAAATTCCACATTTTGTAGATAGGAGCTTGAAACTTCTACAGTAGAGTTCTCTGATACACTGAATCTGATGGAGTGATTTTCGTCAAGATTCTATGAATTCTAGGGGGCGTTTCCCCCTATTTTCTAAAATAACGCAAATTTTCTCAGACTCGTAACTTTTGATGGGTAAGACTAAACTTGATGAAACTTATATATTTAAAATCAGCATTAAAATGCGATTCTTTCGATGTAGGTATTGGTATCAAAATTCCATTTTTTAGAGTTTTGGTTACTATTGAGCCGGGTCGCTCCTTACTACAGTTCGTTACCACGAACTGTTTGATAAAAGTAAAACACGCATCCGTGATCTGCCTTCTGGCAAAAAAAAATAATAATCAAAATTCCACATTTTTGTAGATAGGAGCTTGAAACTTCTACAATAGGGTTCTCTGATATGCTGAATCTGATGGTGTGATTTTCTTCAAGATTCTATGACTTTTAGAGATTGTTTCCCACTATTTTTTAAAATAAGGCAAATTTTCTTTGGCTCGTAACTTTTAAAATATTTAAAAGCAGCATTAAAATACGATTCTTTTGATGTATCTATTGGTACCAAATTCCATTTTTTAGAGTTTTGGTTACTATCTAGCCGGGTCGCTCCTTACTACAGTTCGTTACCACAAACTGTTTGATAGATCTATCCATGGGCACTCAAGGGAGGAGTGCCTCAACTATTTAGCATTAGTAAACTAAAATTTAGGCCCGAAGAAGACCAAAGCAGAAATGAGTGAAACTTCTGAGATACAAATTTAGATTATCCCTAAGCATTTATTCAAGCTATACAAAATCACCGGGTATTAGAGGTCAGTGCAGAATATGTGAGTCGCGGAGAGGGGAAGGTGTATTGAACATACATTGCATACATATTCAATGATACTTTGATTGTCAGGATTGCTGCTGATACTACCACTGAAAACAGCTTAGTACACTGTTTTAACAATTGCCTCAAAAGTGTGAAACTACCCTTTTAAGCATGAGAGTAGCGATAATATGTCTACATAGGGGTAATTTATAATTTCTATATTCAGTTGGCTGATTGCTTTTCAAAAAATGTTGTGAGGACCCTTGTCCCCCCTCTCACCAACTTCCTCACACTGTATAGCCTACGTTCAACAAAACCTCGTTTTAATAGATAGATAAGATTTATTCATCATGAAATACGCATACAATGTTACATTTTACTATTCCCCCAAAGGCTCTTTAACCTGTCAAGAAGGGGGAAGACAAACGAGTCACACACTCAGAGAAAAAACGAAAAAATTAAAATAATCACCTACTCACAGAGAGAAGAGCAAAAAGCAGAAGAAAGAAAGTATAGACAAAATAAAAACTGTAGAAAATAAAACTAAATAAATTGCATAGACTAAATTAGCTAAGTAGATAAGTAGATTAGTAGACTCCAATGAAATAATAATAAACATATTTTATATGCATATATATATATATATATATATATATATATATATATATATATATATATATATATATATATATATATATATATATATATATATATATATATATATATATATATATATATATATATATATATATATATATATATATATATATATATATATATATATATATATATATATATATATATATATATATATATATATATATATATATATATATATATATATATATATATATATATATATATATATATATATATATATATATATATATATATATATATATATATATATATATATATATATATATATATATATATATATATATATATATATATATATATATATATATATATTTATATATATATATGTATATATATATATATATATCTACATACATATATATATATATATATATATATATATATATATATATATATATATATATATATATATATATATATATATATATATATATATAACATAAAAAATAAATAGATAAAATAACTTCCAAGAAGCCAAAGAAAAACAATTTTTTTGAACAAACCGAATGAGTGGTACCTTCGATATACCTATTCACCATATACCAATACCTATTCCTATCCTTTCTTCGCTTTCAAGTAATTTTTTTCCACCTTAAATTAGCTAAGATTTTTTTTTTTTTTCTATTATAAAAAAACAGAGAACGGTGTGTTGGTCAACGATGATTATTCTCACTAGCACACTGAATAGAATAACACACAGAGATTCAAAAATACCTCGAAAACCGCATCAACCGTCTTCAATATTCTTCCCTCCTTTTTGACAAAATCGCAAAGCTTAACATTGTCATCAACACAATTGGACTCCATGTAGAAACTGCCATTGGAGGTGGAAAAGCCTCCACGAAACGTAACTGAATGACGATCATTATCGCTTAACAAGCAGGATTCAGTAGATGCCTCCCATGTCGCTGACCTGAGAAGTTTAAACACCCTTAGAATAAATAGGTTTGAATATATTCCGTAGACCCAAACTAACCTAATTATTTTTTAGGTCGGGCTCAGCTTTATAGCTTTCTGTTTAATTATATGAAATATGCATTAAAAGATAACGATGAGTTTTACATGCTCACTTCCAACCTTTTATCGGTGGGGGGTGAAAGCCCCATAATTGACGTTTGAGTGTCTCTTGTCGCAAACCCCTTTAAAGTTGATAACTATGACAAAACCAAATGTAACAAGAGTATTCCTAAAACATCTGCGCCTACATTTGGATAGACCTCTTTTCAAACAGATATTGACTGGCTTAAAAAACGTAAGGAAAGAAAACAAAATCTCAAAAAGAAAAAAAAACACCTTGAAAGAATTTTAAATCTCTTAAAGCATTGTGTAACATCCCTCGTGTGTTTCCTCCTCAGTTACAAGCAGGGATTCCCCAGAAGTATTGAAGAAACAAGTTACGTGTGAATGCATCATCCTTAACACTGGTAAACATTCCCCATTACGAGAGAAGTAAAGAAATCATGAACAAAAATGTCTGGAAGAAAATGTTTTTAACAAGAGCTAAGAGCTCATATGACACTTGTGACGAGGTCGAAAGAGGCAAGAGCCAAGAGTTTATATGGTATGAGCTCTAGCAAAATTCTAAGAATCAATAGATTGCTTTAAAAGGAAAATCAGAGGCTTAATGCCGGTCAGGATTTAAAATACGAGCTCTGAGTCACGAAGCTCTTCTGAATATCAAAATTCATTAAGATCCGATCACCCATTCGTAAGTTAAAATACCTCAATTTTTCCTCTTCCTTCAGCCCCCCAGATGGTCGAATCGGGGAAAACGACTTCATCAAGTCAATTTGTGCAGCTCTCTGACACGCCTACCAATTTTCATCGTCCTAGCAGGTCCAGAAGCACCAAACTCGCCAAAGCACTGAACCCCACCACCTGACTCCACCAAAGAGAGCGGATCCAGTCCGGTTACGTCAATCACGTATCTATGACTCCAGCTCCCAGCTTCCCCCTCCAACTCCCCCAATGTCAAAAGATCTGGTCGGGATTTGAAATAAGAGCTCTGAGACATGAGTTCCTTCTAAATATCAAATTTCATTAAGATCCAGTCACCCGTTCTGAAGTTAAAAATACCTCAATTTTTCTGATTTTTCCAAATTAACAACCCCCAGCTCCCTCAAAGAGAACGGATCCGTACCAATTATGTCAATCTCGTATCTATAACTTGTGCTTATTCTTCCCATCAAGTTTCATCCCGATCTCTCCACTCTAAGCGTTTTCCAAGATTTCTGTTTTCCCCCTCCAACCCTCTATATCTCCGGATCCAGTTTCATTAAGATCCGATCACTCATTCGTAAAATATCTCGAGTTTCACGTTTTCCAAGAATTTCAGTTTCCCCTTCCAACTCCGTTCAATGTCACCGGATCTGGTCGATATTTAAAATGATACTTCTAAACACAAGATCCTTCTAGATATCAAATTTTATTAAGATCTGATCACCCGTTCGTAAGTTACAAATACCTCATTTTTCTAATTTTTCCGAATTACTCCCCCTCCCCAACTCCACCAAAGAGAGCGGATCCGGTCCGGTTATGTCAGTCACCTATCTTGGACTTGTGCTCATTCTTTCCACCAAGTTTCATCCTGATCTCTCCGCTTTAAGCGTTTCCCAAGATTTCTGCCCCCCCCCCCCTAATGATACCAGATCCGGTCGGGATTTAAAATAAGAGATCTGAGTTTCGATGTCCTTCTAAATATGAAATTTCATTAAGATACGATCACTCTTTCGTAAGTCAAAAATACCTCATTTTTCTATTTTTTAGAATTAACCCTCCCCCCAGCTCCCCCAAAGAGAGCAGATCCGTTCCAGTTATGTCAATCCCGTATCTAGGACTTATGCTTATTTTCCCCACCAAGTTTCATCCCGATCCATCCATTCTAAGCGTTTTCCAAGATTTTAGGTTCCCCTTGACCGGATCCGGTCGAAATTTATAATAAGAGCTCTGAGACACGATATCCTTTTAAAAATCAAATTTTATTAAGACCTGATCACTCTTTCGTAAGTTAAAAATACCTCATTTTTTTAATTTTTCAGAATTTACCCTCCTCCCCCAAAGAGAGCGGATCCGTTCCGGTTATTTCAATCACGCATCTAGGACTTATGATTATTTTTACCAGTGCTGCAACAAGTACTCCAAATTTTTACTTAAGTATCAAGTATTAAGTACTCATTATTTTTTTTACTTAAATATCAAGTAATAAGTACTTTCCAAATTCTTACTTAAGTATCAAATATCAAGTACTTGCCAAAATTGTACTTAAGTAATACTTCAAGTACTACTTCAAGTATTTATTCTATGTATATGGCTTCTTAGCCCCTTCCCTTGCCTATAAAATGTCCCCTGTCATTCCTCTCTTGGAAACCTTAATCAAGAACCAGAATTTCTGTTTTATTGTTTTTAACGTTTCCCTTATTCGGCTGGTACACACCCAATGAAGTCCAAGAAAATAATCTTAACCAATTTTCAACACAACGGCTTGAAAGGGAAAAAAGTGTAGTCAAAAAACCCTTGATTGGATTAGACATATCACATGACAGGATTAACACAGTGTATGTAGAGTTGAACTTCTGGCGATTAGCATTCAATCAAATGTGGCACGTTTAAAAAATACAAGGTTATTCTGAAACAAGTGGGAATGATGGAAAAAATATTGAAAGTATTGTTTTCCATTGTTTGGCTGGTACATACCCAACGAAGTCCAAAAAATAATCTGAACCAAGTTTCAACACAACAGCTTGAAAGGGAAAGACTTTCAAAACAATTAAGTGTAGTCAAAAAACTCTTGATTGGATTAGACATATCACATGACAGGATTAACACAGTGTACGTAGAGTTGAACTTCTGGCGATTAGCATTCAATCAAATCTGGCACGTTTAAAAAATACAGGGTTATTCTGAAACATGTGGGAATGATGGAAAAAATATTGAAAGTATTGTTTTCCATTGTTTGGCTGGTACATACCCAACGAAGTCCAAAAAATAATCTGAACCAATTTTCAACACAACAGCTTGAAAGGAAAAGGCTTTCAAAACAATTAAGTGCAGTAAAAAAACTCTTGATTGGATTAGACAGATCACATGACAGGATTAACACAGTGCACGTAGAGTTGAACTTCTGGTGATTAGTGTTCAGTCAAATCTGACACAATTTTGAAAAAATACACGGTTATTCTGAAATATTGAAAAAAATTTTTTCCCTTGTTTGGCTGGTAGACACCCAACAAAGTCCAAAAAATAATCTGAACCAATTTTGAACACAACGGCTTGAAAGAAAAAGACTATCAAAGCAATTAAGTGCAGTCAAAAAACTTCTGATTGCATCAGACAGATCACATGACAGGATTAATACAGTGCACATAGAGTTGAACTTCTGGCGATTAGTTTTCAGTCAAATCTGGCATGTTTGAAAAAATACAGGGTTATTCTGAAACATGTCGGAATGGTGGAAAAAAATATTGAAAATAGAAAAATAAACTTTGGATTGGCTTTAAAACAGATAAAAGGTAATAAAGTAGTTCATTCTCTGATTCAATAAATAAAAACCTTAGCAACAAAAACAAACTCAAATTTAAAAGTAAGGAGCCAAGTGAGTCAGTTGCAGACTTTTTTAACAAGAGAAATTAAAGCTCAATAATCAAAAATCAATTGATGGCATGTCTTGCCCTCGGCACCTTTACAAGGAAACTGCCTCAAGTTTTCAAGTTAAATTTCAGACACGCTATGAAAATGTATGGCATCTATATCCTTTGGCTGGTTTTCACTCAAGCAAGCCGCATGGTGTGTAGTCAATTCAGATGGTCAGTAAAACTCCCTACAAACATATATTATAAAATCACAAGCCTGCAGCAAGTCCGCTGATCCAGACGCATTCCATACAGCTGGTCAAACTGCAGAATGAATGAATGAATCAATGAATGCACTTTTTTATCCGTAAAAGTATAAAAAAACACAAAGTACAGAGTATTATAAATAAACTAAAACAATGAACAGCAAGAAAAAAATTCAGACTAACAAAAGACAACATGGACTAATTAACCAGTATTAATATGGAAAAAGGCTGCAGAGGGTTGTAAACGTGAATAAAGTAGATAGTCTTTTTCCATAAATCATCACCGGAAGACCGAATCCAAGAAGGCATATCTATTAAACCAAATCGAGCAATTATTTTTCTGTTTTGGTGCCATCTAGGAAGCTGGAGGAGGATTTTGCAATATCTGAAATAAGCCGCATGTACAGTATGGGGATTTTTCTTACAAAACAGATGAGCCATGCCTGATAAAAACAAAAGCACAGGGGCGCAATAAGCGTTATCAGTCATGCACAAACCGTTGCGGTTGTAACGGCTTTTGTTTTGGGGTATTTTTCTGTAAGCGACGTGTAGGTTTTTCATGGCTTGATTCGCTAGGGATGAAAAGGTAGTGGAAAGTGTTGGACCAAAACACAGACCAAGCCAACTAACTAAAGAAGAACATGGCAGAATTGCAGTCCCAGCAACAAATGGAGCAACCGTCCAAGGGCTATTAAAACAAATAAACTTGCATTTAGACGCATTAATTGACAGTCCAATCTTAGATAGCTTATTGGTTAATATAGTAAAATTGGAAAGCAATCCACAGCAAGTCTGGGCAACAAAAGAACGTCGTCTGCATATGCAACAGAAGACAAACCAATATTACCATAAGAAACAGAACTTTTAAGGGGATGCAGGTACGATGCAAGCACACATTTAAATATACTAGAAGACAATACGGCAGAAGTTGCAACCTATCTATTTCTAGCAGCAGTTTTCATACCATGAAGTGGTAAAAACCATGAGACTAAGTTGAAAATCTTCTGAGAAAAAAGGAATAAAACAAGAGCTAAGAGCTCATATGGCACTTGTGACCAGGTCAGAAGAGCCAAGAGCTCATATGGTATGAGCTCTAGCAAAATTATAAGAATCAATAGATCAATTTAAAAGAAAAATCAGAGGCTTAATGTTGGTCGGCATTTAAAATAAGAGCTCTGAGACACAAGGTCCTTTTAAATATCAAAATTCATGAAGAACCAATCACCCACTCACAAGTTAAAAATACCTCATTTTTCTAATTTTTCCTCTCCCTTCAGTCCCCTCCCAGATGGCTGAATTGGGGAAATCAACTTTATCAAGTTAATTTGTGCAGGTCCCTGACACGCCTACCAATTTTCATTGTCCAAGCACGTCCAGAAGTACCAAACTCCCCAATGCACTGGACCCCCCTAACTACCCCAAAGAGAGTGGATCCAGTCCCGTTTCGTCAATCACGTATCTACGACATTTGCTTATTCTACCCACCAAGTTTCATCCCAATCTCTCCACTCTAAACGTTTCCAAGATTTCCGGTTTCCCCCTCCAACTCTTACCCAATGTCACCAGAACTGGTCGGGGTTTAAAATAAGAGATCTGAGATATGAGTTCCTTCTTAATATGAAATTCAAAATACCTCACGAATGGTCATACGCTCTTAAGTTAAAAATACCTCATTTTTTCTAATTTTTCAGAATTAACCCTCCCCCCAACTTCCCAAAAGAGAGTGAATTCGTTCTGTTTATGTCAATCACGTATCTAGGACTTGTGCTTATTTTTCCCACTAAGTTTCATCCCGATCCCTTCACTTTAAGCATTTTCCAAGATTTTAGGTTTCCCCTCCAATGTCACCTGATCCGGTCGGAATTTAATGTAAGAGCTCTGAGACATGATATCTTCCTAAATATCAAATATAATTAAGATCCGATCTAATTTTTTCCTAATTAACCGTCCTCCCACTCCCCCCCCAGATGGTCAAATCAGGGAAACAACTATTTCAAATTTAATCTGGTCTGGTCCCTGATACGCCTGCCAAATTTCATCGTCCTAGCTTATCTGGAAGTGCCTAAACTAGCAAGACCAGGACTGACAGACCAACAGACCTACAGAATTTGTGATCACTGTATGTCACTTGGTAAATACCAAGTGCCATACAAAGTAATTTTTCTCTGGGAATGGAATATTTGGTTGAAGGTTGGCTTCAGTATGACTTATTTTGGAAAAGGGTTATTTCCAGGCTTTGGGCAAGCCATGGGTGGAAGTAGTTATAGGCCCTACTAAACTGAAGGAAAACTCGACTTTCTTAAAACTTGAAACCCCCTCCCCCTTGCCCTATTTTAGATAGGGCTTGTGATATCAGAGCTCGATATGAGCCCTGATCCTAGTCATCTTTGGTCTAGCTTTCATTTGGATCTGTTGCTCCATTCGCAAGTTATACTAAATTAAATCAAAAGCTTCACTGAGATCCATCAATCTCTCGCAAGCTACACTGAATTAAATAAAAAACTCAACTTTTAATTAAGCTTGGGTCTCCATCCCAGAACTCAATGTATACCATACTCTTAGGCATCTTTACTCAATTCTCATCGAAATTCATCTCCATATGCAAGTTACAGTGAATTAAATAAAAAACTAGAATTTTTTTAACACTTAAAGCCCCATCGCCCTAATTAAGCTCAATTTTAAATCCAAATAGTTCAATTTCAATACAAATCTGACTGGTGGTTCTCTTGCTATACTTAAATGCACAGACAGGCGGACAGACAGACAGATCTCAAAAACCTATCTTGATGGATATTTTCCACTATCCAAATAGGTGATGATACCTGGATGATGATATGCCATTGTTTTCCTTTTTTTGGATCCAATTAGCCAACATGGCTACCTAAGACGTTGCAAAATCCGTCTGTCTGTCTGTCCGTCCGTGTAATCACGTATAGCGGGAGAAACTCTGGTTGGATTTGGATGAAAATTTTGATGGCCAGATTTGATGCCAAGGATCATAAGACATATCAAGTTGAAAGATGAAGATCCTAGCTCAAATAAAACAGGGGGGAGAGGGCTTTACCTGCTAAAAACAGTTTTTCGTTTAATTTAGAGTAACTTGCAACTGGAGTGATGGATCTGAATGAAAATTGAACCAAAGAGGCCTAAGACCGTGACACATATCAAGTTTTGAGATAAAGACCCTAGCTCAAATTTAACAAGGGGGAGTGGGTTTTAATTCTTGAAAAATTTAGGTTTTCTGTTTAATTTAGTATAACTTGCAAATGGAGTAATGGATCCAAATGAAAACTAGACCAAAGATGCCTAAGATCAGGGCTCATATCAAGTTCTGGTACCACAAAGCTTATCTCAAATAGGGCAAGGGGGAGTGGGTTGCAAGTCTTAAGAAAGTTGAGTTTTCCTTTAATTTAGTAGGGCCTATAGCTTATGAATGGAGTGACAAATCTGAAGTCAGATTCGTCTGAATACCTGGATTTGCTGGAAGGAATTTGACAAAATACCACTGCATTATATCCAGCTAGAATTGCCTAGACTTGTTTATTGCAGAAAACATTTAGATGGGCAAAGATTCATAGCTTCAGTAGTTTTACCAATAATATGGTCCTGAAGATGATGAAATGGTAGAAATCTGGTTCAGTTGATGAGATGACAAAATTTAAACACTAATGTCAGAAATATAAGCCAAATTGACTACAGTATGCAACATTTAGCACAAAACAACGGATTTTAGCTAACTGTCGACCAGTGAACTGTGAAATAATTTCAATTTTCTTTGTTATATAACTTTTAAACAAAAATTAAACCAAGTGTTAATCATACTATAATTTTTTTTTCATAAAAAACAAATACATTATTTCATATCTAAAAATAGGGCATGGAGTACATTGCCAAAGCACAGACAAACAAAAGCTATATCTGAGTTTGCTCTAAATCTAAAGGGTGATGTTTTCTTGTACATTGCCAAAGCACAGACAAACAAAAGCTATATCTGAGTTTGCTCTAAATCTAAAGGGTGATGTTTTCTTGTACATTGCCAAAGCACAGACAAACAAAAGCTATATCTGAGTTTGCTCTAAATCTAAAGGTGATGTTTTCTTGTACATTGCCAAAGCACAGACAAACAAAAGCTATATCTGAGTTTGCTCTAAATCTAAAGGTGATGTTTTCTTGTACATTGCCAAAGCACAGACAAACAAAAGCTATATCTGAGTTTGCTCTAAATCTACACCCTAGAGTTTTTACTTAAGTACAAGTACAAGTAATGAAAAATTTTACTTAAGTAGTACTTCAAGTAAACGTACTTCAAGTAAGTGACAGCACTGATTTTTACCACCAAGTTTCATCCCGATCCTTCCACTCTAAGCGTTTTCCACGATTTTAGGTCCCCCAACTCCCCCCAATGTCACAGGATGCGGTCGGTTTTTAAAGGAAGAGCTCTGAGACACGATATCCTTCCAAAAATCAAATTTCATTAAGATTCGATCACTCATTCGTAAGTTAAAAATACCTATTTTTATCTAATTTTTCATAATTAACCCTCCTCCCCCCAACTCCTTCAAAGAGAGCGGATCCACTCCGGTTACGTAAATCACGTATCTAGGACTTGTGCTTATTCTTCTCACCAAGTTTCATCCCGATCCCTTAACTCTAAGCGTTTTTCGAAATTTAGGGTCTCCGCCTTAATTCCCCCAATGTCACCGGATCCCGCCAGGATTTGAAATAAGAGCTCTGAGACACAACATTCTTCCAAAGTTCAAATTTCATTAAGATCCGATCACTCCTTCGTAAGTAAAATATACCTCATTTTTTCTAATTTTCGGAATTAACTCCCCCCCCCCCAACTCCCCCAAACAGAGCAGATCCATTCCGGTATGTCAATCACGTATCTAGGACTTCTGCTTATTTTTCCCACCAAGTGTCATCCGGATCCCACCATTCTAAGCGTTTTCCAAGATTTTAGGCCCCCCTCCCAATTTCAGCGGATCTGGTCGGGATTTAAAATAAGAGCTCCGAGACACGATATCCTTCCAAACATAAAATTTCATTAAGATCCCATGACCCGTTCGTAAGTTAAAAATACTTCTTTTTTCTATTTTTTCCGAATTCACCGAACCCCATCTCCCCCTCCAGATGGTCAAATCGCGAAAACGAATCAATTAGAAAACTATTTCTAATTTAATCTGGTCCGGTCCCTGATACGCCTGCCAAATTTCATCGTCCTAGCTTACCTGGAAGTGCCTAAAGTAGAAAAACCGGGACAGACAGACAGACAGACAGACCGACAGACAGACATAATTTGCGATTGCTATATGTCACTTGGTTAATACCAAGTTCCATAAAAATGTCTTGAAATGTCTTGAAATTTTTTAGAAGAAAATGTCATAAAAACGTCATGAAATCTCTTGAAACGTCTCAAAGAAAACTTGTCTTAAAAAACGTCTTAAAATGTCTTGAAAAATATCTTGAAGAAAAATGTGTCTAAAAACGTTTTGAAATGTATGGAAACGTCTTGAAAAATATATTGAAGAAAAATATATTGAAAAAATATGTCTCAATAAAATTCCCTCTCTTGAGTAGTGGACTCTAAAAAATAAGAAAAATGTAGCAGCAAAAGACTATGATTTAACAGCCAAACCCTAAAAAAAAAGTTTGGAAGAATAAGAAGACAAGACTGCAAACCAAGATTAGAATATTGGAAGGTACAGTGATTACAGTGGTCAAACATGGCTCTGAAGCTTGGGTGCTCCAAAAAGCGGATGAAAATTTACTGGATATTTTCCAGAGAAATTACCTACTGATTGTTCTGTGTACCTGTCTGACGGACCGTATTTCAAACAGTAGACTGTACGAAAATGTGGTTCAATCCCGCTTTCTAGGGCTATAATAAAAGAAGGGTTGAGATGGCCAGGGCTCGTTCTACGGATGAAGGATGACAGATTGCCGAAGATTGTCGGCCAGCCGTCTAGGGCTAAACAGAAAGCAGGTCGTTCCTTTCTGGGTGGGAGTATGTCTTACAGAAATATCTAAAAGAAATGGGAATTTCCTGGGAGGGTGTAAAGAGGGAGGCTTTGAATAGATTGGGTTGGAGGAGGAGCGTACGTAGCTGTCTTGGCCTCAGGTGGCTTGGTTCTGCTGTGAGTTGTTAGTAGTAGTAGTATACATATTTATGTAAATAATAAAATGATTGAACTTGAACTGTAGATAGTTGAAAACTTGTTATTCTATTTTGGAATTCATCGTAATAAGTACTATCGGTCGCACTTTTTAATTCCTCAGCAAAACATATTATAGTCTGGAACAGTTTAACCATACATTCAGGGAAAGAGGGGGATACGGTCACGTGGCTCCTCCAAAAATCACAACGTTTTTGCTTACTTAATGCATCGTTTTTATAGGTTGTTTTTAGCTTCCTACCAGAGGTATCAATTCACGGAAACTAGGAGTTCCAGGTATCAACTCATGTAAACTATCAGAGGCATCAATTTATGGAGTTTACTTTTTGATAGGGGATGGGGCAATTTTCCTATTTTTCCAATCTTTCAAATGAAGATACTAACAAGGCTAGTTTTCAATGAAAATACTAAAAAAAAGAATTTGTGCAAATAAAGGGGAAGGGGAACTTGAAGGGGCAAATACCCCCTCCAATGACGTGATTGATTCCTAGAGGCAGCCGTACATCCTCAATGTAACTGGTTCATGAATGATCAATAGTTGATCTTGTTTATGCAATGCATCATTGACAGATCGTCAGTGGTATTCAATAAAAAAAATTAACATGATTAGACCTAAACGTCTACCTTTTGATATTTATAATACCTTCCAAATTGCAAATTTATTCAGGTTGGACAACCTATTAACCCTTTTACCTTTTATTATTATCAGGCTCTAAAGCATGTTTGACTTTGTAGATATGCCTTATCTAATTTAGGCCAGTAAGGATGTCAAAACTGGAACAGTGACAGAATTTTCTCCACTATCGAAAAAGAAGGATTTCATTGAGTCAATCCCAACGGTCTACCGAACTTGTAGATCAGAACAGGCGCGCAAACTGGGTCTTGTTTCGGAGGGGCCAATAATCCAAGGGTGGATCACAAAGTCAAGTACGCCACCCCAAATTGGGGAGATACGGAGGAGGGTAGGCATCAGAGTCGGCATCCTAGAAATCCTTGAGTTTTACTAAATTTCTAGGTAGCATTTATTCAATTCTCACAAAAACAATTGTCCCCTTTCCATAACAATTTCTGCATAGGTGCGTCTCATGCAAGAATTATACAAAAAAAAAAAAAAAAAAAAAAAAAAAAAAAAAAAAAAAAAAAAAAAAAAAAAAAAAAAAAAAACAACTTAGAAACAACAGGAAGAACCGCAATGGACTAAAAATTTGGCCAAAAGCCCACCCCCTCCTTCGCGTAAGAGCGTAAATTTTGACAATTCTAGAATCATAGAAGAAGAAATAAAAAGAAGTTAGATATTACAAACCTGCATGTGAACTGGACCTCATTAAGGCACGACTCAAAACATAATTCCTTAGTTGCGGTTTTCCGACGTGTGCTTACAAATGTATCATGAAGTTTATGATCAGTAACAAGCTCAAAACCCCATGCTCGGTCACCACAAAGAGTTGCTGCGTTTTTTACACAGACTTTTTCCAGGTAGACGGTATACACAGGGAATTCAGAGCTTCGAAGTTTACCTGAAATGCAAAGAAGTAATATATAGCTGAAGTTCTTACTATAAGGTGAAAGAAAATTATGGTGAAGTTTTATTTTAAATTGGGGATTCCAAAGGAATCCCTGAGGTCAGGGATGCAGGTGCGAGCAAACTATCTCTCTCTTTATAGTGTTTGGAAAAAAAGGCGTTACCCGGAAATGCGGTATACTTGGCCGATTTGCGGTGATTTTGATGGACTGGACCATTTTCTTTTCAGATGCCAGGGGCTAAAAGAGCTAAGAGGGAGCTTTCTTGGAGTGGGTGGTCGTGAGCCCCTTCTTGGAACTTTGAAGTCGACGTCGAAAGTAAATATAGTAGCAGTGGGAAATTTTGTCGAGAATGGTCTTATTATTCGAAGTCGAGTGTTACATGATTTGGTTTGTTTTTTGTTGTATATGTATGTATACGGCTTGAAAAATGGCTTTAATTACAGTCATTCATTCAGATACAAGTGCGTGTTTGTAATTTGAACTGTTGGTTATTTTCCTTGCTTGTTTGTTATTTATTTATACTTTATGTGTATATGGCCCATTGGCTTTTGAAATACATTTATCTATCTATTTATCTATATACGAAACTCATTGCAGCTGAACAAGGGGGTTTCCACTTTGGAAATCATGTACACTATGTAGCAAAGACAACAAGAGTCGGAAGTGGGCCATGCGTGCACAAGAAGCGGCATAGCAAAGACACCTTGAGGGTTACGTGGAGTATCCTACATGTGATAGAAAAAGTGACACTTCAATATATATACCAGGCAGTGGAGGAAAAGTAACAGCACCAAAAGTTCAATTAGTAGCCCTATAAGAAAGTCATAATGAGAGTATACTTTGGCATTGGTATGGGTATAATAGGATACAGCTAAGGTACAAATTCATATATTATTATATACTGAAATTTATGTTTTTTAAATTTTAATCTATAAAATTAATATAAGATCAAATTTTAATGTACCGAAGTTTTGATCTCAACAAAATGTCTCAATCTTTCTGGATCTAATTTGAATATTTCCTGAAAGTTGGCAGACTGTTTGTTTGTAAACCATTTCCAGTAATTATACAGTCAGGATTAGCTTGATATAGTGAATCGACTTGAAAAATGTACATGGTCCCTTTTTGGGGGAGAAAGCTTTTATTAGGATACGGTACTCGTCCTAACGTGAAATAAAACTAAAAAACCAGAAAAAAATAAAGAGAAGTGCTTTTTTATTTAAGTTTTTATGATTGACTTCTTGATTTTGCTGTGAAACAATAGATGACGTTTGCTTTATTTTCTGATTGGATCTTGCATACCCTCTTTAATCAGTTTGTCACTCTTTGGGCTGAACTTTGAAAAGTTAGGAAGTTTTACACAAGTTTTGTGTATCTGCGTTACACAGACATTCGACAAAACAGTATAATTGGTGAGTTAAATAAAATATATGAGAAAAATGTAATACATCGTAGGTTTGCAGCTTGATATACCCCCTCCCCCTATCTATGTGTCAGTCAGAAAGCAAGCGGCTCCAGAAATTCACATTTTGTTCTGTGACGTATGTTACGCTTTCAGCATACGTCTCCTTGTCATGCGTAGCACACTCCAGCTACAAATGGTGCAAGCCGCCTTGTGGACACAGTTTTCGGAAGTGGGTAGCCCCTTGGATACTGCTTGTAGTAAAAAAAATCTTTAGATACCGTTAAAAGCCAAGTTGCATCACGTCTTTCTATAATTTCATGCAATTCCAGCAGTGAACGATTCAGGAAGTATAAACCCTTCTTTATTGTTGTAGAATCTATATATACATTTTTAAGCTGTCAACTCCCTGTCACGACTGAACATTTAGAGCATCAACACATTTTTTGAACAATCAAAACATATTAAAATATCATTCCTTTTCAAAATACTCTTTGGTAATTGGCAAATTGCATCGATTCATCTATGATAGGTCAGGCTGTATCCAGGATTTTGGTTGGTGGGGGCGGGAGAGGAGGGGGTGTAAAAACTAAACTTTGCAAAACATATCAATTTTTTTGGAGGGGGGATCAAACCTGGTAACCACCTTCCCCTTGGATACAGCCATGGATACCTAGATGTAATTGATATGCCCATAGGCGTAGGGAAGGGGGGATAGGAAGGGCTGCTCCCGCCTAGAACTTCAAATTAGATATTAACGATAACTTTTCATGTGTTGAAATTTTCTGCTGGATGTTCACTTGTAGATGGTTGAAAAAGCTGGAAATAAACAGAAATTTTCAAATATGGTTTCCGATATCGATGTTTTACATTTCGATATTCACTATTGATTTTTGGTCCGATATATAGACATATCAATTTTAATATTTAATACCACACAAATTTAACCCTTTACTGGCAGGGAGAAAAAAAAGTTTCACTAAATGCAGGAGGAGATCTGCAGAACTCCACTTTTTAAAATTTGAGAAAATCATAGTTTCAAATTTTATCCCAATTTCGCTTACAAAATAGTCAAATATATCAGTTAGAAATACTAAAACACAAAAATCATTCCGCCATTCGCATTTGGGGCAGAGGAACTTCGTATATTCCGTACAAACATTTGTTTGGCACGAACTGCACGTATATTTGGATTTTCTGTCCTTGCTTAGGGGGTAATTGACGCAACGACCTTTTCAGTCATTGGAAATTGAAGAAAAAAAGTGAGGGACATTCTCAACTGAAAATCATGCATGGTTCTTGATTAAATTACGCGGTGCCGGTGGGGTCCTTTGGAGGGTTGCTATGATCCTAATTTGCTAGTCGATAAGGGATCGTCCTAGCTCTATCAGCATTTTCTTCGGGTCAAGTCTTTTCTTAGGGCGTTGAGTAGCTCAGAAATGATATTGGTATTGACTCCACCAATGTCCATTACCGCATGCCACACCTCTTTGGACCATCTTTTCGTGCGGCGGCTAGTAGTGTAAGTGGACACCTTTGGTATAAAGAATCCACTCCACTTTTGTTCCGTTGTGCGTCCTGATGATCTCTGGTTTACTCCTCTTAAGTTCAATTGCGGCTGAAAAGCGGATCGACAAGGCTGCTCTTATCTTTGGAATATACGGCACGAGGTTCAGATGGTCTCTAAATTCGAGGATGAATGAGTTGGGCTCCCTTGTATGACTAGCAAGGGAAGAGGGTGGATTTCTCTGGTAGTAGACCTATAGCTGTAACAGGTTCCGTGCTAAGTTCATTAGCATATGCGAATTAGCACTGAATTTGCATAGTCGGTTACTATCTTTGTGACATACATAATTTCAGTCATTGGCCTACTTACATAACCACACTACAAGAGATAATTCATTATCATAATCCAACCGAGTCTCATTTACGCATACCTGTCTAGGCATGATTAACAAGTTAAAGCAAGCCGTTTCACTTGATTTCAGATTGGACCAATACAATTTATGACATTATATTGAACTTTACTTGACATATGTTTAACCCTTGTATCATCATATTCATGGGAATGAGGACTTAAATCAACACTTCATTTACAGTGAACTTATGGTCATCTATGCTTTAACCTCCAAATAGGCCAATGCTTCTCCCACACAAATCCTTCCAAAAGAAAATTGAAAAAAAATAACGAAAAATAGAACTAAATCTAAAAAGGAAAAAAACTAATTTTAAAAATTAAAACAAACAATGACAAATAAAATCAAAATGAAAAAATAACGAAAGATAAAAACAAATTTGAAATGAAAAAGAACGACAAAAAATAAATACAAATTTAAAAATGAAAAAAAAACTAAAAAAATGAAAAAATAACTAAAATAAAAACAAATTTAAAAAAATGAAAAACGCGAAAAATAAAAAGGAGCACCCACATGAGTGTGAGGTATGTCAAAAAAGGCTTACTCGTAATAAAACTCTGCATGCTCATCGATCTTACAAAACAAAGATACTTGAATTACGAGTGTCTTAGTTGCTGACTGAGCATCAAAAGTTTAATGAAAGCACCTTTTCTCGGTAAATCATAAGTGTTTTAAGTGGTGACTGTGTATCAAAAATTAATAAAAAAAGCACTTTTGCATCCAACAAACTCAGGTAGTAGGTAAATTCTGAGTGTCTTAGTTGCTGACTGAGTATCAAAGATTTAATAAAAGCACTTTTGACTACAATAAACTTAGGTAGTTGAGTGTTTTACTTGCTATCTGAATACAAAAAAATATTAATAAATCACTTTTGTCTACAACAAACTCAGGTACTTGGTAAAGTCCAAGGCTTTTAATTGGTGACTGAGCATCAAATATTAATAAAAAAGCACTTTTGAAAAGAAAAACCTCATCTAGTAGGTGAATTCCGATTGTCTTGGTTTTGCCTGGAGGGGAGGGGAGGGGGAATTCTTAATATTTTTTTTCTTTTTGCACTCTGGGGAAATACCACTATCAACTCAGGATTGTGTTTTCCAGGATTAACTTTGTTCTCAATTTATGATCCACTAAAGCTTAGGACCGAAAGCAGTAGGACAAAATTTAATGAATTTCAGATTTTTGAAGCATTAATTTCAGAAATTTGCTTCAGTTCAAATTTTTGAAGCATTCTCCAGAAAGGCACTACGGCACTACGTATAGAATATTGTAAAACGTACATATCTCAGGTTCTTCTAGAAAACATGAAGGGAAGGGAGTGGGAAGTCCTTATATTTTAAGGGAAGGGCACTCTGAGGAAATATCACTTCATCAAATCAGGAGAAAACCTCATAAAAGGGGTTTTCCAAGATTACCTTTGTTTTCAATTTACAATCTACTAGAGGCTAGGAATGAAAGCAGTAGGACTAAATTTGCTTAATTTCAAATTTCAGCCAGGAACTAGGACACTCGGAATTTACCTACTAGCTGAGTATGTTCTATGCAAAAGTGCTTTTTCTATTAATTTTTGAAACTCAGTCACCAGTTAAAAGACTCAAAATTTATCAAGTACCTAAGTTTATTGTAGACAAAACTGCTTTTACTAATTTTATTTTGGTGATCAGATAGTAAGTAAAACACTTGGAATTTATCAACTACATGAGTTTATTGTAGTAAAAAGTACTTTTTATTAAATTTTTGATGCTCAGTCAGCAACTAAGACACCCGAAATTTACTTACTCGCAGAATCTGTTCTATGCGAAAGCCCTTTTTAATTAATTTTTTGATACCCAGTTACCAATTAAAAGACTCGAAATTTACCGATTAGTTGAGTTTGTTGTTGTCAAAAGTGCTTTTATTAATTTTTGGGTACTCAGCCAGCAAGTAAAACATTCGGAATTTATCAGAATCCCTCAGTTTAGTGTAATCAAAAGTGATTTTGAAATTTTTTTTTATGCTTATTCAGCAATAAGACACTCGGAATTTACCTACTAGCTGAGTATTTTCGATGTAAAAGTGGTTTTTTATTAATTTCTTGATACTCAGTCATTAATTAAAAGACTAGGATTTTACCAAAGAAGTTGAGTTTTTTGTAGTGAAAAGCGCTTTTATTAATTTTGATTACTCAGCCAGAAAGTAAAATACTCCGATTTTATCAACTACCTGAGGCTATTGTAATCAAAAGTGCTTTTATTAAATTTTTAATACTCAGTCAGCCACCATGACACTCGGAATTACCAAATAGCTGAGTTTGTTCTATGCAGAAGTGCTTCTTCATTAGTTTTTTTATACTCGTTCCCCAATTAAAAACTTGGAATTTACCAAGTAGTTGAGTTTGTTGTAGTAAAAAGTGCTTTTATTAATTTTTGGTACTCAGCCACCAAGTAAAACATTTGGAATTTATCGACTATCTGAGCTTATTGTAGTAAAAAGTGCTTTTATTAAATTTTGATTTACTCAGTCAGCAACCAATACACTCAGAATTTACCTACTTTCTAAGTCTGTTGCATGCAAAAGTCCTTTTTTATTTTTTTTTATACTCAGTCACCAATTAAACCACTCAGAATTCACCAAGTAGCTGAGTTTCTTGTAGTTAATATTGCTTTTATTAGTTGATTTTGTACTCACCGATCAAGTAAAACACTAGGAATTTATCAACTACCTGAGTTTATTGTAGTCAAAAGTGCTTTTATTACATTTTAGATGCTCAGTCAGCAACTAGGACACTCGGAATTTAAGTATTTTTTTTTGTTTTCAAAGATCGATGAGCAAGCGAAGTTGCATTACGAGTAAAGTTTTCTGACATGCCTCATTCTCATAAGGCTGCTCCTTTTTTTCCGTTATTTTTTCATTTCAAAATTAGTTTTTATTTTTATTTTTTTAATTTGTAATTTTTTGTTATTTTATGAGATGCCAGTGGGATTATGGTTGTGAATTATCTCTTGTTGTATAGTTATGTAAGTAGATCAATTACCCACATTATCTGTTTCACAAAGATAGTAACCGGTTATGCAATTTCTTTGCTAGTTCGGTTATGCTAATGAACTTAGCACGGGCCCTGTTTCAGCTATACTACTCTCTCTTTCGTTTTTTCTCCGTATTTACGATTGTAATTCTTAAGGGTCTGAACATTTTAATGAGCTCAATGGACGTGAACCAGTTGCCGGCTGTGATGCTGGTGTTCCAGCTCTTCAAGAGATCGACAATTGTCATGTTCGGGTTGGAACTGAAGCATTATTGATTTCAACCATAGGTATTTTCTTTCCAGCGTAGATAAAGACATTAAATACATAAAATGACTTCAAGACCTCTACACATTAAATCTTAAATCCAAACTGGTTCGGTTCAGAACAAATTTACTTCTTGAATCTGGATCGTCCTCTAAATACAACTAGCATTTCATTAATCGCTTAGTACTCGCCTGATGATTAATTTGCTTTACAGTTTGCGATGAAGAGATCAAAAGCCTCCTTGATGGTAGCGAAAGATCCGCCTCTTTCGTGACATGTGTGCCTATCATCAAACCGAAGACAGTTTTCCAGGTCCTTGAATTGCTTCAGGCTCATCGTAGTGCAGAAAATGTCCCACCCAGTTTCATCAGCTGCAAAGAGACCTTCGCAGTCTTCACTGCTTGACTTGAATACCCTAGTGAGATACAAACGAAAGGTCTAAAAGGCTCACATCTCTAGAACATCGACTAGTTTCAAGTACGTTTGCTTACATGCAATATAAAAGTTATAATGCAGGTGGCACTCGTCACTCTTGACATTGGTGTGAAGGATGGTCTTCTCAAGGATCTCAGCTGTGATGAATAAGTCCAATGTCTTTTCAGGGAGTTTTCAGGTCTTTGTGTCCTTTGAGACCAGAAAATTGTATAACAAGATTACAGGCTCTCGTGTCTGCTCTATAAGAAGTAACTGGCTTGTTCGTAGCATTGCTCCGGAAAATTAGCTGTTTCATAGGAGACATATTCTAGCTATAATTTATCTTTTCCAGCTCTCAAAACCAAAGAAAATCGGAATAGCCCATAGAAATAAATTAAAAAGGGCGTAGTGAAAACTAAAATCTTGTCCTTTCAAATATAAGACACTTAAATAAGTTGAAATAAAACTAATTATTCTCTAAAAAGCTCGTAAAAACTAAAGTTGATTTTACTGCTAAACCACAAAAAGTTACACAAAATGTATGGTGGGGTCTATCCGGCACCAGAGAACTGTATCTACGTACCTGTAGGCGATTTCGAGATGTTCTTTTACTGAGGTTTAGTACTCAACTGGCCAAAAGAATATACGAGACTTCAGCCTCCTAGTATAACCCATTACAACGAAATGGACGAAAAAACTTAGCACTAGCGTCTGAGAGACCCAACCTTGTTAGTTAAGGGTTGAACTTTTGAATTGAATTCTTATAACATGACACTGTTATCTAACCATATCTAATGTGATTTGGGATTTTGAAAAAAGTGAGGTGAACTAACAAAAAATACCTTTTTGCCATGGTTGTTTCGAAAGATTGTCGCTAAGTTTGAAATAACCAGGCATGAAATATTAAAATTTTGATCTATAACTAATTTAAGTACACTTGAACAGACGATGTGCGTGCCGTGGCGCAAGCCAAAACACGTAAACTGTAGCACCTAAAATCGCTGTGTAGCACCCAAAATTGGAGATCTTTAGTACTTTGGGAACTGACCGTTGTGGCAACTCTGCAACCGTTGTGGCAACTCTTCATGGTATCTCAAATAAGTTTGATAAAGAAAAGAGATATTACTGATATAATATCATCTCTCCTCCCCCCTCCATCACAGAATCGGCTACCCCCCTTGACAAGATGCTACTTATGCCCATGGATAAGCCACCCCCTTTTCAGGTAGTGATGGGCCTATTGACAACGCTCTTTGTAGCCTTTGATAGGCCACAAAGTACTAAGAATGTAGAGCCTTTAGTATAAATTTTAGACATTAATTTTATTTGATTGCAATTGCAATAATGACATTTAATAGAGTATTCTGAAACAATGACATTTAATAGGATAATTTGAAATAATGACATTTAATAGGGTATAGAATATAGAAACTGAAATATAAAAATAGAAAATATAAAGATTATATGAGAGTCTTGCGACAAAACAAATCCTCCACAGGCAACGAAATAATAAAAAAGAGCTAATTATATTTTTAAGATGCAAAGTAACTGTTGGGAACAATACTACATTTTTGGTATATAGAAAACTCTGTACCCGCAACTTGATGCCCAGGTGAAGAGTATGGTATAAATGACATAAAAATTGTGCAGAAGTTTGCCACTCCAGATAAAGTCTAAAGTTGGCTTTGATACATGAGAGGCTGTTAGAATTTCATCGTTTCGAAGTTTCTTTTTCTTTGTTTATATTTTATTGCTCAGGTTGTTCATGTATTTTATAATTGATTATCGATCAATTATCATTATTATTTATAGGCTTATAGATACTATCCACAGGCCATTCCCTTTACATCTGACGGTCAAGATCATCAAGGATGCCTGCTTTTGCCTCCTCAAATAGGTAGCTGTTATCAATTTTGATTTATTCATGGTAAAAGGATGAATCCTCAGGCTGAAATTCTTTGGACTTTTTTCTTCTTGGGCCATTGCCAAAAGTTTTTCTTAGCAATTTATATTGCATCCATTAAACTGTGTCCAGTCTACTAAAGTTTAAAATGGATGAAAGCCAAACTACACAGATATAAACAGCTACAAGCTACGAAAAAAGATAGCAGATAATTCATTTTCTCTTATACTACGAGCCACTACTAATCCTAGTATTAGTTAGCTCGAGGATGACAGCTCAATTGCGGTCTTTCAAAAAGCGCCAAGTAGTTTTTTTATGTGATATTTGTAGTATACCTCATTAAATAAATACTCCTCAAAAATTTTTAAAACTAATTATAAATATAAAATAACAAATTATATATATAAAAAAATTTATGCGCGAAACATGCTTAAAGCCTTTGCATCAAATGCACCAGACCTGGCAAAAAGATCTTGATTAATTCGTCTACGGTTTGGTGGATGTTTGAACTTCAACTAAAAAACGTAAACTGGAAAGAGGTCAGTTCAAATCCATCAAAACATTTCGTTAATAAAATGCATTCTGAATTAAAGAAGCGAACAAACAAAGAAGAAGGAAGGAAGGATTTTTTTTTATTCTAAAGCAGCGAGAATCAGGTTTTTCCTTTTAAAACAAAATGCTAGGCGTGTATATTAATGACATCATAGGACTAAAAAAACATACAGGTAAGAAAGAAGAAATGCGGGCCAAGTCATGAATTCTCGGTCAACCACCTTCTCACCATCTCTATTTCGTATTCCAAACATTGCTCATTCTTTGGCAAAATATTCAAATGATGCAACTATTCGACAAGCGCAGGTGGGGTATTGACAGTTGATAAAACTGTGAAAAATATTAAGAACAGAATGGCTAGATTGCAAGGCGTTATACTGTTTGTTTCCTGTATACTAGGAAACATATTCTATTTTCCTTTGCAATTTCAAAAGAAAGCAGTTAACTTTTACCATTTTGAAATTACCATTATGGATGCAGCAGTCAATACTCCCTCCCTAACTAAGACTTGTGGTTACATTCTTGATATTGCATTTTAATTATTGGGCTTGTATCAAGGACACCGCCAGAATATTTTTGTGGGGAGGGATAAATTTCTATACGGGACAGTTTTCCAATGAATAGCTGAGATAATATCAATTAAAACGCTTCAGATATCTTAATAGGTCTTCACTAAAACGAGAATTATTGGATTCTAAATAAACCTGATGACAACAAGGTGGCAGGCCCAGGGGTCAAAGTGAAATTTCGAATATTTTCTTTTTAATATGAGGAGGCATTGCACCATGGACTGGCGTAATTTTTCAAAATCCTGAGGGGGGGGGGCAAATTTTGAGCCATTTTTACCAAATTAAGAGAAAATGACAGTAACAAGTGAAAAATGAGTCACATATACTGTAAAGGCTAAGATTTACTGATGAAAACTGACTTGTTTCTCTGGATACTTGAATTATAAAGCCTTATCTTAATTTCGACAAGATTTTTTACAGAAACTAAATTTCAGCTGGGGGGTTAACAGAAGTCTGGTGGTGGTGGGGGGGTTTAACTGAAATCTGGGGGGGGGGGGGTAAACTGAAATCTGGGGGGGGGGGCAAACTTGGATCTGGAAGGGGCAGTTGCCACCCTGCCCCACAGCAAATTACGCCACTGACACGATGGTGGCATATTTAGCTTACATGATAAGCTTTCTTCCCAATGTTCCCAAACTTCAGAATTTCTGGTTCAAAATTGTGTGTACTGTATTGTCAAGTTCTTAGGTATATTTCATTTGTGCATTTTTGTTGGAAATATTCAAATGTAGATTCTGTAACTTAACCCTGATGCTGAGTTGGGAAGTAGCCTGTTGAAACCGAACATACCCTAATTTGAATGAACAAAGACCTTCAAACACATTAATAAGAAAATACTAGCATGTATTTGATATATGTGATGGATTGTAAGGAAAATGGTTTAGATTTGAGACATTTTTGCCAGAACCGGAGTTAGGTTTTTCCTCAGTGCGGAGGGGGCAAATGCAGACTTTGCCATTCCGCCCGGAGCGTTTACCCCTATAGCCCCCCCTAGATCCAGCCCTGATTTTTGCTTCCGTTTTTTCTCCCCTATGAACAACTTGCTCAGAAACAAAAGCGTTTTCAACCAAAACATGGCACAAGCAAAGTGGATGGAACACGTCAAATTTCCTCATAAAAAGCGCAAATTGAAAACGCCTCATGAGTGTTATTAATTAAAAAAAAAAAATCGAGGGGAATAAAAAGCGAAGTTGAAACTTAAAACAAAAAACATCACCACTTCCCAGCTTATCTAACATATGTCAATAAAACTAGTTCAAATAAATCAACTGGTGATATTTCCCTATGTTTGCTGGATTGCAAGAAACTAGCGCTTTACTGAAAACACAAAAGCCAAGTATAAAAAAACAAAATACTGATTTAGGAGTCAAAAGTAAATACGTAGCCTCACAAGAATAAATTAATCTATAGCACTTTTTACAGTCTTGCAGGAGCTGTTATATCAGTAACTTTCAGCATACTATTAAGATTATCTTAAAATTTAGGAATAAAAATAATGTGTTTTAAGTCACATTGCTCGCTAAGCCCACACTAAACTAAAATTCCATTAAAAAAAACTATCTGGGGTTTGAGCAAGCTCAAAATTGTGTTGGAAAATCTTTACATCGTAAATTAAAGTAATTATAACTAATCGTATGTAAGTTTGGGTGTTCATATTTAAACTTTTTTTTATAGTAAAAGTGACTCTTTGATACTTAGTGGTAGAAAGATAATGACTGTCTCTCAACCTGCATTACAGACAAGGATGCAGGCATGCAGGACTTTCATAAAAAATAAACTTTTTATTTGGTAATTTATATAAAATGCCAGGAAATGCTGGGAAAGTGGGAAATTTGGAAGAAGGGCCAGGGCAAGGCGCCTCCCCTCTGAGCATGTCCCTGCAGCAAAGTAAAAGGGATAATGCTAGAAAAAACCTGACATGTGAGGGGATCAAACCCCAAACCTTCTGGTAACTAGCTAAAGCTGTTACCCGTAGACCAAGACAGCTATACACTGTAATAATAACGAAAATGTAGGGAAGAGGCAAAGCTTTTTTTTCCAATTTCTCGAAATTAAAATCTAAAAAGAATGTTTCTGAAAAACCGACGAGGGGCATTTTTGTCTCTGTTTCGATTTTTTTTTTTTAACGGAGACACCAAAAGAATTTTTTTTTTCAAAATCTGGGCTATTGGCACCCCTGTAGCCACCAGCAAGTTTTTGGAAAGCATAACATTTCAGAAACGATTGGTTCACCCAGTCCAGAATTCCATTACGGAAGGGGGTTGGGGACCGTAGTCTAACATCAGATTTCGACGGAAGGGGGTTGGGGACCGTAGTCTATCCTCAGATTTTGACGGAAGGGGGTTGGGGACCGTAGTCTAACATCAGATTTCGACGGCTTTTCCTAAAGTTTTTTATGTTTCGCGTCTAATTCACCTATTCGTTTCTTTAGAGTTTTGCCCTTTCCTCAATATTTGTTGTTATTTTACTCGAGTGCCAAATGTTTGTTGATAAAATACCACATTAACTAAATTAATACTAGTATATCGTTATAAAAGAAAAAATTAGACGCCTAAAAGTAGTCAAGCTTGAAAAGTTGAAGCAATGAATTTTGAATATTATTCTGACTTGTATCATGCATTCCAAGCCTTCATCATTGTCATGGTCTGACACATTGGCGATAGTATTTCATAGACCACATGAAGATAACATGACATTAAAACTTGATAATGATCTTTAACGGTAATAATAAAGAAAAATATCACGAATATTTCTTTCTATTCTTTTCATGTTTTTCATTTTATTTGGGTTAAGAGGGAAAGGGAACAAACTATCCGTGTCAGTACTCAGTAGCTTGTAACTGAATGGCATCAATAAAAAGTAGTAAACACCCCGAGGACACATCATATTTAAAGTTTTATAGATCATGCAATTCGGATGTATTTTTGGTCACTAGAGGGAGGAGGTAGCAAAGTATAAAATTTTTTATTTTTTCCTTCTTGGATCTTCTTTCCATGCCAAAAATACTATTTTTCTGGTTAGCATGAGTAAAATATGTGGGGTAACTCGAGATAATTTTTTTAAACCTCGAGATGTTGAGAGACGGCCTAACGAAAAAAGGGAGTGGTTTCTTTATGAAACCGTGCTCTGCTGATAAGCGCCTGGGTTAATCAAATTTGTGCGCATCAATTGCTTAATTATCCGTCTTAACAGAACAGGTCAATTGAACTTTGAACAACAATAACAAGAGAGGGATAGTAGACAGCTGAGTGGAGAGTGAGTTAGAGAGTGGATTTTTAGTAAAGTAAGCTTGTTTTTCCTTTGTGTAGTTTAGGGCACCAATTCACAAAATATTAGATTTTTAAAATTTAAGGGGTAATTATTCCTCCCTTTCAGTTGATGTCGCTGGCTTAGATAATAAAGCTTCATGCCCATCAATGAAGTTAGGACGATATGTTTATTCAGTTTCAAGGTAATGCATTTATTACTGAAATTGATCTCTTACGATTATGATGTATCCATCTTTGAACTTATTATGATACAAATAAACATTTCCAGAATCATATACCAGGAGCCTACAAAAAATTATAGCCTGAAGGTAGGCTATCTCGTATTGTAAGTGAGACACATCTTCATCAAACGGGAATTATACAAAAAATCGTAGATGCTGGAGGAACGATTTCAGAAATCGCAACTTTTTTGCAAGACCGCAAGCCTTTTATGTGCCTGATTAACAATTAATAAGTCAGCCTTTTTTTTATTGACAAACTAGCTTTAAAAAATAGTGAACAATTTCTGCCAAAATGATTCTGTAAAAAAGAGAAGCTATTTCATAATATATCTTGGGACTCTTTTATTTTAGGTTTGGCTCTATTTTGTCGTTGGTAAAAAACGGGCAGCCCAAGAGTTTAAAAATACCTTATATGACAGACAGCTGACATGAAATTCCTATATTTTATATATTTTTTACACTCCTGTGGTATTTCTTACCCTTCCCCCGTTTTCCCAGAAAATAAAAATCCCACCACCTCTCCTCTCAGTTGCACAAATAATTCCAAAAAAAATAATAATATTAACATTTACAAAAAAAAAACTAAATGCCACCTACACTTTAATTTGCTTAAAAATAGTAGCCGAAGAATGGTCTTCGCATTATTGTAATACTACTTCTAAGCCACATAAAAAAGAAATACTGTCCCGCAGAGAGAACGTTCTCCCGTTACAGGAAGTCCCCGCTTACGGTGGCCACTTTCAACATAAAATAACAAACTTTCTTTAATTCGACGAAGAGGCCACTAAAAAAAAAAAAACATTTATTAACTATTCTACTTATCCCCACCCCCAAAACGATCAGTATCATTTCAGCTTATTTTTGCTTTACATAAAATAAACACTATTATATACGAATCAAATAAGCTGAATTGACGACATTATCCCATTTTTAATTACCCCCAGGCCTCATAACAGGGATATGAAAAAAACCGCTGCTGGACAAGGAATGCAAATACGACTAAATCTAGAAAAATTAGACAAAACCTTGGCAACATTGATTTTTAGTGTTTTCCCTTCGCTTACTAACCGTTCCCAATCCAACCCTCTACCCAACAATCCTTTTAAAAACCAAAAAACCTACTAATACTTTTCTTAGCCTTTGTCATATGAGCAGGAAATTAAGTTCAAGTTGTTTTGTGGAGAAAATTAAAAAAGAAATGTCTTACTTTTCTCCGAGCAAAGCTCGGTGTCTTAGCACTTGCTACTTATGAGAAGAATTATGGGACTTATGACTTATGAGAAGAATTATGAGACTTATGACTTATGAGAAGATTTATGAGAAGAAGACTTATGAGAAGAATTATGACACCGAGCAAAGCTCGGTGTCATAGCACTTGCTACTTATGAGAAGAATTATGAGACTTATGACTTATGAGAAGATTTATGAGAAGAAGACTTATGAGAAGAATTATGACACCGAGCAAAGCTCGGTGTCATAGCACTTGCTACTTATGAGAAGAATTATGAGACTTATGACTTATGAGAAGAATTATGAGACTTATGACTTATGAGAAGATTTATGAGAAGAAGACTTGTGAGAAGAATTATGAGACTTATGACTTATGAGAAGATTTATGAGAAGAATTATGACACCGAGCAAAGCTCGGTGTCATAGCACTTGCTACTTATGAGAAGAATTATGAGACTTATGACTTATGAGAAGATTTATGAGAAGAAGACTTGTGAGAAGAATTATGACACCGAGCAAAGCTCGGTGTCATAGCACTTGCTACTTATGAGAAGAATTATGAGACTTATGACTTATGAGAAGAATTATGAGACTTATGACTTATGAGAAGATTTATGAGAAGAAGACTTATGAGAAGAATTATGACACCGAGCAAAGCTCGGTGTCTTAGCACTTGCTACTTATGAGAAGAATTGAAGCCTCTTCGATTTATTAACGATTTTACTAATTATTGCCCCCTCTTAAGATGTTTAAAATAATGTTTCTACTTAACTTTGCTTTTTATGGCACTTGGTAGTAACCAAGTGACATATAACGATCGCAAATTCTGTCGGTCTGTCGTTCGATCTATCTGTCGGTCTGTCTGTCCCGGTTTTACTAGTTTAGGCACTTCCATATAAGCTAGGACGATGAAATTTGGCGGGAGTATCAGGGACCAGATAAGATTAAATTCTATATAGTTTTATCCCCGATTCGACCATCTAGATGGGGGGGGGGGGGGGTAATTCGGAAAAATTAGAAAAAATGAGGTATTTTTGACTTACGAACGGGTGATAGGATCTTAATGAAATTTGATATTTAGAAGGATATTGTGTCTCAGAGCTCTTATCTTGAATCCCGAACGGATCCGGTGACATTGTGGGGAGTTGGAGGGATCGGGATGAAACTTGATGGGAAAAATAAGCACAAGTCCTGGATAAGTGATTGACATAACCAGAACGAATCTGTTCTCTTTGGAGGAGCTGGAGAGGGGGGGTAATTCGGAGAAAATAAAAAAATGAGGTACTTTTAACTTACGAAGGAGTCATCGGATCTTAATGAAATTTCATATCTAGAAGGATATCGTAACTCTGATCTCTTATTTTAAATCCCAACTGGATCCAGTGTCATTGGGGGGGGGGGGTTCGGGCGGGGGAAACCGGAAATCTTGGAAAAGGCTTGGAGTGGAGAGATCAAAATGAAACTTGGTGGGAAGAATAAGCACAAGTCCAAGATATGTGGCTTACATAACCGGACCAGACCGGTATTTTTCACGGGGGCATCTTCCGTGGGGGTGGGGGGCAAATAACTAGAATCAATATACATACAGCCCCACTATGCTTGACCCCCAAACCCTAAGGTGCAAATATATATAGCGCAAACTATATATATCCTATCTATCTCCCAAGCGTCACAGTTGTTTCGACCCGCCTACCTGTAAATTGAATCAACTTGGATGGGTTCTGAATAATGGACAAGTACCAATAGAATTTCAAAATTGCAAAATGATAATAAATGTTAGATTATTTGTTTGAAATTTTCCGTCACTAAAACTCCTACGCCCAGGGTAAGTTCCCTCTCCGTCCCCTCTAAAACCGCCTCCGTCCTTCATACAGAATAATTTTCGGTTCGTTTCAAGCATTAATGTCGCACAAACATTTATCAAAATAGGCTTATGTTAGTTTAACATATGTGTAATCTTTAACTGTGTTATAGAACCCTCATTATAAAAGCTATTTACAATCAGTAGGTCTCTCCTTATCGTTCCATCATTTCTTAAGCTAGGAATCATAACGTCATAGGAGTTGCAGTCAGACTGAAAAACTGACCTTATTTCAATCCAATGTATATACAAAGGAATAAAACTATTCAGTATACCAGGGGGCTGCTCTTCCCTCAACCCTCATTTTTAATGCTAAAGTCTGCCCCCCCCCCCTAACAGAGGCGTAGCTCCAGCATTTTCTATTGGAGATAAGTCAAGGGGCAGGGGCTATATAACAATTTTTTTGGGGGACGGTTCCCCCTCCCGAAACGACGCCACTGCCTCATATACATAAGAATTTCGGTAAATGCTGACCTAGCTGAGAAATAAACATACCTTTAGAGTCAGAATTAATAATAATTTATTTAAACCCTCTATACATACATAAAATTCACTTAGAGGAGAACAATTTTTTTTAAATAATAATTAATTTATAATTGCCCCCTTTTGCATTCAGAATTGCATCCTGAATCCAAATATAACATTCATTTGTGTTGGAAATGAACTTTATCCCTACCTGCCTAATGTATAAATATATAGCCCCAATTGTATGTATAACCTAACCTACATTTTTGCACATTTGGGGATGAGAGTGAAGTTCATTTCCAACGCAGATTAATGTTATATTTAGATTCAGAATGCAATTCTGACTCTAAAGCTAAGGTTATTTTATAGTTAGGCCAGTAATTTAAACTCCTCCATATTTACCATTATTTCCATTTATTCAAAGTTTTAATGTTGCTCTTTACCCTCAGTTGAAAAAACTTGTGTGTTTTTCCCTAAGGTATACCAACAAACTTTACCTTTCCCACTCCCTAATGTTCAATTACATGGTCTAGGCTACCCCGAATCGTACGTCAGGGAATTTCCCCTACTCGCAATGAATTTTCCATAGATAACTCTTTCCTTCAAATTGATTGAAATAAAAAGAAACAAATTCATCCGGAAAATCAGCGTATGGAAATTTCATTGCATAGGCTATATACACTTCGGGTATATAGGCTATTTGAGAATGGAGAGTGGGAATGCACCACTAACCCCCAGTTTTGGAAGTTTATAGTAGACTATAAGATATGCATTTGCATTACCTGGTAAATCCTGTGAAGCATTGGCAAATAGAACACACAACCCTGTTTCGAAATTTAATGCTTTGCATGAAGGGTCATTTCTACAAGCTTCAATACAGTGGGATAATATTAACGTATCAGCTTTAGTATCTAAAACTGCTCCTGGAGCACTTAATACATATCCAGTTCTTAGCTCAAATAGCACATTTTCGGGATCACAATCATCTTGTGCTCCGGCAAGAGTGATCACCACTAGTAAGATGAAAATCATAGTTGATACTGAGCTGAAATTGTGGAACGTCTGTCACCCGATGACGATTTCTTGTCAAGAGTTTGAGCACAAATGCGGGTCAACGACATTCGAAAAGACGATCCTTTATTTATGCCTGGGTTGTGAAGAAGTTAGAGGAAACGAGACCCGGAGATGTGCCGTTTGACTTAATTAAAGGCGGAAAAAGTGTTGACAATTGGGATAACTGATTAGGTATTAGGTGCGAATAATTAGTCTCCAACATTTTCAGGTTCTCTACTAGGCGCTTGGAGCCAACAGGGGTGTAACGAGGAGTCTCATAAGACTGAGAAAACAAGTTTTCTTTTTAATTTAAAGTAAAGAACGACATTAAAACTTAAAACGAAAAGAAACTATTCCTTATATGATAGGGGCTGTACCCTCCTCAACGCCCTGCTCTTTACCCTAAAGTTTTTTATTGTTTTAAAAAGTAGGGTTGTGAGAAAGAGTCAAACTTTAGCGTAAAGGGCGGAGCGTTGAAGGGGGGACAGCCTCTATCACATACAGAATAATTTCTGTTTGTTTTATTTTTAATGCAGTTCCTTACTTTCAGAGAAAATAATTGTTTTTTTATTTAATTTTTGACTGTTTTTGAATTAATGCAGGTTTTGATTTTGGCTCACCGTACATGAATAATTAAAACAAAATTTGCATACTACTTTTGCTTCTTTTGGCTAAATGGCTTTCTCAAAATTTTGATCAGACAATTTTGAGAAAAAAGGCGCGGGGGAGGGGATCTAGTTGCCCTCCAATTTGTTGGTTACTTAAAAAGGCCGAGGGAAATTTTAATTTTATTTCAGGACGTTTTAATTAGTAATAAATATACGTAACTTACAAATTAACTTACTTAACGAACTTCTATACTCGTATATTTTTATTACGTATGCGAGAGAGTTCGCCCCCTTATCAATACCTCAATTTTTACACTAAAGTTCGAATTTTGTTCCAGTTCTTTAGAAATGACCCCTGAATCACAAAGGTCGTTTAATTAGAATAAATAGCTATTTCGAAATTACTAAAAATACTTTAGAGTAACGAGCGAGGCATTGAGGAGGGGACGAATCCTCTCATATACGTATTAATTTCTGTTCGTTTTAAGTTTTAATATTGCTCCTTACTTTCAGTTGAAAAAACTTGTTGCTTTATTTTTTTTTTTAAATAACACTGAAAATTTATGGAAATTCTCTTCCCCATGATAAATTCCTGCATGGAAAAATCCTCTCACGTAACCCCCGACCCCCCTACCACCAAAAAAAAACCCTAAAAACGTCAGTATACTTCCCAGCAACCTATGTCATATGTAAACAATTGGCAAACTTCATAACTTGCAGCCGTTCCCCTTGGACTGTGGGGGATTAAATCGTCCTCAAAAACAAAGTTATAAATTTTTTGTCTGTGCTGAGCAAAATGGCTAACTCAAAATTTCGATCGGTTGACATTGGGAAAAAATGAGCGTGGGAGGGAGCCTAGTTGCCCTCCAATTTTTCGGTCAGTTAAAAAGGGCACTAGAACTTTTAATTTTCGTTCAAATGGGCCCTCTCATGACATTCTAGGACCACTGGTCGATAAGATCACCCCTGGGACAAAAAAAAACAAATAAACACGCATCTGAGATCTTTGTTCTGGCAAAAATACAAAATTCCACATTTTCGAGATTGGAGCTTGGAACCTTTACGGTATAGTTTTCTGATACGCTGCATCTGATGGTGTGATTTTCTTTAAAATTCCATGACTTTTAAGGGGTGTTTCCCCTTTTTTCGGAATTAAGGCAAATTATTTTGTCGCTACTTTGAAATTAGATTTCTCCTTTCTCTGATTTCCAGATACATGCAAAGAAAGCGATCCACACGGTTATGCAAGCACCTAAAGAGGTTTTGATCATTTCTGCTGATATCTTGTCGCTTCCTGGTGCCCTACCGTTCTTCATTATGGGAAACATATAATTTTGGCTACATATTTACACAACAGGGGGGGGGAGAGTAAAGTATAGTGGGGCTGCATGTAAGATGTGTTAACTATGATTATTCTGCATATAATGAAGTAAGAATTGTTTCCTTCTCTCCAGTTAGTTCTCTAGACAAATACCGATGTGTTTTTAGAAACGGGGAGGTGTAGATATGCGAACTTGAAAAAATCCTTTTAGATATAATTACGGCTCTCTACCCATCCCTGTCACTTTAGTCACCTAACTCAACCGCATTCCAATATAGTGGAAAATCAAACAGTTCATGGTAACGAACAGTAGCAAGGAGCGACCCGGCTCAATAGTAACGAAACTCGTGTTAAAACTCGTAAAAACTCGAAACTCGTAAAAACTCGAAAAACGGAATTTTGATACTAATATATACATCAAAAGAATCAGATTTTTATGATGATTTTAAATATATAAATTTCATCAGGTTTAGTTATACACATCAAAAGTTACGAACCTAAGGATCTAAAGTTTGCTATTGTTTAAAAAGTAGAGTTGTGAGAAAACGTCAAACTTTAGCGTAAAGAGCGGGGCGTTGAGGAGGGAACAACCCCTTTCATATACGGAATAATTTCTGTTCGTTTTTAAGATTTAATGTCGCTCCTTACTTTCAGTTGAAAACTTGTTATTTTTATTTAGTTTATAATAGTATTGAAACCGTTACAAAAAGGCCTTTGAGGCTAGCTGCCCAAAAAGGAAGATTAGCCTCGAAAGCTTGTATTTAATTATTTTGTTCTGTTTCGTTTGAACGAATTTATCATTTCACTTGATCATTTCTCTTTATTTTTAAGCTGTTGGGTGGTAAACCTGCAGCAGCAACTGAATTAAAGAATTCTGGAGTGAATTCAATTCCTCCCTTTTCTTTTTTATTCACAAATTATATATTTGCATTTATTTTACTAGCTTCTTTACTGATCGAAGCTGAAACAACGCGATCCTCATTAAATTGAAACTTTGATTGGGTAGACATCCTCCAAAATACTTCCTCATTTAAATTACCACTGGAAATTATATCTTCTGGTAATTTGATTTCATTAGAGTTACTTCTGGGAAGATTTCCATTTCCCGCGTCAAGGATGTACTTTGCAAATGCTTCATGCATAGGATCGATCCGTAAATTGTTTTCTAAGTATTTATGCTTGAAATACTTCCAAAGATGACTTTTTTTTATTAAAAATTCAAGAGTTTCACTGTGGCTGCTTCAGAGTTGAACTGATAAATGCTGTCAGAAATTATCTCCAGCAACAAAAATATTTCTTCCAAATAGCAAGCTTGGATTTGCAAAGGACCGCAACAACCGATCTATATTTTATAAGCCATACTCTGATATCATTGGTGTTTCGTAAAGCAGGAAAACTTCCTTTTGAGCTATTTCTAAGGCTTTTTTTTAACCAGGTCCCTTTTCTGAAGGACAAGTCCTTCAATTAAAAAAGGGTAAATTGCATAATTTACAACCCTTGCTCTGGGGGCTTGGAAACATTGTTCGCCGTAGAGTAGTTGCTGGACCTTTCGCCTGTTTTGAACAAAATTACTTTTTCAGTATTTTAATTAGTTTTAAGGGGAGGGGCATCTAAAAACGGCAAAGGGGGAAAGGGGTTCTACTCCTCCAATCACTTTTCAACATACCCTGTAATTTTTAACTCTATACCTTACCCATAGTTTGGATGCTGCTGATACGCGGCTTTGACAATCAGCCTGCACATAGTTTATTTTTATGGTGTTCAGGATTCCTCTCAAGAGCTGTAAAGTGTCATTTAATTCCCGTAGGCCTAATAATTTGACTTTTTTAAGACTATTTTGAACAAATGGCCAATTATAAATTTTGATCAGACGTTTTTGGAGAAAGGATTTGGTTTAGAAAGCCATATCCTAGTCTATTTTGAAACTTAAAAGCTCTTTTAAACACTTAAGAATTCTTCATCCCTTTTTTTAACTTCATAGGATACCTCCAAGCCTCTCTAGTCTTTTTTCTTGGCATTTTCGTCCCCACAACCCTTAATTCCGGTATCAAAGAAACTCTTAGCCTGTTTCAGAACAAATAGACGTTCTCCAACTCGCCAATTTTATTCATCCTTCTTTCGACATATCTAACATACCTCCAGCCTCTCCAGTTCTTTTTCCGAATTTGCTCATCTTCCTGCCTCCCACTTCACGTCCCAAATATAGTCCTAGGCACCGTGACTGACCAATGTTTTAGCATCATCCCTCCCTATTTAGGTGTATTTAATACATTTCCAATCCTCTCAAGTCTTTTTCGTAGTATGACCGTTAAAAAAGTGCAGTAGAGTAAACCAAGGGTAAAATCCGACATTTTTTTTTCAACATTGCAGGATAAAGATTTGAAGCTTGACTTGCCTGAAGGTCCTTGACGACCTCCGGCCTTGGAGAGTTGTCTTGAGGCCTCTTCCCTCGTAATAGCGTGGACATGCTTTCCGAATGCCTCACGGTAATCTGATAGACAAAGAAGATTGGAAAGGCGACGAGGTGCAAAATGTTCCTTCCACCTCTTTGGGGGGAGACCAAGAGGGCGAGGTCCTTGGATTTGACTTATGAAATTTGATTTTCGGGAAACGCGACCGACTCGTTCGTTTTACGTGACCGAGCCAACGAATTTGCTGGAGTTAGATCTTGGCGAGGCTTGTTGATTTGACTTTAAGGCACTCAAGAAGTTCGAAATTCAAGATTCGGTCAAGGTAGGTGATACCAGCAATGCAGTGGAGACATTTAGTTTCAAACACTGCGAGTCGACACTGGTCATCTACCTTCAACGTCCATGTTTCACATGAAATACTGTGATTGAGATAATCAACATATCAAAAAGAAGTTTCTTCGCGACGTAAAGACAAATCCTTGCTTTGCCATTTAGGCATAAGGGCTTTGAAACTAGAACTCGTGAGAGCAATCCGTCTTTTTATGTCTTTGAGTGTTTGCTATAATTGGTGATTATACTGCTAAGATATTGAAACTGTTCGACCCACAGCACGCTCTCTCCGTTAAGTTTCAGATCTGAGTTAATTGTATCTTATGGCTTCCATGAGCAGCACATAGCCTTGGTATTAGATGCATTAATGGTCATTCCTAAAATGCTAGATGCTTTAAGGACTTCATTAACAAGGACTTGTAGGTCCTCAAGCGTTTCGGTCATTACATTGATCTTGTCGGCATAAGCTAGCTTGCCTGTCAGGACAACCCTGTATGTGTGCCACAAGTTGTTTCTACTAGGGATTAAACTGCTGTGAACAAGAGATTAAACAGTTCTTGGGACAGGATAATGCTACTACTGCGATTGCTGTAGCTAGTGACACTAGAGGCATGAAGGTGAAACTTTTAGGGTGAGTTCCAATTAAACAAAAAAACTATATGCATGCAGGTTTTCAAAAAGGCTTATTTGTAATATCCTAGATTATTTTGCGCTATCATAGATAGCAATAATATTGAAGCTTTTAAAGGAGCTAATCCAATGGGGAAACGAAAGTTCTATTGCCTTTTTCAGTAGTCACAAGTTATTGGAGTAGCAAGAAGTCTTATTCCCAAGCCCATCGATTTTCCCAACACATTCAATCAAAATTTTTAGCTAGTCATTGTGTTCGGCATAGTTTCATTTAGAGAGAGAGAAGGATTTATTGACAAAACATACAATAATTATTGCTACTTACCCGAAATATCAACTTATGATCTTATAATCCTCCAATAACCAGTAACTTATGGTCCTTTAAAAAACTCATCATTCTAATACCCAAACGCTGCTCTAAAACACGGGAAATGATGGATAAATCAAATATGGGTCTATAGTTCCCTTGGTCACTTTGAATACAACACTTATGAATTGGGATTACACGGGCAACTTGAAAACAATCTGGGAATTCTCCTTGAGACCTTGACGAAAACACTCATTAATTTATCCACAAAAAAACTTCAGCTATAACAAGAAAAATACATTTAAGTGTTTTTAAAGTAGTGTGATCGCTATCAAATGAATTACTACGCAACCGATAAATATTTTTTTTATTTCATCAACTGGTACAAGTCTAAAGTGAACTGATGCATTATTTGGGTCCTTCAATAAGGAATCGAACGTCAGATTGCCATTGTCAGAATAGACATAGCTAGATTCACACCAATATTTGAAGAATAAATCTGAAATTGATTATATATATCATGTTCAACCTTCGAAGTCTCTCCCATTGCACTAATTAATTCATTAGGTACGTTATTTATAATTAATCCAATCATTTCTTTTATTCGTCCCCAGGTTTTATTACGCATCCTTCGACCTCCTTAAACTTTTTCTCACAATACTTCTTTTTTTCATTTCTTAAAATTGTATTCAACCTGTTTCGATCAAATTTATATTTTCTATTAATCCAACGATGCATTAACTGTGTTTCTAGAAATACCAAGTATGTCAACCCTCCATGTAATTTTGCCAATTATGCTTTAAAACTAAATCAAAAGGCACTGTGCTTATGCTGGTTGCCAATAAAACATTTCAGCAATATCCCAAAAAACTACTGAGTATATTTAATTGAAATTTTCAGGACTACTACTATCATTTTAGTTAAACAGGGGAGTTCATAGTATTCCTGCTTCTGGCTTGACTTCAGAAATTCCCTACCTTGGCAAATGGGAGCATAGTGCCCGACAAAGTCATAATAGCAAGTATGTTGTCTCCGTTTTGTTTTGTCATTTTTGGTCCCATCGTCTGTTGTGTTTACTCAAAATTGTTCCATTGTAATTTTTTGGAGCGTTTCCTTATTTTCCTCTTTTTAGCTCTTCGACATGTTCTATCATCCTAAATTCACCTGATCTACCAAATATTTTTTGTAAATCTGTCAGTTTGCATTTGAATTCGTTCCATTTTTCTGAATTTCTTTTTGTTTCATTTCTAAGCTTTTGGCGGAAGTATTCCAGAGATAATTTAATCTAGATCAACGAAAAATTGCTTCTTTTAATTTTTGAAAGTCGCATAGCCAGTATGTACTTTCTGATTTAGTTTCGGCTGCATTTTATTCACCCATTTATCCTCCAACAATCTATTCAACTCGGTACTTTTTTATAAGAGTACTTATCTTGTTTTTCTCTCATCGGTTGGGGGTTTGTGGCTTGCATTAGATCTATAGCAAACAATCATTGTTGCGTCTCGGATTTTTTCTTCTTTTTGTTCCCTGGCTATTCTATCAGTCTCTTCTTTTTGTTCTAAAGAAAGTAACTCTTTACCTACAGTTCATCATTACAAACTGTTTGATATTTAAAAAGCATATCCATAAGAGTAAGCTAGATAACATTCTAAAAGTCATTAAAAATGTATCATAGCCATTGATTCACATGTGATCTATTGCCAGGATCTATTACCATGCAGGTTAAACCAGGGTAAGTAAGCAAGAAAAAAGTTGAGTTGAATTTAGGGTAAAAACGTTGTCTGGCTTATTTTCGCTTGTTTTTAAAAGTTTCCTGCTTTTTTTCATAATGCCCTGGTGCAATTTTGGTTCATAATCTGGCAACATCATTATGTATCCCTGGTAACTTTAAACCCCGTGTTCTTTTACTTATTTCCACTTATCAGGGTTTAACCACTAAAAGGTAACAACAAATACTTATCTGGCCGCGTGTCACTTGAAACAGCACGAATAACTACGAGAATAACAACATTTTTCATATGTAAAATAGCCTATATTATTGCTTTAATGCTATGTGAAGTTCTGACAAGGAAGAGGCTGAGGCTTCGGGCCTGTTTCTAATTTTACAGGCAAATACACCTTCAGCAATTATTTCAGAGCTGGGTAGCCTAATACAATTTGTGTGGCCAGAAGTTTAATTGTAAGATTGCAAATTGTGGTTGTCATTTGCCTTTTTTAGTCATTCCATTCAAGATACTTTGGATATTTTTTATTGTGATAAATTGTCTTAATGCTCTGAAAAGGGAAAAATATTTAAATTACATAGGATAGGAAAATTTCAGCAGGCTAATCAATTTAAAGTCCTAAATTAGCCGGTGTTTTTTCACTAAAAAATCACCACCTTCTTTGAACTCCAATTATATAGCCCTGTTTTTAGCCCCCTTGAGCCAGTATTCAGTTCCTGATTGCCATTTAGACTAAATTTCACTTTTTCTGTCACTCATTTCTTGTCAATATTACTAAGGGGTCATAGTTAAGCACTAGAGAAGTCATTGTTAAATAACACGTGCTTATGTATATATAGCTTTTTGCTACTTATTCTTCTCTGCGTATATAATGCTTGATGTGGTATAAGCCAAGAGAAGGACCTGTAGACCTGTACAAGAAAACCTGTTTAAAAAGGTGATTCCTTGTAAATTACATAATAATTATAGCTAACACATTCTACATAAAGCCCTGCTCTACTTTAGCCCCAACCCTCCTCATATGGAAATCAATAGCTGAAATTACATATTTTCTATTGATTCTGCCAAACTATGCCTCAACCCTTGTACCTGTTAATTGAAGCAACTGTGGCAAAACAAGAACTGGAAAAATAAGTAAAAGTTGGCAGAAAAACATTGGAAATATATAATTTGGGCTCTATATTTGCAAATTAGGCATGTTAGGGGTAAATTTTTTGTTGTTCATATTTTGACTTACAAATAAAGTGAATATACCACTTGATGCCTTTTTGTAAGTTCTTTACAAATCTAATAATTGCTTATATTGCTAGTTCTAATTTAAGCACTTTTTGACCTTACTTAACCTAACAAATTTTGACAGTGAAAAACATACATCATTTTGTCAAAAATGACCAAAAACATACTTAAATTGAAAATTTGGCATCAAAGAAGAAAAAAAACAGCATAATATTGTAAAATTTATTAATCCAACTTAATTGTGGAAAATCAGTGCTCATAGATTATACAACATTTAAAAAATGGATTAATAATGAAACAATAAGTTTGAGACCAATGTTTTAAGCTTTTTTATACCCAAAAACTATTTGGGTATATTTTGGTCATTTCAAGAGCTCAAAAAGTGCTTAAATTTGAAATTGCAATTGAAGCACTTATTATGTCTGTAAAGAACATAAAAAAGGCATCAAGGGGTATGTTCACTTTATTTGCGAATCAAAAATATGAACAACAAAAAATTTACCAATTACTAGTATAGCTGCATGATTTTCCCCTGGGTATGTAGGCTAAGTGGAAGGTCACTTATACCTGATCCTGTCCCTACTGTTTTTACTTGGTTGAAAAAAATTCAAAGAAAGTTCCCATTGAAAAGGGAAGAGACCAAAAGTGAGATTGAATTTGTCATAGCTTGGAGGTTTGCCCCTTCTGTCTGTTTAAAGAAAACAGATTCATAATTAAAGCTTTGTTCATTTCAATCTTAGGGATGATCTACATTTGCGACACTTCATTAAATGGTTGTAAAGGGATACTTTTATTTATTTGTCTTGTTTGTTTTCTACATGATTTTTTTAAATCTTTAAATTGATATACATTTCTTACAAATTAATTAGTCATACCACAGTCCATTTACAAGTTTTGACCTACTTTGTAAACCTGGTCTCAAACTTGCACATAAATTTATTGAAGCTAGTAAACATAGAACTCCTCTCTGTTTAAAAGAAAATGGATAGACATAAGTAGGTTTTAATACACTAAAGTCCTAGGGCCATGGCAATTAAAACAAAACAATAAAGATTAACTTTAAAATGCTTGACATTACATAAATATAACATTCACAAAGAAAAACTATTCACAAAATTTTACTTTTGTGCTCAGTTGCCAACCTGAGCAATTGCCCTAAATTTTTAAACCTTGCAGAACATTCACCAACCATCCCTTATGACCTACACTCTTGTATGTACATCAACAATTCATTGAAAAGGAAGGACCACCTTACTGGCATTTCTTCCTTTGTAATTATATTTAATGGGTTTGAAAGAAAGCTTCTATGGCTAAGTCAGAAGCCCAGTAAAGGACCAGGTGGTCCTTTAGCCAGGAAGTGCAATAGGAAGCTAGGGGCCAGTAATCCTATGCTTTTGCATGCCCTTCCTGCCTACTGACCCCTGATTTCTCTAGGTAACCTGTTAAGTTTGGGGTAATTCTGGCTGAACTTATAGAGTCACATCACTGACCTTTGTCCCAAACCAAATAAACTGCTAATGCCAGGAATTAACCCTTACTAACCCTTTGGATAAAGGATTCTCAACCTAGAGTGCTAGCCACTTAGGAAGGAACACAAATGTCACCAAAGAAAAAAAATTATTTGGAAAAAGAAAATATTAAAAAAAAACAACTCAAGCCATAGTTGCTCCCATTTTTCACTGCTGTCCCACAAACAATATGTATTTTATTTAGACAAATAAATTTTAAGACAGGTATCAACATAACTACATCAGGGATTTACTTAAGATACAATCAGCAATATGAATGGTTAGTTTTCGTGATATTCTGGTCTTGAAATAATAAAAAAAGAGAAATTATATGCTCTATTTGTTTTCCACCAGCCCATTTGAGAAAAATCATTTGTGACAACAATATACCCATGGTTGGCTCAGAATCTCTCTAAAATGCTTTAAACAGAAGGAATTTTAAAAACAATTATTCTGATCAGCAAGAAGAATATTAACATAACTCTCTAAACTTGGTACTTTTTAAGACAATTTTTAGCAAAGCAAATGCAAAACTTTAATGGTGTCCTATGTCATCTAAAAATACCCATTAAAATGTGTCAGATGTATTTTGATATAAGATGCTTCAAAGACTTTTAGTTGAATCTCTGAAATGAAGGGCCAGGTATTCCTTTACATTTTATACAACATGTAAAAAGAAAAACAGTTCAAATTTTTTCACAAAAGAAGAAGCTTGATGTAAAAAAATAAATGAATTTTTAACAGAAAGCAACTGACATCAATGACATCAAATAAAACAAAATTCATGGAGAATAAACAATTTCAGCCATATATTTAACCTATAATGAGGTGGCATAAAAGATTATTTCTAAAATTAGAAAAAAAACAGTGTTATGGCTTAAAGTTCTGCTCAATCAATAGGAATTGTCTTTTCAGAACTAAGGCCTGAGATAAAGAAACTGATAACCAAAAAACAAGGCACCCAAGAATTTCAGGACCCTCTAGAGAGAAAAGAAGTAGATGTAGGTACTTCAAAATACCTTCCTGGGACATACTTTAGCCTGTAGACACCTTAATTACCTTCATTTGCACTTCAGAGCGAATTAGTTGCAAGAACTGTGAAAGAAGTAGCAAGAACTGCTCCATATTGATGATGGCAATAGATCTGGTCGCTGTGCTAAGGTCAAGCAACAAACCATAGGGACTAGAGAGTGCTGGAGAGATGCAATTTAAGCCCACTCGGTAACAGTGATCACATGGTAGGTATGGTTCAAGGACCATTCTCCAGCAATTTAGAGTTGGCACCACCGCACAACAGCAACTTTGGATAGAGTGTGTGAGATGGTTGGGTATGACAAGCTGCATCATCCTCCAAGCTAACTCTCTATTGTCTTCCACAACTGTTATGGTAGTGAGGGCTGGGAGGGGTTTTCCCACTGGAATCTCCATGGTTTGGCCTCCCATTCCTTGTCGAGCCTCTTTTTGAATTCCTTGGGCGAGGTTGCCGAGACTGTCTCTTGGCTTAGTTGGTTCCAATTGTTCACCACTTGCTGGCTGAAAAAATCTAGTCGGACTTTGGTGTTAATGCTGGATTTGAACAGCTTTTTGGAAAGTCCTCGTGTTTGCTTTTGGTGGGGAGAGAAAGTGAACAGCTTCTGATCCGCTTGCTGGAGGTACCTGTAGGTGAGCAGAATGTCGTTACGCCTACGCTGAAAAACGAGTGTTGGGAGGTTAACAAATTGTAATCTTTTGCAGTAGGACTGACTGTGTAAACTGTCGATGCATTTGGTGGCTCTCCTCTGGACACCCTCAACAAGCTGGATGTCACTCTTGTAAAAAGGACCAGCAACACATGTTCCAAGATCTAGGATTTGCCTGACCAGAGCTTTATATAATTTCAGAAAAACTATGGAGGATTGACTACTGATGGTTCTTTCCAGGAGTCCCAAAAATTTTCATTTGCTTTTGAAACTGCTTGGGCGGTGTGCTAGTGGAATTTTAAGCTGTCATCCAACAGGACTCCCAGGTCTCTACCACTACTAGAAGTAGGAATCAAACTGTCAATGACGTTTTGCTGTCATAAATAGTGTACTGGTGCTGTGGATTACCACAGCAGAAATGAAGAGTGACGCACTTTGAGATGTTGAAGGACAGAAGCCATTTATCTGCCCATGCTTGAATTTTGTTGAGATTGGCTTGTAGGCTAATGTTGTCTGCAGTACCAAATAGCTTGGAGTCATCAGTGTAAAGAGTCAAATGGTTTTTTGTTTCAGCTACCAGGTCATTGATATAGATGAGGAATAAGGTCGGTCTGAGGACAGTTCCTTGAGGGACGCTGCTCAGAACTTGGCAAGGTGTTGAATAGATCTTTTCTCCATCCATGGTAAAAAGCCAAACCTTTTGCGTTCTGCCACCAAGGAAGTCCATTAGCCAGTCGACTAGTTTTTTTTATCAATGCCCATGGCTGTAAGTTTGGAGTGCAAATGACTATGGGGGACTTTGTCAAAGGCTTTTGCAATGTCTAGCAGAATTAGGTCGACAGGAAATCCTCTGTCAAGAAGCTGAGTAATTAGCTCATAAGTTTTGAGCAGGTTGGTTTTTGACTGACTTCCTGGGAAGAAAACCATGTTGTTTGTCCAAGATAATGCTGTTGGAACCTAGGTGCTTGAGAAGTGTGTTGTTGACAATTCTCTCTAAAACCTTGGCGACAGCAGATGTAAGGCTTATAGGTCTGTAGTTTTCAGCTTTAGACTGGTCACCCTTTTTGAATATGGGTGTAACATAAGCAGTGAGGGAACAACTCTGCAATCGAGAGAAAACTGAAATAGATGGCACAAAGCAGGGAAATCTCGGTGGCTCTTTCTTTGAGCAACCTTGGATGGATTCCATTGGGGCCGGCTGATTTGTTGGCATCAATTTTTTTAGCCTCTTTTCCACCATAGGTACAGTGATAACAACTGTACTCATGGGAGATGGTATGACATATTTAGGAGGGGGTGGAGGCTCACTATCTGGTTCTGTTGTTAAGACGGAAGTGAACTGGTTGTTTAGTAAGTTTGCTAGTTTCTGGGTGTCAGTCACTTCTCCTCCATCATCAGTAGTGAGGCATTTAACACAGCACCTAGTGTGGTCTTTACTAGACACATAATTCCAAAACTTTTTCAGATTACTCTTGCATTCATTGGCAAGTCTAAGCTCAAGCTTTTGGTACAGTTGTTTAGTTAAGTTTTGTAGTCTGTTCCAAGCTTGAACATACTTTTCATAGTGACCAGGCTTATCTCTTTTTTTTCCAGTGGTGCAATTTGTGATTTCTTTGTCTTTTAATGCTAGGGGTCATATACGGTAATGTCTTTGGTACAGGAACCAGCCTTTCTGTCATGTTTCTACTCTGAATCTCGGTGACAGCTGTCATGAATTTCTCCCACTGGTTGTCAACATTGCCCTGAAGTAGCTCATCCTAGTCGATAAGTCTTAGATCCTTTCTGATCGCCTCGTAATCCATGTAGACCTATCTTTTGTATTTACTTTTCACTGGATGTCTAGAGGTGATAATTTCTATGGCAAGATGGTTGCTTTCATTTTGATGGTCACAAACATCCCTGAAAGTTTCATTTTCCTAGCCTAAGCTCTTTAAAAGATAGCCAAAAGTAGCTAAAGTAAAATTTTGCCCCTACTTTACCTTAAAAATTCAGTTTAAATAGCAATATAAACAAATATAGACTATATAAAAGGCTATAGGTATTAGCCTAATCATTCAAAATTTTTTCAACTAAAAATTATAGGATGGTTTAGAAACTAGGTCTGTTTGATATGGTAATATTTGACTAACTCACCAATGTGATAGCTGTCTTCCTAAGAACCAACCTTTTTTAATAACCAAAAAACTCTTCTTCTGACTCCTTATGATGCTTAGCCTATCCAAGGCAGGCCTAGAACACCAAAAACCCTTCAGATCCTAAGGAATATGCATAAGATCACGTACAGGTCACTGAAAAGCTAAGATTATTTCCATTATTTACATTTTCCTTGTCTTTTCTCTAGACTTAACGATTTCACATGTTTATCCATTTAAAAAAATATGTGGCACTGACGTCACTTGTCCTCAATAATCTTTTTTTTTGGTGTTAGAAAGTGCAAGCCCACGGACAAGCCTCTGACGTCATTTACGTCTCATAAAACGCTTGGATTAGTCAGATATGTAATCGGACAAGTAAAAGAGCACGAGGTAAATATATTTAAATCAAACACGCGCGAAATTAAAAATGACTGAAGTTCAAAAGTATAAAGATAAAAATGGTGCTTTTGGCTGTGACGATTTAATTCAAATGACCAGAAACTCTAGCAATAAGATGAAATTCAAAATTGCTAGTGTTCCATTTCATGAAAGTAGGTAGCCTATTCCTTTGCTGCATAGACTAGGATGTAAAATTAGGCTAGAGTCAGTTAGTTAGGGGCTATTGCATAGTAAAATTTTTATTATGTGATAGCCCCAAATGTTTTTTTAGGACCATCGAATGGCAAACACTTTCATATTGAACAATAGCATATTAATGTGTTAGGTTCTGTAGTTTGTGTCTTTGTTCTTAGTTTTTCTTTACATGTCCTGTTTATTTTCTTTTTCCCTGTTGGTAAAGACCTCTGGACATGTGTCCAAAATATTCACTTTTATTATTAGGCCTATTAGTGAAGAAAACAGTACTTATCTGTTATAGTGCTGACCTCAAATTCTTTGTCTAAATAGAACAGGAAAAAACCCATGATCACAATACACATCACACTTATCAATACAAATTGCAAACTAAATGAATTTGTTACATGATCAGAAAAACCAGTTCTAGCCTACTTCAATCAAGAATTAGATGTCAGTACTACTACAGATAAGTAGCCTACCATGAAAATGGTTTCTGTTTTTATTTTCCAGTGAAAAGTAAATAGTTTCATGCAAAATGTGTTACTCATGATTATTCTGCATATTATAAACTAAGAATTGTTTGTTAATATGTTTCCTCATGTAGAATTATCTATTTAGGCTTATATCACAATAAATATACAGTACAATGAAAGAAATTATTTGAAAAAAAACTAATTCTATTTCATTTCCATACATAATTATAATTGTTATCACGCTTTCATTCATTTTTATATATCACTAAATTTGATTTTGTCCCTTAAGCAGTAGGCCTATGTAACTAAGCTCATTTTATGTAAATTTATTTGAACAATAGAAATTTAAATCTTGCTTGATTCAAATAGTAGGAATGCACCCATAAAGTCTTTGCAATGAAAAATAAAATAGGGAACCAGAGGGAATTTAGTTTTATTGTTTGAAAGTAAATCAGTAAATCAATGCAAGCAGAATTCTGGCTTTCAGGCCACAACATTAAAAATAAACAATAGTAATTCTACTGCTCTTTCCAAATACAGTTATTACTGTTGTCAGAATTGTCCCCCCTCCAGATAGGGATGAAGTCCTAGCTTCAGAAGCCCCTATATAAGAAAGTTTCTTAAATTGAAGATGTCAGTTACTTTTAAGTAACTGATGTATCACTAATCTTTTACCTTCATCTATCTCTAGGTTATAAATGATGGTTTAGTGTTTCTTTTGGAGGAGTTAATAAAGATTCTGCAAGGAAAATATTCCTTGGGAGATTTTTCCAAATTGAAGCGTATCATCAAACAAACACACTCTTCAAGTACTTTGTCCTTGGTGTGTAAGTCTTAAGGTAATAAGACAAAGCCCTTGCAAGCTAGGTTGGTAGACATTTCATCCCTAGTCTTCTGGTGGTAATCCTACTGCATGACCTGATCATGGCAGAGAAGTGAAAATGGCACCATATTTGAGTGCTAGGTATACACATAGAGGTTGCCAGCTAGATGAGGACTTGCTGGTCAAATACATCCCAAGAAACATCCATGATTATGCCTAATTTTTGCGTTTAGAAAAACACTACAGTATCCCTGGTAGGTGATGCACTCCCATTAGGGAAGATGATGGGGGGTGAAAAATTGAACAAGCCTTCCCAGATAGGAAAATCCCCTTGGAGATTCGATTACCTTACCTTAATTACCTTAACCATCTGAGAGCTTTAAGGTCTTCCAGACCTGTAGTGCTCTTGAGTTGATGACTGCCAGTTGAACCTCCACTGTTTCTTCTCCCACTCTTTGTCAAGTTGGTTTTTGAAGGACTGGATGGAGGGAGTACTGACAGTTGAATCTTTCAGTTTATTCCAATGATTTATGACTCTTCTTGAAAAGAATGTTTGGCGAGTTTTAAATTGGGAGCTTGACTTTGGTAGCTTATTGGAGTGTCCTCTTGTGTTGTGTTGGCTGGTACTGAGATTGCCACCAAATATTGCTGACTTTTTGTTCTGTAGCTTGTAAGTAAGCATCATATCACTGTGCAAGCATCAGTAAACCAGAGTGGGTAGTTTGAGGTACTTGAGGCAGTCCTCATATGAGGTTGATGCTAGACTTCTTATGCATTTTGTTGCTTGTCTCTGTATGTTTTTGATGAGTCTCACATCTTGTTGATAAGAAGGACCAGCAAGACACATGCCAAAATCGAGATGAGGTCTGACAAGAGCCTTATATAATTTTATAAATATAGATGCCTGTCTGCTGTTGATGGTTTGTTTTAATAGTCCAAGACTGGAGCTTGCACGGGAAACAACATGTGGACATGGCTGTGAAATTTAAGTTTATCATCAATAATTACACCTAGATCCCTTTCTTCAGTTCTGTTCTTTAATTGCTCTCTTACTTTGGTGGTGGGGTTGTAGATTGTGTAGTTTGCCATTAGGTCCAAGGTGTAATACACAGCTCTTTCCTACATTAAATTGGAGAAGTCAGTCATGGGTCCAAGCTTGTAACTCATCTATGTTGTGCTGGATACTCTGAGGGCAAGCAATACCAAAGAGTTTGGCATCATCAGTGAGCAAGTGCATGCCATTTTCACTATGGTTAAATATGTCATTGATGTAAATGAGAAAGAGAGTTGGACCCAGCACAGTTCCCTGTGGTACTTTGCTCATTACTTCAGCCTCATCAGAGTATATTGGTTTGCCATCTGTAGTCGTTGCTATTTCATCTGTAGCAAATAAGCAAACTTTCTGCTTGCGGTTTGTAAGGAAATTCATTAGCCAGTCTACGACCAGTCAACAACTAATTGAATTTAAGCCGAATTAACTCTGTACCTGTTTGGAATAAATAACGAGTGAAACACTTTTGAACTTGTAATTGAAACTTGTTTGATAAATTTATAAACTTGTGTATGGTTACGGCTTAAGGATTATTTATGGATTGTGGCTGTGAGTTAGTATTCAGCACTACTATCATCTGAGTCGTGCATTGAAATATTTGGATTACTTGCAAATCACTGGATTACTAGCCCCACTCAAAGATAAGTTATTATTTATTCTCATTGCATTCATTTAGCAAGTGTGGATCATTTCATAATTGTGCTTATTGAGAACTTCTCTGTGGATATACCTCTTTCACTTAATTGTTTTTGGACTGATGCTGAGCTGTGAGTGAAATTTGCTTATGATGGACAATTGGAATACCAGTACGCTTTATTATTGCCCAGTTTTGAATTTTGCTCAGCACAATCTCGATGGGGAGTTGGACCATCAGTCTATTGTGAAATACGCTAGTGATTTTTTCCCGTATGAAGATGTTCTTGGAGCTAAGAAACTTTTATATATCAATTGCTTCCCAGATGAGCCTATACCTCGTCGTTCGGGATCCAGTGCTAAGAATAGTTCATTGTCGGACATTATCGCTACTCTTTCTTGCTGCTCTGCAGAAAATATTGATATTCCAGAGTTCGTGATCAAATCCCCTTCTGAAGTCCCTAGCATTCCGGCGTCAGCTTATTCTATCCTTACCGCCAAAGTCAACCAGTGCCTTGATCAGTTAAAATTGCTTGCTCACCTCAATAGTCCAACAACGTCTATTAATAGTTCTTTGGTCTCAGATAGTAAGGGTACCAATCACAAACCCTCGTACGCTGTTGTTCTTAAATATCTGCCTCCAGAACTAAGAGACCCCGTTTCTCGCAAGAAAAAGCTTGATTCTTTCGCCGGACATGACGGTATTGTGTCGGTAAAGTCCGATCCGGTAAGGAAAAGATGGGTTGTTGTTACGCGGGATAAAGTTTCCGCCAATTCTCTTGCCGCATCTGCTGTTGCGAGCTATCCAAATATTCTTGCTAAAGTGATTGATCGCAAACCTCTTGGAGTAATTAGGGGACTTCCCGATAGTGTTTATAGCAGTATACTCATCTCCGTTATTCCTGGTCTTGTTGAGGCCAGCCAGATCGGCTCTTCTCATACATTCCGTTTAGAGTTCCTTGATTCCGCTGCACTAAAATCTGCCATTGCTACAGGGCTGCGCTTGGGTTACGAGTCTTTTAAAATATCGGAATACAAAGAATTGCCCAGACGGTGTGTTAGATGCCAAAGTATCCATTATTCGTTAGCTCACTGCCCATGTGCCCCAAGTAAGATGAAGTGCTCTAAATGTTCTGGATCCCATTCTAATACTAAAGACAATCCTTGCTTAGAGGCTTCGAAATGTGCCAACTGCGGCGAAGCTCATGTTTCCTATAGTATGAATTGCCCAGTGATAAAACGCGCTCTGAACTCTGCTCCAAAATGAACCAAGCCACTATTTTAAGTTTTGCTTCTCTTAATATTAATGGCACAAAAGACAAAGACTTGTTAATTAATGAATTATTAGTCCATGACATAGTGTTCTTGCAAGAACATCTCTTGACCAAATCAAACGTTTCTAGCCTGAAGCAATCTTCTGTCCACCATTTCTTTTTGCAAGAGGCCAAGAAAACTAGAGGTCACCCTTCCGGTGGCCTAGCAATTTTTTTCCGTTCCCCATCAAAGCCCTCTGTGATTCATTGTGATGATAACATCTTAGCAATTCAATGTGACAGTACTGCCTTATAAACGTTTACTTACCTTGCGATCGACGTTCTATAGCATCGTTCACATCTTTCGCTAAATGTTGCTCCAGTTTAAAGTCTCTACTCGAAAGTCTACGTTTGAAAGACCTAAATTGGGTTTTAGCTGGTGACCTTAACTGTGACATTCTTGGTACCTCCGATAGATCAATCCTCTTGCTAGAATCCCTTCCTAGCATATATCACGTCGCAGTTAAGAGCCTCCCATTCACGTATATTCATAACAGAGGCTGTTCAAAATCGAACCCGGATCACGTGATCTCTTCCAGTTCCAGCTTAATATCATCGATTGTCAGGGTGGACGAAGAGAAGATTGACGACGATCACCTTATTCTTAGCTGTAATTTGTCCTGTGAGCTATCTGGCAAAATACTTTCGGCTCAGCCGAAGTGGCATACAAAGTTGAATTGGGATCGTGCTAATGTCCCACTATACCTTGCTACGCTAACTGCTTTACTCTCGACCATAAACGTGCCATATCACCTGCTGCAAACGTCAGTTTCCTCGCCTTCAAGTACATTTGACCTAAATTTCTATTATTGTCAAATCGTCCATTGCCTTAAATCACCTTCCAAAGCTACAGTGCCTGTGGATAAAGTTGGGATTGGTACAAGAAAGCCTAATTGGAACGTCGATCCTGAAGTAAAACGTGCTAAGCAAAAAGCCAATATCATGTGACCGACCATCTTCCGGAGCTGTTTTCTCTGTGAAACAAAAGTGTAAACTTGAATATAAGGCCAGCTTGAAGAGGGCACGCTTGAATGCATGGCCAGGCCCCACCAATAAGGCTTCCTGGAATAAGGTTATTAATAGTGAGAAATGCTCCCCATCTACCCTATCTTGTCTCCACCTAGTTAATTTTGTTAATCATTATAAGCGTGTGTTCAGTGTATTTAATAGTTTTCTTCAGTCTTTTATTATAAGTTGCTTAAACCGCTTTTACCATATTGTCTCCTGCAGGCTCATGTCCAGCCTGTAGCAATATCTGAAATTCGCCGGGCTTTAAGAAAAATTAAGCGTTCAAATAGCCTTGATGGTGACCGCCTTTCTTACCGTTTTTTTGCTTATGATTGTCCTGCTCTACTTAACCATCTACAAATATTTTTCCAGTCTTGCTTAGCACAGTCGCTTGTTCCTGATAGTTTCCTTTGTGGCCGTGTAACGTCTATTCAAAAGCGAGGCAAGGACCCCACGTCATGTGTGAATTATCGTCCCATTACAGTATCGTGTTTCTTAAGTAAGTTGCTTGAACATTTATTGCTACCAGAAATTGAGTCGAATTGTGATTTTACGCCTTTTCAATTTGGTTTTCGGAAAAGTTTCGGTTGCTCCCATGCACATCATGTTTTAAGCCAACTCATGAAAGATGCCGTAAAAGCTAAAATGTCTTTATACTGTCTTACTGTTGATATTTCTGGAGCTTTCGACAATATTGTGCACTCTCAGGCTCTATTTTCCCTTGCGTCTTCAGGTGTTAATCCTTCCGTACTAAGTTTATTGTCTTCTTGGTATTCAAAGTCTAAAATTCAAGTTACCTGGAATGGCCAAATATCTGACCCGGTAAAAATTAATAAGGGAGTTCGGCAAGGTGCCGTATTGTCTCCTAGTGTATTTAAATGCGTGCTTGCATCGTGCCTGCGTCCCCTTAGAAGTTCTGTTTTTTACGGTAATACTGGTTTGTCTTCTATTGCATATGCAGATGACGTTCTTCTTGTTGCCCGGACTCGCTGTGGATTGCTTTCTAATTTTACTATATTAACCAATGAACTATCTAAGATTGGACTGTCAGTCAATGCGTCTAAATGCGAGTTTATTTGTTTTAATAGCCCTTATGCGGTCGCTCCATTCGTTACTGGGACTGCAGTTCTACCGTGTTCTTCTTTAGTTAGTTGGCTTGGTCTGTGTTTCGGCCCAACACTTTCCGCTACCTGTTCATCCCTAGTGAATCAAGCCGTGAAAAACCTACGCGTCGCTTATGGAAAAATATTCCCAAACAAAAGCCGTTACAACCGCAACGGTTTGTGCATGATTTATAACGCTTATTCCGCTTCTGTGCTTTTGTTTTTATCAGGTATGGCTCATCTGTTTCGTAAGAAAGATCGACATACTCTACGTACGGCTTATTTCAGATATTGTAAATTCCTCCTCCGGCTTCCTAGATGGCACCAAAACAAAAAAATAATTGCTCGATTTGGTTTAGTAGATGTGCCTTCTCGGATTCGGTCTTCCAGTGATGATTTATGTAAAAAGACTGTCAACTTTATTCACGTTTATTACCCTCTGCAGCCTTTTTTCCATATTGATACTGGTTGATTAGCATATTGTCTTTTGTTAGTTTGAATTTTGTTTTTCTTCGCTGTTTATTGTATTTGTTTTTGTTTATTTATTTATATTTATTTATAATACTCCGTACTTTGTGTTTTTTATACTTTACGGGTAATAAAGTTCATTCGTTCATTCATTCATTCGTTCATTCATTCATTCATTCTACAACAACCTGATTGATGCCAATAGCAGATATTTTGGAGTGCAGTCGACTGTGAGGAACCTTGTCAAAAGCCTTAGCAAAGTCCAGCAGGAGCAGGTCAACCAGATGTCTGTGGTCAATTAGGTCTGTGATATCCTTGTATGATTCCTAGAGGTTTGTTTCAATTGATTTCCCTAACTGGAAGCCATGCTGTTTGGGGGACAAGATCTTGTTGGTTGTCAAATGGTTAAGGATTGAATCATTGACTATGCACTCAAGTATTTTGATGACAACTGAGGTCAGGCTAATTGGCTGATAGTTTTCAGGCTTGGAACAATTACCTTTCTTGAAAACCGGTGTAATGTTGGCTATTTTCCAGTCTACTGGCATCTCTCTAGAGGTAAGTGATGTCTGGAAAATTCTCCTAAGTGGTTCTGCTATGATAGCTGCAGTTTCTTTTAATAGCCTGGGGTGTAGGCTATCTGGTCCTGGCGATTTGTTAGTATCTAATTTCTGTAAGCGTCTGAGAACCTCTGTATGCAATAGAGTGATGCTTTCCATTGGGGATGTAACAATGTATTCAGGTTGAAGAGGGTAAAGGACCATTGGGTTCAGTGGTGAAAACAGAAATGATTCGCTGATTTAATGAGTTTGCAAGCTTGTTGATATCAGATATTTCTTCACCTTCCTTAGTTACTAGTTTCCCAATGCCTTGTCTGTTATGGTCTTGGCTAGAGACATAACATAGGATGTTACAATGTATTCAGGTGAAGAGGGTAAAGGACCATTGGGTTCAGTGGTGGAAACAGAAACGAATTGCTGATTTAATGAGTTTGCAAGCTTGTTGATATCAGATATTTCTTCACCTTCCTTAGTTACTAGTTTCCTGATTCCTTGTCTATTATGGTCTTGACTAGAGACATATCACCAAAATTTCTTTGGATTCGTCTTAGATTTGTCTGCATGTTTAGATTCGAAGCTTGTGTATAAATTGTGTGTTAAATTTTTAAGTCTGTTCCTGCTCTTTGAAAATTTTTCTTTGTTTTCAGGGGATGGATGTTTTTTGTATTTCTTCCATTGTCTCTTTTTTTGGTTAATTTCCTTCTTAATATCTTTTGTCATTGTCAGTAGTGTTTACGGTTTTGGGATGAGCTTGCATGGAGTGTACTGTTCAGCTTTGTTTAGCAGTAATTCCTTGAAGCATTGCCATTGTTGTTCTAAAGAGCTGATTTGGACATCATCCCAGGAGATGTTGCTGAGATCCATTCTAATCTTCTCATAGTCTATGAAGGTCCTTTTGATGTAGCTGTTAGTTACTTTGAGGAATGTTATTTTTATTTCTATGGCAACATGGTCGCTTTTCCTGATTTGGGTCATGTACTTAGTATAAAGAAGGGATTCTGGTCTTATAAGAAATATTAGGTCTAGGAGGCTTGGAAGCTGCCCGCTCATGAAACGGGTCGGTTGGTCGACAATATGGTGGAGGCAAGTATCATGGATCATATCTATGATGGGATTCACAGTATCAGAGCTTACATAGAGGAGTTGGTCTTTCGAGGTGATGGTCGGCAGGTTGAAGTCGCCTGCAATTAATAGGTAACCCTTATGGGTGTCTGCAATCTTCCAAATGAGCTCAGCTAGCTTTGCATCTGTTTGTTCAGGTGAAGATGATGATGGGCTTCTGTACACACAGCCAATTCTAACAGTGGGATGGTTTTTACTCTGTGGAACAGAAATATCAAAGAACATTGTTTCAGCATAAGGGCATCCACTGGGATGTACAATAGGAGTTACAAAATATGAGGATTTGGCTAATGCAAGTGTTCCGTGGCAGCAATGACTAGATAATAGATTGGATATAGTGGTAATCTTGCAGATTAACATGTGAGTCTAGGAGCTGGTTTATTGAGTTCTTAGGACAGACCTCAGTAAGTAGTATAACATCATAGTTATTTGCATAAATCATAGATTTCAGCTCGTTGATTTTGTTAGGAAGTTGGTCAACATTTGCGATTAGAGCGGAAAAATCTTGACTTACTTGCTTCCTTTTTAAGTTAGATACTTCCTTTTGGTAATTGTGGATATTTTGGACTGGCTCATCTTCAATAGACAAGAAAGTGCTGCAGGATCTACTATCGTCGGTTGGACTGGTGCTTTCATTTGTGAAGGACTTGAACGAATCAGGACTGGATGAATAAGAAAGTTCATCAATACTTATTAGTTTATCAATATTCACTTTGTCACTATTTACACTATGCACAGAGCTAGCAGATGGAGCAACTAACATTCCATGGTCTGGTGAGAGTATCCCCCACCCTGGCGCATAGAGTTTTTTGAGACGATCTTTCCGTGGTTGATAGCTAAGTTCGGCTCTCCTAGTTCAGTTTGGCGTCTGAGTTCAGTGGCTAAGACTTTTCTTTTCTCCCGGTCTTCCCATGACGCATCTGCCCTAAACTGAATTTCTTGACGAAGCTTGTAAGATCTTTGTAGAATGCGTTTTTTCAAGTTTAGATTTTGGACAGAGAAAAGAATGGGAGGGGGTCTGTTGTGGGTTCATTCTTGATAGCTTGCTCCTGCTTGTCTGATGGGTTGCTGAGTGGCCCCAACCTTTTTTACAGGTGGCTATTGGCTTATAATGCGTCTTACATTAGTGATGTTTGCGTTCAGAATTTTGTATTGCTCTGTAAGATATTTCTCAATGAATGCCTTGTTGCTGTTTATTCCTAGCTGCAGGGGTACACCATAAGCAACTAGGTTAAATTTCCTGCTATCTCTGTCTCTTTCCTGTCTAAACAGTCTGCGGACTTCGTCTTCAAGGTGGGAATCAATGGCCTGTTTGATCTTGGATGTTTCCTGCAGCATTGCTGCTTCGACATGTTGTTTAACTTCTAGGATAGTACACTTTTCCGCCATGTTTTCTCAAGGTCATCAACACGCTCTTTGATTTCAACTATGCTTTCGGTTATATCACGTCTAAGCTCCTCTACCACTCCTTTAACTATGTCTGCAATAGCCGAAGCACTTGGGACCTTGGATGTTATAAGGCTCAAGATTTCAGCTAAGGAAGGGGGGTCTGCTGATGTACCAGAGTGCTTGCAAACCAGACAGTACCACTACATATCTCCAATGGTTGACATCTTTGTAAAGAGTTCATACTCTGGGATGGACCTGTTTATGCATTCTATACACAGCCATTTTTCACATCCATCGCTTAATACGGCTCTAGATTCTGGCTCTAGACCTTGTTTGCAGCCTGCGCAGAAATCTAGAGACTTTTTTGGACTGGATAATTTCCGTTTGCGGTCTCGTTTAGGAGCCATGTTTTTCGCGCAACTTTTTGGATTCACGCTCTTGTCGGTCTTTTTCTTTATTTCTTATTCTGTGGCTGGCGCAAAATAAATCGCGGCGCGAATGAAAATGCAGCACGTATGAAAATCCAGCGCGAATGAAAACGCAGGGTTAAAATTAAATTAAAAATTAATCGCCTTCTTTAAATATTTACTGGATTGGACCTGTAGGAAGTGCTGATACCCAAATCGCTTATCCCCAGCAGTTTAAGGACAAGTATTGTGAAACATTAAATCAATAAAAGCAGATATAACCAGGATACTAGTTGTAGATGAGATGCAAAAGTATGAAATTGACTTCTCTTTTTGTCTGATACTTGGATCTCTGATTGGGGTATTTAAACTATTATTAGCCCATCAAATGGGCTGTACTACCAGTATTATTCAGGGATAGATGACAACTCTGATTAAGGTGTTTATGTCACCAACTTAGAATATGCTGATGACATTGCTATTGCTGAAGATGATCCACTGAAAGCCCAAATGATGATGGACAAAGTTGTATACTACTCTGCTATGGTCAGATTAAGAATAACCCAATAAATACCAAAGTGGTGTCTGCCAATTCTCAGAGTCTCACTTCTATATCCCTAGATGGTAACAGTATCAAGCAAGTTATAGATTTTGTCTATCTTGGATCCATTGTGGATTTGGAGGGGGAATCAGATCAAGAAATTGAAAGGCATATTTGCCTAGCCTCTGCAAGTTTTCTCATCTCTATAAATCACTGTGGAAATGTTGAAGCATAAGCCTCACTACAAAAATTAGACTCTACAAGGTGATTGTCAGAAGTACTCTCCTATATGGATACAAAATATAGGCTGTCAAAGCCCAAAATAGTAGTAAACTAGATATATTGGATCATGACTTCTTTTCTGTATTCTATGCATCCAGCACCATGTATAATTGATCCAAGAAGAAGATACGTGAGCACTGTTAAGCAACCATACTGCAGAAATCGGAAAGAGATGTCAGCTTGTGTGACTGGACCATTGTCTACACTGTGAAGACTACCAATGCATCTCAAAGTTTGCTATTTAAGCACAGCTGCTTGAAAATTGGAAACATCAAACTAGAGGCCAGATGAAAGATTAGTGGTCAGTGATCAAAAACAGTATACTGATACTTAGAGGCTTCTGCCTCTTTGATTGACTCTGGAACAGTGACTGACTGTACCATATCAAAGCTGTTGCACATACCTTTGCCTCAAGGAAAACTCCAGTTGGAGAAATTATGGATGCTGGGACAGGTGGAGCATCATCTAGTCCCTGTTAAAATTAAAATTAAGTAAGTTATTAGACAAAGCTGTTGCCTTGTTAGTTGGGTGAGGAGAGACCCAATATTATAAAGCTATACACAAGGAGGCGAACTTATTTACAAGTAGAAAACAGCTATCATTACTACATCAAACCTTTCACTGACAGACTGGAGAGTATCTGCCCTATTCTGAATCTTCTGAAGTGATTCCGGTAATATTATGGAGTAACAAAATACTGCAAGCACTCGTGTCTGGTGATTGGATGCTTATAGATTCTATAAAGTGAGACAATTAAGTTGGGTAGTAGAAGGGTCTTAACGCAAATGTGATAGTCAATTTAGAATTCTCAAAAGATCGTCTTGTAGGGGCAAGGAGGCATGGGCCTTTTTGTTTTGAGATAGCAAGAATCTTTCCCAATTCTGATTTTATCTTGATGTCTTACTTTTGATATATTACCATTTGTAACATGATTTTTCTTTCTTTATGGTACAGATATATATGTGTATTTCAAAGCTGATAAGCATAGATACAAGACTGATATAAATAAATAAAAAATTCCTATTTACATGCCTCCATATCTTTTGAAATAAACCTGCATACTGCCACTATGTATCTAAGAGAGGTTGACTTGAGGATCCTCAAATCAACATCGCTATTTAAAAGTCATGATTTATTTGAACAAGTGAAAATTTTTGAACCGTCAAAAATGGGCAGGTCAAATGTATAACCCAAAACATGTAAATTTCCAATGGCTGGAAATGAACAACCAAGACCAATCAGAACAGCTAAAGCAGACGACTTGCAACACCAAGAATGAGAACTATTGTTTACATCAACAAAGTGTGGTGTAAAATCTACTACAAACCTACAAAAATGCTGTAAACTATGCTAGTTAGTCATTTGGACCCTTCAACATTGTTTATTTCTCTGTGGAGTCTTCCATTTTCCCAAGGAAAGAGTAGCCAACAAAGGGGATTTGTTTGGAGGTTGCTGCTTGCATATTCAAATTGCATTGCCACCTCCACAATTTCTAGATGAATTGGTTTGGCCTTTCAGAGGACTCTACTGGCTCTTTAAAGAGTTCCACAAAAAATGAAACTTGAACTCATCTTTTGCTTTTGCTTCATTTAATGTAAGCAATGATCAAACCATCAGTAGTCATAATATTTTCAGCTTCAAAGTAGCTTGACAAATTTATCACAGCATCAATTTAGTGGCACATTCATTAGAAGCCCCTAAAGGTGCTTATGAAGCCAAATAACATTGTCGGTTTGATATACGCATACTGTTATTTACTCCTTAAAGTTGTAATAATCTTTTTTGTGCTCATTAAAGTTATCAGTAATTTCAGTAAAATAAGTTTATTCTGTTTTCAGTAAAATACAAATTATATACTGGTCTTGAGATGGCATGAGGGTTGTTGGCCCTACTCATGTTGCTTTTTGCTTGTTTTGAGTTTGAATTTATTATTTTTTGTAATTCCTGTTTGTTTTGAAAATTATCTATTTACTGATGTTAATTTGTGGTAATTTTATGATTGGAAGATTATTTGACTTTATTTTTGGTTTAATGGAGCTCTTTACTTTTCTTAGAAAAAATTTCTTTTGTAGGAACATTTTTTTAAATTATATCTATAAAAATATTTTCTATAAAAAATTTTGAATCCTGACCTCCTATTTGCTTTGCTTCACCACCATGTTTAAGAAACTCATTTACCACACTATCAGCACATGGAGCATTATTGTTTTTTTAATCCTGTATGTACTGTTGCCAATTCTTCCTCACGAAACAAGTTTTACTTCACATCCAAGGTATCACGAACTTTTTCATTATCCTCAATATCTTTTCCTGCAACTGTATCTTGATCTGGCACATTCTCAAAATGTTCCACCCATTTCTCTTTAACTCCTTCTCTATCACCAATTGTGGCCCTGTTCCTATCTTTCAAACAGTTCGTGGTAACGAACTGTAGTAAGGAGCAACCCGGCTCAATAGTAACCAAAACTCTAAAAAATGGAATTTTGATACCAATAGCTACATCAAAAGAATCGCATTTTAATGCTGGTTTTAAATATATAAGTTTCATCAAGTTTAGTCTTACCCATCAAAAGTTACGAGCCTAAGAAAATTTGCGTTATTTTAGAAAATAGGGGGAAACACCCCCTAAAAGTAATAGAATCTTAACGAAAATCACACCATCAGATTCAGCGTATCAGAGAACCCTACTGTAGAAGTTTCGAGCTCCTATCTACAAAAATGTAGAATTTTGCATTTTTTGCCAGAAGGCAGATCACGGATGCGTGTTTATTTGTTTATTTGTTTATTTGTTTTTTTTTGTTTTTTTTCCCAGGGGTGATCTTATCGACCCAGTTGTCCTAGAATGTTGCAAGAGGGCTCATTCTAGCGGAAATGAAAAGTTCTAGTGCCCTTTTTAAGTGACCAAAAAAATTGGAGGGCACCTAGGCCCCCTCCCACGCTAATTATTTTCCCAAAGTCAACGGATCAAAATTCTGAGAAAGCCATTTTATTCAGCGTAGTCGAAAAACTTTATAACTATGTCTTTGGGGACGACTTACTCCCCCACAGTCCCCGTGGGAGGGGCAACAAGTTACAAACTTTGACCTGTGCTTACATATAGTAATGGTTATTGGGAAGTATACAGGCGTTTTCAGGAGGATTTTTTTGGTTGGGGGAGGGGTTGAGAAGAGGGGGATACGCTGGGGGAACTTTCCATAACAATTAAAAAATAAATGTGAAAAAGCTTTTTCAGCTGGAAGTAAGGAACAGCAATAAAACTTAAAACAAACAGAAATTATTACCCATATGAGGGGCTCACCTCCTTCTAATACCTCGCTCTTTACTCTAAAGTATTTTTAGTCATTTCAACTATTTATTCTACGGATTTTGTGATTCAGGGGTCATTCTTAATGAATTGGGACAAAATTTAAGCTTTAGTGTAAAGAGCGAGGTACTGACGATGGGGCGAATCCCCTCATATATGTAATAAAAACATGAGAATACAAAAGTTCTTTACGTAAGCTAATTTATAAGTTACGTAAATCTTTTACCAATAAAAAGATTCGTAAAAAATTAAAAGTTCTAGTTGCCTTTTTAATTAACCAAAAAATCGGAGGGCAACTAGGCTTCGTCCCCCGCTTTTTTTTTCTCAAAATCATTCGATCAAAATTTGCTATCTACAGAGACCAGTCTAGTGCATTGAATATTATCACACTCACTCTTATCAACTTTCTTGATACAGTGATTTATTTCTCCTTTTTCAGAAATCATATTCATAGTCATCAGTAACTTATTTCTAACCTCAGAGCCACCATATTTAAGAAACTGTGGTCTAGCTGCATCTTCCTAATCCTTGTGAATATTTTCAATGACCTCCACTTCATACCTCCTTAGTTCATATTTATTGCTTTCTCCACATTCTTTACATTTTTTTCATATGATTTATCTCTCAAATAATTCTTGTACAAGTATCTTCTCATCTCCATTAAACATAAAGCTTTTTTACTAATATTCCTAGCTGCTTTCCTAACTTTCTCTCCATAGACACCACCAGCAACTTCACAAATTGTTTTCCTAAAACTATGTTAAAGTCCGACTCTCTGACTTTACGCTACAAGTCTGTCTCTTTCTCACAACTCTACTTTTTAAAACTGTAAAGACAATTTAGCATAAAGTGTGAGGCGTTGAGGAGGGGACTGCCCCTTTCATATACAGAATAATTTCTGTTCATTTTAAGTTTTGATGTCGCTCCTTACTTTTGGTTAAAAAAACTTATTTTTTATTTAATCTATTCTTAAAGCTAGAGATTTGGCATGATGCTTTTGCACCAGTCATGGCAAGCCCCCAAAATACCTCGTATTAGGTAGACTTGACTGTAGATACAACCTATGCAACAGTTGCAACATCTGCAACAGTTGCAACATCTGCAACAGTTGTGCACATCTGCAACAGTTGTGCAAATCTTGAGAGTTCATGAAGGCTAGTCTCCAAGACGTGTGTTTGCCTAGATTTTTTTTGGCCTAGGAAGCTATGTATTCTGATAAAAGAGAGCCACCATCAGATTCTTTTTTTGTGAATTGGAAGGCAAGCATGGGACTGTAAATTGAGCCTCTTGTTTTAATTTATTTTTTCAAACTTCCTTGCGAAAGCCCGAATGTATTTTACCAGTAGTTTACTGAGTAGCTCTATGCTGTAACAGAATCTATTGGTCCATTTGTTTGAAAAAAAAAAGATACAGTAATATACATAACCTCAGAAGGTAAGAGCTGCAGCCAAACATACATACAAACATTTTTTTGTAGGCAGGGTCAGCAAATTCAAAAATGCAATATATACTCAATATGTAAAGCACATTATAGAATTGTCAACATTTTGGACTATATGGGAATCCGTACCCAAACGCTCCCCTGTTTGCATCATGCTAATTAATAACTGGTATGCATCAATGGCAATTAAATAATGATTAAAAAACAAATCAAGAACAATTGGCTGACAAAATAATTTTATTTGTTAATATCGTTTACTTTGAGGTTTCGCAAACAATAGAAACAACACAAAACTAAGAATGAACATTTTCATGTCAGTAAACTAATTCAAGATTTTCGAGCTCTATGATAGCATAGCTTCTTTTCAAACAGTTCGTGGTAACGAACTGTAGTAAGGAGCGATCCGGCTCAATAGTAACCAAAACTCTAAAAAATTGAAGTTTGATATCAATAGCTATATCAAAAGAATCGCATTTTAATACTGATTTTAAATATATAAGTTCCATCAAGTTTAGTCTTACCCATCAAAAGTTACGAGCCTGAGAAAATTTGCCTTATTTAGGAAAATAGGAGGAAACACCCCCTAAAAGTCGTAGGATCTTAACGAAAATGACACCATCAGATTCAGCGTATCAGAGAACCCTACTGTAGAACTTTCAAGCTCCTATCTACAAAAGTGTGGATTTTTGTATTTTTTTGCCAGAAGACAAATCACGGGTGCGTGTTTATTTGTTTGTTTTTATTTTTTTCTTTTCCCCAGGGGTCATCGTATCGACCAAGTGGTCCTAGAATGTCGCAAGAGGGCTCATTCTAACGGAAATGAAAAGTTCTAGTGCCCTTTTTAAGTGACCAAAAAAATTGGAGGGCATCTAGGCCCCCTCCCACGCTCATTTTTTTCCCAAAGTCAACGGATCAAAATTTTGAGATAGCCATTTTGTTCAGCATAGTCGAAAACCATAATAACTATGTCTTTGGGGATGACTTACTCCCGCACAGTCCCTGGGGGAGGGGCTGCAAGTTACAAACTTCGACCAGTGTTTACATATAATAATGGTTATTGGGAAGTGTACAGACGTTTTCAGGAGGATTTTTTGGGTTTTGGGGGTAGGGTTGAGGGGAAGAGGCTATGTGGGAGGATCTTTCCTTGGAGAGATATGTCATGGGGAAGAAAAATTCAATGAAAAGGGCGCAGGACGAATCTGGTCACGTTAGAAAAAAACGTCAAATTCAGAGCTTAATATACAATGCTGGGTGTTTGGAGCCTCTCTATTATGGAGCATAATTTAAAACTAACACAACTATACGAGCGATAAAACATATATACCACGACCATAACTCAACTAACGAAAGAACTGCTAAGAGATAACACAACTATAAAGCGAAAACAGGTGAAAACTAACGGGGAAATAAACGAACTAAGAGGTGGAAGGGGCCCAGAGAAAAAATATAATCCTTTTCCAATTTTGAGCCTAACTTCCGCAAAGGAGTAATAATGTCAGTAGCCCCGAAATACCGAATTATTTTCTTTCAAACAGTTCGTGGTAACGAACTGTAGTAAGGAGCGACCCGGCTCAATAGTAAACGAAACTGTAAATAATAGAATTTTGATGCTAAAATATACATCAAAAGATACGGATTTTCCTGCTGATTTTAAATATATAAGTTTCATCAAATTTGGTCTTTGTCAACAAAAGTTACGAGCCTGAGAAAATTTGTCTTCCTTTAGAAAATAGGGGAAAACACCCCCTAAAAGTCACACAATCTTAACAAAAATCACACCATCACATTCAGCATATCAGAGAACCCTATAGCAAAATTTTCAAGCTCCTTTCTACAAAAATGTGGATTTTTGTATTTTTTTGCCAGAAGACAAATCACGGGTGCGTGTTTATTTGTTTGTTTTTATTTTTTTCTTTTCCCCAGGGGTCATCGTATTGACCAAGTGGTCCTAGAATGTCGCAAGAGGGCTCATTCTAACGGAAATGAAAAGTTCTAGTGCCCTTTTAAAGTGGCCAAAAAATTGGAGGGCATCTAGGCCCCCTCCCACGCTCATTTTTTTCCCAAAGTCAACGGATCAAAATTTTGAGATAGCCATTTTGTTCAGCATAGTCGGAAACCATAATAACTATGTCTTTGGGGATGACTTACTCCCGCACAGTCCCTGGGGGAGGGGCTGCAAGTTACAAACTTCGACCAGTGTTTACATATAATAATGGTTATTGGGAAGTGTACAGACGTTTTCAGGGGGATTTTTTGGGTTTTGGGGGTAGGGTTGAGGGGAAGAGGCTATGTGGGAGGATCTTTCCTTGGAGAGATATGTCATGGGGAGGAAAAATTCAATGAAAAGGGCGCAGGGCGCAGGACGAATCTGGTCACGTTAGAAAAAAACGTCAAATTCAGAGCTTAATATACAATGCTGGGTGTTCGGAGCCTCTCTATTATGGAGCATAATTTAAAACTAACACAACTATACGAGCGATAAAACATATATACCACGACCATAACTCAACTAACGAAAGAACTGCTAAGAGATAACACAACTATAAAGCGAAAACAGGTGAAAACTAACGGGAAAATAAACGAACTAAGAGGTGGAAGGGGCCCAGAGAAAAAATATAATCCTTTTCCAATTTTGAGCCTAACTTCCGCAAAGGAGTAATAATGTCAGTAGCCCCGAAATACCGAATTATTTTCTTTCAAACAGTTCGTGGTAACGAACTGTAGTAAGGAGCGACCCGGCTCAATAGTAAACGAAACTGTAAATAATAGAATTTTGATGCTAAAATATACATCAAAAGAATCGGATTTTCCTGCTGATTTTAAATATATAAGTTTCATCAAATTTGGTCTTTGTCAACAAAAGTTACGAGCCTGAGAAAATTTGTCTTCCTTTAGAAAATAGGGGAAAACACCCCCTAAAAGTCACACAATCTTAACGAAAATCACACCATCGCATTCAGCATATCAGAGAACCCTATAGCAAAATTTTCAAGCTCCTTTCTACAAAAATGTGGAATTTCGTATTTTTTGCCAGAAGACAAATCACGGGTGCGTGTTTATTTGTTTGTTTTTTTTTGTTTTTTTTTTTCCCCAGGGGTCATCGTATCGACCAAGTGGTCCTAGAATGTTGCAAGAGGGCTCATCCTAACGGAAATGAAAAGTTCTAGTGCCCTTTTTAAGTGACCAAAAAAATTGGAGGGCACCTAGGCCCCCTCCCACGCTCATTTTTCTCCAAAGTCAACAGATTAAAATTTTGAGATAGCCAGTTTGTTCCGCATAGTCAAAAACCATAATAACTATGTCTTTGGTAATGACTTACTCCCCCACAGTCCCTGGGGGAGGGGCTGCAAGTTACAAACTTCGACCAGTGTTTACATATAATAATGGTTATTGGGAAGTGTACAGCCGTTTTCAGGGGATTTTTTTTTTGTTTTGGGGGTGGAGTTGAGGAGAGGGGGCTATGTGGGAGGATCTTTCCCTGGAGAAATATGTCATGGGGGAACAGAAATTCAATGAAAAGGGTGCAGGATTTTCTAAAATTACTATAAAAAAAAAAAACAATGAAAAAATAAACATGGAAAAGCTTTTTCAATTGAAAGCAAGGAGTAGCATTGAAACTTAAAACGAACAGAGATTATTACGCATATGAGGGGTTCTAAAAATACTTTAGCATAAAGAGCGAGGTATTTAGGAGGAGATAAATACCTCGCTCTTTATGCTATAGTATTTTTAGTAATTTCAACTATTTATTCTACGGCCTTTCTGATTCAGGGGTCATTCTTAAAGAATCGGCTCAAAACTTACGATTTAGTGTAAAGAGCGAGGTATTAATAAGGGTACAAACCCCCTCATATACAGAATAAAAATTTAAGAATATAAAAGTTTGTTACGTAAATTAATTCTTAAGTTACGTATATTTTTTACTAATAAAAAAGTTCGGTAAAAATTAAAATTTATAGTTGCCTTTTTGTGTAACCGAAAAATTGCATGGCAACTAGGCCTCCTTCTCCATTCCTTATTTCTCAAAATCGTCTGATCAGAACTAAGAGAAAGCCATTTAGCCAAAAAAGGAATTAAAATGTAAATTTCGTTTTAATAATTTATGTGTGGAGAGCCAAAATCAAACATGCATTAATTCAAAAGCGTTCAGAAATTACATTAAAAAAAACTAGTTTTTCTAACTGAAAGTAAGGAGCGACAGTAAAACTTAAAACGAACAGAAACTACTCCATATATGAAATGGGTTGTCCCCTCCGCAATCCCTCGCTCTTTACGCTAAAGCTTTTAATTGTTTTAAAAAATAGAATTGTGGCAAAGAGTCAAACTTTAGCGTAAAGAGCGAGGGTTGCGGAGGGGACAAATCGTTTCATATACGGAGTAGTTTCTGTTCGTTTTAAGTTTTACTGTCGCTCCTTACTTTCAGTTAGAAAAAATTAGTTTTTTTTTTAATGTAATATGTACAAAAGGCAGACCTCTGTTATAATTGCTTATTCTCTTCTATAGCTGGCTTATCAATAAACAAAATAAAAACCTTTGCCCTAATATTAGTTTATCACTGACACACAAAGGAGAGGAGATTCTCAAGCAAGTGGCCCCCAGAATACTGGCATATTTGCTGAATATTAAGAAATTGTGAGAACTTTATATTTTTGATTAATTGATTCTTGTTTTAAGTGTTGCTCAAGTGTTTGGATGTTGACTTTTCCTTCAAATCAACCAGGCCTAAAAAAAATTTCTGGAGAATTTAATAAGAAGTGCATTACCATTGCTGGACAAATATAAAAATAAAGAAAATGGTTTTTTGAGCTTACAGCAGCAGACTTTTCCAATATCCTGGTAAGTTATTCAATGATTATCATCTCTGTCTGCAGTTAATTTTTCCTTCGTTTTTTTTTTCTAATTGATAAGTTCTGCGGGAAGGGAAACAGAGGAATTTACACAACAAAAGTATTTTAAAAACTTGGAAAAAAAGCCTCAAATCCATTTTTGTTGAAAAGACCTGTATATGAACTTCTCCAATTTTTGTCAGTAGTGGGCTCCAAATTAAAAAAATGAAGAAGGAAAAAATGTTGGCAAATAATCAAAAAAATAAAAACATGACACCCAAAAGTTTAAAAAGGTTTAGCTTTCCTTTGAAATGATAGCTTTCTTTGAGAGCCAACAAATTCTAATTGTTAAAGTTTTCAATCAAACGTCTGCAATATTCTTACCCTGTCTTTTATTTTTTACCTTATTTGCCTTTTTTAATCTATGCCTCGCCCCAGCCCCCAAATTAATGTCACGTATACGTGCCTGTTTGTAGTTATAAATTTTTGATTGTATCAAAACAAACCATTAATATGTTAAGGATGTATCAGACAAAACAAGCTAGCAAAAATATATTACAGGAGAATCAGTGAAAGATACTGCTGTGGCTTTTATCTTGGGGAAAGGCAGCTGCCTTTACTAAACAAACAAAAAAATAATACTATATAAATAATAGTATAAATACAAATATATAATATTATATATTATATACATATATATATATATATATATATATATATATATATATATATATATATATATATATATATATATATATATATATATATATATATATATATATATAATAATAATAATAATTCATAAAAATAAACAAAGAAAAAATAAATATGTCCATTTCAAATTAACAATATGTTGAACAATAAAGGTCACTGTTTCAACAGCGTCATTAATATTAATAGTGAAACAAACTGAAAACAAATACACTATGAAGTAATAGCATTATCTTACTATTCAGTTGAATTGTCTGTAATTAGTCAGCTTATTAAAAGGTTCTGCTGGATGTAAAATAGTGTACACGGATTTGATTATCCAGTTTCAGAGAGTTCAACTGATAGCTTTATTTTTAAAATTAAAAAAAAGAAAAAGATTTTCAGTTTTTTTGTGACAAAATGAATAACGCAGTGGAATTGTTTCAAGAACTTCAAAATTCTGCTGATTCCCAAGATGATTCTGATTCTTGAAAGAAAAAGTTTCTGATTCTGTTTTGTCATCACAGCAGTTATAAAAATTACAATGGATGTAAGAAAAAAATAGCTTGAATACTTGGAAGCCCCTCACAGTTTATTTTTCTACAGTCTAGAATAATAGAGTCCAGCTTATTTTTTTTTATTTCATTTCATAATTAGCTTGAATTAATTAAAGCTGGAATTTTTGTAGTAAAAATTCTAATTTAACAACCAGTATGTTCTTCTAGCCTTTTGAAGCACCAAGAAACTCAAATTGTTTTTTTCTGATTCCTCTCATAGTAGTTAATAATATGGTAGTCTGAACTTCTATTAAGATAGATTTATATACATTATTTTTAATAAGACACAGTTTTAGTATTTTGTCTTTCATGATGCAAAACAGTAAAGTTGTCAGGATTTTGTAAAACCATAACCAAAAGAGGTATGGTATACCAGCCAAATGTGTAGGCTCTTCTGTTCCATGAAAGAAATAAACCTACAAAGTGATTTAAAAGTTCATGACACTAGCAAAATATGTTTCACAAGCAATTGTCCCCTAGACTTTGAAAAATATTCTTTTTGTTATATCCAGTAAAAAAAGACCCTCCGCCTGATTCTGAAAAATGGCTTTTTGTATCTTCATTTAAGATAAATAGAAATACCTGCCTTCCCTCCTACAGAACTTCTTAACTAAATAAAAATAAAAAAAAACACGAAGGAAAAATTAACTGCAGACAGAGATGATCATCATTGAATAACTTACAAGATATTAAAAGAAATAAACCTACAAAGTGTTTTAAAAGTTCATGACACTAGCAAAATATGTTTCATAAGCAATTGTCCCCTAGACTTTGAAAAATATTTTTTTTTGTTATATCCAGTAAAAAAAAAGACCCTCCGCCTAATTCTGAAAAATGGCTTTTTGTATCTTCATTTAAGATAAATAGAAATACTTGCCTTCCCTCCTACAGAACTTCTTAACTAAAAAAAATAAAAATAAAAAAAAACACGAAGGAAAAATTAACTGCAGACAGAGATGATCATCATTGAATAACTTACAAGATATTAAAAGAAATAAACCTACAAAGTGTTTTAAAAGTTCATGACACTAGCAAAATATGTTTCACAAGCAATTGTCCCCTAGACTTTGAAAAATAATTTTTTTTTGTTATATCCAGTAAAAAAAAGGCCCTCCGCCTGATTCTGAAAAATGGCTTTTTGTATCTTCATTTAAGATAAATAGAAATGCTTGCATTCCCTCCTACATTTTCGTGAATTGGTGTCCCTGGTTATTCTAAGGTTTGCAGCTAATGAAGGTGTTATTTCGCATCCTGCCCTCTGTGAACTATTGTGCATTGAAACTGAAGAAGGGAAAATCTTTAATTTGCTTTGTGCATTTTAAATCTCACTGTTCTATTACTGGCCAAAATGTAAGCGCGTCATTATATTTCTAATCCGAGTGTAAAATTAACAGGCCGTAGTCTAACAGGCCGTTAAGGCCGTAGTCCAATGCACCCGTCCCAATCAGGACGAGTTCAATCCTAGTTGATAACTGATAATTTTAAGCATGATTGCTGTAATTAGTTATCAATTGATGGTTAAGCTATCAAACACTGGTTAAGGTATGTCAAATATCAAAACAACATAAAAAATTAATGTGGATGGCAAACTTTTACATAGTCAAAAATCTAGATTTCTTTAGCATTTTTTTTTAAAGAAAAATGTTTTATGAATGAAAAAATAGCAAACTTACCTCTGGCACATGAGTAAAAATATGGACAGCCTAGTTAGAGTAAATTTCCTCGCATTGTCTCTAAGGGAATATACAATTCTAACTTACATTGACGGATGTTGAACTAAAGTAAAAGATCTATACATATCCAGATTACCAAAGCGTATGTGCAATATCTCTTGAACACTTAGGGCTATTAAACCGAAACTTTCAGAGAATGTTGAGGAGGATTTGTAACTAAAGCAAAAGTCGCTGTTTGCATTTACGATTCTAATTATAGCTTTTTAGAGTTTTATAAGAATTCATCTGATTTTTGGCTTTTAATATTACCCCTCCCCCCTAAAAAATACTTATTTAATCTTTTACACACCACTTCAGTTAATTTAATAGAAAACAACTGTGTGGTTTAAGTTTGCTTTGAATTAAAAGACAAGTTGTTTAGGTGAAAGTAAGAATCAACATTAAAACTATATGAACGAAGCTGCCCTCTCCTCAACCCCTCGTCTGTTACATTGGTGTTTTTTTAGTGGTTTCTAAAAGCTTGGTTTCTCCCCTTTTTTTGAAAATAAGGAAAATTTTCTCATTCTTGTTGCCGTTAATAGGTAAAATTAAACTAATGAAACTTATATATTTGAAATCAGCATTTTAAGTCAATTCTTTTGATATATCTGTTGGTATAAAAATTCGTATAGAGTTTTGGTTGCTATTGAGCTGGGTTGCTCCTTACTTACAGTTCGCTAGGATTTCGTTGAGTGACTCTAAAATGCAAATCCAGGATAACCAACAAGGAATATCCTGACTAGATCCTTCTATCCTAGCGAGTATGAAAGGGGAAATTGTTGGAAGCCATCCAATTATATTGAAATTAATAGTGCTACTTCAACCTATAATGTGAAAAAAAGATATTTTTATCCTTTTTTTATAGCGAAATTACTGCCCAAGGATTATAGATTCCCTTAAAAGATCCCTATCTCTGCTCAAATTCCATCCTCTCCTGGGGCTTTGTTGTTTTTTAATGTTTTTCCGAGCCCTCAGAACATCAGCAAATGACGATGGCTGTAGAACTATCTGGAAGGGCTCCTTCGGAACACTCTGGAAATCGGGTAGATCACCCGTAGCTTTTGTGGGATTAAGGAGCTCGGAGAAATGTTCTTTTCATCTTTAAAAGCGGTCTTCTTCCGTCTGAATAAGGTTGTCCATTTTGTCTTTCACGGAGTCCATGAAGATGGGTGACTTGCCTGGCGCTTCCCTCAGTAGCTTGAATGTTTTTCTTAGGTCATGCGATTCTGCTGTTTGTTGCATATCAGAGACCATTTGTGACCAATATGTCTCCCTGTCGGTACGAGCAGACTGCTTTACCAGCTTGCGAGCAGTTTTTAGAGGTTCTTTAGGGCCACTGAGAAGGGGCCGTGTCCCCATGTCCCCATAGATGACCCAGTAACAGTTGAGTCGCTTGTAGGGCCACTGTCGAACAGGCCGGCTGTGCAGATGAAAAGGACCAGAAAAAGAGGCAAGAGAGAAGGTGAATGGGTCAAGAATAAAATCTAAGTGGCAGTTAATTCCAGAACAGTTTATTCTGACCCTACTGAAAGTATGAAGCACTGGAAAGAACGTCAGATGAAAGCAAACAAGTGGAGTTCGACATGTCTCTACTTTTGTCTCACAAGTAGCCAAGAATAGCGACAACAGATTTTTGAAGCGTTATGGGCTTTGTTAAGAGAGATGGAAAAAATGTTTTATCTCAAGACTACTAAATACCTGCCAAAGAGGAGAAAAAAATAACAACTAGGAGAAGGAACGCTTTGTTTTATTATGTGACAGCCGAGGAGAAAATGTACCGCGTAACATTGGACATTGACCAGAAACAGATTTATTATGCACATGATACTAAGGTTTCTGATGATGTACTTAGACCCAAACAAATTCCACCACCTGCAAGTAAAACAAGCTGATGCTTTAAATTGCGTTAACGAACATATAATGTCTTTTCCAAAAGTGGAGTCTCATTACGGTCGGTCCAAAACTTTTCGTAAATATCTTGACGGCAGTTTAAATTGGCGAAAAAATGTTCAAACCTTATGAGGAAAAATACCGTTTTGATTCTGAAAAGCCTGTGGGAGAGACAGTGTATCGCAGAGTGTTTAGTACCGAATTTAACTTGGCTTTTCATGTACCCAAAAGTGGTAGATGGTACATGTGAGGAAGTAAAGGCTGCTAGTAGGAACGACATAGATTTACCAGAGTCAGTTCGGGTGAACTACGAGAAGCGAGTGAAAGGAAAATCAGAGAGTAGAGAGGAGCGTCAAAAGGACCGTTCTAATCATTCAGTGTCAGTTCTCTGTTTTGATCTAGAAAATATTTTTTCGCTACCCAAGGGAAATGTCTCTGCTTTCTGCACCCATAATATTTTCTGAATTTTGAAGCATGCTCAAAAGCCTATAAAATATAGTAAGCATTGGCTTTCTCAATGGTCAAATGTATCGAATTCCGCCAGAATTTCTGTAAAAGAACATGGTACAAAGGGTATTTTGTAAATGATCAATGTAAAGTTGTACAAATTGCCCCAGAGATAATCTTTCAGGAAGTGAAGGGGAAAGGCATGTCAGAGGTAAGCGTAATTGAGAATTTTGAGGTTGCAAAGCCTATCTTTTGGGTCAAGAACTTGCCAGGCGATGAGATAAAAGATATAGAGTCTGTCGTGCGATTTATGCTGGTTGTCGATGTAAATCACTACCCAACATTCTTCAAAAAGGACTTGCCAGGGCTTGCTTCAAGGAAGGGTCATAAAACTATCAAAGATGTTTCAAGTAAACAGCCCAGTTCCACGAATGCTACGGCTGAGAGCTGTCCCGAAGAGAAAGCTGTCACACGTCAAGACAGGGAAAAAAACGAAAGGCATAAATTTAAGTGTACCCGTTTCTTGACATTCTTTTGCATGCATTTGTTGATATATTACATCTCAATTTCTTTAAAAGTTTTACTCAGTTTACACTCACACCTTACAGGTCAGTTTTACCGTAATCGCATGTCTGGTGTTTAACACGCTTGAACCGGTTTTGACGTATCTGACTAGTTTACCACCTGTTAAAACCCAATTGACGTAACAATATTTTGGCAATTTATTATGCCGGAACTGTTTTATATTTTGCTTGGAAATTCACACAATCCCTTTTATAAAGCCATGCTTTTCAGAATGCAATTTTTTTGCTTCATACTCCAACCATTTCTGTTCTGCAAGTTTGCAAACATTCAAACTTTTTTTTGCCGAGTAGTTCAACTACAACGATGTGCTTTATTTTCAATGTGTTCCATCCTCGTTGTTAACTAACCTATTGAAGGAAACAGTGGAATCTCTGCTCTTGTAACATGCTTGAAGGACTCTCCCCGACTTCAAGAATTGGAAATGTAGAGGCAGGAAGATAAGATGCAATATCTGCTGAATGGTTCAACACACATTAGCACATGGGAGGGATAACAGGAAAAGGTTTTATCCCTACCCTTGGAGTTTTTGGGAGCTTAAATTGACATAACTTAAACGTTACCGCTAAGTGGTATTCTCCAATCAAGGAGAAAGGTCTGCTAATCAATGAACACGTGACTTTTATGGAGCCAGGAAGAAATTTAAGAAAGGGAAAGTTAGAAACTAACAGCCGAGTCAATTTTAAAATGGGAGAAGTAACATTGGAACAAGAATTGCAAGCTCTGGTCCTGTTTTTAAAAGACCAAAGGGATCAGAGGGCTACTATTTCCCCTCCCATGTCACTTTTTCCCCTCCCAAGTCACTATGTCCCATGACATAAGGCATCAGAGTAGTACTATATCCCCCCCGTGTCACTTTCCCATGACCAAAGAAATCAGAGGGCTTCTATTTCCCCTCCCACGTCACTTTTTCTCATTACCAAAGGGCTATTATTTCCCCTCCCGCATCACTTCTTCCCATGACCAAAGGGATCAGAGGGCTTCTATTTTCCCTCCTATGTCTTTTTCTCGTGACCAAAGGGATCAGAGGGCTACTATTTCCCATCCTGTGTCACTTTTCCCATGACCAAAGGGGTCAGAGGGCTACTATTTCCCCTCCCGAATCACTTTTTCCCATGATCAAAGGGACCAGAAGGCTTCTCTTTCCCCTCCCGCGTCACTTTTTCCCACGACCAAAGGTATCAGAGGGCTACTATTTTCCCTCCCGCGTCACTTTCCCATGAGCAAAGGGATCAAAGAGCTACTATTTTCCCTCCTGCTTCATTTTTTCCCCGACTTCACAAAATTAAAATAAAGGCATGAGAATGTAGTTTCTTAAGATTGTATCCCCTCCTTCATCAGAAAAACACTGCCTTAGGGATGGACCGGATGTGCACCTATTTTTACTTCAAACAATTTCGGTTTAACGTAAATTTAATATCATTTAGCAGCTTATTCAACTTCAAAATAGTTATTTTATTTATTAATATTAAGCATTGATAATAATTAATTTGTGTTAACATTTTAGTTATCCTGAAACATCGTGCATTGAAGAAATGGCAGAATAACGAGAAGGCTTCTGCTGTAAATCTCCTGTTAAACTCTCATGATTCTAGCATTCGTGACAGAGTTCTTCACTATTTCCGTAATAATGTGTAAGTATATTACTACCATCAGCATCAAAGCTGTCAAATTATTGCAGTTCATAGGCATCTTAAGTTAGGGCACTGTCAAACACCCCTCTTCCATCCCATCCTGTTTAAAGCATCTATTTTAGCCACTCTTTTACTAATATAAAATCAACTAACTTTTAGAGGATTTATTAGGCTCATAATAACTCTTGTGTGTCGGTCCATGCGAAATGACATATTACTTTTATTCAATGAAAATAAAGTTTCATGACTAGAAAAAGAGCTCAACGACTGTGTAGAGTCTAGATTTTTCGGGAGGATGAAGGGTCTTCAGAAGGCCGTCTGGATAGGTTTTTCTTATCCCCTTCCCTGTGTGCATGTGTAGGATTAATCCAGAATAAAATGTATATTACTTGTTTTTGGGTTTTCACTTAATCATCTTGTCTGTTTGTGTAAATTTATTGTTATTTTTTTCTGTAAATAGCTCTAAGTTTCTGAATCCGGAAAAATAAATTAAACCAAAAGGATTTCAAATATTTATGCATAATAACCAGAGGCCACTGGCCTGGAATTTGGCGGTATCAGACTGGATGTGGGATATGTTCTTTATTGCTCTGGCACTATTTTTCTGTTAAAATGGGGTCCCTTATTAAATCTGATACTTATTATTTTTGCGCTGATTTGTGGGTAAAGCTTCACATTTGACTAGGAAACAGGAGTTATGTTAAAAAAAAATTGTACAAATCATACAAAATGTTTAATACGAAACACAGAAAATGATTTTGAGTATAATTTATAAATTATATCTGTTTTTTCTCTCTTAGATTTTGTGAACTACATTTAACTACTTTTTCCTTACAAATTCGTAATCTGATATTCAGCTTTAACCATGAAGAAAGAGACTTGTGAGTGCTAGCTGACGAGTAGCAGAAGCTCCATGGTAAAAGCTATATCAAGGCTTGGTCTACTGAAGCGTACAGTCATCAGTTGCTTCTTCAAAGTTCAGGGTCATCGAGGCCTTGTTTGGAATTTGGTGTCTCTCTGATCCCCTTTTTACAATAGACCCCGGACTCCTCTAATCTAATTGAAAGAGTTCAAGGACATGTCACCAATCAGATACGCGTACATGAAGTATGTCATATGACAAGAGAAGAGACCATCTGAAAAATCCAACACTCGCTTTCAGACGTTGTAGTGGTCAGATGATAATTGACTTACAAATATAGAAGCCAGCCATACAACACCGTCGGTACGATTTTGTCAATTTTGGTGCAGTTTAGACGTCTTTTTACTAGTTGGTATATTTGAAAATTTTGTTATGCAATACCAAATTTCTGTGCAATTTTGCCTTGGATTTGCCTTGCAATTCTGACTTGGATATCTGTCCAAGTTTTAGTTTATCGAAAATTTTATTTCTGTGTAAGTAAACTTTTAGGCTGCCGTTCAGATGGTCCAAAATGATCTCTTGTGGAACAATTTTTGTTGAAAAACTGGTACATTTTATTTCAAAGCGTTGTCAACGCTGCTTGTTACTTATCTTGCAGGTTGACACCACGCTGAAGTACTTAATATGCTAGCCAAGGAAGCAGTAAAGACTAGAATACGCCAAAAAATTTCACCGAGTCTATTATCGATGACTGAAAAAGTATGCAACACAAAAAGGGACAGCACCAAATACTTTGTCTTTTCATTTAAAATTTAACTATAAGCCATGGGAGTATTAGTGGGACAGACCGTTCCTCTTAGCTTTCTACTAATGCCCGATCTCCCTGAGAGCGTATTGCTTGGGAAGCGTATTTCAGCCCAAAAATGCCACCAAAACAGACCAAGCCCAGAAGAATTATCGATTAATCAGAATCCCGTTTGAATACTGAGTCCCGTTTACTAGACTGTAATTTCCTTGAAGGGTACCACTCCTCAAGTGGGAATAGAGTTGACCGCAAGGTCCCCAGTCTTGTGGGCACCCGGACAGGTTCGAGGCAGCTCTTTACATTGGCCGTTTTCCATAGATTGTGATTTATCGCCCTGTTGCAGTTGTCCTCCTGTAGAGGATCCTCCCACGGTGGTGTTCTGCGTCACCATACAATTTAACCCATTGCTGGGAGATGGCTTCAACTCCCTGGACATGTACACATCCCGGTTGGCCTTACTGATTGTACATTCGAGGGGCCTTTTCCTCCTCCACCTGTATTTACGGCCCCTGGTTGAGGGTATCCCAGTTTCTATTATGGACTTCCCCAGGGACAAGGTCCCCCCTTGGTCCGCCCCGCCTATGGAGGCACCTTACGTTTCTCTATCTGCCATCTGGGGACGCGCTGAGTGGCCTGGAGGAGGCCCCTACTGAGCCATTGGATATACAAAAAATATGCATTAGTGTTTGGCATTCTTTATGGGGAGGTGGGTAAATATATTTAAAAAAATTCAGGTTTGTTTTCCTCTGAAATCACAAACATATAGGATATGCTTTTGGTTTTGGGGCAGAATGGTATTAAATTGGTTACTTATGCCTAACTGGTATTAATGGTATTGGACACCCAAATGAAACCAGTTGTTTTTATTATGTTTTTTGTGTCAATAGGGTAAAAGGATGCCACGTATCTTATTTGGCTGAATAAGGTATAGTACTGGAAGGGAAAGCAATTCTTTCTGGTTGTCAGGTCTATATCCAGCCTTTTGGTTTCTGCATCTGATTCTCTGGTTGTTGAATAATCAAAAAAAAAGTGTATCTTGTATTTAGCTCTATTGCTTTTGAGAACTGTTTTTTTGTTATGGAAAATTTCTTGCGTCATTATCCACTAACTTTTTAAGGTATAGCAGTTATAAATCCTCAAAAGATAAGCCAAAGAATTCTGACAATGGTTTCTTGGACTACCAAGAAGATTGCTTAAAGAAGGAGATTCCTGATATTCAAGAAATTCTCAAAGATATTCCTAAGGGTAAGATTCACGATTAATTTTCTTTTCTGTATTTTCGATAATTGGTTTCACCAACATGTTTTGACACTCTATTTTGACGGTTAGTCCATCTCGATTGTAACCGAAGTTTGTAAAAAAATGAAAAAGTCCATGATCGTTGGCAAACTGATTTACGAAAGAAAAGAAGCCGAATCGTTAAATTTAATTTTATTTATTTATCACTCGTCTTATGATGGTGAATAATGTTTGGACTCCTCTGTTTCTGTTCAAATTACCCATTTGTTTTTTCTCGCGCAATGGATCTTTCAGTTCTGAGGTACATAGGGAGTTTATTAATGTCTTGTTTATTCTTCTATTATTATTTTTTATTTTATTTTTTTTATTATTATTTTTAGCAGAGTTTTTCCTGTAAATTATTTACACTCTGGCTTTTGCTTAAAACAGGCTGTCAGATAACGATTAAGCTGCATCTTAAAGGAAGAGCTTTCCTATATGTTTTACATTCAAGTATTCCCTGCGTATACTCTTTAACGTGTGTTCAAAGACCTTGCTTGGGGAAAGCGCTTTGTGTCTTTAGTTTCTTTTTGTCTTCGGTCCTTGTTGAAGTAGAATTTTCTTGTCTATGTTTGCCAAGAAAAAGTAAAGCCTCTCTTTCCTTATAAAGGCAATAAGCCTCAAAACTAAACTAATAGGTTTAAGAATGTATGTGTTTCTTCCCAATGTAAGGATGTCAAAGTTTGACCTGTTGAAGGTGAAAAAGAGTGCTTTCCGATGTTTTTGCTAAAAAATACTCATGAGCCATCTGTACCTTCAAGTCGATTCAGATTTCGAGCAAAGCCTGCTTGATGACTGTCTGCAGCCAAAGAGCTTCCACTTTCTGTCGTCACGGAAGGTCAAAGAATAATATAATTTAGGAAAGTTTTGTGATGCCCAAGTAGGCATTAAACAAATCAGTCTCTTGAATTTGTCTCTTTTCCTTGCTGGAAGAAGTGTCAAAGTAGGGTCAACGATATTGCAGCACATAGTGAAAAAAGAACTAGAATCCTGGAAAGGGGGCAAAAAAAATAAGGTTTCCAGTGCGAAAAACTATCGACACAGATTGTCCTTCCTGAAACCCAAGATCAAAGCAAGTAGTAGAATGTGTTTCGACAACTCCTGGGAGCTGAGTTGGGCTGAAGCGTCTTTATATTATGAATTTCGTAAAACTCCTTAATTCAACTTGGAATTTTCGCCCGGGAACGAACCTCATGAAGGCCCACTGGGTTTTCTCTTTTTGGAAAATCACACAGATTTCACCACTAGTGGTAGTAGTGGTGGGACTGATTGTCAAAGCACATATTGTTGTAGGAGTAACTTGGTCGGGAGCAGTAGCGATAGAATTAGATGCGGGAAAAATTCCCTTGGTTGAGACTGCCACATTATTAGTCGAGGTAGGAGTAGCAGAAGCAGGAGTAGTAGAACTGGGTGTGATGTTTAGCTAGTAGAGATGTGCTGAGGTCCTAGAAGAGTTATGATTCCTGCTATTAAAATTTAAATGTTTTATGGATGTTTTTTTTTAGGTTAAATACCCTAAAATTCATAATTGTAATTTGTTTTGTTAAAATTATTTGATTAATTCCATAAATTTTTCTCTTGGGATCTTTCGCTAAAAAGTCCCTAAACAATCAAAGTGTAAAGGCATACGATACTATATGCATGAAGCTGGCGAGGGGGGGGAGGAAGATCTGACTCCTTTACCTGATTTGGGTCCGTCCAGTTCTACATTCTGAAAATCATTCGAATTTAAGCAAGTATAACAGGACCAGATCCTACACTAAATGTATCTTTGAAACCTATTTCTTTAGACTAATTAAAGAAAACAACTCTTTTCTGTGACATTTAAAAAGTGATTTTACTGTCTAAAGCGATCAGGAACTCCTTGTTTCTTGTCTGGTGTCGCACCAGCCTTAGGTTGGCTTTGTCGACAAAAATATTGTAGGAGTAATGTTTTGATTTATTTCACCATCGACTTAATGCTGTAGTTTTCTACCCTTCAACACCTTTAAATTGGTATATCTTCAGAAGAATTTTTCTTAGAAAAAAAAGTATGATACCATTTTCCTTAAGGACGGCCCGAAACATTACTTTTGCTTATAATCAACTTTAATCTCTGTTTCCTGATATCTAATTAATTTTACTACCTAATTTACTATCATTAATTTTTTACCTCCTACTACATTAATTTTACTTCTAGATGTTAAAAATGAGTTTAACATCGATTAAATGCATGAAAAACGAATAGAAGGTTGAGCAATCAGCACGTTTCTCCCTGAAAATCAAGGGTGAAAAATTTTCTGGTTTATGTCTCTTCAGCTACTGGTATGTGTCTGCCAAGTTTATGTGAATCCGGGAACTTCAATATGGATCATATATGAGGCTTGTACGCCTCTGAAAATCTTGTCCCATTGATTTCTCTTAAAGGTTCCATGCCGGTGGATGAGAAAAACCCTGTCTACCTTTTGCTGAAAATTAGCGCTGAAGGGGCCACGGGAGAAGGATTGAAATTGGATGTACGATGTCGGTTTAAACAAGGTGCCACATACCTACCTTTCGATAAAAATGGAAAGAAGGGGATGTGGGGCATTGGAGTTTGGTACTCCATTCGCTAAGGTTGAAAGTTCTTATATAGTTAAAATATTAAGGTACTATATTTTCTGTTCAAAAGCTGGTGGCTGGAAAGGGGTGGAGAGGTCGCATGGTTGTGTTACAGAGGCCACTGGCTCAGTAGTTCTACAAGCTAAAGTGTTGAGCCCTTACCTAACTCCGGTTCAAATAAAATATGATACGCCCACCTTTCTCATAAAAATTTGATGGGAGAATATTGGAAGGGCTTGGGCCCACTTTATGCCCCCAATAATGCAAGTGGAAAATCCTTGCGTGATTCTGCTGAAAAATATGCAACATGCTTGTATTTCAGCTAAGGTCAGGCGCAAAGGTCGCTGGAGGGGTAGCGTGCGCAGTTCGTGCTTTTTTTACTGGTTTATGATTTAAACCGGCCAGTGTGACGACAAGTGGTGACTATGAGTCTGGGGAGCTTACGGTTAAACAAATTCGCAAGTAACATCTGACTTTCAGATATCAGGCGATTCAAAAAACGCTTGGTCCTTCAAAAATACACTGGCCGTACTGTCCACTTGACATATGAAGCACTAACGGTAATACAATAAAATATCCATTGAAGAGTAATTTAAGGTGAATTAAAGAAGTTCTGTTGATATTTCTGGTTTCGAAAATCAAGCCCCACGGCAATTGATTGGTGAAGCTCCCCTCTTTTTGAGGGACAAGTGTTGCTTGCCCAAGCCGGTCTGAAGCTGGCGGGTAGGTCTCTCTGGATGGGGGAAAACAATGGTGGACACCTTGACTTTGGAGGATTAGAGGCAATTGGTATTGTTAGCCTGAGCCTTGATTCACCTTTGCGAGTCCACCCTTTAAAATAATAACAATTGCCATAATAATACAACGTAAAGAAGCTACTATTAATACCTGCCTGCCTTTGTTCTAAAATGTTGACAGCAAAGGATGACTAAGTGGAGCGTGGACTTTTTATGTTTTTTTTTATGTGGAGCGTGACTTTTTATGTTTGTTTTTACACGGTTTTTACACCGAATTGAGCGTTGTTTGCTTTTGCACGGATTGATCATCTGATCCTTATTGTCTAATATGTATCACAATAATGAATTTACCAAACCTTCTAAACTTTGGAAACGGTGAGAGACGCTAATGTATATCTACATGCGATTCAAGGCCGAAGGCGGAAGCTGGAATCAATTCCAGAGCAATGTTTATCCAAGCAGACTTGTCAAGATTTTTGATGAGTGTTAAATAAAAAAAAATTCTGTCTTGGCTCGAAAGCTCTTGGATTCTCTAATAACACTTAGAAAGGGGCAAAATTATAGCAAACCATATAACTGGCTTTCGTATATTGTGAATATACCACTCGATGCCTTTTTTATGCTATACGAATATAATAATCGCTTCCACCTCAAATTCAGATTTAAGCACTTTTTGAGCTCTTAAACCTAACCTGAATATCGGGTATAAAAAAGGCTACAAACATTTATCTCAAACTTTAAAACATTGATCTCAAACTTACTGTTTCATTATAAATCTGTTTTTATATATAATCACAAGCACTGATTTCTCAACATTAATTTGGATAAATGAATTTTACCAATGTTATGGCGTTTTCTTCTTTGCATTGAGAAAATGTAGTATTATTTTGTCGAAAACGTAGTATTATTTTTTCGGAAACGACCGATAACTCGTACTTTAATTGAAAATTCGTTATTTTTAAGAGCTTAAATTTAAATTTGTGGTAGAAGCGACTATTATATTCGTAAAGAACATAAAAAATGGCATCAAGTGGTATGCTCGCTTTATTGGTAAGTTAATTATATGAACTGTCATAATTTTTTGAATATTCGTCATTTTTAAGAGTTAAAAAAGTGCTTAAATATCAATTTAAGGTAGAAGCGATTATTATATTCATGAAGAGCATAAAAAAGGCATCGAGTGGTATATTCACTTTATATGAAAGCCAGTTATATGGTTTGCTATGAATTTACCTAGAAAGGGCTAAAGGGTAGACTCTAATATGTTTAGCAATAAGAGAACTTTTAAAGTGTAAAAGGTTCGTGTCATACCATTTTTCCGCCTCAGTCGTATTTGCGGAAAATAAAAAGGGAAACTCGACCGAAATCAGGAACAGAAATGACATTGTAATATAATAGATGGCAGTGCTCATGAAATATTGGGAAATTTGTCGTATTTTGGATCTGTATGTCTTCTATTCATTTATAGAAAACATACAGGTACGAATTATCCGCAATCCTCAGCAATGCAAGGTCTTATTCATCAATCGATCCAAGATCCACAGTTTTGGTAGAAACCGTAGAGGTTAAGCTCTTACTCTTTTCTCAGAATAAAATCTAAAACGGTGACAAAAAACAAACAAAAAAAGAACAGAGCAAAATTATTACTCCATCAATTTACCTTGTATAAGACATTTATCGTAAAACCAACAACAAATGTAATGATTCGTGAAATGAAACCTGAAAGGAGCAGAAATTATAACGAGATAATAAGTATATGTTCCTTTAAACGTGACACAGGTCGAGTTTCTATAAAGCTATAAGAGCTCTAAATCTTAGGATTTGCGATCGAATAAGTCCTCCCAAAACTATTTACAATCATTTGTTCTTTATGGTGAAATCCGATAGAAGATATGAGAAACTTATCGCTCTTTAATCACTCTACCTTAGTGTGTAGACCGTTGTTCCTTAAACCAAAAATCCTTAAATATATGGCTTAAATAATGCCGTGTTTTATTTGGTCTAGTTTCAGTCCTGTTTCCTTAATAGTGTTTTCAAGTATTTAGTAATCTCAAAGCCGTTTTATTTACGATATCTCGTAAGGGACCGTACCGTTTTCTGTATCTAGATCCCGAGAGTTGAAACTTGTTCGTCCAGGTAGTTTGACCCCTTGTTTCATAAAAATGGCGTCAGAAAATATTTACCTCGTGACTGTATTTTTCCAGATATGTGTACGGTACTGTTTTTATGTGCCTACTGTAAGGTGGGACGCCCTTGGATCTAGCAAATTAAAGTACTTTTGTGCCTTTTTGAATCCTAAAAAAAGCCACACTTCACTTACAAATCAAATTATTGACTTACCAACAAAGTGAATATACCACTCGATGCCTTTACGCTCTTTACGAATATAATAATCGCTTCTATTGAAAATTCAAATTTGAGCACTTTTTGACCTAACCTAAAAAAGCTAGTAACGCTTAAGAAGCATTGGCAGATTTTGAAAACTTTTGCCAGTAAGCTGCCTAGCTCTTTTCTAGCGTTTTATTTGTCAAAGGCAGTACCGAAACGAAACAAAACGAAGGCTCAAATAAAACTGAATTATGCGAAACAATATTGGAAACGGTACCCCAAACTGAAACTATCTTGTCTCAAATAAAACGCGGATTAAATAGTATTTAAACAGCATAGTAGTATTAAATATGTTAGTATTACACTATTTAGTATAATAGTGTGAATTTATAGTATTATATATACTATAAGTTTCCTAACTATAAGCGTATTTTGTATAATATATATGTATTTAGTATTATAGTCTTGCATATATTATAGTATATAGTATACTATATACTATATTTGCCGCATATTTGTAGCTAGTAACTTCAAGAACCTTTATATACCAACTTCAGTGGAAATCAAGCCTCTACCCCCACCCCTAGCCCTTTATCGTTCTCTTAGTTGATAATTTGCATAGCTGGTAATTCAAAGCTTCAACCTTAATATTGAAATCAGTCCACTTTTTCAGATATAGTTAGTCCAAGTCTGTCAAATTAGCGTTGCTTAATTGTTGTTAACTTGATTTTCAGAATGGACGATAGTACAAATTACATCATTACCAACGAAGGCACAGTGCTTCAGTGCATTTGGGGTGCAAAAAGAAACACCTCAGACCCCAGATTTTATCATAGCACGCTACTCAAAGCTATCAAAGGTACGTTTATTACGAAAAGTTGTCTCACTTTCTCTTTGGTGACTAAATTTTACATTAGGAGTTGTCCCGAGGGAAATTCTCCCTCAAAAAAGTAATCTGTGAAATTTTATAAAAAGCGATGGATTACCTGAGGTATTTGGGATTTGATAAAATTGAGGAATAGATTGCATTTGAATTGACCTGAGGAAGAATTCTAAAGATTAAGAAATACAATTGTGTATAAAATGTTTGCGTGAGCAATATGGTTGTAAAAATAGTAATTAAAATATATAAATCCAACCCGAGGAAGTTTTATAATACAGTTCACATCATTATCGGTAAAAAGGGACCACAGTTGAAGTGTGACATGATGATTTTAAACCACTGCTATCTAGGGATGCTACGGATTTTTTTTTATTTGCATCAGTTTGCAGATTTTATCTGCAAATAAGAATCTTACCACCTAATGACTTAGTTTCAAATATCCATATCCTAGAGATTAGTTCAGTTGGTAAAAAGCTGAAGACGCTTGATTCTCGTAAATCTAGTTACTCAAATGAGATACCGATGAAATAAACTATTAAGTGTGCATTTATTCCTTCAAAAGCAATTCTTAACCAGTTTTTTTTATGGGGTTTTCCCTAGTATTTTTAAACAGGCGTATGTTACCCCAAATCCCCAATGTAAGGCCACCAAGGATATTACTGATATACGCCTGATTTCGAAAACACTGGCTCTTTTGAAAGTGTTTCAAAGTTCCATTCTTGAATGTCTATTTGAGGACTTTAAAGATGTCCATTAAAGATTAGCATTAAAGACAATTTTTTTTTTTTTTTTTTCAAAAAGACCCTGAAGTTCTACAACCATGACAAGATATAGAATAAAACTGTAGAATAGAATAGAAAACTAAGCAAAATTAGGGGCTACAACCTAAAGGAAAATTTTTACTGCATATAATACGGTTTTTTCATTTTTTTGGGGGGGGGGTGGATTTTACGGTTCCAGTAAGGCGCTAGTTTTACATAACCCTTCAAACATGGGAAAATTTTATCAGTCGGATGATTTGCACTAGTGTTATCAATATGTTTTGCATAGGCTACGAAGCAGTAATTTTGTTTTGTAGTGTATAAAATATCCATTCCATATAAAACATCTGTTCTATGTGAGATATACGCTAAAATTTATAGAGGCACTTAAGATTCATGACACTCCTAATCGATATCTTGGATATGAGAAAATGATGAAGAATCTAGTGTAACCTCGATTAATCTAACCCAGCACGCTTTTAGGGGTTTTTATCTGTAAATTAGATGGCCCCTTAGCTCAAGGCTTCTAAAAGGATTGACTTGAAAAAACATTTACCAAAATTATTGACAACTTTAACTGTAAACCTGACAACAGTAAAATAAACAGCATAAATATTGAGATTTTGAAGTTGGGCATGAAGCGGAATGCCAAAATCCTGAGGTTGGCTTTCAAAAAATTTAGATTCCCAACAATTTGGATTTAGACTATGGCATAATACTGTTCATTATTCAAGATTAATGTATCTTAAACAGCTTTCGTGGTATTGGCATAATACTGTTCATTATATTACTGTTCATTATTGGGCATAATACTGTTCATTATTCAAGATTAATTTATCTAAAACAGCTTTCATGGTATTGGCATAATACTGTTTATTATATTACTGTTCATTATTGGGGCATAATACTGTTCATTATTCAAGATTAATTTATCTAAAACAGCTTTCACGGTATTGGCATAATACTGTTCTTTAATCAAGATTAATTTATCTAAAACAGCTTTCATGGTATTGGCATAATACTGTTCATTATATTACTGTTCTTATTGGGGCATAATACTGTTCATTATTCAAGATTAATTTATCTAAAACAGCTTTCATGGTATTGGCATAATACTGTTCATTATATTACTTTTCATTATTGGGGCATAATACCGTTCTTTATTCAAGATTAATTTATCTAAAACAGCTTTCATGGTATTGGCATATTACTGTTCATTATTGGGGCATAATACTGTTCTTTATTCAAGATTAATTTATCTAAAACAGCTTTCATGGTATTGGCATAACACTGTTCATTATATTACTGTTCTTATTGGGGCATAATACTGTTCATTATTCAAGATTAATTTATCTAAAACAGCTTTCATGGTATTGGCATAATACTGTTCATTATATTACTGTTCTTATTGGGGCATAACACTGTTCTTTATTCAAGATTAATTTGTCTAAAACAGCTTTCATGGTATTGGCATAATACTGTTCATTATTGGGGCATAATACTGTTCATTATTCAAGGTTAATTTATCTAAAACAGCTTTCATGGTATTGGCATAATACTGTTCATTATATTACTGTTCATTATTGGGGATAATACTGTTCATTATTCAAGATTAATTTATCTAAAACAGCTTTCATGGTATTGGCATAATACTGTTCATTATATTACTGTTCATTATTGGGGCATAATACTGATCATTATTCAAGATTAATTTATCTAAAACAGCTTTCATGGTATTGGCATAATACTGTTCATTATATTACTGTTCTTATTGGAGCATAATACTGTTTATTATTCAAGATTAATGTATCTTAAACAGCTTTCGTGGTATTGGCATAATACTGTTCATTATATTACTGTTCATTATATGGGCATTGGTAAATGGTATTGGTAAAAGTTTCTACTAAATTATGCTATTGTAATATACTTGGACATAACTACTCAACATATCATGTTGCACTGAAACAACTCAACCTGAATTCACTTGATAGTCTAAGACATGAGTAGACATATCGATTCGGACTAAATTGTTTGACCTCCCAAACTCACCATGTTTTATTACCTGACCTTGAGAGCCCCACTATTGAAGGATCAGTCACCAGACTCCGACAAATAAAAAACGAATGTCCACAATTAATTAATTAACCAGCCTTTTGTACCCAGAGATTTCGTAAATCATTTGTCCCTTAGTTTACTCGACATTTTAATAATATCACCTTAACAAGCATTTAATATGTAATATTTGCTATAATTAATTTCAGGGATTTGCTTATGACTATTTTTGAATGTTTTTTTTTTAAAAACGATCAGAAATTAAATTGAAAAAAATTCAACTGAAAATAAAGAGCAACATCAAAACTTAACACAAATAAAATTTTCCTCCGTGTATGAGGGAGGCTTCTCTCTCCTCAGCCCCTCCCTCCTTAAGCGGAAATTTGACTTATAGTCCCAGTTCTTTAAGAGCGACTCCCGATGCACAAGGGCTGGTTAATTGGAAATGCCCCCCTCATATGCGAAACAATTTCTGTTCATCTTAATTTTAATGTTGCTCCTTACTTTCAATAGAAAAAAAATGTTGTTTTTTCTTGTTTAATTTTAGTTCAAGAATTGTGACAAATCTTGATTGCAAATTCAATAAAAATAAAATAATTATATTGAATACAATCACAGCCAGCACTCAGATCACCGTATTTATCTTAAGAATTTAAATTAGAACCAGATATTTTGATCCTTAGGTCGAAGTCGTGAAAATGAAGAAATGCTCAATATAGTAAATTTTGGCAATTAAAAACAAACAGATTTTTTTTAATTGTCCAAAAAAGAAGCTTTTCAACTAGGCTACAGAGTAAAGAGCCATAGAAAACTTACGACGGATATAAATATAGTCCTATATTAATTCAAACTTAAAACGACTAGCACTTACTATCAAAGAATAAATGAAACCCAAAATGAAGAGAAATTAAAATACATAGTCGTGTAAAACATAAAGAAAACGATACTTATATAGATGAATAAAATCTTAAATCATTAAAAAATAAATTGAATACTCAAGTCAAGCTTAAAACGACCAAAAATTACTAACAACAGGACTTTGGCTACGATCCCGCTTTCCTAACAATAAAGTTCTGAAAGCCTATTCGGTCGTGGTAATTAAAATTGTGACATTTGCCATTTTGGTCGAAAATGAAATATATAGGTATATGTGTCGTGGGTAAAGTAACCACGAGGAATCAAATGGTGCAGTCAGAATCGTCCTATCTTGTACCGTTACGAAGATAAAAAGAGACATACGCCAGTTTTGACAGAAGAGGAGTATCTTATGAAGCTATAATGACATTTGTCTTCTCTTTTTGTGAAGAAAAAACGAGACATACGCCAAAAATGGATTAATTTTGAATACGCTCAGAATACGTTTGACAGAAGAGGACTACCTTACTCTAGAGAAAAAGGAGACATACGCCATAAAACGGATTAATTTTAAAATGCTTCGGATATCTAAATTTAATTTATACCACTTAAAAGAGCATAAAAGGTTGGCTTAGAATATATCCCCTTATTTCTATTAGAAAACTTTTATAATAATTATTATCTCTACTCTAGGGAAATTGCCGAAGGATTGTTCTGGGTACCCGGCTGACTGACCGTATTTCAATCAGTAGGCTGTACGAAAAGCGCGGTTCAATCCAGCTTTCTATGGTTATAAAAAGGTCGAGATGTTTAGGGCACGTTCTGCGGATGAAGGATGCCAGGCTGCTGAAAATTGTCCTTTTCGACCAACCGTCTAGGGTTAAATAGAAAGCAGATCGTCCTCGTTGGGTAGGGAGAATGTCATAAAGAAAGATTTAAAGGAAATGGGAACTTCCCGGGAGGATGTGAAGAGGGAGGCTTTGAATGGGCTGGGATGAAGGAGGAGCGTGCGTAGCTGTGTTGGCCTCGGGTGGCTTGGTGCTGCGTTGAGTTGTTAGTAGTAGCAGTAGTAGTAGTAGTATATCTATTAGTCTCATCCTTCAGACCAACCACAGCCGACAAACTGTCTGTTTTTTCGCTCTCCTGAAAAGTTACAAAAATAGTGTATGTCGCACTTTTGATTATCACACCCGTGTTTTACCATTTGCGCTTTACTGGAAACAAACATATTATACACATCTTTATTATAGTCATAGCATTGAAAAAAACTTAGCTAAATAAAGTCTTGAAGTTTTTAGATTTCCAGGAATTAATATAATCATATATTAAGTATTTTGTTTATTTTTCAATAATCGCTTATAGTCATCTTTTTTTAAGGGATTTATTTGTTATTTTTCGTCAATGTTTTGGAAATTAAAGCATGCTTTTCGAAATTCATATAGTTTTCAATGAAATGCAAGTGTATTAGGCTTAAGAATTTTTCGTGTTTAGGAAAGGGGAAAGGGGCAGAAGTGAAAATCCTGTCGGTAGTAATTTTTTGTTTGTTTTAAGTTTAAGTGTTCAATTTAATTTTTACTTTTTTAAGGATTCATTTATTCATCTATATCATTATCCTTTATCTTTATGTTTGATTTTTCTTTCTAATTTCTGTTCATCTTGGGTTTTCATTTCAGTCGTTCTTGCACAATAATTTCTGGTTGTTCTAAGTTTGAATGATTGTGGGATTTTATTTCTGCTCTACTTAAGTTAATTTTACTCTTTACTTTCCTTTTAAGATTTACTCTTTACTTTCTTTGAAAAACTTCCTTATTTGGAAAGTTTTTTTTCATCAATCATTTACTAAGAAAGTTACCGCCTAGACTACACTAACAGACTAAATACCATTGTTCTTGCTTTGGGGTTTATTTTGCCAAAAAAAATAGATCTTTGAAGACGGATAGTAAAAGATGTTGTAGAATTGCCCTATAAATAGGTCAAAGTTAAAATTGTCGTTTTAAAAGCCATCTTTTTATTGTTTTCAGGAGCCGTTGTTTGCTCATATAACCCCATTTAAAAGCAGTCCTTCAAGGGACGGCACTATTGGTTTGATGGCAATGTTGAACGAACTCATTCAAGATCATAATCATGCGAATAGAAGCTTCAGAGATGACAAAGCATTGTACTGGCAGAAGCGCCATGAGCACCACAAACAAATGCAGGTGATAAATTATTCTAGTAGTGTCTTTGGAAAATTTTGATAAATTATTGTAGCATTGTCTTTGGAAAATTTTGGTATATTATTGTAGTAGTGTCTTTGGAAAATTTGGATTAGGATAGTTCTCTACGAAAAAATTATCTTTTAGTATAGATAATTCTATTGAAGTTTCTTTCGCTAGTGACAAACAGCAAAAGAATGTATATTTTGGCCACTTTTGTTTATTTCCTCTTAATCCAGTTATCTTTGAGCTTTTCACGTGCGAGAAAGGCTCTTTTAACTTATTGTTTCTTATTTAATTTCTGTCTACTTTTAAGCTTTTCTCTTTTCTAATTACTTGTTGAATCTATGCCTACTTTGATTCCTTTTTATTTTTTTTCTGAATGTCCTTTTTTCTTCGTATTTATCCTGTTTCTGTTTTTTGTTGGTAATAGTTTCTGGTTTTTCATCTTGCTTTTAAGTCTTCTTATTGTGACGGAATGAACACGGCTTTGTGATGGTCTGTGCTGTACAATTTTTTTGTTTGTTTTTATATTGACTGAAAAATTCGCTCGTTTATTATGCTTTTTTGGTTTGCTTGGTTAAAATTCATAAAATTGCTATATTGTGCAATTGAGGTAAGTGAAATCAATCTCTACCCCAATCTCTACCCCAAAGAGTGACTCTTCCTCAGAATTTTAGAACTTGTTCATTCTCTAGAAGGCGAGGGGTTAATAACGTATGCTATTGGTATACCTTTTGTTCGTTTCTGATACGTTTAAGAATGCGAAATGTTGTGTTCTTGCAATCCACAAAGATTATAAATGATAAAGTAAAGCATAGATGCTTCGTTTTGTGACAAATTAAGGTAGCCTAACCTCGTCTAGGTTTTTATTTTAATAATAACAACATAGATCAAGTCAGCTTTTATATTTTGGGGCAAACCAGTATTCCTTCTAAATATGCTGCAGTATAAAAACAATAACATTGATTAGATTTGGATTTTTTTGAAAAGAAATAGCGTATACGAAGAAAGTCTATAAGGGTTTTCTTTTTTGTAATAGAAACAAATCGCATTGGGTAAAACAATTTTGAAATTCATGAGGGGTTGACATTGATTTAAGTCATAAGGGACTTAAATTTATAGGGGGCTAACGTTAAACTGATGTCGAAGAAACAAAACCAAAGCATTACTTTTATAAAATTGCTTTTATAAAAATAAAATATATTTTTTTTTACATTTTTGATGGGGAAGCCAAACACAGGCTGAGGCAGTGCTGGACCTAGCCCGAGCAACGTTAATCTAGTCCATTTTCTGCTTTAGCAGTCTTAGTTACTTATGTTTCGATCGCGAAACTTGAAAGAATTGGCTTTTGCCACGATTCGTGGCTCTCAGGGTAAGTTGTAAAGACCTGAGTAATTGCATTATAACAGTTCATACCCGTAAGAAGCAACTGTAGACGTAAGGTGAATCCCTATAGAATGCTAGAATTAATTTTTCTTTTTTGATCTCACGTTTTCGAGTTTCAATCTTTTCGTACGATTTTACAGAAACGAAGGAGTCGCCTTCAGTAGTCGATTTTGCACATCTCTATTTTCGATTTTGTTAACAAAAGTATCATCCGTAGTTGCAGAAGTTTTTATAACATTCATAAGAAACTGACTTGATCTTCAAAGCTAATGTAAACAATCATAAAGAACAGTTGATAAAACGAAATTGTACTTTCTACGTCGCATGGTGGAAACCGTCGTGGAGTATAATTGTCTAGAATTGACTAAAGTCACAACTAAATCGGTTTCTAAAACTTTTTTAAACAGCCTAGGAATACAGAAGATATAACAGATACAAGAGGAAGCAGTGAAATCGGTCGATATTTTTCCCTATGACTAAATCAGTCCCGCTCTTCTCTTAACTCTAATTAAATAAAAAGAACATATTTTTTCCTACTGAAAGTAAGATGCTGTATTAAAGCTTAAAGTAAACAGAGACCATGCCGTGTGTGAAGGGGCTGTCCCCTTCTTCAACCCTCGCTCTTTAGGCCAAAGTCTTAATGTTCCTTAAAAAAATACTTCTCATTCCAATTCAATGACCCTTGTTTCTACTATATTTAAGCGAAAAAATAATAAAGCCAAGACTTTTTTTCTCAGGGAACTTTTATATTTCAAAGTTTTTAGTACGCATTAGGAGCCAAAAGAGATTTCCCCTCAACGGGATGGAGCGCTAGACAGCTGAACTAAGAAAGCTTTTGTAATATTTTTATTCGAGGAATACTTTCTACGTGGTAACCCATTCCACGCATGGAGAATTCCATTTCCCGCTTTCTAGAATGATTAAAAGGATCGCATGTTTCCAACTCTTTCCACATGAGAGCGCTCAAACATCCCAATGTTATTGATTTTTATTTATTAATCGCGTCTGCCTGTTACATTGTATTAATTTAAATCTTGATATTACTAAAATCACATTTTGAATGAACTGTAAGTATTACGCCTTACGCAGCAGAAGCCTCATTACTTACATTATTAATAATAAGAAAAATATCAACTTCACAATAAGTTAGAGATAAATTTAAGCCATATTAAGAGATATTTCTTAGAAGTCTTAAGGAAAATGCATCGTTTCTATTACTCTAATACACAAACGAAGAAAAAAAGACACATTTTTGCATACGACTATTCCTGAGAGGTCTTAATGAAAATGCTTCGTTTCTATTGCTTTATTAAGCACACTCGTCTGTTACATGGTATTAATCTAAATCTTAATAGTAGCAAAATCATATTTTGAATGAGCCATAGTATCACGCTTTATGCAGCAGAAGACTCATTACTTACAAATAATAATGGGAAAAAAATGTCAACTTCACAATCCGTTTTCTCGCTATTAGATTTAAGTCCCCCTCAGTTGAAAAAATGCTTTCAACCTCCCGAGTTTTCAATGAAAATACCTCGTTTCTTTGACCCAAAACTATGCATTTCTGGTTGACAGATGCTGATTATAATAATATTTTACTTCGTATTTCGCATAATGTCTTTAGAGGTAAAATAAATCCGAATTAAGAGATATTTTTGAAAGGTTTTTAGTGAATATGCTCCGTTTCTTTGACTGAGTGTTAGATTTCAGTCCCCCTCCGTCGATAAAATAATTCTTCTAACACCTCCCGAGGTTTTCATGAAAATGCCTCGTTTATTTGAGCCATGACTATGCATTCCTGGTTGGTAAGTGCACATTCAATACTTTTCCTCATATTTCACATTATTTCTTTGGAGGTAAATTTAACCCACATTAAGACATATTTTTGAGAACCTTTGATGAAAATGCCCCGTCTCTTTCACTGAGTGCTAGATTTCAGTCCCTCTCCGTCAAAAAAGTTCTTTTAAAACCTCCCTGCTTTACTTTAAGCTGAAGAACATTTCAGTCCAAGTCAATTCATGCCACTTTGGCAAACTATGGATTATACACAGCACCCTATGGTACCCTATGGTGTTATTCTAAAGATCGAAATTGAGACATTGAGGAACAAAGAGCTTGCAACCCTGGTTGGGACCAAGGTCATAGAGGAGTGTACTATTGAATAGCTAGAATGCCTTGGCTTCAAATCTGTTTGGTGCTGCTATCACATGGAAATACGATGAAGAGCTCAAGAAAGACCCTAATAACGCTATTTGGTTAGCTTATAGTTCAGGCAACTTTTCGAAAATTAGAATGGAGCCCTCTTCGGTTAAATTAACTAAGCCTAATTCCAGTTTTCGAAGCTACTTTTCAAATGGCCACCAAATAATCCTATGTGAAACTGTTTTTAACAAAAGCTGGTACAGTTTATCATAAAGCGTAGGCAGAGCTACCTATGAATGTCTTAAAATTAGATGCTACTTAATTATGACTTCACAGAAGACAATTGTCTTCTTGTTCAAATATATTTTCATGATAAAAATATGTTTTAAATCCTAAGGTTCGTGTTTTAGCAATCTGCCCCCGAACGTGATTCCCCCATTGCAAATAACGCCAGTGTTGCAAACTACAGATGGCACTCAAAACCATCTGGTGCAAATTGTGACACCTAAGGGTTTTTCAAAGATTTCCCTAGAAAAATATCTGTTTACAGTAGAATCGATCATTTAAACTTACGACAACGACACCTTTTCTTCTAACGACACCTGGCAATGGCGGTCAGCATGGTACAATGTACCAGCCCGATGACACCCTCTGGTTCACACTATCACACCTAAGGGTTTTTCAACCTTTTCCTTACAAAAATAACTTTAAAAACTAAAAATAACCATTGTTATATTTGAACAGCGGAAAACTTGCCATTTCAATGTTAGACTGCGATATTCCATGGCAATTCACGCCACTGTGCCACACTATTACTGGCCCTCTGGCACCCTTCAGCACTTCTCATAATTCCTAAGAATTTTCTACGATAGTTTCTTGTTAAAAGTCATGCTTTGAATCCACTGGTTCGTGTTTTTGGAAGCCAGCTCTCATTGATACACCGTGTCATTTCACACCACCATGCCAAACCAAGACTTGTCCTCTGGCACCCCTTATCATTCCTAAGACATTTATATATCTTATTAATAAAGGGATATCCAGTTCCACTTCCCCCGCTTCTGCCTCCCGGTTCAAACGATTCCACCTCCGATTCTGCTGGCTTCCGCCTCGGTTCAACCGATCCCACTATACCCGCTCCGATCCCAGTCCAAATGCGGTGCCGGTTGCGTCAGTTCCGGATTCCCCACTTCTCCCTCCCCCCGATTCCACACTGCCGATTCTAAGATTTTTGGATGTCGCTGCCTCCGTGGTAATCTGGGGCTTGCACATGGCCCCCCTCTGGGACACATTATCACACATAAGACACTTCTGAGGCATTTTCCGTTAAAAAAATTATCCGTTTACACAAAATCGTTCGTTTAAAGTTAAAGGAAAATTCCTAATAGCGTTTCTTCTGATGACTCGTAACAGTCGACACCAGCATGGCACAGTATACTCGTCCGATGACACCCTCTGGTCCGCAATATCACAGGTAAAACATATCAACCTTTTTCTCACGAAAATAACTTCATACATTAAGAAAAGACCATTGTTTTTATTTGAACGACGGAAAATCGCCATTTCATTATTAGATTACGATGTTCATGACATTTCCAAGCCTGTGACACTCAATGGCTGACACACGGCACCATCTGGGAAGCATCATCACACATACTGAATATTAAGGGCATTTTCTCACAAAGATATCCATTTAAACTAAAATTGATCACTTAAACTTAGCGAAAACCACCCAATAGCAATTCTTCTGATGACTCCAAGCAATTGAGGTAAACGTGGCACAATGTACCAGTCCGATGACACCCCCTGACAAACATTATCACACCTAAGGGTTTTTCAACCTTTACCCCGTAAAAACAACTTTATAAACTAAAAATGACCGTTGTTTTTATTTCATTGTTTTCATTGTTGCCATTTAATTGTTAGATTGCGATGTTCCATGTCAATTCCCGCCCCTTTGGCTCTAAACTTAGTGGCTCCAGGCAATTGAGGTCAGTGTAACACAATGTACCACCCCGATTTCACCCTCTGGAGCAAACTATGACAGGTTTTACAACCTTTCCCCCGCAAAAATAACGTTTTTAAAGTTTAGTTTTAAATTTTTGGTTTTAAATTATCTAAAGGCTAGGTTTCTTTTTCTCTTAATTTAAAAGGTAGTATTAATTTTTTTTTTTAAGTTTTACGACTAAATTTTTAGTTTTATGATTTTAGACATAAAGTTTTTGGTTGCAAATCATCAGATTTAGTTTAGATCTTAATTCTTTTATTTTAAAAGGTTTAGTTTTCAAATATTTTATTTTAAAGCTTAAAGTTTTGAAGATTTTAGTTTTAAAGTTTAGATCTTAAAGTTTCTTTGAATTTTAAAGTTTTGTTTTAAAAGTTGTTTTCTAAGATTTTACTTTTAAAGTTTTACTTTTGAAAGTTTTTAGTTTTAAAGTAATAGTTTTAAAAAGTTTTTGGTTTTCCGGTTTTCGTTTTATAGTCTTAGTTTTAATATTTTACTTTTCTAGTTCTCAAGTATTAGTTTTAAACTTTTATTTTGAAGGGTTAGTTTTAAAGTTTAGTCATACAACTATAGTTTTAAAGTTCTAATTTTAAAGGTTTTAGTTTTAAAAGTATGGGTTTTAAGGTTTTAGTCACAAAGTTTTCGAATTCAAATTATAAGTTTAAGTCTTAGTTCTTTTTTTAATTTAAACATTTTGAATTAAAATGTTTAGATTTAATATGAAAGTTATAGTTGTAAAGTATGAGTCTTAAAAGTTATTTTTAAAGTGTTAGTTTTAAAAGTTTTCGGTTTTAAGGTTTTACCTTTAAAGTTTTAGTTTTAATGTATTTATATTTTTCTGGCTTTAAAATTTCTGTTATAAACCTTCAATTTGAAATTTTTGTTCTGCAGTTTTAGTTTTAAGGTTCTATGAATGTTTTTTTTTTTTGCATTAAATTGTCAGTTATAAGTTTTTGTTTTAAAGTTTCCGTTTTACAGTTTAGCTTTAAAACTTCAAGTTTTAAATTATCAGTTTTAAAGTCTAGGTATCATTTTGTATTAATTTGAAATGTAGTTTTAAGTTTTTTTATTTATTTATAAATTTTTACGCTTCAAGTTGAAAGTTTTAGTATTAAAGGTGTTCTTTAAAAATTCTTAATTTTATGGCTTTAGACATAAAGTTTTGAATACAAATGATCAGATCTAAAGTTTACATCTTAATTCTTTTTATTTTAAAAGTTTCAGTATTAAGGATTTTAGTTTTGAGGTTTAGATCTTAAAGTTTCTTTCAATTTAAAGTTTAAAGTTTTACTCTTAAAAGTTTTCAGCTTTAAAGTAATAGTTTAGAAAGTTTTAAAGTTTTCGTTTAAAGCCTTGTCTTTAATGTTTTACTTTTCTAGTTCTTAAGTATTAGCTTTAAACTTTTATTTTGAAGTTTTAGTTTTAGAGTTTAGGTATACAATTTTAGTTTTAAAGTTCTAATTTAAAGTTTAGGTCTAAATTTACTTCATTTTTTTACAAGTCTTACCTTTGAAAGTTTCTCCAAAAGTTTCATTATTAAAAGTGTAGTTTTAAAGTTTTGGCCTTAGTTTTTTTTCTAAATTTAAAAACTTTCAATTTAATTTTTTTGGATTTAATATGAAAGCTATAATTTTAAAGTTTGAGTTTTATAAGTTTTGTTTTTAAAGCGACAGCTTATAAAAGCTTTGGTTTTAAAATTTAACCTTAAAAGTTTTAGTTTTGAACTTTTTTTTGAAGTTTTGGTTTGCAGTTTTAGTTCTAACGTTTTACCTATAGTTTCCTTTGCTTTAAATTTTCAGTTTTAAAGTTTTCAATTTTAAAATTAGTTTTAGAAGTTTTAGTTTTAAATTGTCAGTTTTAACGTTTAAGTCTTAAAATTCTTTATAATTTAAAAGTTTTAGTTTTGAAGTTTTACTCTTAAATTGTTTATTTGAAGTTTCAGTTTTTTAATTTTACTTAAAGAAATTTTTTAGTTTTAGTTTTATAGTAATAGTCTAAACATGTTATTTGATTAGGGTTTTAAGGTTTTAGTTTTTAAGTTTTAGTTTTAGTGTTTAAATTTGCTTGTTTAAACCTTAAAACTAACCTAAATGAAGTAATTTGTTTGTAATAATTTTGTTTTATTGTTTTGTTTTATTTTGATTCATTGGTTTAGGAGCATTATTGCCTACGTCGTGACTCGGCCAATAATGTCGGCCAAAATAATGTTTTAAAGGATTAAAATTAAATCCTTAAAACCCTCAAAAAATTAACTTTTCAAGGCAAACTTTAAAAATAAAACCTCTAAACCCTAAAAAAAAAATAACTTTTTAAGACTATTACTCTAAAAATTTAAGTTTTAAACTACAATTTAAAATCTGAAAATTCAAATACAAACTTTAAAGAGTAAAACTTACAATTCAAAACAAAAACTTCCAAAACTAACTTTAAAATTAAAATTTTAAATTGAAATTTTAAGCAAAAAAAGAAAAAAAAACAGGCAAAACCTTAAAACTAAAACCGCAAACCAAAACTTAAAAATAAAAGTTTTTAACAAAATTTTAAAGCCAGAAAAAAACAACATTAAAACAAAACTTTAAAGGCAAAACCTAAAAACTGAAAACTTTTAAAAACTATTGCGTTAGAAATCAAACTTTTAAAACTCAAGCTTTAAAACTATAACTCATATTAAATCTAAAGAAATCTAAATTAACAATTTTTATAAAAAAAAAAGAACTGTAAGGCCTAAACTTTGAAACTGATAATTTAAAACTTTAAAGCTAAAGTTTTTGTACTGAAACTTTTGGGAAAACGTTCAAATCTAAAGCTTGTAAAGTAAAAAAACTGAAACTGATAATTTCAAACCAAAAACTTTGTGACTAAAACCTTAAAACCAATACTTCTAAAACTAAAACCTATAACATTAAAACTTTAAAATTTAAATTCTATGACTCAACTTTAAAACTAAAACTTCAAAATGAAGGTTTAAAACTAATATTTAAGAACTTGAAAAGTAAAATATTAAAGCTGAGACTTTAAAACGAAATCCTTAAAACAAAAAAACTTATTAAAACTATTACTTAAAACTAAAAACTTTTAATCCTAAAATTTTAATTTAAAACTTTAAAACTAAAACTTTTAGAACAGAACAATTTAGATCTAACTTTAAATAGGGTAATTTTAAACCAAAAACTTTATGTCCAAAAATTTTACAATAAATCCCTTAAAATTAAAACTTTAAAACTTTGATCGTAAAACTATATAAAAAAAACTTTAAAACTAGCTTTTAGATTAAAAGAAAATGAAACCTAGACTTTAAAACTGATAATTTAAAACATAAAATTTGAAAACTTACAATTTAAAGCTAAGACTTTTAAAACTAAATTTAAAATTTAAACTAGACCTACGTTGCCTGGGCAACGTGAAGTGTTGCGGCAACCTTTGTCCGGCTTCGCCGATTAAAGTGTTGCGAGAGCAACACTTTGGTTTTGTTTCTTCGCTATCGGTTAAATGCTGAAGTTGTCAAAACTATCAAAGCATTCAAAACGGCATATTCAAAGCAGAACACAATCAGTAATCACATGATCAAATTCTTCAGCGTTGAAAAAACAACAGCAAAAGAATATCGGAAGAAGGGACTAAATTGAGTTTGCAGCCAGTTGAACTTTATCCTTTTCAATCGTAGACATCGTGACGGATGGAAACTTGGAACATTATCTTATATAATCTAGTTGGTATTATAAAGCTATCCGTAACTTTTCAGGATCAAAAGACCATAGATGTATACCAATTTGCACAAATTTATAGCCCTTCATGAGCCTCCTCTAGCAACCGATTCTTACTTACAAGTCCCTCTCCCGTGATATACATCAAGTTTACCGGAAACAAATAATGGGTACACCAACTAGCAAAAGTTGCAAACCCCTCGTCGCTGAAGATCATCGTAGCGCAACAGCTGATTATTACTTACAACTCCCCTACATGTCTTATAATCGGGAACCAAGTTGTTCTTACCATCAATTACACCAGAAACAGATAATAGGTACATCAATCACCGAAAGTTGCAAACTCCTCATTGCCAAAGATGATTATAAGCTAATAGTCGACTGTTGCTTGAAAGTCCTCTACATATCTCACAATTGGTATCGGCCTATTTTTGGTTTAAGTGTGTACCTTACCACTGAAGTTGTCAACCCCTTGAAACTTTCAAACTGATGTATCTCATGAAGGAATTTTTGTACCAAAAAATGGATGATATTTACTTTGATCAGCTCATCAAGGTCTATCGATTGCCGTTGAAAAAAATTCTATCTGTCTTAGTTCAAAAGTTGACTTTTTTGCCGGAGGCCAACTTTCTAACACCACCACTTAAAAACGAGCAAAGGATAAGCTCTACGCAGATCTGATACCATTTCTCTATTGCAATCCCAAGTAGAAAAAAAAGAATGGTAAAGTCAGCTGAAATCGCGAACAGAAATGGGCAGAAACAATAGATGGCAGCACTTTCGGACCCGTGGGGAAATCGCACTTTTTTGTTTCTGTAAATTTTTCTATTTATCACTCAAAGAAGATATATTGGCTGTGTGGCCGGGGAACTGCCGCATATATTCAACACTTATAGATTTTAGTCCATCTTCAATTTGAAACTGGTGCCTGCCTGCTTGCCTGCTAGAACGGAGCTTTCCAGTCGAAAGCAGAAACATGATTTGATGAAACAAAAGCTTGGCTGCACAACTTCAGATACTCCTTTCTGACATAGGCTATACAACTCCACTTCACTTCACACACAATAGGCTCTGGCTCGAGGACAAGCAAAAACCATCCTTTTTGGCCCCAGGCAGGAGTTCTACGGAGCTTTCCAAAATGTAATGTCATATTCATCAATCCGGCCTGAGGTCCACACTTTCCGTCAAAACCGCACACGTTAGACCCTTACCAGTTTCCAGGAATAAGCTGAGATAGACGGCATAGGAAAAAAAACAAAAACAAAACAAAAACCGGGACAAAACCAAAGTGTTGCTCTCGCAACACAATTATAAAATTAGAACTTTGAAACGGAAAATTTAATACAAAAAAGTATTCGTAGAACCTTAAAACTAAAGCAGCAAAACCAAAACTTCAAATTAAAAGTTTATAACGGAAATTTTAAAGACAGAAAAAAAAATGAAAACATTAAAACTAAAACTTTAAAGCTAAAACCTTAAAACCAAGGACTTTTAAAAGCTATAATTTCGTATTAAATCTAAAATATTTAAATTCAAAATTTTTAAAATAAAGAACTAATGCCTAAACTTCGAAACTTTTAAAACTAAGCTTTTAATACTAAAACTTTTGAAAAAACTTTCAAAGGTAAAACTTGTAAAAAGAACTAAAATTTAAACCTAATAATTTGAATTCAAAAACTTTGTGACTGAAACCTCAAAACCAATACTGTGAAAACTAAAACCTTTAAAACTGGAAATTCATAAGTATAATTGTATAACTAAACTCTAAAACTAAAACTTCAAAATTAAATTCTATTACGAAAATTTTAAAGCCAGAAAAAAAAAAATTTAAACTAAAACCTTAAAGATAAAACTGACAAAACTAAAACTTTAAAATTATAAGTTTCATGTTAAATCTAAAAAAAATTTAATTCAAAGTTTTTAAATTAAAAAAAAAGGACTAAGACCTAAACTTTAAAACTGATAATTTAAAACTTCTTTTTTGTTTTAGTTTTAATTTAAAACTTTTGGAAGAACTTTCAAAGGTAAAACTTGTAAAAAAATTAACTTAATGACTTAAACCTTAAAACTAAAACCTTTAAAATTAAAACTTTAAAACTAAAATTGTATAACTAAACTCTAAAACTAATACTTAAGAACAGAAAAGTAAAACATTAAAGCCAAGACTTTAAGCGAAAACCTCAAAACCAAATTTTTTTTTAAAACTATTACCTCAAAACTAAAAACTTTTAAAAGTAAAATTTAAAAAAAAAAATATTGAAAAAAGACTTTAAGATTTAAACTTCAAAACTAAAATCCTTAAGACTAAAATAGCGACGAAGACCACACTGCCTTTCCATAACAAACAAATACAACGTAGAGACAATAGGAAAATTTCAAGACAGTGGAAATTATTTCTGTAGATATTTCGGCCCTATGTCCAAGGGCCGTCTTCAGCACAATACAAGAATAAGAGAGAAACTATATATATATATAAAAGAACTTACATCAAATTGTGAGGATTAAAACTGAATAATTAAAAACACTTTTTAAAACTTTTTTTTAAAAATAGCCCTAGCATCCTTACTTCAACGAAGTTCAACCAGGACTGGCGAAAAGAATGAAATGAGAATATAAGCTCATTCAAACTGAAGAGAATAAAATGATTAGATGCAATTTCTTAAAGCTAATCTTGCTTGTTTAGCAGCCTGTCTCAAAGGCCTTTTCGTAGTTGGTTCAGTACTATTATAAATCGGTTTAGTAAAATATTTTGTTAGATCATTTTTAATTAAATTTGAGTATAAAGAATTTAGTGAGTATTCCCCCAAGTCCCTGTTCAAAGAAATATTATTATTTATTTTGAGATTAATTTCGATTGATTCTCGAACCACCTGTTTTATTCCCAAATCATTACTAATGAGTGAAGAGTTTTCAAAAAGTATCATGTGGGACGGATTATTAAATATATGCCAACCTAAAGCAGAATCAAAGGAGTTGTTGGAACTATTTGAAATTAAGGCCTTGTCTATGTCATTTTTATGCTGTTGTAACCGTTTGTCTAGATTCTGATGGGTCCTGCCGACATAGTATTTTCCGCAATCACATGGTATTTGATAGACCCCTCTTTGGTGAGTAACTGGGGTCTTATCTTTACCCGAATTTAAGAAATTGATGATTTTAAAATTATTAGTAAAAACTACGTACAGATTATTTTTTGTGCAAATATTTTTTAATTTTGTTGTGATCTTTGGGATATACGGAAGATAGACAATATTTGAGGGCTTATCAGTAGCCTCACATTGTGAAGTATCTTCTTCGATTTTACAAGAATGTCTTTTTATTCTACGGTTAATTATTTTATTGACAAAAGGAATGGGGTTTCCATTACCAAAAAGAATATCTCTGATAAAGTTTATTTCTGCGTTTATATATGAATTGGAGCAAATATTCAGGGCACGATCAATGAGGGAAGTTACAACTGCTCTTTTAACTTGTGGGGGGTGATTTGAATTAAAGTGAAGATATCTATTGTTTTGTGTTGGCTTTCGATATATAGTAAAATCCAGTTCATCAGCATTGCGAATAATTAATACATCTAAAAACGGAAGTTTATTTTCAATTTCAACTTCTAGGGTGAACTGCAAATTTCGGTCATAAGTGTTAAGATGATCTAAGAAGCCCCGAAGCTCAGCTACACCATAATTCCAAAGTGATATTACGTCATCCATGTAACGACCCCAATAGACGTGTTTTAAAAAATAAGAATTCGATGCCCAATTCTCAAGATTCTCGACGTAAATATTTGCTAGTAGCCCGGATAAAGGTGCTCCCATGGGTAACCCATTTTTTTGCTGATAAAAAGAATCACGAAATTGAAAATACATAGAAAACTTATTACAAATTTTAACAAGAGTCATTAAAACTTCACAATCAATTCCTGTCGCTGAAGTTTCGATCAAGTGGTAATTTTCTTCTATTTTGTTTTTTAATAATTCCTCTGAAATAGTTACATCTATATTTGTATACATTGAAACAATGTCGAAATTACTGACTATTGTGTTTTCTGAAATACTTGTGTTGCTAAGTTTTTTAACCAAATCTGCCGAGTTACGAATATAAGAATTTTGAGAATACAATAAAGGTTTGAAAGCTGTACAAAGCCATTTTCCAATATTGGCAGCGGGGGCTTTAGTACAAGCTACGATAGGTCTTAAGGGAATACCTGTTTATGTATTTTTGGTAAACCGTAGAGTTTAGGACACAAACTACCACGGGGAAAAATTTTATTGTATAGTTGTGGGGTGATTTTACCATTTTGTTTTAGCTGCTTTAATTCATTTATAATATTATTAGTGAACTGATCAGTAGGATCATGAGTTATTGTTTGATATGTAATTGTGTCATTTAAATGCGAAAGAATTTTGTTGTCATAGTCTGTCGTATTCATGACAACAAGTGAATTGCTTTTGTCTGCTTTAGTTATTATAATAGAAGGATCTTTTCGGAGATTAGATAGTATTTTTATGTCATGCAAATTTTCCGGTCTGGAATTGGTAGGAGGCTTAAACTTTTTTTGGCTGTTATAGAGGATATTTATAAGACCAGATCTAACTTCACCTGGGTTAGAGACAGAAGGATAGTGTTTATGCAAAGCGGACTCTAGAGAGGAAACTATATCTGCCACAGGAACCTGTTTCGGTAGAAAAGAAAATTTTGGACCTTTTTCTAGTGTTTCGATTTCCTGGGGTTCCAATGTTTTAGAAGAGAGGTTAACGATAGCAGGTCCAGGAGTGAATCTTGGAGAATAAATACGGTTTCTCATCGAAAATTCATTTCGTAAGCCTTCCAATTTTTTATAGAGGCGTTCCTTGGACAAGCGAAAATCGTGGCTAAACAAATTCCTTTCTAATCTAACAACTTGAGCAAAATCAACGGTGGACAGGTTTTCCAGCAAAAAAGTTTCCAACGATTTTCTCTCTGAAGAAATAATATGTCGTTTCTGTTTTTTGTCCTTAATAATATGGACTAGGGTTTTTAACTGTAGTGTATGGGCAAATTGCGCTTCTTGCAGAAATGCAGAAATAAACTTTATCAGAGATATTCTTTTTGGTAATGGATACCCCATTCCTTTTGTCAATAAAATAATTAACCGTAGAATAAAAAGACATTCTTGTAAAATCGAAGAAGATACTTCACAATGTGAGGCTACTGATAAGCCCTCAAATATTGTCTATCTTCCGTATATCCCAAAGATCACAACAAAATTAAAAAATATTTGCACAAAAAATAATCTGTACATAGTTTTTACTAATAATTTTAAAATCATCAATTTCTTAAATTCGGGTAAAGATAAGACCCCAGTTACTCGCCAAAGAGGGGTCTATCAAAAAACCATGTGATTGCGGAAAATACTATGTCGGCAGGACCATTCAGAATCTAGACAAACGGTTACAACAGCATAAAAATGACATAGACAAGGCCTTAATTTCAAATAGTTCCAACAACTCCTTTGATTCTGCTTTAGGTTGGCATATATTTAATAATCCGTCCCACACGATACTTTTTGAAAACTTTTCACTCATTAGTAATGATTTGGGAATAAAACAGGTGGTTCGAGAATCAATCGAAATTAATCTCAAAATAAATAATAATATTTCTTTGAACAGGGACTTGGGGGAATACTCACTAAATTCTTTATACTCAAATTTAATTAAAAATGATCTAACAAAATATTTTACTAAACTGATTTATAATAGTACTGAACCAACTACGAAAAGGCCTTTGAGACAGGCTGCTAAACAAGCAAGATTAGCTTTAAGAAATTGCATTTAATCATTTTATTCTCTTCAGTTTGAATGAGCTTATATTCTCTTTTCATTCTTTTCGCCAGTCCTGGTTGAACTTCGTTGAAGTAAGGATGCTAGGGCTATTTTTAAAAAAAAGTTTTAAAAAGTGTTTTTAATTATTCAGTTTTAATCCTCACAATTTGATGTAAGTTCTTTTATATATATATATATATAGTTTCTCTCTTATTCTTGTATTGTGCTGAAGACGGCCCTTGGACATAGGGCCGAAATATCTACAGAAATAATTTCCACTGTCTTGAAATTTTCCCTATTGTCTCTACGTTGTATTTGTTGTAATTGTTTTGTTTTTTTTACTAAGACTTTTAAAACAAAAGAATTAAGATCTAAACTTTAAATCTGATAATTTGAAACCAAAACTTTATGTCTAAAACCATAAAATTAAACCTCTTAAAACAAAACCTTTAAAACTAAAAATTTAAAACGGAAAACATAAGAAAACTTCAAAACTTTAAAAATGACAATTTAAAACTCAAACTTCTAAAACTAACTTTAAAATTGAAAATTAAAACTTTAAAAATGAGAATTTAATAAAAAAACACCTCGTAAAACCTTAAAACTAAAACTAAAAAACAAAAACTTTAAAATAAAAGTTTGTAACAAAATTTTAAAGCCAGAAAAAAGAAAACTTAAAGATCTAAACTTCAAAAGTAAAATCTTTGAAACTATAAAGCGTAAAATAAAAAAGTTTAAAACTAATTGTTCAAGTTAAAACCTTAATACCTATAGCTTCTTGAAACTAATCAATGGCAAGTTTCCGCTGTTCAAATATAACAATGGTCATTTTTAGTTTATAAAGTTATTTTTGTGGGGGAAAAGTTGTAAAACCCTTAGGTGTGAAAATGTGTGCCAGAGGGTGTAGTCGGGCTGGTACATTATGCCATGTTGACCTCAATTGCCTGGTGTCATTAAGTTTAAGTCAAAGAGGCGGGAATTGTCTTGGAACATCGCAATTTAACAATGAAAACAATGAAATAAAGACAATGGTCATTTTTAGTTTATACAGTAATTTTTGTGGAGAAAAGCTTGAAAAAACCTTAGGTGTGATAATGTTTGCCAGAGGGTGTCATCAGACTGGTACTTTGTGCCACGCTGACCTCAACTGCCCGGAGTCATCAGAAGAATAGCTATTGGGGGTTTTTCGTTAATTTTAAGTGATGAATTCTATCGTAAATGGATATTTTTGTGAGAAAATGCCCTAAAATGCAATATGTGTGATGATGCTTCCCAGATGGTGCCCTGCGTCAGCCATTGAGTGTCACAGGCTTTGAATTGTCATGGACATCGCAATATAGCAACGAAATGGCGATTTGCCACTGTTCAAATAAAAAAATGGTCTTTTAAATGTATAAAGTTATTTTTGTGAAGAAAAGGTTGAAAATGTCTTAGGTGTGATATTGAGGGCCAGAAAGGGCCATCAAGTGGGTACATTGTGCCACGCTGGTGTCAATTGTCACGAGTCATCAGAAGAAACTCTATTGAGAATTGTCCTTTAAGTTTAAACGTACGATTCTAGTGTAAAAATCGGCGAACTTGGAGCAGAATCGGTGAAATCAGAAGTGTGGAACTTGAGGGGGGGGCAGAAGTGGGGAATCTGGAACTGACGCAACTGGAGCTGGATTTGGAACTGGGATTGGAGCGGGCATAGTGGGGACAGGGATCGTTTGAACCGGGGTGGAAGCCATCAGAATCGGAGGTGAAACCGTTGTAAGTGGGGGTCAGAACCAGGGGAAGCGGAATTGAATGTCACTTTAAAATATCTTACGAATGATGAGGGGTGCCAGGTGGCCAGTCATAGTGTGGTACAGAGATGTGAAATGACACGGTGTATCATGGAGGGTTGGCTTTCAAAAAAAAACACGAACCAATTGACTTAAAGCATAATTTTTAACAAGGTAATGTCTGGAAAATGTCTTAGGAATGATGAGGTGTGCCAGAGTTTGCAAGAGGGCCAGTAATAGTGCTTAATGGTTGAGTGAACTAACATGGAACATGGCAGACTAACATTGAAATGGCAAGTTTCCGCTGTTCAAATAAAACCAACGGTCATTTTTAGTTTATAACGTTATTTTTGTGGGAAAAGGGTTGAAAACCCCTTAGGTGTGATAGTGTCTCCCAGAGGGTGTCATCGCACTGGTAGATAGTGCCACGGTGGCCGCAATTGCCAGGAGTCATCAGAAGAAACACTATTCTTTTTTTCACTATTAAGTTTATATGATCAGTGCTAGTGTAAACGGATATTTGTATATGAAACAGGTTGAAAACTCTTAGGTGTGGTTATGTGCGCCAGATGGAGTTCTGTGCCGTCTGTAGTTTGCCATGGTGGCGTGAATTGCCATAGGGGACATCACGTTGGAGGTGAATCGGTAAAACACGAATAAATCGGTTTAAAGCATGTTTTTATCCTGAAAATATCTGAAAAATGCCTTTGGAATGATGAGGATACCAGAGGGTGGTTTGTTCCATCCATAGTTTGCCAAGGTTGCATGAATTGCCTTGGACTAACATATCCTACCCCTTAAAGTTAGGCTGGGGTTTTTTAAAAGATTTTTTCATTGGAAAGGGACTGAAATCTAACGCTCAGTTCTAGAAATGGGGCTTTTTCATTTAAAGCTCGTAATGTGGGTTAAATTTACCTCTAACGAGATTATGCATAATATGAGGAAGAATGTTATTCGAATTTACGTCTGTCAACCAGGAATGTATAGTCTTGGCTCAATGAACGAGGCATTTTCGTTAAAATCTTGGGGGTGTTAGAAGGGGATTAAGATTTTTTTACAGCTTAAAGTTAAGCTGGGAGTTGTTAAAGAATCTTTTGACGGAGGGGGACTGAAATCTAACACTCAGTCAAAGAAACGGTGCATTTTCTTTAAAAGTTCTCAAAAATAAATATCGCTTAATGTGAGCTAAATTTACCTCTAACGACATTATGCGAAATACGAATAACAATATTATTCAATTGTGTGCTTGTCAGCCACGAATGCATAGTCTTGGCTCAAAGAAATGGGGTATTTTCATTAAAACCTCGGGGGCTGTTAAAAAAAAAATTGTCGACGGAGAGGGACTGAAATCTAATAGCGAGAAAACGTATTGTGAAGTTGACAATTTTTCCTATTATTACTATCGTAAGTAATGAGACTGCTGCTGCATAAAGCGAAATGCTTAAGGCTAATTCAAAATGTGATTTTGCTAGTATCAAGACTGAGATTAAAACGATGTAACAGGCAGATGCGCATAATAAATCAAAAATCAATAGCATTGGGATGTATGCTTGCTCTCATATGGGAAGGGTTGGAATGCGATTCGTTTAATTATTCTAGAAAGCGGGACAGGGAATTCTCTGCGCGTGGAATGGGTCATCACATAGGAAGTATTCCCCGAATAAAAATATTAGAAAGGCTTTTTTTGGTTCGGTTGTTAGCGCTCCATTCCGTTGAGGGAAATCTCTTTTGAATCTTAATGCGGATGAAAAATCATTGGAAAATAAAGGTTCCCTGAGAAAAATCGCATTGAAAGAAAAAAAATATTTAAAAAACGCGCTGAAAGAAGAAACATCTTTAAAGAAAAATGAAATCCTGGTTAAGAAACTTTCCATGTATTACGTAACACCCATTTGTGTATCATCATTACTTAACACCCTATGATTCTATCCTCAGTTACAAGTGGAGGTTCTCCACGAGCCCTGAAGAAACAAATCGTGCGAGAATGCACACAGGTAAACATTCCCTATTACGTAACATAGAGATGTACTATAGTATTTCGTGACATGCCGTGCGTGCCCCGTCATTACGTAACAGTCACATGTGCATCGTCATTACGTAACACCCACGTATCTGCTGCCATTACGTAAAACCCATATTTGCACCATCATTATGTAAAACCCACGTGTTTGCAGCCATTACGTAATGCCCACATCTGCACCGTCATTACGTAACACCCATGTTTCTGCTACCATTATGTAACATCCCATGTGTGCGCTGCCATTGTGTAACACCTACGTATCCGCCATCATTACTTAACATCCACATGTATGCCGTCATTTCATAATACCCACGTGTTTTTCGTTGCTCAGACACAAGCGGGGATTTCCCACGAGTCCCTAAAGTCTAGCTTGTCACGCAAAATTGTGTCATCCTTAACACAGGTAAAAATTCCCTATTACATAACGAACACCTGCATCTTGAAAAAGTTTCGAAAAAATAGTGTCTGAATCGGGATTCGAAGGGAGTACTGGACGGTCGGATTAAAAAAAGCCCTCAATACTTACAACCCTTTCCCTAGGGACTATAGAGGGTCATGTCATCACCAAAAGCATGGTTATTTGACGTTTCAGCTGTGCTGACTCAAATTGGTATCTGAAAATTTGATTGGATGTTATTGGGGGATAATAGGCGTGAAAGGGGGGCTATTTGCTTTCCAATCTGTTTGGTCACTTACGATGGGCTCTAGAACTTTTGATTTCTTTTCAAATGAGCTCTCTCTTGATCTTCTAGGAGCATTGGTTTGACACGATGCAAAATTCTGCCAAAAAATACAAATTCCATATTCTTTTAGATAGGAGCTTGAAACCTCTTTAGTAGGGTTATCTGATATGTTGAATCTTGTGGTGTGATTTTCATTGTGTTTACTTGACTTTTTGGGGCTGTTTCTCCCTTTTCGAAAACGAAGCAAATTTTCTCTGAATCGGAGCTTTTGATGGGTAACATTAATGTTAATAAATTTTATATTTTTGAAATCAACATAAAAACCAAATTGTTTTAATCAAAACTTCGTTTTTACTAGTATTTCGGTTACTATTCGGCTGAGTCGCTCCTTATTTACTGTTCGCTATCACTAATACTACTGCTACTACTACTAATAACTCACTGCAGCACCAAGCCGCCTGAGGCCAACACAGCTACGCACGCTCCTCCTCCAACCTAATCTATTTAAAGTCTCCCTCTTTACACCCTCCCAGGAAGTTCCCTTTTCCTTTAAATCCTTATTTATGACATCCTCCCAACCCAGACAAGGACGACCTGCTTTCCGTGTAGCCCCAGACGGTTGGCCAAAAAGGACAATCTTCGGTAATCTGTCATCCTTCATCCGTAGAACGTGGCCTAGCCATCTCAACCTTTCTTTCATTATAGCCCCAGAAAGCGGGATTGAACCACACTTTTCGTACAACCTACTGTTTGAAATACGGTCAGTCAGCCGGGTACCCAGAACAATCCGTAGGCAATTTCTCTGGAAAACATCTAGTAAATTTTCATCTGCTTTTCGGAGTGTCCATGCTTCAGAGCCATATTTGACCACTGTCATCACTGTAGCTTCCAATATTCTAATCTTGTTTTGTAGGCTTATCTTTCTATTCTTCCAAACTTTTTTTAACTGTGAAAAAACACCCTGAGCTTTAGCTATTCTTCTTTTAACATCTTCACTGCTCCCACCATCTTTACTAATAATACTACCAAGGTAACTGAAGCTCCCAACCTGATCAATCTTTTCGTTACCTAAGGTCACCTGTTCATCTTCACTTATTCCTAGCCTTAGTGACTTAGTCTTCTTAACATTAATTTTCAAGCCTATTTTAGCACCCTGAACTCGTAAGACCTCTAAAATTCATTAATTTTGCTCACACTTTCATCTAATATGCTTAAATCATCAGCATAATCTAAGTCCAGGAGCGTTCTTCCTCCCCATTTGATTCCATGGTCTCCAATTGCCTTTTCTGTGCTCCTTAAGACGAAGTCCATCAAAATGATCCATATAAAGGGGGATAGAACACAACCCTGCTTAACTCCTGATTTAATACAAAACCAGTTGCTAACCTCATTTCCTACCTTAACCGCAGCAGTATTATTCTCGTACATAGCGCAAATCACTTTAATGTATTTTTCTGGTATACCATATAACGATAAGACCTTTGTTAACGCTGTTCTATCAACAGAATCGAAAGCTTGCTCATAATCGATAAAACTAAGGACCAAAGGTGTTTGACAACGAAGGGACTTCTCAATTATTAACCTAAGAGTGAAAACATGGTCGACACATCCTCTACCTTTTCTAAAACCGCATTGTTCTTCCCTTAAAACTTTGTCTACAGCATGTCTCAGTCTAAAAAGTATCATATTACTCAGTAATTTGCTACCTACAGAGACCAGACTAATGCCTCGATAATTACGACATTCACTCTTGTCACCTTTCTTATACAGTGGTTTAATTAAGGTTTTCCTAAAATCATTGGGTACTTCCCCTTTTTCAAAAATCATTTTCATAATCTTCAGTAGCTTATTCCTAACCTCAGAGCCACCATATTTAAGGAACTCATTAATCATACTATCAGCACCTGGGGCCTTATTATTTTTTAATCCTTCTAGTACTGTCGCTAATTCTTCCTCACTAAACAAATCTTCCTTCACATCCAAGGTATCACAAACTTTTTCATTTTCATCTATATCTTTTCCTGCAACTGTATCTCGGTTTAGCACATTCTCAAAATGTTCCACCCATCTTTCTTTAACTTTTTCCTTATCACTAATTGTGGCCCCATTTCTATCTTTAACTGGGACTAGTCCGGATCGGCTACTCCCTTTCAATTTATTAACATGCCAGTATAATATTTTACTATTATGCCGTCTAGCCGCATCTTCCAGATCCTCAGCAATTTTATCCATCGCCTCCATTTCACATCTCCTTAGTTCATATTTTAATGCTTTCTCCACTTTCTTTACATTCCTTTTGTTTTCATACGACCTATCGCTCAGATTCTTATACAAACCCCTTCTACTCTCTATTAAACCTAAAGCTTTTTCACTAATATTCCTAGTTGCTGTCTTAGCACTCTTCCCTAGGACACCATCAGCAACTTCACAAATTGTTTTTCTGAAATTATTCCATCCATCTTCCACATTGTCAAATTTTAAACCCTCAAGTTTAGTACTCAACTGTTCCTGGAATTTTTTTCTCAAATTTTCATCCTGAAGTCTACCAACATCATAACTTTCCGGGAGGGAGTCACTTTTCCGAAATTTCAGCTTTAAATTAACCTTAGACACTACTAGATGGTGATCTTTACTTTTAACATCAATAACGGCACTCCTATACACCCTAGTATCTTGTATTGATCCTGCTAGTCTTCTGTTTACAATAACATAATCAATAAGGTTTGCTGTCTTACCATCACGTGAATACCATGTCAACTTATGGGCCATTTTGTGACCAAACACCGTATTGGTTATAACTAGGTTGTTATACCTACAAAATTGCAAAAGCCTATAGCCATTACTGTTTTCTTTTCCTACACCAAATTTACCTAGGCTAGGATACCATCTATCCCTATTTATACCAAACTGGGTATTAAAATCTCCTACCAAAAACACCATATTTCTACCTGGTACCCTGTCTATTTGCTGCTGTAACTGTAAGTAAAATTCATCTGAGTCACTAGTATCTCCATCAGTTGGTTCAATGGGGGCATATATTACTATAACTGATACCCTAAACTTTTTAGTCATAAAATGAGCAATTAGTATTCTATTATTAATACATTCCCAGCCTAAACAAGACTTAGCAGCTTCCTTATTCATCATGAGCCCTACTCCCTGTCTATGTACCCCATCCTTCCTTCCTGAGTAAACAAATTCTATGTCACCTAATTTCATGCTTCCTACCCCTGGGATATGAGTTTCTGAAACTCCTAATAAATCCAGTTCAAACCGTCTGAATTCGTCAGTCAAAATATCGATGCGATAGTCATTTTTCAACGTCGTAACATTCCAAGTTCCAATTTTCATGGTCTTTAAATCTTTGAAATTATTTTGGCCTCAAGAAAAGCAGTGATCCCGGATACCAGTGCAGGATGGGGACCAACAGATCTTCTCAAGTCTACACCGAAGCGCTTAAGCCGGCTTAGAACCGGACAGCAAGAAGTCCCTGGGACTTCCAGTAAGTTGGAGGCTTTGTGCAATCCTGGGCCCATCTTGGTCACAACATGGTTTTCAGCACTTGGCGATGCTCTTCTATCAACAAGAGTCGAAATCCTGCACAGACAGTCCCAAGCCTATTACCTCCGACTCATTATATATTCATGCCTACAAATATTATGCTACTACGGGGAGGCAGCCCATAGTAGATAAATTAGCTAGGAAGAGGTTTTTCAGCCCGAAAACGCCCATCAAAACAAACCAAGCCCAGAATATTATCCAATAATCAGAATCCCGTACGAGTGCTGTGTTGTTTACTAGGCTATAATTTCCTCAAGGGGCGCCACTCCTCAAGTGGGAAAAGTTGACCGCAAGTTTCCCAGTCTTGCAGGTACCCCGAAAGGGTCGAGGCAGCCCTTTACAGAGGCCGTTGTCCATAAATCTGGATCTTACGCCCTGCCGCAGTTGTCCTCCTATAGAGGATCCTCCCACGATGGTGTTCTGCATCACCATGCAATTTAACCCATTACTGGGAGAAGGCTTGTAACTCATCTGACGCGTGAACACGGCAGTTGGCCCTGCTGAGTGTACATTTGAGGGGCCATCTTCCTCCTCCACCTGAAATTATGACCCCCAGGGGAGGGTTTCCCAGTTTCTATTATGGGCCCCACTGGGACAAGGTCCTACTTGGTCTAAGCCTCCTATGGAGCTACTCTACCTATCTATAGGGCTTTCCCCTATCTGTTGTCCTCCACAAAAATCTAGCATGATTATCTAATAATTTTACTAACTAATGCAACTAATAAATAGTTGCAGTAAATTGCAACTTTACTTTAATTTAGACTATGCAACGTCTTCGAGAATTTCCATTGCACTGTTCTTAATATTTCTTCTGCACTTTTCGAGTAATGACATGTCATCTACAAACTTCGATTGATCGGCAATTCATTAGCAAGATGGTTAGTCATTACTAAAAATAGTAAAGGACCTAAAAGCTTACCCTGCGGAACTCCGCAAGAAATAGGTAGTGAATCAGAATCAACAGCTTAGTACTTAACAACTGGACTCCCATTTGACAGAAAAGATGTAATAATATTGACTAGAAAAGGCGGTACTTTAAATTCATTAAGCAATTTTTTAACTAAAACGTTATAATTAAGAAGATCAGAAGCCTTTTGGAGGTCAAATAAAAGGAGATTGTTGAATCTATACTGTATATAAAGTAGTTTATATACAGTATAGAAGAGACTGACCAGGTAATGTGTCGTTGATAAGCTTTCATGTTACCGAATTGTTCTTCATCAATAAGTTAAGGGATCATCTCTTTACGCCAATCTGCTGCGAAGCTCTCTTAGAGTTTAAAGAATACATGTCGCTACAAACACTATCACCAGTTGTACTTTTACTAATACTACTACTGCTAATAAAATATTCTAACTACTACTTCAATTGCAACAACTTGCAAGGCTTATAGTATTAAGTGAAAAGGGCGTCAAATGGAGGTCAAAACTGCACAATAGCAATATTTTTAGAACGGCTTACAGTGTTTTCAACAGAATTGTTTCGATACATATCGATACAATATAACTCTAAATTCACACATGTCTTCATAGGAGCATTATTTCAATGAATTAATTAAAATCAACTCATTTTCCAACAAAAATTTGTTCACTTGTATATATATATATATATATATATATATATATATATATATATATATATATATATATATATATATATATATATATATATATATATATATATATATATATACATATACACACATACATATATATATATATATATATATATATATATATATATATATATATATATATATATATATATATATATATATATATATATATATATATATATATATATATATATATACATATATATATATATATATATATATATATATATATATATATATATATATATATATATATATATATATATATATATATATATATATACATATATATATATATATATATATATATATATATATTTATAAAGAAATGAATACAAAATAGTATATAGTAATAAATAAATATATAAAGTAATACAATAAATATAGATAAATATAGTATCAATATAATAAATAAAGTATAGAGTAATAAATATAGGAATAAATTAGAGTATAATATAGCAAATAAAAATATGAATATAATAAGAAGAAATATGATAAATATAATTAGTAAAAAAAAAAATATATAAGGTACACCATAAAAATCCTGATATTTCGGAATATAAATCACAAGCCCTAAAGAGCTAAAAATGCCAGGAGATACGTAATTTCTATTTATCTACTGCTAATACGCTTGGGGAATAACATGAACAATCTCGTAACAATGAATTTGAAATAAAATAGCAACAGCAATACAATGGCAATGGATAGCGAAACCTGAAAAAAACCTATAAAATAGTTCAATCTTCGTAAGAACAGACTTGAACAACCCCTCGTGCAACAAGTCAAACAATGTCAGTGCATAGTAAATGAGAAAACTAGATCAGCAGAATAAATAGCCTACATTTGTGCAGAAATAATCACTAATGGTTTTTTTTTTTTTTTTACTGTCTTAATTAAAATTCATGTTAATTATTTATATATTTACATTTTATTTTAAACATAAGTGGCCTAGTAATTTTTTTTAATGTTAGTTACGCAGTCTCTGATAAACTATATCTAAGATTGAGCTTTCATTCTCCTTTTCTATGCAGATAATAATTTCACTTTCAGACCCAGACTAAATAGTTTTGATTTTTTAATGCGAATCAGCAATTCATTCGAGCAATGGAGTTGGAATATGTCGGGTCTTGGGTGTATCTTCTTCTGGGGTCTCTTCCGAAAGACTATCTACCAAGCAATTTTGACGAAGCCGTTGAGGACCTAGTTAAGCTAGGAATGAGTCCTGACCATGCCGAGGCTATCGTTGCTTCTCTACCCTACATGTCGTTGGAAGACTTGTGCACAGTTCACCCAGCGCAGTTGGCTCCGGTTGAAAACCTCAAGATTTGGCTTAAGAAATATCAGAAGATCAAAAAAGTAATTGAAAAAGCCAGAAGAGATCCTGTGATTCTTATCTTAGACAAGGTAAAGATTCTTAAGTTAACTATGCCTATTTACATCAACTTTCTAATAGTGCTGCTTGGGCTGCAACATAGAGACTTTAAGTTCAAGAAAACGTCTGATCAGATAGGGAAAAAAAAATATGTTAAACTGCTGGGAAGGAAACCTCACATAGGAGAAAATTTGATTCCCTAAAGTATTACTCAACCATTAGGGACTCCAGTAGGACTATACGCAGTGGGGTAGCGGGATGGAGTCAAATTGCCTATGGATCTTAACATGTCATACGACCACACATCTCCACCCCCGCCCATGGATAATATTGCAGTTTATATCGTTAGGGACTTTTGAGATCTTGGAAAATTGTTGATCTAGGAGTATTAAATGAAGCTTCTGGGAATAAATTCGGGGCCTGAAATATCAACTTGGAAGGTGTTTTCACGCTCCTATCTCTTCTACTTCCATAGCATATTCTAAGGCTTAGGAAATTGCATGAAGACAAGTCTATGCATCCCTGTTTTAATTTGAGGAAAAATGAATTTTTCCGTAATTTTTGGTTGTGTCTGATTTTCTTTTTCTCTAGGTCTTGGACATTATAGATTAAGATTAAATACATAATAATCTTGTATTGATTAAATAATTGATTAAAGTGCTGGTATCTTTGGTAAGAATCCTTGTTGTTCGAAATTGGGGTGAATTTTGCATTTATATATAAGAAAAAAAGTTTCTCAACTGAAAGTAAGGAGCAAAATTAAAATTTAAGACGAACGGAAATTATTCTGTATATGAGACGGACTGCCAGATTAAAAAAATTAGGTGCAAAATATGCTTTTTGAGGTATCCAGGCCTCCATCATCCTCTGCATAACCACCCTTCTTCAAAATCGTACCTCATTATCAGATTTTTGTAAAACATAATCTGAATCAACTTTGTTAAATAAAGCTTTAAAATAAGTGCCTATATTAAATATTCGTTTTTTATAAATGACGACTATAGATTGATAGATTGATCGATATATTTATTAATACCAAAGCCCAATTAGGCCATGGTGACATACACAAAACAAGCGAAAAAATACAGCAACAAAACACAGACTGAAAAGACTTTTATTTAAGAAAATCATTACGATACCTCATACCTACCCGGACGAACTTTCCAATATTATTTATTTCTAAGTAACACCTACTCCTCAAAATTTTCGAAATCCAATCTCCCCCACCCCCTCGACCTCCCTGCCAAATATTTCCGAGCGTAACTCCCTCAACTCCCTACATTCTCCTAAAAAAATTATGGAGAGACTCATCCATCTCTCCACACATAGGGCAACCGTAAAGACCATCCCTTAATCTATTTCTCCCTAAATATTTTCTACGTTCTCCAAGAGGCATAAAATTTCCTGTTACATACATTATCCATTTCAAATCTTCCGGAGCCAATCCGATTTTTAGGTAAATTTCTTCGCCCAGTTCTCCTCGACCTCTGCATATAGCCCAAGGGACGGTGAGGTGGCCTTCTCAGCTTGCTAAACCAGAACTTCCTGAGACTCTAGCCTAGTAGCAACTAACCTAGATACAGTCCTTACCATCCCTCTTATCCCCTTTCCCTCATTCCAGCAATTACCAAGTCCTGTACGGTCTAATATATTCTTTACCTGATTTGGCCACGAATCCTTCCTCCTATCTTGAAGCATCATTAAAAATGCTTGTTTAACTAGCCTATTATCTTTTATCGATGACACCCTTTCCAAATATTTAACCATACTAATTAACCTCCTCTGTCTCATACACTTAATTCCTATATCCCCTCTCAGCACTAATCCATTAAACTTATTATCAAGGCCTAACATAGGGTTAAAAAACCTCAACTGCGTTCTTTCTAAATTTAACCCTTTATTAAACCTCGAAAGCTCCGCCCTGTAATGCAAAGCCGGTCTAACCCTAGCGTTAAAAATATACGTTAGCAGTCCTACATTCCTAATTTCCTTAATACTACTTTTACTTAACATTCCTAGTAGTTTATTTCACTTACTTTCTACTATCTTAAGATGTTTCTTCCATATCCCATTTGACGATAACCTATAACCTAACTACTGAAATTCACCTACACGGTCTAGTGTCCTTCTCTCATACGTAATCTGACGCTGCAAATCTATCTGGTTCTCCACTTTTCTTAAAAACCATTACCATCGACTTCTTTACGTTTAATACTAGTTTGTTATTCCCAAAATAATAAGTTGCTTGATATAGCAGTTGTTGCAAAGGTTCTTTACTTTCTGCTACTAATGCTATGTCCCCCGCAAAAGGTAATGCCATAACACTCGCACTTGAAAGCTTAACTATTAGGGCCGCTCTGCCTATCAAATATTCTTTGAAATCATTAATATACAATCAAAACAGCCTTGCGGAAATTGTACATCCCTACTTAACTCCAAGTCTACTCCTCATAAACCTAGAGAAATCCTAGAGAAGTAAATAAATATATACGATTATTAACGAGTGGGTGCAAAATTAAAAATCTTGACGAACGAGGGAACAAAACTACTTGCGTACCGCATATGCCGTGCTGGTACCGACTGAATTTTTTGGTACCGGTTGAGCTACATGTCGCAAAAGCCTTTGGCGTGAAGGGAGATGTTCAGGGGGAGGATTTCACGAAGCCGCGGATTTTCCAAAGTACCGACACCAAATTTAAAACACATTTCGTCACAGCGTGTCGAAAGAGTTGTACGTGAAAATTGTTTTAAAAGGGTGTAATAAGGGACTTAAGGAGATTTAGACACTACTAGAAGAACTCGATATTGGATCCTTTCCAGGCGGTCCTTCTGGTCCTAATTCAGGCCGTAATGCCAGACGGGACCAGCATATTCTACCAGCGTTCTAACAAATGTAAGAAAAATACGCAATAGGTGGGGGGTTAGGACACCATGACGAACAAGAAGTTTTAAAGAAAGGATACCCAGGTTTGTCCGTTTGATCATCTCCTATGTCTGTTTTTCCCTCTTCAGGTCATGTGTGGAATATATTCCCAAGAGTTTGATATCCATGATGCCTAAAATATTCTATAAAGCAAGGGATGAAGTGTCCCTCGGAAAATTAAAAGCTATTACGAGTGATTCCTCACGATTAACGATCATTTTATCCTCCTCAGCTTGGCGTGATAAAGTCGCCACTATTCTGTCTGTCTCACTTGAAACACTCTTTTCACCTAGCTCCAGTACAGATAGATCGTCAACGAACTTGAAGCGATCCGACTCATCATTTGTCAACTCATTTACCATATTCAAAAAAAGTAGAGGGCCTAAAATTGTTCCCCGGGGGACTCCACAGTAGATTGACTGGGGATCAGAATAGGCTGATTTACACTTTTTTACTTCTACCTGATGAAAATGTGCCACTATTCTTACCAAATATGTATCGACATTAAAATTTGTCAATAGCACTCGGATAAGGGTTCTATGGCAGATCAAACCAAATGCTTACTTTAGGTCAATCGCGATGAGGTTGACCCAGCGTTCCGGTTTATCTAGATACTTTAAAATCTTGTGAAGCAAACTAGCCAAGTAATGCCTTATCGAACTCTTGGGAATATTACCTAATTTTTGAGGGTCAATCTTATGCAGAATAAAAGTTTTCAGCCACCCAGCGATGAAACTTTCATAGATCGTGCTAAAAATCGACGTCATCGTAATAGGCCACTCACCACTGAAATTACAGGGGGCTCCTTTTTTGGGGGTAGGGGCTATGAATCCCTTTGCTATTTTGCGTATACTGACCTGACATTGTAATCTTGTTGAATACTGAATTTAATGGAGCACTCAAAATTCAGGAAAAGCCTTAATGAGGTCAACAGGAATATCGTTTTTGTACCACTATCCAGGCTGATCATAGCCAAAATCCAGTCCAGACTACGTTTTACCTGTCATTTGCTTTAACTTTTTGTACCAGGCTTAGAATCCAATAAACGAGATGCTGTCCTTTTTGTAGTACGACGCTGCTGCCTGGTGGGTCATTCCTCTGATTTTATTCTTCAAGGTAGTAGCTTCTTTGTTGTTTTTTTCCTGAAAAGTTGTCTCATTTTCCTGCTTAGTTCTTTGATTTCTTTTGTAACGTATGGACGATCTGGTGAAAAAAGTCTGTTAACTTTTTCGGGAAAGTAGAAATGGTACTTGCCGAGAAGTTTCTTCTTGAAAAGTAGTGGCCATATTATCAGCATTAGCTGCAGAAATTATGCTGTCCCATTTTACAGTCATGAACCAATTGCCGAAACGAAACAATCCACTGGTTGTGATTGGCCGACTTGTAGTTATTTCTGTAGTGTATGTGATCCAGACTTTGCCTGTGGGATGTAGCACAAGGGTGAAGTGGTAGTTTCCTCCTATTCGGGGGCTTGGGGAGGGTTTCCTATGGAATTGAGACATGTTACTAGCTATGCGGTCCAGAGCCTATCGCCTTTTGTTGCTGGGCAATTCATTTATTTTTGTTTAGACCTAATCCTGCTTCCAAAGACTCAAGTCGTAGTTCGTTAGCATCACCATGCAGGAACATACCGCCTGTGGGGTATTTACCCTGTACGTAGTCAGAGTTTAATTGAAGTTTTTCCCAGAAACTTTTTTGAGAACTGACATCTTGTCTAGGCGAATAATAAAAAACACAAACAGAAATACCATTATAATGGGAGGGCAGGCGTTTGGGCCTTGCAAATACCCAAAAATCTCATCATAATCATCAAGCCCAGGTACCTCTATCTGCAAAGCAGGAATTGTCTTATGAATATAAATTGCAAGAGCTCCTCCCCTTTTTCCAAGCCAGTGGTCATCTGGGTGTAACTTTATCATTTTGTTATAACCGGACAAACTGAGTAGATCTGGATTTTGCCTGTGAACCTCTGTTACCGCTACTACTTAGGCTCCAATTGCTTGAGCTAAATTCTCCAGCTCAATAACCTTAGTCGTATTTAAACTGTCCGCATTACTATACAAAAAACTAGGCAGAGCAAAAATGTCAGAAGAGTATTTTTATACCTTGGTTATCACCTTAGTCGTTGGGCAGACAGTTTCCTGGTGTTCCAACTGTTCTGCAAGATCACTTTCTGCTAATGGCAAAAACCTGGTACTAAGTGGGACGGCGTGGCTTATAGTCGAAACCTGGGAGGCTGATATTTTACGAAGGATAGATTTGGATTGGGAAGGGAGGAAGGGGGAGAGCTCCAAGGGGAACCGGAGAGATATGCTGAGCCCATCTCACCTGCGGTGACCGCGAAGAAGGGATCCAGTAACGCGATGTCGGTATTAAAAAAGGTGGTCATGGGCGCGATGGGGGGGGGGCTAAAAGGCGGGTTTCTTTGGCTCAGCTGCTAGCCCCCTTGTCTCAACAAGTTTTTTGGCACCGGCTAGGATTATTGCTTGAAGCATTGCTCCCATTAACAATCTGTTTGTGGCTTGGCATACTATAATCGAATACTGGATCACGGTAACGATTAATGCGACATTTTAAATTACTAGCACTTTGAGCAGAACTGCACAAATTGTTGGCACAAGCCATCATAGGGCAAAGATCGACATGATCAAAATTGCAAGTTGTTGCTTTGCACTTTTTCAATTTGTATTTTCGGCATAAGTATAGAGATTTGCAGTTCTCTTTTTTGCTGTAGGAGCCTCCTTCGAAATACTTATACACTTTATTTACACGGGAATTTTCCCATTGATTTGGTTGTGTTTTTTCTTATCAGTAACATTTTTGCTTTCATGAATAAACGGACATTGTTCACCAAGTTTCCATGCACCAGTTGACATAAACAGAAACACTTTTTCTTAATTTCTTGTCTTTCTGTAATTCCTAGTCATTCAGCAATTTTCACAATAACGTTGCAACTTTTTTCGAATAGCTGTAGATTCAGAGCGTCGATTTCGGTCTGTTTCATTGACAGGGATTGGGCTTGAGATTTAAGTTTTACTTCCATGCTGTGGATCAAGTTTTAAGATTAAATTATCTTTTGACAGGCAACTCTCACAATTATTGGGATAATTTTGAGGGGATGGGTTCTCCAAAGGCGGGGAAAGCTTATTGTTGAGGTTAACGACGGAGTATGCACGACTGATCAGACTCAGGGTGCTCCGTTACAGCAGTCATAACACATGAGCTGCACTTCCAGTTGGGGTTTTCTTGTCGTAATACTGGTGTGGATCCAGCACAGGAGGGAATGGAACTATAAAACGCATTTTGAGCACTAAATTGTCACGCCTCTCTCACATAACCTCTCACATCCAGGGTAGATATAAGGAGCTCTGGTTCATTCCATATTCAGTATACAATTTTACTGGTAATACAACTAATTAACAAGTCCAAAATCAATTTCCTTCCTAAATAGGGTATTAATTTCACAATACCCAAGGGAATTTATGCTCAAGCCCAAGGGAAATAATAAATTTTGAGGGAAATCAAATAACTAAATAATCCAAGTTCAAGGTTGATTACGATAAGTCAATAGGGAATCACAATTGAGTCTTTCTGTATAATGACATTATATCCAATAGAGGGGTTACAGTATGAACTCTCAATCAAAACTCAAGAAAGATTTATTAGTAAGACTCATAGGACAACGTGTCATCGGTTTTACCTCATTGTTGCACTGAGTCCAGAATTGGCTGGTTTCCTCAATGAGTCAAAAATTTGCCTGCGTTTGCCACATTTTGCAGAACTTAGCACGCTTTTCATTGATTTAGCTTACAATTTGGACTTAGAAAGTCCAACTTTCCAATATATTTCCCACTCTCCTGACGTACTATTCAATATATTTCCCAACTATCAAATATATTGGAAAATTTTCTATTTTTCCATGATAATGGAAGAACCGAGCGTGCTTAAGAACCTCAACACAACTATTCCATTTTAATTCAAATTATCCATTATAACGTACTATTCAATATATTTCCCAACTATTAAATATATTGGAAAATTTTCCATTGTAGTGAAAATTTTCATTATAATGGAAGAACCGAGTGTGCTGAACCTGAAAGAACCTCAACACAACTATTCCATTTTAATTCAAATTATCCATTATAACGTACTATTCAATATATTTCCCAACTATTAAATATATTGGAAAATTTTCCATTGTAATGAAAATTTTCATTATAATGGAAGAATCGAGTGTGCTGAACCTGAAAGAACCTCAACACAACTATTCCATTTTAATTCAAATTATCCATTATAACGTACTATTCAATATATTTCCCAACTATTAAATATATTGGAAAATTTTCCATTGTAATGAAAATTTTCATTATAATGGAAGAACCGAGTGTGCTGAACCTGAAAGAACCTCAACACAACTATTCCATTTTAATTCAAATTATCCATTATAACGTACTATTCAATATATTTCCCAACTATTAAATATATTGGAAAATTTTCCATTGTAGTGAAAATTTTCATTATAATGGAAGAACCGAGTGTGCTGAACCTGAAAGAACCTCAACACAACTATTCCATTTTAATTCAAATTATCCATTATAACGTACTATTCAATATATTTCCCAACTATTAAATATATTGGAAAATTTTCCATTGTAGTGAAAATTTTCATTATAATGGAAGAACCGAGTGTGCTGAACCTGAAAGAACCTCAACACAACTATTCCATTTTAATTCAAATTATCCATTATAACGTACTATTCAATATATTTCCCAACTATTAAATATATTGGAAAATTTTCCATTGTAATGAAAATTTTCATTATAATGGAAGAACCGAGTGTGCTGAACCTGAAAGAACCTCAACACAACTATTCCATTTTAATTCAAATTATCCATTATAACGTACTATTCAATATATTTCCCAACTATTAAATATATTGGAAAATTTTCCATTGTAATGAAAATTTTCATTATAATGGAAGAACCGAGTGTGCTGAACCTGAAAGAACCTCAACACAACTATTCCATTTTAATTCAAATTATCCATTATAACGTACTATTCAATATATTTCCCAACTATTAAATATATTGGAAAATTTTCCATTGTAATGAAAATTTTCATTATAATGGAAGAACCGAGTGTGCTGAACCTGAAAGAACCTCAACACAACTATTCCATTTTAATTCAAATTATCCATTATAACGTACTATTCAATATATTTCCCAACTATTAAATATATTGGAAAATTTTCCATTGTAGTGAAAATTTTCATTATAATGGAAGAACCGAGTGTGCTGAACCTGAAAGAACCTCAACACAACTATTCCATTTTAATTCAAATTATCCATTATAACGTACTATTCAATATATTTCCCAACTATTAAATATATTGGAAAATTTTCCATTGTAATGAAAATTTTCATTATAATGGAAGAACCGAGTGTGCTGAACCTCAAAGAACCTCAACACAACTATTCCATTTTAATTACAAAATCAACGGACCTAACCTTCGATTTAATTCAATTTGGACTTAGCTTGCTTGTACCAAGTGCCCGAGGGCTGAAGAGATACAATAGCTGGTTACCGATTGATCGCTTTCGATCGTTTAAAATCGACAAGGGATTTTGATTTCCCATCCTGCCCAAGTTCCTCAGATCACCGTAATAATTAGTTCGAAGAGAAATACAAATAAGTAATGCATAGGAGACACCTTGCATAACACTAATAGGCTTATCTCTGACAAGGCCTATCTTCTAAAGTAGGGAGAGTGTAGTTGCCCCTTTGAAGGAAAAAGCTGTAAACTTTGTATCAGGCATTTACTTTTTTGTGGGGGGGGGGGGATTTATAAGTTTGTCCAGATCTGAAAAGGAAATGAATTATATAAAATAATGGATAATGGAAGAATTATATGATTCGAGAAATTTATAAAATAGGACAGAAAGCTCTATAGCCCACCTTTTGAAAGCCTTCATAATTTTATTAAAGGTTGTCACTGTATATACCCTTACTTGAATGGGATTGCTATAAATTTGATGCTCAAAAACAAACCCCCTTCTTATTATTATCATAAATAATTTATTTCATTTTAGGTCATGCAAGGCTTACCCTGGGAGTCTCTTGAATGTCTGAAGAACCAGTCAGTAACTCGTGTACCATCTTTAAGCATTTTGAAAATTCTGCTAGATCGACATAAGGCTGAACGAGTAAAAACCCTGAAACTGAATGGGAAAGCTGTTGGCTGCAATCCTCCAAAGGCATTTTACGTGTTGAACCCAGAGGGAGACCTGAGGAAGGTTCAAGAAAGACTTGAAGGAATCGTGAAAGCTATCTGGGGTGATAATGGAACAATTAATAGCAGGCCTGATTTTGAAACTTTACAGATGAAACTCGAAACCGAAGATTTGTTTGTGTATGTATTGCTTATCGGTAATATCAACTGAGAGATTAAGCTATTTGAAAATTGAGAAGGTTTGAACTTCCCTAATCAACTTGTCTCAATAAACTGGCTTATAAGATTGCAATTATGATTTTGCAAGGTCTTCAAAAATACCATTGATTTCATGAAGTTATAGATTTAAAAAATAAGAAAAAGTAGAATTTGTAGAATGTTTTCAAGCCATGAGTGCAATAATTATAATTTTGCGCTAAAAACCACTAACAAGAAAAACTTTCCTCTAGCGGCCTTGATTTCTTTTCCAAGTGTGCCTTCGTTTACCTGTTTTCGGTTCTTGTCTCTTGCAAATTTTGGCCTGATACGTTTCCACTAGTCTCAAATATCAGATGAAAAGCCGCACTAGCCAGCTCGCGGATAACCTTCTAATGTGCATAACGCATTGACTTTTCGTAAATTAGGCTATGAAAGTTCATATTTAAGGAAAGTAAGTAAGCTGTGTGAAAATTGAAATAGAAAATTGGCTTTAAGGTTGTAATGATATCATGACGGGATGAAGACTGTTAAAACAATCATTTAAAATACAACACACCATAGAAAAGAAAATAATGTTAGAATTTTCGCGCCAAAATTGGCGCAAATGGATATTATGGGGGAGTTTATCTATTTTTATTTATATCCCCTTGGTATTCTGAATTACACAATTCTGAAAAAGATCATAGTTTTGACTCGGAAATAGAATATTTGATTCCATGTTTAGCTAATTTTTTGAGGAGGCTATAATTTCAGTCACAAAATCAGTTATCGTAAAAAATAAATTAGTGAAATCTAATAGAAAAAAATGAGGCTTGAATGTAAATAGCGTTGTGGGCAGTACCATTACTATACTATTACTGTTATCATTACTACACTATAATTACAATTATTGTAAAATACTTCTACCGACAGCTTTTCGCTGTACAAAGCCACCTGGTGCCAATGCAACTGCGCACGCTCCTTCTCCATCCCATAATTTTTCGAGCTTCGTGTTTCATTCCAAAATGTGTTGTGCTCCTTTGATTCACGAAGTGCAACGTTATGTATGTTTGCTAAATGTAATTTTAAGTCAGTATTTTGTTTCACCCCTTCATTATTGAAATAAAATAAAAGCTCCGTTTCATTTTATATATTTTGGTTGTATTTTCCCCCTTTTTTTCGATGTGGTTATTTAGTAGCACACCCTCGTAAGATCTGGTTGCCATGCGCTGAAGATATATTTTTTGTTTTTGAATAAATTATTGTACTGTTGCTACTTTTACTTTTGCTCCCTTCCTTGCTATTTTCACTTTCATCGATTCAGCTTATGTATTTCTTATTATTTATTTGTAATGCTATTTATTGTTCTTTTTTAAGCTACCTCGGCCACGGCTCTGGGACGCAATACATTCGAGGAGACAAAATTGTGAAGAAGTTAGTAAGACCCGTTGTGACCCTGTTTGGCTGTTCTAGTGCCAAAATGGTTTATTGGTGTTCTCGAGTAGATCCAATGGGAACTGTAATTCATTACTTAATTGCTGGAGCGTAAGTTTTGTTTATTCTTTATTCTATTAAATGGTGCACCTGCGTTGGGTGGGGGGTCTTCCTGAGATTGGTCCAATTGCAGGGCAACCGGCCACTATTTCGTACCCTTTTTCGCCCTTGTAACTTTACAAGGCATCAGATCAAAGTTTTGCTATAAACAGAATGATCTATACTCAGAATGATCGAATGGTTCAAGAAAGGGCCCTAAGGGAATGCTTGACCAACACAGCCTTGGGGGTACGTGCCCCAAATTATTCAATTGGCTCATTCTTCGCAGACACATTTTAATGGAAAGGGGTGGCGTATTGCACCCAGGATTGCCACCCCTAGTGATTTATCACTATTTCTAGTTATGTTTTTTGTTACCTAAAATTCAGCACACAAATCACTAAATTATAGGAGAAAATCACTAAATCAACCGCAAAATCACTAAAATCTGGTGATTTTTCTTCACCGGCCGGAAACCCTGATTGCACCTTCTTCAAGCTGCAATCGTTCGGCAAATTTAAATAGCCTAGAATTAGAGGCATCAATTTGTCTTTGACACTTCTTAATTGCTCCCCCTCCCTCTCCACTGCCACATTTTTAGCTTAATAGAGGGTATTTTACAAATTTTTGTAACAAGAATCATTTGAAGGGTCTCGATCTCAGCAGAAAAGTTATTCTGAGCCGTGGATCAACAGTGAAAAAAACGAAATCCGTTTAAATCTTGGAATTTTGATGACTCTACCCAAAAGAAACGAAGCCATGATTGGATGCGCGAATGATTCAAGTTCTGATTCGTCGTGGAAACGAGTCAGTTCACACTTGGTGTAGAAACAAGACAAGTTTTGGCTCACTGTAAAACGTTCCAAGTCTAAGCTATGGAGTAGAGGTGACATGGTTTGAAATATTATTCTTTTTTTATCCAGTATCATGCAGAGATGTGTGCTTGGGAGAAGTGAACAACCGAACATCTTCCTTTTACTGCCAAAATTTAGTAAAGAGTTACATGTTGTAACTTGTTTAAACTGAATTTACGCAGCAATTTTTGCCATCTATCATAGAGGCACAGATTGGGCATATGACCTCTCAACCCCCCCCCCTCCCAGTAACAGCTTTTCAGCTGAGAAGTGGCCAGTTTTTTTCCGATTGATTTGAAACTTATAGGGCAAGCACCTTGGAGCATTGAAACATGAGGATAAGGAGTGAGGCGAACAGTTATTTTCTTTGTACACAAGTGCTTTGGACACTTCAAAATAATGCTCCAACAAAGCAAACAATATTCTCAAAAATTACCAATATACATGTCTGAAGTTTTGTTTAGGCATAAATTTTCTATTGTTTTATGCATCATTTTTCTACAGTTTTACGGTATTAATATTTCAACGCAAGTTGACAATTTTTACATCATTCATTGGCTAATATTCAATTTTATCCATCTATTGAAATGTATTTTTAAAAAGTGGTTTTATTTTTTGTTTTAGATTTGGGGATATGCTCAGAAAAAGACTCGTTTATTCATTCATAGGAATCTATGTTTTTTTTAAGTTTTACTTAAAAACTTACTTTTTTTAAGTTTTTAAAAACATTTTCTTACGTTTTAATCGGTTTACGTAGAAAAAAAATTGTAGGATTTTGTGTGATTTTTTACGTGATTGAGAGTGAACAATGCACATAAATATATTTCACCATAAACAAGGTTAAAGCTTTTTTTTTATATTATTCAACATCAGAATGCCAAAATATTTTTTGATAATTCCGTTAAAATTTAGAGTTTCATTTATTAATACTCATTTTACCTTCAGAGGAAAGGAGAGCAGGTGCCTGCTTTGTGGGCAATGTAGATATAATCTCAGCTACTTTGACTCCATCGAACTCAACTTTTTGCAAGTTGACAATTTTTACATCATTAATTGGCTAATATTCAATTTTATCCATCTACTGAAATGTATTTTTAAAAAGTGGTTTTATTTTTTGCTTTAGATTTGGAGATACGCTCAGAAAAACACTCATTTATTCATTCATAGGAATCTATGTTTTTTTTAAGTTTTACTTAAAAACTTACTTTTTTTAAGTTTTTAAAAACATTTTTTTCCGTTTTAATCGTTTTACGTAGAAAAAAAATTGTAGGATTTTGTGTGATTATTTACGTGATTGAGAGTGAACAATGCACATAAATATATTTCACCATAAACAAGGTTAAAGCTTTTTTTTTATATTATTCAACATCAGAATGCCAAAATATTTTTTGGTAATTCCGTTGAAATTTAGAGTTTCATTTATTAATACTCATTTTACCTTAGAGGAAAGGAGAGCAGGTGCCTGCTTTGTGGGCAATGTTTGACATTGTTTGACATTGATTGCCCACTGCTTTGTGGGCAATGTTTGACTCAGCTACTTTGACTCCATCGACCTTGAATTGACTAGTTTCTACGTTGACACATGTCCTGGAAATAATCGTATACAGAAAAAAATAATGCGAAGAATATTAAATGCTAATTGAAGAAAAAACAATAGAACCCAATTTACACATGACTCGCTTAATGTTGCCAGTAGTCATCGATTTATGTTTTAATATTGTTGTTGATTTTCCCCTGAAGAATTTTTTTGGGGAACTAGTGAATTTAGAAACGAAGTCGTTTTTAAAGTTTTTAATCTTTATCTGTTTTTTTTTTAATCTTTATCTGTTTTTGTTTCTTTTTTTTAATCATGTTGATAAATCAATTCAGGATTTAAACACTATTAAAACAGTCATTTATTCATTCATAGGAATCTATGTTTGTTTTAAGTTTTACTTATTGTATGAATTCATTTTTGATGGTTTTACGTTTTAATATTGTTGTTGAGTTTCCCCTGAAGAAAATTTTTTGTGAAACTAGTAAATTTAGAGACGAAGGTATTTTTCAAGTTTTTACTCTTTTTCTGTTTTTATGGCACTTGGTATTTACCAAGTGATCTATAGCGATCGCAAATTCTGTCTGTCTGTTGGTCTGTCTGTTCCGGTTTTGCTAGTTAAGGCACTTCCAGATAACCTAGGACGATGAAATTTGGCAGGCGTGTCAGGGACCAGACCAGATTAAATTAGGAATTGTCATTTCCCCGATTCGACCATCTAAGGGGGAGTGGAAGGACGGTTAATTCGGAAAAATTAGAAAAAATGAGGTATTTTTAACTTACGAACGGGTGATCGGATCTTCTGAAGGATATCATGTCTCAGCCTATTACTTTAAACATCAACCAGATCCGGTGACATCGGGGGGAATCGAGGGGGGGGGAACTGGATATCTTGGAAAATGTGAAAATTGAGGTATCTTTATCTTACGAATGGGTGATCGGATTTTTATGAAACTTGATATATAGAAAGATCTTATATCTCAGATGCTTCATTTTCAATTCGAGTCGGATCCGGAGACATAGGGGGCTAGGGGGATACAGAAATCTTGGAAACCGGAAATCTTGGAAAACGCTTAGAGTGGAGAGATGGAGATGAAACTTGATGGCACAAGTTCTAGATACGTGATTGACATAATTGGAACGGATCCGCTCTCTTTGGGGGAGTTGGGGGGATTTCCAGTGCTTTGGCAGGTTCGGTGCTTCTGGACGTGCTAGGACGATGAAAATTGGTGGGCGCGTCAGGGACCTGCACAAATTTACTTTATAACAGTCGTTTTCCTGATTCAATCATCTGGGGGACTGGAGGGAGAGGAAATATTGAAAAATTGAGGTATTTTTAACTTACCAATGGGTGATCGGGTCTTAATGAAATTTGATATTTAGAAGCACCCCGTGTCTCAGAGATCTTATTTTAAATCCCAACCGTATTCGGTGATATTGGGGGAGTTGGAGGGGTAAATGGGAAATTTTGGAAAATGCTTAGAGTGGAGAGATTGGGATGAAACTTGGTGGGAAGAATAAGCATAAGTCTTAGATACGTGACTGATACAACCGGACTGAATCGGCTCTCTTTGGGGGAGACGGGGGGGGGGTTAATTTGGAAAAATTAAAAAATTGAGGTATTTTTAACTTAAGAACGGGTGACCAGATCTTAATGGAATTTGATATTTGGAAGGAACTCATGTCTCAGAGCTCTTGTTTTAAATCCCGATCACATATGGTAACATTGGGGGGAATTTGAGGGGTGAACCGGAAATATTGGAAAACGCTTAGAGTGTAGAAATGGGGATGAAACTTTGTGGGTAGAATAAGCAAATGTCCTAGATACGTTATTGACGTAACCGGACTGGATCCGCTGTCTTTCAAAGTCGTTTTCCCCTATTCGACCTTCTGGGGAGCTGAAGGGAGAGGAAAAATTAGAAAAAATGAAGTGTTATTAACACCTCATTTTTTTCTAATTCGAGTGGGTGATCGGATCTTAATGAATTTTTATATGTAGAAGGACCTCGCGTCTCAGAGCTCTTATTTTAAGTCCCGACCGGAATTAAGCCTCTGATTTTCCTTTTAAACCAACCTATTGATTCTTAGAATTTTGCTAGAGCTGACTCTGGATTATTGACTGATAATTTATTCAGACATTCAGCAACGTTATTTTTTGGATAAGTTAACATATTTGCACAAGTCAAAGTAAGGTCAATGCCGTGAGAAATCAACGGACTGCAGCTAAATTAGCAAATGAAAATATCTATTCGATTTATCAATCATAAATTTGTTCATTAACCTGTAAGACTTCTTTATGGGTGGGGGACCTGGGGTTTGGTGACCTTCTATTGTCTTGTTCAAGTGAACATAATTTTCACTTTTAATACATTCCCTTTTATACACCGATTATTACAGAGGAGAGAGACCAATGGTTTCATTATAAACATTTGCTTTGGTTTTGTCTTAATTTATTACCATCAGTGCTGGGAGTTTTGTTTATAATGTGAGTTGTTTCTTATTTATTTTTTGTTATTTTTTTTTTTTTTTTTTTTTTTTCGTGTGTTTAGTTGTCATGTTTTTTTTGGTTTTTTGTTGTTCTTTTGTGTTATGGTTTTAAAAAAAACACTTATTTTCTTCTTTTTTGTCGTTTGTATTTTTTTTTTCCGTTGAGAAAGGCTCCCGGACGTGGGGCCGAAATACTCAGAATATTTATATTTTTTAGTTAAAGTTTAGTTTTGTTTTTGTATTTTATTTTTTGTTCACTGCTTTGTCGAAATTAAAACCCGTTTTCTCTTTGCTTAATTTTTTTTATATATTTCTAATATGTTAATGTAAAATAACCCGTTCGTAGATTTTACTTTTAATCGAATTGTTTTTTGTTTTTTTTTATTCTAGGCCTTGTTGTCTGGGTATGCTGTGGGAAGTGACTGATTTAGACTGTGATAGAATGACAGTACAGTTTTGGCAGTATTGGCTGGGAAATTTGTTCCCAGCCCTACTTGACAGCACGCCTCCAGAATTTGCTAATTGTTTCAGTAAAATTTCTAAGGGTGAAACTGAACAGGATTTAGCTAGATGCGCATCCATGGCAAAGGAAATTGCTTCAAGCTACATTAATAGATGTGCTTTGGTTGTGTATGGTCTACCCACTGAATCTTTCTCTTCGTAGTTTTTACTTTTTTTTTTTTTTTGACCGGAAGCTGACGAATATATATAGAGGAAATAAATGTTTTTATAATTGCTTGATGTCAGTCGTTTAACTTTCTTTTTACGCACCCAGGGTTGAAATTGATCGAGTCAAAATAGTTTGTTCTAGTGGTATGAAATATTTTTGTGAAGTTCAATTCATTCGACCTCAATTTTTAGATCTAATGCCTTTTCTTATTGACGAACTGGAATTGGGAACACTAAGCCACCCTTTCCGAACCTCGTGTTTTATTTACCGCTGGATCGAACTTTAATATAGTTTATTTATTTAGGCATGATTTACAAGTATGCCTCCGGGGCGACACCACGTTTTCCCCTCTTTGTTTGAAGGCACCAAAATACGCAAATACTTCATTTGACTAATTTCCTAATTCACCTAATTCTTTACTTTCAGTTCACAGTTATCAGGACGTCTGTGTTAAACGTCTAATCAATTCAGGAGGCTAGATAAGGTTCCCTATACGTAGGAAACCTTAAAAAGTAAGCCTACTGAGACAGTTGAATCTATTGGAGACTTGGCAAATCAACCCTTTGAACTCGATTTAGATGAGTAAATCCGGTAGAAACGCATCAGCTACGTTGTAAACTCAGCATGTCTAACCTAGCAACAACATCTTATCTGATCTCGAGTCAGTTCAATGGAAGATACGTTCTCAACGCAACACCAAAGGAATATCCCCAGCTTCATCATGTCGACGGAGGGTAAACATCGTGGACTGTCCAATATGGACGACTAAACCCATTGAAAACCCAATCAATTGCTGATCGACATTTCATGCAGATTAACTAGAAAAGACCAAAACACGCCAAAGGGAAATGAATATCACATTTATAGACCCTTTCCGACAAATGGCAAAACTAAAACAAATAGAAATGTGGAAGCTCCATGCTAAAGACGTTTACGCTAAAATTAGTAACTTGATCAACTGTACACGACACAATTAGTTCATCACAGAAAAATTCGAAAACGCCAAAAATTCAATAAACGCAATTAAACATCGCAAATATAAATCGTTTTAGAAATTGGTATAACAAATAAAAAAAGGTGAAAACTCTCTTTTTTTTTCGTAGCAATAACGTTAACTATTCTAGAATCCAGGGAAACCTGTGGCTCAATATCTCCGAAAAATATCAGTCATTTTGATTTAATACCTTAACAGGTCCAATTCAAGGCCGCGCAATTCAAAATTGCTAATGATTTGGTGCTTGAAGTTATTTTGTCATAACATTGACGCGGTAGTAGTTGAAGAGATGGGTATGGTGCATGTGATGTCGTCAATCTTGTATGGGAGGTATTTGAGATAAGGCTAACAATAACAGATATCAGTGAAGGATTCGAAGTTGGGAAGATAACGACGAACTTGGTGGAGCTGAGGGAGATGACATTAAATGTATTTTCAAGGTCATAATTACATCTACCACTTGGTACATAATTAGACATATAGCATGAATTCATTATAGAGCTACCCTGAAACCTAAGTGAACAGAAATTATTTAAACGACATTCTTTTCGCTCAATAAAAAATAAAGGGTGATATTGAAACTTGAAACAAGCAAAAATTAATTGACGTAAAACATCAACTTTAAAACTTGCAGAAATTGGTGTAACATCAATGCCCGAAAGCTTTAGAATTTAACTTGCAACAATTGATATGTTGTGGACTTTTAGCGTTCCCCCCCCCCCCCCATAGTGGGAGAACATACTGATGTCAAAATTTTCGACAGTGGTGATCTTTGGGTGTTTACGTTATTGGAGGTAATCTAGTTAGTTTTTGATAAAGGGCAAAGGCTTCAAATCGGGAAAATCGGTAAGCCACCAAAATCCAAACAGGCGTTACCAAAACATGCTCCAAGGTTTTTTGGAGTTTTGTCATTAGAAAAAAAATGAAATAATAAGATTTAAAGTAAAAGCAAAAGTTATTTTTGTGCAATAAACTTGGCTCCCTCGTGACATAGTTTGCTAAACAAGTTTATGCTGCAAATGAAAATGAAAGTATGTCTGTTGTTGGTAAATTCCTGTTGTCTGCAGTGAAAAAGGAGCAAATTGAATCTCTTTTCCCTCTCCATTGGATTTTACTTAATTCAAGTAACTATTCTTTTTAGCACTACGAAATGTCTACTACTCCTGAACGCTCACTGCAGCACCAAAACGCCTGAGGTAAACAGAGCCAAGACGCTCCTCTTTTATCCCAATTTTTTCAAAACCTTCCTCTTTAAACCCTCCCAAGAATTCTCAATTCTTCAAAGCCTTCAATTCTCCTTAAATCATTCCTCACGACCTTACCCACCCTATTTGGGAACGACCTGCTTTTCGTTTGCCACTAGATGATTGGCCGAAAAGGACGACCCTTGGCCCTACCTGTCTCGTCCCTTCCTCTCATTATAACCATAAAAAGTGAGATAGAACCAATTTTTTTCGAATAGCTTACTGTTTTAAATGGGTTCAGTCAGACGGGTACCCCACCGAATCTCCAAGATCATCTCCTCAACTTATCCTTTTGCCAGTCTTAGCTACTTAGTCTCTTTTTGACGTTAATTTTCAAATCTATTCCTGCACCCTGAACTCTCAAAAAAACCCAAAAATTATCCATTTTGCTAACATTTTCTCCTAGTAGGCTCAAATTATCAGTGCAATCCAATTCTAGGAGGGTTTTACTTTCGCATTTGAATCCAATATTCTCCCATAAACTTTGTCGCGCTCCGCGGATAAAGTCCATCAAAATGATCAATTTAAATGGGATAGAACGCACCCCTGCTAAAATCGTGATTCAATACAACACCAGCTACTAACTATTTCCTGCTTTAACTGTAGCAATCTTATTCCCGTGCGTTGCATGTTTCAATTTAATGTATTTACCTAGAATTATATACAAGGATAGGACCATTGCCAGTGCTCTTCTGTCGGGTGAATCAAACTTCCACTACTAGCAGCACAACGCAGTACCAAACCGCCTGAAGCCAACATAACTACGCACGCTTCTTTTCTATCCCAATTTATTTGATGCCTCACTCTTTGCACTCTCCAAGAAGTTCCGATTTCCCTGAAATCCCTCTTTACGATCTCCTCCCATTCAATTCGTAGACGATTTTTTTTTACCATACATGGTTAGCTGAAAAGAATAATCTTTGACAATCTGCCATCCTTCATCCGCAAAACGTGTTCTAGCCATCTCAACCTTTCTCTAATCATAGGCACCGCAATAACGCTGCCTAAGTAAAGAGCGATTTGGGCACTGTGTATTATTTGTTTTCGTTTTTTCTAGGTTTTAGACCAGGGCACTTTGTATCGAAGGAGTTATCGTAGAAACTTCGGAAACGGCTCATTCAATGTGAAATTGAAAGGCTTAGTGGCCTTTTTCATATTCGAAAGGGATTGAAATATAAATAACCCTCATTCCACGCCCACCATTTCCCCAGGCACATCCAATCAAAATTTTGAGATAGCCATTTTTGTTCAACTTAGTTGAAAGGCTCGGGGATTATGTATTTGAGGGTGACACCCCTCCCATAGCCCTCAGGACAAGGGTTGTAAGTTATGCCCTAGGGGCATGTAAAGTATATATAAAGGGTGATCGTATAAACTTCGGAAGGGGCTCATCGAACTGGTAATCAGAAGTTATAGTGTCCTTTTTAAGATTCAGAGGGATCGGGGGGATACCTCCCCACCCCCTCACACCTTGTATTTTCCCGAAATGCATCTGATGGAAATTTTGAGACGGACATTTTTGTTGTCGTAAAAACTTCGAAAAGAGCTCATTTGATTGGAAATTGAAAGGGCTACTGTCCTTTTTAATAGTCAAAAGTTATTGGAGGGCCTATGACCCCCTTCCCACGCCCACCAATTCCCAAAACACATCCAATCAAAATTTGAGATATTCATTTTGTTCAACGTTATTGAAAGGTCCAACAATTCTGTCTTTGAGGATTAAAACCCCCCACAGCCCTCAAGGCAAGGGTTGTAAGTTATGCCCTGGGGGCATATAAGGTCGCATATAAGCGTCGTTGAAAGGTTTGGAAACTATGTCTTTGACAACCCCCGTACCTTCTCAAGACCAGAACGTAATTATCACTATACTAAAAAAATGGCTGTGGATTGTCAGTTTAGTATACATGTACTGATATTTATTCCTTAAAATTCTAATATTTTTTTTTATTTATTAAAGTAAAAAAGTTAATTCATTTTAAATGTAATTAAGAGTCAACTCTTAAGAGCTAAAAGTAAATGTTGTGATGTCATCCCCCCCCCCAAGTCGATCATCCCCAAAACATATCTGATCAAAACTTTAAGAGGGGTGTTTTGTTCAGAATTGTTGAAAGGTTCAGTATTGGGGATGTCAACCTCCTCATAGTCCTCAGGACAAGGGCTGTAAGTTAGACAATTTGTTCATAGTTTACACACAGTGTATGTTACTGAGAAAGGTATGTATGTTTGTCAGTATTATATTAATCATAGACCGTTTTATATTCTTGCGTAAATTAGTCTATATTACAGAATGCATCAGGCATTAATCCTTGATCTAATTGGTAAAAATTTGACAGTCTTGAGTTTTTGGATTCGATCCAAGATTGAGTTCAGCATAAGAACACCCCTATTGAGAAAATATATACCAAAGATTTCTAAAAATTCATTTGTTTTAAAGAAAGTAAATATACACAAAATTCCAAGTTGCACTGACAAATTTTATTATTCGCTTCTTTTTAAAAACACAACTAAAATGAGGGTAATTGCTGCTTGCTTTTTAAGTCGTCATGCATTAGTGCTACCTATGAAAAATGTTTATTTAATTAAACATCCGGGTTTCTACGTCAGAATCGCCTGAGTTTTAGAAAGAAAACAGAAGGTCCAAAGAGAAATCAATGTATAAATTTTGTTTTCTATGATTTATTTGTTATTTTTGTTGTTTTAGTGACAATTGAAATCTGCAACTAATGGTAAAACTTGAGTTTGTCTGATTTTGACTTAATTGGAATGTTGTTCTGCTTGGTCTGGAGGAATGAAATTTAGCCTACTTGAGCATATAGCCTATAAGCTACTGCAGAGTAGGTCAGGGAACAAAAAGGCCTTACCAAGTACCCATGTTTCAAGCACTGCCCTTATATTATCTGAAAAAAACTATAGGAAATGAAGATTCCAGAAATTAGTTTTAGAGCAGAAAAGTATGATTCAGCACAGGTGTTATGGTTAGGTTTTTCACAAGTCTTGGGAAGAAATTGGAAAAAAAAATTAATATTAGGTTCTGTGCAAACATCCTAGAACTATGGCTCATCTAAAGTAAAATTTATGGGCTAGCCTAATATAAAAAATTCTGAGGTAGGCCAAAAGCCCCCAGCCCTTGTAGAGTCCCCAGTATCAGACAGATATTGGTAAAATTCTAGTTAATTAACTTCTTGCTATCTCAGAAAAGGTTTAGGTTAGCATGTCCCAGGAAGGTATTTTGAAGCAACTACCTCCACTCCTTCTCCCTCTAGAGTGCCCTGACCTTTGATGACCTTTAAAAATATGTATGTTATAAAAGTGAAACCTTGCAAAATAGAGATTCTGCTTGAATGAAGTACAACAAAATTGTTTTCAGCTTAAAAACTTAGCTCAATTCCATTTTATAAGGTTTTAAAGATATGCAAATACATTTCCTATATTTTGAAAAAACATTGATGTGGCTCAAAATTCTGCTCAAATAACAGGAATTGCATTTTCAGAACTAAAGGCAGGGAAAAGGCAACTGGTAACTGAAAAATAAGGTAAAATGTTGTTTTTTCAAAATTTCAATAGGTATAGACCTGTCATGTAGGCAAATTTCATGGCCCTCTAGAGGGAGAAGGAGTAGAGAAGGGTACTTTAAAATACCTTCCTGGGACATACTTTAGCCTGTAGACCTGTCCCTGAATGTTTCAATTTCCTAACCTAAAAACTTTCTGAGATAGCAAGAAGTCAATTAACTAGAATTTTACCCTTAGCCTCATTAGTATTGGCTGAATGCTATTTTAGAAAACTTCTGATTTTTAAGCATTTGAATTAGATAATAGTTAGGTACCTCTATAGCTAGGAACAGAGTTAAGGAAACACATAACAACTGGAGTGAAGCCAAATACTCTTAAATTTGGTGTTAATGTATGACCATTTTACTACATAAGCAAACATGTTAAGAAAACAATTCTGGTAAAATTCTAGTTTAGTGACTTTTGGCTATCTCAGAAAGGGGTTAGGTTTGGAAAATGAAACTTCTGGGGATGGGTCTACAGGCTAAAGTATATCCTGGGAAAGTATTTTAAAGCACCCACCTCCACTTTTTCTCCCTCTAGAGGGCCCTGAAATTTGCCTACATGACAGGTCTATACCTATAGAAATTTTGAAAAAACACCATTTTACCTTGATTTTCAGTTAGCCTACCAGTTGTTTTTTCTCTGCCTTTAGTTCTGAAAATGCAATTCCTGTTATTGTGAGTAGAATTCTGAGCCATATCAGTGTTTTTTTTTTTTTCAAAATTTAGGAAGTGTATTTGCATATCTTTAAAACCTTATAAATTGGGATTGAGCAAAGTTATGAAGCTGAAAAAATTTGGTTGTACTTCATTCAAGCAGAAGATCTATTTTGCAACATTTCACTTTTATAACATGCACATTTTTAAAGGTCATCAAAAGTCAGGACCCTTTAGAGGAAGAGGGAGTAGAGGCAGGTACTTCAAAATACCTTCCTGTGACATACTTTAGCCTTTAGACCCAATTCTGAAAGTTTCATTTTTCTAACCTAACCCCTTTCCAAGATAGACAAAAGTCACTAAACTAGGATTTTACCACATGGTAAAATTCTAGTTTGGCTACTTTTTGCTATCTTGGAAACAGGTTAGGTTAGGAAAATGAAACTTTCAGGGATGAGTCTACAGACTAAATTTATTATTATTTAAGAATTAATGATGCTTCTTGACCACTAAGGTCCCTGCATTGGTCCTGCAGTGTGATTTGATCTCTGGGTCCCGTATTACCAAGCTAAGGTCAAATCCACTGCACCACCACAGGTTAGGTTAGGTTTATTTTTAGGAAAAAATATATACAGCTTGAAATTTTACTCAAATAACAGGAATTGCATTTTCAGAACTAAAACTAGAGAAAAAGAAACTGATAACCGAAAATTAAGGGGAAATGTTGTTTTGCCAAAATTTTAGGGGATATAAACTTGTCAATTAGGCAAATTTCAAAGACTTAAAAATTAGAAGAGGTTAACATAGAAGCATGTTAACATAAAAAACATGATTGAAAAGTCAGCAGAAAATGAGTGAAAAAAATGTGTCATCATGGAGCTCTAGAAAATATAGCTTTTCTGACTAACAAAGTCATCTTTCAAACTAACACTCATTAATTGACAGTAAACTGGGTAAAAACTAGTGATTCAATTAATCTATCCCTCTAATAAGGCTGTTTATAGCCCTTGGATATATTAAAACTTCTGGACAAAAGACTATAATGGTTCAATTTCTACTCAGGACCCAGAGAATATGATAAAGGCCAATTAAAACTATCTGCATATCTTCTTGGGGTTGAAATACATGAATTTTTTATAGGAAGAGTTAGGCTATATTGGGAACAAGTATTTGTGTAAAAAAAAATATTATCTTCAAACTTTTTTACCTAGCCTAGGGCTATATCAGGACCCATTAGGAAGGGTAGGGGGTACTGGAATGCATTTTCAACAACAGCAATTATCAACTTTCGAAAATGCATTGAATATAGATTTGTTTATATACTTTTTCTCCTACCTAATGTTTGCCTTGTAATGAACCTTAACTATGATTTGTAACATCATTTCCTCACTACAACTAGAATGCCAAGAGGGTCTGGTAGTACAAAATATGATTAGGCAAGATTGGCTCTTGAGGTACTCTCAAACCCATAGGCCCAGAGAACGTCAACTCCAGTTTTATATGATAGATGGTTGAAAATAACTGATAGCAGTTTGCTGCTGCAAATTGCCACCAAACTGGTGGCAGGGTTGGTCATTGGTTGTTTGATATCAATTCCTTGAGTTTTTCTTAGTTGTGCATTTGTTTCTATGTCTGTTAATGTTTAGCCCATGTGTTTGTTTTGGCCTTAAGGTGCTTGTCTTGTAAATTCTTAAAAAGAAATTCAGAGAAGGTGCTGCAATCACATTTTTAGGTGATGCATTTCATGTATTAATAGCTTGGACAGACCAGTACTAGGGCAGGCGTGCTTAAGTTACGTGTATTTTTTACTAATAAAAACGTTCATTAAAAATTAAAAGTTCTAGTTGCCTTTTTAAGTAACCGAAAAATTGGAGGGCAACTAGGCCTCCTTCTCCACCCCTTATTTCTCAAAATCATCTGATCAAAACTAAGAGAAAGCCATTTAGCCAAAAAAAGAATTAATATACAAGTTTCATTTTAATAATTTATGTGCAGAGAGCCAAAACCAAACATGCATTAATTCAAAAACATTCAGAAATTAAATAAAAAAAAACTAATTTTTTTTGCTGAAAGTAAGGAGCGACTTTAAAACTTAAAACGAACAGAAATTACTCCGTATATGAAATGGGTTGTCCCCTCTGCAATCCCTCACTCTTTACGCTGAAGTTTGACTCTTTGCCACAATTCTACTTTTTAAAACAATTAAAAGCTTTGGCGTAAAGAGCGAGGGATTGCGGAGGGGACAACCCATTTCATATACGGAGTAATTTCTGTTCGTTTTAAGTTTTAATGTCGCTCCTTACTTTCAGCTAAAAAAATTAGTTGTTTTTTTTATTTAATCCTATTAAAGAACTAACCACTGTTCATAGTGACAAAAAAATTAAAGAAACATGTTTAAAAAAAAGTGTTTGTGAGAAAAATTGTCATTTTAACTTATTTAGGAATGGTAAGTATTATCTTGATTAGTTTTAATATCATTTTTTTCAAAAACGAATTTACAGGAATTTCACAAAACAGTCTTAAACCCCTCCAAAATGACAACAGATCAAAAGATAATGTTCAACTTTGGAATTGCTATTGCACAAACCCCATAAAGGGAACTTACATTCCTCTGGCTTGAACAGCAAGGCAATTGCTTATAGGGCACTGGAAAATCAGAGACAGAGCTGTTTAAGTGTTATTTAAAAAGGAAATTGGTATTTGTGACTAACAAAGAAAATATTAAAAATAAAATACAATTCTCTGCAAAAAAACATGTTGTCATACAAAAAATGATGTTATATTGGCTATGATTCCATATTTGATGCTCCTTAACTGAACAAAAGTTTTTGGTCATAATAAGGAGGGGAGATACTGGGGGCATATGGTCTGCATTAATGAAGAATGCCTCACAAACAATGTATGGTGTTGGACCTCATCTAATCTTCAAGGGAGGGGAAGATTGCACAATACACTAGGTTAGCCCCCAGAGTAAGTGGCAACTAAATCTTAGAACTACTAGTACCCTTTTGAGTGCTAGTTCCTGGAATAAGATTGGCTGAATTGGATGTCTGCAATTGTTGCCTTATGTGCCTCTAGGCATGGAAAGTCCTAAGTAAGTTGGTTATTTCTTGATGGACATATTAGAATGCAAACTGTTCATCCACAGTTATGAAGGTGTATGCACACACAAGGGAGTGATAGGAAGAGATCTTGCAAGAGGTCAAAAATTTTTATATTCACAAATGAAATTACTACAAGTTAGGAAGGCTACAAGAACAAGTGTGGTTCCTTTAATAGCACATTTATAATTTTGTTGCTTAAATAAGTTACCTAAGGAGGTCAAAATTCTTGCTTCTCCTTCTACATAGCATGATATACAATCCATCATGAAAATTACAGATTACTTCTTCTAATATTTTTATAAACAACTGCTCAAGATTGCTTCTATAGAATATGTAATTTTCTAGTACATAGTTCTGGCTTAAAAAAACTTTTTACTAAAGAACCACAAAAATGGTTTTTATGGCATGTGGTATTTTCAACTTATGAACAGGTTATCAGATCTTAATGAAATTTAGTATTTAGAAGGGTTTTGCATCTCAAAGCTCTCATTTTAAATCTGGGCCAGATCCAGTGACATTGGGGGGAGTTGGAGGGGGAAACTGGAAATCTTAGAAAACACTTAGAGTGGAGAGATTTGGATGAAACTTGGTGGGACAAACATTACAATACCAAACAAGAAGAGACTACAGGAACACGGTATTTGCAAGTTTATCTTTGTAATAATTGCCATTAAACAAGGAACATCAAATTGATAACTCGATTACCAAGTCTAATTTTAGGTTCTGACCTCATCACAAGTGCCATGTGAGCTCTTGGCTCTTCTGACCCTGTCACATGTGCCATATGAGCTCTTGGCTCTTCCGACCTTGTCACATGTGCCATATGAGCTCTTTTTTAATTACTGACTGCCATGCTTTGATATACATGTTTGTTGATGTTGAATTTTTTTTTTGAAAGATCAATTACTACTTAGTGCTTGTGCTTACTGCCTATATGTTAACACATATTTATCATTTGGGCAAGGGTTTTAACTTACTAGAAATATCAAATATTAGAGCTCAGGTGCATATTACCATTAATGAATTTGCTCAAAATAAAAAGGATGTTCTGAAGGAATCCTGGGGAACAGTGGAGTTAGATATCCCTTTTCATTTGTATCCTTAGGCTCAAATATCAAAAACCATTCCTGGGGAGAGAATTTGGACCAGTCTTGGTGGTGAAAGCTCTGAACCCCTCCCCTGCTACATTAGATGAAAGTTGTTTTATATTTTATTCAATGCATGGTCATTACAGTGAATTTCTGATTGTGGAGAAAGTTTTGTAGTGTATTAGTCATCAATATTTTTTAATTGTTTAGTTACAAATAGAACCCCTGTCCTGTATCACAAGATGCCACTACAAAGAATTGAAAGTTCAGAAGAAGCAATAGAGTGCCCTCTTTGTCTTGAGCCTTTTGAAATGGATGATCTGAGCTTCTACCCTTGTACATGTGGATATCAGGTTGGTATTATTTATTTTACCCTTGCTTTTGTTTCATCTTTGTCATATATTCTGTGCCAAAGTTTGATATTTTGGTCATTGAATTATTTTCATAGGCCAGGATAGTTACTAATACTACAACTAACAACTCTGGAGCATGATTCCATCTGAGGCCAATGCAGCTATCAATGCTCTTCCTCCATCACAATCCATTCAAAGTTTCACTCTTTAGGAACTCTGATGCAGTACCTAGTCTATCCTTGTGAGGGCATTTACAGTTTCATATGAATGTCAAAAATAAAATTGTTAGCCCATCTGTAAAATCTGTGTTGTATGGGAAGTTTGTCGTTTTTCTTTTTATCATGTTCTTTGTTTGCCATTAACTTTTTAGTAAACTTTAAGTAATAGCAACAATATCTTTTCCTTTGATGTGTATATGACTTGGTCTTAATTTTTTACTTTTATTCATTCCAGTCAATTGAGCAGAAAATAATACCTTATCTTAAACTGCAATTACCAGCCAGATAAGGTGGTAATGACCTCCAATAGATTTCCTAATTAAGGTAGTGTGTCGACTTCAGTCGATTTTCGGGTCCTAATTCAGCTTCCAGTCATGGTTAGCCCAATCTTTGTCAACCCCACCTTTAAATGAGTCTAGAGTGACTGCCTAGGCTGTCAACCCTTTCTGCAGCAGCACTGCTCTAAAACCAAAAAAGCTTTACTGCTCTCCTCTTTGAGACAAGAGAAGATGGAGTTGTTCTGGTGTGAATAATTGTTTCGTCACACTAGAGCTCAGCAGTTTCTGAGTGGTTATTTCGTCATCCCTTTTTGTTGATGTATAAGGGTGGGCAACTGTAAAGTTTGTAGGTGTTCTTTGTACAGAGTATGATGCATGGTTGGAATAAGTTTTGTTGACCTTCTCTGTGCACTTTTAAAATTGTAGTCATGTACTTGTTGTTTTGGCATTGTGCAATTATAAATGAAATTCCCCTGTAAAGACATTTATATTTTGGATGAAGCACTTCGAATTGTTTGATTCAAGAGGAGAGAATGGACCAACAAAAATGTGGTAGTTTGGAAAGACTTTCTCAAATATGTAAGTTGTAGCAAATAATTTTGAATCACAAATCGAAATTTTGTATTAAGAAGGTTAAGTTGGTGATTCCTCTGATTATATTTTGCGGCAACTTGGAGATGAATATGTAATGAAGGACCGCCGAGCTGGTTTGCAGAGTGATGTTTTCATGGGTGATTTATACGATGCTATCAAGAATGCAGAAAACTCAGCCAATTTCACCTATAGATTTACTATCTGGAAAATTGGCGAAGTGCCTAGAATACCGCAAGATGTGCTGACTTCTCTTTCAATTAGAGTTAACGAGTGCACAGAGAAAATAGAGGGACTAATCGATCAGTGTAAGATCTACCTTCCGTCAGGCCCTACTGTCTGGCCCCCGCTACCGAAACCAGAAAGACTTGAGAATCCTGTAGTGATAGCGAATGTGCCGGCGGAAAGCCTTGAATCATGTGCCAAACAGAAGGAATTTATCGAAAAGAACGGTGGAAAAGGACATATTCGCCGGATCACTCAACGAAAAGGTGGGTTAGTTGCCTTTCTCGATACGGCGGATTCAGCTCAAATCCTCGCAGACATGTTGAAAGAAAAGGTCCGTGATGTCAAGGTTTCTTACCGGAAACCAAAGTTTTTAGCGGTGGCAAGATTCGTTCCTCCGGCAACCACAGAGGAAGAAATTATTGCTGCGAACTCCGAAGTTACGGAAGTCCACCGGTTCGGCACCTCTGGCACAGTGAAACTTGTATTTAAAGACTCGTTCGCGCGAGATCAGACAATTAAACGCGGAATATTTGTAGACTACACCCACTTCCGGGTTGAGGCCTATAAAGAGCTCCCCAAGAGATGTTTTAACTGTCAATCTTTCGAGCACCTCTCTAGTGCCTGCAGCAACGCTCCGAAGTGCTCTAAGTGCGCCGGTGCCCACGTCGCATCACGGACGTCCCCATGCACGTCCACCACAGTTAAATGTGCTCTATGCCCAGAAGGCCACAACACCCACCCCTCATACAGCATGAGATGCCCACTAGTTAGAAATGCTATGAAAAAGCCTACTACAACGAAATGACTTCTCTCTCCATCATTTGCCGAAATATCTATGGGCACAATTCAGTCAAACTAGACTACGTTAAAGAACTATGCCGTCAATTTAATGTTGTGTGCTTACAAGAACATTTACTCACCTCCGAAAATTTTGGTCTTTTCGAACAGTTGAATCAAAAAACTGTGTTCATGCATGAAGCAAAAAGGTCCTCAGTCCGCGGTCGACCTAGTGGGGGCACTGCTATCATAACGGACAGTTCGCTTGAATGTCAAAAGCTGGAATCGTGTGAGTTCTTCCTCGCTGTAGATTTTCCTGGCCCCGGGGGTTTTGTTCTGATCACGGTTTATCTACCAACAAACCTAAACACCCTCTCTTCCGAAAAACGGTTCTCGGAAGCTTGTGGCCGCCTCTCGCGCTTACTTATTAGGCTGGGCAATCGAAGAGTGCTAGTCTGCGGTGACTTTCAGTGCGACTTAACGAACCCATCAAATAAGCTCTCCGAAATCTTCTTCTCAGTAATCCCAGCTGGGTATGATCTCTGTGAAAAGACTGACGCATATACGTACATCCATAATTCCGGTTCAACGACAAACATTGACCATGTGCTATGTAACTTCTCTCTAGGTGCTCCAGTCACCGTGGACTCTGAGCACACAGTAAGTGATCACCTTGGCTTGTGCTTTAAGGCTAACTTCTTCCCGTGTAGGCCGAATAAGCCCCAAATTTATGCTACCAAGACTGAGTGGAATAAAATAAACGCCGACCAGTATAAACAGACATGTGACGAGATTCTCGGAAAGATAAAAGTTCCCTTTCAGCTCTTGATGCATGGCTCGAGTGATTTGGTAGCACTAGACATTTATTGTACTGAGATTATACATGCAATGAAAACGGCTGAGCAGGCTTCTGTACCCACTCGCCGTTTTAAACCTGGAATCAGCAAGCCTGGCTGGAGTCGCTCTCCTAAAGTAAGGCAAGCCAAGGCTCGTGCTAAGTTTTGGCTGAGATTATGGCGCGATTGCGAGAGGCCTAGGTCAGGTGTAGTGTTTGAGCAGTTCCGCAACACGAAAAAAACTTATAATAAGTCTGTAAGTGATCTTAAAGCTGCCGAAGCCGAACTTGCTTCCCAAGAAGCAGCAAATAATCCTGTATCTATGTGGAAGTCTTTTAGACAGTCTAAACCAGTGACAAACCCTGCTAGTAACATACCTGAGGAGCAGTGGGTAAAACACTATAGTGAAGTTTTTGGGATCAAACATGCCCAACTAACAACCGAAAGTGATAGCGAGCTCTCACGAGCTTTTGCGTCCCTCTTGAGCCAACGGAACTATTTTACCGTCTCAATAGGCGAAGTGCTCCAGGTTATTAAGCAGCTGAGAAAGGGCAAGGCTCCCGGGCACGACGGAATTGTGACTGAACACCTCCGCTGTAGCTCACCTCTGCTCATTGAGCACTTGACGCTGCTATATCAAATGTGCCTTGATTCTGGTGCAGTCCCTAAGTCGTTTGCCCTAGGTATTGTGTCTAACGTCTTGAAGAAGGGAAAAAATCGTAACCTCTGCTCTAGCTATAGGCCTATAACAGTTTCTAGTACATTAAGCAAAGTGTTAGAGAGACTTCTGTTACCTGAGCTGTTACGCAAGTGTAAAATTGACAATCGACAATTCGGGTTCCGTCGCCACCTCGGTTGTGCATTTGCACATCGCCTCCTTACGCGTATAGTATCGAAAGCTCAGAATCAATCACGGACTCTTTTAATTTGTGCAGTAGATGTGTCCGCGGCGTTCGATTCGGTAATTCATTCAAAGTTAATTTTGAACCTGCTGCACCAAGGTGTGAACCCACATGTAGCGGCCGTCCTATGGCACTGGTATTCGAGTAGCCTTATCCTTGTTAAGTTGAGTAGTGAATTCCTGTCGAAACCGATTAAGCTTCACCGGGGACTGCGTCAAGGGTCGGTTTTAAGCCCTGTACTCTTCAATTCACTAACCTCGTCGGTAACAAAAAAGATTAACGGTGGTTTTAACACTGAATGTATGGATGTGAGCCTACTGTGCTACGCCGACGACATATTACTGGTGAGCACATCGCTTTGTAACCTTCAAGCTAATATCGATCTCCTAAGTCGAGGTTATACTAATATTGGTCTGGTTATTAACCCTGCTAAAACAGAATTTCTTGTATTTGAACCCCCGCGTGCGCCGTCTGAAGTTGCCCGTCGCGAGGCTACCCGTGTTACCGTTGCAGGGCAAGTAGTACTTCCAAGCCGCAAGTTGAAGTACCTAGGTATCACATATGGAAGCGACCTCAGAAGCTCGCGTGCTCTTTTTGTTGACCAGGTTCTGTCGGGTTTTCGGTCTGGGTATGCTAAACTTGCAGCTCTGAAGTTTAAATTTAATAAGCATATTCTTGCTAGGTTGTATCGTGCCGTCGCTCTTCCCTTTGCTCACTACATCTCACCCGTTTGGCATTGGCTATCGAATTCGGATATGTTGCGAATCCGTTCAGGCTTTTGCAAATATTTAAAGTTTCTGCTTGGTCTGCCACTTTACCTCCGTAACACTGGTCTGCTAGAAAAGTATCATATACCTGATCCTGTTGAGTTCATGCCGAATTTTGAAAAACAAGCTCTCGTGAAACACAGGGCACTATTATTTGATTTCCCAGCGACTTTTTTGCTTGATAGTTGAAGTGTGATTTGTTTGTATTTAGTGATTATTATGTTCGGTTGATTTGTTTTCGTCTTTAATTTCTCTTTTCTTTTGTTTTGCTCCGCTTCTTCATGCTTCTTTTTTATAAGCGGGTTTGTAATAAATTATTATTAATTGCACATTAATTTCACAATTCGGTAAAATAATTGATGCCCAAAAATCATTTAATCAATTCAGTGTGATATGTGTAGCCCTTAGCCCTTTTGCATCCCTTGTCGCCTTACTCGGCTTGGGAGCTTTAAGCTATTTTAAACCAGTATTACTATTATTTATAACTAAACGTCAACTGCCTCTTCTGGTTTTTCTTGTCAAGGTGATATTCAGCAGGCTGAAAGGAGAGCATACTAATTTACTGGAGGGGGGGGGGGCTAAATGTCAACAATCATAAATTGGCAAACATTCATATAATTCGTATAAGGTGGTATTCAGCAAGCTGAAAGGAGAGCATGCTCATATACTGGAGGAGGGGATCTAAATGTCAACTATCATCAATCGTCAACATTTCTATATCCAAATGTCAACTGCCTCTTCTAGTATTCCTTGTCAAGATGGTACTCAACTGTCATAAATCGTCAACATTTGTATATCTAAACGTCAACTGTCTCTTCTAGCATTCCTTGTGAAGGTGCTATTCGACAGCTGAAATGAAAAGCATGCCATTAGACTGGAAGGGGGAAGGAACAGTATACTGGATAGCGTGCCCATGCATGCACCAATTTGTTATGAAATTGCATATTTCTTTTATTCGTAAGGTACAGCAACTTCTTAAGTTGGTAGGGGCTCTGTGATAAGGCAGCTATGGCATTGTATGCTAAAAAAGTTAATTTACCTCAAATAAAAGGCTTATTAATAGAATGATCTTAAGAAATTATTTAGTAAAGATTTGGGATTTACTTTTATTAAAAAATGATGGATACAAAGTTGCCAAACGCTTGGGGGGGGGGGGGGGTCGAAAACCTGAAAAATATTTTGAGTCCCCTTTCAAGGATCTTACCTTCCCCCCTCCCCCCTCCATTCCAATAAGGGTGGCTGGTTTTACGGAAGTTTTAGATTTTTATGGATCCAGAAGTTGTTTTTTTACTAGGGGTAGAGAGTATTCCTTTTATATGCCTTCTTGTATATCGCTATGGCAAAAAAAATTCTATCTGCGAAACAGTTTTTGATACAGTACATGATATGGATACAATCTATTAAGACAAGGCTTTATTTTCCAGATCTGCAGATTTTGTTGGCATAGAATAAGAACTGATGAAAATGGATTGTGTCCAGCTTGTCGGAAGCCTTATGCAGAAAATCCAGCAGATTTTAAACCCTTGACATCTCAAGAGCTTGCTAAAATCAAAGCAGAAAAGAAGCAAAAAGATCAAGCAAAGAAACAGAAGGCATATGAAAATCGTAAACATCTACAGAATGTCAGAGTAGTACAAAATAACCTTGTTTTTGTTGTTGGATTACCACCAAAGATGGCAGACCCAGATGTAAGTTATAAGTATATGTTTTCTTTTTTTTTTAAATTTAAATTAAAGGAAACTAAATGGTATTTCTTGGGTGCAAAAGAAAGTTCGCAGGAATAGTAGTTAAGAACCCATGCCTAATGGAAACTTTATTGTTTTATTGACAATGGATGTCTAAATAAGAAAACCCTTTTTTTAAATAGTAAAACTCCTAAAGGATATCAGAGTGTAGAAAAAATTTTAAATGATAAGAATAGAAATCACAAGCAGAAAGGCTCTAAACTTCCTGAATGGATTAATGCTTTTTAATAGACATAAGAGTTAAACAATTTTTAATGTTTATCATGTTTTAAGGCAGTTTTTCTTGCCTCTTCCATGCTATGTTGGTTTGGGCAATGCGCAGGCAGATCTATTCTGGCTCCAATTCCTCTCCCTAAAGTTTTTTTCTTTGGGGGGGGGGGTCAAAATGCAATGTTATGAGAACGTTATCTATAGTATTATAATAATGGTATGCGTACCCCCCTATTTACAGGTAATGGAACCTTTGTGGGGATCAGTATTGATATATTGGTTGCATGTGTTTTTTTAAATATATATTGTCTCACCTATCCTTTTCATCATGCTTACACACAAGGTTAGAAATAGCAGCCCTAAGAAATAACTTGAGCAATTGGAAATTAGCTAAAATAGGATCAAAGGATGCAGCAACCTTGGATTGTCTTCTTTTTTTACATACATGTGTACTCTATAGTTGAAAAAGTAACCTACTCTGAGTATATTGATGGCTGAATAAACTGAACGTTTTACAGATTTATAGAAAGCAAATTGTAGGTAGGCACTTGATGAATAGGAAACCTTTAATTGGTGGAAACCTTTCTGTCCATTTTCGCCCCACTTAATTTGTGAAATCAGACTGAGATGAGGTGACTTTAGACAATGGGTATATCTTGGGCTTCATTGGGGGATAGTCCTTGCATGTTCTGTGAAGACCGACACATTTAAATTTTTCTTTCTCAGACAGTACTTGTGCTCTGAGATAATAGTGTGTAAGAGCGAGAACCCTGGGTTTAGTCAAATTCCTTTAAGATATATACCATTATACAATATGAACAAATATTGATAATCAATTATTATTAATTTCCTATATATTATATTTAATTTCCTCTTTTTGCTTGTTTATGTTATACTTGTGTTTGTATTACTGGTAGGTTATATATATATATATATATATATATATATATATATATATATATATATATATATATATATATATATATATATATATATATATATATATATATATATATATATATATATATATATATATGTATATATACATATATATATATATATGTACTCTGCATTTGTTTTTATAATATTGTGGATTATAAATATACTTACTTAAGTGGATTATAAATATACTTTACTATATACATGTATATATATATACATGTATATATATATATATATATATATATATATATATATATATATATATATATATATATATATATATATATATATATATATATATATATATATATTCTTTTTTTCTTCTTTACTCTGCATTTGTTTTTATAATATTGTGGATTATAAATATACTTACTTAAGTAAAAGTATAAGTTATATATAGCTAAATCCCAACAAGAGAAATGACAAAGTCTATGATTATAAGGTTAGAGATGTAGCCAGTATTTAATTCTATTTTTTATCAGACTTTTGGGGTGTTTTTTTTTGTTTTAATTTGCTCAAAAGGATTCTTGACAGCTGACCAACTCGTTACTTTTGTCAAAATCCTAATCGTCTCCTAAACATCTGCCTATTGGGTCATATACAAATAATCAGTGATAATAATTGGATAAAGATAGGTCTGCTGGCTACTATGTTTATAATATTGTTTTTCATTATTTCTTCTAAGTAAGATTACAGTTTTGGGGTCGGCCAATCCGTCAGCCAGGACGGATTTCCAAATTGAAAATCCGTCCTGGCCGAGTGGATTGGTGCGCTGGATTCAGGATCCTTTGTCTGAGAGGACGCAGGTTCGAATCCCAGTGTACCCAATTGTTTAGTTTGCGACGGGGGTCAGTGGCGTGACTCTGTAAGCTTAGCCAGAGTCGACCCAGCTCTAAATAGGTACCTGGAGAAATCTGGGAAGGTAAACAGGAAGGGAGTGCGAAAGCACAGGATGGTTGGCCCCCAACCCCCCATTGCACTTCCTGGCTGAAGGGCCAAGAAATGGAGATCAGCACCGCCCGTAGGGACTGTAAAGTCTAATGCCGTATCCTTTACCTTACTCCTCTCCTTAACATGCCATCTTTAAGGAATTTGAAATTTGACTGCATGAATTTCATTTTAGATTTTGAAAAGAGCTGAATACTTCGGAAGGTTTGGAAGAATTCATAAAGTTGTATTAAACCATTCAAATCATTATGCAGGACAACAGGTTAGTGGATCAAAAGTAAGTGTGTTGTCCTATACTAACCATTATTTGATTTATTTATTATTATAACCTTAGTATAACCGATATATATTATTATATTATAACCGATATATATTATTATTAATAACCATTATTTATTATCGTGTCCGGCTGTCCATTAACAGTGCTTGAATATTTGCATGACAGTGTAGATTGTTCTTGAATGTTTAGTTATATCTTGTATCCCATCTTTAGGGTTGAATGTGTTTGTAGGCAAAACATATGGCCTACTAATCTTCCTACTAATGCCTTTTTTTTGGCTACCCGGAATAACAAATAAATGTTCAAATGAGGATAAGTCCATTTAATGGACAGTGAAAACATACAGAAGTCTGGATATTTTGGCCACATATACAACGATCATCATCAGTAGAAATACTAAAGTATTAAAATTCAAACTAATTTATTTATACAGAACAAAATAATAACATCCGATTCATTCAATAGATTTGTCTGAGGAAGCTCAATAACAGGGTTCATCCAAACTCTTTAGGTGTAAATTTTCTTTTTTAATTTTGCCTAAATGCAAGTTGAATTTTTAATGATGGTGGCAACATTTTCTTTGTCTTATAATTACAAAAGGAGCGTTTTGAATTTATAGTTATATATTTGATTAGTCACATTTCCCAATATCAACAACGTATTTCGACGTACTACCTTAAAATAGGTTTCGATACTCCTTTGGCAATTAGAAGACGAAGATGATTTTGCCACCTTCATTAGACATTCAATTTACATTTAGGCAGTATTAAAGAAGAAAGTTTTTTATTAAATTTTAATTTTTCTAATTTACTAATTTTTACTAATTTTTATTTTCATTGTCTAATAAATGGGACTTATTCACATTTGAACGTTTATTTGTTCGTCATAAAAAAGCAGTCTGGTCTTGAAAAAAAAAACCTAATTTAAGGTCTACCCCTAAATTATGCACAGGACGTGTCTGAGTGCCTTGTAAAGGATAAAACATATTTTTATGTCTTTTGCTGTGCTTATTTTGTCTTCAAGTATTTTTTTTTCTTCTTTCGTGCTGTTTTTTTTATTATGCTTATTCAATGGGAATATCAAAACCTTCCTTAAATACTTGAAGCTTCTGCTATTATTTTTTTTTTTATTTTTTTTTTTATCGCTCTGCTGAGTTGGTGTTTGTTCAAGGAGTGATTAATCTTTTGTTGTGTAATATACCATTTTTGATAACATTTTTTACAAAATAACAAAAATAAAAAAATTCCCTCATTAGTTGTTTCATTTTTTCAGCCTTGATAATTTTTAAATAGAAGCCTCCAGAATCTTGCTAAGACATATTTGAGAAATTTAGCATGGGGCAGAGATAATTCCTTCATAATCTTTACCTACCATAAATGGAAAGATAATGACAGTCATATTAACATACATTGCAAGTAAATAACATCACGGGGTGCTACCGTTTGAATTTTTGGTAACCCCTAGTGCTCCTTAGATTTTTTTTTTTATTATCTTGCTTTTCAAAGCAAATGAATGTTAAAGTAAGCTCTAAGACCACTACACTGGTTAGATGTGATAGTGTCACACTATGTATCATATTCTACGGGCATATCCGACCCCGTGGTATGTACCTCTTTCCTAAGTGCATGTCTAGGGTGGCAGAAAATCACTTCATAAAATTTGGAGAGAACCCTCCCTAGTCCCTGGCAGTAAAATAGCTGAATCTGCAGTTTGTATTTTTGTTTCTTTCACAATGATTAGAATAGGCATAGGTTCCCCACCCAGACAAGTTATTAGCACTTTAATTTTCAGCCAGGGTTTCTCTTTCCAGTAGGAAAGGGGGGAAGGTATCCCTGATCTTACTAAATGTAGAACAAAGACCATGAATTACATAAACAAGCAAAATAAATTTTCTGCCAGCAGAGCAAAATAGAGAGAGAGAATAATAGAAAAAATAGAGATAGAAAGAAAAAAAAGAAAGAAAAGAAAAAATAGAAAATAGAGAGAGCAAAATAGAAAAGACAGATATGTGATAATGGTTATAATCGAGCTGAGTCAAGCAGTGGTAAATAATACACATAGAAAAGCTCATTGGCTGCTGTACATAAAATCTCATAAACTTCACCCTTGGCTGATTACTCCTCGGCTTTTTTTTTTATTAATTACTGGTGCTTATTTTAGAGTCCCAGCTGCAGTGCCTACGTAACATATATTAGATCGGACGACGCTTTAAGGGCTATACAGGCAGTGAATAATTTTTGCGTTGACGGGCGGACGTTGAAGGCATCCCTAGGCACTACTAAATATTGTTCCCATTTTATGAAAAACCAATCTTGTCCAAAGGCTGATTGTATGTACTTACATGAAATTGGTAAGTTCCAATTTTCTTAATTTATTGTTTTGACTTTTACATGCTGCTCCTATATATCCACCTTCCTTTTTCATCGCAGTGTTCATCCCTCGTCTATTTCTACTTGTCATTTCCTTACGCATTTTCTTTCTCTATTTATTAATTTTCTCTTCTACTCATGTTTAACTTCCTGTGAAATTCGCTCTTAGGACTTTAAATAGGTATTTCTAATAAATTTGTACACACACACACACACATATATATATATATATATTTATATATATATATATATATATATATATATATATATATATATATATATATATATATATATATACACAAATATATTTTGAAAAAACCATCTACTGGTAATATACTGGCATATTGTTCAAGGTAAAGTATACCGTGTATGCTTGCATACACGGTAAAGTAAATCTAGTAAAGTAGTATTATAGTAAACACTATTATAGTGTTATTTGTTGTATTATAACAAATGTATATAGTGTATTATAGTTGTAAACACAAAATAGTAAAGAACAATCTATACCCTTTGTTAAGTGACAGTATAAAAAACAAGTAGTTTATGAAACATAATTTTGAACTTCTATTAAGATTGACGTTTCTAAAGCAGCTTGCACCTGAAAGGTGGCTTGTTTTTTTTAAGAATCTAAATCAAACAGTTCGTGATAACGAACTGTCAGTATAGGGCTATTCGGCTCAACAGTAACCGAAACTACCAAAAAAGGGAATTATGATAACAAACACCGAATTAAGAAAATTGGTTTCTTATGCTAATTCCAAATATTTAAATTCCCAATGTACGAAAATGCGGAATTTAGTAAATTTTGCCAGGAGAAAGATTATAGCTGCGTGTTTATTCGTTTTTATTCCCTGGGTCATCTTATCGAACCAGTGGTCCTAGAAGATCGGTAGAGGTCTCATTCGATCGGAAATCAAAAGTTACTGTGCTATATTAAGCGATCAAAAAGCTCTCACTCAATCAGACTATCTGTCTTGGCTTTTTCTACAGTTAGCCACGGCTTGATGCCCACAACTGTTCGATTTTAAATCAAAATCAACGGATCGTTGTGGGAGGGCAACTAGCCCCCCTCCCGCGCCCCTTTTTCTCTAAATACATCCAATAAAAATTATTAGATAGCCATTTTGTTCAGCATAGTTGAAATGGCGAATAATTATACTAGGGGAGGATATGACCCCTTCACCTACAGACCCTGGGGAAAGGACTATAAGCTAAGGTATTTCCCAATGTTTGCATATAGTATTTGTCATTGAGAAAAATTTGAAAGTTTTTTGGATGAAATTTTCAGCAGGGGTGAGAAACTAAATAAAAAGAACAAATTTTTTCAACTGAAAGGAAGGAGCAACCTTAGCATTTAAAACGGACAGAAATTAAACCTTATATGAGGTGGGGGGCTGCCCATACCTCATCCCTTGCTCTCTACCCTGATGTTTTTTTGTCACAATTCCCTCAGAATGACTGCTCAAACACAAGGGTTGGATGAGAAATGTTTTTATAGAGCTTGCAAGGGGCAGCCAACCTTGTACACGGAATATTTCTATTTGTTTTAATTTTGCTGCTTACTTTTAGTTGGAAAAACATTTAAATTTAATTTTTTTAAATTTAATTTTTGTTAAGTTCTAAGTTTATTCGGACCATTTGGGCCGATTTTCTTAATTTTGGCTATTTGTTCTTATACTCTTTTTATGAACTATAAAATTATTACGGCATTGTTAATCTAGAAAACAGAGGCTAGTTAGAAATAATGGCAAAGAAATGGTGTATCCTTCTTGCAAAAGAAGATCTTTTAAAGGTAATAAAAATAAAAATGAAGATAGAAATTATTAAGGCCTTTTTTTAATTTGGTTTGGCTTCTAGAATTAGCTTTGTGATTTTATTAGATGGTTCTGTGTTTTTATGGCACTTGATATCAACCAAGTGACATATAGCAATCGCCAATTCTGTCGGTCTGTCGGTCCTGGTTTTGCTACTTTAGGCACTTCCAGGTAAGCTAGGACGATGAAATTTGGCCAGCATATCAGGGACCGGACCAGATTAAATTAGAAATAGTCGATTTCCCGATTTGATAATCTGGGGGGGGGGAGTGGGGGCCGGTTAATTCGGAAAAAAATAGAAAAAATGAAGTATTTTTAACTTATGAGCGGGTGATTGGATCTTAATGAAATTTGATGTTTGGAATGATATTGTGCCTCAGAGCTCTTATTTTAAATCCCGACCGGATCTGATGACATTGGGGGGAGTTGGAGGGGGGGGGGGACCTAAAATCTTGGAAAACACTTAGAGTGGAGGGATCGGGATGAAACTTGATGGGAAAAATAAGCGCAAGTCCCAGATACATGATTGACATAATCGGAACTGATTCGCTCTCTTTGGGGTAGTTGGGGGGGGGGGGGAGTAATTCTTAAAAATTAGAAAAAAATAAGGTATTTTTAACTTACGAACGGGTGATCGGATCTCAACGAAATTTGATTTTTAGAAGGATATCATGTCTTAGAGCTCTTATTTTAAATCCCGATCGGATCTGGTGACATTGGGGGGGGGGGATTTGGGAGGGGAAACCTAAAACTTGGAAAAAACAGAGTGGAGGGATCGGGATGAAACTTGGTGGGTAAAATGAGCACAAGTCCTAGATACATGATTGACATAACCGGAACGGATCTGCTCTCTTTGGGGTAGTTGGGGGAGGGGTTAATCCTGAAAAATCAGAAAAAATGAGGTATTTTTAACTTACGAACGGGTGATCGGATCTCAACGAAATTTGACATTTAGAAGGATATCGTGTCTCATAGCTCTTATTTTAAATCCTGACCGGATCTGGTGACATTGGGGGAAGTTTGGGGTGGAGGAACCTAAAATCATGGAAAACGCTTTGATTGGAGGGATCGGGATGAAATTTGGTGGGAAAAATAAGCAGAAGTCTTACATGCGTGATTTAAATAATTGGAACGGATCCGCTCTATGGCGGGGGGGGGGGTTAACGCTGAAAAATAAGAAAAAAATGCGTATTTTTAACTTGCGAAGGAGTGATTGGATCTTCATGAAACTTCATATTTAGAAGGACCTCGTAACTCAGATCTCTTATTATAAATCTCAACCGGATCAAGCGTAATTGGGGGGGGGGGGAGAGGGTTGGGGAGACCGGAAATCTTAGAAAATGCTTAAAGTGGTGAGATCTGGATGAAACTAGATGGGAAGAATAGAAACCTGTCTAAGATACTTGACTGACATAACAGGACCGGATCTGCTCTCTTTGGTGGAATTTGGGGGAAAGGTAATTTTGAAAATTGAGGTATTTGTAACTTACGAAAGGGTGACCAGATCTTAATGAAATTTGATATTTAGAAGGATCTTGTGCTTTAAAGTTCTAATTTTAAATTCCGACCAGATCCTGTGACATAATGGGGAGTTGAGGGGGAAACCAGAATTCTTGGAAAATGTGAAAATTGGGGTATTTTTATCTTACGAATAGATGATCGGATCTTAATGAAATTTGTTTTTTTTTAGAAGGAATTCATGTCTCAGAGCTCTTATTTCAAATCCCGACCAGATCTTTTGACATTGGGGGGAGTTGGAGGGGAAAATCTTGGAAAAACACTTGGAGTGGAGGAATCGGGATGAAGCTTGGTGGATAGAATAAACAAATGTCCTTGATACGTGATTGACACAGAATCGTAGTGGATTCGCTCTCTTTGGAGGAGTTGGGGGGAGGGGTTCAGTGATTTGGCGAGTTTGGTGCTTCTGGACGTGCTAGGACGATGAAAACTGGTAGGCGTGTCAGGGAGGTGCACAATGTGACTTGATAAAGTCGTTTCCCAGATTCGACCATCTGAGGGGCTAAAGGGAGAGGAAAAATTTGAAAAAATGAGGCATTTATAACTTACGAGTGGGTGATCGGATCTTAATGAATTTTGATATTTAGAAGGACATCGTGAGTCAGAGCTCTTTTTTTAAATCCTGACCGGCATTAAGCCTCTTATTTTCCTTTTTAAATCAATCTATTGATTCATAGAATTTTGTTAGAGCTCATACCATATGATCTCTTGGCTCTTAGCTCTTTTCGCCTCGTCACAAGTGCCATATGAGCTCTTAGCTCTTGTTTCTTTTACTAACTTCTTTCTGAAAAATAGTTTAATAACAATTAGTCTTCATTCCTTCAAAATCAATTCCTAAATCAAGGTTTACCAAATACCTAATTTAATGCAAGATAATGTACCTCATATCAGCCACTTTATATTTTAATGACACTATTTTATTAGCATTTAAATTTTTAGCTATTGGAAAACCATGGTCAGTTATCGGCAGTTTTTTGTGTGTGGGGGAGGGGGATGTTAGTCGATATGTGATTAAATAACGATACTTACTTTGGGACAATTATAGATTAGGTGGTGATATTGTTTATATAAAAATTGAAGTTTTAAAATATCTAGTGCTGGTTGCTCAAAGAATTTCTGTGTACTTTAAGTCAAACTATGTTTGTTGAAAGTCAAAGCAAATTTTGGGCGTTGGTAACTGGTACATTACCCTGTCAAAATCAATGACAGATTGAAGGATGGACCAATTCTATTGGTCCTTTCTATTGGTATTGAGTAGATATTGGCTAATAATAAAGAATCGGATTGTTTTGAAGATTCAGTGTTTTTAGCTCAAGAGTCCAGGCCGTAATTTAATGTACTGTATACTAACATGTTGCCACAATATCCTAAGTGGCAGATCCAGAAGAGTGGGTTTCTCAAGAGGGGGTTTCGTGGGGAAGTGGGTAAGATCCAGACGTGTGGGGAAGAGGGGCCGACCCAGAGGAGTGGGGAAGTGTGAAACTGTGAGAAATTCAGAGATCATCAATGGTTCTAGCAATGTTTTATCTTTTGTCTTTCAGATATTTCATTTCAATCATACTTGGATTTTATAGTGTAGACTGGAAGAAAAAGGGAATATGCAAATGCAATTAGTAGTAGAATAGATAAAATATTTATTAAAAAAAAATTCTATCACAAGCCCACAAAGGGCCGAATTCGGACTTCGGAGTCGACAAATCATATGGTTGCACTAAAACTAGCAAAAATGCAAAAAAACAACAACGAAAAAGCAAAATCATAATGAATAATCATTTATAAGTCAGTAACTAAACTGTAATAAGTCAATTAAAAAGTTAAAAAGATAAAAATGGTCAAGCTAAACTTAAATAAATACAAGTCAGAAAAAGAATTAAAAGGGACATTAAAAAAGGAGGAAGGGGTTCAAAATAAGCGAATAAATACAAAAAAGAACAAGATATAAAAATCTATATAAATATAAAGGGACACTAAAAAAGTGTGAATAATTTAACTGCATAATGTCAATTAAAGAGTTAAAAAGATAAAAAAGGGGAAACAAATAAGTGAATAAACAAAAAAGAGAACGACACATAAATATATAAAATTAAAAGGGAACCTAAAAAAACAGGGGGAGGGGGAACAAGCAAAGAGGTGCAGCAACCTGAGCTATACCATCAGCCAATAAAAAAAGAGGAAAAAAAGGAAGAAACTAGTGGGATATTTTATTAATTTTTTCTGTGATGAAGGTGAAAAAGTTTTTTCCTATCTGGAAGTAACGCAGCGAATGGGGGACAAAATAGGGATGGGCTCAGAAACAGCTTTTGGCCGCCGTAGTCTGGATGGGGAGTGACATTTGGGGAAAATACTTTCCCTTCGAGTGTTTGTTATTGCATTTTTTTTTGCAAAACAGGGGCTCAACAAAACCCTCCTTCGCTCAAGGGTTTCCAAAGTAGTATTTTTTTTTAGGAGCTGAGAGTATAGCACCTTGCCTTCTTTGAAAATTAATCGCAAGGCTCCTTTTCGGATTCATTTAATTTTTTTCCGATTCTTCGCGAGCGATACCAGGGTGCCAAACTGGACAAGCATATTCGAGATAGGGTCGGACAAAAGACTTAAATGTTTAAGGAGTGGGAAGGGGGACGCTAAATTTATTTAGGAGCTTAAGGATGGCGATAGGCACATTAGCTCTATGGATGGCGTCTTAAGCGTGGATATTACACTTTAAATTCGAAGAAATTGTGACGCCCAGTAGTTTAAATGAGGACATGAAAATTTCAGGAGAGATATGATTAAGAAATAGGGCGAGGATTTGAGGAAACAATTCAATATTATCATGGACTTAGAGGGTTATACTGTCATGTATACCCAAGTCCAAAGGCCTCATCTCTAATTTCATTGGGGATACACATAGGGTTGCTTATTAAATTTCTGAAGCAAATTTCAACAACCGTTAGGTATTCAACAAATTTCCATCGGTCAGGAAATTCCTTGGCGAGGCTGTTAATCATGACTGAAAAAAGGAGGGGACCTAGGAGAGTACCTTGGGGTATGGTATTGTGGACAGGGAGAGGATTTGAGTATTTATTCTGGTATTTGACAACGTGCGATCTATTTGTTAAGAAGGAGGCTACCAATGTCACCAACTAGGGATCAGTATTGAACTCGCTGACGTTTCTCAATTAAAATATTGTGGTTATTAAGGTCAAATGCTTTCTAAAGGTCAATGAAAATTAAATTTAGCCAGGAATTAAGCTTTTCGGAGATTTTCCCGATATGATCAGTAAGAGAAACAAGGTAGTGGGAAGTAGAAGTGGATTTTAGGTTACCAAATTGCTTCAGGACCTTAAAAGGTAGGATTTTTTCCTTTAGCCAGTCTGCAAGGAATCCTTCATAAAGTTCCGAGAAAATACGAGTAAGAGTAATAGGACGAACGCCTTCAAAACCAGGCTTTCCGTTTTTCTTTTTCAAAGGGATTATGAAGCCATGTTTCCAAATGGTTGGAATTTGCCCAAACTCAGTAATCACGTTAAACAGGAAAGACAAGGGTTTAGAAAGAAAGTCAACAAAGGCATTAATAAGAGGACGGGATATCCAAAGGACAAGCACTTATTTTTGTTACTTTTTCAATTCTTCTTTCTATCTCAAATGGGGAAATAGTGGGAAAAGAAGGGGATAGGGCTCCTTTTGGTAATTGGTTGGACAATGCTTGAAGGCTCTGGACAATGGAAGCGAGGAATTTATTTAGATTATTCGCAGTAACATCACGGGACTCGGGTAGATTGTAGTTAAGCTGCTCAAGCCTCCTGCCACGCAGCTTTTTAACCTCGGAATACCAATTTTTTATTTATTAGTGAACAATTCTTCGACCTTGTTTTTGTAGTTCAGTCGTGCCAATTTACGAACTTCTCTTTTAATTGATTTTTTTTTAGTTTATTGGCTTCATCCTGTTTACCGTTTTTGAAAATCTTCAATTTGGTTCTAATTAGTGTTTTTATAGTTCGGTTCATAAAGGGTTTATCCCTGGAGCACCTTTTAAATCTTTTTTCTGGGAAACAAATTTGATATTTATCAATTAGCTTTGCGGAACGTAGCCATTTTCTCATCAAGTTTTTTTATCTATAAACATCAGACCAATTTTTAGTATTCAACCACATATCAAAAGAAAGAAGACCAGAATTTTGAAGAGGGTTATAAGTGCCATAAGCTATTGAGAAAGAATGCATAAAATTTGAGGAGGTGGATAAAAGAATCGAAAGATGATAACTCCCACCTAGTGGGGGCAAAGCTGAAGGAGGCCCATAATTCTTATACATATTATTTAAAATAACATCAAGAGAGGTATTTCCACGAGTCGTTGGTATTTTAACAATTTGTTTTACTTTAAGTGACGAGCAAAACGAATCCGTTTTAAGGTCGTTGGCATCTCAAACTATAAAAGGGCCGGCATTGGGGTACTCAAAAATAACAAAATCAGCACTTGTCTGCAATTGCTGGATGAATTCACATTTTGAATCGATATTTTGATTTTAGGAGTAATAGAAACAGCTATTGGAATAGTATTAAATGGACGAGGGAGTATTTTTGGTCTAATTCTTGGCCAAAGGATTTCATCATAGTTGGATAAACTAGGGGCTCAAATAACCTTTGGGTAAAGGTAACTCTTAGTAAAGAACAAAACACCGTCACCTTTTTTTCAGCTATGATATAATGTTCGTCATTCTACTCTAACAGGTAGCACCCCAGATGTTGCCAGGGTAGGGCTGGAAGTGGTGTACAAATCATTGGCTCTTTTTTTTGTTGGCTTTTGTAAGAATGCGGACATTTCACTTTTGGATAAATATCTCAATGTTGAGCCAGTAGACTGTAGCAATCTGTCCTTCTTCATTCGTAGAAAAATATTCTAGTCGTCTCAACTTTTCTCTCCTTTTGACCCTGGAAATTGGGATAGAACTTTGATATACTGCCAGTTAAATGGAGCATTTGAGTTCTCTGCTTTGTTTTGTCTGTACACAAGTGTGAGGAGTGCAAAATCTTTAAAATATTTTCTTGTAAAATGGCGGGGGTGAAAACTTTGGAGCCTTTAAAGATTAAACCATTGTGTATTGAAAGGTCAGAAAAATATTCCAGTATTGCACTATTGGGTTTGAGCATGATTTTCTGTTACTTGGCCATTTTTCTTGAATAGTCTTTCTCAGTGCTTTCAGCTTGTCTTCTATGGCAGTCTTTTTCCTTTTTTCCTCCACTTTGCGGTTTGTAGCAGGTAGAGCTTTAATGAATGACTAAAATATTTCAATTTCTTCATGCGTGTGTTCATCTGCATCTGGCAAATGAAGTCTTGTTAATGCATCTGCAACTGGGATTTCTTTACGTGCCTTTTTAAAAATAAGGTTGTTCTGCACGATATACATCATAAGGCATTGAATTCTTGATGAAGCTGTATGAAGAGGTTTTATGAGTAAGATAAGATAAGATTTATTTCAAAGAAGTGGCTATCACAAACCCAAAGAGCCAAATTCACACTTTAGTGTCAGTACAAAATTATAAAATTGCAATCAATAAATCAATTGATTGCAAAAAATTGCAATCAATAAGTCAAACGAAAAAACTTGTAAAATTAAAGCAGGGAAAACAGAATTAGACCTTAGTCTATCTAGCAAGCATTATAAAGTTTGTAATTGCAAAATAAACACTAAAACTCTGAGATAAAAAGAGTATTGCTTTGAGGGGTCAATGATCTGTGATGACTATACGAGAAGAATCACGTATAGGAATTCTGGCAAATTTCACCAGTGTAAAACTTCCCCTGACAAATTCACCCCCTGAAAACTTCCCTCCCCATGGCAAAATATCCCCGTGGAAAATCCCACCTGTAGAAAATTCGTCCCTCTCACCCAAAAAATGTATGCATACTTCCCAATAGCAAATACTACAGGCAAAAAATGGACAAATTTTGTAACTTAAATACCTTTCTCCAGGCACTGGGGGGGGGGGTCGTGGAATCTTCAAAGGTATATTTATTCGGCCTTTGAACTATACTGAACAAAATGGCTATTTAAAAATTTTGGTCAGACGATTTTGAGAAAAAAGTGCCATGGAAGGGGGCCTAGTTGTCCTCCAATTTTTTTTTGTCACTTAAAAAGGGCACTAGAGCTTTTAATTTCCGTTCGAATGAGCCTTTTACCGATATTCTAGGACCACTGGGTTGATGCGATCACCCCTAAAAAAAAAGAAAGAAAAAAAAAACACGCCTCCGTGATCTTTCTTATGGCAAAAAAAATCCAGATTTTTCAGATAGCAGCCTGAAGCCTATATAGCAGGGTTCACTGATACGCTGAATATGATAGTGTTATTTTCATTAAGATTCTATGAATTTTAGTAGGTGTTTCCTCCTTTTTTCGAAAATAAGGCACATTTTCTCAGGCTCGTAACTTTTGACGGGTAAGACTAAACTTAATGAAACTTATATATTTGGAATCAGCATAAAAATCGGAGGTTCTGACATATTAGTTTTTTGTTACTATTATTCAGGGTCGCTCTTTCCTTACAGTTATATATATATATATATATATATTCATTTTGTTTCTTATAAAAACATTTTCACACAAAGAAATAATAGTAAGTAAGAACTAATTACTAATTAATTACTAATTAACTAATTACTATATAGTTTTAATTACTAATTAAAACTAATTAGTAAGTAAGAACAAATAAAACAAAGTAAGAACTAATTACTCAATTAGTTATTCAATTGAGTAAAATATCTGATAAGGGATCTAACAGTGGTTGATATTGCGGTGCCATCATGGTGGTGCCGCGAATCTTGCTATGAACGGTGTCCTCTGGTTAGATCTAGTTCAGAGGAATTTGATTAGAAACATCTCAAGGATTGACAATTAATTATCAATATTAAAATTTGAAATTTCTAAAGAAACATTAAAAATGGATGTTGCATATCAGTTTTTTCGAGAGTGTATGTTCCTATAGGAATTCCTAGTGTAAACTAGGGAACATGAATAGATGACCCATTGGTGGAAAAAAGAAAAGAGAGCTAGAAATCGCTTGTCCAAGATAAAAGGGGAAGGATACTGCAAGTTTGTTTTCACCTGTGATTGGTACTGCACTTTCCCTCATAGGGACAGTGCAGTATCAGGACAGTGCACTGTCCCTATAAGTTCCAAACCTGCTCCCAAACATTTGTGCAGAGGGCGTGTGGCTGCTTCTTCTATTAAGGTCGAGAATACGGAGATTTCTGAACCCGATAAGATAAAGTTTATGTATGGTGTATTTCTTTCCAGATTTTAGTGCAACATTTCTCGCTGAGCTCTTAACTTGCAATAAATCTTAACAAAATAAGGACAAATACCAAAAAGTGGAAAAAACTATTTTGTATTCAGGGCGAATTTTTTTTTCAATTCTATTCTAAAATCAGCTCCTACGAACATTCTCCTTACTCAATGACACAAGTATACGCCCAAGAATTTTGTAGTTTTTTTTCATAATTATTACAATCTGAACCAGGTATGAATCTTCTGTTTGAATTGACAGACCCGATCAAATTGTCTTTTGAAAAGGTCATACCATATGCAAAGCCCATAAAGAGGATTGTGATTGGGGGTATTATGAAGCTGTTCACTCATGAATAATCAAAAAAGTCTTTTTCTAATATTTCACGTTAGGGAAGGGTTAAAGGCCCCCTTTGAAGGCACAACCCGGTTCAATATTGATAAAATCATTTTCTCAATGAATTGGCATTAATTTTTTTTTTTTTACTTTTGCAGGTGAGGACTCAGCAAGTTTTACGAAAGAAGATATGCAGTTGGGCAAACATCAAGAATACGAACGAAAACTGCACGAAGTTTTAATTCAAACCAGTCAGTCGACTGGGCTTATAAATCCAAAAGACACACGGTAAACATTACCCTTCGAGTTATTGAAAGTGTTATATTCTTAAGATTGTCTTTGTTTTTTAGTCCATGCTTTAAAGGATAGAAGTTAAGTTGAGCAGGAGGGAATCCTTTTCCAAAACAAAAAAATAATCTGTTATACAGGTATTTGACGACTTCACATAAAACAGGGAACTCGAATAGTGATATATCCGAGTATCCCCTGCTTAAATGAGAAGATTACAGACTATCGCCTAGGGGATTTTCTCTTCTCCTTCAGGCTGAAATGGTTGGAATAAACGAGGCAGCTAAGAGACAGATGTAAATAACAAGTAAAGGTGGGGACATATATATCTTAAATGATAAACCAAGCATGACTCGAAACTGTTGAGAATGTAGAGGAGGCAAAGAAATAAGTTGAGATGCTGTGAAAGGAACTACTTACAATGTAGGTCAAATAACTTTGATTTGTGATCCACGACATCATAGGGTCACATGTAATAAATTGGTAAATGAAGCAGCTGAAGCTGGAACATCAATGGCATGCTGTGGACTGAACGTTTCATTCTCATCTCTCATAGCTGCTGGAAAGCGGCGATGAGGAGACGGAGCTGTGAGGGAGAGGAGCAAAATTGACATAGATGGGTGGGATGTAACGAAACAAAGGAGGTGATCCTACGCTGATGGAATATCTACGATTTAAAAGCTATGAAACACGAATGGCTATTGAAGCCATTACATATATTGGGAATTTATGGAGTCATCTCACCCGAACGGGAAGGGTTGATTCCCGAACTTGCCAAAAATGTGAGGTGATAACCTGACTGTGTAAACAATAAGGGTCTAATAGAAATGTGTCCGGTCGGAGTTTTATACCCCTTGGGAAATTTTCATTAACTGGAAGCTAAGATAGAGATCATGTTTAAGGAAAATAATGCCTGAAAAATGTTGTAAGAATGGGGAAACTAAGTATTAGTCCCCCCGCCATTAATTAGTTTTTAAGTTGATTTTTAGGGGAGAGAAGAGTGCTGTGGAGGCAGTCTCTTGGGAAGCTCCTGCTTCTCAGAAATGCGTTTTTCTTGTTTCGACTTCTTTCTTTCGTAAAAATCCTCTATCTGTAATTCCAAATTGCATGTGGTTTCGATAAAAAGTACTTACCATAAACTTAATAAATATGCTGGATATATAAATCAAAAATACTGAGGGCAAACATTCTTTCGGTTATTTTTTAATAGTACAACTTTTTTCTTTTTTATGGTTAGATTGCTTTGGCCGTGCAAAAGCAGAAAACATTTGAAACACAAGAAAAAAGTACCTACCGGTTTACTTCAAAATCACTACGTTGGATGGAAAATCATGAAAAACTTGCATAATGCATTTTGTCCATTATTCTGGATTTGATTGTTGTCTTAAAAGCTTTTCTGTTTAAATGTCAGATTTGGAATAATGTCCTCTTCAGCATTATTGCAACTTTTCAAAGCAAGAAGTCATAAATATATAGTGGCCCCACTGGAAAATTAATTCGATAGGGATATCTTTAATAACAGTAGCCATTACTGCATGCGCGACACTTACGAACCTTATTGTTATTCATCAATAGTGGCTTGTGTGCAACCATTTTCGTATTTTAAGAATGGATCAGAACCTTTTCACTGGGGGGAAGGGGGGCAAAACATGAGGATTTTCGTGGAGGTCCTTTGAACAAGTGCCAGGGGGAATCTTGAACCACAACTGCGGTTGGCAAAAAGTGGAAATTAATATCCAGTAAAAATGTCTTTTAGTATCCGGTGACGGAAAACATGATTCTTTTGGGTACTTGAATAGAGTGACCTTTGCTAAAGATCTTTGCCTCTATCTCAAGATTCTGACATAAATTCAATTAAAACGAAGTCAAAATTTTAAGAAGATGTTTCAGAGTACCTTTGTAAAGGATCCTGATTGCAACCTCATTTTCCCTTCCCTCCCGAAAATGAAAATGTAAGTTCTTGGAAGAAGAACTACCCCTTATCTGTATGGCGATATTACAATGTTAATTTAAGATGGTAAAAATTATATATGATATATTCAGAAGCCAAATGGATTAACTCAGACAAATTAGCACCCCTCTCAGATCGTTTATTGCGCTTTAATCAAAATTAGAAATATAGCCTCAATGGCTCTTTGATTGTAAATTTGTTTTTACATTTAATCGATTGCACTTTTAGTCGGTCTTATTTCTCTCTGTGCACTTTTAGTCGGTCTTATTTTGCTGTTTATTTTTAGGCGGGGTTCAACATCTCCACAGCTTTTGTCTTCATCTGCTCCTCAGCTAAGTGTCTCCCCCAATGCTAAGTCAGGGACATGGCCCAGTTTGGACACAGTACATCATAATAATAACAAAGGGGAAAAGAATCCAAGTGGGAAGTTGCAACAACCCAAACGGGAAACGAAAAGGTAAGGACATCTTTTTACCCTTCTACACCGGCCAAATAAATCATTTTGGTTAGGTTTATACAACTTTTTAAAAATGGATTATTTACAGGTGAATAATTTGAAAAAGATGGTTTATGTAATTTAATTATGATATAAATTTAAGCAACATTTAATTATGCTGTTATAGGCAAACTTTTGAACAGCGTCTTCTGAAAAATAAGTTTGAAAAACCTATGTCAATTTTGCAGTCGAAAAGTAATTTTTTCTCGTATTTGCTGCGGAAAGATGTAAAATCAGACATAATGGTTGCTATTTCTCTCTAGAATTTTATCCCTCTCTATATTAATTTAAATCGTTCTTTTAATACAATTCTTTTTTAATAAGAATCTATTGATTTTATCCTCTCCTTTTAATTTTTCTCAATCTTTACTTTTCCAGTATTGCTCTGAATCATCTCCTCTTCGTATTTATTTCCATCGTGATTTTTGTTTTTCTATCACAATTATCGGGTTTTCTTACATGGATCCTAAGATCTATGATTTATCTCCAATTGATGACAATGAAGAAATTTTAAGAGATTTTGTAAACAACTTCAGCATGGCGTGAGGAGCAATGATCATGACAATTATGAACACTTAACATGAAAAACCTGCCATCTGTGGGACTGACCGCTGGAGCTCTTCGCCATAGACTGGTGTCATTGAGACTAGGCTAGTTTTTCTTAACCAGACTTCATGGAATTTTGCTGAAACATGGATTCAGTCCGAGGCTCCTTAAGTTTTTAATGGGCTCTGCTAAAAGAAGAAGAGCCAGAGGGAGTTCGAGGTTACTAACGATTTTTTTCGGAATGGTTTAACGAAACACGATCACTATAGCCTGAAGTCCAACGTGGGAAGAGTTGGAAATCAGAACATTAGTTCAAAGGATTGCCTGCATGTCCTTCCAGTACGATTTCTCGCTTTTTTTTTTTTTTTTTTTTTTTTTTTTTTTTTTTTATAGATCTGTGAAACTGACACTTCATAATACTCACCAATAGAAGATGGTCAAAACCAGGAAAAGCCATGACATCAGCATTCAAAGCTTTAGATCCGCAGAACGAACGAAACTATTATCAATAAGGATTGCACTCAATCCAGTAATTATCGTGGGTACACTCACAAGCAGCTATAGATCGTGCAATACAATAATATTTAAAAAATAAACAGTATGACTAGACAAATATAGCAGGTTAAAGTTCAACTCATCCACAACAATAAGACTAGCTCCAGGCGGTGTATTCGAGCTCAGCTGATTCATTCTCCCACAAAATCATCCAGGTGTGCACTGGGGGGCTTAGACACCATGCTAACTATATTATTTTCTTTTTTTAATCTAAAAATCCGCGGAAAATTTTGAATTCTGAACATCTGGTCCAAAGGATTGACTACATGTCCCTTCAATACGTTTTCTCGCTGAAAAACCTGCTCTTTTATAAAATTTCTTTACTATAGCAGTCATACAGTCAGCCTAGGAGTAGGTATTTTTTATTCATAATATGGAAATGTTCTTTGAGTTGAAGGCAAATTATCTATTTTTTCTTTTGTTTTAGCAATAAGAATCGTGAGAAGCTTGAGCCAAAGTCTGGATTCCAAGAAAATCGTTTTAGGTCCACTTCCCGGTCTCCCATTGAGTCTAATTCTGTTCAAGATGCTCAATCGAACTCGAGTTCTGTGACATCTTCCACTATATCTTTAGCTGTTGACTGTGAAACCATAGCTCCTGAAGAAGTGGCAACGTCGAATTCTGACATAGAGACAATGGTATGGACCCAAGGGCGAGTACTGCTCGCCCTACACTAGTCGTAACTCCCTTGTATGTCTAGCCCTAGGTAGTCTATGCCCAAGCAATTCATTGTTAAATCAATTAATGATCAAAAGGATCTATCAAAAAGGAGTGTGATTTCATTAACCTTCCCTTTGTCCTAGTATTGAAGGGTTAAGGGATGTAAGTCATTTTGACACCCATTACGTTTATTCTGTTTAACCCCTGTAACCTATGACGCTTTTAATGAACTTAAGATGCCCAGGGATAAGTAATCTAAGCATGGTGAAACGTACTCTTGTAATTTTTAAGCTACGCATCTGAGACTTTCTGTACTGGCCTTCTTTGACAATCCAAATAAAACTGGCAAAATTCGAACAGGCAACGATAAGTTTACACTGGAACTAATACAAACAACTTGGTATCATGGCATTTTCGGTAGCCCAGTAAAAAAAAAAGAAAAAAAAGGATTACACGAACAGTAAGATTGAAAAAAAAATCATATGCTTTCACTTTTTTTTGGGGAGGGGGCGGGGGATTCATTTTATTGACCACAAGTTTACAGTTTTTCTTGAAGCAGAGAGAGGGGGTCGAACCAAAAGTATGAAATTGGCTCTTTTTCATCCTGGGTTGCCATGTTGACTTCAGGGAATTTACTGTCACTCTTGATCAGCCCAATTAGAAATGATAAGGGTCATACTGTATATTTTTAGGAGAGTATTTTTAAATTCTCTTAATGAAATTTCTCTATCTTATAGCGCATTGAATTACAGTCTATCTTCTTCCTTTGAAGTTTCGTTCTTTGCAGGCTGTCTGTTTCTAAAGAATCTAAGAAAATGCTAAGGTCTAGAGCCCTAAACCCTAGTAACATGAGGAGGCTTGAAAGTACAGATGATATTGAACAGCTTGAATATGTTTAAATACGTAAAATTGTAGAAAATCTGAGGAGCGAGTCAGAGGAACAACTATATTGATTTGTATGGCTATGTTACATGTTTTAGATATTAATTTATAGTTATAATTGGCAAGAGTTTCGTCTTTTGGCTATCAAAAAGCCTGTGATGGATTGAGAAGGGTGATAAAGACTGTTTTTGACCTTTGCTAGTTATATCACTCTCTGTCTTAAAGTGATTTGAAATCGGCCTATTTAGTGTGTCAAATTTAGTTTCAAAGTTCAATTGTTTAGTCCATTTTCAACAAGTCTTGTTCATATAAAACCTATCTGAAAAATGTGAAGCGTCTTAAAAAAAAAAAAATGGCGGACCGATTGGAAAAAATTCAAAGATCCTTCTACAAGAATATGGTTGCCATGGTTGTTTTTTTTTTGTCAATTTTCCACCCACGATTCTTTTTTATTTGGTTTGGCGCCCTTTACTACCATAAACTGCTGACTTCGAAAATCGAGGTCTTTTCATTAAAAATTTAGTTTTAATTTAAAAAATTTTTAAGATATGTATGGATGTGTATTTGCGCTGAACCAATTTAAACGATCATATTTTATTTTCATTGTCTTTGGTACTTCAATATCTTGAAAATGTTCAGAATGAAGCTCAATCGCTTAATGTAGATGATTACTTCTTACCTAAGATTTTTGCTATATGTCTGTATTTTATGTTTTTTATTCCGTTTACCTCTTCTGCGGCCTTTGAATTTATCCGTTCCGTCCTCAAAAGAAATCATTTGTGGAAAGGGACTTAATTCTAATTGATTTCCAAAGGGCCAATATGATACTAAACGTTTCCTTCGCTTTCATTAATTTCTTCGTTCTTCGTTCTCTCTACCTTTTATTTTTGTTCTCATTCTACTTCTTTGCGTTTTTATAGGAAACAGCGCGTGAAGTACCATCCCCAAAGTATAGCGATAGTCCTGTAAATTCACCAAGTCGAATGCCCACATCGGAAGCAGTTGATATACCATTTTCTACAGACCGACATGAGAGTCAGGGTCAAAGACAACAATCGAAAAGTTTCTTTTCATCTGCAACGTTTCACAACTCGAAGGCAGTTACAACGGTCCCTCCAGGTAGGATTTTCTTCTTTTTCTTCTATAATTCACCTCTCACACACATACGATGCAGGTAGACCCTTAACTTGGTTTAAACTGGAAAGAAATATAGGGACTATTTGTGCAGAAATCTCGTGACCTAAAAGCGTTTCGTTCTTTCTACTGGTTTAAAATATCACATAAAAGAGTTAATCAGGTGGAATTCGACTGTTCGTTCTTTCTATTGGCCGAAAATTTCACACAGGTTTGAAATCAAAGCTGGTTTTATACGATCAGGGTTATGCGTCACATATGTAAGCCAATGAATCTAAAGCACACTTTTTATTTTACTTTTACAGGAAAGCTTTCTATCTTTTAAATTTTGGTACTACTGACTGATGATTCAGCAGATGGACTATCGTACGAAATTATCATTGTCATGTCGTTTAATCTGTGCTTTGAACAGTAAAAATAGTATTAACTTAAAGGGGTCACTACTTAGTAGCCCCTTTTCTGCCGTAGGGCAAGTTATCTGTGTTAAGTTTTGCCTTAGGCCAAAGGGGGTAACTTTGTAGTCTTAAAGGGTCTTTTCTTCCTACACTGGACCGTAGATTTTGTCAAATTTCGTGTCTTAATTTAAATTCTAAGCCCCTGGCTCCTAGTATCTAATTTAAAGTTGTAAAAAATTGGGATCTAGAAAAAAATAATTAAAAATTATTCTAAGATTATCCAAAGAGCATGCAATTATGCAACAGGCATGATAGTGAAAAAAAAAAAAACCCCTTGCCTCCCTCTCCCTCGAAAAAAATTTCCCAGAAAATTTCAACTTGGTCCTTGAATCTTCAATTAAGATATAACTGGATCGAAAAGTTGACACTCATGTTACACTTAACAATACATCCAACTCATGCATTTGGTAAGTTGGCTCTCCTTAATGACCTGGACTATTGGCCATTGATTGCTTCCGGACTGTGGTATGACCGTAACCGTGACCGTGACAATATTTCTTGTTCTATTCTGTCATAATCCAAGTTGTGATCGATGAACTTTTTTTCAGAATTAAATAAAGATGATATGCGTACGGTTGCTGATTAAGAAAAAACAAATAAAAAAATATATCAAGATATAATTTAAAATATCTTTGAAAAGTAAAAATAGTAGCAACTTAATATAATAGTTTTAAATAAGGATGTGTCTGTGGATATGTTCTAATAAGGATTTTTTCTTCAACCATTGAACTGCGTATTCGCTCAAATTCTAAGTTTTAATTTGTTATTTAAACTATATGCTCCTTGTGTTGAGTATTAAGCTGTAAAAATATTAAAGGTAACCAATTGAGCCTTTGAAAGGGTCGTATAATACGATAGATTTGGTAAGTCTTTCGTCCCTTAGTTTACTCAGTATTTTAGTGATAAGTGTTTACGAAGTATTTGATTTAATTAATTCACTTCACTGTATAAATAACCTATCTTCACTGGTGTTTGCTATTTTGGCTAATAAAGCTTATCGTATAATGCAATCCTTTGCGTAAAGAGTAGAGATTAAATTGGCAAATTTCAAGGAAAATCTTAGGATTCATAGCAGTCCAAGCGTATGCCTAGCAAAATTGAATGTTTATTTGAAGAGAAGGCTGTCTTTCTAGAAAACCATCACATTTCTTCTAAATGTTCAAGTTATTTTCACTTTTTTCCTCCAAATATGAGGTAGGCTGCTATTATCCCATCGAATGTTGTTTTTTTGCTACTGTAGTTCGACATTTTATTACATTAATTCAATATTGTATTGTATTAATTCAATATTGTATTACATTAATTCAATATTGTATTACAATATTGTAATTACAATATTGTATTTCAATATTGTATTACATTAATTCAATATTTTATTACATTAATACATTAATTGTATTGTACAATAATTCAACATTTTATCACATTATCGTATTTGACATAATCTCTAGTGCTAGCTACTCTCCTTATTTGTTTTTTGTTACGTTCTGCACAATATTTCTACTGTTACGTCGGTTTTAGCTTGAATAAATATGAATTGACAGAATAATTAAGTGCCATCTATTCTTTAAATATGCATTTGCTTTTAGCTTGAATATATGAATCGACAATTATGTCTAATGTTAGTTATACTGCTTATCCGAATTATGTTGGATTTTCCCTATTTTGCAAAATATTTGATAACTTGCAAATATATTTAATAATGTGATAACCCCTCCCCCCAATTGTTTGCCGACTCGCGCAAACGTAACATAAGTAAATATAAACAAATGTTGGATGTACCCTCTCCCCCCACAAAATCCTTTTGTAGACCCCCTCTCCCGAAAAAAAAATCCTGAATACGACCCTGTTCGTACTGTATAAAATGAAGGTGACAAGAAAGAAGAAGAGAAACAAAGATGTTTGTCATGAAGTTCGCTGCTATTATCCCCATCGAGTGTTGCTTATGCTACTATTATTCAACATTTCATCACATTACTTCAATATTAACCATATTTCGTCAGAACAAATATACTTCTCCAAATGAAGTGAGGCTAGGCTCTAATTTCTTTCTTAGTAGTGTTTACTTCGACAGGTTATTAGTATTGTATTCAAAGACGAATACTAATCTTTTGGCTGAAGTTATTTAGGAACCACGATATTTTTTTTCTTACCTTGCAGATTAGCTTAAGATTGACATCTAAGCCTTGCAAATCCTGATAAATTGGGGATTTACTTTTGGGCTAAAGCGCCTTTGCCTTTGACCTTGGTGTCAATAAGGGTACCAGTTGTATCCACAGAGTCCGTAAGAGCACTTGTTTTGATGTTTTCATTTTTTGGTAGGAGTGAAGCATTCAGACAATGTAGGTTATTGTCCTATTTCCGCCTTAACGTGTTTTAAGGTCTACCTCATTTGGAGAATTCAACTCGTCGTCATTCCAGGGATGGCTAGGGGATTGGCTTGTCCTCCATTCTAAGGCTACGGCCAGTGTACCTCCATCGCCGAGCTATGATACGTACATAATTACCGGATGATGATACGGCCACTTTACCTCCATCCCCGTGCTTTGATACGTACGTAGTTACCTGTTGGTGATACTGCCACTCTACCTCCATCCCTGTGCTTTGATACGTACGTAATTACCGGTTGGTGATACGGCCACTGTACCTCCATCCCCATGCTTTGATACGTACGTAATTACCGGTTGGTGATACGGCCACTGTACCTCCATCTCCGAGCTTTGATACGTACGTAATTACCGGTTGGTGATATGGTTATGTCAAGGAAAATATTTTCTTATGGTTTTCAACCACCGAAACTTAGCTACTAACTTCAAGTTTGTCCTGAATTCTAAACTTTCGCGGATTTTTTTTTCCATTCAAGCAAATAAATTTTTCGCCTTTACATCATTTTTAGAATGATAAAAGGTAATGAAAAAGGTAAAGGATACGGCATTAGACTTTACAGTCCCTACTGGCGGTGCTGATCTCTGTTTCTTGGCCCTTCAGCCAGGGTGTGCAATGGGGGGCTGGGGGCCAACCATCCTGTGCTTTCGCACACTCTTCCTGTTTACCTTCCCCAGATTTCTCCAGGTACCCATTTAGAGCTGGGTCAACTCTGACTGAGCTTACAGAGTCACGCCACTGACCCCCGTCCCAAACTAAACAATTGGGTACGCTGGGATTCGAACATGCGTCCTCTCAGACAAAGGATCCTGAATCCAGCGCACCAATCCACTCGGCCAGGATTTTAGAACGATATTGGTCATTCTAATTTGACCAAAATGTGACTGTTGATCCTGTCAAAGTTAATGTTGAGGATTAATGATTGTTAACATAATAAGGTAATATTTATTTTCAAAAAGGCTATCACAAGCTCTAATAGAGCCGAATTCGCTTCACATGTCCATAAAGAAAAAGCAAAACAAAGAACAGAGCAAAAGTAGAAGAAACACCAATCAAGCATAAGAATGGTCGAAAAAATTTAATGCAAATGAAAAAGAAAAAAGGTCCAAGTTCAATTAATGGCAAAAACAAAAATAGAAAGGGTGGGGGGTAAAACAAAATCACAGGCTAAAAGAGCAACATTGCCAAATTTTGCATTCTAAGTCAAATACTGCAAAATAACAATAAAAGAAACTTAAAATCAAGTCAAAATCGATGTTATAATAAAATATCTACAATCAATGAAAGGATTGTGGCAAAGACAAGGTCAAAAGTGAAACAGAATGGGGGGGGGGGGTATTGATTTAAAATTTCAAGTATGTGAAGAATGACTGTTCTTCTATATCTTTCAGTGGAAACTTATTGGGGCAAGAAGAGGGATTTTTCTTGAAACATAACGTGGGGGGGCGAGTACAGGGGGGTAAATGATCACTAGGGAAAAGAGAAGTAGTACGAGGGTTATGCAAGGCATTGTGGGCAAAACGCAAGGAAATTTGTGCTTTCCTAATGTTTCTGGCATGATAACAAAACGAGATAAAATTCTTTTTTCATACAATAGGGAGTTACTTGGTGGATAAATTTCGAATCACTTCACTAATATAATTTTAATTGAAAAAGATTACGCATAATTAGAAGTGGAGTTCAACTCAAACTTTGACGTAGTGAGCTACGTTTAAAATTGTGTTGTGATCAATCTTTTCTACGCTCTTTTGTGACAACAAGTCCCAAATTATGAGATAGGCATTCAGTTTAAGCGATTTAAATTGGATTGTTCATTGCCTTTTTTGCTATAGGCTGGTCATCCAATGGCTCTGAAGATAGTGGTATTTCTGATTCTCTATCAGTAGCCAGTAATGCAGATTGGAATTTAGTAGCAAGGGAGTCAAATACACCAGATCCCTTGTCCGGTCCAGAATTGAAGCCAGATGACGATTTAGGATTTGATCCTTTCCATGAGACACAGAAAGCCCTGGCTGAGCTGGTAGAAAAGGAAAATATAGTGCAGAAGAGTAAACAGTCAAGCTATTCTAATATGCCACCGCAAAGTATTCTTGGTGCCACTCAACAGCTGAGGAGTCGCCTTCCGCCTCCTGGTTTCAATCCACCAGGTTTTATTACCCACCCCTTGGGGCTGACGCTTGGAAACGTTCCCCTTGGAAAAAATCAGAATTCAGGTAAGCTCTTATTTTTTCCTCTCTCGTCTATCCATCTCCCCTCTCTCTCTCTCTCTCTCTCTCTCTCTCTCTCCCTCTCCCCTCTCCCTCTCCCTCCCTCTCCTCTCTCTCTCTCTCTCTCTCTCTCTCTCTCTCTCTCTCTCTCTCTCTCTCTCTCTCTCTCTCTCTCTCTCTCTCTCTCTCTCCTCTCTCTCTCTCTCTCTCTCTCTCTCTCTCTCTCCTCTCTCTCTCTCTCTCTCTCTCTCTCTCTCTCTCTCTTCTCTCTCTCTCTCTCTCTCTCTCTCTCTCTCTCTCTCTCTCTCTCTCTCTCTCTCTCTCTCTCTCTCTCTCTCTCTCTCTCTCCTCTCTCTCTCTCTCTCTCTCTCTCTCTCACTGTCTTTACTTTTTGTATTAATTACTTTTTAAATGTGTCTCTCTTTGTTCCTCTTCTTATTCTGCCTTAGAAAACAGCGCAACTCATCAAAAGGAAATGTACAATGTTCATTTCGTCAGTCATTTGGATGTCTAATGTCTTTTATTGCGAATGAAAGAGAGAGAGAGAGCAGAAAGGAGAAAAGATTGAATCGTCTCTTAATGCTATGCGGTACCTTAAAACCGTTTCCCAAGTCTCAGCCTTCCTGTGTTGTCGGCTGACTCTTTCAGAGACAAATAATCCATTAACCAATTCTCCCAAGGGACCACAGCTTAGATACCAATACAGTTATGAAAACTCGATTAATTTTTGGAATAGCGATGCTAGCGGCTGGAGACAGGAAACTGGCAGCACAGCTTAGATAACCAATATTGATATCTAAGCTGTGTTTGCAACAAAACAAAATTGCGTTCCCGCCTACGATGCTGTAGTGCGATTCACGCGCCGGAGCGCGAACTTGGAGGAGGCGCCAAGTTCAGAGCTCTGTACCAAAAGCTTCTCATGGGCAAGATAGGAGTTTTCACAACTGTATATTGGTATCTAAGCTGTGCAAGGGACTAGAAAATTATCGAGAGATATTGAGGAACTTCGGTGTTACTATGAAACTTGTAAACTTTTTAAAGAGGGTATTAATAGCGGGACTACCAAAGCTGCCAAGTTGCCTAAGTGATATTTTCTTTGAGCTACTCTTAGAGTTTTCCTTGCAGGTATGCTAGGACATTTTTAGGGACTGCCCTTTCCAGAAATATAAAAAGAAAATTATTTAATGACTAAAACTAAATTCACACGTTGTGATGATGTAAATAATTTTAATTTATACTGATATCCCTATCACCTGCCCAAAATGAGAGAAATTTAATGGTTTTTCTAAGATTTCCGGGAAATTAGGTATCGCCTTATAGTTTTATGTCGTTTTTTAGTATCTGTTATTCAAGTTTTAAAAGTTAGGGCAAGACCACCCAGTCAATTCTAAATACTAAAAAGTTTATAATGGACGGGATAGGACGATCCTTTGAGGTATACTAATCGCATGCCCTTAACTCTCATGTAAAATCCATGTGGCATTTTTTTTTGTTTTTTACATATATATATATATATTTTTTTTTTTATGAATTCGGGGAATGTATCTTTAAGACAGAGACAGAAAGTAAGTTGCCCCTTCTAAAGTCTTTGTAATATCCACCTGTTAAGTAAGTTAGTCTTTTTTACGGCACTTGGTATTTACCAAGTGACATAGCAATCGCAATTTCTGTCTGTCTGTCTGCTCTGGTTTTGCTAGTTCGGGAACTTCCAAATAAGCTAGGACGATGGAAGTTGGCAGGCGTATCAGGGACCAGACCAGATTAAATTAGAAATAGTTGCTTCCCCGATTCGACCATCTGGGGGGGGGGGTGAGCGAGCGAACGAGATAGTTGAGAAGAATTTTATTTACCGATAAAACAAATTATTGTTGTTCTTAAGTGTGGCTTGCTGGTCTAGCGGTATGATTCTTGCTTAGGGTGCGAAAAGTTTTGGGTTCCAATTCTGGATCATCCCAATTTTTACATGAAGAAGATCCGAAACTAGATCCGAATCGTGAAAATTGAGGTATGTTTATCTCACGAATGGGTGATCGGATCTTAATGAAGCGTGATATATAGAAAGATATCATGTCTCAGATGCTCCATTTTCAAGTCGCATCGGATCCGGGGACATTAGGGGGTGGAGGGGAGAAACGGATATCTTTGAAACCGGAAATCTTGGAAAACGCTTAGAGTGGAGAGATCGGGATGAAACTTGATGGGAAGAATAAGCACAAGTTCTAGATACATGATTGACATAACCGGACCAGATCCGATCTCTTTGGGGGAGTTGGGGGGATTTTTAGTGCTTTGGCAAGTTCGAGAATAAGCACAAGTTCTTGATGCGTGATTGACATAACCGGACCGGATCCGATCTCTCGTCACAAGTGCCATATGAGCTCTTAGCTCTTGTTTTATTAAAAAATTTATAAATAGCCAATTGAAGAGACTCTCCTCGTCTGATCTTTAACAAAGAAAAGCTTCTTTGTTATTGGTCTTTTTCTTTTTGTGACTAACCATCTTTTTCCCTTCATTATGCTTTTGCACTGTTTCTGTCCAAGTTTCCGGTACGAAAATCCAAGTCCACAATCCTTCGACTGCAGGAAAGCCCAAATGGGCCTGTAAAACCAGTCAAAGTGATTTCTTACTTCAAATCAACGTCATCTGTACTACTTTAAAAAGAGAAAAAAAAACACTGAAAGGGAGAGAGAGAGAAAAAAAAAAAAAAACATGCTGTCGTCTCACAACTTCCAATCACTATAACAAACACTTTTTTTCAACGCTGGTCTGTCAAAAAGTGTTTCTTCAGGTGTGCCTTGAAATGGGGTAGACTTACCGCACTTTGAATCCCCCCAGGAATCGAATTCCAAACGGTAGGACCCATGTGCTTTATTGTAAACTCCCATAATCTCATATTATGACCTTTAGTTTACTTAATCAAATCCATCATTTATAACGCCAATACCTAGTGTAATAATTACAGCAAAAACTAAACTCTTAGGGGTCGCACTGACTAGTGATTTGAAATGGGAGGCCCACATTTGCTTTATTGTTAAACAGGCTAGTACATTTCTGTCTCTCCTTAAGCTATTTGCTGAATTTTCATGCCCAAACGCACATGTCTTTTGCCTTTATGTATCATTTATCCGTTCACAGCTTGAGTATTCTTGCCCGGTGTGGCATTTCGGACTTACGGTGGATCAGTTCGATAGACTAGAAATTATCCAGAAGAGATCCCTGAAAATTATTTACGGTCAGGGCAAAGTGCCTCACATTCTTCTCCTGAAGGAATTCCGCCTCCCTCCCTTGGCAGCCTGACGTGTTACTCTTTGTACCTATTTTGGAAATAATCTTCGTCGGAACCCACGCTTTCAATGTATACTCCCTGTCCCTTATTGCTCTCCAAAGGCGCGTTTACCCTGATCAAAAGCACAAAAAATCCCGGTTTTGAATCCTATTAATGCAAGAACTGAGCAAAAAACAGAAATAGTTTTGTGCCAACGTCATTTTGAAATCATAAATAAATGAAATTTGTAATGCATCACGTTAATGTGTAATTTGAATTGTTAATGTTTATTTTTTTTTTGCTTCATTTTTATTTGACAGGCCAGTTGGATTCCTTGCTGTATGTTTTTTATAATGTATTTATGTTTTTACTTATGCCCTCATTTTTATTCATCTTGCTTATATTACTGACTTTTACTTGTTTTGCTTATGTACTTATGTTTGTGTACTTGCGAGAGTTTGCTTGATAATAAAGTACTATTCTATCCCATTCCACTTACTTGTATCCCGACCACATTCAAGAAGTTTGATCTGTTTAAAACCGGTTTCTTGTCTGCATTCGGAGATAATTGTCTTAGCTCAAGTGAGATAAACTACTATGCAGGTATATTTTAATTAAATACTTAGTATATAAATTTGGTTAGGTCAGGTATTTAAGATAACGCATTCTGGGCGGCCTGATTTCAGCATTTCTTGTAGTTTCCTTAATTTTGTTAGTAAAGTATTATATTTTCATTATGTTTTGTTGTTTTCTTTAGTATTAACCCGGCTTCATTTCTTGAGTGTGGTCGGGATAACACATAAGCAACAAGTTTCCGTTTTGTTTTTTTTTGTAAAATGTATGGCGATTTTAATTATTTGTAGTTTCAGCTCTATTAGTATATTTGTATCATTTTTTCCTTTGGAATATTTGATTTTTTCTCTTTTATACAGAAATGATGGGTAGCAAATTGTTCCCGTTTCCGTCATCCAATGCTCAGCAAAGTCCCCTCTTTGGAATTGGCTCAACTATGGGTCAGCCACTTCCACAGCGACAAGTGGAGCCACCCTCTCTATTAGGATTGAATGTACTAGGTCTTTCCAGTGGTTATCCTCAGCCGCCTAATACAAGACCCCAGCACTCGCATCCATCGTTGTATAACAGATCACAAAGCCATGATAAGGATCCATATACTGTTAAAGATTGGCAGGATGGTTTGAAGAACCTATTCCCAAATATAAATATTACAGCTGGGCCTGGTCAACAGACACACGCTCCTAGATACCAGAATCAGTTGACGCTTGGGGGACATTCAACTTTAGTGGATTCGTCTAAGAGTAAGTTGCTATAGCCGTTCTTCGTTTTTATCCAAAGACTAAAAAACCGCAGAAAAACGATATGACAATTAAAATAAATATATAAAAACAGCAGTATTGACAAAACGTTACAGACCATGCTTTAAACATCTAAAAGCGTGCGAAATACGCACCCTTATCGGGTATATACCCATAATGGCAAAATACGTTTTATCTTCAAAATATCCATGATCTAAGTTGAATTTAAACTGTATATTGTTGACTTATTGTTGAATTTTAACTGCGTATGAGCTAAGACTAAAGAGTTGAATTTAAACTGCATATTGTTGAAGACGGTTAAAATATAGCCAAAGTATTTAATTGGTTTTATTCAGCAATTTAATGTCTTTAAAATTTCCAAATTGCTTTATTTTCTTTTTATCCAATTTTCGTTTTATCCAAAATCACTGATAAACCCCAGAAAAACGTCCAACTCTTAACTGCGTTTTACAGAAAACTTCAACGATTTTGCCGGTTACGGACGATTTTTATCAGTTCTTTTTTAGAAAAGTACGAATCCATATGCGTTGAAATTTCTCAAATCATATGAGAAAGTGTGCTTTGGAATCAAATGAACTGGTGATTGCTCAATGCTCAATTGCTTTAATGCTATAATCTGTAACTTACCATTCTGTAACTGTAACTTACCATTCTTTTACCTCTTCTTAGTAATAACAGAGGTTTAACAATAGCAAGTGGGTTGAAATTCACTTTACGGGAAACGGCAGTCTGATTAAGTTTTTTCTCCGTGTCATGCCTGCCATTTTTCGAGCATGTTTATAGGTTGTTTTCTGAAAAAAAATGTGTTCTTTTTATCACGCGATTCCGCAAACCACAGCTTGTGGAGCGCTAGGGAGCATTAGCGTGGTGATTTATTACCAATTTCAAGCCACACTCGTTCAGCATAATAGACAGTGTTAACTTAAGAGGTTGGATTTTTCAGTCGCCGTTGGGTCTATCGAAGAATTAGCTGTTTTGAAAAATAAGTGAATGCTGTAGGTTATTAATTGATTTATCTAACTACTGTTCTTTGGTCTAATATAGTATTTACTTGATTTATCGTGGTTTTTTCAAATTGTTTAATATCATATTCTGTGAGAGGGCGTGCTGAATGTATTTAGTGGTCTGCAGTGTTGTAAATAAAAACTGGAGGCGTGCAGTCTGTAGATGTGACCGCAACTACACTGCGCTGTTTAACAGCATAAGTTGTGTATGGTTTTAGTATTAATAATTGTTTTAAGAATATCTATTATTTATCTGTTTTCGTTCTTACGTCCACACCTTTGACAAGATTATTTCCATAACTTTATTTATGTTTTTCATCTTCTCTACTTAAAACTATATATATATATATATATATATATATATATATATATATATATATATATATATATATATATATATATATATATATATATACATATATATATATATATATATATATATATATATATATATATATATATATATATATATACATATATATATATATATATATATATATATATATATATATATATATATATATATATATATATATATATATATATCAATAATGCTACCTATGTTGTAAAACTATCAACGTGGTAAATTTTCTCAATACACATCCTTGTTTTTTCCTAATTTAGATCACTGTTTAGTCTCCTTGGCATTAATATTTCAACCAACTCTTGTACCCTTGATTCTCAGGACTTACAACGATTTATTCTTTATATTTATACTTTTGCCCAGGTTATTTAGAAATCAGAATTATTTCATAGATATAAAACTTAATATAGGGGCTTGTAAAAAAAAGGAACCAAAGTTCGTGAATTAGTTTAGTGAATTAAGTTTAACTTTTTGGTGTTTCAAGATACAATGTCTTCTAGTTGGATATACATTTTTTCAAATATCGATTAATTTTCACTTTTACCTTGGAAATACACCCAGAAATTGTTAAGACCTGAATTTTGATATCAAATTGTTTTGCCTGTATCTTGGATATTCAAAAATTGCATATTAAAAATGAGCTACAATCTTCAGACTTCGAAAGATACTTTAAAATAATTCCTTTATTTTTTATTATTATTGATTGTATCACACAGTAACAAATCCATTAAAGAAACATATCACTACTAGAATCAATCTGAACATTCTTGAGATATCATAGGGGCATCGATCCAAAGGTCTCATACCCCACCCCGTTGCGTACGGACGTGATCTACAGCCTGCCCTGTCGTCGAAATTTTTTTATATGATGACCGTCGATGCTTTGAAATCGCTAGCTTAGTCGTGATTTCATAGTCTCATAGTCTCTATTTCTTGTGTGTTGGCACAGTTAGGTAGTGTAGTTGGTAGTAATGTGTCATCTTGAGAACTTGTGCAACAAATAGCGAAACAAAAAAAAAAACAAGTGGCGCGACACATTGCCACCAACATCCAAAAAGCATAATTTCCCTTCTGCGCCAAGTCATGGGCATGAACAGGGAAAGAACAGTCAACACTAAATGTAATTAGTACGACAGTCAGACACGAATCAAAAGGGTACAATGGTGTGGCGCAGAAGAAATTGCGTTTTAGCAGGTTAAACTTCATAATTTTTTACTGACTTTCATTGACTTAAAGGATGTTTGCCGTGCGCTGTGTTCGGAAATTATCAAAACATTTGGCTCAAACTGAGTCATAGCCTGAAACATGTAATTGACGACTACAAGTAAAAAATCAGAGTAGAGATATAAAGAGAAAATATTCAAGAGATACAAAGATGTTATTGTTCGAATACTTTGCGGAGGGGGGGGGGGATCAAAATATCATTTTTTTTTTGTAAATATTATGCTTTCCTTCTCTTTTTTCATTTTTTTCACATGACGTTTTGACCTAATTTATTCAAAGAATGATTCATTTGGTGTTATTATCCTTTATATGGATTTTCGATATGGACAATTTATGTTTTTAATACCAAATTGTTTTACCATCTTTATAATTTATTGACCTGTTTTTTTTTTTTTTTTCGTTTTTTTTTTTGCTATAGCCCGCTTCTTATTCGTTTGACACATCTGGGATTGTGATAGACACTTTTTCGAACAAAATGTCCTATGTTAAAAAAAAACATATCCTAAATTAGCTAAAAAAGACCTAAAAGATCATACGAAGGAAAAAAAAAATGCATTGAACTGGGAAAAATCCTTATCCTGGGGACAAACGTTTTCCATGTCAATTTCATATAATTTTTTTTTCATCGTCCGCAATCCCGTACTTCTAGGAGAGTTTTTAATTTCTATTTAGTACTGTGTTAGTGTCTTGTTCCCTCTTCTGTTTATTTACCATTTTTCAGCTTGGCGTAGCAGTATTTCAGACTGGAGTGCTTTAGATCCAGCCATAGTATCTGCTGGACAGCTTAGTGAAGGCTCAGATTCGCCACCGCATTGGCTAAGATCCTTAGAGCAATTGACTGAATCATCTGCCAACGGTCAATTCGGTTTACATTTAGGTTCTTCACAGTACGGACAACCGCGGCATGATGGAGGTAGTTGGCCACAGCACGTCAGCTTCGGGAATCAGATACCAACCGCACCGCCTCCTGGCTTTTCTCATTTGCGGCTCCAGCAGATAGAAACTCAGAAACTAATTGACAGTAAGCGATTTTTTAAAATCTAATCAGTTTTCAGTAAAAAAAGAAAAAAAAAGAGAAAGTCAAGTCCCAAGATATCGTCTTAGTCCAGATAAAAAACCTAAAAAAAAAAAGAAATTAAGTAAGGGATTGTTTTTATTCTAATTAGTTCTTTACAATCCCTAAAGATAAAGAAAGAGACAAAAAAGAGAAAGTCAAGTCCCAAGATGTTGAAAAAAGTCTTAAAAAATTCTTTGGGTGGCCGATTTTGAATTTAATATAAATAGTAATAATTGCAATGTTTACAGAGTTGACAGTAATGATAGCAAGGAAAACAAATGAAGGTAATAAGTCTCATAGAATATACGAAAAATGAAAGATGGAAAAAAAAGAAGACTAAAGAAAATAGAAAAAGAGTGATGCTGGTTAGTGAAACCAAACATAAAATACAATATGTTTACATTTAACTGTATCAAGGTTGGCGTCCAGATTTTTTCAATTTTTTTTTTTTATTTCTAAGCCCATAAGCTAAATACGTAGATAAGCAATTTTTCTTTGTTTTATTTGTTTCAAGTTGAAGGTAGGATTGTGTAGCTCGAATTCTAAAGGAGAATCTGAATCTTTCATGGAACTCCTTAGAATAAAATTTCTTCGGCTCTTCTGAAGATGCTATTACCCTAAAAAGAGACAAAATACGTTCTAGGGTACTGTAAAAAGATATGCTGTTTTTTTTTTTTTTTTTTGGATTCAACTTTTCAACTTTTTCTTTACTCAACTTAAAAAAATACAAAAACAATATCATGCCCCAACAGAGAGCAGAGCTCGTAAGGCTGGGACAGTGCAAAAACATAGAAAAAACATCAACAATCTCATCATAATAATGATTCCAAAATTTAACACGGCAAAAGACAAACAAAATAGAAAAAAACTCATAAAAGAGAAGTAACAAGGATAAGTAAATAAATAAATATCGGGCAGGGGTTGTGGGAGGCCATCCCAGGCGCAGGGACACAAAAACAAAACACGCAAATAAGAAGATCAAATAATTTAATTTTCCATCATCAATGGTGAATAATCAAAATTTTAGCAAACAATCTTTAATATTTGCTTTTTTAAATTTAGCTGAGATTTTTGGGATGGATCAAACAGAATTTTATCATTCAGCCTATAATTGTTTGCAATGAAGGGTACCTAATCGAAAACCTTGACCTTTCAGAACTTGCGAAAGGAATTCGGTACATCCCAGACCTCCGACAATCTGAACGAGGAAGTGAAATTAACAGAGATTTGTCATAGAAATCATTTTTAGAATTTTGGATTTGAAAATTCCATATGGAAGCATTTAATACTCGTATATCATTTAAATCGTAACAAATTTAAGAAGAGGAATAATGTTTTAGTTTCCGAAACATTTTCAAGTTTTGTAGGTCGATGTAAGAAATTTCCAAGTATTCTTATTGTCCTATTTTGTAGTATATGCTTCCAAAATGTATTAAGATATATAACTGAGCAGTAATTCTAATAAGAAGTAATTAGAGAGTGGTAAATTATTTTTAAAATGGTAAAAAGAAAAATATTCTTCACACGATACACCGACCCAATATTTTGAGCAAGTTTTAATCTTAAATATTCAATATGATTGTGAAATGACAAAAGGGGATCAAGAAAAACTCCTGAATAACGATATGATTGGACCCTACGAATTTTTTGATCTCCAACCTGAAGCTCCTGACAAGAAACTGATATTGATATTCTAAAAGTAGGGGTCGTAGAAAATCGAGAAATCATTCGAATGAAAATGCAATGAAGCAATGCTGTCCTTTTTAAGTAACGGAATATCGTTATCTAAGTCGATTTTTGCTATTCTGTTCTTCGAAACTATAATTTTGGCCCACCTATTTGACCTACCCAAAAAAATATCTAATGAGGGAATCTGAAACCAAGTAAAGACACCTCGTGGGATCCTTAATATTTAGTAAGTTTATATGACCCATTCAGAAACGATGCGGATCAATCTTACAAATATAATCAAGAAGAGGAAACGTGGCAGGTTACTGGTGTTGATATTAACCTGCAATTTGTCATTTTTTAATGCGATTATCTTTGGGCTAATGGTAGCGGAATATTTGATAATAATCATTTACAGGGAATCTGTAAAATATTTTATTTGGCCGATAGTTTTACCTGAATTGTTATTATAATTTAAGTAGCCTTTGCATCAAGAAAAGCAGTTGGCGGAACTGTGTAGTTTCTTTTAGAACCCTATTAAGAACTCAATAGAAACACTTCAAAAACTGCTATGCCTGACGACTGGTTAGGGGCATCAAACAAATCCCCAAAATAAATTACGTATGCTTTCAATTAATATCCTAATATAAAAGCGCCAATATAAAAGTGATTTAAACTATAATTCCTCTCTCTTTTTCTCCATTCTGTATCTTTCTTCTCTCCTATCTCTTTTTATTATTGTCTGAGTTATGCTTCAGTTATATTAGATGCTTTGGAAATAATTACTGTTTTCTTCTTCTTTTTCCGCAATAAAAGGCATAACAATTCTTAAAAGAACTGATTTTTTTTTAAAGACATACATGATGCGTTTGCGAATAAGCTCATCGATTTTATGAAGGGACGATTTGATCTTGAGTGGATGGAGGATTTGACAGCTTTATTGGATGGAGCGACAAATTACAACATGAAAAGTGCCAGTGTGCGTAATTACGTTCACGTGCGAGTGCAGTATCCAAAATGGGCCACTTCGTGGATTTTTCTTTGCCTTTCCTGGCTCGCTACGGTCTGCAGTTCGGGCCTTTCGCCTTTTGTAATTGTGGCATTGTTTCACTCGAGACTCTTGCAAATTCCTGCATAGTTGCAGTTATTAAATCATATTTCCAGTTCCTGTGTCAGTATTTTCAGATTTTTATTGCACATCCTCCTTCTCCCTCCTCCCCAGAATTCTTTTTTTGGCAGTGGTACATCCTAGTTTGAGGTTCTTTAAAAAAATAAGCCCCATCACAGATAAAATGTATCGAACCTTAAAACTATTAGTACCTTTCCAACACAAATTAAAATCTTCGTGATTCAAGAGCTGTTACCAAGATATGTTTTTTTTCAGTTATTTTTTCCTATTGAATGTGTCTGGACTTCTAAATTAGCATAATGTAGAGTGAGAAAGAAAGACTTGTGCATAATGCTTTGCTAAATTATTTATCGCGAGCGCTCCAAGCAAATAAGATTGATGAAATTTGCGAAAAGGCAGTGGGATTTTATGACAAGGATACGATTTTAAAAGCTAAGGATACACTTTGGCACTATTCGAATACTTCGAGTCGCAACGTTGCTCGCCAAAAGCTTGTCGATAATGTGTTAGATATTCTGAAACTGATCCAGTTATGTGAGACTAACCGGATCAAATTACCGAAATTCGTAATTTTTGATCATACGGAGGTCCCAACTACGCCTGGTGAATTGAGTGTTATTGTTACTCAAAAAGTGACAGAAATCTCCAATAATTTGAAGGACTTTATTGAAAGTGAGAAAAAAGCCCGTGCAGCTGAGAAACTTGCTACATCCATGAATCAATTAGTCACTCTACCGGCCAAGCCTTCCTATGCGGTTATTCTCAAGAAATCCCCCTTAGACCTTAAAAAGCCTGACTCCCGTAAAGCTTATCTGGAGCATGTATGTGGAGAAGCTAGTGGGAATATAATCGAGCTTCGTCCCAGTAGAGACGCCTGGAAAGTAGTCACAAAGGATAAAAGTGGTGCCGAATCTATTATGTCACGCATAACCGGGAATAATCCTGAAGTCGAGCCTAAACTCCAATGCCCCTCCTTTTTCGGTATTATCCGTTATGTTCCTGAATACCTGAACGAAAATAGCCTATGTGACCTGATTTCCAACTGTTTGAAAGCAACTCAAATCCGAAACACCCGTTCGTTTAAGCTTCTTTTTGAGTCTAAAGAGGACCTCGAGTCTTCTATTCGCTTTCCGCCCATCATAGGGTACGAAAGACTATGATGCCACCCCAATGCTTCTCTTGCCAGTCATATGGTCATTTTGCGTCTGCGTGCTCAGGTACCCGAAAATGTTCCAGGTGTGGTGAGGCTGGCCACTCCACAACCAAAGATAATCCTTGTACCAAGGCACTTAAGTGTGCTCTTTGCAACTCCTCCGACCACCCATGTTACAGTTTTAAATGTCCTGTCGCTCAGTCTCTTTTAAAGAAGTCCAATGCCTGAAGAAACCTTAAAAATTGTATCATGGAACATCAATGGGAAAGTTCTACCGAAACATCACCTACTGTCTGAACTTTGCTTGCTGTTTGACGTGGTGGGTCTCCAGGAACACTTCTTGTCAAGCGATAGTCGTCAACTGTTGGAGTTCATGTCGTCTCATAATCTGTTTTTCCACCATGCTAAGTCCACTCGCGGTAGGCCTTCAGGTGGTCTGGCCCTGATGATACGGAAAGAGCTACTTGGTAATCTAGTTGCTAAGTCTGACAGTTTCCTTGCGGTTAAAGTTTCGAATGTGTTCATATTTGTAGTTTATTTTCCTACTAACTACCGTAATGATATATCTGAGAGGAAGTTCTGTCTCACATGTACATCTATTGCCAAGCTAGTATCAAAATATGATGATGAAGGCCTAAGTTGTCTCCTGTTTGGTGACTTCAACTGTGAACTATCTAACCCTGAAAACAATAGATCTCAGATCTTACTCCATGCTTGTCCAAGTCTCACCTATGTTGAAAATGATCGCGATTTTACGTACATCCATCAATCTGGCTTCGTGTCTCAGTTGGGCTATTTCTATTGTTCTTCTATGATTAAACCCACCTCTAATACTACGGTTCTTCTTGATTACTCCATATCAGACCACATGCCGATTTGTAATTCTTTTCAAATAAAGCCCTTGCCGCAAACTTCACCCACAAATTCTCCACCTAAATGGTTGTTCAGCCTCAACTGGGAAGCTGCTAACATCGATTCCTACCAGAGTTCATGTGACTACATACTGTCGAAGATCCGAATTCCTTTCGCTCTTCTCTGTTGTCCGAACATGACAGTAGACTCGGAAAAAACCATCCTAATAAACATCTACTGTTCTGAGATAACGCATGCTATCCATACAGCTGAGAAAACTGCAGTTCCTGTCCGCAAAATTCGCCACGGCACGGAAGTGCGTAACTGGCGGAATAATCCTAATCTCCTGGCCGCATATGATTCAGCAAAATTCTGGCTACAATCATGGGCAGATTGTGGGAAGCCGCACTCCGGAGTAGTCAACGCTGTTCTTATTTACACGAAACGTAAATTTTCCAAGGCCGTCACACAGTATAAGGCTAACGAAATTGCCCGTAGCAGCGAGATTGTCGATAATTCACCTCCTGCTTTATGGCGTCTTCGAGCTAAGAACAAATCTTCCAATGGCCCACACTGCATGCCAGAAAAAGACTGGTGCGACTACTTTAGGGACCAATTTTCAGCCCCTAATTCCTACCTAGACAACACCTTTTGCCAGGCCCTCGATAAGGAGGTTCAGTTTGCAATTAAGGATGTTGGTGTCCTGGTCATTCCGTCCTTGATGCGTTTCAAAATTGTTATTGAAAAAAAAAAGAAATCTAAGGGCATCGATGGTATATCTGGTACCCATTTAAGCTTTGCCAGCAATCTTCTTCCAGAGCACCTTTCTCTGCTATTTCAAATGATTTCCGTTTCTGGCATCGTTACAGACAGCTTTGGTGTTGGATTGGTCCATCCTATTCTCAAAAAAGGTAAACCAGCCGACCAGTGCGCTTCATATCGTCCGATCACTGTTTCAACTACTTTTTGTAAGCTATTTGAATCCCTTATTTTTGATGAAATTGCACTTCGATGCACTACTCCGGACGACCAGTTCGGGTTCAAGAAGCACTCAGGACGGGAACACGTTCACAGCGTTCTTGCAAATCTTCTTATTGATGCAGATAAAAATGGTGATCTTCTCGTCTTTGGAGCGCTTGATGTTAGTAGAGCCTTCGACTCTGGCATCCGTGGCCATATCCTGATCAAAGCCCTTCAGCGAGGTGTTTCGTCTTCCATCATTTCCTCCGTTTACAGTATGTACAACAAGCTCTCAGCTGTCCTCCTGATCCCCTCTCCGTCCGGCACTTTTCCTTCTAAAGAAATGCTGAGTGTCAAGAAAAGCGTACGTCAAGGTGGCAAAACTTCACCATCACTGTTTAATAACGCTATCATCGAAGCACAACAAGTAATAAAGCCGTCGTGCTTTTTCCGTGGGATAATCTTTCGCTGATGACATTCTTCATGTTTCTCGTTCGATATCTTTATTTCAACAAAATTACGACTCACTTGCAGCGGCATACAAGCAGATCGGACTTTCCTTCAACGAATCTAAAACAGAACTTCTTTTCTTCAATGGTTCAAAAAATGAGCTTTCAATTAACATCTCCGTTAAAATTGGCGATACTCTGATTAAGCCTTGTGAGTCCCTTACGTATCTTGGCCTTCCTATTTCTTCTATGTTAAAGGACACACGCTCAGCACTGACAAACCACCTCTGTTCCCGTCTACGAGCGGCTTACGGATTACTTGTTGCCAATAAGTATCGTTTCAACCGTCCTCTCCTTGCCCGGCTGTACAATGCTTTTACTACCCCCCATCTGCTTGCTCTGGTTCCCTTCTGGAAAATATTCACAGCTACCGAAAAGAAATCCATTTGCAGCGCATTCTACAGATATGCTAAGTTTCTCCTGTGTCTCCCTTTGTGGCACAGCAACGGCGACATCTCTAGGGAATATAAGGTCACCAACCCTTCCATGGCCATAGAAGAATCTCCAAATTCAGTACCATTGTCTTAAGAGCCAACCACCCATGGACTAGGGTTATTTTATAATATTTGTAGTGGAATTGTTTTTGACGGGTAATAAATTAATAATAATAATAATAATATATTTTGGCGGTTGATATCTACGGGATAAAAAATCACTACGATCGGTCCGTTAGCTATCCAATGGATCAGACCCTTTCAACAATATACTTTTTCTTTTAATTCACTGATTTATAGTCCAAAAGTGAATTATTCTGAAAAATACAAGGAAAGGTTAAATTGGTGATAACCTCAGCGTTTAGTCACGGTTGAAATTGCTGTTAAATACGGAGGACATTTCTTAAGTAACAAAAACACCAAGTAACATTGAAATGAAATAAGTACATGTACAGCTTTGGCACTTGTCGAGTACAGTGACAATATAATCTGGAATTCGTTTCTTAGAACTGAAGAAATATTTGTACCTAATTCACTCTTGAGAATAATTTGATTTTAAATAAATAAGAGAAATGAAATATTACATTTTAACGTGGATGTAAGCGCTGCTATTTGAAGTTTATAGTTTTATATAGTTTTTATCCTTCCAACCAAGTATGATGGATTTAATGTGTATTTTAATTTTAGATCTATAATGTCATATTTTGGAGGAACCAAGAAATCGAAGAAATCGAAAATATAGACAAGTGTTTCGTTTTTCCTTTTTGGTTTGTGTTGATCTTTTTTTTCTTCTCTTTGTGGGGCTGGGTGAGCTGAGCTCCATTTGGCTGACTACCAGACTTACAAAAAAATATTATCAAGCTTTTTGTCATTTTCACTGTTTGTTCTTCTTTCCCAAAAAAGCGAAATTTTAGCGTAATTGAATTCTGTCGTTTCCTCCAAATTAAGCCGTAATTTTATTTCAGTTTTATTTGATGAAAAAACAGCTCTGTACCACCAAGGGAATTCTTTTTAAGTGCATTTTAGTATTTAACGCGTTTTGTTTTCTTTTTTTCTGAAATTTAAAGGCGAAGCTGATATTACAGGGTCAGTGGCGTTAAGTAACTGATTCTTTGGGCGGCTGCCAAAATTTCCTATCGTCTGGTTTAATTCTTTCTCTTTCTTTTATTCTTTAAGAGGAATTAAATAAACGCATTAGAAAATAATTGTGTTTTTTTTTTCTTTTTTACGGACGTCTTTAACCGTTTACGGGTTTGTTGTTCATATTATATATGAAGATGAATTGATAAGCGACTGTGGTTGGACATTTTTTTCCAGCGGTGAGGACTTTTTCTAGCCCTGGTTTAATTAGTAACTAAAGTGACTTCCGCCAATTGTTAGTTTAGACTTTTACCAAACAACTTTCAAATGTTCTTCGGAATCTACAACCTGAAAAAGAAGCAAGGATGAGCAAACGAATTGCAATTTAGGATTCTTCCTAAAAAACAAATAAGAATATAAGGTATTTGACATATACGTGTTGTCTTTAAGAAACGATTAGCAAATTTGTGAAAGACCAGAAGAAAAAATTATATAAAAAAAGGGTTGTGAAGTAAATATGACCCTGAAATCGTTTAAAAATGGCGTTGGATTGAAATAAAAGCCATTTTTTTGCATCTTGCAGGGAAAGCATTGTCATATTTTTTCATTGCCGATAGCGGGGCACTAGAACATCATAGAGAGCTGGTTATAACAGCTCATTTGAAAGCAAATTTTTATTGTAATGTGTTTTCTATAAATTCGCTTCCTTAATGCCATCAAAAAGTCCAATACAACACGCAATAAATTCACTTTGCGTGTCACTTCTGGAACGAAAGGGCTTAAAAGAATGAAAAGCGTACTATCACAGTCTGTATGATTGAAAGTCCTAAGCCCGAGGTTCATAGTCCTCCTTCCTGTGTATTTTCCCTCCCATCGCCTTAAGATTTTTCATGAAGTCTACTGACTAACAGAACTAGGAGGCTACTGCAGCATCATACAAACTGCTTAAGGTCTCATTTAAGAGCTAAATTTTATTTCTACGTGCTTATCATAAACTCCTCCTGATAGTGCCGTCATGAAGAAACAGATGGCACCAAGAATGACACTTGTTGATGATATGTCTGAAGTGGAAAGTCTAACAAGCATGAAAAGGGTGCCGTCATAACCCCCATGGTTTAAACCTTTAATTCCTTAGTTTTACAATCATCCCTATTGTATTTTCTCCCCCTGTTAAGTTTTAAATGGGCTGACTATCAGAAGTAGCAGACCACTCTAACATCCTAAAAAGATGTTTAGTGGCTCATTCTAATACTGTTGATCATATCTACTTGCCCTTCATAAATTCGTATCGATAACTCCATCATAAAGTGCCATATGGCGCCAAAAATGGCGCTTCTTGGCGTAATTTCTGGATTAGAAATGCTGGAAAATATGAAAAGGGTATCATTCAAATCTACATGGTCGAAAATCGATATTAAGAGGATTGTTATCCCTCCTTTTTGGTGCTACACCCCTCAGCCCCTTTAGCGACCTAGTATAGAGTACACAGCCCAGAGCAACCGAAAGTTTTAAAACGCACCTTGAAAACGAAATGAGAACTGTCTAGCGAGAATAATTGCCGTTTGAAGCTGATTCAGAAAGGTAAATATAAGTTCAATTAATCTCAATAGTAAAAAATTATTACGAACAGAAATATATAGGTATTTCAAAAAAGAACCTGAAACCCCGCGGAAATGCTTTTACCACGAGGGCTCGCAATTCTCTCTTCTTTGTCTCTGGTTAAATGCAATTACTTTGTTTAAGGTTTCATTTACCATAAAAATCTGAATTGAATTGAGAGCACAAAGATGATAAAGGGTTATATTTTTTTTGACTTCAGTTTCCAGCTCGTGAATAAACGCCTGAAGTTGTATCTTGTAATTATCAAATCTGAACTTTTTTGGTCACTTTGTTTTTCGTCTTAAACACTTTTTTTGCCAAATAGTTTCGTATCTCCTAAAATACTGAAGCCCAAAAAGCAAAATTACGAAAGCAAACTTTCCTATGAGAAGCTCCAATTTTTTTGCAGTAATACACCAAAGAAATTGCAATAGTATTGAGATAAACTCTTGCAAATTAACGGTAACACCGTCTCTTTTTTAAGCTAAAACAGAAACAGAAACAACGGAGCAGAAACAGAAATCGTTTCTATTTTTCCGTTTTTAGGGCACTTGCCCGTTGGCCCAGTGCCATATAGCGATCGCAATTTCTGTCGGTCCCCTTTTGCTAGTTCGGGCACTTCCAGATAAGCTAGGACGATGAAAGTTAGCAGGCTTGTCAGGGACCGGACCAGATTAAATTAGAAATTGTCGCTTCTCCGATTCGAACACCTGGGATGAGGGGGGTGGAGGGACGGTTAATTCGGAAAAATTAGAAAAATGAGGTATTTTTAACTTACGAGCGGGTGATCAGATCTTAATGAAATTTGATATTTAAAAGGACCTCGTATCTCAGAGCTCTTATCTTAAATCCCGACCGGACCCAGTGACATCGGAAGGGGGAAATCGGAAATCTTGGAAAACACTTAAAGTGGTGAGATCCGGATCAAACTTGATGGGAAGAATAAGCAAAAGTCCTAGGTACGTGATTGACATAACCGGACAGGATCCGCTCTCTCTGGGGGAGTTGAGGGGGATTTCCAATGCTTTAGCGAGTTTGGTGCTTCTGGATGTATTAGGACAATGAAAATTGGTAAGTGTGTCAGAGAACTGCACAAGTTGACTTGATAACAGTCGTTTCCCCAATTGGACCGTTTGGGGGGAGGGGGCTGGAGAGAGGGTAAGTCGTGAAAATTGAGGTATATTTATCTTACGAATGGGTGATCGGATCTTAATATAATTTGATATATAGAAAGATCTCATGTCCCAGATGCTCCATTTTCGGATCGGATCTGGGGGCGGAGGGAGAAACGGAAATCTTGGAAAACGCTTAGAGTGGAGGATGAAACTTGATGGGAAGAATAAGCACAAGTTCTGGATACGTGATTGACATAACCGGATCCGATCAAGCAAAGAACAGCAAAATCGATAACTCTAGTGCCGAGTCTAATTTTAGGTTCTGACCTCGTCGTAAGTGCATATGAGCTCTTGGCTCTAGTTTAACCAAAAATAGGAAAGGCCTGTTTATAAAAAAAAGCGGCCGTTTTAACAGATTTTTCGTTTTCTTCAGGTTGTTTAGGTTTATGAGAGTTCAGTGTTGGTATATATAGATTAATAAAAATGACCAAATTTGCAAAAATGCCCAAATATATAAAAACACGAAGAAAAAAAACACATAAACTAAAATTTATCACTTAAAAACATTCGAAGTTTAGGTGACTGCAGTCACTCGTGAGCACTGCTTTCGTGTAAAGAACCTAACAAAATTAAATGCACTCTCATTAGGTATTGAAGTTGAAGGTGCTGCGAGCTGCCTCAAGCAATTTCGCTTAACTCCAGGTAAGCGTAGAAGTAGTCAGTCCAAAATTCTCCCTATCATTCTAGGCAAAATTCATTGCCTGTTTGAACGGGCAAAGAACCTCAATGACAGATTCCACGATGAGCTCATTGCTGGGAAGTTCAAGCTCTCTGATTTTAGATTCACGAAGTGTCGAATTGAAAGAGTCGTGCAGTGGCTCTTTCTCGACAAAATACATTTCTATCGTGGTAAGGGAGCTGTTCCATCGATCATTCATGTCCTTTGTGGTGGATGAACTACGATTATGTGTGTTCTAGATAGCTGCGGAAAGGTCATGGGATTTTGAAGACACTTTCAGGATTCTGAGCAGCTTTCGATTTTTCTTCGGTTCTGTTCCCAGCTCAATAATTTGCAAGAAAAGGCCTCTTTGTCTAGGCGCAATTCCATTTAGACTGATTCAAACGCTTTAATGATAAGACAGCCTTAATGCAGGATTAATTTTTAGGAGCTCAAAAATTGATAAGGGAGCTGTTCCATCGATCATTCATGTCTCTTGTGATGAATGAACTAAGATTATGTGTGTTTTAGATAGCTTCAGAAAGGTCGCGGGATTTAGAAGACACTTATAGGATTCTGAGCAGCTTTCGTTTTTTTTTTCAGTTCTGTTCCCAGCTCAATAATTTGCAAGAAACGCCTCTTTGTCTGGGTGTAATTCCATTTAGACTGATTCAAACGCTTTAATGATAAGACAGCCTTAATGCAGGATTAATTTTTACAGTTGCTAATCTTTTCTTCAGAAAATATAAAGACAGAACTATTCGCTAGATCGTGAGTACCGCAAATCCAATAGAAGTCCGCTATGATGCCATTCGCCGCCAAAACCCGGAAAAGGAAGAAAAACGGGTTTAGAAAAACAGAAACGGCAAAAACGGAACAGAAGCGGTATTGAAAGAACGGTTACCTGCTTTCTTTTTTTGTATTTTCTTCAAGAAACAGAACAGAAAACGATATAAAAAAGAAGAACACGGAAATGGTGCCGACCCCTATTTCAAATTATATTAACTACGCACCTAAAATTCGTTTAGTGCTCTTCAGTTATTCTAAAATCTCTGTATGTTTCATATGGGACAGCATTTCATGAGCAACAGTTTTTTCTTTGTTCTTCAACTTCTCTAAGATACCGAAAATAATTTACACCTTGGATTATTTGTTTGACAAATTTCCAGATTTTTTCCAGGAAAGTGTAAGAGGGATGCGGAGTGAAACCTATTTATGTATAACGCACCACTTTTAGCAAAACCTCGCGGGACTTCTTTAGTTTCATTGCGTTGAAAAAAAATCTCTATGGGTTTATTGAGGATATTTTTGAAACCTAAAAGCGAACAAAATTTAATTTAAAGAAATGAAGCTGACCTGGCGAAAGTAAAGAGCGAAGATGAAATTGACAACAGACAACATTATTGTTTCGAAGTATATGCAAGATATCTGCAATATGGGCTTAAAAAAACAGACTCGTAATACTTCCCTAAATTTGTAAAATTCTGAAAAACTAGAGCTTTACTAAAAACTGACCTCATTTGAGGTTTTGAAAGAATTGAAATTGTATGCTGAAGTGTACTGATATCATGTCCGGTAAGAGACTATCGAGAGCCTTATAAATTAGTCTTTTATTTCTGCAGGGTACTTAAGGACTTTCTGCTCCTAATAGTGTTTCGTTGCGGCGCTTTTGTGTTTTTAATAAACAGCTGGTTTTTTAGAATTCTACAAATCTAGGGAAAATATTACGAGTCAAAAAGACTGATATTTTAATGTTAATAATTTTTGCTGTTATGACAGAAAAAAAGAATTAAAAAAAAAATATATGAAAGAGCCTAGAATGATACCTAAGAGAACCAGAAGCAAACCTTAGCAAGGGGTTTCTACTTCCCCCTAAATTTGACGATAAGTAGTACCCTCTTCGTTTTAACACTGAAATAACGGTCACATCTCTTTCTATCTTTCAAGAATTTTTTTTTTTCAATAAGCTTTTCTAAGAGCGTGTTAATGATATTTTGTAGAAATTTAAGCTACATTAAAAATTTCTTTGCGGATAAGAGAAACTTTATTGATTAAAAATAACTTCAATACCCACTCCACGGCAGATTACCCAGGCAAGATCCTATAAAACATCTGAAGGCGAGAAAGGTTTATGTAAAGTGCATATACAAAAAGAAATATCTAGCAACAATCCAACTGAATATTTTATTTGAAAAAAAAAATGACACAATATTATCGCTCACGACTCATCAAGATTTGTGAGTCAACTTAATCCTCTTTACCTACGCCTTGTTACTTACGAGTGTTTTTTGTGTTGTATTGTGTCAGATTAACGACGCTTCTTGACTACTAAGGTCCCTGCGTCGGCCCTGTAGTGCATTGCTGCAGCATGATTCGATCTCTGGGTCCCGTATTACCAAGCTAAGGTCAAACCCACTGCGCCACCACAGGACACGAGTGTTTTTTTTTTACTCCCATTTTATGAATTGTTTGAAATTATAAGTACCTCTAAGACCACAGAAGTAAAAAAAAAGAAAAAAAAAACTACTCAAGACGACAAGGCGTTAAAGGTGTCTGTTATTAGAGAAATTTACTTACAAACTCGCAAATATTGAGTTCCGTTTATTTATCATCGAAACCTCAAATATGTCTTTTGTAAATTATAAAATAATTAGACAAAATTAATAAAACAAGAAAATTCACAACCGCTTAATTTTATAATTAAAAGAAAAATGTTATGTAACTATCGGTTTTAACCAACAATCATATCTGCCTCAAATTGACAAATAATGTTATCTGAAAACCAAATTATGACCAGGTTTCACTGTCATATTACAATTTAAGAACCACAATCTAATTAAATTGCAAACTGCAATTAAAAAAAGAAGCATTACCTGTTATGATGAACAGTCGCTTAAAGATAATAAAATAACGGAAATATTATTTGAGAGAAGGCAGATGCTCTATCTTCGTTTTTTGCACAATCTCCATGCAACTCTTCAGTTCTTGGGTGTTTAGACAAACAACTTTTCTCCTATCACGAACTTTTAGCTTCGAGTTAAATGACGAAAACTAGAATGCATAGCTCTACGCTCAAAGTTTTAGTTAACGTCGAAGTATTTAGCTCCTTAATTTTTACAGAAGCGCTTCGTCTTGAGTATATCTGGATGATTGTGCATGACCTCAGTCAGGAGGGAGGGGGGAGCTCCCCCGGGGAAATAAAGCAATAAAAACTTCGGAACGGCTCGTTTGCAAAAAATCTCTTCAAACTAAAGTCCTCACTAGTTGATATTTAAGCTGATTCATGAAAGTCACATAGCTCTACTACGTTTAGTTATTTTCCTAGTTTTATTTCATTCTTCCTCTACCATGTTTTTCTATTGCACGATATTCTACTTTTTCCTTTCTACGTGTTCTTTCCTATAAGGAAAGTTTGATTGTCAAGTTTGTAGAATCGTAATTTGTTGTTTTATGGACATAGATAACAACCTGAGATGCCTCACATTGGTAAGTAAAGTCTATTGGTAAGTCAATTCTCAAAGCTGAGATTTGCAACAAACTTGTGTTTTATGATCACAAACTTGCCCTTCATTTGTTTTAACATATACATTTGCGTAATCTGATGGATAAGTTCGTAATGGTTCACAAATACTTCAATAGCAAGACACTTATCCAATAAAGATTACGAAGTATACATAGGAAAGTATAAAAAAAGGAAAGTATACAAAAGTAGTCATGCATTTTTAAAGAACACACTGCCTTTCCATGATGTTCAAATAACAGTTTAAATAGGGATAAATCTGTTTATCATAGTTAGACCTCACTGCCTTTCCATGACGTACAAATAACAGTTCAAATAGGGATAAATCCTTTATCACAGTTAGACCTCACTGCATTTCCATGACGTACAAATAACAGTTCAAATAGGGATAAATCCGTTTACCACAGTTAGACCTCATTGCCTTTCCAGGACGTTCAAATAACAGTTCAAATAGGAATAAATCCGTTTACCACAGTTAGACTTCATTGCCTTTCCATGACGTACAAATAACGGTTCAAATAGGGATAAATCTGTTTAAGTAAAAACAAAGAATTTATCCCCTATTTGAACTGTTGTCATGCCGTTGCTAATGTAAAAAATTAAGTCAATGGCTAAATCCAAATGTCTGTCATCTAGTACGAAATTATTTTACGAATTAATTAAGTATAATAGTTTCTGTTTTCATTTATTAGGTTTATTACTAAATTTTAACTTTCGAAAACTGGTATATCATTTGGAGTGAACATGCAAAGTTAAGAGTGTTATGACGCTACAATCTAAAACCTTCAATTAACCAATTAAGCTACTGATCATCTCTATACTTACTTGACAGACACATTTGAGTAAAGTTAGCCTTGGCTACCAGCAGCGGATTAGTGAAATAACTTTACTCATCGCTGTACATCAATCTGGAACGATTACTCCCGCCTCGGGAGGTTTTTCGTTTAAATGAAGTTTCGTTTCATCCCAACTAAAAATTCATATCGGTGCCTCACATACGCAAAAATTTAACTAGAAATCTTGGTTTCTACTTAGTTCTTGTTCTTTTTCTCTTTTCCAGTCGGAACATTGTCTGCAGAGAGTAAAACTCGATGAGTTTTGAGAGAAACAATAATCTGGTTGACCTTCCAACTCAAGATCACTTGACTATCTGGAAAGTTTAGTTTTTGCATAATTTCTAAGGTCAAGAGGTAAAAAAGCTGCCTAACTAACCCTAAAATTCAAAATCATGCCGAAATCTTTCAAAAACCCAAAAATGAACATGATAATTTTGATAAAATTATTATTAAAATTAAAGACAGTTTATTTCTAAAGTCACAAATTAAAACCAAAAGCCACAACACAGTGCAAAATTCTACAGGTACATGAGGGATTCATGCCAGTGTTGCAATCACACAAAAGTAGGAGGGTTACTGACTTGCCCAAGTTGTGAAACAAGCCGGTCCTTTCATCTGAACATCCGCTCTGCCATTAGTAGTTATAACAGTGCCATCTCTTTTCACGATAATGAAGGCTGGTATCCCAGTTACAGAAAATGTTTTTTTCAAGGTGCTGAAATTAGAAGACGGTTGTCAGAATGAAATAAAAATGTATAAAGCACAAACTCTCCAGTACAGCTTCTGCGCGCCTATCCCCTCACCACCGTCTTCTCCGTTTTTTCGTTGATTTTGTGTGTGTATTTGTTTTTCTCTTTGTGTTTTTTTATATATTTATTCTTACTCCACCATATTTACTTTATGTATCGTGTGGGTGAAAAATAAAATAAAAAATAAATAAATCCACTCCAAGAAATAATACCAAATGGAAGGATTTTAATAGCAAAAAAAAAACGAAAAAAAAACAACAAACAAATAACTGCTCGTGTAGTTAATTAAGGGAGCAGCTTTTATGATTTTCAACACGTAGAAATAACGAACAGAAAGCAAACAAAAAGAATATACCACTTCATACAAGAGAAAATTCCAATCAGAGAAGAATCTATAGAAGATTAAAAAACGAAATTAAACCAAAAAATTACAATATGTTACCAAATGGGTTCGTCAGAGATACCACATGCCGTTGTGGGTGGAAGGCATTTAAACAATATTGTGCCTACTTTATTTAAATCTAAAATTCCGCCATTTTAAATTTTGAATTTTAAATTCTGCCATTCAACTTAAGGTTTTTTCAGTCATATTTCAGTGTTATGGCCTTTAATTTTTTTTTATTAAGTTTAGTCTTTTACCTTATTCTGTAAACTTTCCTCTACTTTATAACGTTCTTCTTGCCCTTAGAATAACTGAGTGGAGGTCTTAAATGAAATATTTACGGTTTTCTTCTTTTCTCACTGCGTGTAAATTGCATGTAAAAACACTGAACTGCACTAAATGCCCACTAAGTTTTAATACAAATAGTTTTTTTTTTATTAACTAAACTTCAATACAAACCTTTTTTTTACATTTTGTACACAATTTGTTTGTGTTAATTAAATACCAATATATCTTTGTTTTGCTAACTAAATTACAATATTAATTGCATTTATTCGTCAAGTTCTAATAAAACTTGTTTTCTGTTCACATTGGTCTGCTGCATTTTGTTAACATTGTCATAAGACATATATTGTTAATTCAAACTATCTACAGACCTGGTTACCCACCTCCCCTCCACTGGTCTTAATGATCATCAATTTTTCTTTGTAATCAGTTGTTTCAGTAGCTGCACTTTTTGTATAAGGCATGCCAATACCTTTCATGACCTTCGGAAGAACTTGTTTAATTTGATACGACTTATTTTCGATTTAACGCTATAAGTCTAAGGCATTATACTAAAAAAAACATTGAAATCGGAATGAAATGTGTGAAAATAAGTGGAGTTCAAGTCCCTCATTGTTAAAATAGAATAGGAAATATTTATTCAATACAATAGCTGGAACCAATAAAAAAAATCATTTGTTATAAAAATTAACACATAAAAAATAGGAAAAATTTTGGATTTTGGTGAGTGGGTTTGGGCCCAAGCCTCTCTCCCCTGCTTACATCAATGCGGTGAAATTCTCCAATGAGCTGTTGCAATGGTAGTGAATTAAAGCAGTTTTCATATTTGAATAGGTGGTAATATCTCTGTTAGAATAGAAGTGACTTGGTTCTGCATTGATTCGAGGACAAAAACATAAACTAACCTAACTTCTTTTTGTGACCATAGTTTGTATACAACTTGTATAACTAGCACAAAGGTCAGAAGGACATTGATTAATTTCACAATTCCAAAGACATTTTTGGATATGAATTCTAATTATAAATGACCTCGTAAAATGTTCTATAAGTGCCATCAGTATTGACATGTTCCGGGAAATAGGTCGTATGGGAAATGCAGTAGATGTCAGATATGCAACATCTGCAAACTACACCTAGAGCAAGCAATTCAGGACAAAGATTGTTTAGCCTGTAATTCAAAAATAGTTGACCTTCTTGAGCATGTTATTTGTTATGGATATTGGGTCCATTTTACACATCAAGAATTACGTCAATTTTACATATACAGGAAACTCAAATACACCGGGTTCGAAAACAGAAAAACAGATGAGGACTCCAGAAACTGTAAAATATTCGAAGGAGGGAATAGAATATGAATTCTGTTTCTAACATTTTTGAATACAGATATTTTACTTTTTGAAATTCTCTTCTTTACCTATGGGAAATTATATGATTATGCTAGCCTATTAATGACTTAACGACTTGTTCCAGTTAAACTTTTGGAAACTGTCAGGAAAGTAAATTTTTAATACTTGAAAATGGTTAAAGATATAAACTTGGAATTTTCATTGAAGGGATTCGGGATGGACGAACAGGCATTTTTTAGTTCTAAAGTGAAATTAGTTTAAATTACCATACAATAATTAGGATTGACAGCTCTTCCCAGAGTCAATGAATATAATATTTTTGTATCAAAGAGTTCGTGGGAACGAACTCTTCATTGACTCTGGGAAGAGCTGTCAATCCTAATTATTTTTTGGTAATTTAAAGTAATTTCACTTTAGAACTAAAAAAGTCCATCCCGAATGCAACAACTTCCGCGATAAATATTTTCATAAATATGTTCCGCGATAAATATTTTCAATAACACTTTCTTTTAAACTCATTTCTTTGAAATATAAAACAAATCCATTGGCGAATCATTTATTGATTTGTCAATTCAAAGTATTGCTACAACAAACTTGAGAGATTGCGTCAAAAATTGTCAATATCAGTTTTAAAACTTAAATTCAGACATTTGCTTTTGAATGGAAGAGAATAATATTGAAAGGTTTTTATTTCCCTTTATATAAAAATGTAAAAGAAAAAGGATTATACAAAAGGAATAAGACCTGAATCATAGATAGCCTCCAGAGAAATGTAGTCTTATTACTCATTGTTTAACTCAGGATCTAGCAGATTCGTTGCTGAAGAATATTTTGACTTCCAAAATAAGTTTTGGGAGACGCCAAAACTTAGGCAAATGATTCATTTCAAATGAAAAAAAAAAAATCATATTTCCCAAGAATCTCCCCTTTCTTCTGCAACTGAAGAAACTGTAAGCAAGACTACCTTATTTCGTATCTTGGGCAGAAACTGTGGAACACAGGAGTGAAATAGGGGTACATTTTGTCTCCAATGCTTTCCTTTACTAGCTTAAAGGAAAATGTAAAGCAGATGTTGCATATCTGACATCTACTGCATTTCCCATACGATCTATTTCCCGGAACATGTCAATACTGATGGCACTTATAGAACATTTTACGAGGTCATTTATAATTAAAATTCATATCCAAAAATGTCTTTGGAATTGTGAAATTAATCAATGTCCTTCTGACCTTTGTGCTAGTTATTTGAAAGATTAACTGTGGGTTTTAGTTATGTTGAAAAAGAAGTATTGTAAAGGAGATGGACAACTATTAGCTGCTTTATTGGATCTCAGAAAAAGATGTTTGGGTCTTTAGGGATCACATCATTCCTGGAGGTACCTTTAATGGACTTTTTGACCATAGTGAATAGACTGGCTACCTAAAACTTCTTATCAAATATCTTTAGAGGTAGTTGGAGGGCAGGTCATAAAAATGGCAAGGGAGGGTCTCTTGTTGCCATCATATTACTCTTGACTCTGAAAAAGGGCACTTTAACTTGCAATTTCCAATCAACATTCTAAAGCCTCTACAGCGCTCCCTTCCATGAGAAGTAGCTCTGAGAAAAACAAGCACATAATAGATTGAAGGTTTTTGACTTTTTAGTACAGGCAATGCTAAAGCATTGCCTGTGATTGCAAAAGGGTTTTTGAATAAGAGATACAAGATAAAAGATTAAGTTGATCAAAAGAATGTGCTCAGTTTAAGAATATTGGAAACTAATTTCATATCAAAATCACATGCAAAATAGTACCTTCTGAAATAAAACAGCATTCAATCATAAGTATAATGTTTTTACAAATGTCAGATGGTCTCCAGAAATGCCCTGCCTGAGTTAAATCAGAATGGGCTAAAATACGACTAGAATAATAATTAAATCATTACCTAGCAACAGGATCACCCAGGGGGATAGCATACCAGTCACCATGAAGTTCTTGCATATATGACTTCATTTCTTGTTCACTTCTATCAGATGAAACAAATATGATTTCAAAAGGAGCATCATTGTCCTTCAGCTCCTAAAAAAAATATTTAATACAGAATATTTCAGATATTTAAAGTTGATTGATTTATTTGAATTTTAGAGAAAATTGCTACTCAGCAGACACAGCTTTTAAATGTGTGTAACTACCTTTGAAAAACATTTTTCTTGTGTTTGGGATGAAACAAAGCTAATGGTTATTTAATAAAACTAAAAGAAGTTATAAAAACTAAATTTGTAATTTATAAGAATCAGTCATTAGCTTATACAAGATTTCAAACTTGAAACAAGCAAAATTAGAATGGAGCCAAATTACCTTATCCTAATTTCTGTCTGACTCCAGATTCTTCTCTGTGATGGAATTTTTCAAACTGAAAAAAATCACCCTGTCTGCTTGGCTAATTTTGTTGTGATTTCATAACATTCAGAATGCATTGTTTCACTTTATTTTTTAATAACTTTTCAGTCTGAGTTTGTAATAAGGATGAATTTCTTGCATCTGGCATTTAGAAGCCAGAAGTAGATGCTTGGAAAAAAGGGCACTAGGGTATTATGCATATATATTATCTTGGTAAACTTTAGTTTCATCACAAGCTATTGAAAATGCATATTACTGCATATAGTAAGATTCTCATGATTGCAAATTGTTTCTTTGTCATTATCACAGAAGTGCATCCATTTTTTAGCTTACTAAAATCCCTCTTCAACAAAAATAAAAATGCATAAAGTGGGCAGGGTTTTGAAGCCAAGGGAAATGCTGGGCTTGGACAATATGAATGAATAATGATATAAAAATAATATGCAATCATCAGAATCTAGCTAGATATGTAGTAATTCAAAAAAATAAAAAAAAAATGATAAAAAACTAAAACATCCCCCTTCAAACTTTTAACACCATAGAAGCTTGCCTTTGACTAACTGTAATGTCTGTGAAAAATAGGATTGCAATGATGAAACATCATGACCATAACAAACAAAGCTTAACCAATCAGACCCCACCCTTCTGCCCATGGGGCTCATGGACTAATATGCTTTGCTCAATAGGTAATGACACCTGTAAGCAAAATTGGACATTGCATGCCTACCTTTTGTAATATTTAACTAATTGCTCTGATTTGCTGGCTCAAATTTTTTCACAGGCCAATGTCACAACAGCTAGCCTACTATTGCAATTGTTCAGAAACAGTTGGCTAGTTTAAACTCAAAAGTGAAAGTGAACCATCTTGGATATTAGCATTAATGGAAGAATGAGTTTTTTAATCATCTTTTGACTTCCTATTATACAGAAATTACCAGTGATGACTGGAAATAGTATTTAAAATATAATTTCATTCATTTGGTACAACCCCAACTTTTCCCTCAACTTGAAAACCCTGCCCACTTTATGCATTTTTAGTTTGTCCCATGGAGGAGGAGGGTCAGCCAGAAATGGATGCACTTCTAGAATTAGCATTTCTAAGTGCTATAGTATGGAAACTATGCTGCTCTGCAGTATAGCTTCCAGTTTAGACAGCTTGTGATGAAACTAAACAATTACCATTATCTTTATTGGGGTTGGTATATTTATTTATTTATTTATTAATACCAAATACGGTAAGCTTTCAAGCTTGTCCCAATAAATATAATAAATATAAGTTATGACAACATAATACAACTGACAACATAGTACACACATATAAATCGATGAAAATAACGACTACAACAAACACTATAAATTATTTAAAAATGATTTACTTTGAAAATTTATTATATGATCAATATACTTTTTTCATGCAATGGTGATGAAGATATGGAGTACCCAAAAATTACAAGGGGGTAACCACAGTCCCAATACACATTATAGCCTAATTATATTGTGGTCTAAGACTCCAAAGAAGGTAAATGACCAAATAGCCTAGACATAACAAACAGGATTTTTTTTTGGGGGGGGGGTTAAGCAAATTAAATTTCTAGCCCTAAAGAAGCAAGATTTGGAATCTTATAGCCCAAATACCACCTTGTCTCACAAAAATGAAAATCTTTTGGCCCAATTGGTGGGAAATAGCCCAACCTGGCAACACAGTCTGGTAAATATTTTGCAGTTCATATAATTTACTTAGCCTACCAATAAAGTGAACATACCACTTGATGCCTTTCTTTATGTTCTTTATGAATATAATAATTGCTTCAATTGCAATTCCAAATTTAAGTACTCTTTGAGCTCTTAAAAATATGAATTTTCAGTTAAAGTATGCATTAGTATCAGTTGTTTCAACAACAATATCATTTTTTTTGTTATTATTATTGTTACTTCTTAGAATTTAAGATGTAAGTGTATGATCATTAAACAACATAGGGAGACATGTTATGAAAACAATTCTTACTTCATAATATACAAAATAAGGTAAAATTCTAGTTGATTGACTTCTTGCTATCTCAGAAATGGGTTAGGTTAGGAAAATGAAACTTTCAGGGATGGGTCTACAGGCTCAAGTATGTCCTGGGAAGGTATTTTGAAGTACTTACCTCTACTCCTTCTCTCTCTAGAGAGAAGGAGCTCACTCCCTAAGGTCAACTCCCTAAGGTCAACTCCCTGACCTTCAAAAATGTGTGTTATAAAATTTAAACCTTGCAAAATAGATCTTCTGCTTGGATGAAGTACTACAAATTTTTTTACAGCTTCACAACTTTGCTCAATCCTAATTTATAAGGTTTTAAAGATATGCAAATACATTGGTAAAATTCTAGTTGAGTGACTTCTTGCTATCTCTGAAAGGGGTTAGGTTAGAAAAATGGAACTTTCAGGGAAGTGTCTACAGACTAAAATATATCCCAGGAAGGTTTTTAGAAGTACCTACCTCCACTCCTTCTCTCTCTTGAGTGCCCTGACCTTTGATGACCTTCAAAATATGGGTGTTATAAAACTGAAACCTTGCAAAATAGATCTTCTGCTTGAGTGAAGTACAACAAAATTGTTTTCAGCTTCACAACTTTGCTTAATCCTGATTTATAAGGTTTTAAAGATATACAAATATATTTCCTAAATTAAAAAAACAAACATTGATATGGCTCAGAATTCTACTCAAATAACAGGAATTGCATTTTGAGAACTAAAGGTAGAGAAAAAGCAATTGGTAACTGAAAATTAAGGTAAAATGTTGTTTAGTCAAAATTTCTATAGGTACAGACCTGTCATGTAGGCAAATTTCAGGACTCTCTAGAGGGAGAAGTAGCGGAGGTGCATACTTTAAAATATCTTCCCAGGATACACTTTAGCCTGTAAATCCATCCCTGAAAGTTTCATTTTCCTAACCTAACCCCTTTCTGAGATAGCAAGAAGTGACTCAACTAGAATTTTACCCTACATTTTTTCATCACCAAAATTATTTAGTTAGGTTGGGTTAGTTAGATGAAAAAGTGCTTAAATTTGAATTTGTGATAGAAGCAATTATTATAGTTGTAAAGAACATGAAAAAACAGCATCAAGTAGTATGTTCACATTATTGGTAAGTCAATTAGGCCTTTATGAACTCCAAAATATTTACCCATAGTCCAGATATGATATTCCTAGCCTCCAGGTGATTTTGCATGGTGAAAATTATTAGGCAACACATAACATGTCAGTAAACTAGCCTAGGTTAAGTAAAATACTTAAATTTAATAAATCATACCAAATCTAAAGGGGTCTGTGAAATATTCATTTTACCATTCACAAAACTAGAAGACTGTTGCTTAACTAGGGAAGCCTTACTTGATAAAAATCAGCTAAAACAGGGGTAAACTGTTTGCATGGAGGACACCAGTGGGCTGAAAAGTAGTATCCTATAACTTGTTTATTTGCCAACGCTTGCTCTGCAGATACAAGATTGCCCGACTTTTGCATTAGCATTTTTCCAGCTAGGACATTCATCTTTTGGCAAATTTTTAAAAGCTGTAAAAGTTACGTCTAAAATGTCAGTGTATTACAGTGTTGCCAAATGGTAACTAGATTACTGTGTTTTCTTGAGTCCAAAACTATAGTTTTTCGGACAGAATAATGCTAGGTCTTTTCTTCTTTTCCCTTAAATCAATAACAAGTTAATTGGTATTTTTCGTGATGAAAGACAAGTGAGACTCTGTCTTATCTTCGTAAAAGCTCTGAATAGAATATAATCTGATAATAATATTAATCTATTTGTAACTCACTACGGAAGTCTTACCTTATCATTAGAATTTTACTTTATGTATGTAAACTCATTGAAAAAAAAGTGCAACTCATATACATGAATATTTCAGTACTTGCTTTCGGAATAATGATTGCTTTCGGAGGGGCAACACAACGATTTCCAAAATCGTGAAACCTTATCTGATTGTGTGTAGGAACGTATCAGCAGAAAACTACATATTTTGTTTTCACTCGCAATTTCAGGATCGCTATAACATTTTTTTTCTTCTAATTGATTTTCTTTTCAGTTTTAATATCACTCATCTAAAAAAAAATTCTTTCTGATTCTGTGTTTGAATGCAATAGGGATAAGACCCTTTTGGCTGGTTCTGTGATATTTGAAAAAAACTCTTTTTTCAGTAAAGTTTCTCGTTCCTAATATTTTTCTCCACTTCAAATGTATAGTCATTTTGTTCGAGTCTTCATTTCTGAAGTCAATAAAAACATATGGCAACTTGCACCACCGAGAGTCAGTAGCTGCGTTTTTGATAACCGTTTAATCGCCATTTTGCTTAAAACCTTTTTTTGATGGACGACAAGCTCACCGTTGTGCTTATTTTCGTTTTTGTTTGAGTAAAACTCTGAACTTATTTATTTATTTTATTTTTCACCCACACGATACATAAATTAAGTATGGTGGAGTAAGAATAAATATAAAAAAAAACACAAAGAGAAAAACTAATACACACACAAAATCAACGAAAAAACAGATAAGACGGTGTTGAGGGGATAAGCGCGCAAAAGCTGTACCGGAGAGTTTTCTGTAAAGAATCTCCAACTTTAAATTTAAATCAGGAACTGAAAATTTTCTAAAAAGGGTCCGGCTTTTGTCCAAGGTGGAAAATACAGAAGAAATTTGCAAAATTTGAAATAATTTATCCAAATTCTTTTTAAATTACCATTATTAAGAAGGGGAAAAGACCTGAAGCATTTTTCTATATTAAGTGAAAGGCCAATATCAGAGAAAGTATCCGAAACCATAGAGACCATTTGGGAAAGACCCTTTTTGGAACGGCTAATCAGAAGCAAGTCGTCAGCATACGCAAGATAAGAAAAATCCGCAAGACTAGAAAGTATGTACCTGAAATCTTAGCCAGGACAATAGAAATACAAATCTTGAAAAGCGTAGGGGAAAGAACACCGCCCTGCCTAACTCCTCTTCGTACCCTTCGACCTGTATATAACTAACACCGCCTTTAAACACAGACACCGCCGTAAGGTCACCTGGAGATCCCCCGACGGAGTAACTGAAAACATAATAGACTATGTGCTGATATCTAAACGCTGGAAGTCCTCAATAATGGATACTGTATCCCTTCCTGGTGCAGACTTTGATTCGGATCACTCACTCCTGATGTCCAAACTCAAGCTAAGACTGAAACGACTCCCTAAGACGACAAGAATCCCTAGATTCCGGACAGAGCTGCTTCGCGACCCCATAAAAAAAGGCACCTATACCACCAGCCTATCGTCAAAATTCCGAGCTATCCTAGAGAACTTCACTTCCCTCACTACCGTCGAAGAGATTGATCAATTGGCTGAGCATGCAACTTCTGCAGTTTTGGAGACAGCAAATGATGTCCTCGGGAGGAAAACGAAAGACGAAAAGCCATGGATTAATGAAGAAATAATCCAACTATGTAACCAAAAGCGTCTCTACAACAACAAAGCTGACCCATGCAGCCGAGACACCTATAAATATCTCAAAAGGAGAATCGAACGGGAAGTCCGAAAGGCCTTGCGTAACCATGTTACCGAGAAATGCAAGGAATGCGAAACCCAGTTTAGGAACTGAAACAGTCAAAAACTCTTCAAAACAGTTCGCGAACTGTCTAGCAGGAAAGATCCCATCTCCACAGCAATCCTAGACAAACAAAACAATCCCATCGACGACGCAAAAATGAAACTCGAACGATACAAGGAATATTTTGAAGATAAATTATCCGCAGATCATTGCCGATCCCAGCATCCTAAACTCCTTCCCTATTAATGATCGAGAACCTCCACCACCACTCTTAAAATCAGAAACTGAGGCAGCGATAAGATCCCTGAAACGAGGGAAGGCCCCAGGACCGGAAGATATCACTGCTGAACTAATTAACATTGACTCAGAGGACGTCGTCGAATTGTACCACAAAGTTGTGTCAGCCGCATGGTCAACGGGCCACGTCCCACAGCTATGGTGTAAGGCAGCAGTGATCCCAATCCACAAAAAAGGCTCAAGAAGAGAGTGTGAGAACTACCGCCCGATCAGCTTGACCAGTCATCAAACTAGAATACTGACCAAAATTCTCCTACGTAGAATCCAAGCAATTACAGCCTCCGTTCTGGGTGAATACCAAGCTGGCTTCCGATCTGGACGATCGACCATTGACCAAATCTTCACCGTTCGTCAGCTCATGGAACGCTTTGTCGAGTTCAACAGAGACCTATATCATCTCTTTATTGAGTTTCGGCAAGCCTGCAATTTAATCTAGAGGAAAGGTCTGTGGAACATCCTAAGACATTACGGTATCCCCGACTAAATCGTCACGATTATTGAGAATATATACAGCCAATCCAGAAGCCGGATACTCACCACTGGTGGACTCTCTGATGAATTCTCAACATCCTCGGGAGTTTTACAAGGATGTATTCTGTCGCCCCACCTGTTCAACCTGTTTCTTCACGCCATACTGTCAGTGATACCAGACGAACATGGAGCCAAAATAGGTGGAGTCCTAGTAAACAAGCTCGCCTATGCTAACGACATCGACCAGCTCTCTACAACGGCCGCTGATCTCCAAAGACAAGCAGACTGTCTCAACAAAGCCACAAAACCTTTTGGCATGCAAATTAACGCCAAAAAAACGAAAGTTGTGGTCACGTCACGCCAAAAACAAGCAGCTACTCCTTCCACAATGATTGACGGCCAGCCAGTTGAAACGGTCGACCAATTCGTCTACCTGGGCAGTCTCCTCACAGCGGACAATTGTCATACCTCCGACATCAAACGCCGCCTAGCTCTTGCTAGCTTCAGTTTTAAAAGGCTCACAAATATCTGGAAATGCCAAAACCTGTCGAACCAGCTGAAAGTTCAACTTTTCAACAGCTTGATTGCGCCAATTGCTATATATGGGTGTGAGACCTGGACCCTGAAGATCGAAAATGAGCGCAACCTACTTGCATTCGAGATGAGATGTCTCCGTCGCATCGCAAGAATCACCTACACTGAACACGTGACCAATGAAGAGGTGCGAATACGGCTGAAGTCCCCCGACACAATCCTAAATAAAATCAAACGACAACAACTGCGATGGCTCGGGCATGTCAAGAGAATGGACCATGACCGTCTACCAAAAATCTCCCTTGAAGGAACCATAGACGGATCTCGACCACGAGGAAGACCTCGCAAGAGGTGGATTGAAAACTTTGACCGAAAGCGCATCGTTGAGTTGACTCGAACTGCACACGATAGAACAACGTACCGAGCCCTAGTTCATGCCCTGTTTTTTTTTCAAAAGAAGTGGCCCCAAAACGTCCCGCGAGGATGGACAGGACTTAAGTAAGTAAGTAAGTATATTTCTAGACCCTGTATATTGTACAAAAATCGTAGGTAGAAAAAGAACTTACAGGACTTGTTAAAATATGGCGACCGTTTTCCCCACAATAAAATCCAGAGTCCCCTTTTTCTCCACCCAACCAAAAAAATTCTTGCGACTTGGACCCAAGCCTTAGAAGAAAAAAAAGTAGGCTTAATAATGCTGCGTATGAAATTTGTCACCATTTTAATGAAAACTACTACTTTATAACGATAAATAGACGCTTAGCTTCAGGTATTCGTTGTATAACGTCACACACTTCTTTCCTGTGTTTAAAACTGGTGTTTAGCCGAGAATTATGGACATTATGCAATTATACAGGTAGACTGCTGTAATTATTCGAAAATCTTAAGGGAAAAATTTAATTCAACAATAATCGGAAAATCCAGATGCAATAAAACATTATTGTCAAAATGGTAGACCAGAGCTAACAAGTGCATTATCTGATCCTCAACTGAAGCAGGGTGGTACTGCACAATCTTAAATTGAATCCTAACTTCTGCTAAGGTTTCCTTTTGTCTATAATGTCTAATTTGAATTGTATTACGCTTTAAATGCCAAAGGCAAATAGAGGATAAAAAACGAAGCAGTTATGACATAAGGTTATTAATTACTCAGTAATGCTAAAAATATTATTCCAAAATAAAACGGGCCTTATTGGGTATCATTAATTTGATACCCAAAAGGTGAATTAAATCCTTGACGAATTCTATCGTTTAGGCACGAACATACAATCTATTAGACTAAAGCGATGGTCCGTGTTGCAGTTTTCTTGTGTAAGGTTAGCTCTTTACGCTAAAGTTTGTTTCTTTCTCACAACTCTACTTTTTAAAACAATAAAAAACTTTAGCGTAAAGAGCGGGACGTTGATTAGGGGACTACCCCTTTCATATACGGATTAATTTCTTTCGTTTTAAGATTTAATATCGCTCCTTACTTTCAGTTAAAAAAAACTATTTTTTTTTAATTTCTGAACGTTTTTGAATTAATACATGTTTTGATTTTGGCTCACTGCACATGAATATTTAATACAGAATTTACATATTAATTTTTTGGCTAAATGGTTTCCTCATAGCTTTGATAAAAAAAGGGGGAGGGGAGGCCCAGTTGCCCTCCAATTTTTGGTTACTTATAAAGGCAACTAAAACTTTTTATTTTTTTCGAGCGTTTTATTAGTAATAAATATACGTAACTTACGAATTAAGCTACGTAACGAACTTCTATATTTGTATATTTTTATTTCGTATATGAAGGGGTTCGCCCCCTCGTAAATACCTCGCTCTTTAAACTACAGTTTGAAATTTGTCCCAATTCTTTAAGAATGACCCCTGAATCGCAAAGGCCGTAGAATAAATAGTTTAAATTAAAAAAAATACTTTAGCCTAAGGAGCGAGGTATTGAGGAGGAGACGAACTGTCTTGTATACGTTATTGTTTCTGTTCGTTTTAAGTTTAATGCTGCTCCTTGCTTCCAGTTAAAAAAAACTTTTTTTATTTATTTTATCATTTTTCTTTTATATAATTCTAGAAAATCCTGCGCTCCCTTCATGGAAATTCTCTTCCCTCGTGATAAATTCCTCCATGAAAAGATCCTTACACATGATCCCATCCCCAAGAACCATCCCCCCAACGCGAAAAAGTCCCCCTGAAAACGTCTGTACGCTTCCCATTAACCATTTCTACATGTAAAAAATCGTCAACATTTGTAAGCCCTTTTTTATGGGGTCGCGAAGCAGCTCTGATAACTTCGAAGACCACACTGTCTTTCCATGACGAAAGTAAAACAGTTCAAAATAGGGATGATACCTTTTTATTGACAGTGAATAGATATAAAATTATTTAACTGGATATTTCGAACACATATACAGTGTTCATCATCAGCAGTAAAAACTGCTGATGATGAAAGCAGTAAAAGCAGAGTTTTTACTGCTGATGATGAACACTGTATATGTGTTCGAAATATCCAGTTAAATAATTTTATATCTATTCACTGTCAATAAAAAGGTATCATCCCTATTTTGAACTGTTTTACTTTCGAAGCAGCTCTGTCCAGAATCTAGGGATTCTTGTCGTCTTAGGGAGTCGTTTCAGTCTTAGCTTGAGTTTGGACATCAGGAGTGAGTGATCCGAATCAAAGTCTTTACCAGGAAGGGATACAGTATCCATTATTGAGGACTTCCAGCGTTTAGATATCAGCACATAGTCTATCATGTTTTCAGTTACTCCGTCGGGGGATCTCCAGGTGACCTTACGGCGGTGTCTGTGCTTAAAGGCGGTGTTAGTTATATACAGGTCGTTTTCTCTACAGAAACTAATTAGCCTTTCACCTCTTCCGTTCAGTCGACCATGGCCGTGCGGTCCCATTACACCTCTCCGATCAATCTGATCGTTGCCCGTGATAGCGTTGAAGTCGCCCATGACGATGAGCATATCTTTCTTTGGTGTTTGGTCGGTGACACTTTGAAGTTGAAAGTAGAACTGTTCACATTCTTCATCGCTTCGAGCAGAGTCAGGAGCATATACCTGGATGATGGTAAGGTTTGACACTGATCCCTTTAGTCTAATAGTTGTTATCCTTTCTGATACGGGCGTGAAGGAGATCAGCGCCTTTTTTGTACTTGGTGAGAGGATGAATCCAACACCCTATCTGTGAGTGCCATCGGTGCGTCCCGAGAGTAGGAGGGAGGTTCCAGAGATAGTTTCTTCACCGGTTCGGGGGAGGTGTGTCTCAGATAGCCCGACTAAGTCCGACTTGTATCGGTTTAGTTCTCTCAGTAGTAGATCCATTTTTCCTGGTTTGGCTAAAGTCCGGGTGTTGAGTGTTCCTATGTTGAGTACAGTTTTAGTTAAGATGAGTCGCAGGGTATCCTCATCCCGTCCGGGGGTCGTCATAGGCCCATTATGATCGTCGGCTTCCCCGTACGCGGTAGCATGTTCGTCGGTTTCCCCGTACGCGGTAGCATGTTCGTCGGCTTCCCCGTACGCGGTAGTATGTTCAATATTACTTCCATTCGCCATCATCATCATCAAATAGCTAGGTTCGTCGGTTTCCCCGGACGCGGTAGTAATTCTGCTTTGATTCATAGAGCCCATAATTCATTTGTTAAAAGGAAAGGTTTCAAGGCTGGTTAGGAGACGGCGGTAAGCCACTCCTCTCCGTCAACTTGCAGAGGCCGTTGTTCGTCGCTGAATCATCCGCCCTTTCGCAGTTGTCCTCCTGAAGAGGATCCTCCCACGATGATAATCTGCCATACCATACGATTTTACCCATTGTTGGGAGAAGGTTTGAAGCTGACGGGACATATCCACACGTCGGTGGGCCCAGCTCAGTCTACATCAGAGGGGCCTTCTTCCTCCTCCGCCTGAATTTATGTCCCCCAGGCGAGGGTATCCCAGTTATATTTTAGGACCCCCAGGGGCTGGGCCCCCCCTTGGTCCGCGCCTCCATCACCACCGGAGGTACCCTGCATATCTGCAAGGCTTTCCCCTATCCGCCACCTGGGGACGCGCTGAGTGGCCTGGAGTGGGCCCCTACTGAGAAGGTGACTCAGTAGGTACTCAGAACTGTTGTATGTTTTCACACTTGTGGAATAATTGCAAAGACACTTACTAAGGTAAAACAAATGTAAAATGAAATGTTAAACTAAATTTTAACAATATTTACATTTACTAAGTTCTCAAAGGGAGAAATAGTAGGGAAATTTAGGGTGAAATCATTATTCTAGTCTATCTGGTTACTTGGTACTTTAAAAAAGGCCGGGAAGAATTGGGGTTGTGACAAGACGTAGACTATGAACAGAACGATACCTAATGCCTATTTTACAGTAGGCTAGCAAGCTTTTCTACAATACTATTTCACATTAGTTGAAACCCTGAGGGTGGTGATCGCCCCAACACCCTATACCAAAATACCGTTTAGATCATTCTGAAGTTAATTTATTGTAGGAACGCATATAAAATGATTACTAAACAGTGATTCCAGTTCAATAAAAGCTTCAAGCATGGAAAAAATTAACTGAGATACGTATATAATTCGAATATTGTGTACAAAAAAACAAACAAACAGGAATAATGAAAATGGAGGTACAATTTCACCAAACAAAAATTAATACTTTTTTCCAAGAAGTCTTAATGTGGCATTTGAGAGGGATGGGGCAGGAGGTGTATCAAAATCAGGCTCTTTTTTTCCTGAGGAGCATTTTAATAAAAAGTGCGTCATCTCGGGTTCTTCCGGTGTGTGCATTCGGTCATCATAAGAGGCTAAGAAGGCAGCTGTAGTAGAACTTAATACAGGTAAAGATGGAGAGGCTGGAGCATTTGGACGGATAGGACGAATAGCTTCTCCACTTTTTTTGTTACGATGAGGCCGAGTTGGCAAGATCTTGGTTTTAACTTTTGCATCTTGTATTACGTCAACTGGAGATTCAATTGAAGGCCCATCCGAAGATCCAGATATTCTCTGAAAAATTTTTGTTGACATTAGAGAAAAAAGTCAAAATAAAATTTGTCTAAATGAATACTCCTCTTGATAACTAAATATATCCCCTGTTTTCAATGTAGAAGAAAACATTCCCAATTTCTTTCATAAGACAGCGGAAACATAACAAAAATGGCTGTTTTCACTAATAATAATGAAGGTTTGATATTTCGGCTACATATCCAGAAACCTTTATTAGAACATACTAAAAAAAAGAAAAAAAGGAGAAAAAAATAAAATAAAAATTCGTATAAAAAGGGAAAAAACGAACAAAAAGCAATCAAAAACAACTCACATCTTAACAGTGTTCAATACAGAAGAAATAAAGGTGAATATGAAAAGATTCATGGCATTAATTAAATTGAGTAATATTATTTTGATCGAATTATAGTTAACTTAGGGCATATTTAAAATAATAAGAATTTGGTTTTGCTAGATTTCTATCAGTCAACCATCCAGCCGTAGCATATTTTTGGGATTGCGATATAAAATTGAAGATATTCCCTTTATAAGAAAGACAGCCTATTTTATCCTGCTTTGTCGTTTTGTTCGTTTATTCCCTCACCTCTCTTCCATATACGTTGTTTAATTTTATAGTTTGTTTTACTTTTTTTCTTCTCTTTTTTTCCGGTGATAAAGGCTGTGAATCTGAAATATTCGGACATTGATTATTATTAATAATAAAAAGACTGTTTTGGCTATTGAAATATTACAGCCGTTTTCCCCCGTTTTTCATTTTCTTTTAATTGTAAATAAAAGGTAGTATTGTCTAAGATTTTTTTTTGAATTTATCGATGATTTCACTCATAAATAAAAAAATAAACATAAAACTCAATAAAAGACAGGATAGAGCATCTCGGTTATAGAATATCACAACAAGGAAAACATAGAATAGAATCGAGAATTGTATATCTCTTCGGTACTTGTATAATATAGCCCCTTACTAATATTCTTCAAGGATGTTTCTCTGACGCTCAATCCTAATGAAATATACCTAAGTATGACAAAAATATGATACTTTAGAACCAAATTTGAGCTATATATTTACACACTGGGGATGGCAGGGGTAAAGTATAGCGGATCTGCATGCTTAATGTGTTAGATGCAATTATTCAGTATATTATGAAGTAATAATTGTTTTCTAACTTCACACTCTCCGAATACTTTACCAGTCCCCCCCCCCTTATGTGAAAATATATAGCCCAAATTATATATTCTCCATCTATTCTGGCACTTCTCTTTGTCTTTTCTCAAGCTAAGATGAAATAAAATAACGCAAAAAACCGGTTCTATAACACATCAATGGATGAACAACTTGAGCGATAGGGGGCTACAAAGAAAGAGAAAGCTTGGCTGAAAAGCAGAAACAAGATCAGACTATACATTGATCCTCTAATCATGTAAAATCCAGTCTAGGGATGTGTGCGTTCGTCTGCATACATTATACACTGAAACACAAGCCGAACTAATCAAACTTTAAATGCGAAAATATATTCAGAATAATTTTGGATATCAAACAGTTAGTGGTAACGAACTGTGGTAAGGAACGACCCGGCTCAACAGTAACCAAAACTCTAAAAAATGGAATTTTTGTGCCAATAGTTACATCAAAAGAATCGCATTTTAATGCTGATTTTAAATATATAAGTTCCATCAAGATTAGTCTTGCTCGTCAAAAGTTACGAGCCTGAGAAGATTTGCCTCATTTTAGAAAATAGGGGGAAATACCCCCTAAAAGTCATACGAAAAGTCATTAACGAAAATCACACCAACAGATTCAGCGTATCAGAGAACCTCACTGTAGAAGTTTCAAGCCCCTATCTACAAAAATGTGGAATTTAGCATCTTTTGCTAGAAGACAAATCACGGATGCGTGTTTATTTGTTTTTTTTTGTTGTTTTTTTTCCAGGGGTGATCGTATCGACTCAGTGGTCCCAGAATGCCGCAAAAGGGCACAATCTCACGGAAATTAAAAGTTCTAGTGCCCTTTTTAAGTGACCAAAAAATTGGAGGGCACCTAGGCCCCCTCCCCCTCTCATTCTTTTCCCAAAGTCACCGGATCAAAATTCTCAGATAGTCATTTTATTCACCATAGTCGAATAACCTAATAACTATGTCTTTGGGGACGACTTACTCCCCCGCAGTCGCCGTGGGAGGGGCTGCAAGTTACAAACTTTGACCTGTGTTTACATATAGTAATGGTTACTGGGAAGTGTACAGACGTTTTCAGGGGGATTTTTTTGGTCTGGGGGAGAGTTGAAGGGGGGGGGGTTACGTGGGAGGATCTTACAATGGAGGAACGTTTTATTGGAGAAGAGACTTTCAATGGAGGGGGCGCAGGATTTTCTAGCATTATTAAAAAAAAACAATGAAAAAATAAGTATGAAAAGTTTTCTCTACTGAAAGTGAGGAGCAGCATTAAAACTTAAAACGAACAGAAATTATTACGCATATGAGGGGTTTACCTCCTCGTAATACTTCGCTCTTTACGCTAAAGTATTTTTAGTAATTTTAACTATTTATTCTACGGCCTTTGTGATTCAGGGGTCATTCTTAAGGAATTGGGACAAAATTTAAGCTTTAGTGTAAAGAGCGAGGTATCGACGAGGGGTGAGTCCCCTCATATACGCAATAAAAACATAAGAATATAGAAATTCGCAAGTTACGTATATTTTTTACTTACGAAAATATTCTTAAAAAATTAAAGAGTTATAGTTGCCTTTATAAGTAATCAAAAAATTGGAGGGCAACTAGGCCTCCTCTCTCGCTCCTTTTTTCAAAATCTTCCTATTAAAACAATGAAAAAGCCATTTAGCCCAAAAAAAATTAATATGCAAACTTCGTTTTAATTATTTATGCGTAGAGACCCAGAATAAAAAAAATGCATCAATTAAAAAAACGCCCAGAAATTAAACAAAAAAAAAAACAAGTTTTTTTTAATTGAAAATAAGGAGCGACATTAAAACTTAAAACGGACAAAAATTACTCCGTATATGAAAGGGGTTTTTCCTCCTCAACGCCCAACTCTTTACGCTAAAGTTTTTTACTGTTTTAAAATATAGAGTTAAGAGAAAGAGTCAAACTTTAGCGTAAAGAGCGGGGCGTTGAGAGGAAAAGCCCCTTTCATATACGGAGTAATTTTTGTTCGTTTTAAGTTTTAATGTCGCTCCTTACTTTCATTTAAAAAAACTTGTTTTTTTTTTGTTTAATACGAGAATGAATAGACAATGAAAATGTAAAAAAAGCACAATTGATAAAAATTTATGAAGCCAAGCATTTGAGGGTTCAATATTTGAACCCGTTATTTACGAAGGTCGAAGGACCAGCCTGCCAACCACACTGAGTGAAAGGAGGTATCAAAACAAAGTAAGAAATGCAGATTTTGCTAAAACTATTTTATTACTGCAGAAAAAGCAATGAAGATTTGAAAAACATTTAGGATAACCTAAAGTAAGCCAAATAAAAACATAAATCGGAGGCCCAAAACCATTACTTGCGCGGGAAGAGAGCCCGAGCTTCCGACAATAGCGTGCTAAATTTTTGGGAGAAGGAGACAAAAAAGCCAGCTCTTTGGTAGCTGTAAAGCCATCTCTTTTGCAAGAACAAGTATTTTCATAGTTCTTTTTAAAATATATACTATACAAGGTCAAAACACCGGGCCAACGTATTGACCATATGTATATGTGTTAGAGCTGTTGTTTAAAATTGTGTTAGCTAAAGCTTGTTTAAACCGTTTGTCCAAAAAGTCATTTTGCAAAGCAAATTGAAATGTGTATGCCTTAAGCAGCGTCAGCTTCCTTTGTTAAGATAATTTTCATTAAAAGTGCCAATAAATGTCTGAAATAAGCCGAATTCTTATACCAATAAAAATAATAACAAAACAAGTGAGTTAAAACAAGAACAAATTAGATGTAGACGCAAAGAATAAGATAGACAAAGGTGCTCAGACATGCACACACAGAAACAAATTTTGGAACATGTTTATTTTATGCCCTACTATAGGTTCCATTTCCTTTCTGTTTCAGTTTTGTCTTGCCAAGTCCAATAATCCTCATTTTGATTTTAAGATTTTAGCTGAAATCAAAACACAAGTTTCTCAAAGGATTTAAACTTTAATTCAGCAGCCAAACTCCCTGTTGACCGATGAAAATAGATATCCTTATGGTACAAAATTTGGTTAGCTTCTGCTGCAAGTCTCAGTTGAAGAAATTGATACTCCAACCAGCAAGCTTCTTTATGGTTGATAATTAAAAAAAAACTTTTTTTCATAAAAGAAGCTTTTCAGAGGTAAATGAAGAGTTGGATTAAACCAAAGATGAGTAGAAATAAAGTCAAACGTTAAAACTTATAACAAAGGAAAATCAATATCAATGTAAAATTAGAAAATGAAACGAATATATATTACAGTGAATCATCAAGTCAGACTTTAAATGACCAGAAATTATCACAAACAAGAGTAGATCTAACAACCTCTAGACCTTCAAAAATCAAAACGTCATTTGCACTTTGTAAAAACAATTTTGATTTTGAGCCGTAAGCTTTTATTCGTCGTAACATCAACAAAAAGAAATAAAATCACAATAATAATTAAGATTACTAAAAATAACAAATAAATGCAGATTGACAGTTTATTATATATTAAACTTCATTTCTGAAAATTACAACAGTTCTTGAGAAAAACGTTGTAAAAGGATAAATGTCAAAAATTCATTTTGTTTTCATTAAGCGCAAATGACGTTAAGGCCTTTAGAAGGCTTAAGGGGTGTTAGTTTTGCTCCTGTGTGAGGCAGTTTATGTTAGCTCTAGGTCGCATTTACTCGTTGACAGTGATTCCTGTTCTTTCTAATTTGGAATTTTAAACTATTTCTGCTAGTCTCTGGTTTAATGCAGCTCTGCTTTTCTCAGAAAAACTTCTTTTCAGAATTTTTTTTTTTTTAAACCTGATTTCTGTTCGTTATAATAATAATAATATTAATAATTTATTTATAACCCATTGCACAAAACTATGTGAGGATAGTGGAGTAACAAGAGAGAAAACAAAATAAACATCAGAAAAGAAAACAACACAAGAAAAGAAAACAACATATAAGTACAACAAAATCAACAGAACAAACGGATGAGAACAATGAGAACAAAGGTACAACACAATAAGTACAACAAAATCAACAAGGAAAAAAGACAACAGACGAAAAAAGGATGAACCCGTGATATGGGGTAAGCCGTGGATATGCTTGTGCCAATAACTTATCATGAAGCTCCTGTAGTTTAGCAGCTATATCGGGAGCTTTGTATTTTCAGATTATTCTCCGATTTCGGTAAGATAAAGGTACTCAAAGCAAGTATTTACAGTATTATAATAACATCTACGTAGTTTACATAAGTCACTCTTTTTCAGTAGAATGATGTTCCCAGAAAGATAAACTACAGAGTGATCACAAAAACTGAATACAAAGAAACCAGAGCCTTTTGATTTCACTTAGACCGGTTTGACACAATCCTAGAGTATCCAAATCTGACTTTTTTATAAGCCATCGAAAATTTTCAACAGAGGGAATGGATGGATTTTTAATTTGAAGAGTAGTATTTGGCAAGGTACCGTTAAAACAAATATACTCGCATTTTTGAAGATTCAGATTTAGTCCAATATCAAGGAAACCTTTTTTAGCCCTTTGAACTGTACGGGACAGGGAAGATTTGCATCTACTGATAAGGTGAATATAATCTGCGTAAACAATACATGACACGTCAGTAAACCCCATAAAACACGTCCGAGAGATCTTGGCAATTATCCCAGCAGAACACATCTTGATAATATACGATGACAACACTCCACCTTGACGTACACCACAATGGACTGCAATATTTTCTTGCATGAGAGTCCCATTTAGTTTTAAACGCAAGTGTGAATGACTGTACCAATATCTCAGAACAAAGATGATAGAAATATTTACACCATTTATAGAAAGAGAATACAAAGCTTGACTATGAACAATACTATCGAACGCCTTAGAAATATGTAACAAACAAAAATGAACTTGCTCATTTGGTTGAGAGGCTTGACGTAGAACATCTGCGAATACCCGGTGGGCGTGTGCACAACTTATTCCATGCTTGAACCCAACCTGATTCTCTCCATAAAATGCACTCTCATTGATTGACGGAAGTAAAAACATACTCAAAAATCTTGCTTAGCGTACACGTGCCCGTAATGTAGCAATAAGAAGAACAAGCAGAAGCATCCTTTCCGCGTTTCAATACTGAAGTAACAGTTCAAGAGAGGAAACTGTCAGCAACTAACCAAACACATTTGGAATAATAGGTGCAAATGAAACATCAGTTCTTTGGAATCAGGCCGAATATTTTTGACAGAAATACCATCTATATCAAATGATTTTGATTTGAGCCAATTAATGATAAGGTCATACGAAACAGGTAAGACATGCCGCTGAGACAGGTTACGAGGTAAACAAATGTTTAGTAACTTACTATACACCAAATGCACAGAATAATTTAACTTCAAGAAAATTCGGGAGTAATGTAACAGCCATCGAGACGAAGAAATATTACATTGACAACATTTTCCCAATCTTTCTTATTCTTAGGGAATTTTTTCCCACTAGGACGGGTTTTTCTGAGATGCTTTTTATAAGCAATCTTTGTTGACTGCTTAATATCAAACACTTTTCCCGAAGGAGGTCTGCCACACACTACCCAAATTCAAGGCCAAGACTTCGCTTTATTTTTTATAAGTTTAAGCTCTGGGTGAATATTCCACACCGGTTGCCGAGTATTAATGCGACATCGATCACGAGGCACTGCCACACCTTCCACTTGCTTCAAACGAGAAATTATTTTTAAATAGTAAATATTCAAATCAAGTTTTTTATTCGGGCAAGGGGTAATAAGTTGCAAAAAGTGGTATGGCACACGCACAGTAGACAAAAGGGACGCAAGTGTTCTTAAACAAACGCTCCAATTTGCCTTTTAGCAATTCGATTTTTCGAACCATTTTTTCTTCTTTAGGGCATTAGCGTGTAGAACTGAAGGCAAAGAAAGTGTCAAAGAAATGAGAAGGTGGTCAATGTCGCGGTAATCTTGGTCAACATGAACCACAGAAGAAACTAGGCATGCACTTAATACACCATGATTAATAATAATAATTTATTCCAGAAAAAGCCCATGGGACATAGGAAATTTACATAACAAAAAACAAACAACAAATTAACTAAATTAAATTAATAACATTTAAAGAAAACACTCCCGATGTGCCGCTGCAATCCTTAAAAATCTTGCTATCCTTTTAATACTCAGGAAATTTGTCTCTTTCATTCTATCTACCATCCATATCTCATTCAACTTTTCTTTACCATACATCTCTCGCCTCCAATCATTCAATTCGACACATTTACGACATGCAATAGATTCTACCTTCTCCCCCTTTCTCCCTTGATACTTTCTTTTCTCCCCAATCAAAAAATATTTGATGTCGATCCGGTGTGACGCACGTACGCATAACCTATATAATTTTTGACAACACGGTACGGGCTAGGGAAAATATCCAGACACATTTCCGAACATTGGGAAATTGCGTTTAAATCAGTATTCATATCCTTCAAAACAACCCACTGTAGACCGTTTGAACTAATTTCCTTAAGTAACTTCTGCAGCTGTGTGCAAGCTTTCGCACAAGCATTGAGGGATAACACTACATTTTTGTTGAATGGCAAATAACAGTTTACAAGCACAGTATTGCCTAGCCGGAAAGCCAAAAAAGGTCTATGAGAAAAATACCGTACCAGAGATAAATGGGACAGTTTTTATTTACTATGCAAGCAAGACCACCGGAAGGGCGACCACGCGTACGTCGAGCATTCATCACAAAATAAAAAAGATATTTGCTTCGCTTTAGGAAGTTAATGGAAGAAGAACATACAAGATGATCCTGCAGGCACACAATGTCATTAATAGAAAGCAAATAGTCAATTAAGTCATCTTTATCCTTGGTGCCATTTATGTTATATGACAATATGGAAACGTCCAATTCATTCATTTAAGGTTTGGTGTTTTCTTTCTGCTGTTAACAATATCACGTAGAATAGGGCACCGTAGGCTACACGAAACACGGGATCCATCACAGTTAGCTGCATTTGACACGGCGAATCACATGTTGCCTCATGAGAACCAGCACATCGAGAGCGTCTTGGGGAAGAACTTTAGACACCGCCTGTAGGTAGATGGGGAACCGCACCTGTTACAGCCTCGTGGAAGATCGTGAAAAACAAACACTTGAATTGATTTCGAGTATCTTTTCAGGGATCTTTGGAATCATCCGAAAACTAAAGCGTTTATTTCCTTTCCCTATCCTCCGTCTTTTATACTTCTCTCTCATTTACCCTTATATATGTTAATGTTCGTCGGTGTGGATGTACACATTTCCTTCGGTACTTGCTCCTATTCATCATCTTATGACAAAGCGACAAAAGTTCCCCAGTAGGCTACACACACTCCTCTTGAACTCCTTAAGATTAAAGATATTCATGTTTTATCTCTATCTTCGTTGCCATATCAATACTTCCAGGGAGATATCTCATGTTATTTTTCAGCACAGCTCAAACTAGTAGGGGAAGTTAATTTGTATACAGTTCGAAACAGGGAGGATGTGATGATTCTGGCTACTCCATCGGTTCGTTCAGACTTTGATCTGGCCTTGACTGTAGGGCATGCTTGTTCCTGCTAAGGTCCGGCAGTCATGAACAATCGGCTCCTTTAAGAGACTGATGAAAAGTATCTTATTAAAGGTAAATATTAGGTGTTCTATGGTTTTTTATTTTTTTTGGGGGTTGTTGTTGTTTTGTTGGCGTTGGATCCTCGATGACGCAGAGAATTTTAAATTGTATTTTATTGTCGGGTGATGTGATGGTCGCTGTTTCCAGTGAGTTGATTCCTTTTTCCCTTATAGATTCATATTTAGATGTTGTTTAGTATGTTTATGCCAAGGTTTATCATTCTTTATTTATTCTATGTCGTTTCCCAAATAACGGGCCATTGAGCCCTTTGGGATATTGTTTTTGTTATTTTATGGAAATAAATGGAACTTGAACTTGATTCGCACTCAATCCTAATACCATCTTTCAAAGCATGGTCGAGTGACGTGGTATCCGTAAAACAAAGCTCTACAGAATTCGAGTTGCCAAGACGAATAGCATCAATGATCCCAGGAGCCTCCTTAAACATAGCGAGTTAAAAATAACTTTCAATACCTTTATGTAAACCATAGTACTTTTTGGCTTTCATTTTCACGACTGAGGAGGGTAGACACAGATCTTGTCACCAACAGATTTAACCGAACAGAACCGATTCATGGTCGCAAACTTGTTCCAGAGATTGTCTGCGTTTCGTACGATTGCTCAGATCAGGCGGAACCATTTGCATAAGAATTACGATTTTTGCTTGCCATTGATGATTCATCCAATTTTTAGCAAACAGTTTTATCTATTAAATATATGCAGTATTGAGCTCATTTATAATTCTGATTTGTTTTCTTAAAAAAAAAAAAAAAAAAAAAAAAAAAAAAAAAAAAAAAAAAAAAAAAATCAAAAGGAGACGTCAAGAATCAATGCAAGGAGATATATTTTCCGATTAAACTTGGTTCTGAAAATTTGAACTGTAAGTATATATATATATATATATATATATATATATATATATATATATATAGATATATATATATATATATATATATATATATATATATATATATATATATATATATATATATATATATATATATATATATATATATATATTAACTGAGGAAAAATTTAACTGAGGCCCCTCAAAGGTCAAAATTTTTCCATATCAATAAACAAAAAGAATTTTCTTCAAACATTTATTGCCATTAATAAGCTCCCCTTGATGCTCACAAGACAAAGTTCCAAATCTAAGCTGTTCCCTAACTTTTGACTGTTAATTAACTGTGATAATGTTAATTATGTGTAATAACTAACTGTAAGTTCCCTAAACTGTTAATTTACACCAATTGCTGTACCTGAGATACGACAAATACACCTTTTTGGCAACCTGGATACAATCAGTGCATTTTTCTTTAGTTCAAAATCCTGTTAAACCTTCCCTGAAGGTTTCAACTTAAGACCCATAGCCGTTGCTGAGACATTGCAGATAGGCCCTTTTTATACAACAAGGATGTAAATAGTGAGCTTTGATTTAGTTCAACAATCTTCACTAACGTTTCAATTAACACCCTTAGCCGTTTCTGAGACATTGCAGATAGTCTATATTGACGAGTTACATGGACATGGTTTTTTTTTATTTAGGTAAAAATGTTCCATAATATTGCACATAAATTTTTAGACAACCCAGATGCAAATACTGCCTTTTGAATTAATTCAGCATTCTTTGATTCAGCATTCTTTAGATTTGAATTAATTCAGCCTTCTCAACATTCTTTGAAAGTTACAGCCTAATACCGATAGCAATTATCGATGCATTGCTGATACTTTTTTGATAATCCGTAAGCAGATAGCGTCTCTTGATTTAGTTCAACCTGCCCCTCAACATTTCCTGACAGTTTCCACTCGTTACTCATAGTCACCCTCAGAAACTGCAGATATGTCCTTTCGACAACATTGACATACGTACAAATTGTCTTTTGGTCGGATCCAGAATCTCTTTTAAAAACTACCGTAAGTTTCAACTTTATACCCTTCCTACGATATTTCTGATACACTCGGTTGACAATATAGACGCTCAGTGTGTTTTTTTTTCCAGTTCAAACCCTCTCTCCTCACTGTCCCCTGAAAGTTTCAACTTAATAACCTTAGTTGTTTCAAAGGTAAACCATTGGCCGTTCTTTCGGTATGGGAGATATGTCCTTTTGACAAACTGGATATTTTTTTACTTTCGCATTTCCCTCATAACTCCCTGAAAGTTTCAATTTGAAACCCTTAGCAGTTTTTTAGGCTATGCATTTTGGCCTTTTTTGAGAGCCTGGATGCAAATAATGTCTTTGGACTTGAGTTCAATTCCTTTTTCATAGTATCCCTTAAGAGTTTCAAAATAATACCCTTAAATACTTTTGAGATATTGCAGATACGCCCTTCTGACAATCTGGATACACATACGAAGTGTCTTTGGGTTTAGTTCAACATTCCCTGAAAGTTTCAATTTAGCATCCTAAGCCAATCCCGAGATATTGCCCATACACCTTTTTGACAACCTGGATATACTTAGTGAGCTTTGATTTAGTTCAACATCCCTGTAAAAATTTCCGACAAAGTTTCTGGTTAACTCCCTTAGCCGTTCTTGAGATTTAGGAGACACGCCATTTTGATGACAGGATGTACACAGTGCCTTAGAACACTATGTTTTGGGGTCCCTTAGCGTTCCCAGAAAATTTCAACCTAATACTCTTCATCGTCCCTGAGATTTTGCCTATGTACTTTTTTGACCACCCTGATTCATAAAATACCTTTTAATTTAGTTTAACAGCCCCCTCAACATGACCTAAAAGTTTTAAACAGCCATAGCCATCTCTGAGATACAGCAGACACACCCTTTTGACACACAATATTGCTAGAAAATACGGCAGAGATAAATATTCTTCAATATCTTATTCTAGAAAAGAAATTGAAGAAAGTGATAAAATTGGACGGATTCAGAAGAGATGACTACGGAAGTTCTTCGTCGCTTTACCTTTTTTTTTATCTAAAAGTACTTGAACTCCTATTTGTCCGTCGCGACGAACTTTGCATGTAGGTTGGCTCGATATTCCTCCCCATCCCCATTCCTCTCCAAAAGCTAACAATCCAGCATTTGAACATTTATAGAGTATTATTTATTCCCGCCTTTTACCCAAACAGTATGAAAAATATAGATTGCCCCGTTCCCCTGCAAGTCCAGGGGACTTGTCGGTCATGTGTCAATCCTAAAACTCGGTCAATCGCCTGAGACTCTAAACAGGCCAGCCTATTAGGGTTAGGTCGCTTTTTTACCTGCGAATCCAGGCGACTTCATTCCCCCGTTTTATCTACAAGTATAGTGGACATTGTCCGTCATGAGCCAGCCCCGAGATCTTGGTCATCTCCATTGAAAATCCAATAAACTTTCCCAGTAGAAAAAGCTCATATAATATGAGTGTTTTTTATTTTATAATCAATTTAATAAAATCTATGTTTTGACCATGCCTAAGAAAGTTTCTCCTGCTTACAATAAATGATTTGAAATTTGAAAAAAAGTTAGTTTAACTTGTCCCCAAACATTCCCTGGTAGGTTCAACATGATATCATTAACAATTCCTGAGATATTTCACATAAGTATTTTTACAACGTTAATAGACGTAATGTCTTCCGGTTTCATTAACCTGAACGTATCCTGAAAGGTTCAACCAAGTATCATTAGCCGTTCCTAAGATACTGCAGATATTTCATTTTGATATCATGTATGAACAAGGTGTCTTTTGCTTAAGTTGCACATTCTCCGCCAAATTTCCTGAAAGTTCCCCATTAATAAACCCAGCTTTTTTGGAGACCTGGGATTAGAGGGGGGGCAACTAAGAAGGGCGTAAGAGGAGGACTGGTTGTCCTCCAATCATGTTTGACTACGTTTTAAGAATAACCTCATCAACACGAAGTGGCCTGAAAAAAAAATTACATTAAACCTAATAAAAACCTAAAAAATGGTTTAAATAAAAATTAAACCACTCTTGTCTTTACTCAAACAGCGCTATTGCTCTGCATATGAAAATCTTCCTGTTAAACAACGTTAAATGTTTACGACTGAGGTTGTTTTTTTTAAGGATATTTAAAAGAATTTCTTCCAAAAATTTTTCTAAGAAGATCAAACAATTTTGCTTCCCATTAAAAATACCAGCCAGAGATTACATAGCAACGTCAGTTGATGGTTGTTGCTATACAAAATTCGAAGCAACATTACTTTGGTTATGTCCTTGATAAAAGGCACTTTCAATAAGTTCATGAATACGATGGCTGACATCCTTTGTAAGATTTTGGAATAAAATTTTCCAAAATTCCACTTAAGATTTCTATTTTCAGCAAGTAATTTCAAAGCATAATCCTTACTCAAGGTTTCAGGACATCTTTCAAAAAGATAAATAGCTCAAATCCAAAACTTACAACTCACTCACCATTCTTGTTTATATTTCCAATGCTTAAATAATGTACCATTGAATTCTACCCAATATCTCAAGAATTGCGACTTGTAATAGAAAATTTTGGAGGAAACATTTTTGAAAAACTTACCAGAGTCGATACCCCTTTTTGTAGCACAGCCAAGGTGATTGGATCAAGTTCAAGCGAGGCCGATGATTGTACTGACGATTTTTCTGCATGCTCTTGGGCATCCAGCTCTTGCGCAGCAGATGAACCTTCTCCATCCCTGTTAATGATAACATTGGATTTAAGCAAGAACGTTTAATACATATAACTTCATATTCAACTTTCATTAGAAAAATTTTCATCGCAGTCATCGATTTTTGGATTGGCAACAATTTTTTGTTGACAACAGAAAGCATTGTCAGTGAATAAAATCAAAGCTCAGGATGTACCTATTCGGCTGGGATGTCTAGCCTTTTTTCACTTAAGAAAATACGAAAACACATTAACCCCACCAAGAAAATACAATAAAAACAAAAGCTTATCACTAAAAAAAAAACGTTCGATCGGATGAAATGTCTAGAATTGCATAAACGATTTACGTCTGATTATATATATATATATATATATATATATATATATATATATATATATATATATATATATATATATATATATATATATATATATATATCTATATATATAAAAATAAGTTGTCTGTGTGTGGATCTGTGGATCAGGTGACGTCATGTTTGTTCGCATATGACGTCTGAATTATTTCACACTAATACAAAAGAAGAAAAAAACTAAAAAAGGTAAAAACTACAAAAAAAACTAAAAAGAAAAAAAAACTAAAAAAGCTAAAAAACTAAAAAAAACTAAAAAAAGGTAAAAATCTAATAACTAAAAAAAAACTGAAAAAAATAAAAAAAGGCAAAAACTACAAAAAAAATAAAAACTAATAAAAAAACTAAAAAAGCTAAAAAACTAAAAAAACTAAAAAAAACTAAAAAAAGGTAAAAAACTAAAAAAAACTAAAAACTAAAAAAGAAAAAAACTAAAAAAAAAGGAAAAAACTGAAAAATAAAAGAGAAAAAGAAAACTAAAAAAATATGAATAAATATATATAAAAATAAGTTGTTTGTGGGTTATGTCTGTCGAGTGACGTCGTGTTTGTCCGCATATGACGTCTGAATTATTTCACACTAATACAAAAGAAGAAAAAAAACTAAAAAAGCTAAAAAACTAAAAAAACTAAAAAAAGGTAAAAAACTAAAAACTAAAAAAAACTGAAAAAACTAAAAAAAGGCAAAAACTAAAAAAAAACTAAAAACTAATAAAAAAACTAAAAAAGCTAAAAAACTAAAAAAACTAAAAAAACTAAAAAAAGGTAAAAAACAAAAAAAAACTAAAAACTAAAAAAGAAAAAACTAAAAAAAAGGAAAAAACTGAAAAATAAGAGAAAAAGAAAACTAAAAAAATATTAATAAATATAAAAAATATAAATATAAATATAATATAAATTAGCAATCAACAAAGCACCAAGACACAAATGACGACCGGGACACAGGGAGTATAAATGACGACCAGGACATAAGTAAAAAAAAAACTAAAAAAACTAAAAAAATGGTAAAAACTACAAAAAAACTAAAAACTAATAAAAAAACTAAAAAATCTAAAAATCTAAATAAACTAAAAAAGAAAAAAAAAAAAAAAGGAAAAAAATAAAGGAGAAAAACAAAACTAAAAAACGAATGTATATACAGACCGGGACACCGGGATACAAATGACGACCGGGACACAGGGAATATAAATGACGACCGGGACACAGGGATACAACTACAATGGGGACGCCGGGGGGCACAGGGGGATATAAATGACGACCGGGACACCGGGACACAAGGAATATAAATGACGCCCGGGACACTCAAAGAGAAATCACAGACTGGAACACCGGGACACAAATGACGACCGGGACACAGGGAATATAAATGACGACCGGGACACAGGGACATAACTACAAAGAGGACGCCGGGGTGCACAGGGGGATATATAAATGACGATGGCGACTCAGGGAATGGTCGATTAGCAATCACCATCAACAAAGCTCAAGGGCAATCATTAGAATCATGAGGTATAGATCTGAATACGGATTGTTTTCCCATGGACCATTATATGTTGCATGTTCAAGAGTCGGTAAACCTGACAATCTATTTATATGCACAGACAATGGGACAGCAAAGAATGTTGTATATTCGCAAGTTTTACGTAGTTAAAAACATATATATATATATATATATATATATATATATATATATATATATATATATATCTATATTCACAGGTGGGACATAGGGACACAACTACAATGGCGCGTAACTAATATGGCGCGTAACGACTTACGCGCGCGGGGGGGCTTGGGGGGGCGAAGCGCCCCCACCAACTAGGTGTTGGGGTGGCGCGAAGCGCCACCCCAACAGCTAGTATATATATATATATATATATATATATATATATATATATATATATATATATATATATATATATATATATTATGGAGAGAGGTCGTCGGAATTCAAATCATCAATTGACAAAGCCATGAAATTATGCCAAAGGCCCAATAGTTTTTATTCACCTTTGGCTCAGCATGTTTAAGATAACAGACCTCAAGATGGTCAAGGAGACAATTAGACTTCTCCTCATTTCAAATTCCTTGTACTTTCTATTTGGAGTAATGTGATTTTCCACATGGCAGGAGGTGGAGCTTGCAATAGAATGAGCTCATCTTCCATGATGATGAGTCTACAAGAGGGTAGCTGTTGTAGAAGCTATCTTTGATTAAATAAAAAAAACTAGTTTTTTAACTGAAAGTAAGGAGCGACATTAAAACTTAAAACGAACAGAAATTACTCCGTATATGAAATGGGTTGTCCCCTCCGCAATCCCTCGCTCTTTACGCTAAAGTTTTTGATTGTTTTAAAAAGTAGAATTGTGGCAAAGAGTCAAACTTTAGTGTAAAGAGCGAGGGATTGCGGAGGGGACAGCCCATTTCATATACAGAGTAATTTCTGTTCGTTTTAAGTTTTAATGTCGCTCCTTACTTTCAGTTAAAAAACTAGTTTTTTTTATTTAATCAAAGATAGCTTCTACAACAGCTACCCTCTTGTAGACTCATCATCATGGAAGATGAGCTCATTCTATTGCAAGCTAGTCTTATACTAGTCTTTTTTATTTGATTTCTGAACGTTTTTGAATTAATGTATGTTTGATTTTGGCTCTCCGCACATAAATTATTAAAATGAAATGTGCATATTAATTCTTTTTTTTTGCTAAATGGCTTTCTCTTAGTTTTGATCAGACGATTTTGAGAAATAAGGGGTGGGGAGGAGGCTTAGTTGCCCTCCAATTTTTCGGTTACTTAAAAAGGTAACTAGAACTTTTAATTTGTAACGAACATTTTTATAAGTAAAAAATATACGTAATTTAAGAATTAACTTACGTAACAAACTTTTATATTCTTATATTTTTATTATGTATACGAGGGGGTTCGTACCCTCGTTAATACCTCGCTCTTTACATTAAATCGTAAGTTTTGTCCCAATTCTTTAAGAATGACCCCTAAATCAGAAAGGACGTAGAATAAATAATTGACATTACTAAAAATACTATAGCATAAAGAGCGAGGTATTTATCTCCTCCTAAATACCTCGCTCTTTATGCTAAAGTATTTTTAGAACCCCTCATATGCGTAATAATCTCTGTTCGTTTTAAGTTTCAGTGCTAATCCTTACTTTAAATTGAAAATAGTTTTCTTGTTTATTTTTTCATTGTTTTTTTTATAGTAATGCTAGAAAATCCTGCACCATTTTCATTAAATTTTTCTTCCCCCATGACATATTCCTCCAAGGAACGATCCTCCCAACATCAACCTCACCCCCCAAACCAAAAATATCCCCCTGAAAACGTCTGTACACTTCCCAATAACTACTACTGTACGTAAACACTGGTCAAAGTTTGTAACTTGCAGCCCCTCCCTTGGGGATTGTGGGGGTAAAGTCATTCCCAAAGACATAGTAATTATGGTTTTCGACTATGCGGAACAAAATGACTATCTCAAAATTTTGATCCGTTGACTTTGGGCAAAAATGAGCGTGGGAGGAGGCCTAGGTTCCCTCCAATTTTTTGGTCACTTAAAACGGTCACTAGAACTTTTCATTTCCGTTAGAATGAGCCCTCTTACGACATTCTAGGACCACTTGATCAATACGATGACCCCTGGGGAAAAAACAAACAAAAAAAAAACAAACAAACAAATAAACACGCACCCGTGATTTGTCTTCTGGCAAAAAATACGAAATTCAACATTTTTATAGATAGGAGCTTGAAATTTTTGCTATAAGGTTCTCTGATACGCCGAATGCGATGGTGTGATTTTCGTTAAGATTCTATGACTTTAGGGGGTGTTTTTCCCTATTTTTCAAAATGAGGCAAGTTTTTTCAGGCTCGTAACTTTTGATGACAAAGACTAAATTTGATGAAACTTATATATTTAAAATCAGCATGAAAATGCGATTCTTTTGATGTATCTTTCAGGATCAAAATTCCGTTTTTTAGAGTTTCGTTTACTATTGAGCCGGGCCGCTCCTTACTGCAGTTCGTTACCACGAACTGTTTGAAAAGCAAACTTCCACTTTTGAGAATCGTTATTTTCCCTATGACAGGAGTTGGAGATTGCAATAGAATGGGCTTATCTTCCAAGGTGTTGAGTCTACAAGAGATAGCTCTTATAGAAGCTACCTTTGAAAAGGTAAACTTCACATGGCAGGAGGTAGAGGTTGCAACAGAGTGAACTCATCTTCCAAGGTGATGAGTCTACAAGAGGGTAGCTGTTATAGAACCTATTTTTGAAAAAGTAAGATAGGTATCTTCCAATTTTTAAATACTTATCGGAAACCTGTCCACTCAGAAACAGAAATGATCTTCTAATATATGCTCACAAATCATGTTTCGTCTACCCCTCTCTAATCCTGGGTCTCTAAAAAAGCTGGGTTTATTAAGGGGAAACTTAGCGGGAAATTTAGCGGAGGATGTGCAACTTAAGCAAAAGACACCTTGTTCATACAGGTTATCAAAATGAAATATCTGCAGTATCTTAGGAACGAATAATGATACTTAAATGAACCTTTCAGGATATGTTGAGGGGAATGTTAAGTTGAATTGGAAGACACTACGTCTATCTACGTTGTAAAAATACGTGTATGAAATATCTCAGGAATTGTTAAGGATATCATGTTGAACCTACCAGAGAATGTTTGGGGAGAAGTTAAACTATTTTTTTTTCAAATTTCAAATAATTCATTGTAAGAGGCACTTTCTTAGGCATGGTCAAAACATAGTTTTTATCAAATTGATTATAAAATAAAAAAATACTCATATTATATGAGCTTTGTCTACTGGGAAAGTTTATTGGAATTTCAATGGGGATGACGAAGCTCTCGGGGCTGGCTCATGATGGACAATGTCCACTATACTTGTAGATAAAACGGGGGAATGGAGTCACCTGGATTCGTAGGCAAACAAGCGACCTAACCCTAATAGGCTGGCCTGTCTAGAGTCTCAGGCGATCGACCGAGTTTTAGGATTGACACATGACCGACAAGTCCCCTGGACTCGCAGGAAAACGGGACAATCTATAATTTTCATACTGTTTGGGTAAAAGGCGGGAATAAATAGTACTCTATAATGTTCTAATACTGGTGTGTTAGCTTTTGGAGAGGCATGGGGATGGGGAGGAATGTCGAGCCAACCTAAATGCAAAGTTCCTCGCGACGGACAAATAGGAGGTCAAGTTCAAATGCTTTTAATAAAAAAAAAAGTAAAGCGACAAGGAACTACCGTAGTCATCTCTTCTTAATCCGTCCAATTTTATCACTCTAGGAAACTTTTTTAGAATAAGATATTGAAGAATAATTATCTCTGCCGTATTTTTTAGCAACATTTCAAAAGGGTGTGTCTGCTGTATCTCAGAGATGGCTATGGCTGTTTAGTTGAAACGTTTAGGTTATGTTGAGGGGGCTGTTGAACTAAATTAAAAGGTATTTTATGAATCAAGGTGGTCAAAAAAGTACATAGGCGAAATTTCAGGGACGATGAAGAGTATTAGGTTGCAATTTTCTGGGAACGCTAAGGGAGCCCAAGACATAGTGTTCTAAGGCACTGTGTACATCCTGTCATCAAAATGGTGTGTCTCCTAAATCTCAAGAACGGCTAAGGGAATTGACCAGAAACTTTGTCGGAATTTTTACGGGGATGTTGAACTAAATCAAAGCTCACTAAGTGTATCCAGGTTGTCAAAAAGGCGTATGGGCAATATCTCGGGATTGGCTTAGGATGCTAAACTGAAACTTTTCAGGGAATGTTGAACTAAACCCAAAGACACGTCGCATATGTATCCAGGTTGTCAGAAGGGCGTATCTGCAATATTTCAATTACTATTATTATTTAAGAATTAACGACGCTTCTTGACTACTAAGGTCCCTGCGTCGGCCCTGCAGTGCATTCCTGCAGCGTGATTCGATCTCTGGGTTCCGTATTACCAAGCTAAGGTCAAATCCACTGCGCCACCACAGGACTGCAATATCTCAAAAGTGTTTAAGGGTATGAGTTTGAAACTCTTAGGGAATACTATGAAAAAGGAATTGAACTTAAATCCAAAGACTTTATTTGCATCAAAGCTCTCAAAAAAGGCCAAAATGCAAAGCCTAAAGAACTGCTAAGGGTTTCAAATTGAAACTTTCAGGGAATTATGAGGGGGATGTGAAAGAAAAAAAATCCTGTTTGTCAAACGGACATATCTCCAATACCTAAAGAACGGCCAATGGTTTATCTTGGAAAAAAATAAGGTTATTAAGTTGAAACTTTCAGGGGAAATTGAGGAGGGAGGGTTTGAACCGAAAAAAAAAAAACACCATGAGCATCTATATTGTCAACCGAGTGTATCAGAGATATCGTAGGAAGGGTATAAAGTTGAAACTTTTGGTAGTTTTTAAAAGAGATACTGGATCCGACCAAAAGACAAATTGTGCGTATGTCAATGTTGTCGAAAGGACGTATCTGCAGTTTCTGAGGGCGACTATGGGTAACAAGTGGAAACTGTCAGGAAATGTGGAGGGGCTAAACTGTTTAGTGGCTTACTTTAAATAAATTGCTACATCAAATGCTTTTTAGTTAACAATAAACATTATTAAAAATTAAATCACTGCTTGGCCATTCAGTTAATGATCTTTTAACAAACTATTGCCCAACGAGTATCTTTTTAAAAGTCCTTCTCTGGAAAATTATGCCATGTTTCCCTGACTTTAAAGCATAGTTCTCTGAAGTTTCACTTATTATTTCAGTCTCATCATTGTTGATGAGACAGCTGAAACTAGTCAAAAAACAACATATCCCAAAGTAAATTTATTACTCAAGATAGCAGGGTTCATGTAATAATAAACATTGTAGTTAACAATACAGATCATTAAAAATAAAATCACTGCTTGACCATAAAGTTAATGATCTTTCAAATAAAATTGCCCACTAATTATCTTTTTAAAACTCCCTTCTCTGGGATATTATGCCATATTTCCCTGACTTCAAAGCATAGATCTCCGGAGTTTCACTGATTATTTTAACAGCGAAAAAAAAAAAAAATTTTCCCCTGTGTTTAAATATGTTTAAAAAATTCAGTCTCATCATTGTTGTTCAGATAGCTAAAACCTGGTCAAAAACCAGCATATCCCAAAGTAAATTTATTACTCAAAATAGCAGCTGTCATGTAATAGTTATTAATAGAAGTTTTATTTTTATTTTAAACTATTCAACATATTTAAAAAATTGCGTGGCACAGGAATCGAGCCTACGACCTCCGGACCAAGTCCAATGCATATACCGCTGTGCTACAGAGGCTTACTACTAAAACTCAATTATAAAGTACTTGATGTTATAGTTTCGCTTTGACGTCAGGCTGTTTCAAAATCTTAAACATTTGTTTTAAGGATGACTTTTTATTTCTGACCCTGAGGAAAATAATAATTAGCATTCCTTAAAAAATAAATACAAAGATGTAGTTCTTATTAAAAATTATACAACCTAGTAAAGTATATACAAAAATTTTGTTTTTTTAAAAGATTTTAAAATAAAACAGTAATTTTTTTTCACTGTTGAAATAATCAGTGAAACTCCAGAGATCTATGCTTTGAAGTCAGGGAAATATGGCCTAATATTCCAGAGAAGAGAGTTTTAAAAAGATAATTAGTGGGAAATATTTTGTTGAAAGATCATAAACTTTATGGTCAAGCAGTGATTTAATTTTTAATGATGTTTATTGTTAACTACAATGTTTATTATTACATGAATCCTGCTATCTTGAGTAGTAAATTAAATAAAAAAAACAAGTTTTTTTAACTGAAAGTAAGGAGCGACATTAAAACTTAAAACGCACAGAAATTACTTCGTATATGAAAGAGGCTGCTTCCTCATCAACGCCCCGCTCTTTACGCTAAAGTTTGACTCTTTCTCTCAATTCTTCTTTTTAAAACAGTAAAAAAATTTAGCGTAAAGAGCGGGGCGTTGATGAGGAAGCAGCCTCTTTCATATACGAAGTAATTTCTGTGCGTTTTAAGTTTTAATGTCGCTCCTTACTTTCAGTTAAAAAAACTTGTTTTTTTTTATTTAATTTCTGAACGTTTTTGAATCAATGCATGTTTTGATTTTGGCTCTCCGCAGAGGAATAATCAAAACGAAATTTACATATTTTTTTTTTTGGCTTAATGGCTTTCTCATAATTTTGATCGAATGATTTTGAGAAAAAAAGAGCGGGGGACGAAACCTAGTTGCCCACCGATTTTTTGGTTAATTAAAAAGGCAACTAGAACATTTAATTTTTTACGAATCTTTTTATTGGTAAAAGATTTACGTAACTTATAAATTAGCTTACGTAAAGAACTTTTGTATTCTCATGTTTTTATTACATATATGAGGGGATTCGCCCCATCGTCAGTACCTCTCTCTTTACACTAAAACTTAAATTTTATCCCAATTCATTAAGAATGACCCCCTGAATCACAAAAGCCGTAGAATAAGTAGTTGGAATTACTGAGAATACTTTAGCGTAAAGAGCGAGGTATTAGAAGGAGGTGAGCCCCTCATATGGGTAATAATTTCTGTTTGTTTTAAGTTTTATTGCTGTTCCTTACTTCCAGCTGAAAAAGCTTTTTCACTTTTATTTTTTAATTGTTTTTTTTTAAATAATGCTAGTAGCCTATATCCTGCTCTCCCTTCATGGAAATTTTCTTCTCCCATTACAAATTCTCTAAGGAAAGTTCCCCCAGCATATCCCCCTCTTCTCAACCCCTCCCCCAAACCAAAAAAATCCTCCTGAAAACGCCTGTATACTTCCCAATAACCATTACTATATGTAAGCACAGGTCAAAGTTTGTAACTTGTTGCCCCTCCCAAGGGGACTGTGGGGGAGTAAGTCGTCCCCAAAGACATAGTTATAAGGTTTTTCGACTACGCTGAATAAAATGGCTATCTCAGAATTTTGATCCATTGACTTTGGGAAAATAATTAGCGTGGGAGGGGGCCTAGTTGCCCTCCAATTTTTTTGGTCACTTAAAAAGGGCACTAGAACTTTTCATTTCCGTTAGAATGAGCCCTCTTGCAACATTCTAGGACAACTGGGTCGATACGATCACCCCTGGGAAAAAGAAAAAGAAAAAAAAAAACAAAAAAACAAATAAACACGCATCCGTGATCTGCCTTCTGGCAAAAAATGCAAAATTCCACATTTTTGTAGATAGGAGCTTGAAACTTCTACAGTAGGGTTCTCTGATATGCTGAATCTGATGGTGTGATTTTCGTTAAGATTCTATGACTTTTAGGGGGCGTTTCCCCCTATTTTCTAAAAAAACGCACATTTTCTCAGGCTCGTAACTTTTGATGGGTAAGACTAAACTTGATGAAACTTATATATTTAAAACCAGCATTAAAATGCGATTCTTTTAATGTAGCTATTGGTATCAAAATTCCATTTTTTAGAGTTTTGGTTACTATTGAGCCGGGTCGCTCCTTACTACAGTTCGTTACAACGAACTGTTTGATTTACTTTGGGATATGTTGTTTTTTGACTAGGTTGCAGCTATCTCATCAACAATGATGAGACTCAATTTTTCGAAGATTAAACAAAGGGAAATACAATTTTTCTCTGTTGAAATAATAAGTGAAACTTCAGAGAACTATGCTTTAAAGTCAGGGAAACATGGCATAATTTTCCAGAGAAGGGACTTTTAAAAAGATACTCGTTGGGCAATAGTTTGTTAAAAGATCATTAACTTTATGGCCAAGCATTGATTTAATTTTTAATAATATTTATTTATTTAAGAATTAACGACGCTTCTTGACTACTAAGGTCCCTGCGTCGGCCCTGCAGTGCATTCCTGCAGCGCGATTCGATCTCTGGGTCCCGTATTACCAAGCTAAGGTCAAATCCACTGCACCACCACAGGACTTAATAATATTTATTGTTCAGTTAGGTTACTGTTTTAAAAAGTAGAGCTAAGAGAAAGAGTCAAACTTTAGCGTAAAGAGCGGGGCGTTGATGAGGAAGCATCCCTTTTCATATACGAAGTAATTTCTGTTCGTTTTAAGTTTTAATGTCGCTCCTTATTTTCCGTTAAAAAAAAAACTTTTTTTTATTTAATTCAAAATAAGCCCAACCAAAAAAAAAAAAAAAAAAAAAAAAAAAAAAAAAAAAAAAAAAAAAAAAAAAAAAAATGGAACGGGAGTATTCTTTACAAGATATCGAGGAGCTCTTGGTTATGTCTCTAAAAGCCAATTTCTCCCAAGAGACTCAGGAGAAGCACACATCGCATTGAATTCCATTGGACACTAGTGAATGTGCCACTATAATTTTAACCAGCTTTCCAAATAATCACATCATCAGCATAAAGACCAAAAGATGTGTTGAAAACACTCAGTCTAGAAAGAGGTTAAATAACCAGTGGAAGTGGATTGCCCCTTGAGGAAAGCCTCTAGTTTCAGGCCAAGTTTGCATCTTTGTAATTATTAATTTAACCTAGAACGACCTACATGCTAAACAAGAGCCAAGAACTCATATGACACTTGTGACGAGGTCGGAAGAGCCAAGAGCCAAGAGCTATTATGGTATGAGCTCTAGCAAAATTCGAAGAATCGATAGATTGCTTTAAAAGGAAAATCAGAGGCTTAATGCCGGTCGGGATTTATAATAAGAGCTCTGAGTCACGAGGTCCTTCTAAATACTAAATTCATTAAGATCTGATCACCCCCTCGTAAGTTAAAATTACCTCAATTTTTCTAATTCCCCCCCTCTTCAACCAGCCAGATAGTCGAATCGGGGAAAACAACTTTATCAAGTCAATTTGTGCAGCTCCCTGACACGTCTGCCAATTTTCATCGTCCTAGCACGTCCAAAAGCACCAAACTCGCCAAAGCACTGAACCCCACCTCCTAACTCCCCCAAAGAGAGCGAATCTAGTCCAGTTACGTCAATCACGTATCTACGACATTTATAAGCGTTTTCCAAGATTTCCGGTTTCCCTCTCCAACTCCCCCCAATGTCAACAGATCTGGTCAGGATTTGAAATAAGAGCTCTGAGGCATGAGTTCCTTCTAAGTGGCTTAGAGTGGATGGATCGGGATGAAACTTGGTGTGGAAAAGAAGCATAAGTCCTAGATACGTGATTGACATAACCGGAACGGATCCACTCTCTTTGGGGGAGGGAGGGTTAATTCTGAAAAATTAGAAAAATAGGGTATTTTTTACCGATCACGAAGGAGTGATCGGATCTTAATGAAATTTGATGTTTGGAAGGATATCATGTCTCAGAGCTCTTATTTTAAATCCTGACTGGATCCAGTGAAGGGGAAGTTGGGGGAGGGGGCGGAACCTAAAATACTGGAAAATGCTTAGAGTGGAGGGATCGGGATGAAACCTGGTGGGAAAAATAAGCACAAGTCCTAAATACGGGATTGACATAATCGAAACGGATCTACTCTCTTTGGGGGAGTTGGGGGGAGGGTTAGTTCTAAAATTACTTATAAAAAATGAGGCATTTTTAACTTAAGAGTGATCGTATCTTAATGAAATTTCATATATAGAAGGACCTCGCAACTAAGATCTTTTATTTAAATCCCGACCGGATCAAGTGACATTAGGGGGGGGGGGGCGGAAATCTTGGGAAACGCTTAAAGCGGAGAGATCAGGATGAAACTTGGTGGAAAGAATAAGCACAAGTCCAAGATAGGTGACTGACATAACCGGACCGGATCCACTCTCTTTGGTGGAGTTGGGGGGGGGGAGCAATTTGGAAAAATTATAAAAAATGAGGTATTTGTAACTAACGAACGGGTGATCAGATCTTAATGAAATTTGAAGCACTTTGAAGCACAAGCTAAAGTACAAGAAGGATCTTGTGCTTTAGAACTCTCATTTCAAATCCCGACCAGATCCGGTGACATTGAAGGGAGTTGGAGGGGGAAACCGGAATTCTTGGAAAACGTGAAAATCGAGGTACTTTACGAATGGGTGATCAGATCTTAATGAAACTTGACATAAAGAAGAATCTTATGCCTCAGATGCTCTATTTTCAATTCGAATCGGGTCCGGGGACATAGAGGATTGGAGGGGGGAAACAGAAATCTTGGAAAACGCTTAGAGTGGAGAGATCAGGATGAAACTTGATGGGAAGAATAAGCACAAGTTATAGATACGAGATTGACATAATTGGTATGAAACCGTTCTCTTTGGGGAACGAGGAGTTTTTAATTTGGAAAAATTAGAAAAAACTGAGGTATTTTCAATAAAGAAAGTGACCGGATCTTAATGAAACTTGATGTTTAGAAGGAACTCATGTCTTAGAGCTCTTATTTCATATCCTGAACAGATCTGTTGACATGGGGGAGTTGGAGGGGGAAACCAGAAATCTTGGAAAACGCTTATAAATGTCGTAGATACGTGATTGACGCAACCGGACTGGGCACGCTCTCTTTTGGGGAGTTAGGTGGTGGGGTTCAGCGCTTTGGCAAGTTTGGTGCTTCTGGACGTGCTAGGACGATGAAAATTGGTAGGCGTGTCAGGGAGCTGTGCAAATTGACTTGATAAAGTCGTTTTCCCCAATTCGATCATCTGGGGGGCTGAAGGGAGATGAGAAATTAGAAAAATTGAGGTATTTTTAACTTACGAGTGGGTGATCGGATCTTAATGAATTTTGACATTTAGAAAGACCTTGTGATTCAGAGCTCTTATTTTAAATCCCGACCGGCATAAAGCCTCTGATTTTCCTTTTAAATCAATCTATTGATTCTTAGTATTTTTCCAGAGCTCATACCATATGAGATCTTGGCTCTTCCGACCTCGTCACGAGTGCCATACGAGCTCTTAGCTCTTGTTTTTTGTAGTTGTTACTTATATTGTATCCCCCTTATATATATTGCTTATATTGTAGTTGTTACTTGTATTTTTTTTGTATCCCCCTTGTATTTCTGGCCATGGAGTCTTTCGGAGGTGAATAAGTGTATTGTAATTCTATTTTGAATTGTATTTTGTATTGTATTGAATAATAAACTTCTTCTTCTTCTTCTTGTGAACAGACTAAGAAGAGTTTCTGCTACGATAAAGCTGATCCAGTTTTGATCGTCAACATGGATCTAATTACTGTAAACTGTGCTTTTGCAGCACACCATTATTCGACCTGTTATACGTAGCTTCCGAAGAGGTACTGTAGATCCAGTTGTGAATTATCACCAGTTACCACAAACTATGTACCCCGAAAGGCCCGAGTATCCCAAGATTTACCAAGTGATGGTTAATGGTGACGAGAGTTACCCTGGATATAGGCCTCTTTGTCAACATGAAGTTGTATCAACTTCGAAGAGAAACTTTAGGCCTAAACCAGATTTTGAATAAGGATGAGTATCAGATACCTATTTAGCAACAATTGATAATCACGTCTCTACGAATTACTTCAGCATAGGATATGTGACTGAGTAGGGAATCTATGCTATGGGGCCTCTCACAGGTGATAATTTTGTACACCTTGCCAAAGCATCTACGCTATTTATTGTCCATACTATAAAGAAAAGGAATCTAGAAAAATTTAGTGCTCTCCTGGAGAATGTAAGAATGTAAATACATCGTTTGTACATTATTCTACCGACATACTCATACAAACGGAGGGGAAGGACTCCTTTTAAAAGTGGTCTCAAAGATTCCCTCTCTTAGGAAAATTAAAAATTTTGGAGAGAGCACACACTTTTTTAGACATTTAGCCCCCTCCCTTAGAAAAACTTCCAATTACCCTCCTTGGTTTATGAAGTTTTTTTTTTTACATCGCATATGGCTATATGAGAACATTAGATGGGAGGGGAGCTGAGAATGAATTGTCCAAAATTTGGAGAAAACCATAAAACAAACATAAAACTAGCAATCTACAAAAGTGTCTCTTTTTGTTCTAGTATCTTTATCTCCTTCCAAAAAATTCCTTTTCCATACGTCAATCAATTTGACAAGAGTCATGTATGGAAAATCCATTGCGTGTATACAATTCAGTGTATATATTTGATATTTAGGGGGAGGGGATATTTAGGGAAGTAGCCTCCCCTCACTTAGAAAAACTTCTAATTAGCCTCCTTATTCTTGGAAGTAGAGCACCTATGTGTGAATGTTGTATCAAAATTTCTAGGAGGAAATAGCCATGTTTTGTGTTTTGATGTTTTGAAAGTAGTCGTTCTAAAAGCGGGACAAAGACTAAAATGCATACCAATTTCGCTGAACCAAATATCAAACAGTTCATGGTAACGAAAGGCAAGTAAGGAGCAACTCGGCCCAATAGTAACAGAAACTATATATAAAAAAAATTCTGATAACAATTAATACGATTCGTTTTTTTATGGCACTTGGTATTAACCAAGTGACATATAGCAATCGCCAATTCTGTCGGTCTGTCGGTCCCGGTTTTGCTACTTTAGGCACTTCCAGGTAAGCTAGGACGATGAAATTTGGCAAGCGTATCAGGGAGCGGACCAGATTAAATTAGTAATAGTAGTTTTCCCGATTCGACCATCTGGGGGGGGGGGGGAGTTGGGGCCGGTTAATTCGCAGAAAATAGAAAAAATGAAGTATTTTTAACTTATGAGCGGGTAATTGGATCTTAATGAAATTTGATGTTTGGAATGATATTGTGTCTCAGAGCTCTTATTTTAAATCCCGACCGGATCTGATGACATTGGGGGGAGTTGGACTGGGAAACATAAAGTCCCGGTTTTGCTACTTTAGGCACTTCCAGGTAAGCTAGGACGATGAAATTTGGCAAGCATATCAGAGACCGGACCAGATTAAATTAGAAATGGTCGTTTTCCCGATTTGACAATCTGGGGGGAGGGTGAGTGGGGGGCCGGTTAATTAGGAAAAAATAGAAAAAATGAAGTATTTTTAACTTATTAGCGGGTGATTGGATCTTAATGAAATTTGATGTTTGGAATGATATTGTGTTTCAGAGCTCTTATTTTAAATCCCGACCGGATCTGATGACATTGGGGGGAGTTGAGGGGGAAACCTAAAATCTTGGAAAACATTTAGAGTGGAGGGATCGGGATGAAACTTGATGGGAAAAATAAGCGCAAGTCCCAGATACATGATTGACATAATCGGAACTGATTCGCTCTCTTTGGGGTAGTTGGGGGGGGGGGGGGTAGTTCTTAAAAATTAGAAAAAATGAAGTATTTTCAATTTACGAACGGGTGATCGGATCTCAATGAAATTTGATGTTTAGAAGGATATCGTGTCTTAGAGCTCTTATTTTAAATTCCGACCGGATCTGGTGACGGGGGCGGGGAGTCGGGAGGGGAAAACCTAAAACTTGAACACTTAGAGTGGAGGGGTCGGGATGAAACTTGGTGGGAAGAATAAGCACAAGTCCTAGATACATAATTGACATAACCGGAACGGATCTTTTCTGTTTTGGGGAGTTGGGGAGGGCTAGGGTTAATTCTGAAAAAATAGAAAAAATGAGGTATTTGTAAGTTACGGAATCGGATCTCAATGAAATTTGGAAGGATATCGTGTCTCAGAGCTCTTATTTTAAATCCCGGCTGGATCTGGTGACATTGGGGGGAATTGAGGGGGGAGCCTAATATCTTGGAAAACGCTTAGAGTGGAGGGATCGGGATGAAACTTGGTGGGAAAAATAAGCACAAGTCCTAGATATGTGATTGACATAACCGCAACGGATCTGTTCTCTTTGGGGGAGTTGGGGAGGGTTAATTCTGCCCAAATTAGAAAAATGAGGTATTTTTAACTTACGAAGGAGTGATCGGATCTTAATTAAATTTGAAGTTTGGAAGTATATCGTGTCTCAGAGCTCTTATTTTTAATCCTGACTGGATCTAGTGACATTGGGGGGAATTGAGGGGGGGACCTAAAATTTTGAAAACGCTTAGGGTGGAGGGATCGGGATGAAACTTGGTGGGAAAAATAAGCACAAGTCCTAGATACGTGATTGACATAACCGGGACGGATCCGCTCTCTTTGGGGGAGTGGGGGCGAGGCTTAATTCTGAAAGATTAGAAAAATGAGGTATTTTTAACTTACGAGTTAAGAAGGAAACATGTTTGAGAAGGAAGCATGATAAGAACACAATATGCATAACAATTGTAGCAAACAGATTTTGCATGGAACTCCCTATATTTTACCCCCCCCCCCCCCTTAATGTGTAAATATACAGTCGAAATTATATATTTCCCCTCTATTCTCCCAATGCGTCTCTCTTGTTTCATACCTTATACTTATTAATTGAATTAACTGTTTAAAAGAAGAACCGGAAAACAAGTGATGGGTGACAGAATGCATTGGTTTTATATAGTTTGGACTATATATTTGCTTTTTAAGGGAAGGTGGGTTGGCGGCAAAGTATAGGGGGGATCCATGCAAAAGGTGTTAGCTACAGCTATTGTGCGTATTCTGTAATGTTTTCTTAACATGTTTCCTTCTCTAGGCTTATACTCCTAAGCTGTAACTATTGCTGACGAAATTGGAATTCCCTAAGAAGCAAAGTTCTGCGGATGTAACTGTGCCAGTCATCTATGCAGTCAGCACAGTAAAGGGAAAATATTTTTACACTGTGGCAGTCATCAATGATGATTTTACTTTCATGAACTTAGCTATTGACTTTTAATTAGTTCCCATGTCCTTTGGGCACAGACAACGCGGACCCCAGTTATTGCTCACCTGTTTCAAAGGCCGCCTTTTCAAATGCACAATTTAAATACGTATTTAAAACGTTTTCCATGAATCTGATGAGCAGGTCATTCAAAGAATCTATGTCAAAAGATAAGGATAAAATTGTAACTGAAATGTATGAAAAAATTCCTACCTATAAAGAACGGTATCGATAATTCAAAAGGGCAAGGTAATCATTTTTGATATTATTCTGAAGTCGGGTGTTGAATATTTCGATAGCCTTACAGACTCAAAGGACTGCAGGTACATACACAGGCTCTTGCTTCGTTTTTAGGGGGGGGGAGGGTGATTAACTTAAAAAACAACGAAAATTGGTTCTATTAGTCTGTGGCCTTTTGAAAGAAAATTACTGGTACTTATGTATTATACCTAACACACTCAAGAAGTGTGGTTACGTTAATCATAATGAAATACACCAAAACATAATGTAAATATAATACTTTAGTTTATACAATAGTATAATTTGGGCTATATATTTGCAAATTAGGGGGGGGGGGAGAATATATATCAGAAATGGGTTAAAAACCAAACCTTACCCCCACCCCCCTGATGTACACATATTTGGCGGAAGTCATACAAGTCCAATGCATTCTGTCTCCCGTCATTTGTCCTTGTGGCTATGAAACCGGTTTGGTCAGATCGTACATTCAGCTAACAGCTCGACTGTTTGGTATGTTACATGGCCTAAGTAACAAGTTATTTTATGGTCTTTCCAAACATCAGGGTGGTTTATCTGACACTACCCCCCTCTTTCGTTAGTTTATTTCAGCTTAGGGTAAATGTTTAGTTTCGTCACAAGTTTTCTAAAGTGTGTATTACTGCATATAGCAAGATTCTGATGATCGCATATTGTTTCTCTGTTATTATTAGAAAAGCGCATTTATTTTTTACCTTTCTAAATCCCCCTTCAATGAAACTAAAAATGCGTAAAGTGGGCTTGCTTACAGGTAACATTATCTATAGAGCGAAGCTCCATGAGGCCCGCTGGCAGCGGGGTGAGGTTTATATTCTATATTTTTTCAAAAAAGTGTTAAAAAAACCTCAGACTTGGTTTTTAAAATAAATATAGAACAACATATATAAAACAAATTCCAATTTATTCAAACAATAATAAAAAGATCAGTTTTTTTATGCCAGTTAAAATTTTTAGAAATGATTTCATTTTTTGTGATTAATATACAGTGGTTCATTTTTGGTCTATGTGTCCGATTCCACGTCTTCTTCGCTTAAAGGTGGTGCTTCTAGATCTTCCAAAGTTGTGTCTATGTCAATCCCGTGAATGACCAGTCGACTGATGACTGTTGTATCCGTTCTCTTTGAGTGAGCTGGGGGTTGCTAATTTGGAAAAACAGAAAAATTGAGGTATTTTTAACTTAAGAGCGGGTGACCGGATCTTAACGAAATTTAATATTTAGAAGCAACTCATGTCTCAGAGCTCTTATTTCAAATCCCGATCAGATCTTTGGACATTTGGGGTAGATGGAGGGGGACACCGGAAATCTTGGAAAACGCTTATAAATGTCTTAGATACGTGATTGACTTAACCGAACCGGATCCGCTCTCTTTGGTGGAGCTAGGTGGCGAGGTTCAGTGCTTTGGCGAGTTTGGTGCTTCTGGACGTGCTAAGACGATGAAAATTGGTAGGCGTGTCAGGGAGCTGCACAAATTGACTTGATAAAGTCGTTTTCCCCGATTCGACCATCTGGGGGGGGGGCTGAAGGGAGAGGAAAATTTAGAAAAATTGTAAGTATTTTTAACTTACGAATGAGTGATCGGATCCTAATGAATTTTGATATTTAGAAGGATTCGTGACTCAGAGCTCTTATTTTAAATCCCGTCCGGCAATAAGCCTCTGATTTTTTCTTTTAAAGCAATCTATTGATTCTTAGAATTTTGCTAGAGCTCATACCATATGAGCTCTTGGTTCTTGGCTCTTTCGACCTCATCACAAGTGCCACCATATAAGCTCTTAGCTCTTGTTTTATGCTGATTCAAAATATGCGAAATTCCATGCGGAGGAAAGTTTCAAGCATAAACATAATATCTTGGGCAGCGAGTAGGGTATGTTGAAACTTTCAAAGAAAGCTTAGTATAACTAAATGAAAAGGCACTTGTTGCATACTGGTTGTCAAGAGGGCGGTTCAGCATTATTTTGGGAACGGCTGAGGGTATTAAATTGAAACTTTTAAAACAGCTGCTCCTCCTACTACTACCGTTGCTACTGTTACTACTATGGAACTAAATCAAAAAAATTTAAGTGAATCCAGCATGTCAAAGTGGCTCATATGCAAGAACTCAGGAACAGAATAGGGTATCAAATTGAAACATTTAGTGAAAGTTTGTGTTGTTAATATAACTAAATCAAAAGGCACCATGCACATGCTGGTTTTCAAAAAGGCGTACCAACAATATCTCAGGAGCAACTGAGGTTATTGAGTTGATACTCTTAGGGCTACTACAACTAGTGCTTCTTCTGCTATCGAACTAAATCAAGAGTTTAAGCACATTCAGGCTGTAAAAATGACAGAGATACAATGTCTCTGGAAAGGATTAGGAATTTAAGTTTTGTTTTTCAGGGAGAGCTGAGGGGAGTGTAAAAACTAAATCAAAAGGTCCTATGAGGATCCAGATTGTAAAAAGAACATATTTTCAATATCTCAGGAACAGCTAGTTGTGTTACCTTAGAACTTTCGAGCATGTTAATGGGATTTTGAACAAAATCAAAAGAGACTATGTCCATCCAAGTTTTGCGAGAAGGGCGTAATTGTCATATATTAGGAACAATTCCAAGTATTAATTTGAAAATGTCAGGGCATGTCGAGGGGGGATTTTTAACTACATATAGATGTTAAAAAGGGTATCTGCCATGTCTCTTAAATGGCTAAGGGTATTAAGTTGAAACTTTCAGGGGATGTTAGGGTGTATATTGAACTGAATCAAAACCGATTACATACATATAAATTGTAAAAATGAGGTGTCAACAATATCTCAATAACGGTTGAAGGTATTAAACTGAACCTTTCGAGGCTACTACAACTACTAGTCATGCTACTGACACTGCGACTATTTATAAATGGAACTTTGACTTATTACGACTGTTACTGCTTACGTTTATAACTACTTGTGATTGCAACTAATCGTGTTCCGACTACTTGCGACTGCGACTGATGGTGAGGATGGATGGTGAACTATATATATATATATATATATATATATATATATATATATATATATATATATATATATATATATATATATATATATATATGTATATATAAACTTTTAGTTTCGCAAAAATTTTCATGGCACTGCCAAATTTCTTTGGTATAGTCACATTAATAAGCGACGCGAAAAAGAAGAAAACAAAACACTAGTTATTCCTCCTGACTTTCGTAATACATTTTTACAAAACTAGGTATAAAACTCTTCGCTAACCGCTAATGGGCACAGTCTACCGGCTGAAGTTTCTCAACAGGCACTGCATCCCTGCGTGGGAATCGTTTTGTTGTGGTTTGAGGGGGGGGGGAATGGTTTTGTGGATTGGGTGGATCAGAGATTTTCTTCTGAAATCCATGCAGAGTTTCTCTCTTCTTTTTTCCAAAGTTCGCATTTTAAACTTTGTCAGCAGCTCTTCATGCAACAGGGCTTCAAAACTATCACTAGAGCTCTTTTCTGAACTCTTTCTGAAACAATTACTTACATATGCAGCTACTTACGACCACGACTACTAAAACTTGACACAGTGACTGAGACTACTTGTGACTGCTACTGCGACTGCTTGGAGCTGCTACACTGCTACTACTAATACAGCTATTATCAAGCTACTTACGACCGCGACTACTAAAACTTGACACAGTGACTGAGACCACTTGTGACTGCTACTGCGACTGCTTGGAGCTGCTACACTGCTACTACTAATACAGCTATTATCAAGCTACTTACGACCGCGACTACTAAAACTTGACACAGTGACTGAGACCACTTGTGACTGCTACTGCAACTGCTTGGAGCTGCTATTGTGACAATTACAACTGCTACTACTAATACAGCTATTATCAAACTAACTGAAAAAAAAATTAAGTGCATGCAAGTTGTCAAAATGGCACAGATGCAATATCTCAGGAATAGAATAGGGTATTACGTTGAAACCTTCAGGGAAAGTTGAGGGGGTTGAAAACTGTACAAAGATACATTTTGTGTTTACAGATTGTCAAAATGGTGACTATGCAATATCCCAAGAAAAACTCAGGGTATTACGCTGGGTATTATTGTTTACACATAGTATATGTTATTGCGATAGGTATGAATTTTTTACCTTTACTTTCCAATAAGATGTAGGGCATTCCAGTGAGCCTTTCAGAGAATGTTGAACTAAATCAAAACACGTTATGTGAACACGGATTGTCAGAAGGGTGTAACACAGGAATCACTGATTATATTAATTTGGAAAATTCAGGAAATGATAAGGGATATGATCAAAAAGACTTTATTTGCATGCAACCACTACTACTACAACTACCACCACTACTACTACTACATTTACAATATTGAGGGGAAACTCGAACTAAATCAAAAGACGCTATGTGCAAGCACACTGTCAAATAGCATATCTCGAAAATTGACTTAGATATTAAGTTTTAACTTTCAGAGAATCCTTAAAGGTGAAGATTGTCTCACCAAAAGGCAATATGTGCACACTACTACTAATATTATTGTTACTGCAACATTTACTAGTACTACTACCACTTCTATTGCAACTACTTGTAAGGTTAATAGCATTGAGATAAAAATTTCAAAAATTATATGAAGATGCAGGTTATTAAAAAGACATACCCGCAATGTCATAGCTATGGCTAGCTGTATTAAGTTGAGAGTTCCAGGACTGGATGAGAAGGATGTTCTTCTGACCAAAAGGCAATATGTTAATACTAATAATGCTTGTAATATTACAGATATTCAATACTTCTGCTAGGAATATCAATACTACCTCTGTGACGACTATTACAACTATACCTCAGGATATGAAGGTGAAATTTTCAAGGGATTTTGAGGGAGGATGGTGAACTGATTCACAACGTGTCGTTTGTATGCAGGGTGTCAAAAGAGCGTAACAGCATTATCTTAGGAACAGTTTGGCGTGTGAAGATGAAAATAACAGGGCTTGTTGTAAGTGATGTTGAACTAACCCAAAGAAAATATTTTTTGCATAATTTGCATTTGAAAACATGATTTGCACTTTACTGAAAACAAAATAAATTTTTAATGTTTCCACTTTTTTGCTTTCGCAAATACAATTTTATCAAGACTTTAAGGAAAAAATTTGAGTATATGTCAATTAAACTGACAATCCACGGCTTTTTTTCAGTAAAGCGCAAATTTCGTTCTCGTCTTGAGAAGGCATGGGGGTTATCAGCCCTACTCATGTTAATTTCTGCTCGTTTTGAGTTTGAATCGGCTATTTATTGTAATCTGCTTGTTTTTTTAGTATCCTTTATTTATTGATAGTGGTTTGTGATAGTTCTACACTTGAAAGCTTATTTGACTTTATATCTGTTCTTATTATTACTATTTCTGTTCTTACTATTACTCTTATTATTAATATTTCTGTTATTACTATTTCTTATTATTTGGCTAAATAGAGCTCAATGCTATTCTTTGAAAAACTTGTTTTGTGGATTTTTTTAAAATTAATTAGCAAAAAAGGCACACCATATTTATTTCTATAATTTTTGGAGCGGGGTGACAGGAGAGGGTAGACACAACAAACCCACAACAGGCCCTCCCATCATGTTGATTGAAAATCATTGCCCAATCCTGATAAAAACAAGAGCCAAGAGCTCACACAGCACTTGTGACGAGGTCGGGATCTAAAGTTAGACTCGGTATTGGAGTTGTCGACTTTGCTGTTTGTGCAGAAGCACTGAACTCGCCAAACAACTGGAAATCTCCCCCCCCCCCATCAACTCCCTCAAATAGATAGGATCTGGTCAATCCGTTCAACGTATCTAGAACTTGTGCTTATTCTTCCCATCAAGTTTCATCTGGATCTCTCCACTCTAAGCGTTTTCCAAGATTTCCACTTCTCCCCTACATCCCCTAATGTCCCCTAATTCGATCTGAATTAGAAATGGAGCACCTGAAACATGAGATCTTTCTATATATCAAGTTTCATTTAGATCCAATCATCCATTCATAGGATAAACATAACTAAATTTTCGCGATTTCACCTCCCTCCAGCCCCCCCTAGATGGTTGAATCGGGGAAACGACTGTTATCAAGTTAATTTGTGCAGGTCCCCGATACACCTACCAATTTTCATCATCCTAGCACAACCAGAAGCACCAAACTCACCAAAGCACAGGAACCCTCCCCCCCTTCCGACTCCCCCAAAGAGAGCGGATCCGGTTATGTCAATCACGTATCTAGAACTTGTGCTTATTCTTCCCACCAAGTTGTGTCATGATCTCTCCACTCTAAACGTTTTCCAAAATTTCTAGTTTCTTCCTCCAACCCCCCCCCCCCCAATGTCACCGGATCTGGTCGAGATTTAAAATAAGAGCTCTAGGACACGAGGTCCTTCTAAATTTCAAATTTCATTAAGATCTGAATCAACCATTTGTTAGTTAAAAATACCTCGTTCTTTCTAATTTTTCCAAATTAACAGATGCCCCCCCCCCCTAGATGGTCAAATCGGGAAGCGACTATTTCTAATTTAGTCTGGTCCCTGATACGCCCGCTAACTTTCAGCGATCTCTTTATCGATCACATATCTAGTTTTGGCTCTTCTTCATGTAGAGATTGAGATCATCATGCATTGAAACCCAGGACCTCTTGCACCCTAGGTGAGAATCAAACTACTAGACCAACTAGCCACACCTAAGAACAACAATCATTTGCTTAATGGCAAATAAAAAATTTTCTGAACTATCTCATTCGTTCGCTCGCTCCCCCTCCCAGATGGTTGATTCGGAGAAGCAAACTATTTCTAATTTAATCTGGTCTGGTCCCTGATACGCCTGCCAACTTTCATTGTCCTAGCCTATCTGGAAGGACCCGAACTAGAAAAAGCGGGAACAATAGACCAACGGAGAGAAATTGCGATTGCTATGACACTTGGCTGATGGACAAGTGCCATAAAAAAAATGTGCAAAACACCCATCTTTCTAGTTAAAGCTAATTGAATACTACGTTTTATATTCATTTGTTTGGCATTTAAACAGGGCCCTGCATAGATTTAGTAGCCCTAAATTGGCCCCCCAGTGAAAAAGAACTAACTTTATTGAAAATGAAATTCTACTTTTTTTGGTACTAGACTGCTTACTTTATGGTAAATGGTGAATATGACACCCCTTTCATCTCTTTCTTCAATTTGGCCAAACTACTGATTTTTTCTCCAACATAACACAGAGTTCCAAGAAGCTCTTCTTGATATTTCTTACAGATGCCAATGTCTGATTGGATTGTCATCACCTTTTCCTATAATTTGAAACTATATAATCTGAGTGTTAAATACTATTAAAAATCCAATTCAAAATGAATTACAAGCACTCAAAATTCATTTTTTTTTAAGATATTAACACACACAACAAAGTTTTGGCCATGTAGGCTCAAGGCTCAAAGTAACTACAACATTTATCCCTGTTTCATGATTCTTGTAGCTTTTTTTTATATTAGTTTTTGCTCTTTTCGTTTTTCATATAATGTTGCCATTTGACTGGAACAGAAACTCAGTTTAGCCAAATTACTGTTTTTTCTCTAACATAAAGCACAATTCCAAGAAGTTCCTCTTGATATTTCTTACAGGTGACAATGTCTGCTTTGATGGTCAATGTTTTTCCTATCGTTTCTGGAAACATAACTTTAGAGCTGAAAAATATTAAAGGGCCAACTTAACAAGAAATGTGAGCCCTAAAGCAAACTTGTTTATCAGCATTAGCACATTCACCCAAGTTTTAGCCACTTGGAGTAGAAAATCAGGACCCACATTGACTTAATGAGGGCCAGGGATCAGCTCCCATAAGTTTTGGAATAAAATATTGTTGATCTACTTTTTTAGGGGGGGGGGTCGAGCCATGTGTCAGCTCCCTTAACTTTTGAAATAAAATCTTGTTAATATTTAGTTTTTGTGGGGAGGGGGGCAGGGGTTAGCTCCCATAAGTTTGGAATAAAATTGACTGTTGTTGATATTTTTGGAGGGGGAGGGGCGGCCCATATAGGGCCAGGGTCAGCTCCCATAAGTTTCGGAACGCAATATTGTAGACATTTTTTGGGGGTTGGATCAGGCCATGGTGGACAAGGGGCCAGCTCCCATAAGTATGGAATAATATATAATTAACATCTTTTTATTTTGAGTGGGGGGAGGGTCAGACCCTATATGGCCAGGGGTCAGCTCCCAAAGTTTTAGAATAAAATATCATCAGATTTTTTTTTTTTTGGGGGGGGGGGGGGGAGGGGGATCAGACCATGGAGAGTCACGAGTTGGCTTCCATAAGTTGTTAATAAATGGGGGGGGGGGTTAGGCCATGCATCAGCTCCCTTGAGTTTTGGAATAAAAACTCATTACTTTTTTCGTGAGAGGGAAAAAGCCATGGAGGGCCAGGGGTTAGCTACTTTAAGTTTTGGAATAACATATCACTAGTTTTTTGGAGGGGTGGGGGATGAGTTTGGGCCATGGAGGGCCAGGGGTCAGTTCCATAAGTTTCGGAATAAATATCGTTAATAAGCTGCTTTGTTTTGAGGGGGTCAGGCCATGGAAGGCCATGGCCAACTCCCATAAGTTTTGAATAAAATACAGCTTATAATTCTTTTTTTGGGGGGGGCAGGACATGGTAGGCCAGGAGTCGGGTAATGGTGCGCCAGGTGTTGGGCCATGGTGGACCAAGAGTAAGCCCCCATAAGTTTTACAATGACATACTATTAATATTTTATGGGGAAGGGGAAGGATCAAGCTATAGAGGGTCAGCTCTGATAAGTTTTGGAATATAAGATCACTAATAAGTTTTTTTTTTGGGGGGGGGGAATGGGCTAGGGATCAGCTCCCTAAAGTTTTGGAATAAAAGAGCAGAAATAAGTTTTTTTTAATTTGGGGGAGAGGGGGATTGAGCAATGAAGGGCTGGGGGTCAACTCCCTAAAGTTTATAATAAAATATTGTTAATATTTTTTTTATTTGGGGGGGGGGGGTCAGGTGATGGAGGACCAGGGGTCAGCTCCATTATGTCTCGGAATAAAATTTCATCAATAGTTTTTTTTGTGAGGAGAGGGGATTGGGCCCTTGAGGGTCAGGGGTCAGCCCGTAATTTAGGAATAAAATATTTTTTATTGGGGGGGGGGGATATCTGATCTTTGAATTATTTGAAAAAACCTAAAATAAAACGTCATATGCCTAGGGTGTATCTTACAACACCTACCTTGGCTCTGGGAGGGTTGTTTGACCCTGGAGTTTTGTTACTTGATCTTTGAACTTTTTTTTAACAAAATCTTGAAATTTTTATTTGAAGTCCTTGGGTGAAAAAGGACAGCGAGAGGTGCTAGTTGCCCTCCAAATCACTTTTGATTCTTAAAAGGGGCACAAGAACTTTTAATCAAATGACCTCCCCTCAAAGTTTATACAACCACCCCTTCCATATGAAGTGCCTCTGATAAAAACAAAAAATAAATAATTATAACATTGAAGCTTTATGGCCTTTATCTTAAGGAATTACTATAATATTGCCTCTGATCTAGGGTGAAGAAGATTGCAGACATGACAGGCCTATAGCATACCTATTTAAATTTTAATAAAAATATGTTGTCCTAATTTTGGGTTTTAAAACACTTTTCATTGATTTTAGTTTATGAAAAGGTAATTATTATCAGGCTATTTCAGCTGAATTTCAAGCCATGCCAAATCTGTGCTGAGTTAAGTTAACAGGCTCAAAAACACATTTTGTCCCTGATTTAAGCAGTAGGCCCAGGTTACATCAATGATTCAAGTTTACTTTTAATAACTTGGTAGAAATACTAGTTCAGTGCCCATTAGAGGGGGAAGCAGTGGATATAGGTACTTCAAAATACCTTTCCAAGGAATCATTAAGGACCCATATCTTTTTCTAGGAGTTTCATTCCCCTGGTCACACTGCTTTTGAAGATCAACAAAAGCCCTTAACCAGCAAATAGAATTTTACTACAAATGGCCTATACTTTTTTTTCTAACTGATATCTGTTGTTCAAGTAGATTTAAGATTAATTAAGAATTAACCTATTCCTAAAAAACTCTTTAGTCTAAATTGAAAAATCCATTTTAATCCATTGATGGTATATATGTAACTTTCAATGCATTAATCAATTTCAATCCATTGATGGTAAATATGTAGTTTTCATTTGCGATTTTGTTAGAACAAAAGTGAATAGATCACTTGCATTTTTTTATGCCTTTCATTTTCACTAATCATTTTTTTAAATATTGATAATTTATAATTTTAATTTTATTAATAATTAATTTTATAATTAATTAATAATTAATATCAAATACTAATTTTATAATACGATTTTAATAATTTAAAATTTTTATTTTATTCACTAATCAATTCAGGGAAAAAATTACATTTTGAGCCCTTCAAGGGGCTGAAACCTAACCGAATTTTTAAAAAGAGCCTGAAACCCCACAAAAATGCAATCCCAGCAAAACTGACATCATTTTAGGGGTTTCTAGCTTTTTTAAAATTTCTGTCATTTTTTTTTCATAATAACATTTTACTATTAAAAGTAATAAAAATAATAATCACCATTCCTAAGTCAGTTATAAATGAAAATTCTTTCTTGGTAAAATTGCAGTACACAAGACAGTGTGGCTAGGATAAAAACAAATGTAGGCTACTACTTGATGCCTTTTTTATTTACTCTTTCATGATTCTGTAATCACTTCTGGGCAAATTGCATCTTGAATCCTAATTAAATTAAATATACTCCATATATGAAATGGGTTGTCCCCTCCGCAGTCCTTCGCTCTTTACGCTAAAGTTTGACTCTTTGCCACAATTCTACTTTTTAAAACAATTAAAAACTTTCGCGTAAAGAGCGTGGGACTGCGGAGGGGACAACCCATTTCATATACGGAGTAATTTCTGTTCGTTTTAAGTTTTAATGTCGCTCCTTACTTTCAGTTAAAAAAACTAGTTTTTTTGTATTTAATTTCTGAACGTTTTTGAATTAATGCATGTTTGATTTTGGCTCTCCGCACATAAATTATTGAAATGAAATTAGTATATTAATTTTTTTTTTGGCTAAATGGCTTTCTCTTAGTTTTGATCAGACGATTTTGAGAAATAAGGGGTGGGGAAGGAGGCCTAGCTCCAATTTTTCGGTTACTTAAAAAGGCTACTAGAACTTTTAATATTCAACGAACGTTTTTATTAGTAAAAAATATAAGTAACTTAAGAATTAACTTGCGTAACAAACTTTTATATTCTTATATTTTTATTATGTGTACGAGGGGGTTTGTACCCTCGTTAATACCTCGCTCTTTACACTAAATCGTAAGTTTTGTCCCAATTCTTTAAGAATGACCCCTGAATCAAAAAGGCCGTAGAATAAATAGTTGAAATTACTAAAAATATTTTAGCATAAAGAGCGAGGTATTTATCTCCTCCTAAATACCTCGCTCTTTATGCTAAAGTATTTTTAGAACCCCTCATATGCGTAATAATCTCTGTTCGTTTTAAATTTCAATGCTATTCCTTACTTTCATTTGAAAAAACGTTTTCATGTTTTTTTTATAGTAATGCTAGAAAATCCTGCGCCCTTTTCATTGAATTTTTCTTCCCCCATGACATATTCCTCAAAGGAAAGATCCTCCCACAAAGCCCTCTCCCATCAACCCCACCCCCCAAACCAAAAAATCCCCACGAAAACGTCTGTACACTTCCCAATAACCATTACTATATGTAAACACTGTTCAAAGTTTGTAACTTGCAGCCCCTCCCTCAGGGATTGTGGGGGAGTAAGTCATTCCCAAAGACATATTTCTTATGGTTTTCGACTATGCTGAACAAAATGGCTATATTAAAATTTTAATCTGTTGACTTTTGAAAAAAAATGAGCATGGGAGGGGGCCAATTTGCCCTCCAATTTTTTGGTCACTTAAAAAGGGCACTAGAACTTTTCATTTCCGTTAGAATGAGCCCTCTCACGACATTCTAGGACCACTTGGTCGATAAGATGACCCCTGGGAAAAAAAAACAAAAAAAAAACAAACAAATAAACACGCACCTGTGATTTGTCTTCTGGCAAAAAATAAAAAATTCCACATTTTTTAGATAGGAGCTTGAAATTTTGCTATAGAGTTCTCTGATATACCGAATGCGATAGTGTGATTTTCGTTAAGATTCTATGACTTTTAGGGGATGTTTCCCCCTTTTTTCCAAAATAGGGCAAATTTTCTCAGGCTTGTAACTTTTGATGTCAAAGACTAAATTAATTGAAACTTATATATTTAGAATCAGCGTAAAAATTCGATTCTTTTGATGTATCTTTTAGCATCAAAATTCCGTTTTTTAGACTTTCGTTTACTATTGAGCCGGGTCGCCCCTTACTACAGTTCCTTACCACTAACTGTCTGAAAAGAAAATAATTCGGTATTTCGGGGCTTCTGACATTATTACTCCTTTGCGGAAGTTAGGCTCAAAATTGAAAAAGGATTATATTTTTTCTCTGGGCCCCTTCCACCTCTTAGTTCGTTTATTTTCCCGTTAGTTTTCACCTGTTTTCGCTTTATAGTTGTGTTATCTCTTAGCAGTTCTTTCGTTAGTTGAGTTATGGCTGTGGTATATATGTTTTATCGCTCGTATAGTTGTGTTATTTTCAAATTATACTCCATAATAGAGAGGCTCCGAACACCCAGCATTGTATATTAAGCTCTTAATTTGACGTTTTTTTCTAACGTGACCAGATTCGTCCTGCGACCTTTTCATTGAAATTTTTCCCCCATGGCATATTTCTCCAAGGAAAGATCCTCCCACATAGCCCCCTCCCTCAACCCTACCCCCAAAACCAAAAAATCCCCCTGAAAACGTCTGTACACTTCCCAATAACCATTATTATATGTAAACACTGGTTGAATTTTGTAACTTGCAACCCCTCCCCCAGGGACTGTGGGGGAGTAAGTCATCCCCAAAAACATAGTTATTATGATTTTCGACTATGCTAAACAAAATGGCTATCTCAGAATTTTGATCTGTTGACTTTGGGAAAAAAATGAGCGTGGGAGGGGGCCTAGATGCCCTCCAATTTTTTTGGTCACTTAAAAAGGGCACTAGAACTTTTCATTTCCGTTAGAATGAGCCCTCTTGCGACATTCTAGGACCACTTGGTCGATACGATGACCCCTGGAAAAAAAAAAAAAAAACAAATAAACACGCACCCGTGATTTGTCTTCTGGCAAAAAATGCAAAATTCCACATTTTTGTAGATAGGAGCTTGAAACTTCTACAGTAGGGTTCTCCGATACGCTGAATCTGATGGTGTCATTTTCGTTAAGATCCTACGACTTTTAGGGGGTGTTTCCCCCTGTTTTCCTTAATAAGGCAAATTTTCTCAGGCTCGTAACTTTTGATGGCTAAGACTAAACTTGATGAAACTTATATATTTAAAATCAGCATTAAAATGCGATTCTTTTGATGTAGCTATTGATATCAAAATTCGATTTTTTAGAGTTTTGGTTACTATTGAGCCGGATCGCTCCTTACTACAGTTCGTTACCACGAACTGTTTGAAAGGGCTCAAAACAGGTCATAGTAAGCAAAAGTTTAAAAATGTGTTTCTAAGAAAACTGGCTTATGAGAAAGACTAAGAAAAATGCAGAAGACTATTAAGGCTAAAGGAAAGAATAATTATGACTTGTCAATCACATAAAAATGGCAATGTTTTCTCACTAGACAGTTTTTTTTCAAACTCTTTTTAAACTTTTGCTTCCTATGACCTGTTTGCGCCTTCTTAGGCCATTGAGGGCTCCAATCCAATTTGCCCTAGAAATGATCATTGAACTGTGAATAAGCATTAACAAAAAATCAATTCATGTATTCATTTTCTTCCTAGCTAAATTATGTTATAAACTACAAATTTATCTTTTTTTTCTCACTAGCAAGGTTTTTGTTTTTAAAAGTACATTTTAAAATTTTGGTTAGTATGGCCTGTTTTGAGGCATGAGGTCAAAATGTAATTCCCTCTAGGGTAGGCTAAGTTTAGAGTAGTTTAAGTTACTCAAATAAGAATAAGATGAACATACTACTCAATGCCTTTTTTATACTCTTTCTGAATGTAGCCACTTTATTTGCAAATTCAACTTTAAACCCATTATGGACCCTCAAAGATGACACCCTTTTTTCTTTTTCTTAGCTATAAGTCTATAGAAGTGCTGGTAACAACAATACTTACTTCATCATATGCAGAATAAGTGTGGTTAATAAATTTCAACCACAGCTCAACTATACTTTACCTCCACCCCACCATCATGTTAAAATATTTAGCCCAAATTATATATTTCTCATGTGTTTTCTGGTTCTTGATTTTGTCACAGTAAATTCAATTCAGGGTAAACTGATTGAAAGAAGAGTAATGCTAAAAGGATATAGGCCTAGATAAGTCTCTTCACATAAGAAAACATTGAAAAAATAGTTCTTACTTCATAATATGCAGAATAATCATAGTTAGCACATATTGCATGGGGAAGACCTTTATCTTCACTTCTTTCATTGTTTTACCCTTTTCTACCACATTTCAAAATTTTGTGTCTATTCTCCAAGTCTTGAAAAACACATGCAAGCAAATACCCAACTGCCATCTAACCTAGCATAACCTAACCCAATTTCTCACTATCTTTCTATTAACATGTGATATGAGGTACCATCCTGATCTTGTCCAACTATCCCCATAGCACCATCAAACTTAATAAGTGATCCAATGTCAAAATTATGAATTATTGAAGATATGGTCTTAACCAGGATAAACTTGATGTTAACAAATCTAAAGGATCAGACGGGATACACCCAAGGCTTCTCAAAGTGTCAAAATGTTCTCAGTTCTCTCTTGTGTAGACTCTTCCAGCTATCCTTACAAAACAGAGAACTAACTTTGTATTGAAAAACATCCTATATTACACAAATCCACAAAAAGGCCCAAAAGATCATACAGGAAATCACTTGTCCTATCAGCATCAGTACTGCAATTGTAAAGGTGCTTAAGATATTTGTCAACAAAGTTCTAATTCACCCTTGGAAATTAACAACATTCTCACTTCCACTCAACATAGCTACAGATGGCTTCAATGTTGGATGATGATTTACCTGTTGACTTAGTGGTCCCAGACCTCTCAAAAGCAGGACAGGGTTTGTCATGATTCCTAACCACCAAAATAAAAGCAGCAGCTGTTGATGATGTTATTGTCCAGTGCATACAGTTTCTTTTCAGAAAGAACACAAGTTGTAGGAGTTCATGACTCTTATTTCCCCCTGTCTACACCTGTTTCATGTAGCATTCCCTAGGGGACCATTCTTCCCATTCTCCCCAGGGGCCAAGTCTCTTCAACTCATATATAACCAATGCACCCAATCTTTTTTCAAACCTCCTCACTCTTTATGTTGATAATTCAAAACTTCTTGGTAAAGCAGCCACACCGTCTGACCTGCAATTTATCCAAAAGGACCTTGCCATTCTTGGGACTTAGGCTGATACATAGCTCCTCTCTTTCAATGCTGATGAATGCCATGTAATCCATTTTGGCAATCATAATATACATTAGCAATACCACTCCCAAGGTAACCCCCTTTTTGTAGTCCTTGAAGGAAGAGATCTTGGAGTAATTGTTGATTATCAGCTTGAGTTCAGCACCAATGTAGAATTTGCATTGTTTTATGCCTTCTAATCTCTTGGAATGATCAAAAGAATTATCTCTACCAGATGCCCAAGTGTGTTTATAAAGCTCTACAAGGCACTAGTTTGCCTACACCTAGAGGTGGAAATGTCAACAGGTAAATCATCATGCAACAATGATGTAGCCTGTTGAAGCCATGTTGAGTGGAAGTGAGAATATTGTTAATTTCCAAGTATGAATTAGAGCTTTGTTGACAAATCTCTCAAGCACCTTTACAACTGCTGAAGTGATCCTGATAGGACAAGTGATTTTCTGCATGATCTTTGGGGCCTTTTTGCAGATTTGTGTGATTTAGGATGTTTTCCAAATGGATTTTGGATGTTTTCCTTTTTGTAGTCTCTGAAGAAAGAGATCTTGGAGTCATTGTTGATTATCAGCTTAATTTCAGCACAAATGTAGAATCTGCATTGTTGTCTGCCTTCTAATCCCTTGGAAATGATCAAAAGAACTATCTCTAGCAGATTCCCAAGTGTATTTATGAAGCTCTACAAGGCACTAGTTTGCCCACACCTAGAGATGGAAATGCCCCAGACATCACCCTATTTCAAGAAGGACAAAGAACTACTAGTAAGAGTACAACAAAGAGCAACAAAAATGGTTCAATAAATGCCATAAAATGAGCATTTACATTACTTGAAGCTTCCTACTCTTGTATACCTTCAACATGGCAACATTACTATGGCCTACTCTTGAAACATAGCAACATTACTATGGCCCCCATAAAATGAGCATTTACATCACTTGAAGCTTCCTACTCTTGTATACCTTCAACATGGCAACATTACTATGGCCTACTCTTGAAACATGGCAACATTACTATGGCCAACTCTTGAAACATGGCAACATTACTATGGCCCCCATAAAATGAGCATTTATATTACTTCAAGCTTCCTACTCTTGTATACCAGAGGAAACATGGTAACATTACTATGGCCCACAAAATCATTTCCAAAAATGCTCTCCCTGGTCTTCCCCCCCCCTCAGAATGTTTGGTGACTAGAGGGCATTCCAAGAAAATCTTCAAGATATGCTTCTTAGTCTGAGAAAGTGGCCATTTTTTTTCAACCAGCAAGTAACAAACTTTTAGAATCAGCTCTCTGAAGATACAGAGGTATCTCTGTATCTTCCAAGATACCTGTAGAGGTAGCTCATTCAACAACTGCATTCAAGTGAAATCTGGATAAAGAATAGCTACAGCAAGAGTTCTTCTACAGATGGGAAGCTGTTGAGTCCTTGACCCAAATGAAGTAAGCAACTTCATTAAACAACCCACAGCAGTCATAATAGAGCATAAAAAAGATGGAAAATCCTTAGATTTGCTCCAAGCTGCAATTTAAGGTAATGAGAAATAATTAATGCTTATTTTTCAGAAATTTGGTAAAAAATTGTACAACAATGAAAGAAGTAAAGATTTTCCCTCTACAAAATGAGCTAACTATAATTATTCTACATTTTTTGAAATAAGAATTGTTTTCTTAACATGTCTCCTTGAAGGGGCTTATCTAGGCTTACACCAGTAACATCAGTTTATCAGCATTATATTATCTAAAATAACAGAAAAAGATATCATCTTTGAAAGTTCATAAATAAATTAAAATTGAACTGCAAAGCAAAGTAATTATCAGCCTATGTTTCAAAAGAACATAAAAAGGCATCAAGTGATATGTTTGACTTATTCCTAGGTCAGTTTTCTAAACTGTTTCAAATTTAGGTAAAATTCTAGTTGAGTGACTTCTTGCTATCTCAGAAAGGGGTTAGGTTAGGAAAATGAAACTCTCAGGGATGGGTCTACAGGCTAAAGTATATCCAGGGAGGGTATTTTAAAGTACCCACCTTCACTTCTTCTCCCTCTAGAGAGCCCTGACATTTGCCTATTGAAATTTTGAAAAAACAACATTTTACCTTAACTTTCAGTTACCAGTTGCCTTTTCTCTGCCTTCTGAAAAGTTCTGTTTTCTGTAAAAGTTTTCTCTAGTTCTGAAAATTTCTGTTATTTGAGTAGAAGTCTGAGCCATATCAATGTTGTTTTTTTCCAAAATTTAGGAAATGTATTTGCATATCTTTAAAACCTTATAAATTGGGATTAAGCAAAGTTGTGAAGCTGAAAACAATTTTGTTGTAGGCTACTTTATTCAAGCAGAAGATGTATTTTTCAAGGTTTCACTTTTATAACACACATATTTTTTAAGATCATCAAAGGTCAGGGCCCTCTATGGGGAGAACGGGTGGAGGTAGGTACTTCAAAATACCTTCTTGGGACATAGGCTACTTTAGCCTATAGACCCATCTCTAAAAGTTTTATTTTCCTAACCTAACCCCTTTCTGAGATAGCAAGAAGTCAATCAACTAGAATTTTACCCAAATTTATGCTTATCAGCATTTACTGAACTGCAAAAGAGAACAAAAGATATCAAGTGATGCTTTTGATTTGATCCAAAGTAAATCATATTGAGAACTGCATATTTACCCTCTTGACTTGAGCTGGCCTATCTGAATAGGTTAACAAGTTAGCAAAACTACTCTTAAAGGGTTCTCTAGGCCTTGATTCAACACGAAACTTTGTATCTTGGCAAATTCTTTGTTAGCCTCTTAGGCTAGGCCTACCTTCACTGTTTTAAGCCAGCTTAATTCATCCAAAAGCAACTGTTGACTGCTAGCAATGCATTCATGATCACTAAGAGCAACAGTAATATCATGTGTGCGTTCTCCCAGTGAATTGTAGAGATCGGTTGCATTGCGCTGGTTCAGTTCTAACTTTCTCAGATGTAAATTCGCAGAGTTTTCATCCTCCATTTTTTAAATTGAATTAGAATTTTGAAAAGATTCGATAATAACTTAGATGGCAGGAACTTGTTAAAAATACAATTATACTGGTTTTTCTTTAATTTTAATAAAATGAAAACATTCAATTATTTCATTGTTTATTTTCAAAAATTTCAATGAACTTTTTTTTACTTGCATTCCGTTGAACATTCTTCCATTATAAAAACTCTGTAGTAGAAGCAAATAATTTAAAACTGAACCTGAAGCCCTATCTCTTATATGTTTTATGCACTTCAATATAAAAGATCGTTTATGTTTTAAGCATTATTCTAGTTACAAAAATGGTAATAATTTTTATCAATTAATCATTGGTGAAATTATATTTTAGCTACTTTTCTATCTTGGAAAGGGGTTAGGTTAGGGAAATGAAATTCTTAGGGGTAGGTCTACCAACTAAATTATGTTCTGGGAAGGCATTTTGAAGTACAAAAAGTTACTCCTTCTCCCTGTAGAGGGCAGTGACCTTTAACAATCTTAGTGTTGTGAAAGTGAAACCTTGCAAAACAGACCTGCTTAAACAAAGTAGGCCTACTAGAAAACTGTGTTCAGCTTCACAACTTTTCTCAATCCCAATTTATGAGTTTTCAAAAAGATTTCCTAAATTTAGAAAAAAGCCACTGATATAGCTTAAAATTCTACCCAAAAAAGAGGAATTGTATTTTCAGTGCTAAAAGGGAAATAGAAACTGATAGGCCTAGTTGAAATTTAAGGTAAATGTTTTTTTGTGAAACTTTCAATAGGTTTAGACCTGTTGAGTGGGAAAATTTCTAAGACCTAAAAACAAGAAGAGAATCAACATAGAAGCTTCACAATACCTTCACAGAGTAGGTTTTTGCCCCTGGGTTCATTACTGAAAGTTTCATCTTCCTAACCTAGGCTACCTCCTATCCAGGGTAGTGAAAAGGAGCTTGGTAAAATTCTGGTTAATTGACTTCTTGTTATCTCAGAAAGGGTTTAGGTTAGGAAAATGAAACTTTCAGGGATGGGTCTACAGGCTAAAGTATGTCCCAGGAAGGTACTTTTAAGTACCCACCTCCTGTTGTTTTTTTATTATTATTAATTCCTATTCTTTTTCAAATAATGCCAGGAAATCCAGCTCCCACTCTATGGAAATTTCCATCCCCCAAAGGAAAATTCCTCCCACTTAAAATATCCCCCTTAAAATTCCATCTTTGATGAAAATTCCCCCCAGAAAACTTCTTGCAAATGATTCTGCCTGAAAAATCTTAGTTAAAAAAAAATTATTTCAGCTGGAAATCCTTCCTATGTAGTAAAATTTTTCCTGGAACTCCCCCCTCAGTTGAAAGTGGCTCCTGCAGCAGTTTCACCAAAGTGGATTTCTCCCATGAGAAGTTTTCCCATGAAAAATCTTTTCTTCAAAAAAATCCCCCTCATTTCTTGGAAAAGTCCTTCAAAAAATTCTAATCCTTTTGAAAATTTTTCCCAGACAATATCCCCATAACATTTTCACATGTAAAAGTAAGACAAAAAGAAGAATTTTATATATGGGAATTACTCCCCCAGTGTAGGATTCCCCTAGGAAGTTTATCCTTGGAAACTTCCCTGCCCACAAAAAAACTCTCCTTGGAGAAAACCTCCCCCCAGCAGAAAATTCCCTCCTCACCCAGAAAAATTGTGTTGGATAAAAAATTGCTGAAAAAGTTTCTCTAACCTACAGAAAGCAAGTCAAACTATAGATTCTTATAGTAAAAAAAAACCCCTAACAATATAAAATATTATTTTTCCCATGAAAAAGGCTGTGTCAATTAAAATCAAACAGTAATTTAAAACATTTTTCCCCAAAATAAGTTTTTCCAAGAAAAGCAAAGAGCTCCATTAAGCCAAGTATGACCAGAAATAAAGTCAAATAACCTTCCAAGCATAAAACTACCAAAAACACTGTCAATAAATGTATGAAACTCTAAATGAACAGAAATTAAAAACAGATTTTGATAGCAATAAGTAGGCCTAAATCATAAGAATTTACTTTACATGCTGATTCCAAATATACAAAGTTCAACTGTTTTTGTTTCACCTTTCAAAACTTGTTACCAGAAAAGAATTTAAACAGTTTTTAAAAAAAGTGCAAACAACCCCAAAAAAAGAAGTGCTGTAATGATGAAAGTTGCACCATTCAGTTGAAACCCTCTAAAATTGTGGACAAGAAGGAAGCAATTCTTACAAACAGATAAAGTTAAATATTTTCCCAAGGATATTTTTGCTTCCCAGGGTTTTTTTTTAGTTCCCAGTGGTGACCACAATAACCCATTGGTCATAGAATCATGACTACAGCAATAGCTGCAGCTTGAAAAGAGCAAACCACCATCCATAGAAATCGAAAGTTTAAAAAACCAGAGCAGAAATTAACATGAGTAGGGCTGACACCCCCATGCCTTCTGGAGACTATAAAATAATTTGCACTTTACTGAAAAACAAGCAAATGAATGTGAATTGATAGCTTAAATATACATACACTAATATTTATTCCTTAAAATCTGTATAATTTTTGATTTGTTCAAGTTAGAAAAGTGAAAACATTTAAAATGTATTTTGTTTTCAATAAAGGGCAAATCACATTCTGGTTGGGAGAAGGGATAGAGGTTGTCAGCCCTCATATTAATTTCTGCTCGTTTTAAGTTTGATTCAGTTATTAAAGTTTGATTAAGTTTAATTCCTGTTTGTTTAGAGTTTCATTTATTTATTGATGGAAATGTGTGATAGTTTTATGCTTGGAAGATTATTTAACTTTATTTCTGCTAAATAATGGAGCTCTTTGCTTTTTTTAGATAAACTTATTTTGTGGGAAAAGTTTTTTTAAATTAATTTCTGTTCAATTTTTATTGACATATTCTTTTTCATGGGAAAAAATGGTATTTTATATTGTTTTTATTTCTGTAATAATCCATAGTTTGGCTTGTTGTCTGTGTGTTGGAGAAACTTTTTCAACAATATTTTATCTGACACAGATAGCATTGTTTAAAATAAGTTTATACCTCCTCAAATTGACCTGAAAAATAAAACTTTGTCTCATTCCCAAAAATTCTATCTGTGCTCTTTGACAACCTGGATACACTTACACTCTTTTGATTTATTTAAATTGTAACAGCAGAAGTAGCAATAGTAGTATTACCAAAAGTTTCAAATTAGTACACCATGATATATTGTTGACGTTTCTTATTGACAACTATACACACAGTGTCTTCTGATTTAGTTCTAAACCAACAATTAGGTTTAAAGTATAATGAGTCAATTGTTTAATTGTAAGGGTTTGATATACCCAATATTCCTAGAGATATGACTGCTGGACTGTTTGACTATGCTGAGCAAAATGGTTTTGTAAGAATTTTGATTAGATGTGTCAGGAAAATGAATCAGCTTGGGAGGAGGGCTGCTTGCCCTCTAATCTCTTCTAATCCTTTCAAGCTTTTAATCTTGAATCAAATTAGTTCTTTTAAAAGTTTTCATGATAGTTTCTAGCTATTATAGAGCAGCACTGCCTATGACATTGCCTATATGAACTTTTGAAAACCTGTATGTACATAATTCTTTTGTTTAATTGTAAACCCCCCTAAACATTTCCTAAAAGTTTCACCTTAATACCCTTAGCCTGTTAGTTACACTAACTGTAGTGGTATTAATCAATAGTATATGTACTGCCTTTTGGTGACTTGATTTTTATTCTCATCAAGTCCTGGAAGTTTAAACTTAATACAATTAGCCATCGCTTTGACATTGCTGATATATCCTTTTGATAACCTGTATATTTCTATACTTTTTTGATTTTTATCTTAGTACTCTTACTCTTACAAGTTGTGGCAATAGAGGTAGTAGTTGAAGTAGCAGTAGTAGTAGTAGTAGTAAATTCAGCAGCAGTAGTAGCATTAGTTGCAGCATGAACATACTGTCTTCTGGTCCATTGATCTTCCTCTTTAAACACCTTTCTGAAAGTTCAAACTTGAGACTCAAATCCATTCTTGAAATATACTATTTTGACAATGTGCATGCACTTCTTGTCTTTTTATTTAGTTCAAATTTCCCCTTAATATTTTAAATGTAGTACTATAGTTGTAGTAGTAGTGGTAGTAATTATTGTAGTAATGTTATAATAGTAATAAATATAAGTAGTGTAGTAGTAATGGTAGTGATAGTTTTAGTAGTTGTAGTAGTGTGCTAATATTACCTTTTTGGTCAATTGATATTTCCTGAAAGTTTCAAATTAATATACTCAGTCATTCCTGAGTTACCCTTTTGACAGCTTGTGTACACATGATGTGTTTTGATTTAGCTCAACACCTCCTCAATCTTCTCTGAAAGGGTCACCTGAATGCTCTTTGTCTTTTTGGGAAGTAGGGTCTAACATGCATACCTTTCTCAATAGTATATACTATATGTGAATGAATTGCCTAACTTACAGCCCTTGTTCTGGGGGTTGTGAGAGGGGTTGGCGTCCCTAATGGCATAATTATAGGATCTTTCAACAACGCTGAAGAAAGTAGATGTCTCAAAATTTGTCTGGATGTTTGTTTTGGAAAATTATGATTGTAGGAGGAGGGGGGCTGGTTGCCCTCAGTTCATTTTTGACTCTTAAAAAGAGCTTTCTAATCAAATGAGCCCTGTCCAAAGTTTATACGACCACCCATCCTTTCCCCCCTGTCCCCTTACAACCCTTACCCCGAGGATTTAAGGGGCTTCTTCAACCCTGAAGGCCTTTTTGTATGATCTTTAGACTATTTTGAACAAAACGGCTATCTCAAAAATAATGTAATTAAATAATGACAATGGACTTGCCCTGACAATGTAATTAAATAATGACAATGGGCAAGTGATATAACCTATAGCACTTGCCCTGGGGGTTGTAGGGGACTGGCTGTCATCCCCAAAGACGTAATTACTGGAATTTTCAAATATGCTTGACAAAATGGCTACCTCAAAATTTTGATTGGATGTGCTTGGGGAAATGATGTTTAAGGACAGGGGCTCTTCCAATCATCTTTGACTATTAAAGAGGGCACTTGAACTTTCAATTTCCAATCCAATGAGCACATCATCAGCTTGGGAGGGGGATTGGTTGCCCTCCAATCACTTTTGACTTTTAAAAAGGGCAATAGAACTTACAATTTCTAATTGAATGTGCACCTTTCGAAATTTCTGCAACAACCACTTTCATACAAAAAACGACGAAAAATCAAAAGCAATACAAAATAAAGCGAAAAAACTAACATGTTGTTTCTGCACTGCTCTTTATTTAGGCAACGCAATTTGCGCTGCCTATGATCTTTTTACTTCTTTTTGAACAATGGGCAATCTAAAAATTTGTATTAGATGCATTTCAGAAAATATGACTTGTGGGGGGTTAGCTTCCCTGCAATCACTTTGAAGCTTAAAAAGGGCATTAGAACTTCTGATCACCAATCCAACGAGCTCCCTCTGAGGTTTTCAATTTTTATGGGGTATTTTTTCTGAAGTCCCTTTCAATTTTTATGGCACTTGGTATTAACCAAGTGACATATAGCAATCACAAATTATGTTGGTCTGTTGGTCCTGGTTTTGCTACTTTAGGCACTTCTAGGTAAGCTAGGACAATGAAATTTGGCCGGCATATCAGGGACCGGACCAGATTAAATTAGAAATAGTCGTTTTCCCAATTTGACCATTTGGGGGTGGGGGTGGGGAGCCTGTTAATTTGGAAAAAATAGAAAAACTAGAAGTATTTTTAACTTACGAACGGTTGATCAGATCTTAATGAAATTTAATATTTGAAAGGATATCGTGTCTCAGAGCTGTTGTTTTAAATCCCGACCGGATCTGGTAACATTGGGGGGATTTGGGAGGGAAAAACCTAAAATCTTGGAAAACACTTAGAGTGGAGGGATTGGGACGAAAGCTGGTGGGAAAAATAAGCACAAGTCCTAGATACATGATTGAGATAACCGGAATAGATCTGCTCTCCTTGGGGTAGTTGGAGGGGGGGGGGGTTAATTCTGAAAATTAGAAAAAATGAGGTATTTTTAACTTACGAATTGGTGGTCAGATCTCAATGAAATTTGATGTTTAGAAGGATATCGTGCCTCAGAGCTTTTATTTTAAATCGCGACCGGATCTGACGACATTGGGGGGGGGGGGGTTGGGAGGGGGAAACCCAAAATCTTGGAAAACACTTAGAGTTGAGGGATCAGGATGTAACTTGGTGGAAAAAATAAACACAAGTCCTAGATACAGGATTGACATAACCGAAACGGATCCGCTCTCTTTAGGGTAGTTGGGGGGGGGGAGGTTAATTCTGAAAAATTAGAAAAAATGAGGTACTTTTAACTTACAAACGGCTGATCGGATCTCAATGAAATTTGATATTTAGAAGGATATCGTGTCTCAAAGCTCTTATTTTAAATCCCGACCGGATCGGGTGACATTTGAGGGAGTTTGGGGTGGGGGAATCTAAAATCATGGAAAACGCTTAGATTGGAGGGATCGGGATGAAACTTGGTGGGAAAAATAAGCAGAAGTCTTAGATACGTGATTTGCATAATTAGAGTGGGTCTGCTCTATTGGGGAGGGGGGGGTAATTCTAAAAAATCAGAAAAAAATGATGTATTTTTAACTTATGATGGAGTGATCGGATCTTCATGAAACTTCATATTTAGAAGGACCTCGTAACTCAGATCTCTTATTTTAAATCTCAACCGGATCCAGCGTCATTGGGGAGAGGGTAGTTGGGGGGGGGGCGGGTGGAAATCTTAGAAAATACTTAAAGCGGAGAGATCAGGATCAAACTGGATGGGAAGAATATATACCTGTCTAAGATACGTGACAGACATAACCGGACCGGATCTGATCTCTTCGGTGGAGTTGGGGGGGGGGTAATTTTAAAAATTGAGGTATTTGTAACTTACGAAAGGGTGACCAGATCTTAATGAAATTTGATATTTAGAAGAATCCTGTGCTCACATCAGTACTCACCGGAACTTAATAAAGGTGCTAAAGTTTTTGCTGGTTTGGGTCTTAGTGGGGAGTCTTAGATTTCCCTGGAAAGGGGAATGGTGATCAAAATATGAAAGTATTTAATTTTTAGGCCATATTATTTCGCTATTCAGTGTATTATGATTTTAGCGGAAAAAACATTGCAAACTTCTCTCTTTATCTCTCCTGTATGTGCATGGATGCATATCAATATATTCGTGCTTTTTTTCTAGAGCTTTCTTTGTTTCTTTCTTTGTTTTCTTTGTTTTGTTTCGTGCTTTCTTTGTTTTCTAGAGCTTCTTTGGATTTGGGCAGAGTGCTGATATTGATATTATACTGGACGGTGCAGAGGCAAGAAAAATAGCTGAAGTTCGAACTGAAGAAGGAAGACTAAAAGAAAGACATCCCCTTTATTACGATGGTGAATCTATATCCGGAAAGGTAATTTGAAGCTGAAGTCCAGCAACAATGTTGTCTCCAGGATATCCTTTTCTTAGACCATGCTGCCATTCTATGAAGATCAAATAAACGTTCAAATGGGGGATTAGTCCATTTATTTTGACAGTGAAAAAACTGGTACAAAAGATACTTTGATCATATACACAGTGACTGTCATCAGTAGAAATACTAAAAAAGTAAAATTGAAACTAGCATATTTATACAAAACAATATAAATGATTTTTCTGGTCATTCACAAAATAAAGAAATTAAGGATATTTCAATATGCTAGTTTCAATTTACGTTTTTAGTATTTTTACTGATGACGGTTGCTGTATATGTGATCGAAATGTTTGGAATATTGTACCTGTTTTTCGCTGTCTAAATAAATGGATTTATCCCCATTTGAACGTTTATTTGTTTGTATCCAGGGATTATGTTAATGGGGTGTTTTTACGACTATGACTAATTAGACTATGGGGTTAATTAGAGAGTTATATGGAGTTAATTAGAGAGTTATCCAGGGATTATGTTAATGGGGTGTTTTTACGACTATGACTAATTAGACTATGGGGTTAATTGGGGAGTTATTAGACTAATTACGACTATGGGGTGTTTTTAAATATGACATTAGACTATGACTAAGGGTTTGTTGAACTAAGACTATGAATTTTAACCAATAAGTGTTGACATAGAAGAAAGCAATAACTTTAGAAAATAAGCCAAACATTCTAGGGAAACTGGCTAAAAATTATGCTTATTATATTCTTTTTCATAAGATGACTTTTCTAGTATAAGTTCAGTAATTGTAAGCATTCTTCCCACCCTTAAATTTCTATCCTCCTGTATCGAAATTTAAAATAATTTCTTTGTTAACTGCTTTTTTATGAAGGTTATTACTAATTCTAATGGTAATTTTTAATTTCGGAAATGGCCCGTTATTTCTTGTTGATCTTTCGAAACCTTTTGGTGTTATAAAAATTGTCTTGAGTGCAAGTGTCCCCTAACTGAAGAAGCGAGTTAAGTCCCCCTACTCGCGAGGAAACTTCAAAAACTTCTCATCTGTTTTCACTTTTAAACCCTTACTTTTACACTCTTAAACTTCAATTCTACTCCAAGATTTCTATCCTTAAACAGACTTTAAGATTACTTATGTCGGCTTTTATTTTTCGTTTTTTTTTCAAGTAATTTTTGTGATGATGGATATCAAAATAATTTGAGTATACTAGACTTTTCCTTATTCTTGATCTTCCATAATTTAAACAATGAACGCCGACCCTAAGGAAAAACCAAAGTTGACTGCTAGAGGGACCAAAATATTTTGATGCAGAATTTTGGACAAGCTATATACTTAGTCTAGAGTTTCCAAATTGCGAAGGGACTTAACCCGGTATTTTCTTCTATATAAATTTGGTCTTGTAAGTTGGTTAAATGTAATGTATTTTACACATATGATGCGGGGTGAAACTTCTTTCTACTTGTTGTTGTGGTGTGAAAAGGTTTTTTAGATTATGAAGTATTTAGTTCAAATTTTTTTTTTTAATGCCGAAAAAAAGTGCATTCTGTTTAATATTTGATTAAATATATAATTAAATATTAAATATATATGATTAAATATATGATTAAAGCGTTAAAATATGAAAGAACAGTTGGTAATTATACAGTCATTCTATCATACGCCAAGTATCAGACCCCAAGAGGGAAGCAAATTAGCCCTCTATTTATATTTGATCTAATAAATCAAAGTTTTACAGATGTACCGTACGGTACTTTGTTTTATTTGCTAAATAATATATTCCTATGATTTATACATGAGATGAAAAGCATAAATACTTGCTTGATTGTATATGTTGGGAATGCTATTCAGCTTATAAAGTGTAGTTGGTTATTTTTTTTTTGTCATATATAAAATTATTTTGTCTAGTCTATATTTTAATGTTTAATTTTAAAGTAGAAAATTTCTTGTTTTTTGTGTGTGTATTCGCTTGTATTTGAGTCGAAAATGTCTATTAGCCTGTTTGACAAAATGATGAAGTATCGCGTTTCTTGTGGTAAGCAAAAGCCTTGTGTGTTTTTATTTTCAAAGTTGTTCAGTAAAGCACTAAAAGAATTGAAATAGATATTTGCATTCAAGACATGTGGTTTTCATGTCATAAGATTTTCAAGGGGACTAAGCCTAAGAGAATGGGCTTTAGAGTTGAAGATACATCAGTTCCGCTCATTTTCGTGAAACTTTTCAGGGAGGGAGGATAGGTTCTTGGATAATCTTTTTTGGGTGTATCCCAAATGCCTCCTTTGTTCGTTATCATGAACTATTTAATTGTTTATTGTGCGTGGCACTTTGTACCGGCTTGGCAGGTAGTCATTACTGGACGGTTGTCTGTTATTTACATTTTCCTTTTTAGAGAGTTCATAAATATTTATTTATTTCTCCCTGTGCTCCTGGTCATAAAGCCTTGCGGGCTGCAAAGGATGCTGTATGTGCTCTCATTATTTCTTGCTTATTTTTAATATTAAATATAATAACATATTGCTTAAATAAGGGTGTATCTAATTATAAAAAGGAAAACAACACAGACTTCTCTTTAACCCAGATTTCTTCTCGGAATTGGTCAACATCATACATTTCAAGATATAATATTGTTTCTAGTTAGTTTTTGAAATTTGAAATCGTGGAAGATATGATAACCTCAGCTGGTAAATGGATCCATGTATACATAACACTATTTTGTAGAGTCAGTCGTCCAATATATTCATGGAATTGCTCATTTTTGATTTTAAAATTGTGTCCTTGTAAGTAGTTTTGATCTAAGTTAATTATCTTAACCGAAGGTATAACTAGTGGTCCATAATATATTTATACTTTTTAGTCAAATCACCGAAGATGCAAGCAAGGATTGATAGGTTGAGGCAACGGAGATGCTCTTACTAGGAGAGTTTACAGAGGCTTAATGAGAATTTCTGTTGATTCCCTCGATTTTTGAATTAAAATCAACTTGGTGGAAGTGAGGAAAAACTTGAGAGCCTTGGTTAATTGGATAGCCAAAACAGGTAGTCTCAGTGAGAGGCGAAGCTGGCATAATCTTTTACAGAATTGTATAAAAGTGATTCATTTCACTTGTTGGTAGATAGTCTATTATCCACCGTAAGGCAGAACTAAGTTAGATAGGCATGGACCAAGGGTCCATGTACTAAGGGACATTGACTAAGAGTTTTGTCATCCTTCGTTGTACTCTCCTATGAGTATCAAGATCCTTGTTGTGTAAAGTCAGGATGGTACCATTACCAAACTCTAAGTTGGGCACCTGGGATCTATGGAGTATAGCAAGTACTTGCGAATTGTCGAATCTGAAGTTTCGACATTTGAAGTTTCTACCATAGAAACTTTTTTTTACCACTGCCTATTTGTAAGAGACCGACGGTTGCAGTCCTAAAGGCTTCCAAGGTATCGTCGTCCACTCACAAGTGTGTTCAGTGGCCCTCTGTTGTTTTTCAGCCTATTTTCTGATGTAACTGCTGGATACAACTTGGCATCATCGATATAGTGGAGGATTGTTGACTGGATTTTGTTAACAATTTATCCTCAGTTTTGTCATTAGTTTGATAGTTGTGAAAAATGTTTTTTATTGATTAAAAAAGAACGTGAACTAGAGCTGAGGGGAAAGACCCCTGTGGTACTCCGGCAACTTGTTTTCTACCAGTAAGAAAATCGCACATCTATTTCAACAGGCTGTTTGAGGTGTTGACGGTCCCAAGTCTGTATTTTCTGGCTTTTTAGGAGTTGTTTCTGCCGGACTTTGTCATTTGTCTTATGCATATCTAGCTAGATATAATCTACCTATAGACCTTTATAAAAAAACCTTACTCCAATCCCCACGGCAAGAGGCATTTGCAACTCAGCTGATTTTTTTCAAGATTTTCAGCCGCTTCTCCGTTAAAAGACCATTCGATTTAAAATGATTAACAGTATGGTCTGAAACGATTGGCTATAATATTTTACAACGTGCAGAGGTCAGACTAATCGGGTAGTAGTTTTGTGCTAGCTCTTGCTTTCCGACTTTGAAGGTTGGGGTTACTGTTGGGCTTGTCAAAATCTGTGGGGCTTTTTACTCTTTCAAGAGATTCTTTTTGTAGATCATCGCTAAAGGCTCTGCAATAGCAGTTGTTGTTTCTCGAAGTTTCTTTATAGCAAGCTGATCTGGTCTGCAAGACTACGCTCGATTGAGGAATTTTAGCTTAGCGAAAACTTTTGTGGCAATAATTTCAAATTCTAGTACTTTTGGGCTGCTGAATTCAGAATTCTTCTGTATATTCACTTCTAGTTCCCGAATAAAGACAGCCAAGAGTTCTCTATTACATTTGCCTTCTCTTTTGGTTATCAATTGGATTCTGCGTCTCGCCATTACATAAGGGAAGTATGCTATTTTGAATGCTGCTGCTGGAGTTACCTTACGACCAGAACGTTTTTGGGTTTTCCGAATATTTTGAGCAATTTGTTCTTCAAGCTACTTCGCGTCTACCCTTTTCTCATATTCCCTCTCTCTCAGGAATCTTCTGATTCTTGTAAGCCTTCCATGCCACTTGCTTTTGTGTGATGAGTTTTACAGTATTTTGCGAAAGTGCTACCGCGACAGGTTTTTTTTGAAAGGTATATGGTTGTCTTGGGCTGCATGCATAACCGATAGGATTTTGGTGAATATACCCTCTGCTGAAGCCAGTTCTTACAATTCTTCCTCCTAGCTAGTATTGCTTGGATCTGTTCGCATAGCTTCATAATTTCCTTTGAAATAGCTTCATTTTATGTACATTTTAGTATTGTTGCTTGTGTTTTTACTTGAAAAGTATCATCTCTCCATCAGACTTCTGAATCGGTAAGAGTAATTTTAGGTTATACATGTAATCTGAGTAATTGACAGAAGTATGTTCAATAGGGTTGGCGTATATATATATATATATATATATATATTTTTTTTTTTTTTTTTTTTTTTTTGTAGTGCTCCGTCCTTTTCTTTTTGTATGAAGATGAGTTTTCAATAAAAATGAATAAAAACAATAAGTTATTGGCTAATGAAAATTTTGGGTCACCTTAGAAATTTGGGTCTGTTGGAGATCGAAGTCTATCTTTCTGTGTATTAAATGAGGATTGTTGCTAAGTAAGCAAACCAGTATTGAATTAAAAAAAAAAGAAAACTTGGCAATTGCATTGCAAATAATGCGAAACTAAAAAAAAGACGATAAACTGTTTTGTTCTTTCTAATTGGTGCGAAATTGTGTGCTTTTTCTATATTTACTTTTTCGGTGCTTAAACTTCACCATGACATTTTGTCTCCATGACGAGCTAACTACTGCCACTACTAACAACTCACCGTGGTACCAAGCCGCCTTAGGCCAACACAGCTACGTACGCTCCTCCTCCATCCCAATCTATTCAAAGCCTCCCTCTTTACACTCTACCAGGAAGTTCCCATCTCCTTTAAATCTTTCTTTATGAAATCCTCCCACCCCAGATGAGGACGACCTGCTTTCCGTTTAGCCTTAGACGGTTGACCGAAAAGGACAATCTTCGGCAATCTGTCATGCTGCATCCGTAGAATGTGCCCTAGCCATCTGAACCTTTCGTTCATTATAGCCCTAAAAGCGGAAGTGAACCACACTTTTAGTACAGCCTGCTATTTGAAATACGGTCAGTCAGCCGGGTACCCAGACTAACCCATAGGCAATTTCTCCAGAAAACATCTAGTAAATCTTTAACCGCTTTTCGGAGCACCCATGCTTCAGAGCCATATTTGACTACTGTCATCACTGTACCTTCTAATATTCTAATCTTGGTTTGCAGACTTGTCTTCCTATTCTTCCAAACTTTTTTTTAACTGTGAAAAACACCCTGAGCCTGGGCTATTTTACTTTTAGCATCTTTACTGCTCCCACCGTCTTTACTAATAATACTACCAAGGTAAGTGGAGCTGCTCGCCTCATCAATCTTATCGTTACCCAACGACACCTTTTCACATTCAATTACTCCTAGCCTTAGTGACTTAGTCTTCTTAACATTAGTTTTCAAACCTATTCTAGGACCCTGAACTCGCAAAACCTATAAAAGTTCATTCATTTTGCTCATACTTTCATCTAGGACCCTTAAACCATCAGAATAATCTAAGTCTAGGAGAGTTTTTCCTTCCCATTTGATACCGTGGTCTCCCATTGCCTTGTTTGTGCTCCTTAGTGCAAAGTCCATCGAAATATAAAGTCCATCGAATATAAAGTTCTTCTATGTAAAGGGTGAAAGAACACAACCCTGCTTAATTCCTGATTTAATGCAAAATCAACTGCTAACCTCATTTACTACTTTAAGCGCAGCAGTATTATTCTCGTACATAGCACTAATCACTTTAATGTATTTTTCTGGCATACCATATAAGAATAAGAGTTTTGCTAAACCTCTTCTCTCAACAGAATCAAACGCTTGCTCATAATCTATAAAACTGAGGATCAAAGGTGTTTGACAGCTAAGTTTCTTCTCAGTTATTAACCTAAGAGTGAAAATTTGGTCGATACATCCTCTGACTTTTCTGAAACCGCACTGTTCTTCTCTTAAAACTTTGTCTACAGCATCTCTCAGTCTAAATAATATCATTAATTAGTAATTTGCTACCTACAGAGACCAGACCAATGCCTCAATAATCACGACACTCACTCTTATCACCTTTCTTATACAGTGGTTTAATTAAGGTTTCCTAAAATTATTAGGTACTTCCCCTTTACAAAAGCCATATTCGTAATCTTCAGTAACTTATTTCTAACCTCAGAGCCACCATATTTAAGAAACTCATTTACCACACTATCAGCACCTGGAGCCTTATTATTTTTTTAATCCTTTTAGGACTGTCGCTAATTCTTTCTCACAATAGAAACTTTCCTTCACATCCAAAATATCAAAAACTTCTTGATTTTCCTCTATATCTTTTCCTGCAACTGTATCTCAATTTAGCTCATTCTCAAAATGTTCCGCCCCTCTCTCTTTAACTCTTTTCTTATCACTAATTGTGGCCCCGTTCCTATCTTTAACCGGAACAAGTCCGGATTGACTGCTCCCTCTCAATTTTTTAACATACCAGTATAATATTTTGCTATTATGCTGTCTAGCTGCATCTTCCAGTTCCTCAGCAATTTTATCCATGGCCTCCACTTCACACCTCCTTAGTTCATATTTTAGTGCTTTCTCCAATTCCTTTATATTCCTTTTGTTTTCATATGTCTTTCACTCACATAATTCTTGTTTAAACACCTTCTCCTCTCTATTAAACATAAAGATTTTCACTAATATTCCTAGCTGCAGTCTTAACTTTCTTGCCTAAGACACCATCAGCAACTTCACAAATTTTTTTTCTAAAGTTATTCCATCCATCTTCCACATTGTCAAATTTTAAACGCTCAAGTTTAGTATTCAACTGTTCCTCGAAAGTTTCTCTCAAATTCTTATCTTGGAGTCTACCAACATCATAACCTCCCTGGAGGTAGTTACCCTTCCGAAATTTCAGCTTTAAATTAACCCTAGACACTACTAGATGGTGGTCTTACTTTTAACATCAATAACAGCACTCTTATATACCCTAGTAAAACATATACCTTTTATACCCTCTATACCTCTTATATACCTTCTATTTTATATACCTTCTATACCTCTTATACCCTAGTATCTTCTATCAATCCTACCAGTCTTTGGTTTGCTGTATCATAGTCATTAAGGTTCGTTGTCTTACCATCACGTGAATAACATGTCAACTTTTGGGCCATTTTATGACCAAACACGGTATTGCTTATAACTAGATTGTTATACCAACAAAATTGCAAAAATCTGTAGCCATTACTTTTTTTTTATAAACCAAATCTACCTAGGCTAGGATACCATCTATCCCTATTTCTACCGACCTGTGCGTTAAAATCTTCTAGTAAAAACACCACATCTCTACCTCGGACCCTGGCTATTTGCTCCTGTAATTGTAATTAAAATTCATCTGAGTCACTAGTATCTCTGTCTGTCGGAATAGTACTTTTTTGCATAACCTACAGGTTCCAGTAAAGCTTATTAAAATTTATCCGTAATTTCTGCAGTTACTGATTCAAAATTATTGAAAATTCCTTTTTTGACGGCCCAAATTATAACTTTTTTTTTCCAAAATAAAACCCGAAGATGAAAGAACATCAAAACTGTGGGTAGTGGTTGGGTTGATGGAAAAAGGGTTGAGTGGTTAGTGATGGAAAATTGTTACTTCATCTTTGAATTCCGTGTAAAAAGCTCATATACTTTTAGTCTTGATTCTAAAGTTTAATATTATTTTATGCTAACGGCTTGTATTATATTCATGTACGGGTAGAATTGAATAAACATCGCAGTATTTCTAACATCTACTTCATTTGGACTTCATTTCTTACTGCCTCCTAATCTATTCAGGGTGTCGTCCTTGTATCGCTATTTGCCTTCTAGTTTATTCAGTGTGTTGGCCTACTATATGATCGCTTGAATTTTGCCTCTTGAATAAATGAAGCTAAGAAGTTTGACGTAGTTAAAACAACTGTTTGCCCTTCAATAATGAACAATTAAAAAAAAAAAAAACCGACCGAGTCAAATGAAGTAGTTGTGTCGGGCAGTGATGCTGCTGTATCAGTGAATAAATATGTCTCTTGCATGAAGAAACTACTAAATAAACAGTTATAAAATGAAAGCATCAGAAATAGACTGAGACAGAAATAATTAATGTACTTACAGAAAATGGTTGTTCTTCATAGGCCCACAGAGTTGAATTTGGGATGTGGGGTGACACCTACTGAATCTATATGATCTGAATATATATGAATATATATGATCTATATGAATACTATATGATCGCTTGAATTTTGCCTCTTGAATAAATGAAGCTAAGAAGTTTGACGTAGTTAAAACAACTGTTTTGCCAATCAATAATGAACAATTAAAAAAAAAACCGACTGAGTCAAATGAAGTTGTGTTGTGTTGGGCAGTGGTGTTGTGTTGAGCAGTGTGTTGGGCAGCTGTGTTGGGCAGTGGTGCTGCTGTATTAGTGAATAAATAAACAGTTATAAAATGAAAGCATAAGAAATAGACTGAGACAGAGTAGTTAATATACTTACAGAAAATGGTTGTTCTTCATAGGTCCACAGAGTTGAATTTGGGATGTGGGGTGACACCTACTGAATCTATAACATTAACTAAATTGAATTTTGAGAATTCATCTAAATTTTCCTACTGGAGGTATTTCATGTTCGTCTTATGGGGACTCCATTCGTCTACTAGTTCTACATTATTGTTTTGCTTCTTAGGTGAATGTAACACTTCGCAAGCCTGGTAGTAGACTAGAACATCAAGGGATCAAGATCGAATTCATAGGTCAAGTGGAGCTTTATTATGACCGTGGCAATCATCACGAATTCCAGTCGTTGGTTAAAGAACTGGCGCGACCAGGAGAGATGACGCATTCGATGAGTTTCAATTTTGAGTTTGTCAATGTGGAAAAACATTATGAATCATATACAGGAGCCAATGTCAAATTGAGGTTAGTATCTACTATAGACGCTCATTAGGCTATAGTATGTACTCTTGTAACCTCCATTGAGGTATCATAAACATAATGCTTTTCTCACACGTTCAGTCTCTCAAATTAGAGCTTAGAATCAAAAAACTTGTGTGTAAACTTCATTGATTTGGAATTAAAAAATTGGAACACATGTGCTGTGAAAGCTCAGAAGCTAAAGAGTTTAGAAGCACAGGGAAAATTTGTTTGCAGGTTGTAGGTTAAGATGATGACGGACGTTAAATGTAATGTTAACTGCTGATAGAATGGTGGCCGATTGAAGGCCAATGCCCTCTCGCACATGATTTTCATTTGTGCAAATAACGTGTGTAATTTTATGAATCTTCTAAACAAAGGAAAAGCTCTAAAAAAGGTATAAAAAGCTATACAAGTTATATATAAAAACACTAAGGTGAATTTTAAAGCTAAAATTCTAATTTCTAAATATATGCCCTCCCCAAAAATGTGACAATGGAATAAAAGTTTGATCAAAAATTTATACACAAAGGGTCCTCAAAACCTGAATTGGAACGAATTGATCTAATTTTTAGAGTTGATCTTTTCTACCCTGTGATTTTTGTTCCGATCCATAAGACATGTCTTACAATTTATTAATATTTCAAGAGAATAAAAAGCAGTATGAAAGCGTTTTGTTAGCATTGAATTCCTTTTATGCTTTAAAATTAATCAACAAATTAAAATAATGATAAAGTCTTAATTTGTGTAGTGTAGAATTGGACAAATAATTTACATGGCGTCTCATTTTGGCAACCTTGTTAGATTCTCCACATACACAAGGCTCCATTTTGGGTAGGGGAGAGGTGTATATAAAAACAGCAGTCACGTAGACTGTCCGATAAATGTGGAACATTTTTAAGGCTCTTAAATTGATTTCAAATAAAAAAGGAGTGAAAAATTTATTGTGTATAGTTGAATAAAGTGATCTATTTTGGTATCACCTGCATAACATAAAATAGTGTAAAGTAGTCTTTAAGCTGGTGGTACTGAGACATTTGAAGTCCTAAACTAGATCTCCAAACTAGTTATAGATTATCAAGGGCTATAAAGATTCTTTTACTGAAAGCTTATCCAAAACTTGAGGAAAGCAAATGTCGTCTTGTTTAAATTCATACTTTACTTCAGACGATTAAAAAAGATTACTCCTCCTTCTCATCTATAACAGATTACGTCTTCCTTCTCTTCTGAGCCAAAAGTCGTTCTGAACTTGTAAATGAGATTACGTTACTAATAAAATCAAAAACATTGATTTCCTACTCTTGTGTTTTAGCACTAAGACGGAGGCTTAGACAAATCTTAAGAGTATTGTAAATTATTGTTGGGACAGTTTTGGATATTTCATTTGTCTTAGGTTAAAATTCTATTTTTAATGAGTGACAGTGATGAAGGAACTGATGAATGAAGAGCTCAGTTTTCTTTAGGTTCACTAATGGTTTATTAACGTATTCGGTATTTTGGTATCGCAGTTGAGCCGTAACTACAAAAAAATTTCATAGTTTAGCCATAACTAAAAAAAAAAAAAAAAAAAAAAAAAAAAAAAAAAAAAAAAAAAAAAAAAAAAAAAAAAAAAAAAAAAAAAAAAAAAAAAAATGTTTTACGGATATCCATTGGAAAAGACAATTTAAATGAGAAATCAATATACAACAAAATTACAAATAATTATTCCTTAAGTTTGAGCATTTAACGTCTATATTACGTGATCACTAAGTGTGACGTCAATATATAAAAAAAAACTAACTAAAAAAAACTTAAAGAATTAAAAACTATCTTCTATAACAAAAAACTGAAAAAAAGAAAAAACTAAAAGAAAACTAAAAAAAGGAAAAAAAACTAAAAAAAGAAGACAACTTAAAAAGAAAAAAATAAAAGAAAAGAATAAAGTAAAAAAGAAAATACTGAAAAAGAAAAAACTAAAAAAGAAAAAAAACAAAAACAAAAAGAAAAAAAGGAAAAAACGAAAAACTAAAAAAGAAAAAACTAAAAAAAAGAAAACGAAAAAAAGACAAAAACTAAAAAAAAGGAAAAAAAAAAACGAAAAAAACTAATGAATGAACAGCTCAGTTCAAAGCTCAATCACATAAACCCATAAAAGAACTAAACAATACAATTAAAATGTAAACAAATGGTAATGTGACGAAAAATATGCCTAACTGAGTTTCTTGATATTATTAAGGCAGCATTTCCAAGAGGTTTTTTTTTGTTATTTTCTGAAGATAGTTATTTGGATTTACTGTTTATGCTATGTATGCAATGAACAATAAACTGAAAGTATGAATAACAAGAATTCCTGGTTTCGACTATAGTATACCAATTTTGCAATGGAAATAAGTCTAGGATTTTGGTCCTAAGCTATTTGTTGAAACTAGGATTTCAAATCTAAACTAAAGAATTTATTTACGTGCATTTAATATTGTTTTAGTCAAATCGGCTTGTAATAATATGTGGACAAACTGCTTTCTTGATCGATTTTTGGTCTTAATCTTAATTTGGAGAGAGACTGCTCGTGAATGATTGAGTTTATTAACTTAACTCAATCCTACACAACGTTAAACACCCTAATGGAGATCAAGGCTTGTAATTGCCGGGTTAACAACCTTAAGGATTGAGCACATCAATGTAATAAAAGGTAAATGAGTAAATAAGAACAGCCCAAAAAAGCAGGAAATAAAAGGCTAGAAAAAAAGAAAGGAAAAAAAGTAACGCAACTATGTGAAATCGTGAACGTAAGCTACTGTTGCTATTGCTAGCAAGCAATTGTAGCACCAGCTTTCCTGGGGCAAGCACAGTTGCACATGCTCCCAGGCTACACCAATCTACTGCTCTCTTTCCCCTCCCATATAGTTTCATTTTGCTTTTAATCCTTTCTATACTTCCTACCTCATCCAGGAACACTTCGATTTTCGTTTGACCGTTGTAAGCCAAAACGTACAAATTCGGTAATTTGTTTTTCTTTATCGGCAGGACGTTGTCAAGCTTTTATAACCTTTCTGTCATTATAGCCCTAGAAAATACAGTCGAACCGCATTTTTCATGCAACTTATTGTTTGATTTTCGGTCTTTCGAAGGAATACCTAAGACTATCCTGAGACAATTACTTCGGAGTATGTTCAGCACACCTTTTTCAGCTACTTGAAGCGCCAATGTTTCAGAACCATACTTAACCACTGTCATGACTGTGGTTTCCAATATTCTAATCTTGGGCCGCAAACCTATCCTTCTTTGCGGGAGAAAAAGAAAACAAACATCCAGTGCCTTGACTGTTCCACTTTTTGTATTATTCAATAATAGATTTTACTCTGAAATAGGTCACTGATCACTTCGTCCACATTCTTTACTAATAATACCACTAAGACCTTCACAATACGAATACCACTTCTTCACCCCTCATGTATTCCAAGCTTAAGCGACTTGGTCTTCTTAACATTAACTTTTGACTCTGAAAGTATAGGTCACTGATCACTTCGTCCACCATCTTTACTAATAATACCACTAAGATCTTCACAATACCAATACCACTTCTTCACCCCTCATGTATTCCAAGTTTAAGCGACTTGGTCTTCTTAACATTGACTTTTGACTCGGATAATTTAGGTGTCTGATCACTTTGTCCACCATCTTTTCTAATAATACCACTAAGACCTTCACAATACCAATACCACTTCTTCACCCCTCATGTATTCCAAGTTTAAGTGACTTGCTCTTCTTAACATTGACTTTTGACTCTGAGAGTATAGGTCACTGATCACTTCGTCCACCATCTTTACTAATAATACCACTAAGACCTTCACAATACCAATACCACTTCTTCACCCCTCATGTATTCCAAGCTTAAGCGACTTGGTCTTCTTAACATTGACTTTTGACTCTGAGAGTATAGGTCACTGATCACTTCGTCCACCATCTTTACTAATAATACCACTAAGACCTTCATAATACCAATACCACTTCTTCGCGCCTCGTGTATTCCAAGTTTAAGCGACTTGGTCTTCTTAACATTGACTTTTGACTCGGATAATATAGGTCACTGATCACTTTGTCCACCATCTTTACTAATAATACCACTAAGACCTTCACAATACCAATACCACTTCTTCACCCCTCATGTATTCCAGGTTTAAGCGACTTGGTCTTCTTAACATTGACTTTTGACTCTGAAAGTATAGGTCACTGATCACTTCGTCCACCATCTTTACTAATAATACCACTAAGACCTTCACAATACCAATACCACTTCTTCACCCCTCATGTATTCCAAGTTTAAGCGACTTGGTCTTCTTAACATTGACTTTTGACTCGGATAATATAGGTCACTGATCACTTCGTCCACCATCTTTACTAATAATACCACTAAGACCTTCTCAATACCAATACCACTTCTTCACCCTCAGATATTCCTAGTTTAAGTGACTTGGTCTTGAATACTTTAATTCTCAAAAACCTCAAAAAATTGGATGTTTTGAAATTCCAAAACTTCTCAGAACTTTTCATGTCGCTATTTCTTTTGTGCACACAAATTATCTGCATAATCCATGTCTAGGAGAGTTTTGCCTTTCTATTTGATAAAATGTTCTTATATACCTTTCATTGTGTTCCTCAGGACAAGCTCTGTCAAAATAATTCCTTTAAACAGGGATAGGACAAAACCCTTCTTAACTTCCGTTTCCACCCCGAACCAACCACTGGTTTCACTTCCTACCTTAACCGCAGCCATATCATTCACTCGCATAGCGCTGATCGGTTTATTGTACTTTTCTGGTATACCATGCATGGATATCTGAAGATTCTCCTACACCTGAATAAAATGTCTGTTGACAATAAGATCGAAAATTTGGTTGATGCATCTTCTCTCCTTCCTAAAATCACACTGCTCTTCTCAGAAAAGTTTCTTTATAGTACCTCATAGCCTATAATTTTGGCTATAGTTATATTATATATATATATATATATATATATATATATATATATATATATATATATATATATATATATATATATATATATATATATATGTATATTATATATATATATATATATATATATATATATATATATATATATATATATATGTATATTATATATATATATATGTATATATATATATATGTATATAATTAGTTATTATTAACTAATTATTAATAATAATAAGTTAATAATAATTAATAATATATTAAATTAATAATAATAATTAATAATAATAATAATAATAATAATAATAGTAATAAGTAATTATCAATATTATTAACTATAGTTATTATTATTATATATAATACCCTCTTAGCCTATAATTATTATCATGCTTTTGACTGCTGTTCAGCAACTCTTTGCTGTGGGTCTGAATCAGCCAAAATTGAAATATTTAAGGGATATTCGGGATGCAGCGTTATTATAGCTGCTAACAAAACTATTGAATAGTTTATTTTATATTTTATAGACGCTCCAGACTGAATTCAGATGAATTTCTATTTGTCACTTCGCTCGCATCTCTATGATTTGAAGAAAAGTGTTGCTCCAATAATTTAGGTTCTGACAGTAATTATTTATGCAAACAAAGTGCATATCCATTTCGATTGCATATCGAGTGCATATCGATAAATCGAAGATATTGATTTATCAACACCCTCGGTACATCCATACTTTTCTATAGGTGCGTCATGGAGTAATCTGTTTTCTTCTTTTTACTTGTTCATACCTACATATAAAAATATAATATTGAGATAATTATTTCATATTATATTATCTATACTATTTATATTAATAATTATTTTGATTAATATCATTATTGTTTTGCCTAGGTAGATTTGTAATAATTATTTAGCAGTGTAACAGAAATACTATCCTTGTGCTGCTGAATAGTATCTACAGCTGAGGGAACATCATACATCCCACGCATAATAGTGGCTAAAGTCGTTCTGAGAATGTTGCTCTATTCTGCCTGTTATCTTTACGGTAACTTTGTAATTGGACTAAAGTGTTGTTCTTAGAAACTATTCTATTTTATTTTTTGCAAAATATTCTTTTCATATAAATTATATGTTAACATGTTTCTTTTTCTTTCAGAACTAAAGTCAGTCGCTTTCAATTAGTAAATAGATCACTTGATGACCGATGGGTCAAAGTTTGCCAAAACTTGACTTACAACATCTCTTAGTCTTATAGTTATAGTCATTTTAAGTAATTTACTTTCTAAAGAAATCAGACTAGTATTTCTGTAATCACCACACCCACTTGCATCTTTTTCCACATAAAGGGGTTTGATTAAAGTTATCTTCGAATCACTGATTATTTACCCTTTTTCAAATATAATATTTCTAATCTATAATAATTTATCTCTGGCTTTGCAGCCACTATATTCCAAAAATTCATTTGTCACGCTATCAGCTCCTGATAACATGCCAAAATAATATCTTACAACTATGCCGCCTGGCTGCATCTTCTAGATCCTCAAAAACTTTACCCATGACCACCATTTCACATCATCTTAATTTACTCTTTAGTGTATTTTCTACTTGCCTTACTCCTTTTATTTGTATAATATTTATCACTTAGAAACTTATCCCCTTGTCTCCTTTAAGAAGCTTGAAGCATTTTCACTAATATTCCTAGCAGCTTTCCTAACTTTCCTCCCTAAGACATCTTCTACTACTTTGGAAACAATTTTTCATTCATCTTCTTAATTCTAAACTTTAATTTTATATCCAACTGTTCTTGGAAAGTTCCTTTCAATTTTTTATTCGAGAGTCTATCAACGGCATCACGACCCAGGTGATAATTAACTATACCTAAATTTTGGCATTAAATTGACTTTATACAGTACTGGGTGAGTCGTTACTTTTAGCATTAAGAACGGCGCTTCTATATACCCTAGTGTCTTTTGTTGATCTTGTCAGTCCTATCATAATCAATAATGTTACCCATCTTATTGCCATTTGAATGAAACGTCTTCACTGCATCCATCATCTTTCTCACGTCGTTTTTTCAACGGTGTAAAATTCCTTGTCGCAATTTTTATATTATTTAAATCATCGAAGTTGTTACGGCCTTAAGAAAAACCATAGATTCCACATATGGATGTCACGAACTAAACGTTCTTCTCAAGTCTTTAGATATCGCTTAAGCTACCTTATAACTAGACAGCAAGAAGTCTCCCGGACCTGAAGTTCAACGTTTTTTTTTTTTTGCAATTCTTTGCCCATCTTGGTTACTGGAAGATTCTCTGCGCTTAATGACGCGCTGCGATAGACAACAGTTGACGACCTGCTCAAGGAATCTCAAGCCTATTGCCTCCGTAAGTCATAACCCAATGCGGCACCTTGTTGTTTAGAGTCGTTTGTAGCAATAGTTTTGTTTAGAGAAGCTCGCGAAAAGTATACCCTGACGCAACTATGGGGCTGTGTGGGCAGGGTTTCCCATCTGGGAATAGGGTGGGAGGAAGGAACGTATGACACCGTGAAGGCCCTAAGCTTTCTCCAATCACTGTAGCAGCTCTAGTCTTCTAATTTTGTATCTATGCATTTTATGTTATGTCATTAGAGGTTTGGTTGTTGTATGACCCACAAAGGTATTCTCAGTTTGTTGTTAAATGGCAGCTGCAACCTCCAGTCTTAGGTTTCTGAACAGGATAATTTTGGTGGTCTTTTTTTTTCTTCATCACACCCCTTTCTCCCCTCTTATATAAAATTATACAGATTCTTTTACAGTAATGTTATGCTAGGTGATGCTAATTTTGACACATTTTAAATGCTTGTAATCAATACAGAAAATAGGCTTATTTGAGACACAGATTCTTTTCAAACTTCTGTTTTTGATACATTGTCATCTTATCCTGATGTGAATAGTAGTATAAAAATGGGTGGATTTTAATGCCAAAATCTGTAAACTCTCATTGAGCCTCAAGGTAAATACTGAAATAGTTCCAAGGAAATCCTAAAACTAGCAGAATGTATTTCGTAAAGGAGGGAGCTAGCCCCTCCTCATCGCCAACCTCTTCCTCGTGGTCATAGAAACTTCGGATGGTGGTCCTACGATCGGATATTGAGAGTTCTAGTCCTTTTTTAGTCGTTTTTGATACTTTTTGTTATTACTGTGAAGGGTAGCTGTTTTATCTATTGTTTGTTACCAGGAACAATTTGTTAATCTTAAGTTAGAAAAGACTCAAAACTAAGATCGAAAGGGCTTGCCTTCTGTAATGACGTCTGGCCGCTACATGAAGTTTAGATTGGTCTTTCCTACGCTAATTATTTGTACATCTGATTATTAGTTTGTCAAATTACTATTTATTTACCTATTTTAATTGATTGTAAATTGTTTAGGTATTTTTTACGTGTCACAGTGATAAAGCGACTATCAGATCTTGTGAAGGAAACTGATATTGCAGTGCATACATTGTCATCTTATCCTGATGTGAATAGTAGTATAAAAATGGAAGTTGGAATTGAAGACTGTCTTCATATTGAATTTGAATATAACAAGTCAAAGTAAGAGTCTTAGTATCTTTTTGTAAACATAGTGTTTCTACTAAATGTAACAGTAAGAAATATATATATATATATATATATATATATATATATATATATATATATATATATATATATATATATATATATATATATATATATATATATATATATATATATATATATATATATATATATATATATATATATTTGCATCGGGATCATGATATTATGTAGTTTTATTGTGTATGAAAATTTATGTAGATTCATTAGTACACGGTTTCGCCCTCGAACTACTTATAGAATATGTTTGAATTTTTTAATTTTTTTTTTTGGCTTCTTTTTCTTTTTGCTAGTATCTCACCGTCACAAGCGACGGTTTTGGTGTGCTACCGAATGATTTTGTCTATGTGTTTTTTTTTATAACAAATTGTTATCAAACAGTTAGTGGTAACGAACTGTAGTAAGGAGCGACCCGGGTCAATAGTAACCAAAACTCTAAAAAATTGAATTTTGATATCAAGAGCTACATAAAAAGAATCGCATTTTAATGCTGATTTTAAAAATATGAGTTTAATCAAGTTTAGTCTTACCCATCAAAAGTTACGAGCCTGAGAAAATTTGCCTTATTTAGGAAAATAAGGGGAAACACCCCCTAAAAGTCAAAGGATCTTAACGAAAATGACACCATCAGATTCAGCGTATCAGAGAACCCTATTGTAGAAGTTTCAAGCTCCTACCTACAAAAGTGTGGAATTTTGTATTTTTTGCCAGAAGACAAATCACGGGTGCGTGTTTATTTGTTTGTTTGTTTGTTTTTTTTCCCAGGGGTCATCGTATCGACCAAGTGGTCCTAGAATATCGCAAGAGGGCTCATTCTAACGGAAATGAAAAGTTCTAGTGCCCTTTTTAAGTGACCAAAAAAATGGAGAGCATCTAGGTCTCCTCCCACGCTCATTTTTTTCCCTAAGTCAACGGATCAAAATTTTGAGATAGCCATTTTGTTCAGCATAGTCGAAAACCATAATAAATTTGTCTTTGGGGATGACTTACTCCCCCACAATCCCTGGGGGAGGGGCTGCAAGTTACAAACTTTGACCAGTGTTTACATATAGTAATGGTTATTGGGAAGTATACAGACGTTTTCAGGGGGATTTTATTTTGTTTGGGGGTGGGGCTGAGGAGAGGGGGCTATGTTGGAGGATCTTTCCTTGGAGGAATCTGTCATGGGGGAAGAAAAATTCAATGACAAGGGCGCAGGATTCTCTAGCATTACTATAAGAAAACAATTAAAAATAAACATGAAGTAGCATTGAAATTTAAAACGAACAGAGATTATTACGCATATGAGGGATTCTAAAAATACTTTAGCATAAAGAGCGAGGTATTTAGGAGGAGATAAATACCTTGCTCTTTATGCTAAAGTATTTTTAGTAATTTCAACTATTTATTCTACGGCCTTTCTGATTCAGGGGTCATTCTTAAAGAATTGGGACAAAACTTACGATTTAGTGTAAAGAGCGAGGTATTAACGAGGGTACAAACCCCCTCGTACACATCATAAAAATATAAGGTTATGAAAGTTTGTTACGTAAGTTAATTCTTAAGTTACGTATATTTTTTACTAATAAAAACGTTCGTTAAAAATTAAAAGTTCTAGTTGCCTTTTTAAGTAACCGAAAAATTGGAGGGCAACTAGGCCTCCTTCTCCACCCCTTATTTCTCAAAATCGTCTGATCAAAACTAAGAGAAAGCCATTTAGCCAAAAAAAGAATTAATATACAAATTTCATTTTAATAATTTATGTGCGGAGAGCCAAAACCAAACATGCATTAATTCAAAAACGTTCAGAAATTAAATAAAAAAAAAACTAATTTTATTAGCTGAAAGTAAGGAGCGACATTAAAACTTAAAACGAACAGAAATTACTCCGTATATGAAATGAGTTGTCCCCTCCGCAATCCCTCGCTCTTTACGCTAAAGTTTGACTCCTTTCCACAATTCTACTTTTTAAAACAATTAAAAGCTCTAGCGTAAAGAGAGAGGGATTGCAGAGGGGACAACTCATTTCATATACGGAGTAATTTCTGTTCGTTTTAAGTTTTAATGTCGCTCCTTACTTTCAGCTAAAAAAATTAGTTTTTTTTTACTTAGTTACCGCTAAAAGAACGATGGTCATCAGAGCGGTCTTAAAAAAGGTTTTGTAAATATTCTAATTTTTCAAAAAATATAAGAAAGGCTGGACAGAGTGATGTTCTAGTTTATTTTATTTTCCTCTTTATTGTGTCATCCTTGAACATCTTTTTATAAGTATGAACTCAATAAAAAAAATACATCTATTAAAATGAATGACTTGGAAGATGGTCAATGTGTAGTTTAAGTAACTAAAAAAGAAAGAAGAAGTGAGAACAACAAGTTTGGGGTCAATTTTAATGGGAAGAGGAAGAGTTTGGGGTAAGGAAAATAACGCGCTCCAAAATATGTATCGTACATTTCATGTGTGCAATGAAGCCTATAAAGTTGTGTAATGGTAGTCAGAGATTATTTTCGTTTTTTAGAAATAGTATGACCTCAGACATTGCCAAACAGTAAAAAAATAGATTTAAAAAAATTAAAATGTTTATCATTTTAAGGAAAATGCTTAAGTATCTTCTGAGCATTTCTGTAGGGTTCCTACTGACCATCCTCAGCAATAGTGTATATCACATAGCGTGGGTTATTCAAAATTATGCGTTAGTTATCTAAAGATAGATAACGTTAGTTATCTAATTAGGTAACGATAGGTAATCTATCGTTAATCTATCTATCGTTATCTATCTAATCTATCGTTAGGTAACTATAGATATGCGTTAGTTAGCCTATACTTGTATAAGCTTGCTTAGTTGCTTAAAGAATCTTAACTGTTAAGTACTTTTAAGTACTTTAAAAGTACTTAGTTATCTAAAGAATACTACAGCCTTAAACTGACTTGAATAAATGATTCAAAAGATTTTGGAAAGTAAAAATTATTTATGTATGTAATTGAAAGACATAAACCTGGAGAGGTACAATAAAACTACCTGTTTTATATACTTGTATATGCTTGCTTAGTTGCTTAAAGAATCTTAACTTTAAAAGTACTATTTTGAAAATTTTGGTTATTGCTCTAAAGTGTTTTTTAGCAATATTTATGCCGTCATGTCTTAAAATAATTACTAAGTCAGTCTTAATAATTAAAATCTAAGTAAATTGAAGTGTTTATTTAGTCGACAATGGAAGGGCAGATGTGTCTGGGTTTATACTAGCACGATCTTGTGGCTGTCCATTACTATCGTTGTTAGTGACACTCTCTAACAACTTTGTATTGGCTCTCAGAAGAGCAATAGGCAATTCCACGCCCCCTCACCCTTATTGAGGCTTCAAATGCTTAGGGTTTTTTACTGTGAATCTGGACACAGGAAAATTAAAACGGAAAATGAAGAAAAGTAGTGGAACCTAATAAATGATTTTGTTAAAAGCAGTAACTCAAGGTGAACGCTCTCCTTTTAGGAAACACGATTATGTATAACTTCTTAAGTGTCAATAATCCAAAAATACCAATTTTTGGTCGAAGTATCCAACAAAAAAGATGAAAGAATTTGAAAATATTACAGCATATGAACTCATATCAAAAGGCAGGGTCTCATTTTCTTAAAAAATTATTGTCCGTTAAGTAGAAATAAAATAATAAAATATTATTAATAATAATATAATAATATTATTATAATATTATATTATAATGATAATATTATAATTAATATAATAATAATAATATATTGTAATAATAATATATAATATAGTAATAAAATAATGAAATTATAAAATAGAAATAAAAGATGTTTGAGTTGCTGCTTAATGAAAGTGAGTTGTTGAAAGTCAAAACGTATAATTGAAAATTTTCATTTCATGGAGCAGCCTATAAGAATGATAGTGATCAGCAGTAAATAAAAATAAGTGTTTTTGAGATTGGTATTTCGAAAAATGTCTGTTAGACTTCTAATTAAAAGAAAAAAAAATGGAAGGCTATAGCATAAGAATATGAACATGGTTTCTGAAGGGAGGATATTGTTTTATTGAATTTTTTTATCTGTCACACGGAAGCAGCAAATCTTTTGGAACCGTTCCTTGCGGCTTTATAAATAAAACTGTTTTTTTTTATGTCTTCTTATGAAAAATTAAATTACTTAAGAGATAACATCTTTGGGTATAGGCAAGGTTCTATGTAAATCTAAGTTTTGCGACAAGATCTTCATTTATGTATTAGCTATTGCTATTTTCTTTCTTATCATGAGCTTTGATTCCCAACAAAAGAATTTGAATCTTAACATTCTTAATAAAGTATTTATTATTAATAAAATGAATCAATCATCGTATTGAAACGATATGAAATTTTAGCTCGCCGTCTACACCTGAAAATTTAAAATAGATCCAATGTCATAAAGGGTTAAAAGAAAACTTATTGAAAAACTTGAGATAAACTTATGGAAGTGTGATAAAATCCCGTTAATTAAAAACTAGAAAAGATTTTAAAATATAGTTTGACATTTACATGTTAATAGGTACTGTCAAGTTGATATTATCAACTGTATTAGTATACTGTATCGGGTCTAGGCGTTCCCCTCTGGAAAATTCCGCCTGAGAAACTCCCCTCCCCGCGGAAAATTCTTTCCTATAGAAAATCTTCCCCGTGGAAAATCCCCCGAAAAATTGCTCTGCCCCGTGTATTTCCCCCCTCGGATAATGCCCCATGGATAATTTCGGATGTTCATTAGAAGGGAATTCGACAGTTCTACTCAGCTCTTTAAGTCAGAGGCAATGCTGTGGCGTTGCCCATAATAGAGAGCCATAAGGGCTCAATGAATTATTATTTATTTCCCAAAAGTACTTCATATGGAAGAGGTAGTCGTATAAATTTCGGATTGGGTCACTGGATTGTAAATTAAAAGTTCAAGTACCCTTTTTAAGATTCAAAAGTGATTGGAGTATAACAAGCTACCGCTCACACCGTTTTTCTCCAAACGTTTCTGATCAATTTTGAGGTAAACATTTTATTTAAAATTGTCTAAAGGTCAAATAACTATGCCTGTTTAGCCCCAAGGCAAGGACTGTAAGCTATGCAAGTTGCATATTGTTGAGATATAAGCTTTTTATGGGAGGGATAGTCGCGTAAACTTTGTTGGAGGCTCATTCAATTGGAAATTGAAAGTTCCAGTGACCTTTTCAAAATTCAAAAGTGATTGGAGGGCAACCACTCCCCTCCCATGCCCGTTTTCACTGATGTTAGGGAGGGGGTGGATGCCTCAAAGGGTGGATTTTAATGCCAAAATTTCCCAACTCTCATTGAGCCTTCAGGTAAATACAGAATTAGCTCCAATGAAGAGGGCTAGGTGGATGTAGACATTGATATATAATCCCCACTTTATTCCTGGGAATATTTCTGGCCTACGCCGTTATTGTGAAAGTAAAGAGCAGAATTAAACCTTCGAACTAGCAGAATTGATTTCGTAAAGGAGGGGGCTACGCTTTCCTCATCGCCAACGTCTTCCTCGTTGTCATAGAACCTTCGGAGGATGGTTATTCGATTGGAAATTGAGAGTTCTTGTCCTTTTTATAAGTCGAAAGTAATTGGACATTGACCAGTCTCTGTCCTAAAGCTTTTTTTGATATAAGGACCTTTTGTTACCCCTTAGGACGTCTGATTGACATTTTGAGCTATCTGTTTTGTGCTTTCTCATTGGCTGCTTGATTTTTATCGCGGGGGAATTTTCCATGGGATAGGGGATTTTCCGCTGGGGGACTTTTCTGGGGAGGAATTTTCTGCGGGGGAGGTTCTTCAAGGGAGGTATCACTGGCTCCCACTGTATCAACCAGAGATAAAATGTTTATAGGTAGCCAGAGATAAAATATTTAAACGAGTGAAAATTAAACTAAATTTCCTAAACTATATAAAATTTAAGCTAAAAAAAACCTTGGCTGTTACTGCTTTCGGAATAGTCACATATTTTATTTATTAATGATATCATTTATTGTGTTTTGTATGATATGGGTACTAATGCGTTTTACACACCTGCTATGCAACATGAATACATGCTTCGAAATTCTTAACGCACTCATGTGACCATAGGTGAACATTCTGCTATGACGCAGACTCTTTTGCTTCAGTTGACGAGTAAATTGCGAGTTTGTGAATCAAGGCAAAGAGGGCAAGCTAGGGTAAAGATTTCAAAAGTTGTATACTAAAGATGTTGGTCCATTGTGGAAGAACTGGATTTTATTGGTTAAAACTTCAATATTTTACGCTTATTATTATATTACATAGATCAAGCATAGAATATTATACAAACACTACTAAGATCCTCCAGAGCCATTGCTGGCGCATTGGGCGTCGAATCGACGTTTCAGTTGCTGGGTGTTTTTTAGGACAAGTAGCAAGTTTGTCGCCCAACCTTGCTGTGGCGGGGATAGAACCCTGGGCCCCATATTCAGGAAGAGGAAGAATATTAATCCAATGTGTGCTACAATAGGTTATAGAATATTATAATTATATTAGTATTATTATATTAATTTATTAATTATATATTTAATTTATTTATAATTTATAATTTATTGGTTATTATATTAATTATATTAGTATGATTATATATTAGTATAATTATATTAATATAATATATTAGTGAAAAAGGAACAACAGGATATTATTTGAATATTGTCTCTAGCAGGACTGTCACTCTAAAGGGGTTTTTAACAGAATGTTAAAGTTTCAGTTCTGAACTTGGGATCTTTGAAAAATTATATCTGAAATTCAATTTATCGGGATATTGTTGAATGGTTAGTGGTAGTTCTGGCCTAAGGGCATAGATTGCCAGAGACCCGGCTCTTAGAGGGTTTTATTTTTGAGCTGGTATGTTTATTATTAATGAAAGGGCCGGTAGGTTTAAAGATATTAGAAGGCTATACGATGATTTTTTCTACTTCTTATAGTTAAATTGTAATTATAATTAAAATGTTATTTTTATCATTCTTAAGTTATTCACTCATTTTTCAGGTATCACTTGAAGGATGTCATTGTTGGCAAAATTTATTTTCTTCTCGTTAGAATTAAGATTAAACACATGGAAATTGCTATCATTAAAAAGGAAACCACTGGTGCTGGTAATTCGTTCGTTGATTTATAGGCTACTATAGACCAGTAACTAAGTATGAAAACGTAATTTGAAAATACAATTAATAAAAAGATGGAAAACAGTAATAAACACTTTGAGATGGAAAGAAAAAGCAAGATGTCATACTTAACTTGCGCTGTTTAAGCCCCGTCTTAACTACTATATTAAGTGGCCATAAGGGTTTTAGCCCTTAGGAAGTATATACTGCAGTCTAGAGAATTCGCCTTTTTTTCATACTTTTTCTCCTTTTCCTTCCTTCTTTTCCTTCTGAACCAGTTACCCTTTCCGACCTGTAACCTGGTTCAGTGCTCGTAACCTAGACCCATCTTGATGTATCACGCCTTTGCAAACCTGAATTACGTTCTATACCCGCCATTGATATTTAGAACCGTTTGGCGTACCTCTTGTATTTGTGAATACGGAATAGCGGTACTTCAGCTATTGATCGAAAGAAGTATAAGAACAAGCTGTGGATCCGAGCCGAGGCACTTGACATCATAGGAGAACGACGTCGGGCCAAGGTGCTAGGTGACATTTTGACTTAGAGAAGCCGTAATGGTGTCCACAATAGGCTTGTGTAGATAGTCAAGAAGCTTATTTTTCTTACAGAGAAATGAGAATGATGAGGAGGATGCTGCCAAGAAACGTAATGTCGGCAACCTTTCTAACTATTTCCTAAATGCTGATGTTGCCGTGCTTACCAATGATGATCTTGTGCGCCTAATAGCTAGCAGTGAGGAATTGCCATCAGAGAAAAGTGAAACTTCCTTCACTCTTACAGAAATTCAGTCAGCAACCAAGTGGCTGATGAACGATAGAGCTGCAGGAATATGTCGAATACGAGTTGAGTTCTTGAAGTATATGGGACTGCTTACGCCGCTTTGGTTCTAGATACTTTTGTCTGTAGTGTGGCGACAGATTGTGTCCCTAAGTGTTGGTACGCAGACAGGGAAGAATCCAAGATTTTTTTTTCGGGGGGGGGGTACTAAAAAACTTTAAGAACATGTAAAAAATTGGTTTGTATTCTATTTTTGGTATGTTTTCACGAGTCGGACAAACATTTCTGTGGGGGGGGGGGTCAAACCTCCTAACACATACCCTAGATACGGCCTTGTACACAGGTATAATTTGATCTCTGTGGAAAAGGAAAGGCAGTATAAGTAGATGCTCGAATGCTAAAGAGATTACCCTTTTCTCAGTGCCCGGAAAGGTCTTCGGAATGGCTAGGGTTGATCGCTACAGGAATATCCTGCAAAGAAAGAGGCAAATTCAACTGACCTGAATTATGTTCGGAAGGTCCTCTGCTAAATAGGTTTTTACTGTCTGACAATTGTTAGAAAGACAAAAGAATTTTGAAGGAGAACCTGTGTAGCCTTTACCGACTTTAAGGCTAGCTCTGATTCTGTCGACCTTAAGTCCTTAAGTCCTTACGACCTTAAGTCCTTAAATCTATAGCTAATAATCCACTGCACTGTACTGCATTGTACATATTACGCTGTTCCAAAATAAGATCGAGAAATGCATTCATGTTGATGAAAAGGAGAGCAAATTTACTATCAAAACTGGTGTGTGACAAGAGTGTGTTCCCTTGAATCGTTTAATCATGTAATAGGTCTTGCCTATAAAGTAGGTTATATGGTATAACCCATATATATTATTATATAATATATATTATTATATTATTATAATATATATTATAATAATATTATTATTATATATAACCCATATATATTTATTGCTATAAAGTAGGTTATAGGTCTCCTCTAAAGTAGACTTTTATTTAAAAATTGTCACAGCATGGTTGCTGGATTTGAATTTTACATCAGAAAAACTGGATTTGAATTTGATCCTTGCAGTTAGTTGGGTTGATAGGATACGTTTCACCCATATCAGACCTATTTGTAAGTAACCACAAATAACAGTTGATGTTTTGGCCCATTTTTATGGCACTTGGTATTAACCAAGTGACATATAGCAGTCGCCAATTCTGTCGGTCTGTCTGTCTGTCGGTCCCGGTTTTGCTACTTTAGGCACTTCCAGGTAAGCTAGGACGATGAAATTTGGCAAGCGTATCAGGGACCGGACCAGATTAAATTAGAAATAGTCGTTTTTCCGATTTGACCATCTGGGGGGGGAGTGGGGGCCCGGTTAATTCGCAAAATATAGAAAAAATGAAGTATTTTTAACTTATCAGCGGGTGATTGGATCTTAATGAAATTTGATGTTTGGAATGATATTGTGTCTCAGAGCTCTTATTTTAAATCCCGACCGGATCTGATGACATTGGGGGGAGTTGGAGGGGGAAAACCTAAAGTCCCGGTTTTTGCTACTTTAGGCACTTCCAGGTAAGCTAGGACGATGAAATTTGGCAAGCGTATCAGGGACCAGACCAGATTAAATTAGAAATAGTCGTTTTCCCGATTTGACCATCTGGGGGGGGGGGGAGTAGGGGCCGGTTAATTCGGAAAAATGGAAAAAATGAAGTATTTTTTAACTTATGAGCGGGCGATTGGATCTTAATGAAATTTGATGTTTGGAATGATATTGTGTCTCAGAGCTCTTATTTTAAATCCCGACTGGGTCTGATCACATTGGGGGAGTTGGAGGGGGAAACCTAAAATCTTGGAAAACACTTAGAGTAGAGGGATCGGGATGAAACTTGATGGGAAAAATAAGCGCAAGTCCCAGATACATGATTGACATAATCGGAACTGATTTGCTCTCTTTGGGGTAGTTGGGGGGGGGAGTAATTCTTAAAAATTAGAAAAATGAGGTATTTTCTACTTACGAACGGGTGAGCGGATCTCAATGAAATTTGATGTTTAGAAATATATCGTGTCTTAGAGCTCTTATTTTAAATCCCGACCGGATCTGGTGATGGGGGCGGGGAGTTGGGAGGGGGAACCTAAAACTTGGAAAACACTTAGAGTGGAGGGATCGGGATGAAACATGGAGGGAAAAATAAAGACAAGTCTTAGATAGATGATTGACATAAACGGAACGGATCCGCTCTCTTTTGGGTAGTTGGGGGGGGGGGGGTATTTCTGAAAAAATAAAAAAAAATAAGGTATTTGTAACTTACGAACGGGTGATCGGATCTCAATGAAATTTGATATTTAGAAGGATATCGTGGCTCAGAGCTCTTATTTTGAACCCGACCGGATCTGGTGACATTGGGGGGGGGGAGTTGGGAGGGAGAAACCTAAAAATTGGAAAACACTTAGAGTGGAGGGATCGGGATGAAACTTGGTGGAAAAAAACACGAGTCCTAGATACATGATTGACATAACCACAACGGATCCGCTCTCTTTGGGGTAGTTGGGGGGGGGGGGTTAATTCTGAAAAATTAGAAAAAATGAGGTATTTTTAACTTACGAACGGGTGATTGGATCTCCATGAAATTTGATTTTTAGAAGGATATCGTGTCTCAAAGCTCTTATTTTAAATCCTGACCGGATTTGGTGACATTGGGGGAAGTTTGGGGTGGGGAGACCTAAAATGATGGGAAACGCTTAGATTGGAGGGATTGGGATGAAACTTGGTTGGAAAAATAAGCAGAAGTCTTGTATACGTGATTTACATAATTAGAACGGATCCGCTCAATTGCGGGGGGGGGGGGAATTCTGAAAAATAAGAAAAATGACGTATTTTTAACTTACGAAGGAGTGATCGGATCTTCATGAAACTTCATATTTAGAAGGACCTCGTAACTCCGATATCTTATTTTAAATCTCAACCGGATCAAGCGTAATTGGGGGGGGGGCAGTTGGGGGGACCGGAAATCTTAGAAAATACTTAAAGCGGTGAGATCAGGATGAAACTGGATGGGAAGAATGGAAACCTGTCTAAGATACGTGACTGACATAACTGGACCGGATCTGCTCTCTGTGGTGGAATTGGGGGGGGGGGGTAATTTTGAAAATTGAGGTATTTGTAACTTACGAAAGGGTGACCAGATCTTAATGAAATTTGATATTTAGAAGGATCTTGTGCTTTAAAGTTCTAATTTCAAATTCCGACCAGATCCTGTGACATTCGGGGGAGTTGGAGGGGGGAACCGGAATTCTTGGAAAACATGAAAACTGGAGTATTTATATCTTACGAATAGATGATCAGATCGTAATGAAATTTGATTTTTAGAAGGAATTCATGTCGCAGAGCTCTTATTTCAAATCCCGACCAGATCTTTTGACATTGTGGGGATTTGGAGGGGGAAATCTTGGAAAAACACTTGGAGTGTAGGAATCGGGATGAAGCTTGGTGGATAGAATAAACATATGTCCTTGATACGTGATTGACAGAATCGTACTGGATTCGCTCTCTTTGGGGGAGTTGGGGGGAGGGGTTCAGTGATTTGGAGAGTTCGGTGCTTCTGGACGTGCTAGGGCGATGAAAATTGGTAGGCGTGTCAGGGAGCTGCACAATTTGACTTGATAAAGTCGTTTTCCCAGATTCGACCATCTGGGGGGAAAAAGGAGAGGAAAAATTAGAAAAAATTAGGTATTTATAACTTACGAGTGGGTGATAGGATCTTAATGAATTTTGATATTTAGAAGGACTTTGTGACTCAGAGCTCTTATTTTAAATCTTGACCGGTATTAAGCCTCTTATTTTCCTTTTTAAATCAATCTATTGATTCATAGAATTTTGTTAGAGCTCATACCATATGATCTCTTGGCTCTTAGCTCTTCTCGCCTCGTCACAAGTGCCATATGAGCTCTTAGCTCTTGTTTTGATTCCTAACACCCTTTATCCTGTTGGTCTAGAGAAGTTGGCCATTTGACAACTTATTTTAAACAATTAGCATTCTGAAATTTTTACGGCCCCAAGGACTGTGTCGGGGCTGTCGCGTCAGGCCTTTTGACTATTTTGATCAAAATAGCTGTTATTCGCCATTTATAACAGCTATCTCAGTATTTGGAGTGGTTTTCAGGGGGGCTGCGAGGGAGCTGGGTAGTGAAGAATAGAACGGAAAAAGGGCAGATTCTTCTCCAGTCACTAATATCTCTCAGAAGGGGACTCAAAATCTCAATTTTCAGTCGAACGAGCACCCTCGTAAGTTTCTTCAACCACCCCTTCCATACGAATTCGGCGGGAAAAAGATAAGTAAAGTAAGAAAGAGAACATTGAAACGACATTGCCTTCTACTAAGGTAACGCTAGAGCATGGTCTCTGATTACAACTTCACGGATAATCAACGGCTTAAATTGGGATATTCTTGCTTTTTTCTGGAAAGACTTCACAGTAAAATTCATAAAGTTGAGTTGGAAAAAGTCCATTGATTGTTTCAGAATCTATATTATGTGGAATTTACTTGTCTTACTGTGAAGATGATAAATATGATAGGTTGTAAGATATGACAGTTATTACGTGCAGATGTTAGAACAAAATACCAGACTTGAGCGTTTCTTCTGGTTACTCAGATTTACTAACATGGAGAAGAAAGGCTCGCAAGTTCCATATGGGAGATTTTGAGTCATGTTGGACACTTTATTGTACTTGCTTAATGTTATAGACTAGAATTACCAACTTGGTTTCCTATGAGACACTTATTGGTAGTGAGATTTCCTGGAATAGAATTCGTCGGGGTTTCCTCGGCTAGTTTTTTTTGGTCTCTGATTTGTTATCGTAGTATCTTAGTAACTTCCAACAGCGACAACAGCGAGTTGCTGTTGTCGCTAAAATTAAAAATTATGTATTAATTTTTGCCGAAAGGTTGATTATAAAGGCTATTTAAATTTTTTTGCCATTAAATATTAATAACCAAATAAGTTTCTATTCAAATTTTAGTTGAATTAAGTATCTTTCATTCTAAATATACTCTTATATTTAACCCCGCCCCTCCATTGCTTGTAATGATCCTTTCAAATTACCAGATTTACCGTTTTAATTTATTTTAAAGGTTACGCACTAAAATGTATAGATAAAATGTAACCGGAACACTGAAATTGAACTATTAAACATCTATTTTGTATACGGGTTGGCAGGGGATGGACTAGAGGCTATGGAATCTTGTGGAATCCAGCCCCCCCCCGGCGACTATCTTAAAATATTTGTACAATGTGGTTAATTTTGAATATTTTATACATTTGTCCTTTGTCGAAAACACATTATAGTACCCGTGTCTGTAAACAGGCGTGAATCTTAGGGTTCATTGTATTTTCTTGTGTTTAAGTTGAATCAGAGAGGTACAAAATAAGTTTTTTCTCTTTTTTTTGCTGGGCCCCAGTTGAGACACATTATTGACTTTTGTATGGTACAACTTAGTACCAGGGGACCGGAGCTTCGCTCAGTGAAAAGAAAACACAGTTTTTTTTAATTCTCTCGTTCACTTTTTTTTTTTTTTTTTTTTTTTTTTTTTTTTTTTTTTTTTTTTTTTTTTTTTTTTTACAGGCTTCACCGCTCCAAGTGATGATATCCCGCTAGTCCTGGTAATTATCACGCTAAAAACTTTTAAGGTGTTTATTATACCTTCTCTTGAACATCTCAAGAAAAGAATTTTCTGGGATTACCCATACTGGGAGGCCATTCCACATGTTTATGGATCTTCAACGTGTCGACTGAAACTTGTCTTCAAGTTTTCTTGGCGGGTTGTGCCCTGCACAAGGTAGTCCTGGCGAGCTGTACTTTGGCGAGTTTATCGCAAACCGTTTGTTCTGTATAGAACAATCTCGATACCGCCTCAGATGGAGGGCAATGCTTGTATTTGTAGAACACGGACATTGAAGCCACGTCAAATTGATCCTGGATCGACTGCAGGGGGTTGCGCATCAGAGTTGTTAGAAGTTGCTGCGCAAACTACTCAGTTTTGGACACTTTGAAGAGGGGTGATGCGGCTAGTTGGAGCGCCAGCCGCGAGATCTGATGAGAAATGAACTCCAAGAAAGCGTATTGTGTCAACTCTTATCATTGCCTCTCCTTTGAAAATAAAAACAGGGTGATTCTTTACATTCTGTGCCTTCGAAATTAAAATCTCTGTGTCTTGGTGCATTGAAACTGACAAGCCACTTATCTGCCCGTACCTCAATTTTCTTCAGGTCGGCCTTTAGCTCCTTATGGGGATTTCTTTGATCTTCGTCTTTCCTAATGGAGATTATTATCCTCGTTTCATCAGCAAGGTTGTGAGAATTTTTCACAAGACTATCCCCTTGATAGTTTATGAATACCAGGAAAAGAGTTCACCAAAGCATACTTCCTTGGAGTACTATGTCTAAAACTGGGCGTTCTTTAGAAGGGAAGCTGTCAAGGACGACCGTTATTGATCACTGACAAAGAGAATCAGCAAGCACCTCAGATAGAAGACCATCAATTCTATAGGATTTTAATTTGCTTAGCAAGCCCTTGTGCCATATGTGATCAAATGATTTTGCGATGTCAAAGGAGAGAAGGCGAATGTCATGTCCCTGAGGTAAGAGTTCGACCCACTCTTGGTACTGCGCAATTAGACAATCTAATGTAGACTCTCATAATCTTTTCCTATGAGGGGAAGAAGATTGATTTGCCGATAAGATCCTTCATTAGTAGGGTCACCATCTTTCTTAGGGTCAGAGACTGCATTAGCAACTTTGAAGGCTATCGGAAAAATTCTTGCTGGAAAGCGATTTCGAAACAGGCGAGAAGACCAGCGATTTCAGGGGTACACCCTTTGAGGATGATATTGGATATCATATCAGACCCCAAAGCTTTGGTGACGTCCAGTTGACAGGGCGTTGTAAAAACCTTGCTTCTGGTTATGTTTATACCAGTAATTTAGGCGTCTGTTAGTTGTGGAAAAGGGGAGGGGTGACTACTACGTCATCAAGTTGAGGAACCTTTTTAAAAGTATCTGCAAGAGAATCTGCCTTTTCCTGGCCAGAATGCTTCATCATTCCTTCAACATGAAGTGATGGAATTGAAATACGTTTGGACGAGGGTAGGGCTTCTTCGACAATCCTGCATCATTGCTTTACAGAAGTGCTTTTTAGCTTTACTTCAAACTAGCGTTTATAATCAGTTCCAGCTTGGCGACATTTATTCCGAGCTCAAATAGAAGTATTCCGATTCTCTTCCGATTGTGTCAAGTTCCATTTCTGATGGGTCTTCTTTCTGTCCCTAGTTGCCTTTCTACAAGCAGCATTGAACCATAGTGTATCTCGGGAAGCGACTTGAAGTGTCTTTGATGGGACACATCGCTCAATAGCTTTTGTAATAGCTTTTTCGTAGAGTGACGCTGCTTTAGCTGGGTCGTCTTTTGTATATTTACTCCATGGCATTGCCGACGAGCAGTTTGGCAGATCCTCCCAGTCGGATTGGTGATACTGCCTTATGATCCGATCGTGCTTTACAGTTCGTTTTATTTTATTCGGCAAATATTTGTGCATACTTGTACCGAGAAATCATGGATAGTTAAATAAAATTATATGTGCGTTTCAATGTTTACCACATATACTACTGAGCGTCTGCTGTATCATGACAGATCTGTCATGTAAGCACACGTGTAAACATTTGTTTAAAGCGTAAATATCCGTCAGTAATTTCAAAAATGACTGATTTTTATAGGTGGCGTAAAAACAACTATAGAAATAAATATGAGATTTTTTTTCCAAAGTTAAGGCCGTTAGCCAATTTTCCCAAGTCTAGATCGTTTTGTTTTCACACTAGAAACTAGTAGACTGCCAATTTTCAAAAAAAAAAAAAGTTACAGCGCCGTTTTTGAGAAAAAATATATATACGTATAGAAAATCATCGCTCGTTTTGTAAGATAGATGTTCGTTTTAACTTTAAGTTTAACTTATTTTAAATATTTGGTTTTCAGATTGAAATCTGATTTTGATATTTTATTCACTCATGGGAGATCTTACGTCTCAGCTTTTCTGGAGGGAAATTCGTGCTTGTTATGTTTGGAGCAAAACCAGATCGTACGGTCAGGGTTAAGAGTATATTTGTGTTTGTTGATGATCGTATATGCACGTTATGCTGGTCAGGCACTGGTTGGGATGGTATATTGAATAAATATGGGAGCTCAGGTACAATCCTAACGTATTTTCCTTTTTTTGCACAGAAATAGTCCTTCACCTGCAGAAATATCATGAGTTTTAAAGAAGTGCATTAAAGAAGCATGAGGATGAAAACATATTTTTCCAATAAGAGGTATGAGGATGAAAGGGGTACTGTTGTAAACCTTGTCATGGTGCCCTTGAGAGAGGTGGGAGCAAATAGTGACCTGCTGCTACTATCTTCAGTCCCTTTCCAGCCACCGATCGTCTTTCCCAGTACCTGACCAGCAAGGGTAAGCCAGTAATGGCTGTCAAAGTCATATCCAGGGGTCAGTCAGGGGTCAACATGGGGTTCAATTTCAACTTCTAGTTGAAAATAATAATATCCTTGGCCATTCCTAAGGTATTGCAGATATGTCCTTTTTACCACCTGGATGCATAAATTTTCTTGTGATTAAGTGAAACATACCTCTCAGCATACCGTAACTATTTAGATTCAATAGACTTGAGCATTCTCTAGATGTCACATATACATTCCTTTGACAATCTTGGATGCACATGGTGTCTTTTGATTTAGTTCAGCATCCCGACGACATGCCCTGAGAGCTCCAATGCAACACCCTTAGCGGTTCATATATACAGTTCAAAAATTTGGCCACTTGTATCACTTAAAGCCCTTCCCAAATGGAATATGGGAATTCTTTTTATCCCTAGAGGCATAATTGTTGGACCTTTCGACTATTTTGAAGAAAATATATATTTTAGAATTTTGATCAGATGTCTTTTTGGGGTGAGTCATAAAAAGGGACCGGGAAAGAGCGATGGTTGCACTCCAGTTACGTTGACTCTTAAAAAGGGTACTAGAACTTCTAATTTTAAATCAAATGAGTTTCCTTCGAAGTTCTTGCGACAATGTCTTCCATACGAAATGTCCTAACGAAAAAAAAAAATGTTTAATTTTTATCGCTCATTACTTGGCACCGCTATTGCGCTGGTAAAGGCAGGTCAATTTAATAATAAAATAATTATTATTATGCTTTACATTCAGTGTTTTGTAAACTGTAATTTAAGGCAGATTGTTATTCGATAATTTTTTTTTTTCCTGTGCTAAGTTAAGAACGCTTGCTATCCTCAATGCGTCAGTGAAATAAGAAAAATCTTTAGTCAGTTTTGCAGCAATATTTTTGGCCGATTTGCAAAATTCCGAAGTATATTGGAATTCTTAGAATATAAATAAAACTATGACTGCAACTTCGATTAGGTATATACATAGGAATATTATCTCTGAGAGTGTGGATTTAGGAATGGAATACAACTTGGAAAAATAAGCAAATTATGCTGAAGATATCGGTGGAGAAATTGCAGAAATCTCATTTTTCAGAGACCACTTAGTAGGCATATTTTGTCAAGGGCAAGAAATGGTAATTTGCCAAAAATGGTCCAAACGTCCTGATCGAAAATGTTAATTTTTTGGCCTAAATACAATCTTGGAGTCACCCTAGGTCTGTCCTAGCTCTCATCTGTTTTAAAAATTAATCGGAATTTTTTTCAGGACCAAATGTCTTCACTGAAAACGAGACTATTGCAAAGTATGAAATAATGGATGGAGCCCCTGTTCGTGGAGAATCAATACCTATCCGTGTATTTTTAGCAGGTTATGATCTTACACCAACCATGAGGGATATAGCAAAGAAGTTTTCGGTAAGGTACTATCTGAATCTGGTGCTAGTCGACGAAGAAGAGAGGAGATATTTCAAGCAACAGGTTGAGTCCAAATTCTAATTTTTCACTCAGTCTTCTATTTTATCTGTAGTTTAAAGAGACAAAGAAAACTGATTTTTGTTTTCAATGGTCGTTAAGTAAAAGTCAAACTTTTGAGCTTTTTCTTTCGCCTTCAAAATTTGAAATTTACATTCGGGAGTCTTTTTTATTTATTTTTTTTTAGAAAGGTTTTTTAGTTGCTAAAAAAGTATTATATTTTCGTACGACATGTTTAGTATTAACATTAATGCAATATTTTGCGAATTTGCTCACCCTTCTATATGTTAAGATTAAGTTGTATTAACAAACCAGGATAAATTCAAAACTATAATTGACTGTTTAAGTAATGGTAAACGACAAAACTTTGTTGTACCAAAAAGCTAAAGAAAGACCAAGCTCAACTCCTCTTTTAATGGATGATTTTTAATGACAATAAACTTTTCAAACGCAAAAACTTTCAGCTGAATTAATTTTTCGAGGTTTCATCACAAGAAATTTGATTGAGTTAATTTTGCATGTTCATTAACAAACGTGTTATTCCAAAAGAAAGATACAGGCTGTTGATTTTTAGATAACATTTTTTTTTTACAATTTGCATCTAATTAAACAATTTGAAAACACGTCCGTCTATAATCCTCTAAAGGCTCTTTGTGCCGAAACACGACAAAAAAAGAAAGAAGGAAAACCTACTGTATCTAGTATTACAAAAATACCTCTGAGTAAATTACCTCTAGTAATACGTAATACCTCTTTTTTTAATATTAAACCGAAAAGCCTTAACGACAACCTTTTAGATAAGTAAAACAAGTCATTTTTGGAGAGAATAACTTGTCATTTTCAAGCCAGTTACTATTTGGATTACAATTAATTTATATTACGGGACTTTCAAATCTGGTTTCAATTCTGGTTCCTCATTATCTATAAAAATGAGGACCAAAGGAGTTTGATAACTCAGGCACTTCTCAATTATTCACCTGAGAGAGAAAATTTGGTCGAAACATCCTCTAACTTTTTTTTAAACCGCACTGTTCTTCTCTTAAAACTTTGTATACAGGCATTAATAATCTGTTGATTATCCCTGAGGAAACATCTGGGTCAATGATCTAGTGTACAAACACTTGTAACTGGTAAAATTCTGCTGAGAGGATGGCGTTATTTAAGTTACAAGTGTCGTCCATAACAATGACGACTTTGCCATTATATTTGGTGTTGAGTTCATCAAGATCAAAAAAGACCTATTCAAAATCAGATATTTCTAATACCGAGTTTTAATTTACGCTAATTTGAGCCAACATTTTTCATCGGATTGTCTGGAAAATAGTTTGTATGTCGCATGATTTTTGTCATTATCTTCAAAATCGCAGGATTTTGCGCGAAATCGCAGCGTTACGGGTAACGGTGAGTTTGCGGTAGCTTTGCAAGATCCACGAGGATTCTGCTTTAATTACTTATATTACGATTTCATATGTTCTGTTTTAGGTAGAAAAAGGTAGAGCAAACAAACGGGGAGAAAGATGTCCACCAAGAAAAAAAAACAGCATAAGAATTTCGCGTGCCTTTCGCTTTTTTAGGTTTGCCCTTTCATTTTGTTTGGCATGTTCTAGTTCATTTATATTTTCTCCTTTTTGCAATGAGGATTATTGAAGCAAGCCTAATTTCTATCAACGATTTCTACTGAGCTTCAAACTTTTGGTTTTCTTTTTTAAGGTTTTTGTATTGTTATAATCCCTTGTTAAAATATATACAAATATTTTTGCAATTACCAGTTTTTTGCTCTTTAAGCAACTTAATGTCTTTTCATAGTAAAGTCTGGTCAAAGATTCTTGATTATTAAAGCTAGTCCAATTTCTAACAACGATATGTGCTAAGCTTCAAAATTTTGATTTTCTTTTTTAAGGTTTTTGAAATATTGTAATCCCTTGTTAAAATGGAAAATCATCATTTGTAATAATTGCAAGTTTTCCTTTTTTGAGCCTTCCTACTGACATTATATAGCTGGTTGTGATCAAAAAGGTTTTCTTTTTAAGGTTTTGAAATTGCTGTAATCCCTTTTTAAAATAGAAGAACATCATTACCGAATTTCTTTGCTTATAACCATTAGCAGTGTCTTTTTAAGACATGAAAAAAGTTGAAAATTTATTTAAGTTTAGTTCAGAATAGCTAGACATATTATGTAAGCTACAAAAGTATTTACTATGCCTAATCAATAATTTTAATGTTTTGATAACGTTAAATAGCAATGTCGTTGTTGATAGTCAAATATTTTGAAAATAAACAGTATGAAATTACATCAAATTGCGTAAAGAGTAAAAATGTTTGTATATATTTTAACAAGGGATAACAACAATTCAAAAATCTTAAAAAAGAAAACCAAAGTAGTGGTTTTCAGTAATGGTTGTATTGTTTTAAGTGTCTATGATGGAGGCAAAATTACACAAGAAACAAATAATTGACAAGATATATGTAAGCTGCTAAAATATTTGTGGTTTTTCATTAAAAATGAAAATTTTTAATTGAAACAAGAGAAATACCTGAACATTCCAAAAGAAGTTTTATTTTCTATAATGTTAAATCCACCTAACCAGTAAGCTTACAGTTTTAGTTTTTAACAAAATGAACTTAATGAAATTGAATTACCTGAATTACATCTATGACGAATGAAACATTACAAAGAAACATGGTAAAGGTAAAGGTAAAGGATACGGCATTAGACTTTACAGTCCCTACCGGCGGTGCTGCATCTCCGTTTCTTGGCCCTTCAGCCAGGAAGTGCAATGGGGGGATGGGGGCCAGCCATCCTGTGCTTTCGCACACCCTTCCTGTTTACCTTCCCCAGATTTCTCCAGGTACCCATTTAGATCTGGGTTGACTCTGGCTAAGCTTACAGAGTCACGCCACTGACCCCCGTCCCAACTGCAGAATTGGGTACGCTGGGATTCGAACCCGCGTCCTCTCAGACAAAGGATCCCGAATCCAGCGCACCAGCCAACTCGGCCAGGACGGCTCGCCGTCCATAGACACTTAAAAGAAACACGGACCAATATAAAATACCAAGTGTAATTGATATATTTACAAAAGGCGTTTTAAGTAGTTTCGTAATGCTAGAGGACAAATGAACATGAACAACCTATACCTAATAAATGATTACAAAAATTCAAAAACAATAAAAAAAGAAGAAAAAACGAAAACTTAGACCCTCGCTTAGCTGCTTTTCAAAACGATTATTGGGTTTGAAAAGTTGATACGAAGAAACGTACAGTCAACACTAAAAGAGCAGCTGATCAGAAAACATGTAAAGAAGAAATTAAAGAACAATTTATCCCAACCACAGGCAGGATTGAACCCGTAATCATCAGATCAAGAGGCACACATTCATCCAGCGTACTATAACTGGGTTATTCAATAATTTCATTTTCAACAAAACTGTGTATACGTTTGATAAAGGAATTGTAATGGCAATGCGATTGTTTATTACAAGTCATTTGGACCCTTCAACGTTCTATGTGTTCCTTGGGGAGCCCTCCATTCTCCCGAGGAAAGAGTAGGACAATGCCGAGTGCCGGGGTCCTGCCTCAAAATCGGCTACAAAATTTTTTCTTAACTGGCATATTTACATTTCTGGCCAATAAAACGATCTAAAAAGGTCACAACTTTAATGAAGAATTTGTATTTTTTCCATGGTGGTTGTATCGAACCTATGGTGACGCCATGACATCAAGAAGAGGCACACATTGTCTGTGGTTACAAAATAAGTGATAATGAGAACCAATATATTCAATCCTGTCGCGTAGCCATGCTGGGACCCAACCTCAAAACCAACTACATAGTTTTCTTTCTTCTTAAAACGGGTAGATTGACATATCCACAAATTTAAGAAACCTGTATTTTGGCCAGGGTGGCTGTATCGAACCTGTGGTGACGGCATGACATCAAGAAAAGGCTCGAATTGTCCGCGGTTAGAAGACGTAAAATGTGCAAACTGTGGAAAAACCCACAGAAGTAACAGCTTAACTTAAGAAACTATGTTACAGCTCTAGGGCGTAAAGAATTTATGTCAGTGTTTTATCAGAATATAAATGGTGCCCATGAAAAAACCTTTTAAGTGAAAGTAATGTGTCATTGCTCGAGCGTTCACCTTATCCCCAGGCAAGCAAATATTAAAACTGGAAGACCTGGGTGGTTTAGCTATTGCGATAAATAAAAAGTTTGCCGCTTCTTTGTTAGATCCAAGTGGCATTTATATTGCTATTGAGCTAGAGTGTTCTGTATTGTTGTGCAATTATGCATATGCATAATGCACAACAATGCATATGTTGCGTATGCAACAATGCATATGCATATGCATGCATATGTTGTGCCGACTAATTACCGTACCCATACTTCTGATAAGTAGTTTGCATCAGCTTGTGCGTCACTATCAAAGATTATCCATAAAATTCAGGCTACCAACAGGTGGCTTGTCATCTGTAGTGATTTCAACATGAATCTGTATGACCCTTCACTGCCGCTTATACAAATGTATCTGTCGTCACTTCTGCTGGGCATGTCTGTCCTTCTTAAATCTAAAATCTTTCTCTTATGTTCATAACTCTGGGTCAACCGCAAGCCTCGATTTTGTCCCGTCTGATCTTCCAGAACTTCAATCTACCACTATTACCGCTTCAGCTGACATCCCATCTACACCATAAGACCCATCTACCCATCTACATCATCTACACCTACCCATAAGCAACCATCTACACCTTTAATTCAAACATTTATATGTCCCCTTCGCAAAAGAAACGCAAAAGACCCTGTTGGTTTACAAAAGTATCATGGGATTACATGGATGTATCGTCTTTTGGTTCACGCTTCATTCTTCGCTAATGAAAATTAAAATCCCTTTCCACCCTTTGTCTACTTCATTGAAAGGGAACCCACTGGATTTTGATAGCTTTCTAGGTAAGTTGACGGGTGATCTTAAGGTAACCTCTTCTATATCTGTACCTTCGACAAGGTTCAAAATAGGGACACAGAAACATGGTTGGAAATAAGATGATGATATGCAAGATACCAAGCACCGTCATAAGTTATGGTTTCGGATTTGGGCCGACTGTGACCGTCCACCCTCGGGTGTTATTTTTTCAATTGTTAAGTCAACCAAAAGGGAGTTCTGAAAAGCTCTCCGCCTTTGGAAAAATGGATAAGTTCGAACGGCAATACGTGAGATAAAAACAATATCCAGCAGCGTTGGAGGAGAGTTTGAAGGTTGATATCAAGTTCCTCTTCGCAACTTAGCCCTATCTATGTGGCTTTTCTGGGAAAGACATTGACATATGGTGGAGGGCATAAAAATGCCCTCCACCATATGTCAAATTTGACCACCGATGGAACTTTGTCATTGTTACAGCTTCAGCTGTCCAAACCCAAATTCGTCTAATGAAACCTGGTAAAGCCTCAGGATATGATGGGGTCCCAACTTAGCATCAACTTAGCAACTTAGATGGGGTGGCGGCTTGTATTTCTCAGCAATATATTCCAGCTGCTCTTTTGGAAGGTCTTGTTACATGTGTCTTAAAGAAGGGTAAAAACCCAAAGGTTTGTGAATCGTACAGACCAATTACTATTTGATCCACAATTGGTAAGCTTTTTGAAAAGCTGATCTTCCAAGAAATAAACACATAGCGTAACCATGGGGACAACCAGTTTGGATTTCGCGAAGGCTTGGGTATGCAAAACGCACACGCAACTTTTTTTTTTTTTACCGCTATAGGATACTGAAAAAGAACCTGTATATGTAAGCAATCGACATTTCAAAGGCGTTCGGTTCCATTACCCATTCACATGCTATTTTTTTCTCTATTGGGAAGTGGAAAAAACCTTTTCTCTGCTGTCTCTTATGGAATTGGTATGGTTAATGCGTCTATACGGGTGCGGCTAGGTAGCCAGCTAAGCCAATCCATCACTGTTTGGAAAGGTGTGAAACAAGGCCCTGTGCTTAGTCCAGCTCTTTTCAATAATGCCATCAGAATCGTTACTAAAAATGTTCAAATGTTCCTCATTTTCTAATTGAGCACCATATTGATTGCCACCTCTGTTACGCAGACGATATCCTTCTATTTGTAGATGATCTCCAGCTCTTTTCAATAATGCCATCAGAATCGTTATTAAAAATGTTCAAATGTTCCTCCTTTTCTAATTGAGCACCATATTGATGACAGCCACCTCTGTTACGCAGACGATATCTTTCTATTTGTAGATGATCTCCAGCTCTTTTCAATAATGCCATCAGAATCGTTACTAAAAATGTTCAAATGTTCCTCATTTTCTAATTGAGTACCATATTGATTGCCACCTCTGTTACGCAGACGATATCCTTCTATTTGTAGATGATCTCCAGCTCTTTTCAATAATGCCATCAGAATCGTTACTAAAAATGTTCAAATGTTCCTCCTTTTCTAATTGAGCACCATATTGATTGCCACCTCTGTTACGCAGACGATATCCTTCTATTTGTAGATGATCTCCAGCTCTTTTCAATAATGCCATCAGAATCGTTACTAAAAATGTTCAAATGTTCCTCATTTTCTAATTGAGCACCATATTGATTGCCACCTCTGTTACGCAGACGATATCCTTCTATTTGTAGATGATCTCCAGGTTCTCTAAAATACAGTTCATACAGTTTGCTCTGATCTTAATGAGATTGGGCTTCAAGTCACCTCCTCTAAAACTGAGCTTCTCGTCTACAGTTTGTCTCAACAACATCCCGTTACCATCAATGTTAGCCCAGAAACTGTTTCTGCAGTGTCGTCTCTGAACTATTTAGGTCTTTAGTTTGGATCAAATGTTAAAAATACTAAAACACTCGTTATCTTTAGACTTTACAACACTTTTTTTTTGCACCGCATGTCCCGGTTATTTGTCGATTTTTTCACAATTTCCTCAAAAATGTACCACCTTGTGGATAGGTTCTACAAGCGTCGAGAAACTATTGTCGACTTTAAGCTTAATTGTTTAGCTTAATTGTGTTGCTTAAGTAGCTGAGATGTTGTTCGTTCTTTGTGATTTTTTTATTGTTTATTGTTTCCATTTTTTTTCCTGTATTTTTGTACTCCTTAAGTGCATTTTATGTATATAAGGACAAATGATAAGTAATCTTCTTGCAGGAAATTATTCTTTGGCGAAAGGGAGATCGCATCAGAAAGCCTATCAGCCATTCCTCCTCTACAGTTAGTAACAATGTCCACAGCCTCCAATCGACTGCCGCCACGCCATCTACGCCAGAGTTGAAATCTCCAGACGGCCGACCCCATGCTTTCACCCGACAAGATAGTACTAACGAAACAACAGACCTGATGAGTAAGTTAAGCACTGGAGAAATCAATCCAACCTCTGAAGACCCGAGAGTGACCGTAGAAACCAGCCCAGTTGCTGAGGAATAACACTGAGGGTTGTTTGTGATAGCTTGCGGTTTCCAAATCCTTTTTCTACGTGTTAATTTCGTAGTTTGTTTGGCACTTGATGAAATGTGCGTCTTTTTGTTAGATTTGTCAAAAATTGTGCCACTTCAGTGTATTTTTTGAAGAACGAATGCTAGGTGCTTTGCTCTTTTCTTTCTAGGGAAACATGCGTTTTAAGGACCATGGTAGCTGTTTTTTTTTTTTTTTTTTTTTTTTTTTACGCTGTTCCTGAATATGTTCAGCTTCCAATTTGACTCTTAATTCTCAATCAAGGAAAAAGGCTTAGACAGAGAAGGCATTTCGATTTTTTTTCAAGGTAGGAACGGGGAGGGGGAAGGGGAGATAAGAATTTTCTAGAAATGGCTGACTGCTGAGAATTCCCTATTTGGCCTAATTTATTGTAATTATTTTCATTTTGTTTCAATTTGATGATTTTGTTTAACCTCAGTTAGGCCATATTACCATTGATCCTCCCTAAAATGAAGCTCACAAGCCTGGGTTATGCTACATGTTTTGGAACTGCTAATTCCAAAAGACATATTTGTAAACAATGGTTTACAGAGGATGAGTTATTAGAAAGCATTTTCTTTGAAAAATCAGAATGCGGGCTGATATCTTTGAAGCGAATTTCCTTGTTTTGCGCGGGGGAGAGGCTCTGGCATGATGCTTAAAAAGTGCCTTCTGGGATATAATTTCAGGAATATTCTAGAATGATATTTTGCAGTGAAGAGGGTAGCATATACCTAGTGAAATTGGAAGTTTTGACTAAAAACTATAATTTTCTCTTGTAACAATACATACAGCAATTGTTGTGCATCACACGGTGGCAGGCATATATACAAGAATATGTTGCTAGGAGTGAGACGAGCAAATTATTTAATATTGCCAATGTAGGATATATGCAGAAAGATTTGTAGAGAATGTGCAGTGTGCCTCAAGAGTCGCCCCCTTCCCAACGCCCTCGTGCATACCTATACTTTGGTGTTGTAACACCCAGTTTGAGAAGTATCATTTTAATTAGCTAGCGAGCTGAGTATTCTGCTTCTTAAAATATTTACTATATTAAAAATGAAAATTCCCTTCCTTCATGAATGCTGTATTTTAATAAAACCATACTTCTGTAAGTGAAGTTAAGTCCATATTTGTGTCTAAATTTCTTTTGTTATAGTTGCAGAAGAGAAATATAAAGATTTGTATGAAGCAAGCTAGACTAAACCCCAGATTATTGAAACTTAGATTGACTTGACAGATTGTGTCAATTGATTGACAGATTGATTGACAGATCTGTCAATCTTAGATTGACAGATTCAATTGATTGACAGATTGATTGACAGATCTGTCAATCTTAGATTGACAGATTGGCAGATTGACATCTAACACAAATGTATTAAGAATTAAGTTTCTATAGCAGCCTTTACTCCCCATTTAGCTTTTTCTAGCATTGAAGAAAAGAAGTAAGTGTCGTGTTACTAAACACTATTGATCGCCGAAATTATTTTCAAAACAGAAAAGACGAAAATAAGTTCCGTAAGCCCTCGCCCTCTTGGCCATTTGCAGATATTGAGGAATAGATAGGATTCGATGGATATACAAAAGAATTTGAGTGTTTAAGCTTAGCTCTGAGAGAAAAGGGTTAAATTTTCATTAAGAAAAATGGCCAAGCAACATCCCGATTTAGAGTCCAGCTGGTTTGCTTGATTGAAAGTAAAATTTTTCGGTTCTTCTGAAAAAACCGCTCAGCCGAAAACGAAATATCTCAAGGTATAGAAGCTGTCACTGTTACTAGTGTGAATTATCTGTGACCTGTACTTTTTTGTAGGTTTTTTCAGTCATTATGATTTGTGTTATCATTTAAATTGTTCGGCCTTCTCTTTATTCAAGTAAACTTAGATTATATATTTATTATATTTTGTTTTGATTCTGCTGTTTCCCATACAGTTTCGTTGCTTATTTTAATAAATTTCAAGATATACGGGAAATAAAACGAAAATTTGGTTTATTTTTGTTACCCTAAAAATATATCTTTTTAAACCTTTTAGTGTAAAGGTCGATTGATATAAACTGGTGAATGTTGTTAGAGATGTATTGAATAAGGAATTTAAATCCATTTTTATTGTTTTAACATATAGGGAAAACGTCTCACTCAGGGAATTACTCTGAACAGGCCTGTAGATAATAATTAAGTTGAAGGGTGAAAAGAGAAACCGGCAAGTTACGTTCACCATAGAATGTAATTGGTGACATCAACAAGATGCTAAGGTTTCAAACCTTATTCTGTCTGACAAAATTCATAAATGTTTCGTTACGGTTAAAACCATTGACAGGGCTCCCCAGGCATATTCACGCCAGTTAGATTTATAAGATTTGGGTTCGGTGGCAGGGGTGACGTAAATACTTGAAGCAATAGAAAAAATAACATGTTATATTTAAAAATTTGATCATACTTTGTAAGAAGTTTGAGCCAAGTGGACACTCATCATTGGTTAATGGGTGTATTATTATCCAAATTTGTTGGCTTAAATATATAAATGAAAAGACATCCAACGTTGTAATTCGATCTGGAACGATCTTCCTGAGGAAGTTACTCTTAAAAGTTTCTCTGTTAACTCTTTCAAAAGTAGATTCTTAAAAAGTTACTCTTAAAAGTCTAAAAACCTCGTCCAAAGACTTGTGGCAAATCGGATATTTAATTATGCCTATATATATATATATATATATATATATATATATATATATATATATATATATATATATATATATATATATATATGTATATACTAGCTGTTGGGGTGGCGCTTCGCGCCACCCCAACACCTAGTTGGTGGGGCGCTTCGCGCCCCCCCAAGCCCCCCCGCGCGCGTAAGTCGTTACGCGCCATATTAGTTACGCGCCATTGTAGTTGTGTCCCACCTGTGAATATAGATAGATTTATATATGTGTTTCAAACTACGTAAAACTTGCGAATATACAACATTCTTGGCTTTCCCATTGTCTGTGCATATACAAAGCCTTATGTACTAATAATGACGTCATATGCAAACGCTCTTTTTACAAACAAACAAACATGCATACACACAACTCGTTTTTATATAGATAGATAGATAGATAGATACAATACAAATTAACTGCGTAAAACTTGCGAATATACAACATTCTTCGCTGTCCAATTGTCGCTGCATATAAATAGATTGTCAGGTTTACCGACCCTCGAACATGCAACGTACAATTGTCCATGGGAAAAACAATCAGTATTAAGATCTATACCACATTTTTCCAATGATTGACCTTGAGCTTTGTTAATGGTGATTGCAAATGCTAATCGAATTGGGAATTGCAAACTTTTAAATTGAAAAGGCAGATCCGTTGGAATCATGGGAATGCGAGGAATAAGAACAACCTCACCCTCAAAAGGCCCTTTCAAGATTGTGGCCTCTATTAGGTTTTCCATTGTTTTTTTTTTTTTACGGCAAGTCGCGAGCCATTGCAAAGCTTTGGTGGCTTGATATTTCTCAAAAGTATTATTGGTACGCCTATTGTTAGTTGTAGCACGTGTGGTGGAAACCCTGAAAGATCCATGGAATTTAAAAATTCAGATTGATAATTAACCGCTTCATTTGGTTCCAAAACTGTGTCGACTGACTTGTAAAGGACTGCCTTGTCTCGGATCTTGGTCAAAACAATATTGTTGATTTCGTGGACGTCTATATTTTTGGGTGCAAGAATCGCTCTTTCACTTAGCCATTTATTATTTTTATAATTGTTTAGAATATTCGGAAATACATTTTCAATCAATTCATTTTTGGACGTCACTAAATTACAGAAATCAGCAGGTAGTTGTATACGTCCTGAAATTGAGTCTACTGGGAGCTTTCCGTTTCCAATTGCCAGCAATTGATCTGAAAATGTTTGACCAGAGTCATTGTTTTGCAATTGGACACGCATATTTGTAGTTAATTTTAATGTTTTTACGTGTGCCCATAAATTAGAATTTTTCAGGCAAGCATTCATTTCGTCTGCAGGAGTTGATCTAGGTATTATATATAATGTTTGCCTGAAATCTCCCGCAAGCAATATTAATGTGCTGCCAAAGGGTTTCGACTTCCCTCGCAAATCTTTCAAGCATTGATCCAGAGCCTCGAGCGATTTTTTTTGTGCCATTGTGCACTCATCCCAAATAATAAGTTTGCATTGCTGCAATACTTTACCCATCCCAGATGATTTGGAAATATTGCACGTGGGAGTTTCTGTAGAATTCCAAGTCAAGATCCCAAACCCAATCATCATCGCTATCATTTTCAGTTTTGATATGTTTTGACTCTCGCTGTCCAGGTGGATCTTCATCTAACTGCGCGGTTTTGCGTTCTTTAGCCTCAAGCCTGTTTCCTTGCTGTTCTTTTGATTCCTCGGCACGCTTTCTTTTCTGACTTTCTCTATCAGCAGCAAGTTTTTTGGCATAGACTCTTTGAGCATCTTCATCGGATATATATATATATATATATATATATATATATATATATATATATATATATATATATATATCTTCTATATATATAAAAATAAGTTGTCTGTCCGTTACGCCAGATTATATCTTCTATATATATAAAAGAAAACAAACTAGAATGCAAAAACTGGAAATTGCATAAATATTTCGAAATATTTTGACAATAGATTAAAGTAATTCGAAAAAGAAAAATGGTAAAAAACTAAAAAAAAACTAAAAAAAAAATTAAAAATTAAAAAAAGAAAAAACCTAAAAAGAAAAAACGTAAAAAAATAAAAAAGATAAAAAACTAAAAAAAAAACTAAAAAAGCTAAAAAACTAAAAAAAGAAAAAACTAAAAAAAAAACTGGGAATTGCACAAATATTTCAATATATTTTGAAAATAGATTAAAGTAATTCGAAAACCTTAAAACAGATACCCCAAATTTTGATGTTTAATTTAAATTGTTGGAGCTTTAGCATGCTTGGCACGTAAAGATTTTTCCAAGTGTCAATGTTAGAATGAACATTGAGAAATTGAAGAAAACAAATCAATAAAAAGAAGAAACTAAAAAAGAAAAAAAACTAAAGAAGAAACTGTATCTATATCTATATATATAAAAATAAGTTGTCTGTGTGTGGATCTGTGGATCAGGTGACGTCATGTTTGTTCGCATATGACGTCTGAATTATTTCACACTAATACAAAAGAAGAAAAAAACTAAAAAAGGTAAAAACTACAAAAAAAAACTACAAAGAAAAAAAAACTAAAAAAGCTAAAAAACTAAAAAAAAACTAAAAAAAGGTAAAAATCTAATAACTAAAAAAAAACTGAAAAAAATAAAAAAAAGGCAAAAACTACAAAAAAAAAAAAAACTAATAAAAAAACTAAAAAAGCTAAAAAACTAAAAAAACTAAAAAAAACTAAAAAAAGGTAAAAAACTAAAAAAAACTAAAAAAGAAAAAAACTAAAAAAAAGGAAAAAACTGAAAAATAAAAGAGAAAAAGAAAACTAAAAAAATATGAATAAATATATATAAAAATAAGTTGTTTGTGGGTTATGTCTGTCTGTCTGTCTGTCGAGTGACGTCGTGTTTGTCCGCATATGACGTCTGAATTATTTCACACTAATACAAAAGAAGAAAAAAAACTAAAAAAGGTAAAAACTACAAAAAAAACTAAAAAGAAAAAAAACTAAAAAAGCTAAAAAACTAAAAAAAACTAAAAAAAGGTAAAAAACGAAAAACTAAAAAAACTGAAAAAACTAAAAAAAGGCAAAAACTAAAAAAAAACTAAAAACTAATAAAAAAACTAAAAAACTAAAAAAACTAAAAAAAGGTAAAAAACAAAAAAAAACTAAAAACTAAAAAAGAAAAAACTAAAAAAAAGGAAAAAACTGAAAAATAAGAGAAAAAGAAAACTAAAAAAATATTAATAAATATAAAAAATATAAATATAAATATAATACAAATTAGCAATCAACAAAGCACCAAGACACAAATGACGACCGGGACACAGGGAGTATAAATGACGACCAGGACATAAGTAAAAAAAAAAACTAAAAAAACTAAAAAAATGGTAAAACTACAAAAAAACTAAAAACTAATAAAAAAACTAAAAAATCTAAAAATCTAAATAAACTAAAAAAGAAAAAAAAGGAAAAAAATAAAGGAGAAAAACAAAACTAAAAAACGAATGTATATACAGACCGGGACACCGGGATACAAATGATGACCGGGACACAGGGAATATAAATGACGACCGGGACACAGGGACACAACTACAATGGGGACGCCGGGGGGCACAGGGGGATATAAATGACGACCGGGACACAAGGAATATAAATGACGCCCGGGACACTCAAAGAGAAATCACAGACTGGAACACCGGGACACAAATGACGACCGGGACACAGGGAATATAAATGACGACCGGGACACAGGGACATAACTACAAAGGGGACGCCGGGGTGCACAGGGGGATATATAAATGACGATGGCGACTCAGGGAATGGTCGATTAGCAATCACCATCAACAAAGCTCAAGGGCAATCATTAGAATCATGAGGTATAGATCTGAATACGGATTGTTTTCCCATGGACCATTATATGTTGCATGTTCAAGAGTCGGTAAACCTGACAATCTATTTATATGCACAGACAATGGGACAGCAAAGAATGTTGTATATTCGCAAGTTTTACGTAGTTAAAAACATATATATATATATATATATATATATATATATATATATATATATATATATATATATATATATATATATATCTATCTATATTCACAGGTGGGACATAGGGACACAACTACAATGGCGCGTAACTAATATGGCGCGTAACGACTTACGCGCGCGGGGGGGCTTGGGGGGGGGCGCGAGGCGCCCCCACCAACTAGGTGTTTGGGTGGCGCGAAGCGCCACCCCAACAGCTAGTATATATATATATTTATATATATGTTTTTAACTACGTAAAACTTGCGAATATACAACATTCTTTGCTGTCCCATCGTCTGTGCATATAAATATATTGTCAGGTTTACCGACTCTTGAACATGCAACGCATAATGGTCCATGGGAAAACAATCCGTATTCAGATCTATACCTCATGATTCTATTGATTGCCCTTGAGCTTTGTTGATGGTGATTGCTAATCGACCATTTCCTTTGTTGCCGTCGTCATTTATATATCCCCCTGTGCCCCCCGGCGTCCCCGTTGTAGTTGTGTCCCTGTGTCCGGGTCGTCATTTATATTCCCTGTGTCCCCGTCGTCATTTGTGTCCACCGTCATAGCAAAAATGACGACAACTAACTTCATGACGCCAGTCGACACAGAAACATGACGTCACCTGATCCACAGACAGACAACTTATTTTTATATATATAGATAGATATAATTCTAAAATTGTCAGGTAATTTTCTATTTTGAAATAAAAACTAAAAATTATTGCTCAGACAACATAAATATTTTTGATATTTACATAATAGCTTTAGTGGTTCTGGACTGAAAAATAAATATGCTACTCAAATTGGGAATTGCAATCTTTTAGGTTGAAAAGGCAGATCCATTGGAATCATGAGAATGCGTGGAATAAGAAAAGCCTCACCCTCAAAAGGCCCTGTCAAGATTGTTGCCTCTATTACGTTATAACAGACATAACACGTCATTTGTGTCCCGGTCTGTAGTTTCGTTAGTCGACAAACATGACGTCAGACGACAAACAACTTCATGACGACATACAGCTCAATCCTTATAATGACGTCAGTCCACAAACATGACGTCAGTCGACACACAAACATGACGTCAGTCGACAGACAGACAAACAACTTATTTTTATATATATATAGATATATATATATATATATATATATATATATATATATATATATATACAAATTATTTTTATATAGATAGATAGATAAATAGATATTCATATACAATACAAATTAACTGCTTAAAACTTGCGAATATACAACATTCTTCGCTGTCCCATTGTCTGTGCATATAAATAGATTGTCAGGTTTACCAACCCTCGAACACGCTACGTAAAATTGTCCATGGGTAAAACAATCTACATTAAGATCTATACCAAATTTTCTAATGATTGCCCTTGAGCTTTGTTGATGGTGATTACAAATGCTAATCGAATTGGGAATCGCCATCTTTTAAATTGAAAAGGCAGATCCGTTGGAATTGTGGGAATGCGAGGAATAAGAACAGCCTCACCCTCAAAAGGCCCTATCAAGTTGTTGACTCTATTACGTTTTCCATTGTTTTTTTTTTTTTACGGCAAGTCGCGTGCCATTGCAAAGCTTTGGTGGGTTGATATTTCGTAACAATATTATTGGTACGCCTAATTTTAGTTGTAGTACGTATGGTGGAAACCCTGGGATTTCCAGGGAATTTAAAAATTCAGATGGATAATTAACCGCTTCATTTGGTTCCAGAAATGTGTCAACTGACTTGTAAAGGACTGCCTGGTCTCGGATCTTGGTCAAAACAATATTGTTGATTTCGTGGACGTTTTTTATTCTTGGCTGCCAGGATCGCTCGTTCACTTAGCCATTTATGATTATTATAATTGGTTAGAATATTCGGAAATAGTTTTTCAACCAATTCATTTTTGGACGTCACTAAATTACAGAATTCAGCAGGCGGTTGTATACGTCCTCAAATTGAGTCTTCTGGGAGCTTTCCGTTTCCAATTGCCAGCAATTGATCTGAAAAAGTTTGACCAGAGTCATCGTTTTGCAATCAAACACGCATATTTGTAGTTAATTTTAATGTCTTTACGTGTGCCCATAAATTAGAAATTTTCAGGCAAGCATTCATTTCGTCTGCAGGGGTCCATCTGAATTGGGGGGTTATTTGTGGGGCCCATTTGTTTTGAACAGACGGACTAAATTATTATTATTGTGGAAAAGATGTTGCAATTGGAAAACGATAGTCCTTTCAACGCCGGGAGAAATTCCGCAGCATGCATTCAATTCAGCATTGCCATAACTGATGAAGTGCAGTTGCAAAAATTTGTGATGCTCACCTGAGACTGGTAGAAGAGAGCCTCTTCTATGGTAAATTTGTCCTTTTACTTTGATAGTAGGCATAAAATAACCTTGATCTTTGATTCAGGCACCAAAGGACGTCATTTGGAAAAATGAGTTATATTTCCTGATGTGTGATAAAAAACACTTCGATTCAGACGTATTTCCAGTAAGTAAAGCATTCAATGGCTCTGGTGGTGCAGCCAGTTGAGGAAGCTTAACTTTTTCTGAGGCGCAACACATTCCGATTGTTTCGCCATTAAATTTCAATGCCCTAGGGACAAATTTCAGACATAGTCCCGATTTGAACATCTCGACTCATGCTCTAATCATCAGAAGGGTAGCCATATAGAATCAAGCTGTCCTTAATTTTCCTGTTCTGAGTTGACTTTAATGCATTGCTGGGGCTTTCAGTTGCTGTCTTTTGTAATTGCGCTCAGCATGCTTCATATTGATTTGTTTGAACTGTCTTATCCTGTGCTGCTCTTTATTTTATCATGTTTGCGTGTTTTGTTGATGTTAAGTTGGCTCTGTTGATGGAAATGGAAGGTGCTTACGTCTAAACTGAGTTGTTGTGCGTTGTATTTAATTACTATCAGAAATTCGGTTGATCCCATTCAGTTGATTGAACTGAATGTGCTTATGACTAAACTGAGTTGTTGTGATTTGCATTTAAATACTATCTGAACTTCCGTTGATTCCGTTTAGTTGATTGGGCTGAATGGGCTGACGACTAAACTGACTTGTAGTGCTTTGTATTAAATTTTTATCTGGAATTCAATTGATACCGTTCTGTTGATTGGACTGAATATGCTGATAACTGAACTGAGTTGTTGTGCTTAGTACTAGATTACTGCCTGAAACTCAGTCGATCCCGTTTAGTCAATTAGACTGAATGTCCTGACGACCAAACTGAGCTATTGTGCGTTGTATTAAATTACTATATTTTAATTCCTTATGTTCAGTTGATTCCGTTGATTACTTGCTACTTTCATTTTATGATAGTGAAGTGAAAGTGACTGAATATGTCCGAATGTATACTATGTATTTATAATGGAGTCCTCCCTATTTTCTAATGTGGTAACAAATGACCTCATTATGCATGTTCCACATTAACAATTGGTTCAAAACTCCAAATAAAGATAAAAAAATCAGTAGCTGCTGGAAATAGCCAAGGGTTTTCCTGGCCCCTCTGAAGTGGAGGGCTGGGCCTCCCACTATAATTACACATAAGCAATTGCAATAATAGTGACAATCACACTTGGCAATTGTGTAAATTTCAAAGTGTGTAAAATCAAATTTTTTTAAGCTAATTTCTGTCCGTTAGAATTTATACCAGTTATAGACATTAGCTTTTGTATTTTCTCTCGGCTGTTTTGTTGGGTTTCACCATGTATGGTTTTCAAATCTGATTTCAACATCACTGATGCTTTTTATTTTTTCAATCATCAAACTCTTTGCCTGTTCATCACACTCCCCTACCCATAAGGAAAGTCTGTATTCCCTCCTACGTATAGCTAAATCAACACCGTGAATTTTCTCATTCAGCTCGCCAAAATTTTCTCCAATCATAAGCAATATTAAGTCTTCCCAAAGTTTATCAATTTCCAAACTACTGCCCAATTTGTCTGCACTGATGTTCATTTCAAACCGGCCTCCATTGCTGTTGGCTGGATCTTCCCATCTAGGGGATATGCCCTTTCTGAAAATACTTATGTTTTTGGCTTCTTTAGTCCTAGGATTTTGTTTAATTTGACTAGGTTTTGCCATATGATATAGAAGCTCCCAAAAGCCTTTGACAGTATCAAATGAATGAATTTCCTGGAGAGTCTTGTCCCAGTTACCTCTTTGACCAGTGGCATCACGCATATAAAACGTCCACTGTTTTAGCTCGTCGCTCGTCGGAAGATGTGGTCCCTCAAGACCTTCGCCGCTTTCACTACTAGTATTATTCATGTTTTGTATCATGAGACCCTCAGTCTGCATTCTATTTTAGTAGTTCTGATATGTCAATATGTTAAAGAGGCATTTAGTTTTGATAACGCAAATATTTGAGATAGAGGATATCCATAATAATTGGTGAAAGTAAGGCTTCCCTTAAATAAATTTGCACCTTGCCTTTTCTTATTGCACAAAATGTTTGCAGATAAACAAAGGTTTTACCCTTCGCATGTTTTTTATATCAGTGACGTCATGAAAACAGCTTCGTTATATCAGAAAAGGTCATGAAATTCATCCTTTACTAGCTATAATTGTAGATCCTCATTATCGCTGGTCTTCTGGAAAGTTTAAAGAAAAAGCACACAATTTATGACCTTCCCACTCATTTCAATTTATACAAAGGTCATGTAAACTGCCGCTTCTCATTCAAACAGCACACAAAAACTTCTGGCTTTTTCTTTTCAGGGCTATTAAAGAACGGACAACCTTGTTATGTTTATCCATGACACTCTTTGAAGCATTTTACTATAACTGTATTAATGGTTGTAACCTATATCTACAACGTCATTTATCTTGTACACGAAAGGAAAGTTTTTTTTGTCAAATATTGATCTGATTTAAAATGTTATGTTTTCTTAATTATAAAAGCGAGTAGTCCTGTGGTGGCGCAGTGGATTTGACCTTAGCTAGGTAATACGGGACCCAGAGATAGAATCACGCTGCAGGAATGCACTGCAGGGCCGACGCAGGGACCTTAGTAGTCAAGAAGCGTCATCAATTCTTAAAGAAAATAAAATAAATAAAAGCGAGTAGATGTAGCAATTTTTTCACAATGAGCCTTTAAACAGCTCTCTAAGATATTCTAGTGCCTTGGTTCCTGGCGGAAAAAAGGCGATAATTATGGTGATTCCCATGCAAAAACAATTGTTGTTCAGGCCAAAAAATATTATGTTTCCTGTATAATATTTTTGGCCATTGCTCTTTCAAGAAAAAATGAACTTTTTGCCTCGGTCTGCAACCATTTTGAGCGTTTTGGGCTCATTTTTTGGTTACTGTGGGTCATGGTTTCTCCTTTGCTAGGTTGTATTTACCGCTGCAACCACAATCAGTTTGGTTATTTTCGTTATCAAGAGGTCCCAACCCTAGAACATTTGAAGACTTGTGACAAACACTATCACAATTAAACAGCAATGAAAATGAAGCACAACGAAGAATGCGGTTAGACGACATGCAGCAACGAGCATAAAAATTTTCTTAAGTGAAAATGATACACGAGACGAAATATGAGGCTAGAAAACAAGTGACAGCAAGAATCACAAATCGAAAACTCCAAAACCTTATAAAGAAGGAACGACAGTTGTTAAAGAGAATTATGGATGATGTCAGAACATCTTGTGGACCAAGTAAATGTGCAGCAGTAACAAGGATTAAGCGAAGCTTCGAGAGGTTCGAAGCTTCGAAGCTTGAGGAGCATGTTGAGCTAAATCAAAAAACACTCTCTGCATCCAAATTATTAAAGAATGGGTAAAATGTTTCATCCTGGGTTTGTCTCAAATGAATAAGGCCATGGAGGTGAAATTTTGAGGAATGTTGAGGGGTATGTTAAGCTAAATCAAAAAACACTATCTGCATCCAAATTATCAAAAGAGCCTATCTGCAATATTAGGAATGGACAACGAAATCAGCTTGAAAATTCCACTTGCTGGTTGAAAATTCAACCAGCTTGAAAATCTACTGCAGCTGCAATTGCAAGTGCAACAGTGCAGCCCTCTTTTGGCTGCGACAACTTGCAACAGTGATTGCAACTGCTTGCAACTGATACAGCCTTTACTTTTGACTTACACAAACAATTTAAATGGAAATTTTACAATATGAAGTGATAGGAGCCAATTGCAAAATAATATAGCTGTTGAAATAACGTCATAAACCTAAAGAAACAGCTTTAAGGTTCATTTTCATTAAAGGTTAATTTAATATAGGAAAATAAACCGGTTTGAGGAATACTATAAATAAGCAACCTTTCAAAAGACACTTGCGATACATTACTAACTTGTCGTAACATACGTGTGTTGCATATCCTCCATACGATGGTTCAGTTTTTGTCAGAATTTGAATTCTATTTTAATATTTCGGCTGCTCTGGGCTAGAGTTCGTTCTTTTCTGTGGTGCTTGGCGAGACATCTATATATATAATATTTTATAAAAGGTGATTACACACATGAAAAAAACTATGGCTCATCTTAGTTGTAATAGGAAAAGACCAAACACAAGGGATCAGGGACCAAAGTGGGTCAAATAAGGCACCATATCCCAGAAAAGCAGCTTTTAAAAAGATGCTTGTGTTATTTTATCTTTTCAAAAGACAGTATCATGCACCATACCATTTTTTAGTCGTGGTTACGTTTTACAAGAAATGTTTGTGCTCTATTGCTTGTCGAAGAATAAGTGTGTTGTATCATAATTTATTATTTTGACAGTAAACAATGATGATTTATTTAATATAACAGTTATTTTTGGATAGAGTTCGCGTGGCGGTTCTAACAGTATGGCGGTTATAACAGCAGCGGCTTTAGACATGGAAGGGGGATAGGTGCCCCCTCCCCCAGTTTTTGCGATATCTAAGATTAGATTCCTTTTATTTTGTATTCTACCCTTCTATTAAGGTACTTAATCAAATAAAAGATTGTCGCAATTGTAATTTTCACATACCTTGCCCCCCCCTGTTTATGAGGCCTAAGACTGTTACTGGGTCAATGCTATATTTTTTGGTTACTATGGACCGCGCTCGTCTTTCGCTTGATACTGAAACCACGATTTAAGTTTTTTGCAAGATATTTTTTTTCAATTAAGGAAAATCTAGAAAACGGCTGTGTAACATTCATAGGCAATAGCACCTTTGAAGAATGAACGTCATATTTGGTTTAAAAATTAATATTTTTCAAATGAATCCCGGGATTAATGGGACAGTTGGAAAAGCCCTTATGAACAGAATTGAGATTTTGTCATTTTAATGTACGCAATAATTTTCAAAAAAGTTTTAAAGATCAAAGCTATAAAATTAGCAGGAACTCAAACTTCAATCTTCTCTCAGGAGGAGAGACCGATAGCAATAACACTGTAGTAATAGATGGGTATTTTAGGTTCAAAGATATGGTTATAAGGTGCTATTAAGATTTGTATTAGTAAGTATTTGTAAGATTTGTATTAAGATATTGTATATCAATATTGTCTTGTATATCAGTATTGTTATCATACTATGGTTTGGCTGTGAAAAACCAGGGAAATTTATATTTACACCCTGTGGAAACTAGGTGGTATTGCCAGAAAGTATGAGAGATAGGACATTTCAGATGCTGTTATTAGGTTTTCTGTGTTGTGGTTAGAGAAGGTCTGTTTTTAACTCAAAATAAAACTTTTGTGCAAATACTCTGTTTTGGCATAGAAAAACCGATATTTTCCTCATATATCCGTCGTATTTTTGTTAAAGTCGTAATCAGTGCCTTAATGTTGACCTACTTAAGAGCAATGTTTCTCAAATAATATTAGCCTTTTTGCCATTATTTATTTAAGGAATTGTCGCAAAACCTTTCGAGGGGGTTGACTTAACCGGAAATTAGAAGTGTGGACATTAGAATTGGTATAATTTTTGTCTCGATTTTTGGGGGGATTTCATGGCTGTTTTTCAGTTTAGAATGGGCTGTTTCCGTCTTTTAACATCAGGAGTTCTATCATTAACGATCCGTTTCAGCTCATCAAAAGACGAGCAAAGTCCCTGAATGTTAAGATGAAACAAGAATGTTAAGATGGACATTAGAATTGGTGTAATTTTTCTTTGATTCAGTGGGTTTTTTTAGGGGATTTCATGTCTGTTTTTCATCAGGAGAAACCAAACTACCCCATGGTACATCAGCCAGACGAGAATTAAGTAGACTTAGCTCAGTATCACGATAACGGAAAAATGGGAGTTTAGATGGTGAAGCTATACGCTGCACTTGATCAGCACTCTTATATCGGGAAATGGCGGGAAAATGATCAGAAATATCAATAACCAGCACCAAATTATCTAAGACATCTAGTGACGAAAAAATATTGTCAATAAGAGACGCTTGTGTTCCAGTAGCTCGAGTGATTTATGATTTATACAGCTATGAAATTCCTAAGGATAGGAAACTGCTTAGAAATACCATAGTATAAAGAATTTTTTTTACGAATTTTCATTTATCTTGGTTTTACAGTAAGGAGCGACCCGGCTCAATAGTAAACGAAACTCTAAAAAAACGGAATTTCGATGCTAAAAGATATATCAAAAGAATCAGATTTTTATGCTGATTTTAAATATATGAGTTTCATCAAATTTAGTCTTTGTCATCAAAAGTTACGAGCCTGGGAAAATTTGCCTTATTTTGGAAAATAGGGGGTAACACCCCCTAAAAGTCATAGGATCTTAACGAAAATCACACCATCGCATTCAGCGTATCAGAGAACCCCGTAGAAAAAAATTCAAGGTCCAATCTACTATAATGTTGAATTTCGTATTTTTTGCCAGAAGACAAATCACGGGTGCGTGTTTATTTGTATGTTTTTTTTTTTTTTTTTTTTTTTTTTTTCCAGGGGTCATCGTATCGACCAAGTGGTCCTAGAGTGTTGCAAGAGGGCTCATTCTAACGGAAATGAAACGTTCTAGTGCCCTTTTTAAGTGACCAAAAAACTTGGAGGGCACCTCGGCCCCCTCCCACGCTCATTTTTTTCCCAATGTCAACGGATCAAAATTTTAAGATAGCCATTTTGTTCCGCATAGTCGAAAACCATAATACATATGTCTTTGGGGATGACTTACCCCACACAGTCCCTAGGGGAGGGGCTGCAAGTTACAAACTTTGACCAATGTTTACATACAGTAATGGTTACTGGGAAGTGTACCGACGTTATCAGGGGGTTTTTTTGGTTTGGGTGTGGGGTTCAGGGGAGGGGGCTATATGGGAGGATCTTTCCTTGGAGGAATATTTCATGGGGGAAGAGAAATTCAATGAAAAGGGCGCAGGATTTTCTAGCATTACTATTAAAAAAAAAAAACAATGAAAATATAAACATGAAAAAGTTTTTCAATTGAAAATAAAGAGAAGCATTAAAACTTAAAACGAACAGAGATTATTACGCATATGAGGGGTTCTAAAAATACTTTAGCACAAAGAGCGAGGTATTTAGGAGGAGATAAATACTTCGCTCTTTATGCAAAAATTTTTTTAAGTAATTTCAACTATTTATTCTACGGCCTTGCTGATTCAGGGGTCATTCTTAAAGAATTGGGACAAAGCAAGATTTAGGCAAAGAGCGAGGTATTAACGAGGGGACCAACCCTCTCATATATATAATCAAAAATATAAGAATATAAAAGTTTGTTACGTAAGTTAATTCTTAAGTTACGTATATTGTTTACTAATAAAAACGTTCGTTAAAAATTAAAAGATCTAGTTGCCTTTTTAAGTAACCGAAAAATTGGAGGGCAACTAGGCCTCCTTCCCCACCCCTTATTTCTCAAAATCGTCTGATCAAAACTAAGAGAAAGCCATTTAGCCAAAAAAAGAATTAATATGCAAATTTAATTTTAATAATTTATGTACGGAGAGCCAAAATCAGTCATGCATTAATTCAAAAACTTTCAGAAATTAAATAAAAAACACAAGTTTTTTGAAATGAAAGTAAGGAGCGACATTAAAACTTAAAACGAACAGAAATTACTCCGTATATGAAAGGGGCTTTTCCTCCTCGACACCCCGCTCCTTGCACCAAAGTTTGATTCTTTCTCGAAACTCTACTTTTTAAAACAATAAAAAACTTTAGCGTAAAGAACGGGGTGTCGAAGAGGAAAAGCCCCTTTCATATACAAACTGTGGTATACAAACTGAAGATAGAGTTCCCGAAGAGAGCATCATTGACAAAAAAATTTGAACATCATTTCATATCATTGACAAATCATTGAAGCAGAATTTTGATCCAGCAGGTTGAGGTTAAAATCACCCATAAAGATTAGTTCATGGAATGTTTTTGGACTGAGTCTAAAACTTCTTCCAGAATTTTCAAAACCGAAGGAATGGATCCACTGGGGGACCTATAAACCAAACCCACAACTAAATACTTACGCATTAAATTAATCTCAATAAATAGGGATTCAAAGATTCCTTCATCATTTCTGCTCAAATCATTTCGGACGTTATATGCAAGATGATCAGCAATATAAAGCATAAGGCCACCTCTGGCCATCTGTTTGCTATTCAGCCTCTCCATCCTATATCCTGGAATATCTAAAAGGATATCCTTTTTTTAATCCAGGAAAGTTTCACATAATCCTATAACATCAGGAGTTCCATCACTAACGATCCGGTTCAGCTCATCAAAAGACGAGCAAAGTCCCTGAATGTTAAGATGACACAAGAATGTTAAGATGGACATCAGAATTGGTGTAATTTTTGTCTCGATTCAGTGTTTATTTGGGGGGATTTCATATCTGTTTTTCAGTTTAGAATGGGCTGTTTCCGTTTTTTACTATAATACAGCTACCGTTACAACCACGATAAGTTTTTGGTTTTATTAATTACTCAACTTGCCTTATTATTTACATTTGTGTAAACTTTCTGCGTTGTGGTAATAATAAATAAAATAAAGGATTATTTCTCAAATACACAACCACATGAAAATTTTCTAGATAATAAAAGTGAACTAGAAGACCCAAAGTGGTCTGTTTTCTCAGTTTGATGAACTTAGTAGAGATCCTGGTTACGCGGTTGAAAAATTATTGTTCTCAATATAAAGTTTTGTCAAAATCTTTTAATTTATTATTCTTCGTGTTCCTCATTTTGCTTGTAATCTATATTCTGGTAAGCGGCTTATTTTCGTTGCTCTTTTGGACCGCCAAGCTCAATTTTTAGGCCATTTCGATGATGGAATGACAGACGCATAGTTAATTTTGACCTCAAACATTTGGTTCTAAGGTTTGTGTCTTTATGTCCATACCTCCTCTCACACAAAGTGTGAAACTTCCGCAATAGCAAAATTATTACCGTCAGATACTTTTCAATATTCCAACCTTCAAAACTTCTTCGAAACTTCTATAGAAATTTGTTCATTCCTTATAAAAATAACACGTTTAAAAGACATTTCTTTTAAATTCTCCTGGTTAGTGAAGAGCTCTGGCATCTTTGTGACAATGTTTTGTGATAGCCAACTCAAAGTCAATGCCTTGCCTCGTCCATTCGTTCTTTGTGGTCCATCAGGAGTGGGAAAGTCAACCTTGATTAAGAAGATGATGGTTGAATTTGGCGATATACTTGAATTTTCTGTATCACATACGACACGAGCCCCTAGAACCGGCGAAGTTGATGGAATAGATTACTTTTTTACAACCAAATCAGAGATGGAACGAAGCATAAGTAATGGAGAATTTATCGAGCATGCTGTTTTCTCAGGAAATATTTATGGAACAAGCAAAATGGCAGTAGAAAAGGTTCAAAAACTGGGTAAGATTTGTGTTTTGGACATAGAAACACAGGGAGTTATACAAATTAAGAAAACAGATTTAAACCCACATCTGATTTTTGTTAAACCTCCATCTATGGAAGAACTGAAAAGCCGTTTAATCTCTCGTGGTACAGAAACAGAGGAGTTGTTGAAGAAAAGACTATGTGCAGCAGAAGAAGAAATTGCTTTCGGGGAAATACCAGGAAACTTCCACAAGATCATAGTAAATGATGATATTCATAAGGCTTATTCCGAGCTTAAAGAATATTTATTGACTCAAATACAAGATGTTCGCAAGAGTGGAGCCCAAATGAACGGTTGCTAGATATTATTTAATTAGTATCTAGTGATTATTGTAGGAATTTAAAGACATTGGCACCACTTAAAGGAAAGGAGGTAGATTTCTTTTATAAGAAACTAGCTGTGTCCCTGTGTCCCACCTGTGAAAAGTCGTTAAGCGCCATATTAGTTACGCGCCATTGTAGTTGTGTCCCTGTGAATATATATATATATATATATATATATATATATATATATATATATATATATATATATGTTTTTAACTACGTAAAACCTGCGAATATATAACATTCTTTGCTGTCCCATTGTCTGTGCATATAAATAGATTGTCAGGTTTACCGACTCTTGAACATGCAACATATAATTGTCCATGGGAAAAACAATCCGTATTCAGATCTATACCTCATGATTTTAATGATTGCCCTTGAGCTTTGTTGATGGTGATTGCTAATCGAACATTCCCTGTGTCCCCGTCGTCATTTATATATCCCCCTGTGCAAAACCAAAAAAAAAGTTTTTTTTCTGGTTTTTTCCTTTTTTTTTAGCTTTTTTAGTTTTTTTTCTTTTTAGTTTTTTTGTAGTATTTACCTTTTTTAGTTTTTTTTATTTTTTGTATTTTTTTAGTTTTCTTTTTCTCCTTTATTTTTCAGTTTTTTGCCTTTTTTAGTTTTTTTTTCTTTTTAGTTTTTTACCTTTTTTAATTTTTTTTTAGTTTTTTTAGTTTTTTAGCTTTTTTAGTTTTTTTTATTAGTTTTAGTTTTTTTTGTAGTTTTTACCTTTTTTTAAGCCAAGGTTCGAACCTGGAACCTCTTGAACCTAGAACCTGGAACATAACGCCTTACCAAATCAGCGACATCGGCTCGAATACATTTGTTTTTGAATTGGTATATGATGAAATAATTCAGACGTCATATGCGGACAAACACGACGTCACTCGACAGATTGACAGACAACTTATTTTATATATATATAGATAGATTCCCTGTGTCCCGGTCTGTATATACATTCGTTTTTGTTTTTTAGTTTTTTACCTTTTTTCTTTTTTCAGTTTTCTTTTTCTTATTTATTTTTCAGCGTCACTATGAAATACATATCGCCGAACCTTTGTTTTTTTAAACTAAAATCTCGTAGGCATTGATGACCTTATCCAAGTCAAAATCCCAAACCCAATCATCATCGCTATCATTTTCAGTTTTGATATGTTTTGACTCTGGCTGTCCAGGTGGATTCTCATCTAACTGCGCGGTTTTGCGTTCTTTAGCCGCAAGCCTGTTTTCTTGCTGTTCTTGTGATTCCTCGGCACGCTTTCTTCTCTTACTTTACCTATCAGCCGCAAGCCTGTTTTCTTGCTGTTCTTGTGATTCCTCGGCACGCTTTCTTTTCTTACTTTCTCTATCAGCCGCAAGTTTTTTGGCATAGACTCTTTGAGCAGCTTCCTCGGCTGTTGCCATTGTAGGTTCTTCAGTCATTTTACAATTAAACATTTTTCCGTCCATGATCTTCTTACAATTAAAATTTGTCTTTGAACGATTTTCTTAAATACTTTTAATGACGTCATCGTCATAACAAACATGACGACAACTAACTTCATGACGACATGACGTCACTCGACAGATAGACAGACAGACAGACAGACAACTTATTTTTATATATATAGATAAACTGTTGATAACGGCCTGTAAAATTAACGAGGTTCTGATCGAGTTACAAATGTCCTAGTTTGCATCTAGTGGTTGTACTTCTTGTTTGATTTTATACCGCAAAAGTGTCTTGTGAAACAATGGAGCCCAGTGAAAAGTTGTGTTCACATTACTAAATATCAGGATCTAGTTTTTCTTTGAATTTGGTGCATCTTAATGCTTCTTCACAAAGAAAAACTGGGTACCATTTTGAATAAAAAACTTTGTCATTCGTCTGAATGCTGAACAGTGACGCATAACAATATTTGATAATGATGAATTGTTTGATAATGATCATTGGCTTGATAATGATCATTGGTTTTAAAATGATCTGAGTGAAAACTGTGTTGAAGAGGCCCTTTGCGTGTGGTAGGGCTTTCAAACAAGAAAAATACAAGCTTGACATTGCTCTTAGATCAACTTCAACGAGAGTCCAACATACATTGAAAATAATTATTGATGAGATCTGTCAACTTTACTTGACCATTGGACAAACTTGGTTAATAAATAAAACTCATTTAAGAATGTCGAACTGGTCAACATAAAAGCAGAATATTCCACAATCAAACAGTTCGTGGTAACAAAGTAACGTGGTAACCCCGGCTCAATAGTAACCGAAATTCTAAAAAACGGAATTTTGATACCAATACATCAAAAGAATTGGATTTTTATGTTGATTAAATAAAAAAAAATTAACTGCAAGTAAGGAGCGACATTAAAACTTAAAAAGAACAGAAATTATTCCGTATATGAAAGGGGGTGTCCCCTCCTAAACGCCTCGCTCTTTACGCTGAAGTTTGACTCTTTGTTACAGTTGTACTTTCTAAAATAATAAAATTCTGAACGTTTTTAAATTAATGCATGTTTTTATTTTGGTTCACCGCACATGAATAATTAAAACGAAATTTGCATATTAATTTTTTACCCCCTTATGTTTTTATTATTAGTAATTTTTTAACCCCCTTATACAGGTAATACTTTCTGTTCGATTTAAATTTTAATTCTGCTCCTCACTTCCAGTTGAAAAAACCCCCGACCGACTCCCACCCCAACGTGAAAAAGTCCCCCTTAAAAACGTCTCTACACTTGTCAATAACCATTACTATATGTAAACAATGGTCAAAGCTTGTAACTTGCAGCCCCTCCCTCAGGGACTGTGGGAGATTAAGTCGTCCCAAAGACATAGTTATTGGGTTTTTCAACTGTGCTGAACAAAATGACTAGCTGCAACCTAGTAAAGATCGATCCATGGCCCATAGTAATCAAAATTTTTGAAACGCTTCATAAAACTGTATAGCAAGAAAAATTCATATTTGTCACTGATTCGAGAATTACAACTATTATTTCAGTTAGTTTTAATAGTAAAATACTATTTGAAAATCAAACTTAAGTGAATCCTGAAAAGCAGCCAGACTCCTCAAAAATGGCTTTGGATTGAAATGAGAAGTAAACTTTTGTTTTTGAAAAATTCATCACCACCTGCAATTGGAATTGCAGACGGTAAGAATTTTCAGGGGGAGGGTTTTTCTCGAGGGGGGGGGGCTCTGCGGAGGAATATAAGGTACTTGTATGATATACGCCCTACCACTCAAGCTGTTCATCCAATTGCGAATTATAGAACCGGATTTTTTTTTCGTTAGTTTCTTCCAGCTTAGTGTGAGACAAGACAAAGACCAGTAACAGAATAGATGGAAATAATATAAACTTAGTCTATATATATTTGCACATTAGGGGTGGGGGTAAATTATTTGGACAGTGTGAAACCAGAAAACAATCATTATAACATAATATGCAGAATAATTTTACCTAACACATTAGGCATACAGATCCGCTATAATTTGCCACCACTCCACCTAATGGGCAAATACATAGCCTAGATTTGTTTTTAAAGTATTTTTTTATCTGACTTTGGTTTATTTCATTAGGATTGAGCGTCAGAGAAACATGTTAGAAGAACGTTAGTCAGGGCATATATTAAACAAGTACCGAAGATACTTCAGTGTGGGGTGAATTGTCGGGTAGAATAGACCGTTGGGGGGGGGGTAATTTCTCAAGGTTAAATTCTTAAGCTTTTTAAAATTAAAAAATGTGATCATTATTAACATGAGGGGAGTGAATTTCCTACGGGGGGAGGGGAAATTCTAGCAGCAGAGAATTTTTTGGAAGGAACTTTTCACCGAGGAATTTTCTTCAGAGGGGGAGTTTCCCACAAGGGGGATTTTTTAGGGTCCATCCCTTTGAGATAATAGTAGTACGTAACCAGGAAGCTAGTGTTAAAATACAAGCTAGTGCTAAAACACAATACAATTTTCAATAAGAAAAATACACAATCTTTTGAAAAGTTGCTTCTCTGTAGAATGATGTTTTGTTTGACTGACTTTGCTGCTTGATTCCCTGCGATCCATTCTTAACCAGACTAAGAGAAGCAGAATGATTTTTTTTTCTATTTATTTTTATTTTTTCGATTATTTTTTTTTTCGATTTATTTTTTTTCGATATTATTTTTATTTTTTCGATTTATTTTTTTCGATTATTTTTTTTATATGCTGCCATGTTTCATAAAATACATCTAATGACTTTGAATTTGACAAAACCCCAAAGTAAAGGCGTGTTATAGTGATAATCTTAACCTATACACCACAAGTGTCTCCTGAGCCACTCAGGGCATAAAGAAGGAGCTGATAATCATCTCTCAAGCTTGCCGCTGCCATGACGTCCTACCATTGTGGTTTAACAATGATTTACAGACAGAGCTGTTCAAAGGAAGGGGGAGGGTGCCTAGCTGCCTTTCAATAATTTTGGTCAATTAAAAAGAGCACTAGAACCTTTTATTTCAGTTCGAATGAGCCCTCTACTGATATTCTAGGACCACTCTTCGATACGATCAGCCCTGGCAAAAAAAAAAAAACAACAAGTGATCTTTCTTCTGAAAAAAATTCCACATTTTGCAGATAGAAACTTGAAACGTCTACAGTGGGGTTCTCTGATACACCAAATCTGATAGTTTTCATTAAGATTCCATGTCTTTTTAGGGGATGTTTCCCACTTTTTTGAAAATCAGGCAAATTTTCTCGGGCTCGTAGTCTTTGATGGGTAACACTAAACTTAATGAAACCTATATATTTGAAATCGGTATAGGCTAATAAGCCAAGTCTTTTGGTATATCTATTGGTATCAAATTTCTAATTTTTAGAGTTCGGTTACTATTGAGCCGCGTAGCTAATCATGCTGTGGAGGATTCAAGCTCAAGTTTTTTTGTTGTTGTTATTGGGTTTTTTCCAGGGGGCACCATATCGAACTAATGGTCCTAGAGTATCTGGAGAGGGCTCATTGACACGTAATTCAAAAGTTCTAGTGTCCCTTTTATGTGACCAAAAAGGTTGGAGAGTATCTAGCTCGCCTACCAACGCCCCTTTATTCACTAAAGTCGTTCGATCAAAGTTTGGATTAGCCGGCATTATTTAATAACCAATATAAGGATGCGGTTTAAGGGGGGGGGTATGCAACTGCTCGTCTAGTAGAGGACTGGAGGATCCTCACTGACGCCTTGTATGCCTCTGGGGGTGAGTTAGGAACTAAGGTCAGAAATAATCAAACTGGAGCTATTAATAGTGCATTTTTTGGCATATATTGGATGACCATAAAAACAATCTTTTAATGGTCGTCAAAAGCCATATAACTATTTAAAACGTGCTTTTTGGTACTTATATGACATACCTCTACCTCCGACGTTCAATCCTAATGAAATATACCGGTAAAATAAAAATATGATACTTTTCAAACAAATTTGAGCTATATATTTCCACATTAGGGAGGATGAGGGTAAAATATATTAGGTCTGCATGTCCAATGTGTTAAGTACAATTATTCTGCATGTTATATAGCAAGAATTGCTTTCTAACTTCACACTGTCCAAATACTTAACCACCACCATTTCACCCTTAATGTACAAATACATAGCCCAAATTTTATATTTTCTATCTATTCTGTCACTTATCTTTGTCTTATCTCACGATAAGCTGAAAGAAACTAACGGAAAAACCGGTTCTATTATTCGTCAATGAATTAACAACTTGAGCAGTATAGGTTTATCATACAAGTACCTACCTTTTAATTTTTTGCTGTTCTTAAGCATTTTGATGTCATGTAACTTAACAGCTTTTGTTTTGCCATAACCGAAGTGTCACATCCATCATCCAACTTTTTAGCAGAAAATTTCAGTCACTTGTTTGAAGTATACATGGAGACTTTAGTGAAGGATTTAATTTAAAAAATACGTTTTTTTTAACTGAAAGTATAGAGCGACATTAAAACTTAAAATGAACAGAAATTATTCCGTATGTGAAAGGGGCTGTCCCCTCCTCAATGTCCTGCTCTTTACGCTAAAGTGTTTTGTTATTTTAAAAAGTAAAGCTGTGAGAAAGAGTTAAACTTTAGCGTAAAGAGCGGGGCACTGAGGAGGGGACAGCCCAATTCATATACCGAGTGATTTCTGCTCGTTTTAAGTTTTAATGAAGTTCCTTACTTTCAGTTAAAAGAACTTGTTTTTTTATTTAATTTCCGAACGTTTTTGAATGAATGCAGGTTTTGATTTTGGCTCAACGTACATGAATAATTAAAAAGAAATTTATGTATTAATTCTACTTTTTTTTGGCTAAATGACTTTCTCAAAATTTTGATCGGACGGTACAAAGAAGAAAAGGGGCGGGGGAGAGGGCCTAGCAGCCCTCAAATTTTTTTGGTCACTTAAAAACGCCACTAGAACTTTTCGTTTTATTTACGAACGTTTTTATTTTTACGTAACAAATATACGTTACGTAGTTACAAATATACTTACATAACGAACCTCGGTATTCATATATTTTTATTACGTATATGAGGGGGTTCGCCCCTGGTCAATGCCTCGCTCTATACACTAAAGTTTTATTTTGCTATAAAGTTTTATTTTATTTTATTAGAAGAAATAACTCTTTTGAAATTGCTAAGAATACTTTAGCGTAAAGAGCGAGATATTGAGGAGGGGACGAAGCCCCTCATATACGTAAAAATTTATATTTGTTCTAAGTTTTAATGTTGCTTCTTACTTTCAGCTGAAAAGCTTGTTTTTTCTTCCCATTTAATCTCTGAATATTTTAAATTAATGCAGATTTTGATTTTGGCTCACCGTACATGAATAATTAAAACGAAATTTGCATATTAATTTTTGGGTAAATGGCTTTCTCAAAGTTTTGATCAGACAATTTTAAGAAAAAGGGGAGAGGGATGGGGGCCTAGTTACCCTCCAATTTTTTTGGTTACTTAAAGTCAACTAGAACTTTCAATTTTATTTTATGAACGTTTTCTATTAGTAATAAACATATGTAACTTACAAATTAAATTACGCAATAAACTTCTATGTTTATATATTTTTATTACGTTCGAATTGTGTTCCAATTCTTTAAGAATGACCCCTGAATCACAAAGGCCGTTTAATTAGAATAAATAGCTCTTTTAAAATTACCGAAAATACTTTAGCGTAAAGAGCGAGGTATTGAGAACGGGACGAACCCCCTCATATACATAATAATTTCTATTCGTTTAAGTTTGAATGTTACTCCTTACTTTTAGTTGAAGAAACTTGCATTTTTTATGTAGTTTCTCATTGTTTTTTTTAAATAATGCTGGAAAATTCAGCGCCTCTTCATAAAAATTCTTTTCCCCTATGCTTCCTCCATGGAAAGATTCTCTCACGTAACCCCCTCGCCACCACCAGAAAAATTCTCCTGAAAACGTCTGTATACTTCCCAATAACCAATACTATATGTAAACAATTGGCAAAGTTCAGAACTTGCACCCATCTCCCCGGGGACTGTGGGGGATTAAGTCGTCCTCAAAGACACACTTATTAGATTTTTTGACTATGCTGAACAAAATGGCTATCTTGAAACTTTGATATGATGACTTCGGGAAAAAATGAGCGTGGGATGTGGCCTAGTTGCCCTCCAATTTTTTTGGTCAATTAAGAAGGGCACTTGAACTTTAATTTCCGTTAGAATGAGCCCTATCAAGACATTCTATAACCACTGGATCGATACGATTATCCCCGGGGAAAAAAAGCAAAACCGATAAACAAATAAACACGCATCCGTGATCTTTCTTCTGGCAAAAAATACAAAATTCAAAATCTGAATCTGATGGTCTGATTTTCATTGAGATTCTATGACTTTTAGGGGGGTGTTTCCTCCTTTTTTTCAAAAATAAGGCAAATTTTCTCAGGCTCGTAATTTCTGACGGGTAAGCCTAAAATTTTATATTTAAAATCAGCGTTAAAATCTGATTCATTTGATGTATATATTGGTATTAAAATTCCATTTTTTGGAGTTTTGGTTACTATTGAGCCGGGAGGCTCCTTACTACAGTTCGTTACCTCGAACTGTTAGAATCATCTTCACTTAAAAAGCTGCTTTTCTAAGTTTCAGAGTTTTTTTTGTTTTTTTTTAGACCTCACTAAGGCACTTATCCTTGGAAAAATGGAAACAAAAATATTTATCACTTCGCATATCAATATTCGGTAGCAAATATAAAGAAAATGACATAAGCCTAAGGCATTAGTAGAAACATTCTTTTATTACAAAATGCTCTTGCTTATTAGTTAGGCAGAAATAACATCACATAAAGATGGCAGTAGCAGCAAAACAGACACAATTCTAACATCTTTTATACAACAAAACTAAAAAAAAAGGTTTGCCAAATGCATATCTAAAACTCTGCCGAAGGAGATTTTGGGGGATAGGTAAGAGTCTGCTTTCATAGCCTATTTCGAACTGATTATTTCGTTTGGTATCCCTTCCATACATTTTGCCTTCAGGGTCCTAGAGTATTGTCGCCATGACTAAACCCATTATTTTTGTGTTGTCTGTTTAAATAAGTAGTAATTGTAATAAGTAATAAGTAAATGTAATAAGTAAATAATAAGTAATATGTAAATTGTAAGTAGTAATAAGTAGTAATGATTGCACGGCAATCATTACAACGGAAGAATTAATAATTTTGCAAAAAATAAAATTTTTTTTGGATTTCACAGTCAAGCAAAAACTATTATAAAGTGATAAGCATAGTAATCTTTAGGTCTATTTCTAAGTTTTTTTTCTATCAAGCTTGTGAAATAGAGTAGTGATAAAGAGCCTGCGCCACAAATTTGAGTTTTAAAGGGGGGGGGGGTAGAGAATTTTGAAAACAAACTGAGTTTGAACCCCCCCCCCTCCTAAATTTTTCGTCCAACTAGTAAAAAAGTCGCACAAATTCATACAGACAAATTTTGATGCATTATATAAAGTTTGTATTGTATGCCCCCCCCCCACTAAACGAACTTATAACACATGGCAGTAATGAAGATTCTACAGGGTAAATTTGAGTTTTAAAGAGGGTGCTAGAGCTCCCCTACCCCTCCCAAAAAAAGAATTTTCGTATGGAAAACTGTAGAAGTAATTTTTGATAGAGTATCAGAGTAGCCGTGTAAACGACATTACAAACAAACATATACTTCCAGTAATTTTCTTCCGCTCAGTAATAATAATCAACACTATTTAAACAGTGCTGGTTATGACAGTCAAATTTACTTTTTGAGGAACTAGTAATTATGGCACATGTCAATTATAGCGATAAAAGAATTAGAAATCTTGCAAAAATAAAGATTGTTCTCAATTTTCAATCGAGCAAGTGATTTTCAAAACTAATAAGCAATGTAATATTTAAGTCTTTTCTAACGATTTTTTGGTACTTGTGTCTTAAAGCCACCACATTAAGTTCTATCGAGGTTTTGTATCGCAAAATTGAGACAAAAACCAGTTTTCATGGTTTTTATACCAGACAATATTAGTTTGGCTCGGTGGGAAACTACATTGTAGCTATATTTTAATTAAATATTTAGTTGGCATTCTGGTTAAGTTATTTTAGGTTACGTATTTAATATAATGTGGTCTGAACCCTTCTGTAATTCTTTATTGTAGTTTCCATAATTGTGTTACGAAACTATTATATTTTCATCATAGTTTGGTATATTTCATTATGATTAACCTAATTTCTAGTCTTAAGTGTGGTGGCTATAAGACACAAGTACCGATTTTTTTTTCCTACCAAAAACGTGACACACAGCAATAATGAAATTTTTTCACTCAGAATTTGAGTTCTAAAGAGAGTGCTAGAGTTCTTAAAAACAAAAATCAGAGGGGGTGCCCACTTTCGGAAATCACACATACCAGGTAGCACAGGTCAAGCGTGTTGGAAGTGCTCAATGAGTGGCAGAAACTATGCCATACCTGACTGTAAGCATGGCTGAACTTTGCGGTATGCAGGGCCTTCCGAGATGTAAACAAGGTGGTAGAAAGTGAGCACCCCTTCCCCGAAAAATTCAGTAATTTCCATTAGGATTTCAGAGTAGTCTTGTAAACGATACTAAAAACAAATCAATCAAAAAACATATAATTAAATAATAATTCTCTTCCACTCCGTTACGACAGCCACAGCTTATTCATCAGCTTTGAGCATTTTGACTAGTCTTTTGAAACTCTGAAAATAAATACGAAACCGTTAATTTCATCTGTGGAGGAAAACTAGGATTTCAATATGAGGGGAAGGGAAACATAACTGTCTTCCAGAAATTACAAATCATCCTATAAAATTTGTAGATTTATGCCCAGGTGACATTATAGTTACACTTGTCTATAAAAATCGAAATTATGCTCGACTACAGCGTCAATTTACGTTTCCCGTTCGTAATTTCTTGATTCGAATAACGCTTGTTTCCTGTACATAATTCCGTGATTCTAACAATGCTTAGCCTTTAAGCATAGAATTTTTAATTGAACACTAGAGCTGATCTAATGAATTGTTTCTGGATATAGAAAAAAGGTAGAAGCTCGGGAAAAGTTTTCTTATCTGCAATCTTGATCTGGCAATAGAAATACTTAGTATTAGTAAGCAATAGTCCGGGGCAAATTATATCTTGATACAAATTTTTCAAATCAGTTTCCTATCAGTCTAGTGGTTAGGACACGAAGTTGTGGTCATTTTAATCTAGATTCGAATCTTGGTTATTGCAATTTTTTAAATAAGGTGTTCATTTAATTTCAATTTTCCACTTCTGAAGCACAAATCTGGCATTAATATTAATGTAAAAGCTGCCATTCGTAAATTTTGGCTTTTATATCGCTAGACCTGAGGACGGGGTGGCTCTGAGCTTAAGCAGAGTTGAGTTATTTAAGTCATTCAGTATACCCTCTCCATTACGGTTTTTCATAAATGATGTTCGTCGAAATACAGTTATTCCGAGACTCTTAATAGCTCTTTAAAGCCAAGAGGCGCACTTTGAGCCATGATTTATCAATTGCAGTTTTATAGATTTTCGAAATTATAGATTTTAATATTCATCAAATTTGATTTCAATGACATGATTTTAATCATTGAAATTAATGATTAAAATAAATAAAATTTTGATTTACTTGAATGACGTTTTTATAGATTTTACAAATTATAGATTTTTGAATTCATCAAATTTGATTCCAATAACCTATTTGAATGACAGTTTTATAGATTTTAGAAATTATAGTTTTATACAGTTTTATAGATATTCAGTTTATCGATTGCAGTTTTATAGATTTTCGAAATTATAGATTTCAGTAATTATCAAGTTTGATTTCAATAGCCAATTTGAATGACATTTTTATCGGTTTTAGAAATTATAGTTTTATACAGTTTTATAGAATTTCGGTTTATCGATTACAGTTTTATAGATTTTCAAAATTATGGATTTTAGTATTCATCAAACTTGATTTCATTAACCTATTTGAATGACACTTTTATAGATTTTAAAAATTATAGTTTTATACAGTTTTATAGATCTTCGTTTCATCGATTGAGTTTTATATATTTCCGATGGAAATCAAAGATTGGGGGAAAGGATATAATTTCTTTCGTTTATTCTTTTAAAACTATTCGGTAAGCAAAAAGACTACAGCAACTTTGAAAACTACAAAAGAAATTTTCTTTTCTGTTTTAATTCTATGGTAATATTTTTTTCTTTTTCTTCGAAATCTTAAATACTTTCAAAATTCCATGTCATACCGATTCTGAGCTACAGACCGTTTATAACAAGCAGAAAAAAATAATACAAAAGCAGAAGCATTGCACCACAAAACAATAATCAAGGCAATACAACCCAGCCTTCAATTGTATCAACAGTTATGCTGACTCACCTTCGGGTAATATCTGCCTGGTAGCTCCGTAGGGAGTCATCCCTCGTTGGGATGCTCCTTTGTTAGATCCATATTGTAATCCAATGACCTTTTGACTCTCAGCTAGGACATCGGGAGAAAACATTCTGGGATTCTCCTTGGCCACCTTGACACCGATTGTTGGTCCCATGAAACCCTTCTTCTGTGACTGCAAAATTAGGTTAAAAGCATCAAATTATTGATCCCAGACAGAATTGCCACTATCTGGGAATCAACAATCTAAGGAAAAAGCAAGTTTGCCCATATCCAAAAAATTGTTGGTCCTTTCTGTGACTGCAAAATTAGGTTAAAAGTCTCAAATTATTCATTCCCAGACAGCGTTGCCACTAAGAAAAGAGCAAGTTTGCCCACTTTCTAAAAATTGTTGGTCCCATGGAATCCTTTTTCTGTGACTGCAAAATTAGGTTAAAAGTCTCAAATTATTCATTCCCAGACAGGGTTGCCACTAAGAAAAGAGCAAGTTTGCCCACTTTCTAAAAATTGTTGGTCCCATGAAATCCTTTTTCAGTGACTGCAAAATTAGGTTAAAAGTATCAAATTACTGATTCCCAGACAGAGTTGCCACTAAGGAAAAAGCAAGTTTGCCCAAATATGAAAAATTTTTGGTTGATAAAAAAGAAAAAGTACTTGTCTGTTAAACAGAACACACTTAATAAGTGAAGTTAGGTTAACCCCAATGAGATATACCAAAATATGATCATAATATAATACTTGAAAACAAAATTATGGAATCTACGACAAAGAATTATGGAAAGCAGGCCGTGCAAAACGCATTATATTAAATACCTAACCTAATCAACTCTATATATTAATCTATATATATAAAAATAAGTTGTCTGTGGATCTGTGGATCAGGTGACGTCATGTTTGTTCGCATATGACGTCTGAATTATTTCACACTAATACAAAAGAAGAAAAAAACTAAAAAAGGTAAAAACTACAAAAAAAACTAAAAAGAAAAAAAAACTAAAAAAGCTAAAAAACTAAAAAAAAACTAAAAAAAGGTAAAAATCTAATAACTAAAAAAAACTGAAAAAAATAAAAAAAGGCAAAAACTACAAAAAAAATAAAAACTAATAAAAAAACTAAAAAAGCTAAAAAACTAAAAAAACTAAAAAAAACTAAAAAAAGGTAAAAAACTAAAAAAAACTAAAAACTAAAAAAGAAAAAAACTAAAAAAAAGGAAAAAACTGAAAAATAAAAGAGAAAAGAAAACTAAAAAAATATGAATAAATATATATAAAAATAAGTTGTTTGTGGGTTATGTCTGTCTGTCTGTCTGTCGAGTGACGTCGTGTTTGTCCGCATATGACGTCTGAATTATTTCACACTAATACAAAAGAAGAAAAAAAACTAAAAAAGGTAAAAACTACAAAAAAAACTAAAAAGAAAAAAACTAAAAAAGCTAAAAAACTAAAAAAAACTAAAAAAAGGTAAAAAACTAAAAACTAAAAAAAACTGAAAAAAACTAAAAAAAGGCAAAAACTAAAAAAAAACTAAAAACTAATAAAAAAACTAAAAAAGCTAAAAAACTAAAAAAACTAAAAAAACTAAAAAAAGGTAAAAAACAAAAAAAACTAAAAACTAAAAAAGAAAAAACTAAAAAAAAGGAAAAAACTGAAAAATAAGAGAAAAAGAAAACTAAAAAAATATTAATAAATATAAAAAATATAAATATAAATATAATATAAATTAGCAATCAACAAAGCACCGAGACACAAATGACGACCGGGACACAGGGAGTATAAATGACGACCAGGACATAAGTAAAAAAAAAAAACTAAAAAAACTAAAAAAATGGTAAAAACTACAAAAAAACTAAAAACTAATAAAAAAACTAAAAAATCTAAAAATCTAAATAAACTAAAAAAGAAAAAAAAGAAAAAAGGAAAAAAATAAAGGAGAAAAACAAAACTAAAAAACGAATGTATATACAGACCGGGACACCGGGATACAAATGACGACCGGGACACAGGGAATATAAATGACGACCGGGACACAGGGACACAACTACAATGGGGACGCCGGGGGGCACAGGGGGATATAAATGACGACCGGGACACCGGGACACAAGGAATATAAATGACGCTCGGGACACTCAAAGAGAAATCACAGACTGGAACACCGGGACACAAATGACGACCGGGACACAGGGAATATAAATGACGACCGGGACACAGGGACATAACTACAAAGGGGACGCCGGGGTGCACAGGGGGATATATAAATGACGATGGCGACTCAGGGAATGGTCGATTAGCAATCACCATCAACAAAGCTCAAGGGCAATCATTAGAATCATGAGGTATAGATCTGAATACGGATTGTTTTCCCATGGACCATTATATGTTGCATGTTCAAGAGTCGGTAAACCTGACAATCTATTTATATGCACAGACAATGGGACAGCAAAGAATGTTGTATATTCGCAAGTTTTACGTAGTTAAAAACATATATATATATATATATATATATATATATATATATATATATATATATATATATATATATATATATATATATATATATATATATATATATATATCTATCTATATTCACAGGTGGGACATAGGGACACAACTACAATGGCGCGTAACTAATATGGCGCGTAACGACTTACGCGCGCGGGGGGGCTTGGGGGGGGGCGCGAAGCGCCCCCACCAACTAGGTGTTGGGGTGGCGCGAAGCGCCACCCCAACAGCTAGTATTTAATAAAAATTTACATACATCGCAGTCTTCTCACTAAAGTAAATCATAACCGATTTAGGAAGGAAAACCGTTTTTTTTTAGATTTTACACAGCATAATCCTCGAGTGTGTTCCAATTAACACACAAGTATATATATATATATATATATATATATATATATATATATATATATATATATATATATATATATATATATATATATATATATATATATATATATATATATATGAAAAAAAATGTGTGGAACTACCTCCCAGAGCCCTCAAATGAAAGTCCGTTTCAAGGGGCTACACAGTTTAAAATCGTCTACACCCCATGGCGAAGACCAAGTGTGGTGATAGGGCAGCATGCATAGCAGAAAGTTGTGATTTATTGGAAGTGTGCCACACACGGCAGGACTGAGATTATAACAAGATGGCAGAGAGTGAGCAACCTCTCGACCAATTTAAGTAGGAGACTGCATTTCCGTTCGTTTTGCAAAAAGGGCCCAAGTTCACCTTTTCTAATTTTACAGAAGACCAAAATAAAAATGAAAACGTACAATGAAAAAACATGCCCCATAAATCAGAATTTAAGAAACTTGAAACTTTAAGGACTGATTCCTAGTTAACCTTTCGATCGGGATTCAATGGAAATATCCAAATTGCTGAATTAGTCGTTACTTAAAAGATTAGGTCTTACGCTTTTTTTTCGTCCTTTTGGAATAGTTTATAATTCAATCAGAATTAAATATAGGCACATTTTGAATAGGCCAATCGATAGGTCTCTTCGAGCTCTTTCGAACCATTTCGGAAAAAAAGGGACTAAAGCCCTATTTGAAAAAGGCTACGGATTTCAGCAATACTTCATAATCATTTATAACGGCCAAAAACAAATACTTAAAGATAAAAAAAAGGCACTTGTCTACTATATAAAACACTCGAGAAGTGAAGTTTGGTTATTGCTAATGAAAAAAAAATGATGAAAATAGAAAACTTTATTAGCAAAATTGTGAAAACTACAACCGGGAAATATGCTCCCGGAAAGCAGTGTTACACTTCCAAAAATGTCGCTTCTCGTAAGAGTACAAAGTCATGATGTGCCCATTGACGCAGTGTTTTGTTTTAGGCAACAACCCCTTACCCTGGAACAATATAATTGCCTGTTCTTCGGTCCTTGGCAGTTCACAAATCTTAATTTGAACATCCATGGTGAGATATTATTCTATCACTAGTCAAAGCAAACTAACTGGTGTCTTCAAGATTCATGTTAATAATGAACTAAAATGAACTAGGTCAAGAATAATTGAGAGTAAACTTTTCTTTGTCTTTGAGATGGTCAGCTGACGCCAAAGCTGCCAATTTAATAATTAAAAAAAGACCTTCACAATTTTGCTAATATAGTATTCTATTATCATCATATTTTATTGTTACCAAACTTCACTTCTCCACTGTGTTTTATATAATAGACAAATACCATAAAAAATTGCAGAAATCGGATTATCAGCTCTTGAATAAGATAGTTATGACAACGGTCTAATTGATTTGCTAGGCATATTTTTAAAGAAAACTTATGAAGCCAAAAAAGGTTCCACCGAGATTTGAACTCGGATCGCAGGATTCAAAGTCCTGAGTGCTAACCATTACACCATGGAACCATATCAATACAACAGTATATTTTTATTTGAAATAAGACAGTCAAACTACCTTCTTGGAAACAAAGCGACGTTTAATCTTAAACGTCATTTCCGACTATTTTTACTTGTTATTAAATTCAAGAGATTTTGCAAAAATGTGTTCTACAAAGATAAAATTGTTCGAAATCCTAGGTTTTTTTTTTTATATCTCTGAGTAAGAGAAAGTAGTTGATTTAGGTGATCGAAACTTTCTGGAATGCATCCAAAGCCTTAATAATCTAATCTCCTAGGAGACCATTAAGAGGATTCAATCATATTCTAAAAATTCTAGTTAGAGGCTATAGCAGAGTGACTGTAAGACGGTATACTACAAGCATAAAAATAATCTGGTTTTAAACAGAAACTTCGACAAAGGTGAGGGGGAGGGGTAGTGGCCACGATTCACGAAAATCAAATGGGGGCATAATAATGTATTTTTCAAAGCCTAAGGGGAGGGGCAAAAAAGAACCTAGAGGGCACATACCATCAAGTAAACTAATTTCACAGCGGTCATTGAGATATTATTACTATACAGATATTATTACTTTTGTCCACTTTTACTTTCATACACTAGTGTCATCGATTACCCCAGACTAGCCTATTTAAGGGGTCATGTCTTCTCATTTGCACAAACACGTATTTTCGTCCGCCATTTTGAATTTGAGGCACCTAGCGGCACTATGGCACAACTTATGTTATTTTTGTGCTCATATTCGGAGCCTATGCCATCGATTAACCATACTAGCCTTTTTGAACAGCCATGTCTTCTCATTTTGATAAATTCGTATTTTCGTCCGCCATTTTTAATTTGAGGCATCTAGCGGCACTATGGTACAACTTATGTTATTTTGTGTTCGTATTGGAACCTATGCCATCGATAAACCGTGCTAGCCTATTTGAACGACCATGACTTTTCATTTTGACAAACTCGTATTTTCGTCCGCCATCTTGGATTTGAGCCACCTGGCAGCACTACGGTATAACTTAGATTATTTTTGGCTTCGTATTCGGAACCTATACCATCGATTAGCCCATACTAGCCCATTTGAACGGCCATGTCTTTTCATTTTGACAAACTCTTATTTTCATTCGCCATTTTGGAGTACAAGTAACCTAGCGGCGTTCGGAGGAAAAAAATCGCTTCCGTAATCGCCGCCATAATAAAGAGCATACTCGAAAGTACATCTCAGCCAATTTTAGTGTTTCCTCAAACACGGAAGTATTTTGGTGTGTTGCGACTCTTTTCGCCCGCACTAAACAAAGAATTATGGAAAGCAAGCTGCCTAAAGCGCATTATATTAAATACCCAACCAACTTTATATAATAAATATCTAATTAGGATTTAATTGTATAGTAGTTTACCTTACTGAGACTAACCCAATTATATCCGAAAGCAGACAGAGAAACCGATTTTACTCAGATCAAGAACTTAAGTATGGTCGGGATAACTAACTAGTACCCTTAATTTTGTGTTGTCCTTAATTAAATTTATACAAGTCTATCGATCCCTACGAGGCTCTCTACCCCTCCTCCTTTCAACTTAAGAGTTTGAAAAATATCAGATTGACTACTCCTTCTCAGTTTATTAACATGCCAGTATGATATTTCACTTTTATGCCGTCTAGCTTTATCTTCCAGATACTCGGCAATTTTATCTAGGGCCCCCACTTCACACCTCCTTAGTTCAAATTTTAATGCTTTCTCCACTTTCTTTACATTTCTTTTGTTTTCATATGATCTATCACTCAAATAATTCTTGTACAAACCTTTTCTCCTCTCTATTAAACATTAAATATAAAAAGAAAACAAGTAAGAAGCGACATTAAAACTTAAACGAACAGAAATTATTTCGTATATGAAAGTGGATGCTTCTTCCTAAACTCCTCTTTACGCTAAAGTTTGACTCTTTCTCTTAACTCTACTTTTTAAAACAGTAAAAAAAATTAGCGTAAAGAGCGGGGCGTTGATGAGGCAGCAGCCCCTTTTGTATACGAATCAATTTCTGTTCGTTTTAAGTTTTAACGTCGCTCCTTACTTTCCGTTAAAAAACTGTTTTTTTCTTAATTAATTTCTGAACGTTATGAATCAATGCATGTTTTGATTTTGGCTCTCCGCAGATGAATAATTGAAACGAAATTTGCATATTTATATTTTTTTGGCTAAAAGACCTTCTCATAGTTTTGATCGAATGATTTTGAGAAAAAAGGAGTGGGGGAAGAGGTTTAGTTGTCCTCCGATTTTTTGGTTACTTAAAAAGGCAACTAGAACTTTTAATTTTTAACGAATGTATTTATTAGTAAAAGATACACGTAACTTAAAAATTAGCTTACGTAACGAGCTTCTGTATTCTCAGTTTTTTATTTGTATTTGAGGGGGTTTACCCCCTCGTCAGTACTTCGCTCTCTACACTAAAGCTTAAATTGTGTCCCAATTTCTTAAGAATGACCCCTGAATCACAAAAGCCGTAGAATAAATAGTTGAAATTACTAAAAATACTTTAGCGTAAAGAGCGGGGTATTAGGAGGAGGTGGGCCCATCATATGCGTAATAATTTCTGTTCGTTTTAAGTTTTAATGCTGGCCCTTACTTTCAGTTGAAAAAACTTTTCATATTTATTTTTTCATTGTTTTTTTTTTTAATAAACTAGAAAATCCTGCGCTCCCTTCATGGAAATTTTCTTCCCCCATGATAAATTCCTCCAAGAAAAATTCCCCCAACATATCCCCATCTTCTCAACCCCATCCCCCAACCAAAAATCCCCCTGAAAACGTCTGTACACTTCCAAATAACCATTACTATATGTAAGCACTGGTCAAAGTTTGTAACTTGTAGCCCCTCCCAAGGGGACTGTGGTGGGAGGGGGTCATTCGTCCCCAAAGAAATAGTTATAAGGTTTTTTGTATACATAGTTAAAAGTCATTCTATGACTTTTAGGGGTTGTTTCCCTCTATTTTCTAAAATAAGGCAAATTTTCTTAGACTCGTAACTTTTGATGGGTAAGACTAAACTTGATGAAACTTATATATTTGAAATCAGCATTAAAATGCGATTCTTTTGATGTAGCTATTGATATCAAAATTTCATTTTTAGAGTTTGGTTACTATTGAGCCTGGTCGCTCCTTACTACAGTTCGTTGCCGCGAACTGTTTGATAAAGCTTCTTCACTAATATTCCTAGCTGCAGTATTAACAGTCTCCCCTAAGACACCATCAGCAACTTCACAAATTCTTTTTCAAAAATTATTCCATCCATCTTCCACATTGTCAAATTTTGAACAATAAGTTGAAATGGGGTAGGACTCTCAAGTTGAAAGAAGTTTAATTTTCTACAATTTTCGATTGAGTTTTTTTATATGAATCAATTGAGAAGAAACATCAAGAATTCTTAATACTCAAAAACACAATTTCTAAGAGTAAAATTTTTGCGAAAATTTTGGTAATTTTTGGGAAAACAGCGAGTTATAAAAAACTTACAGCTAAAATGTACGAACAATAATATTAGTAGGTACAATTTTAACACGCCGAGTACAACATATGGTATGGAAGCATAATTATGCTTTTTTTGGAAAATTTGTCTCCAAAGAATTGATCAAAATTTTACACTTTAGCATAAAGAGTGGGGAGTTGTAGGATGACAGCCCCCCTAATATACAGAATGATTTCTATAGGTTTGCAGTTTTAACGTAAAAATGTTTTATATTTAATTTATGTTCATTTTAATATCATACTTAGGGTGTTTCAGGGAGTTTTCCTCTAGAAGCAAAGTGTTTATATATTTCAATCTTTCTCATTGGAGTATTGAATTTTCTATATCACGTTTTATTTTGCTACAATTTGGCAACGAATCTCTTTCAATATTCCACGACCAACGATTCAACTAGAGCAGCCTTCCTGATCTTAGTTTTAGGGAGATATAGGGAGGAGGTGGAGGCCATGGTTTTAATCATGCAGAACTAAATCTGTCTAAAATCTTAAATCCAAATTTTACAATATGCTCCCTCCTTAAGTATATCAACTAGCCTCTCGGCCATGAATACAAACTTGCATACAGAGGCGCCATTTGGGGGAGTCAGGGGTGGGCAAGTGCCCACCCCAGATTTTCCAGGGGGCCGAAGCTTCCACCACAAAGGCCCTTTTCTGGCCATAATTATCCATTATGTCCAACATAATCCATTCTGTTCAAATGATTTGAACTAACTGCACGCCTATTAGCCAACAGAGCGTAATTACCTGACGACCCTTGGGGTAATTACGCTATTGGCTATTAATCATTGTAAACTTTGAAAGTAGGTGAGATTCATAATAGAAGTCTCAACTTCTGTCAAATGCCCCATGCCCACCCCAAGATTGGCCCAAATGGCGCCTCTGCTTGCATAATTCGTTTGTTGGCACAAAAAAGGGGAAGGCTCTTTGGATCATACATTTAATCTCAAATAAAGCCAATGTCCGATTGAAATTCCGGCAAGATATTCATGAATTTCAAAACTTTCAAAAATATTCACAACTTTCTAAAACTATTCACTGACAAATATTCGTATTTGAAATAAACCTGGGTCATTTCCCATACTGTCAGTCCTCTTCTCAGCCCCACTCTATGGTGTTGAATCGGGGCCCGTCAAAGCAGCTCACGGATGTGCTCTAGAGGTTTTTGATTACAATTGCCTGCGTTCAATTTTACGCTTCCGGATATTATATCAGATTTCAAACAACTATATCCGCCGATGTTTCTACATCGACACAATCTCAAGCTTGATCAAGCTTTGCCGGCCCGCTAGCTTGGACATATTTTAAAGCCACATTAATCAGATACTTCTCGTTGAACCCTGAACAACATGGCGTAGAAGAAAATATGGGGAATTAAAAAATTAGTTGTCGCTCGTAAGACCTGAGGATTACTGGAGGTCTCCATATATTCGGCCACAAATGGGGCAAGCAATGGCTAAAGTCCGTCCAAGAATTGGCACAAGACCGGCCATCATGGGAGACCCTCATTCAGAAGCTTCGTTCGGATGCTGGGTGAGGCGGAAATGCCTGGTCTCGCAGCAAGTACAAGTAAGTATCTATTTTCGAAGATTTCATTATAAGCCTTTCCTCATGAAACAAACAATTCTTGATAACCAGGGTCCTTGTCCCTGGGGCTACACGGGTCGTACTATCTATGGAGATATTTTTATTTTGAATTTTCTAAATAAAATGGCTACCATGTAATTTTAACATAAAACGAGTTTTGGATACGACGGGCCCAGGAAGGGTGATATGGCAAAAAAGGTACCGTACCCTCAGATCCCTTTTGGCTCCTAAATTGGGCACCAGAACTCGTGATTTCTTTTAAACAAGATCCTTCCCAAAATTTTACATTGTTTCCAAACTAACATTGTTTTAGAAGTCGTTGGGGGCACAGGTCATCCTTTACTTCTTGTCGTTACCGTGAGTATTTGACAAGGCTATTTTTAGCTGCTAGGACCTTATTCCTAAGGCCAATCCAACCTCTAATTTTAACCTATGGTGTTAATGAGTTAATTACTTTTTGAGTTGTAGATCTGACTTCTTACAGAATAAAAATCAATCACAGCCGACAGCACAGAGTTTGAAAATCCCAGTGCGACATGATGGAGTACATTTAATTCATAGTAACTCATTTGCCTTGCTTATTTCATAGTCACCCAAATTTGGAAGCTCATAAGAAGAAGAAATTCATAGCCATTATTCAATAAAAGGACTGATTTAATCATTAGCTACAATTGCAGCTTATCATTAATTTAAGAAGGGTGTAAAATCCGTGAGAGTGCAATTTAATACTTTTAAGAACTTAACAACAGTTAAAGACTATCTAATGTGGAGGTTTTCCCTCCCTAAGATCGTTTTGAAGGACTTCCGTTCAAAGTTTAAAGAAGACCGTATAGTAAATGGAGCTTGTTCGCGTTTTTTTTTTTTACCCCTTTTGTAAAGTTTTTTCCTGATACTCTCCCTCGAGAATTTAACCTTGAGCATCAATGATAACCAATGAAACAAGCTCTAGAACCATTGAACCGGGGTTTGTTTTGTTCATCGTTGATGTCAAATGTGACCTGTGGTACGATTAGTAAAAATGGAACAATAATAAAATGGTAGATTATTCATTAAAATTATGAGAAAAATTCCAAGTTGCTTTATGAAAAAAGTTGTGGTTAAAAATCTTTACTATTTATTAATTTGATTTTATGCTTCATTATGTTATTATATTAATTAGAAAACCTTTCCCACAAAACAAGTTTTTTCAAAGAAAAGTATAGAACTTCATTAAACCAAAAATGAGCCAAAATAAAACCAAATGATCTAGTAAGCGTAGAACTATCACAAATCAGCATCGAAAAATAAATGAAACCCAAAACCAACAGGAATTACAGTAAATAACCGAGTCAAACTCAAATGAACAGAAGTTAATATGAGTAAGGCTCAAAACCCCTATGTCTTCCAAAGGCCAGTATATAATTTGCACTTTACTAAATAAAAAAAATAAAAAAAGAATGTGCTATGTCAGTTTCAAACAAATATGCTGATATTCATTCCTTAAAATATTAATAACATTTGATTTATTAAAGTTATAAAAGTGAAAACATTTTAGTTTTTTTTCAGTAAAGTGCAAATTATGTTCCGGCCATGGGAAGGCATAGACGTTTTGAGCCCTACTCATGTTAATTTCTTCTTGTTGAGTTTGAGGACAGTAAGATGAAGGTACAGAAGGGGAGGCAGATCTAAGCGTAAAGCCCCAGAAGTCTCCTGTCATAGCTGTCTTTCCTGTCATAATGTAGTAGTTGTCTTTCCACAAAATTAAGCAATTTGCTGTTTTGGCAAATTGTCCATTTCAACGGGCTCCCAGCCCCTAGATAAACCCTTGTACACGTGGCTGTTCATGGAACAGGAACAGCTTTCAATGAAACAGCTTGCCCTCCACGAAACAGGTTTCAATCCTCTTAAAGTTTCGGCATTTTATTAAAATACTATCCTAACACACAGGTTGAAAACATGCATCAACTTTAAGAGAAAAATCAATAAAAGAAGAACCTCCTGAGTCAGGTTGTACAATTTCTCTGTCAATCAAGTAGTTGCACAGAATCTAACAAATCATTACGTCACGGTGCATTTCCTATTTTCTCTTTGGTGAATTTGTGCCTCCCACTTATCATTCGTCTATGTATCCATTACAGAAGAAGCACATGTAGGGTAAATACCCCGAGAACAGGATAGTTTTTCCCTCTATCACTTCTCAACTTACTTTAACTACTACTAACGACCTAGTATAACATCAAACCATCCAAAGCCAACACAAAAGTGCACTGTCCTCCTCCATTTCAGTTTCTACAAAACTTTTCTCAATTTACAAAATAAAGTTCCACCTTCGTTAAAACCATTCCTTTAGTTCTTTACCCATTCCACTTGGTGGTTTTTTTCGATTTGAGTTTGTAAAATCAGTTACAATGGGCTAGGTTTTTTCTTTATTAGGCTGCCTTTAAAGGGGTAACTATGATAGGACTTTAGCTTTTGTAGGGGCTTTTCTGGTGTTTTTACTAGTTCTTTTCTTTTTTTAATTTTACTCTATTCTCTAATTAGTCTCTGATGATATATATACTTCCAAAAGTAACGCTTTCAAGTTAAGTTACGGAAATATCATTGATATGTCTTGTTTAGTCATTTCTGCCGAGGTCAAATGGTGCGACAAACTTAAACTTTTACTTGAGACCCTGAGGATGACCTGCTTTTCATTTTACAATATATGGATGACATAAAGCACAGTTTCAGGCACCCTTATCACCCTTCGTACGTAAAACGTGACCTAGCCATATTAGTCCTGCTTCCATTATAGCCCTAGATACAGTGCGGTTCTGTCCTCTTTTGCACCAGGGCCAAAATCTTGATTAGTACCCCCCGCCCCCCTGTCTCCTGAAAATTTCCAGGTTAAATTTTAATAAAATTTTCATTCAATAAAATTTAATAAGAAAAATTTCATATTTTTAAATTTGACTTTTCTTACTTTATATGGGAAAAATGAAAATTTCAGCTTTAATTTGCTTATACTTCCTACCAACTGCGCCCTTTACTTTATTTTAATAAAAATAAAATTAAAAAATCACAATATGATCATAAATATTCGATTATTTATTTGAAACGTTCGCCCCTAAGACTGTTACGCCCAGGGCAAGCACAACCTTCATACCTACAGATGACACTAAACAGCAGGAGGAACCTCCCCGGCCCTTCATTAGACACAATTTAAGGAATATTACGTTACAACAACCATAAACTTAGCCTATTTTTTAAGATTTTTTTTATATATTAAATCTATTATGAAAAGGACTTGTTGAATCCTTATTTAACTACCACCTATTGTCCCATGGTGAAATCAAGCTAATCTAGTAGATCATATGAACTATACCATCAACTCGAGCTGATAAGACACTAACAAAATTCTTGAGATATTTATGTGCCTAAAAGAACAAAGATAAGCTAGTACATCTTGGCGTCAGTCCTAATTCAGATGTAAATACTGAAATAAATCTTAGTACACAGACCATTTCGGATCTTGAGATTTACATAGGATCTCAATCCGAGCAGAAAAGTAAATTTAGGCTAAGAGTAAAAAACAACTCCGCTTTTAAGATCAGGGGCGTCAAACTAAGTTCCTAGAGGGAGAGTATTTCTTTCAAAACACATCATTGGGTCAACATTATATTGTAATTGCATTCTGTAACAAGGTAACTCGTCTTATTTATACTGATTAACTTCAACATCATCAGAAAGTTACTAGCAGGAATATTTAGCAAAAATTCTCTTCGCAACATTCTAGGGCATTCTGTACCTTAAAGGGCCACCCTATATCATCCATTATAAGCATTCTTTATTTATGTGGCCAAAATTTTAAGAATTGATTGGGTGGTCTTGCCATAACTTGTTGAGCTTGAATAAGAGATCTGAAATAACCAAAGAAAACTAAAAACTAACACCTTCTTTACCAGAAATCTTAAAAACCATTTAAATTATTTCGCTCTGAGCCAGAGATATTCAATTTTAATGAAATGTACATCCTTAGAAAACATGAATTTTGTTTTTTTCGATTAAAGGGAGAAGAATTTTCTTTTTAAAAATCAAGAAAGATAAGTCGCTAAATCTTTTCTAGTATACCTTCTATGAAAAATGTTACTTGCACTAGCAGAAATATTTACCAACTATTCTCATCAAAAGAGCCGAAAAATTGGCACACTCCTACATGGTTGTTCTGGCCTCTGTTACACCCAAAGCAAAATCTTGATTAGTGCCTCCTCCTCCCCCCCTGTTTCCCCAAAAAATTAGACCAAATTTTAACAAAATTTCATTTATTAGAAAATTATTTCAATTCATTAATTGATAAATAATTTATGTCCTAATTATTTTTTAACTTATTATTTAAATTATTTAATTATTATCAATTATTAAAATTTGATTAGTTTAATAGTTATCATTTAATTATTTTTATTCCATTAATTAATTAACAACTTTAAGAAACTTAACAAACTTTAACAGGCCAAATTCTAACAAAATTATCATTTATTAACAAAATCATTTTCAATTTATAAATCGATTAATAATATAGGTTTTGATTATTTTTTATTTTATTACTTGAATTATTTAATTAGGCCTATTACTAATTATTTTAATCATTATTGTTTAATATTTTTAATTTTTTATTGATTTTTATATAATTTTAATTAACTAATAATTTATTAATTATTTTCATTTATCCGAAATTTTGCGCCACTAAAATTTCTTCGTCCAGGGCGAATGCCCCATCTGCCCCTCCCCTAAAACCGCCTCTACTCGCTTAGTAGTAAGGATCGCTCAAAAATCATCATCGCTCTTATAAAAGGAGTTCCAACTACAGAGATATAACAAGGAACGGAGGCTAGATTAACGCTGTTTGTTGTCAATTACTCCATTCTTCAGTAACAAAAATTCCATTCTAAACACAGCTTAGATACCAATACAGTTATGAAAACTCTTATCTTGCCCATGAAAAGCTTTTGGTACAGAGCTCTGAACTTGGCGCCTTTTCCAAGCCCGCGCTACGACGCATATATCGTGCTACAACCCATAGGCGAGAGCGCAATTTGTTTTGTTGCATACACAGCTTAGATACCAATACCAGTTTCCTGTCTCCAGCCGCTAGCTTCACTACCACGCACTGTGTCCCAAAAATAAATCGAGTTTCTGTAACTGTATTGGTATCTAAGCTGTGATTCTAAATGTACAGCCCGATTCTGGGTTAATTGCGAAATCTTACCGCAAATTTTGCAGAACGTATCCTCTTTTCCTTTTCTTATTTCTGTGGTTTCAGTCATCTGATATGGTAAAAAGGAAGATAATTGCAAAGACTATTTGTATATTATTGTTAGTGGTGGCTCTCAAGAAATGGTGAAAAAAAAATCCGCAAAGAAAAATTGAGGCTAAGTACAAGAAAATTTAGCTGAGAACCTAAGAACCTATTTACAACAATAATTTTTTTTTTCAACCACGAACGACACACTGGCTTTCCACACTGGCGGATCCAGGGAACGGGGGGCCCCGTGCCACCAATTTTTTTTGGCGCTTCCTTGTTTTTTCAGTTTTTAAATTTTTTTATAAATTTGTCAGTTTAGTCAATTTTTTGCACACATTGTCACATTGCCCCCGAGATTTTGCTTATTGGCCCCCTTGTCAGATTGGGTCCCTCCTTGATTTTGCTCTAGATCCATTCCTACCTTTCTATCACACAAAACAAAACAATTCCTATAAACGGGTTGTTTTCTAGACGGTGAAAAGTTAACCAATCTTTGAAAAAATTACAGCTATGCAACCAATAACCATCCTGAGCAAATTAATAAAAAAAAAACTACAGAACAATCATAAAATAACTAAAATAAAATGAAAAAACCATAAACCTTGCCAATGCAAATTGAATTCAAAACAGAAACTAAAATAGTCTAAGCTTTATTATAATGACGCTTAAGCTCTCTAAATTTTGATACTTAGTTTTAAATACCATTAAATTTGAATTTAAATTTCATACTTATTGAGGAATTTGGGTTAAGTTTTTATATATTTAAAGAATTTTGTCGAGGACATCTAAAAGCTATGCAGCCAAAATATTCGTACATATTGGTAACTTTTTATAATTTTAATAAAATTACATTAAATTTATAATTTTTTAAGGAAAATAAAAAAGGAACATTTTATTTTCCTTTTTGAAAATTCATGAGGATTTAATAAAAACTCACCATTCCTCCTAGGGCGTATATGCAGTCAACAACCTGTAAAAAGAAAGGAATTTAGCGCGCGGAAAAAAAATACCAGTAATTTGTAAACTCTTTTGGAAATGAGTCATATTTACTTCTACCATAATGTTTAAAAACAATCGCATTACTAAGCTGCCCCGGGCCCACAAAGTTGTTTACGCTCTTACTCCACCCCAATCTGTTCAGCTCTTAACTCCCTCCCTTGAATTTTTTTAAATCTTTTTTTCTAAACTCTTCACAACTCATTCGAACACAAAATTCTTCTCATCTGCCCCAAATCGATTGGATTAACCAAAAAGCCCAATTTTTGGCAGCCGTCATTCTTCACCAATAAATTGCAGCCTTACATCATTCATTTCGTTTGCCCCAAATGGATTGCTGAAAAGCCCAACTTTTGGCAGCCGTCATTCTTCACCAATAAAATGCGGCCTTACATCAATCTTTTCGTTTGCGCCAAATGAATTGCCAAAAAGCCCAATGTTTGGCAGTCTATCAACGTTCACCAGTAAAATCCGGCCTACCATCATTATTTTCATTTGCGCCAAATGGATTGCCAAAAAGCCCAATGTTTGGCAGTCTATCAACCTTAACCAGTCAAATGCGGCCTAACATCAATTTTTTCGTTTGCGCCAAATGGATTGCCAAAAAGCCCAATGTTTGGCAGTCTATCAACCTTCACCAGTAAAACGCGCCCTACCACCATTCTTTTCGTTTGCCCCAAATAGATTGCCAAAAGGCCTGATTTTTGGCAGCCTATCATCCTTCATCATACCCCCTACTACTAACGACTCAATACCCCCTCAAAATTTACTTCAGACGATTTCCCTGAAACATAGAGCATGTCTGCTTCCGCCTTTTGAAACATCCTCATTTCAGAGCCATACCTAAAAATAACATCACCGTGACTTCTAGCGTCCCAATCCTAGTTCAAAGATTAATCTTCTGTCTCTTCCATTTTTTTTTCAACAGGAAAATCTGCTTTTTGGCGAAACCTTGGCTATTGTGATTTTTATTTGATACTATATTGACCATTCGAGCTAATGCTAGTACCTAGAGACTTGCTTTATCAAGAAATCCTCGTTCTTTTTAATTCCTTACTATACATATTTTATTTGGGAAGAATATCAACTTAAGTTAAATAAAGAGACATAGGCAATAGTTTCTTGCTTTGTCAAGGGATGATTCCTTCCCTGTCTTACTAAATTGAGGATCCTTCCCTGTTTACCAAGTCTTATCATCCTTGTGTAATCCCCCCTCCCGCCCCCGGAACTCCCACGTCTCTGCAGGAGAGCATATGAATGTTATCTTTGAGGACACGTAAAAATTGTTGCGGCAAAAAGAGACGAGTTGTCACCCCACAGTACTCATATTGCAAGCTTAGTCCAAAAATAGTCTCACAAAAGAGATACTAGGATTAAATTTCCCCCATCCTTCCCCCTTCTGTATTTATCTCAACAACATATCTCTGAGAGTCGCCCAATTTGGGGAATAAAAATTCACTTTAGAGACATCAGTCGGCTCCCACCCACAAAAAAGATGCACTGGCATTGCTCGCTTTTAGCTCATAAGCAACTATGCACCAACATACGTAATTCTATGAAGCTTTAAATGGACGAACTTAGTGAAATAAAGCTGAAAATAAAGCCATATCAATTTTTTATTCTGTATAGACTGCTTGTATTTTTAGGAGGAACACCTAACGTTATTACGACCCCCTGGAACTGGGAAACTGAATGTTTAGTTTTTTGAAAATTCTAAATGGATTGAATATTTCACAGCTTCTACTTGATTGTGTTCTGGCCTCCTGTCGCCCAATAGTGGCGTAATTTCGTAAAAATCCGGGGGGGGGGGGGAATTAGAGCCAATTTTCGCGAAAATGACAGTAAAAACTAAAAAATAAGCCATTCGGTATCATAATGGTACTATTTATTACTACAAAAACAAGGTCTGGGAAGGGACGTTGCCCCCTGCTCCATAGAAAATTACGCCCCTGTAGCCCAACTTGCTGTTTTACGCCAGACAATGACAGAAATGCCACTTTGCTGAGGTGCAATCTCTTTTCCTACTATTTAAAGAGGATCTTAGAAATTGTAATTTTTATTCGAATCAGCCCTTCTTTAATATTCTAGGACCATTGATTCGATGCCATCATCTATGGGGGTGGGGGAGATTTAATAAAAAAACAAACAAATAAAGACATATTTCGGATCATCCTTTCAGGAAAACCGAAGTAATCTCCGTCAACATCATTTTCCTAAATGGTGGGTGGGGGGGACTTTTTTTTTACTTTCTCTAAATTTAGGCAACTTTTCTCCGGCTGATAATTTTTGATAAATAACTTTAAACTTAATGGGTTTTACAAATTTGGAATAACCATATAAACCAATTCATCATTGTTATCAAAATTCTCTTTTTTTAGATTTTCGGTTATTAGTCACTCGGTTCGCTCTTTACTTCTTACACTACATTACTGTGAACTATTTGATCTTTCAAAGTTGTTTATTCTGAATAAAATATTTACAGTTCGAAGATGAATTCTACACCCAAAGGCAACGTTTTACGCTGAGTTCAGTATTTGGCCAGGATTTTTATTATTTTTTTTTACCATTGTTGTCTTGTAATTTATTTTAATCGTAACATGAAGAACCATAAAAAAAATTGAAAAAAGCATTTATCACACTAAAAAAAAAAATATTATCGATCAGAATAAGTTCTTCGGTATATTATAATTACAGTATAATATAAAGCTTTTCATATTTTCTTTAAGCAAAAGATGACGAACTTTTATTGAAAGTTTAAGGCTATTCAGAATTTGTTTTATGGAAGGGCAAATGACATTTCTATGATCCTCACATAAGTATACGCCACGTTTCTTCTCTTTTATACCTTAATAACTCTTTTGTCTTTTTTCATCTTAGGAGATCAAAGTTTTGCATTCGTTATACGGTAAAAATCGTTGTACGTTGATTGTTTCATCATCGAGTGTCGATCGTAATTGTTGATCAAATGTCGTCAAGTTGTCAACTGTAAAACTCGTCAATTTTTGCATTCGTCATGCGGTAAGAATTGTCGTACGTTGATTGTTTCATAATTAAATATCAATTGTAATTGTTGTTCAAATGTCGTCAAATCGTCGACCACAAAAAGCGTCAAAGTTTTGCATTCGTCATGCGATAAAAATCGTCGCACGTTTATTGTTTCATAATTAAATGTCAATTGTAATCGTCGATCAAATGTCGTCAATCGTCGACTGCAAAAAGTGTCAAAGTTTTGCATTCACGCGGGAAAAATCACGGTAAAAATCGTCACACGTTGATTATTTCATAATTAAATGTAAATAGTAATTGTCGATCAAATGTCGTCAAATCGTCAACTGTAAAAACCGTCAAAGTTTTGCATGTGTAATGCGGTAAAAATATTCGCACTTTAATTGTTTCATAAATAAATGTCAATTGTAATTGTTGTTCCAATGTCGTCAAATCGTCGACTGCAAAAAGCATCAAAATTTTGCATTCATCATGCGGTAAAAATCGTCGCACGTTTATTGTTTCATAATTATATGTCAATTGTAATCGTCGATCAAATGTCGTCAATCGTCGACTTTAATAATCGTCAAAGATTTGTATTCACGCGGGAAAAATCACGTTAAAAATCGTCGCACGTTGATTATTTCATAATTAAATGTAAATTGTAATTGTCGACCAATGTTGTCAAATCGTCAACTGTAAAAAACGTCAAAGTTTTGCATTGGTCATACGGTAAAATCGTCGCACATTGATTATTTCGTAATTAAATGTCAATTGTAATTGTTGATCATATGTCGTCAAATCATCGACTGCAAAAAGCGTCAAGGTTTTGCATTCGTCATGCGGTAAAAATCGTCGCATGTTAATTATTTCATAATTAAATGTCAACTGTAATTGTTCATCAAATGTAGTCAAATGATCGACTGCAAAAAGTGTCAAAGTTTCGCACTCGTCATGAGGTAAAAATCACCACACGTTGATTGCTTCATAACTAAATGTCATTTGTAATTGTTCGTCAAATGTCGTCAGGCTTCATAACTAAATGTCAATTGTAATTGTTCGTCAAATGTCGTCAGTCAAATGTCAGTCGTCGACTGCAAAAACTGCCAAGGTTTTGCATTCGCTAAACGGTAAAAATAGTCATATATTGACTGTTCCATCACCAAATGTCAATTTTGATTGTTAATCAAATGTCGTCAAATTGTCGATTGTAAAAATCGCCAAGTATTGCATTCACCATACGGCAACAATAGGGCGATACGATAAAAATAGCAATAATAAGAGCAATAAAGAATGTTGAATGGTCTATTTTATAGTTGATGGAATATACATAACCATAATACTAGGGGTAGGGACGATTATTATGCTCCATCTGTAGTGTCTGTCAGGTCTACGTTTTTTTTATTATGAAGGGGCATAAAATTATGGAATAGTTTGGGAAATAAAAAGAATAGAATATTTTAATGATTTTAAAGAAAAAGTTGACAGAGAAATTAGAAAGTAAGTATGAATTTTATTTTTGTTTTGTTTTGGAGATCTGAATCGATTTAAATTAAGTTGCAAATGTTTGTTGGTTGGTGTTTCCCATAGTACGGACTTAGTATGTAGCCTAGTTGCTAACCCCGCAGTATTATTACTATCATTTTATATTTTTTCATTATTTATTTATATATTTATGTCTTTCTTATTATAGTGAATTTGAATGATGTTATATGAATGTTTTTTTTACCTGATTCACTCCAAGTCAATATTTTGCTTTTGGATGAACTATATTGATTTTTGTCTGTAGATTGTTGTTTTCGTTAAATAGACAACATAAAAAAATTACATATCCACTTCAAATTTTACTTACCATATACAGATTTTTGTGTTCATACAGGTCATTAACTTGAAACAAATCCTGAGACCTGAGACCATATGCGACGCATCCCTTTAAAAACATTTCCAAGTTTTCTCGCTAAAAATAAAAAAGTTCAGAAAATGGGTTTTTAAGGTAGCACCGCGCGGCAACCAGATATAGATCAAAGTGTGATATTATGTGAATTTAAACACAGTCTAAATTATATAAAAAGAATGAATTTTAACCATTAAAATATATTGTGAAGAGCAATAATAAATTTTGTAAATAACAAACCCCTCCTCCATCCTAGACGGACCAATAATATATATAACAAATCCACAATTTTGAAATTAGGTCTTTTTTTGAAATTCCCTCCAGGATAGCACCCTGAAAAGTATAAGCGGACGTCCTCAATGTTAGTGTTTTATAGCTACTCAGTGTTTTCGTTAAATTACGGTTCCGAGATTACCGCCAACTACCCTCATCCTGAATTATGAAAATGAGCATACCACAAAGAGGGAGAGGAGTTATGGGAGTGTGCCTAGTGTTGACCCAAAAAAAACACCGCCCGGAAAATTTTAAAACAGCTGTCAGACTTAACTTTTGGCATTTCATACCCCCCCCCCCTAAAAACCTTTGCCTCTCCCTTAAATTTTGGAAGAGCTCCCCTATGTTAATGCAGCAATATTATATTCTTCCTTTAATTTTTGTTTGGTCTCTTCTCAATTTATAGAGTAAAACTGCCGTCAGATACCAAGTTAAAATCACTTCAAGCAATAGTTAAAAGCGAAAAAGGGGCCATAAAAGATATCAGATAAAGCAACTAATGGACAGAAACCTAAAACAGGAAATACTCAAACAAAAAAAAATTAAAAGCTGTAAACGAGGGTGTGGTATAACAATCGTGTTTTTATCACAAAAATAGCTTAGAGACAAATGATAATGTTATTAGTTCCAAAAATCTACCGACAAAGAGACGGTATAAATTTCTTGACGAGATGATGGGGAACAGATTAATTTGGTAAATGAATAAACTGGACTCACTCAGGGTTACCACCATGGTCAGTTTTTAAAGTGCTACAATTGCCCGAATTTCGGGCAATTGTGCTACACAGCAATTTTCGGTGCTATAGTCAAAAAATTGACTGAAATAGCGGTAAAATAGTGCTAAAATTGCACTGTCCTGCTGTTTTAGCACTATTTTAGCAACCCTGAGCAGGTACTACAAAGCTACACATAATTAAATATTGCTAAAATACCATTTCGTGCCACAGGTGGCAACCCTGACCTTGCTGCAAAGATTTTTTTATGTGAAACAGCGCGTTAACACCGATTTAGTAAATTGGAAATATCTATTATCGACTATACTGGTAAGTTATCAAATAGAATAAATGTCTGTTTAATGGGAGCAGAACTCAAAATGATAGCCCTATTCTATCAGAAAAGTGAAAAAGATTGAGAATTCAGGTATTTGGTTCGTCGCTTGAGCTTATTTCACAATTACTTTTTCTTAATTTGCCAATTAATAACGAAGCTTTAAGCGACGGTGTACCAGCCGATAAATAGAGACAAATTAGATTTAATTTATTATATAAGTACATTTCCCTGCTGCGCCGTCTGGCATGGTGGCACAGCCATAATAAATAAATATATTTCCATCGTGCCATGCGCCATCTGGTACACACGATTTTGAAATTTGGGTTCCCCTAGAGCGGGACGTTTTCTATCCGGATTTGTAGCAATTTTATTACCTGGCCATAAACAATCAGTTTTATCATAGATTAAAACGACTCTTATTCAGGACCACGAGGAGCAAAACGGAAAATACCCGTTTAACCTGTTTAAACGGACCTACCTGTTTGAACGGAGCTTTTTGCATATTGACCTTCACTATGGTTCCAGCTTCCAGCGTATTTATAAGCCTTAAAATAAAAGAGCTATTAGAAAAGGACGCAGTCTGCTAGTATTTAGGGGCATTGAGGACTAAGCCTGGGTCCCTCGGGAGAATTAGAGAAATAGCAAAGAAACCAATATTTGAGAAGAAAACTAGCAATAAAACAATCTTACAAAGTGAAGTAATATTACACAATTTTACCTAAACAAGTGTACCGCAACTAAAAAAAAATAATAATAAAATAACATTTTCACAAAGAACGCCTCACCAGCCACGTGGATGGTGATTTTATCTTACAGACGTACTTTTTCATCTTTGTCATCAACTTCTAATGTTAAAACTTTTAGTTACACACAGGTCCAATACCCAAATTGACAGGGTCGACATCTGACATCAGAGATTTTTTCACAAGGAACAGCTTCAAAGAAGCGCATATTGTCCCAAAGTTTTCAAATTTTTTTAGGAGCAGAGGTTTATTGGACCAAATTTGAGGTTGTAATTTCTCCTAGCCTCCTTTGTCCCTTCTGAGTAAGCATGTATAAGTACATCTATGTTTGACACAAAAAGCCCACAAGGTCATGGCACAAAAACAAGAAAACAACCCGACAATAACAGGTAAAATAATCAATTAAACAATTAAGCAACAAAAACACATAACAATAATTGTATAAACATAACGATCATAGAACAGTCTCCAGTGTGTCGCGCCCCTACGAATAAACAATGCCATGCTCGTAATGCCTATAAAATACCAATTCACCAACAATGTTTCTACCCTTCCTCCTCATCTGATCCGAGAATGCCATTCCTCATATCCTTGGTCCTTTACTCTTTCCCAGAAAATACAAAAAAAAACCGCTCTCCGGGCATCAGAAAACTGTAACGACCGCTCTTCATTTCAACCCTTCCAAAATATCGTCTTTTTCCCTAAGCAACGTAAAATTACCCCTCCAAGTAATTAATCATTTAGTATTATCCCTAGACAACTCAGCACTAAAATATATTTTCTTTCTCCATGTCTCTTTTATTCTAGAATACACACCAAGAGGACCTGACGAATCTATTTTTGGATTTCCTGATCATTTAAAACTAAATATACCTGTATAGAAACATCCCCTACACCAACCACAGTCGCCTTTCCATTTACCCAACATTCCACAAGAATCCAGAATTGCCTTGATTAATAAGTTAAAGAGCGTACTTACACGTGGAAACAATGAAAAATAATAAAATAATAACGAAGATCCCCCAGAGAAATTTCAGGCGCATAGGGCGTCCAAGTGACGTTTTAATTCCCGGGTCTTTTGTTCAGGAGGACAAGCAGCAAGCCTGTCGTCCAATCTTGCTGCAGTGGTGATCGAACCCTGGGCCTCACATTGCCAAGAAGAGCAGCAATGGCAAAGCACATGCTGGTTAATGTTCTGTAACGTTATGAACGTTACTAAAAGTGGAACATAACTCGTTCTGCAAGCGGTCGTTCTTAAATTCAAAATGAATACAAATAATTTATATTAGATAATCTTACAGGATGGACTCTTAAGGTTACCCACCGTATGTATCAAACAAAAAACACATTTTTTTTAAATGGAAAGTAAAGAGCAACAGCAAAAATTAAAGCGAAAAGAAATGTCATAGATTTGAGGGTTTATCACTCCCTAAAACACCTACTCTAATATGTTAAAGACTTTTAAATTTAATTTATGGGTGTTTTTCATTTGTCATGTGAATAAACTGGAGACTGTACAGTAGAACGTGACGGAGAGCGCATGTGAGTGTCATCTTAGAATTTGGTAAATTTTCCTCGGGCTTTTTGTTACCTTAAACAGAATGTCTGTATCATCATTTGTTTGTTTTATGATATTTTAACCCATTTTAGGCCTCAATCATATTCTGCGGAACAAAATGGTGGCAAAAGGCTTATTGGGATATGATACGTGTTGCTTCTGAAAGAGACGGCTAAACCTTAATCAAATCCCACACTTCCGTCATGCGTGGAGCGCATCACCTGGTGTGCATGATTTTTGAAGGTGGATTTCCCCTTGCATTCACCCCTAAAAAGTTTCCAGGCAAGGGAAGGTGTGCAAAAAGTGTCAATGTAGAATATTTTCTAATTTAAGTAAATCTTCTTTTTAAGGAGGTACCTTGCCCTCCCCCTCTGCCCAAGAAAAAATATAAACCTCATTTTTCACTTTACAAGTAGCATCTTTCTAGAATAAAAGGGAGCCATCACCCCTCCCCCCACATCCATATTGGGCACTTAGTTTAAATATGTGAGTATTCTTTCATAAGAAGGACGGTAAGATGAAAAATTGCCACTCTCGCTCCATACTGTTTTCAACGAATTGAAAGCAGTTGAAACGCGTTTGAAAAAGGTTTTAAGGACCCACCCCCCAAGAAATATATTCCAGCTCCATCTTCCTCTTTAACCCTTGGTGTGCAATTACGCAAATGTTGTCCATAAATAAGTGAAGTGTCAAATGAAGCAAACAAATTAAAGAGGTTTCAAAGATGGGCTGCAGTTATGGCAGAAAGTGTTAAAGATTATTTCAGAATTATCTCTTTTGAATTAATAAGAAATTGACTTACTCGCAAAGAGCAACACCATCCTTCAGCGCAGCTGCAAAATCAAGCTGGTCACGTAGATCTCCATCAGGGCTCGGCACTTCCAATTTTTTATCAAGAACCCTTTCTATCCATATAATGGCTTCACGTGCACGCTCAAGACTAAATTTTGCCTGACTCTGACATGAAAAAAAGAATTAGGTTTTATTTTTATTTTCCATATCTACGAGAGATAATGCAGCTTAATCAAAGAACAAGGGGGTCTCACCTGTGTTAATTAATTCCAATTTAATAGCAGGCTATCAAAATACAGCTTTATATATTCTGTACTCTCTTTTAGGTTTTTGTCTTTTTGTGTTATGTCTTCGTAGTTTAAAATCATGTCAGTACTTCCTTTTCCTTCTCTTGTCTCCAATATAGACAACACTAAACCCCGTGTTTCCAAAGCATACTTTGCTCCTCCTTTTGATTTATCCCCTTCTTCTTTGTCCCGTTGAACATAAACAGAAGTATGAACATCCAAGGGGGCACCCAATTTAAGAAATCAAATCCACCAGTTTGCGCGTACTGAGCGTGGCGGAGGTGTGCAAAGCGTGGCAGAAACAGTGTAAATCATGGCAGAAATCTACAGCACATGTGGCGTTCTGAGATGGACACCAGGTGGTGGAAAGTAAGCGCCCCCTTCTGAACATCCTTTACAACAATGGTTTCATATAGACTAAGTAGGTCTCTCGCACTGGTTTACTGAAGATACTGAGAATACATACTTGTTTCTCATGGACAGGATTGCCACTCCGACAATATTAATGGTTGCTTAGTACTCAGGGCTCTTAAAAGTACTACCACGGCATAAAAAGTACTACCACGGCATAAAAAGTACTACCACGGCATAAAAAGCACTAACACGACAGAAAAAGTATTACCACGGCATAAAAGTACTACAACGGCATAAAAAGTACTACTACGGCATAAAAAGTACTACAACGGCATAAAAAGTACTACCTCGGCATAAAAAGTACTACCTCCCAAATAATTTGCCGCGTGTTGCGCCTCATGCAACACGCAGAACACGTTTTGAGGAGCACATATTATTTTAACCCCTTTGTTTCTCTTTGGCTTATCACATAAGCCATAGTTATTTTTCATGGCACTTGGCATGTATCAAGGGACACATAGCGATCGCAATTTCTGTCGGTCGGTTTGTCGTCTGTCGGTCCTGGTTTTGCTAGTTTGGGCACTTCCAAATAAGCTAGGGCGATGAAATTTGGCAGGGGTATCAGGGACCAGACCAGATTAAATTATAAATAGTCGTTTTTCCAATTCGGCCATCTGGGAGGGAGAGGGGGACGGTTATTTCGGAAAATTAGAAAAAATGAGGTTTTTTAACTTACGAACGGGTTATCGGATTGTAATGAAATATGATATTTAGAAGGATCTAGTGTCTCAGAGCTCTTATTTTAAATCCCGACCGGATCCGGTGACATTTGGGGGAGTTGGAGGGGAAAACAGGAAATCTTGGAAAACGCTTAGTGGTGAGATCGTAATGAAACTTGGTGGGAAGAAGCTCTTGGCTCTTCCGACCTCGTCATAAATGCCATATGAGCTCTTGACTCTTGTTTTATTTCTCTATAGCTAGTTCGCCTCAACTGACTTGTGATGCGGCAGAAAAGGGCCACTGAATGGGATCCAACTACAAGCAAAATCGTCTTATTTCTGGATGTTCACTTTCAACGGCCCTTGATTACCTAGTATGGTATACGTTCAGGCTGTCCATTTTCCAGAAAACGGGACTGAAAAATTGGAAACGATAAAACAGTCGAGATATGCAGTTTTCTTCAAAATGTAAATCGGTAAGTTATCAATTATCTTTATCAAAGCTGTACGTTTTGTTCTGAACTAAAACCTGCAAGAAAAAAAAAACAAATAAAGCGTTCATCCCATAGACAATTTACCCTTTTTTCTTTTGAAACCATACTAAAAAGTTGTTTTTATTTATTGCTTATTGTCTTCTTTTCCACACTACCATTTTTTATCCAATTTTATCGAGAATTGGGACTAAATTTGGCAGGGACATTCTAAAGGGTGTCATTTGAAAATTTCAGATACAGAATTTTTGTTTATGGCAAAAAGTATTATTTACATTCACACTACAGGCTACAAAGATTGTCCCGTTATTAGAATCAAGAACAAACATGATGAAAAAAAACAAACAAAAAAAATCATGTCGAATAATATATAAATGTATAAATAATATATAAATGATAAAAAAATAAAAAAAATAAAAAAACAAACAAAATAAAAAAAAAATCAGACAAGGTCAACCAGCTTTGCAAAGACACAATACCCTTCATAAATAGAGATAGGTGAACGAAAGCAGAGTCTACACCACCATCCTTGAGGGCAGACACTGAATTTCAAAACCTCCTAACTGACATTTTTAATGCCCCCAGGTCTTTCTTCAAGAGAGGTAGCCGCCTCCAGTCTCTGATTATGGCTTCTACTTCCAGCGAAACATTGAAACAGCCCTGAATATGCGGAAAAGAGGGACTACGGAACAAACTGATCCAGATAAAGCAGTTTAAGGAGACTACTCTAGCAAATTGAAGCATGGGGTCTTCATGGTTTACTCTTTGCTTTATTTCTGAACAAAAACAGATAGGTTTTATGCGAAAATAGGTTTTATTGCGAAAAACAGGTTTGCTTTATAGATGAACAAAAGCAGTCTCCAACGCCATCCTTGAGGGCTGAGACTGAATTCCAAATCTTCATAACTGACATTCTTCCTCCCCCCAAGTCTTTCTTCAAGAGAGGTAGCCGCCTCCACTCTCTGTTTAGTGCTTCTACTACCAGTGAAATAATGAAATAGCCCCTGAATATGCGGAAAAGAGGGACTATGGAAGAAACTGATCCAGATAAAGTAGTTTAAGGAGAACAGTCTAGCAATTGTTCATTGTTTACTCTTTGCTTTATTTCAGAGCACAAGTTGACATAAAACGCAAAGCAAAATTTACTTGTCTCTTGAAGTTTTCGACTCTCAATCTGCTGCCGCAATATGCATCGAAAATATATAGTTTTGGCTATATATTTGCAAATTACGGGTGACTGGGGGTAAAATACAGTGGAAGAAAATAATATTTTTTCTTTGCATTATGAAGTAAGAATTGTTTTCGCAACACATTCCCTACTCAATATCCTCAATTCTAAGCTTTTACTCAAAAAATTCCTATCAGAGTCACTTTCGGCTTATTCCCCCCTTTGAATAATTCCTAGAGGTGATGCCAAATCGCAGAAATATAGAGGGGCCATAAAATGTACCTTTCAAGTTCTAGGGGAGGACAAATTTGCCGTTTTAATTTTCCAATGAATATACAAAAAAGGATTGAAAAGTACCCCTAAAAAGTCATTCTTCCAAAATCTAATACGGCAAAGTACCGAGGGGGGGAAGGGGAAGCCAGTTCACTAGTTTTAAGATCACTCAAAAACCTCGTTCTCTCACTCTACCCTGCATTATGAGGCTGCGCATTCTCGTCACCTCTGCTTTAGCTTACCCCTTGGGCTTTTTTTCTTTTAATAAATTTGTTGGCTGATGTCTTTAGTTATAGGATTTATTCTTCTAAAGCTTTTCTTTTTTTACTACGGGTCATCCTTTAAATGAAATATTATCCAGCCATTTGTTTATTGTGAATTGAGTGTCCTTAGTATCATTTTTTCTTTTGTCATTCTTTTCGCTAGAAAAGCTGTTAGGAAAACCTTGATTACGAAAATGCTGTTAATAAATCATAATAAAAAGCACATGTCAACGCAATCAGAGATAACCACGTCGAACTTGGACAAATTGAGGGCTATGTCAAGCTGTTTTTGAACAGCCCAATACAACAAATATCTAGGACACTAAGGACATCAACCAAAGGTAAATTATATACTGCTTGGGTAACAGTCAAGATTACTTACAGGACAAAATTAAGATAGGGAAAAATAATATACCATTTGATTCTACACAAAAGATTATGGTTTTTATTGGGGGGGGGGAATCCTGCATGAAGATTCATCCTAAAAAATAAAAAATAAACTAACAAAAAACAGTGATGCCATTGAAATCCCCATTCAACACTCTTTCTAAAAATAATCTTTCCTGTCAAGAAAGTCACCCCCCCCCCCTAAAAGGTTCAAATATAGCCTTAGACTATACGCAAAACAAGAAAAACATAAAATAAAAAAGTGAAGGTCCTCTAAAAGACGATTAATAAAGGATCTCTAAAATACAACTGATAAAGGTATTCATCATATTGTAAAGTAAGAAATTTGTTAGTAAACAGAGTAAGAATAGTAGTGCCGTTGAAATCCTCATTCAGCACTCTTACTAAAAAATTATCTTTCTTGACACGAAAGTCACACCCCCTCCCTCTCTAACAGGTTCAAATATATAGCCCTAGACTAAACACAAAACAAGAAAAAACATAAAATAAAAAAAAAGTCCTCTAAAACACGATTAAAAAAGGATCTCTGAAATACAACTGATAAAGAATATTGTAAAGTAAGAAACTTTTTGTAAAGAAAGTAACAATAATAGTGCCAATGAAATCCCCATTCAACACTCTTTCTAAAAAAAAATCTTTCCTGAGACAAAAATCCCCCCTCCCTAACTGGTTCACATATAGCCCTGCGCTATACGCTAAACAAGGAAAACAGAATAAAAAGGGAAGGTCTTCTAAAATACGATTAATAAAGGATCCTGAAATACAACTACTAAAGATTTTCATTAGGCTATATTGTAAAGTAAGAAATTTATTACCATAGTGTTTTGTTTTGGAAAAGAAGCATAATATCTCTGAAGCTCTGTATATAGCCTAGAGCTACATCTGCTCCATTAGGAGGGGGTGAAAACGAGGATTATATTTGGAAAGAAAAAATCAAGAGAAGTACATCTTTAAAAAAAAGACAACGTATTTACAGCCAATAGGAAGGAAACAAGAACAAGCACACGAATATTTTGCCCGTGTTCAACAAGGCCTCCTCATGGTTAGAAAAGAAATAATCTAAGCCAGAAAAAAATTAAAAAGGAAGAGATTTAAGCAAAATAATTTAAATGTCTTAGACCACACTGCTTTTTCATTTACATAATTTAAGAGGGAAGAAACGGGTATAATTTGAATAAAAAAGTGGAAAAAACAACAACAAAAAATTTAAATAATAAAAATCCGAAAATCTCGACTCCACGTCCGGGAGCCTTTATCAACGGGGAAAAAAATCATTTATTTGTTTATTCTTTCATTTATTTGTTTTTTTGTTTGTTTTTTCTTTATATGGTGCGTTTAATTTAACTTTAAGTCTATTTTCTCGTTGATTAAACAAAAAAAAAGTTTTTCAACTCAAAATAAGGACATAATAAATAAGGTAACTCAAAATAAGGTAACATTGAAACTTAAAACAAAGAGAAATTATTAGTTATATAAGAGGGGTTAGCCCCCTCGCTCTTTACGCTAAAGTTCGAATTTTGGTCCAATTTTATAAGAATGACCCCTGAATCAAAAAGGTCGTTTAATTAGAATAAATAGCTCTTTTGAAAGTACTAAAAAAAACTTAGCGTAAAGAGCGAGTTATTGACGAGGGGAAGAATCCCCTTATACATAATAATTTCTGTTCGTTTTATGTTTTGACGTTGCTCCTCAGGTTCAGTTGAAAAAACTTTTTTTTTTTTTTTTTTTGTTTAATTCCTGGTCGTTTTTTAAATAATGCTGGGAAATCCGGCGCCCCATTCATAGAAAATTCCTTCCCTCGTGAAAAATTCCTCCATGGAAAGATCCTCCCACGTGACTGCAATGGCATTATGGATGAAATATTAATTGAGATGATATAAAAATGGCGAATACCATTTAAAAATGGTGAATATATATATATATATATGTATATATATATATATATATATATATATATATATATATATATATATATATATATATATATATATATATATATATATATATATATTTATAATAGGCGTAGCTTGGGTAGTTGTCAGTTATCCCGACCTCACTCATGAAGTTTGATCTGTTTAAAATCTATTTTCTGTCTGTATTTGGAGATAATTAGCTCAGTCCCAGTGAGATGAACTACGATAGAGGTATATTATAATTAAATATATAATGTATATAGTTGGTTAGGCATTAAATACAATGCGATCTGGGCGGCCTACTCTCCGTAATGCTCTGTAATAGTGTCCTTGACTTTGTTTCTAAAATATGATATTTTCATCATATTTTCGTATATACGCTTTATTAATGGTACTTAATGCAAGTCTGGAAACAACAACAAAAGAATCAGTACATTTTTGGATATACCATTGGGCCATACCCAGGCATGGGGTCTGAGATGCAACTGCGGGTACTTATCTGTTATAGCGACACTACTTAGCCTAAGTTGTTCATCAATTGATGGACTTTTGAACCGGTTTCTGTCACTAGTTTCTTTCAGCTTAGCGTTAGACAAGACAAAGACAGTTGACAGAAGAGATGAGAAATATAAAATTTGGGCTATATATTTGCACATTGGGGGGGGGGAGCATTTAGACAGTGTGAAGCTAGAAAACAATTTTTACTTCGTTATAGCCTATGCAGAATAATTATACCTAAAAAATTTTGTATGTAGACCCGCTAAACTTTACCCCGACCCCCCTAATATGCAAACATATGGCCCTAATTTGTTTCTAAAGTAGCCTATTATAGGGTAAAAAACGGTGTCCAATTGAGCAAAATTATGTAAAACTCAAATTTTCACATCTTGTTACCAAATGGGAATTGAGAAGAATTGTATCTATGTCAATGAATAGCTAAAAATCTAAGCTATGCATCAATATGGTTATTATTAAAATTGTTTTGGATTTAACGCTTGAAATTATCAGATTATTGATCACCTAGTGAGACCTCTTTTTGGAAATACCAATTATACTATTTTGATGTATATATCCTTTCAATGTTTCAGTTTTATTTACATATGAAGCGAAAGCTGATAGCCTTCTGATTCTAAAAATGTAACTTTTATTGCTTGATATTTATTCTGTGTAAATCATAAATGTTAAATTTTCAAATCATAAAGTTTTGGTACTTGTGTATTATTCAGAACACACTAAACAAGTGAAGTTAGATTCTTTCATGAAAACAAACTACGATGTGAAAATCAGGTTTCATAGCCACAAAGATAGAACTCAATTTAGTTTGCTACACGTAGTGTTAGAAGATAGTGTCTGAACATGGATTTTGAAATGAAAATTTGGGATTTGCCAGAGACTGAAAAAGGGGCAATTATATTTTTCAAGGATAAGGGGTTGTTGCCCACAACAAAACAGTGCGAAAATGGACACAACATGACTTTATACTCTTACGAGAAGGAACATTTTTGGGTAAAATTCTAGTTAATTGACTTCTTGCTATCTCGGAAAGGGGTTAGGTTAGGAAAATGAAACTTTCAGGGATGGGTCTACAGGCTAAAGTATGGCCTGGGAAGGTATTTTGAAGCACCCACCTCCACTCCTTCTCCCTCTAGAGGGCCCTGAAATTTGCCTACATGACAGGTCTATACCTATTGAAATTTTGACAAAACAACATTTTACCTTAATTTTCTGTTACTAGTTGCTTTTTCTCTGCCTTTAGTTCTGAAAATGCAATTCCTGTTATTTGAGTAGAATTTTGAGCCATACCAATGTTTTTTTTTCAAAATTTAGGAAATGTATTTGCATATCTTTAAAACCTTATAAAATGGGATTGAGCAAAGTTATGAAGCTGAAAACAATTTTGTTGTACTACAATTAAGCAGAAGATCTATTTTGCAAGGTTTAACTTTTATAACACACATTTTTTAAAAGGTCATCAAAGGTCAGGGACCCATAGAGGAATAAGGAGTGGAGGTAGGTACTTCAAAATACCTTCTCAGGCCATACTTTAGCCTGTAGACCCATCCCTGAAAGTTTCATTTTCCTAACCTAAACCCTTTCCGAGATAGCAAGAAGTCAATTAACTAGAATTTTACCCAAACTAAAAATGCGTAAAGTGGGCTTGCTTACGGGTAACATTACCTATAGAGCGAAGCGTATTAGTCCATGATCCCCACGGGCAGCGGAGCGATGTCTGTATTCTACATTTATTCAACAAAGAGTGACTAAAAAAACTAAAAAAACTAAACACTAAAAAAAAATTAAAGAATACAGACTTCGCACCGCTGCCCGCGGGCCTCATAATCTAATACGCTTTGCTCTATAGATAAAGTTACCTGTAAGCAAGCCCACTTCCCGTATTTTTAGTTTGCCCCATGGAAGAGGGGAGTCAACCAGAAGTGGATGCGCTTCTAGAATTAACACTTCTAAGTGCTCTGAGAAAGTTTACAGCACATGGAACGAAAGTAAACATTTACCTTTGGGATATTTCCTTATTATTAACCTAGCTTCATTTCTTGAATGTGGTGGCTATAAGACGCAAGTACCGTAGTTTTCCATAATTTTATTACTAAACTAGGCTATTATATTTTCGTCATATTTTGGTATATTTCATTATGATTAACCTAACTTCACTTCTTGAGTGGTGTGGCTATAAGGCACAAGAGTACTTGTGTATGTTTCAGAACACACTCATTAAGTGAAGTTGGGTTCTTTTGCGAAAAAAAAACTACAATGCAGGTACGTTTTAATTAAATATTTTGTATATAGAGGTGGTTAGATTAGGTTAATTAAGTATTTGATATAATGCACCCCACCCCCTAATGTGCAAATATGTAGCCCAAACTTTTGATAAAGATAATGAAATAAAACAAAATATGATGAAAATATAATACTTTATTAGTAAAATTGTAAAATTATAACTTAGAATTATGTACCCAGAACGCAGAAATGTCGTTAAGAATCGCGTTAAAAGAGGTCTTCCTTCTGCGGTCTTCCGACTGCAGTAATAAATGGTATTCTACTGTCAGCAAAAAACGTATTTACACGGTAATTGACTTTTTTCAAAAATGGCCTATTTTTACACTTCCAAAAATGGGTAAAATTCTAGTTGAGTGACTTCTTGCTATCTCAGAAAGGGGTCAGGTTAGGAAAATGAAACTTTCAGGGATATGTCTACAGTTTCATTTTCCTAACCTAACCCCTTTCTGAGATAGCAAGAAGTCACTCAACTAGAATTTTACCCATGTTTTTTGTCCCATTTTTATACCTAACTTCACTTCTTAAGTGGGGTTGCTATAACAGATAAGCACCCAACTGCAATTTAACCCAAAACAATAGGCCTACTTGTTTTATAACCCAGAATAATACAGGTTTTAGCCTAGCTAAAGTCTGATATAGCCATTGTTTTACAAACGGTAGAAATATTTATATTATGTTGTTCTTAACATAATTTGATTTCTTGTCTTTTGCAAGAAATCAAATTTCTTGGGCCATCTACTGATCTGCGGAAGTCCTTCCTACTCGTAGGCTATTCTTACTATAGGATGAAAAAACAAACTTACTTTCATTTGACATTCTCTACTCAATCCATAACTTGGCCCGTGATACGCCATTTCCTAATTAGTCCACAATTATCTGCCAAATTTCGATTTTCAGACAAGTGAAAAACCCACAAACTAGCTATCCTTTAACCACAATTTACTTACTGACTCAATTGAACTGACAATACATTTACTGAGTTGCGTAATAACTGATGGAGACTTTGCAGCTGGTCGCTTAAGGCTTACTTAAGCCTGGATGACGTTTTTATGCTAATAGCCTATGTACAATACCCGCATTTGTAAAATAAAGTTGTAGCTTTCGCTTTTATGTACATGTTTTTATTTGTATATGTTACCACTGTGAATGTCCGAAATTCGTGGTATGTCGACATTCACCTCTGAATGTCTGATTAACCATTTTTTCCCCTTGGATTTAGTCAGCAATCCAGTCAATATCCTCCATAGCTCCAGCATTTTATTGGGGAGGAGGAGGAGAGGGTTCCATATCCATATAGTCAAGGAGTATCGGCTTTATGATTTTTTTGCAGATTATTTTGGGTGGGCAATTGCTCCCTGCCCCTAGAAACAACGCCCCTGCCACTGCCAGTCAACTTTTTCAGTTTAATGCAAGGTTTGACGATGCCAGGTTAGGTTGGGCTAGGTTGAGTTAGGTTTTTAACCGATTTCTTACATTCTTAATCTAATTTAACCTAACCTAATAGAACACAGCCTAAATTAACATAACCTAAACTTAACTTTTACCGTCATTGTTTACGTAAGACTAAAAAATCTGACTCGGAAAGCTAATTGAATCCAAGCAGAAAAAAAAGGAATTTCGGACATTAACACGTGAAGGTCGACATTAATTATATTCCGGACATTCACCGTAACACATGTACCTCTAGAATACATTGATTCTTTTTCAAATTAAATTAAAAAAACAAGTTTTTATCTGCAAGTCAGGAACGACATTAAAACTTAAAACAAACACAAATTATTCCGTGTATGAAGGGGGTTGCCCCCTCCTCGACACCTCGCTCTTTACGCTAAAGTTTGACTCTTTCTCACAACTCTACTTTTTAAAAACAATAAAACACTTTAGCGTAAAGAGCCAGGCGTTGAGGAGGGGACGACACATTTCATATACGGAATAATTTCCGTTCGTTTTAGTTTTAATGTCGCTCCTTACTTGCAGATAAAAAACTTGTTTTTTTATTTAATTTCTGTACATTTTTTAATTAATGCATGTTTTGATTTCACATGAATAATTAAAATGAAATTTGCATGATTAATGTTTTTTTGGCTAAATGGCTTTCTCATAGTTTTGATCAGACGATTTTGATAAAAAAAAAGAAAGTAGTAGGGGAGAAGGTCTACTTACAAACCTATTTTTGGTTAATCAAAAAGGCAACTACAACTTTTTTTACGAATATTTGTATTAGTAATAAGTATATGTAAATTACAAATTAACTTACGTAGCGAAATTCTATATATGTAATAGATTGTCAGGTTTACCGACTCTTGAACATGCAACATATGATTGTCCATGGGAAAAACAATCCGTATTCAGATCTATACCTCATTATTCTAATGATTGCCCTTGAGCTTTGTTGATGATGATTACTAATCAAACATTCCCTGTGTCCCCATCGTCATTTATATATCCCCCTGTGCCCCCGGCGTCCCCGTTGTAGTTGTGTCCCTGTGTCCCAGTCGTCATTTATATTCCCTGCGTCCCGGTCGTTATTTGTGTCCCGGTGTCCCAGTCTGTAATATCTCTTTGAGTGTCCCGGTCGTCATTTATATTCCCTGTGTCCCGGACGTCGTTTGTGTCCCAGTCTGTAATTTCGTCAGTCATATTCCCTGTGTCCCGGTGTCCCGGTCTTCATTTGTATCCCGGTGTCCCGGTCTATATATACATTCGTTTTTGAATTGGTATATGATGAAATAATTTTTTTTTGTTTTTTTCCTTTTTTATTTTTAGTTTTTTTGGTTTTTACCTTTTTTTTTAGCTTTTTTAGTTTTTTTTTCGTTTTTTTTTTAGTTTTTTTTTGTAGTTTTTACCTTTTTTAGTCTTTTTTTATTTTAGTTTTATTTTTTTTAGTTTTATTTTTTTCCTTTATTTTTCAGTTTTTTTTCCTTTTTTAGTTTTTTTTTCTTTTTCAGTTTTTAGTTTTTTATTTTTTTTATTAGTTTTTAGTTTTTTTTCTTTTTAGTTTTTTTTGTAGTTTTTACCTTTTTTTTAGTTTTTTTTTTAGTTTTTTAGCTTTTCTAGTTTTTTTTAGTATTTTCTTTTTAGTTTTTTTTTTAGTTTTTACCTTTTTAGTTTTTTTCTTCTTTTGTATTAATGCTAAAGCCAAGGTTCGAGCCTGGAACCTCTCGGACCTAGAACTTGGAACATAACGCTTTACCAACTCAGCTAAGTTTGACTCTTTGCCACAATTCTACTTTTTAAAATAATTAAAAACTTTAGCGTAAAGAGCGAGGGACTGCGGAGGGGACAACCCATTTCATATACGGAGTAATTTCTGTTCGTTTTAAGTTTTAATGTCGCTCCTTACTTTCAGTACAAAAAACTAGTTTTTTTTTATTTAATTTCTGAACGTTTTTGAATTAATGCATGTTTGATTTTGGCTCTCCGCACATAAATTATTGAAATGAAATTAGTATATTAATTTTTTTTTGGCTAAATGGCTTTCTCTTAGTTTTGATCAGACGATTTTGAGAAATAAGGGGTGGGGAAGGAGGCCTAGCTGCCCTCCAATTTTTCGGTTACTTAAAAAGGCTACTAGAACTTTTAGTATTCAACGAACGTTTTTATTAGTAAAAAATATACGTACCTTAAGAATTAACTTACGTAACAAACTTTTATATTCTTATATTTTTATTATGTGTACGAGGGGGTTTGTACCCTCGTTAATACCTCGCTCTTTACACTAAATCGTAAGTTTTGTCCCAATTCTTTAAGAATGACCCCTGAATCAAAAAGGCCGTAGAATAAATAGTTGAAATCACTAAAAATATTTTAGAATAAAGAGCGAGGTATTTATCTCCTCCTAAATAACTCGCTCTTTACGCTAAAGTATTTTTAGAACCCCTCATATGCGTAATAATCTCTGTTCGTTTTAAATTTCAATGCTATTCCTTACTTTCATTTGAAAAAACGTTTTCATGTTTATTTTTTCATTGTTTTTTTTATAGTAATGCTAGAAAATCCTGCGCCCTTTTCATTGAATTTTTCCTCCCCCATGACATATTCCTCAAAGGAAAGATCCTCCCACAAAGCCCTCTCCCATCAACCCCACCCCCCAAACCAAAAAATCCCCATGAAAACGTCTGTACACTTCCCAATAACCATTACTATATGTAAACACTGGTCAAAGTTTGTAACTTGCAGCCCCTCCCTCAGGGATCGTGGAGGAGTAAGTCATTCCCAAAGACATAGTTATTATGGTTTTCGACTATGTTGAACAAAATGGCTATCTTAAAACTTTAATCTGTTGACTTTTGGAAAAAATGAGCATGGGAGGGGGCCTATTTGCCCTCCAATTTTTTTGGTCACTTAAAAAGGGCACTAGAACTTTTCATTTCCGTTAGAATGAGCCCTCTCGCGACATTCAAGGACCACTTGGTCGATAAGGTGACCCCTGGGAAAAAAAAACAAAAAAAAAAACAAACAAACAAATAAACACGCACCCGTGATTTGTCTTCTGGCAAAAAATACAAAATTCCACATTTTTATGATAGGAGCTTGAAATTTTTGCTATAGAGTCCTCTGATATACCAAATGCGATAGTGTGATTTTCGTTAAGATTCTATGACTTTTAGGGGATGTTTCCCCCTTTTTTCCAAAATAGGGCAAATTTTCTCAGGCTTGTAGATAGGAGCTTGAAACTTCTATAGTAGGGTTAAGTTATATATTTAGAATCAGCGTAAAAATTCAATTCTTTTGATGTATCTTTTAGCATCAAAATTCCGTTTTTTGGAGTTCCGTTTACTATTGAGCCGGGTCGCCCCTTACTACAGTTCCTTACCACGAACTGTTTGAAAAGAAAATAATTCGGTATTTGTAGATAGGAGCTTGAAACTTCTATAGTAGGGTAAACTTATATATTTAGAATCAGCGTAAAAATTCAATTCTTTTGATGTATCTTTTAGCATCAAAATTCCGTTTTTTGGAGTTCCGTTTACTATTGAGCCGGGTCGCCCCTTACTACAGTTCCTTACCACGAACTGTTTGAAAAGAAAATAATTCGGTATTTCGGGGCTTCTGACATTATTACTCCTTTGCGGAAGTTAGGCTCAAAATTGAAAAAGGATTATATTTTTTCTCTGGGCCCCTTCCACCTCTTAGTTCGTTTATTTTCCCGTTAGTTTTCACCTGTTTTCGCTTTATAGTTGTGTTATCTCTTAGCAGTTCTTTCGTTAGTTGAGTTATGGTTGTGGTATATATGTTTTATCGCTCGTATAGTTGTGTTATTTTCGAATTATACTCCATAATAGAGAGGCTCCGAACACCCAGCATTGTATATTAAACTCTTAATTTGACGTTTTTTTCTAACGTGACCAGATTCGTCCTGCGCCCTTTTCATTGAATTTTTCCCCCCATGGCATATTTCTCCAAGGAAATATCCTCCCACATAGTCCCCTCCCTCAACCCTACCCCCAAAACCAAAAAAATCCCCGCTGAAAACGTCTGTACACTTCCCAATAACCATTATTATATGTAAACACTGGTTGAAGTTTGTAAATTGCAACCCCCCCCCCAGGGACTGTGGGAGAGTATGTCATCCCCAAAAACATAGTTATTATGATTTTCGACTATGCTAAATAAAATGGCTATCTCAAAATTTTGATCCGTTGACTTTGGGAAAAAAATGAGCGTGGGAGGGGGCCTAGATGCCCTCCAATTTTTTTGGTCACTTAAAAAGGGCACTAGAACTTTTCATTTCCGTTAGAATGAGCCCTCTTGCGACATTCTAGGACCACTTGGTCGATACGATGACCCCTGGGAAAAAAAAACAAAAAAACAAACAAACAAACAAATAAACACGCACCCGTGATTTGTCTTCTGGCAAAAAATGCAAAATTCCACATTTTTGTAGATAGGAGCTTGAAACTTCTATAGTAGGGTTCTCTGATACGCTGAATCTGATGGTGTCATTTTCGTTAAGATCCTACGACTTTTAGGGGGTGTTTCCCCCTATTTTCCTAAATAAGGCAAATTTTCTCAGGCTCGTAACTTTTGATGGCTAAGACTAAACTTGATGAAACTTATATATTTAAAATCAGCATTAAAATGCGATTCTTTTGATGTAGCTATTGATATCAAAATTCAATTTTTTAGAGTTTTGGTTACTATTAAGCCGGATCGCTCCTTACTACAGTTCGTTACCACTAACTGTTTGAACAGTGGTCAAGGTTCATAACTTACAGTCCCTCTCCCGGGAACTGTGAGGGATTAAGTCGTCCCTAACGACATAAATCAACGACATAATCAAACCAACAACCCCCCCGAATTAAAAGAGACCTCTTTTAATTCGGGGGGGGGGGGTGTTTTGATTCAAAATGTAAATACCTATTGTTTTGTGTTGGTTTTCTGTGGATACTAAAATTAAGTTCATCTAAGATACGAATAATTAGGACATCTAGGAATGAGATTTTATTTCCAATTTCAATTTCTAAGGTAAACTGTAAATTCTTATCATATGTATTAAGGTGATCTAAAAAACCCCTAAGTTCATTTTCCCAAAGTTCCAAAGTGAAATTGCGTCATCCATGTAACGTCCCCAAAAGACGTTTTCGAATTAATTTAAGTTTTTCAATTAAATCAACCGAATTGCATATATAAGATTTTTGAGAAAAAAACAAAGGTTTGAAGACTGTGCATAATCATTTTCCAATGTTGGAGGCGGGGGCTTTCGTACAAACTACAATTGACCTTAAAGGAAAGCCTTGCTTATGTAATTTTGTAATTACTCGAAAAAAGAAAAAAAAAAGCTAGGCTGGCATTAAAAACGTGTGTTTAAATCATTTTTTTTCATTTCAATGAATTGCCTCGTTTCATAACAATTTATTTATTAGTCCTGGTTGAACTTCGCTGAGGTAAGGATGCTGGGATTGTTTTGAAAAACTGTTCATTTTAGTTTTATTGATTCTATCACCTTGTAAGTTGTTTTTTATTATATATCTGTATTGCTGAGGACGGCCCTTAAACATAGGGCCGAAATACTCATTCTAATTTGTTTCCCACTGTCTTGAGAAATTTCCTATTGTTCTTCTCGTTTTTTGGTGTTTGTGATGGAAAGGCAGTGTGGTCTTCGTCGTTATTTACGTCTCGCTTATGGGGAACAGTTGACCAATGATATATTTTACTTCATTAGTTTAGGCAAAAAACACGCTAATATTAGTAACCAACAAAAATTCTTGGAATCTTGCATATTTTAAAATCTTATTCCCAAGTCTTTAAGATCTAGATTACACTTAAATACCCGAAAAGAAGAGCAATTTGCTCATACATTACAATTAAAAACATTAATACACATTATTAAAGATAAAAAACAAAAAAGATACATTATTTGCTCTGAAAGGAAATCTCTAGAAAAGTTTTTTTTCGAAAATTTGTCTTCTAATGATTTTAACCAAGTTGCTGGATTAGAAAGAAATTTATTTAGTCATTATTTCCGCTTATCAAGGGAACGACTTATTAAATAATTGGAAAACCAACGAAATGAATCATCAATAAATAACCCTATTTATGCTCCAAGATTCCCTCCTGGGCCAGCTGTGGTTAATATGTTTTCTAGGACGCTTGAACCATTGGAAATTCAAACACTCGAAAAAGGTCCAAAATTCTCTTTTCTTCCAAAACAAGTTCCTGTGGCAGATTTGATTCCTCTCTAGATTCTTCTTTGCACAAATTGTATTCATCTATTTCCAACCCAGACTAAGTTAGGGCTAGTCTTATTGATAGACTTTACAATAATAAAAAAAATGAGAATCCTACCGCCAATATAGAACCAGATAATTTGCGTGACCTAAGAATTCTATCCAGTTTCCGCAAAGATCCGCCCATTATTATAACTGAAGCAGATAAAGGCAATTCTTTGGTTGTCATGGATACGAAAATTTACGACACAAAAATTAATGCACATAATCCACGATCATACTGATCAGTTCGCTAAAAAAATTATAAAAGGATTAAAAGATCTAAAACAAAATGGTAAAATTACTCCCCAATTATATAATAAATATTTCCCCCGGGGCAGCTTTTGTCCAAAATTTTATGGTCTACCAAAACTACATAGGCAAGGCATTCCTTTAATGCCAATTAGAGCTTGTACAAAACCCCCCATCCAACATTAGAAAATGGTTATGTACAGCCTTCAAACCTTTGCTTTTTTCTTAAAAATATATAATTTTTTCTTATATATGTAATTCGGCTGATTTAGTTGAAAAACTCATTTTCGGAAAATACAATTATCAGTAGCTTTGACATTGTGTCTATGTATACAAATATTAATGTAGCAGAATCCGAGAAATTATTAGAAAATAAAATAAATGAGAATTATGACTTAATAGAAGTTTCAGTAACAGAATTAGATTGCGACGTTTTAATGACCTTGGTTAAACTTTGTAAGAAGTATTCAATGTATTTCCAATTCCGTAGTTCTTTCTACCAACAAATAAATGGCTTACCCATGGGTGCGCCTCTCTCCGGGTTACTGGTGAATATTTATGTAGAGCATATTGAAAATTGGGCATTAAATTCATATTTTTTTAAACATATCTTTTGGGGACGGTACATGGATGACGTAATTTCACTTTGGAACTATGGGGAAAATGAATTTAGGGGTTTTTTAGATCACCTTAATACATATGATAGGAATTTACAGTTTACCTTAGAAATTGAAATTGCAAATAAAATCTCATTCCTAGATGTTCTAATTATTCGTAACTTATATGAACTCAATTTTACTATTTACAGAAAACTAACACAAAACAATAGATATTTACATTTTGAATCAAACCACCCGCGACAAATTAAAAGAGGTGTCATAATATCTCTCGTCGATCGTGCCCTATACATTTGTTCTGATTCCTACATCACAGCTGAACTGGACTTTATCAGGAACACACTTTTTGGAAATGGGTATCCTCTTTTATTTATTAATAATACAATTAACCGTAGAGTGAAAAGACACTCTCATAAAATCAACGATAATTTACCATGTGAGAATCCCAATAAGCCCCAAAACATAATTTACCTCCCATATATCCCAAAAATCATTAGAAATCTTAAAAAAGTATGCACACAAAATAATCTGTATGTTGTATTTAACAATAATTTGAAAATCATAAATCTCCTAAATTCTGGTAAAGATAAAACACCAGTTATTCGCCAAAGAGGTGTCTATCAAATACCATGCGACTGTGGCAAATTCTATGTAGGGAGCACCTACCAGAATTTCGAGAAACGCCTACAACAACTTAAGGATTATATCACCAAAGCTCTGAATTCTTATATTACTTCTGTTTCTTTTGATTCTGCTTTAAGCAGCCATATTTTTGAAAATCGTAGCCACAAAATACTTTTTGAAGAATATGCCATTATTAGCAATGATCTAGGCATAAAGCAAGTAGTGCGAGGAGTAATTGAAATCAGACTTAAGATTAATAATAATATTTCCTTAAATAGGGATTTAGGAGAATATTCACTAAATGCTCAATACACCAAATTTAATTAAAAATGACCTTACGAAATATTATAAAAAAAAAACAATAGATATTAACAAAGAAACTGTCACAAATAGACCTATGAAATCAGCAGCGAAAAAAGCTAGGCTGGCATTAAAAACATGTTTTTAAATCATTCTCTTCCATTTCAATGAATTGCTTCGTTTCATCACAATTTATTTATCAGTTCTAGTCGAACATCGGTGAGGTAAGGATGCTGGGACTGTTTTGAAAAACAGCTCATTTTAGTTTTATTGATTTTATCTTCTTGTAATTTGTTTTTTTATTATATATCTGTATGGCTGAGGACGGCCCTTGGACATAGGGCCGAAATATTCAGTCTAATTTGTTTCCCACTGTCTTGAGAAATTCCCTATTGTTCTTCTTGTTTTTGGTGTTCATGTAAAACTAAACAGTCTAACAATACTGAGCTAAATTCGTGGCTAATAATCCCGCATCCTCTTAGAGTAGTCCACATCAGGGTTGCCAACTGGACTCATTCCCATGTGTCGGATAAAATGACATAAAAGGGCAAAAACGTGGCACGTTTTAGAAATTTGGGACATAAAAGGACAAAAGAGGGACATATTTTATAAATTTGTAACATAAACATAACCATTTCCCTACGAGATATATATTTTAGTAAAAAAAGTCCCTTTTAGCCAAAGTAGTGCTTTTTCAACATTTCTTTGTTTTTGAGTACCTATAATCTGTCAAAAATGTCATAAATAAAGGATTGTTAATTATGTCTTATAACCATCTCACTCAAGTTCTTCATTTGAGTGAAGTTGGATTAATCCTAATGAAATATACCTAAAAAGATGAAAATAAAGTATATTAGTAACAAAATTATGTATACTTCAACAGAGAATTATGGAAATACCCCCCCCCCTAGAGCAATATATTAAATGGTTTCTGACAGAACTAAACCAAAATACCAACTAAAATATTTAATGAAAATATACCCGTGTTGTAGTGTATAAACACTCCTGCGCTAGGCTAATTATCGCTGAATACTTACTCAAATAAAGAAAATATAACATAATTAAAGATATAAGCACCAAAGGATTTGCTCCAAAGTAAGGAATTTATATGTTTGTATCAGTTTCTTAATATCACACACTAAGTCATTTTGTATGAATTTTTTATATAAATTATTTAGTTTTCATTATATTTGATGTTAACTGGCCGCTTTTAATGAGGTTCACAAACATCTTTTGTATCACATAAGGGATAAAAAAAATGATAATGCCCCACACTAGGCTAGATGAAATGTTTGAAAATGTTCTATTAATTATGGGATTTCGGTGGAGGCTCGATAAGAAAAGCTTTTAATTTATACAGAGTAAACCTAGTGCATACAGAATAAGAAATCTACAGAATAAGTCTATGTGCATGCACCTATAATATTTTTGATTAGCCTATATTGACATAAATGGTAGATAAAAAAGCTTTTTAAAATCTAAAGACAATAAAAAGACTTTAATATAGATTAAACATGTTATTTACGTATTTTTTTGCAAGATATTAAATAATTCATGTTCAGTGAGTTCCCAGAGCCATCTATAAGAAATAGATTATTATATTGACTTAATGGAATAGTTTTAGGTAACCATTCGGCTGTGCTTGGTCCTCATTAAGTCCAATGAAAAATTGGGTGCACATCAATAGAATTTATTTATTTTAATTGCCGACTTCGGTTTGGTATGTTTTCAAAGGGAGCTTTGATATTTTTATTTCGTGATCCGACAGTGACGAAAGTTGAAAATCTCATATTTGATTACATGTAAAATTCTCAGTGCTTGCGGCAAAATTTTATACAAATGGTAGCATTGTTATAGCTCAGAGTAAAATTAAATAGCCATTGAAAATTTCATATTTAGTGAGAGCCAAGAATGAAAGCTTCATTATCACGTCAAGCATCAGCACATAGTGCCAAGCGTAACGATCTGTTTTATGTAACACTGAATATCGGTTGCGTTATTGTTGCATATATATATGATTAAATTTGGATTTTACTGAAAAAAAATGCAGTTTGAATGCTATTAAATTTTTTTTATTTTAATATATAAGAAATTGTGAAGACTTTAAAGAATACACATCAGTATACGAATGTTAAGCTGATAATCCACGGTCATTTGCTTTTTCAGTAAAGAGCAATCGTGCTGGTATTTAGTAGGTATGAGGGTTGTCAACCTACCTATGTCCATTTTCACTTGTATTAAGTTTGATTCGGTCATTTATTGAAATTTCTTTTCGTTTTAAGTTTCATTTATTTATTGATGTTGATTTGCGACAGTTTTACGCTTGGTAGATTATTTGACTTTATTTTTCTTCATATTTGGCAATCGAGCACTTTGCTTTTTTTTAGGAAAACCTTATTTTGTGAATTTTTTTTTTTAATTAACAAAGATATAAATTTGAAACCTGTTTGTCAAACATTTCTTGGTAAAGAAATGTACGTAAGGAGCGATATGGCTCAATAGAAATTCTTAGAAACACAGTCTTGTATGCGAAGGATGTATGAAGAGAATCAAATTTAAATGTTTATTCAAAGTATATAAAATTCATCAAACCTAAAGTTACACATAAGAAATTCCGAGCCTGAGAAAATTTGTCAACTTTTGAAAAAGAGAGGAAACACCCCCAAAACATCAAGTGATCTTAATGAAAATCACGTCGTCAGATTCAGCATATCAGATAACTCTATTCTAGAGGTTTCAAGCAACCATATACCAAAATGTCGAATTTTGTATTTTTGCCAGGAGCAAGACCACGAATGTGTGTATATTTGTTTTTTCATTTTGCCCAGGGGTGATTGTGTTGAACCAGGGATCCTAGGAGATGAAGAGAGAGCTCAATTAATTGGGAATCTAAACTTCTAGTAAGTGCTCTTTTTAAGTGAGTAAAAATATTGGAGCGCAGATAGCCCTCCTCCCACAGCTTTTTTTTTCAAAGTCGTCCGATCAAAACTTGGAGATAGCCATTTTGTTTAGCAAACTTGTTTTTAAACTTGTGTTTTTGTCCATTTGTTTTTAAACTCGTTTTCCATATCTCCAATTTCTTATGAATGTTTTCACTTCATGTTTTTAAATCAATAGACACATTTGTGACCCTTGCATCAACTTATTCAAAATATTTAATTTTCCAAAAATTACCACCATATTGGTTACTTTAATAATAAATTTAACATCCCCAGGCATAGTTTACATTCTCATTTTGATTTTCTTCAAGAAAAATTACAATTTCTTCTTTGAGTTCACAAAAATGAGGTATTATCTTCACACAACTTCCCAAATGACCTTCAGCTTTCAATGGACGGTAATTTATGTAGTTTGTGACTTACATTATTAAAACTTGCTAAAGGTACAAATTGGAAACCTGTTTATATTTGCAATCAATTATTTTCGTTTGTAAATTTGACCTATCAGCAAGTTATAACAAGAGATCTGTCAGAAATAGAGAATGAAATTTTCGAAAAAGGGGATTAATTCCAACATCGTTTAAAACCACTGGCCAATTCAGCGGGCCGGGAAGACTCCGGGTGCCTCAAGATTTTTCCAACGCCCTTATTTTTTTGTTTTGTTTCTGTTTTTCAATCTTTTTTTAAAAAATAAATCTGTCAAGTTGGTTTACTATTGGCGCTTTTGTCAACCCCACCAGATTTTGCCTATTGGTGCCCTTGTCAAATTACCTCCTCCAAGAATTTTAAACTAGATCCGCCCCTATTTAAAGCAATTAAGTATTTAGATAACTTAGAAACTGATTTGAATAATTTTATTAATAAGCGGAGCAAGAAAGAATATAGAGACAAAGATGCTCTTTGAAATCGGATAAAACTTGTTATGACTAGAGCCTGTAATAATACATTCACTAGTTCAAGTACTCTTAGCAAGGGCTCAATATTTTATAATGATAAAATAAAGCAAGAAATCGCTAATTTACATAATGAGTTTGTGATTGGCCAAGTAAATTAAAATAACAGCTATTTCGGCAAAATTTGTCAAAAGCTTTATTGTAATGTTTTTTCAAAGGAGGTACTTACACTAAAGACTTCTTAAAAAGTTCATTTAGATGATGAAAATTTAATTGAAAATACGGATGATAAACTTAAAAAATGATTTTAGAATTAAAAACAAGAGTTTTCTTTTTTATATTCGACTGCAAACTTCCATAAAGATCCACTTAAACCACATTATATTGCTGAGACCACCTGGTGTCCAACGAGAATTGCTGCTACTGATCTGTCTCTGTGAGACCGTTTTGTGTGTGGCCTTGTGTCAAGTGGCATGCAGAAAAGACTTTTAACTGAAAACGATCTTACCTTAAGTAGAGCGATTGAGATCACATCGAGTATAGAGGCTGCAGAATTCGAAGCAATTAATATCAAGGATGGAATTGCCTCGAAAATTCACAAATTCACCAAAGCAAATGCAATGCCGGAGAACGCTGTATGTTACCGGTGCGAAAAGGGACCTCACAAACCCAGTGACTGTTATTTCCGCAACGCGGAATGTCAGAAAAAAGAGAATATTGCAGCAGCATGTCGATCCAAGCCTGACAGTGTTGCCAGAAAGGAAAAACGTAAGTGCAAGGTTCGCCATGTAGCAGAAACGGAAAAATCCGAGGAGGAGAAAACAAATTCGGCAAGTCCTCCTGATCTGAAGCAGATTATAAACAAGGATAACTGGACTATTCTCTCTATAAGTGGTGAGTCACTGGAAATTATTGTCGCACTTACAATAGGACAGTCTAAACTTGATTTTGAGCTAGATACAGGCACGGCCGTTTAGTTAATCTCAGAACAGACTTACCGTAATTATCTAAGTAGTGTAAAACTGAAAAAATGCGAATGGAAGCTGGTTGCATATGGTGGTCACGACATCCCTATTTTTGGGGAAGCTAATGTTAAAGTGACGCACAAATCACAAAGTAAGACTTTGCCGTTAATTGTTGCTGCTGGAAACGGACCATCGTTGTTTGGAAGAAATTGGCTGCGGGAAATCAAACTAGATTGGAATATGATTAAGGCGGTGAAAAGAATGCCTGATATCAAACCCTAGATTGTGAACGAATTCAGTGAGCT